>NW_027508855.1:1605000-2987500 GCF_051911475.1 Siphateles boraxobius | reverse complement strand
ATTTATATAATGAGCGAGTTCATCATGAATCCATCAATCCGTGTTTTTGTCTTATCCTGAACCACTATGGTACACCTATAATAAGTGTTTACATTGGGACTATTTTACACTGGTTCGGATCGCTGCCGCTGTGGAGTAGCCCAGAACCGGCGTGACTCGTCATAGACGTACACAGAGAGGTTGTTCCGGCTATAACGTTCTTTTGAAAGGCGCATTATTCCGTTAATAAACGCAAGTTTACTATCGCTCGCTAAAGCGCCAAAAACGTAAAAAATAAAGCCTCACATTGATAAAGCCTCACAAATAACGTGCAAGTATTGAGGCCCCAGACAGCAGTCATTTAGTAATAGCCTATATTCTTTCTTTTTTTACCTACACACCAGTGGGAATATTTTTGGTTTTGCATTTCAAATAGGGCCAATATATAGGCTTCTCCTAGGCTTACGTTTTTAAATTACAAAGGGCCTACTGATGTTTTTGTTATAGTATTTTCAATATTATAGGCTATTTTTTGTGCATAAACCTATCTGGTTATAGTAAACATACCATTTGTTTGAAAACAACATATTTTGTCATCCTTGCTGCAAGCTTACAAGAGCGATAATATCATTAAATGTGAAGGGGGGCCCTAAAATATTTTATTGGGAAAAAGGGGGTCTCAGACAAAAAAAGGTTGGGAACCACTGTTCTAAACAATACAATTACAAAATATTACTAATAATAATAATAATATCACAAATTATATAGGCCTAATAACTGTCTTTAGTTCACGAACATTGCACAAATCTGCCATCTGTGAAAATCAAAAGCAGCTTCAAAAAAGAACTTGTTCAAATCAAATCAAAATCACATCAAATCAAATTTTATATATAAAGCACATTTAAAATCAACCTTGGTTGGCCAAAGTGCTGCACAGAAAAGAGGAAAAAAACACAAACAGAACAGAGCAAACACAAAAGTTTTGGTAGATTAAAAGCACAAGAGAAAAAATTAGTTTTTAGCAATGATTTTAAATTCAGTTAATTTGGAAGCTGTTTTAACATGTAGTGGTAGGTTGTTCCACAGCTTAAGGCCGACCAATGCAAAAGCTCGATCACCCCTGCATTTTAGCCCTTTGATGCACAAGCAATGAAAACCCCTTCTAATACACAACATGGGTCTAAAAAGACCCGCATTCATTTCCTATGTTATTTCAGTCATGGCTGAATGTTTCTTTGCTGAATTTTTAAAATATATCCATTTTATCATTTGTTATTCCAGGTATTCATTAAATATCTTGTTTTTGATTTCCACAAATCATTATGTTTATGTTTCCTTTCTAACTTTATAAACAAACACAGTTTTTATATTTCTACATCAATTTTACATACACGGGTCTAAAATGACCCGTATTCATTTCCTATGTTATTTCAGTCATGGCTGAGTGTTTCTTTGCTGCATCTTTAAAATATATGTATTTTATCATTTGTTATTCCAGGTATTCATTAAATATCTTTGTTTTTGATTTCCACAAATCATTATGTTTATGTTTCCTTTCTTAGTTTATAAACAAACGCAGTCTTTGTATTTCTACATCAATTTTACATACACAGGTCTAAAATGACCCGTATTCATTTCCTATGTTATTTCAGGTGGCTTTAACAGTTACAGATTTTAAAATCAAAAAGGCGAGAAATAAAGGACCCTAAACTCTTAACACATAGAACCATTTCAGCATATGAAGGCTTATTCAAGACAATACAGCTCTTAATAGAACTTTTAGGCCTATTACATGTAAATAAGCTTTAAAGGGGCATTCAGCAACTATTTCAACTTTATAAAACCGTTTAGAAATCATTTGGATGGTTTAATAACCTGTTCTGGTGAAAATGGTGATTTTCCCTGCTCCCCCCAGCGTTCCTAGGTGGAAAACCAACCTTGCAACATGAGGATGAAATAGGAAGACTCGTGAGAAGCGAGAACGAGCGAGAAACACAAACTGCTTTACGGCAATTCGACATAAACACACACACTGCCCTCAATGTGTATGAAGTATTACCCACCTTGGTAGACATAGCTTCACATAATAAAGTTGGCCGGCTCCGGTAATAAAAATGCACATGAGCAGCAGTAGAAAGGGGGAGGAGGGTGCCACAAGTGAGTTTTTTAACGACATTGTTGTGAAATAGACGCCCCACAGCTGTAGGGGGAGCTCACTGAGAAAACATGCGACAACAAAAGTGAAAATCAGCAAAGAAATAGCTAGAGTTGCTGAGTTCCCCTTTAAAAACCCATATTTTTTTAGTGCAGCTAGAATAGAATATGTCAACAGCTAGCTAGCTAATAGTATTGGATATGTTTCTCTTTCTCACAAGTAATTTCTCACTAGGATTTCATGATCAAGGTAACCATAGCCTAATATTCAAATATTATGTCTATTATCTTTTACAAAATATCAAATATTTTCTGTGGTTAAAATAAAATAAGACTTGTATCAAATATAAAAAAGCAGCTGTGTTGAGTTGTGAAATGTGTGGCAGGTGAATAGTATGTAATACTATAGTAATAGTATTTATGCAGTAAATATGTTCCTACTTGCAAAAATGTGCAAATATCAAAGGTTTCTATATGGGTCATTTTTTACCCATGTATGTAAAATTGATGTAGAAATATAGAAACTGTGTTTGTTTATAAAGTAAGAAAGGAAACATAAACATAATGATTTGTGGAAATCAAAAACAAGATATTTAATGAATACCTGGAATAACAAATGAGAAAATACATATATTTTAAAGATTCAGAAAAGAAACACTCAGCCATGACTGAAATAACATAGGAAATGAATACAGGTCTTTTTAGACCAATGTTGTGCATTAGAAGGGTAGTGACACAAAAACAATTTTTATTCAAAAAGTTAGAAAGGATAAATAAAAATAAGGATTTGTGATGATTAAAAATAAGTTAATTGAAGAATAAATGTAATACTGATTCATTAAATTCATTTCTTGTAAAGATGTAGAAAATAAAAACTCAGTCGGGTCACTTTAGACCCATGTTGTGCATCAAAGGGTTAAGCGAGATTGTGGGATGGACAAGAGATGTTGAAAGCTTGATCTAAGTGATCTGGATGGATTGTGAGTCACAATTAAGTCAGAAAGGTATTTGGGGGCTTGGTTGCTGAGAGATTTGTAAACGAATAATACAATTTTAAAATCAGTTCTGTATCAGACTGGTAACCAAAACAGAGAACGTAGGATTGGGGTGACACTGTACGTTTTTAAAAATAGTCACAAGTGCCATCCTAAGCTGCGGTGGATCCTGAGGGAAGTCGAAAGCTCGCAGATTATGATTGTTGACAGACCTGCGTCGGAACCATGGAGAGGTTCGCAGAGTGATCCCGGAGGGTGAACACGGGATGATCGGACAAATCCACCGATGACTTTGCTCTGTGGCTCAGAGGATCCCAGTGCCCAGGCCAACCTCAACCAAATGGCGATGCCACCCCGCCTTCCGCGTCTCCTCCGGCGTCTCCTGCACAGAACTTAAAAAGCACACTGGCATAGATAGCCAGATAAGTTTGACCAGAGAATATCTAATATGGGGAGAACTTTCACTCAGTCAACATACGGCTTCTGAACTGGTTGCAGTTCCACTCTGGTTCCATATGAGGGCGCTCAGAGGACGAGTGCAGAATGAATGGAGGTCTATGGAGCTATACCCCTAAAAATCCACTTTTCTCAGGATATAATTTTTTGTCTAGTAATTTGAATGTTGTATTCGAAAGGAGATGCAAAGAAATTACTCATTGCTGGGTGTTAGATTTTTTAGAGTCACTCATTTGCTTTAAAAAGTCTTTTAAAATGTCAATGACGTCATACACATCGTACGACCAGAGATACTGCTTTACGGCAATCCTTCTGTCACTTTGGTGCTTTCGCGCTCTTCACTTTCTTTTCTCTCGAGGCATCGACAACACAGCTGACACAGGTAAATACACGTGCTAGAATTGTTTTTGTTTTGTTGTTTTAAAAGACCACGTCGAAAACACACACACACACACACACACACACATGCTGGTCCCGCTTCGGATGCCACGATGCCATCAAGCTGTATCTCTGGTTGTAATCAGTCTTTCACTGACCAATCAGCGTTCATTAGTAGAATGTTAGTGTGTAAAGGGCAACAACAACTCAATCTGTAAGAAATCGAAAGGACATAAGTAACGTTACTCGTCCATTCAACTTTCGACCTATAACCCATAGCTGTGTCCCAATGTGAAGGCTGCATCCTCCGAAGGCCGTATTTGAAGGCCTGATTGGCCGCATTTGAAGGCTGATTGCGTCACAGCAGCGCGACGAAGGCTGTCCCAATTCAAAGGCTGCATCTTCGAAGGCCGCATTTGAAGGACGATTGCGTCACCGCGGCACGATGAAGGCTGTCCCAATTTAATTCTCCACCCTTCGAAGGCCGTATTCGAAGGCCGGTTGCGAAGGCTACCCTGATTCAAATGCGACGCCAAATGCACCCTTAATTTCCCCGTGAAAGGAAGGATGCAAAAATGGATCCTTAGCGGCCAATCCTACCCATAAGTAATTGCGCGCCGGTGAGGACAGCATTTTTATTTTAAAAAATGACGGATAATTGTTCTTGTCGCCTAGCAACTGTGACAGCTACCGATGACGGGAGTAACATTTGAACTGCACTTTTTTATATTCAACTGGGTTTTATATTCCCGTAGTACGGAGCCCGGGAAGTCTCCTGTGGGGGGAAAAAAACTATCCGTGGCGACGGTTGTGCAGTCCGTTCCCTCAGTTTATAAACTGTACTTACGAATTCTTAAACTGTTCCCGGTTTAACAAATCGTGCCCTATTTGATGATTCAACCAGGCCACCTGTTTATGAGGGCTGCTTTGCATTGTGTTTAAACTACATTTTTTTAAATGGATAATTTCTTGAATTTTCTAAAAAACGATATTTAGGCTTGTACCTTTAAAGTCCATTTTTTTGGAGGACAAACCTAATAGAATAAGCAAAAAAGACTTCATATATAAAAAATAAAGGCTATAACACAAACACAAGGTTAGGTTTTATTATATAAAAATAAAACATTCATGCATTATTTTATGATTAACATTTACTGTCTTCAGTGAACTCATTTGTAGTTATAATTATAAACACAAATAATAATAATACTAGCCTAATTATCATTATTATTAGTAGTACATTTAGGCTACATATTTAGAAGCCGCTTTTATCAAAAAAGGTCCAAAGCAATTCGTCAAATGTCAGTCATAAAGACAATAATGATACAGGGCTAAGATTATCATAAAAAAACACAAGATTTTGAGGCATATCCAAGTGTTTGTGTGGAGGCGCGGGCGATGACAGTTGCATTTTTCTATCAACAGTGGAAACAACTTAAAATAGGCTACTCTATCATTTCTGGTCATACAGAAAATAATAATATCCTACATCATTCGCAACATGGCCAACTTTTATTTGTGCAAAAATGAATGGACGCAAAAGTACCCTACACGGACCCAAGACTATCAAACTTTTTCTACAAATAGGCCTACATTATTTAAAATATTTAATAAGCTAATATTAGGTCCGTGTACTTTTGCGTCCACTCGGTTTTTTTTTAACCCGTAATTGAAAAACGATAAATGAACGGTTGTTGTAGGCTATTTTTAAAACGCAAAGTTGAGCACCAAAATGTGAATTTGAACTGTACACACCAAAATGCTGCGAAAAAAAAAAAAAAAAATTTGACATATTTTCAGATTTTTGTTTATGACTTTTCCCCCCTTTATTAAATATTTGAAATATTCACAAATTAATATGGAAAAAATTTCGATTTTACTGGTTTTCTAAGGCCAAATTAGAGCCTGGAAATTATATTCGAATGTGTTCGTTTAAAAGTGGACATTTCAAGCTTTGTATAGGAGGCTATATTTTGTTTCAGTTCATTTTTGAGACGCGCTCCAGTTCACGGAGATCATGAAAGCGCGCCTGATTGTTTTATTTTATTTTACAAAAGCACAAAGTTTTCTTGTTAGTGTGAGTTTACACAAATAAAATTGTTTTATTTTTATACATTTATGTTTACACCAAAAATATTGTGAGTAGGCCTACAGTTTATAAACTGAAGGGACGGATTGCACAACCGTTGCCACGGATTGTTCAGTTTTTTTCCCACAGATGGAGTTTTTTTTAAAACCATACTATGGGGTTGAAATATATATTAACCATATTCATATTCATCCTTTATTTTGTCCATTTAGGCTACATAATAAAAATAATACACTACAAAATCGCATCAAGGTAAGATATAAGTGAACATTTGAACCTTTATATGCCTATATTTTTTCTTTTCATTACACTATTTACGTAAATTAACACCCAATACTTGAACAGTTCAAAGTGTAATCTGGCAAGTCATGAAGCAGCCTCTGAATTGGGAATCAGCAAACCAGCTCTGGCATTGATCTAGGCTATTAAAGCCGAAAATACATGACTGAAACATCCTCACCATGCCCTCCAGTAAAATATAAATCAAACAAAAAATGACAATAGCCAATTCTGGATCCATAGCTGTTTATTCAATTATAACAAATTAATTATCAGTATGGTAGCTGTACTCTCGCACCATTGCTTGGCGCCAGGAGCGGTAATCGGGGAACAGCTGGTTGCGCAATTAGGAAATCCTACAAAGGCTACATGTCCTTCGAAGGACGAATAGGCTGCATCCTTCGAAGTCCGCGGCCTTAGAAGGATGCAGCCTTCACATTGGGACACAGCTCATGTTGAACTTGCAAAATCTTCAATCAAATCTGAGATTTCTCAATGGCAATCAGGTGAAATAGACAAATTTAGCCATCTAGCTCCATATGGCGCTTTTCCACTGCATGGTACGGCTCGTTACGGCTCAGTACGGTTCGGCTCGGTGCGGCACGGTTCGGCTCGCTTCGCTTTTCCACTGCGTGGTACGACTCGGCGCGGCGCGGCACGGCTCGGTTCGCTTTAGTTTGGTTGCTTTTCCACTGCAAGTCAAGTCAAGTCATCCTCATTTATATAGCGCTTTTAACAATGTAGATTGTTTCAAAGCAGCTTTACAGAGATAAAGATATAATTTAAGGTAACAGAGATTGGTTTGGTTTTATAGTGGCTCTTGAAAAATGTTTTTTCCAGCTAAAGTTAGTTTTGATTGATTCACTTCCGTCTAAATGATCATTTGTTATTAAATTAGGGGCCGCTAAGACGACACCGTTCTCTCTAAACAGACTTTAAACATGAACCTGTGATAGACGCTGCACGTTCACATGCGCATTAAGAATTGATTCTATAGTTATGTGCGTTTGAATATATGTGCGCAGGTTTGTAATTCCTTACAAACCATGCCTAAACAAACTACTTGTCTATAAATTTTGATGCAGAATTGTATGTTATCTTATCACTTTGGGTAGGTACGCGAACCGAAAAATTCCACAACGCTTTATCTGTCGAGTGGTATAGGGATCCTCCATAGGGAGAGGCTAGTTGGCACTTCAGCACTGCATTGTCATCGGGTCCAGGCGAAAGTTCTTCGTCAGATCTGGAAACTCCCCGGATCCAGCAGGCTGCGGGAAAACCTCGGGATAAACAAAGACACTAAAATTAGCGTAGATGCCATTCTTCTTATGATGTAACGAGTACATCAGGATTTGAGGGAAGTGTTCCCAGTTCCGGCTGACCTAATCTAAGCAGCCTAATATTGAATTATAGAAGTCTATAGAGTGTTATGTGAATGCTAGGTCAAAGAGATGTGTTTTAGTCTAGCTTTGAACTGACAGACTGTGTCTGCTTCCCGGACAATGTTAGGAAGATTGTTCCAAAGTTTTGGTGCTAAATAGGAAAAGGATCTACCGCCAGCAGTCGATTTATATATTCTAGGTATTATCAACTGGCCGGAGTTTTGAGATCGCAATAGACGTGTAGGACTATAATGCGTTAAGAGCTCGCTCAAGTACTGGGGAGCTAAACCATTTAGTGCTTTGTAAGTAATCAGCAATATTTTAAAATTTATACGATGTTTAAAAGGGAGCCAATGCAGTGTTGACAGAACCGGGCTAATATGGTTGTACTTCCTGGTTCTGGTAAGAACTCTAGCTGTGTTTTGAACTAGCTGTAGTTTGTTTATTAAGCGTGCAGGGCAACCACCCAGTAGAGCATTACAATAATCTAGCCTTGATGTCATGAACGCATGAACTAGTTGTTCCGCATTTGTCAATGAGAGCATATGACGTAATTTAGATATATTTTTAAGATGGAAAAATGCGGTTTTACAGACACTAGACACGTGACTTTCAAATGAAAGATTGGTATCAAAGAGCACACCCAGGTTCCTAACTGACGACGAAGACTTAACAGAGCAGCCATCAAGTGTTAGACGGTATTGTAGGTTATTACGTGTGGAAGTTTTTTGTCCAATAATTAGAATCTCTGTTTTTTCAGAATTTAGTAGTAGGAAATTACTAGTCATCCAGTTTTTAATATCAACTATGCATTCCGATAATTTTGTGAATTGGTGAGTTTCGTTAGGTTTGGAAGAAATATAGAGCTGAGTATGAAAGCTAATTCCATGTTTCCTAATGATATCTCCTAAAGGTAGCATGTACAGAGTGAACAGCAACGGTCCTAGTACTGAGCCTTGTGGTACGCCATACTGAACTTGTGATCGATAAGACATCTCTTCATTTACTGCTACAAACTGATAGCGGTCAGATAAATATGATTTAAACCATGCTAGTGCAATTCCACTAATGCCAACATAGTTTTCTAGTCTATTTAAGAGAATGTTGTGGTCAATGGTGTCAAATGCAGCACTAAGATCAAGTAACACTAATAGAGAGATACAACCACGATCGGATGATAAGAGCAAATCATTTGTGACTTTAATGAGAGCAGTCTCAGTGCTATGGTGCGGTCTAAATCCTGACTGGAAATCCTTGCAGATACCATTTCTTTTAAGAAAGGAACACAGTTGTGAGGATACTGCCTTTTCTAGTATCTTTGACAGAAAAGGTAGATTTGAGATCGGCCTGTAATTGACTAATTCTGTAGGATCAAGTTGCGTTTTTTTAACAAGCGGTTTAATCATAGCCAGCTTAAAGGTTTTTGGTACGTATCCTAGAGACAAAGATGAATTAATGATGTTAAGAAGAGGATCTATGACTTCTGGAAGCATCTCTTTCAGTAGTTTAGTCGGTATAGGGTCTAACATACATGTTGTCGATTTAGATGAATTAACGAGTTTGCAAAATTCTTCCTCTCCTATGGCAACAAATGAATCAAATTTTACCTCGGGGAGACTATAATGCACTCCCTGATGTGATGCTGTAGTAGACGGTTGCATAGTTATAATTTTGTCCCTAATATTATCAATCTTATCAGTGAAGAAGTTCATAAAGTCATTACTGCTGTGTTTCTTGGAAACTTCTGGGCTTGAAGCTTTCTTTTTCGTTAGTGTAGCCACTTTTTCAAATAAATACCTTGGATTATGTTTATTTTCTTCTAATAGGGTTGAAAAATAAGCAGATCTAGCAGCTTTTAAAGCCTCTCTGTAAGCAATCGAGCTCTCCTTCCATGAAATCCGAAATACCTCTAGTTTTGTTTTCTTCCAGTTGCGCTCCATTTTTCTGGCTGCTCTCTTAAGGGCCCGGGTGTGCTCGTTGTACCACGGTGTTTGACTATTTTCTTTAATCTTCTTTAAGCGCAACGGAGCAACTGTATCTAAAGTGCTGGAAAGGAGAGAGTTAAAAGTTTCTGTTGCAATATCAAGTTCTTCTAAGCTATCTGGGATGCTGAGACGATGAAACTGATTAGGAAGATTATTGATAAAGCAATCTTTAGTGGCAGAAGTGATAGGTCTAACATACTTGTAACACCGAGTTGGCTTTGCAGCCTTGGCTAAATGTAATTTACATGAGACTAGATAATGATCTGAGATGTCGTCGCTCTGCTGCAGAATTTCAACAGCATCAACATTGATTCCATGTGATAATATTAGATCTAGAGTATGATTAAGACAATGAGTAGGTCCTGACACGTGTTGTCTAACTCCAATAGAGTTAAGAATGTCTTTAAATGCCAATCCCATTGCATCTTTTCCATTATCTACATGTACATTAAAATCACCAACAATTAGGACTTTATCTGCAGTCAATACTAATTCTGATAGAAAGTCAGCAAATTCTTTGATAAAATCTTTATGGTGCCCTGGTGGCCTGTAGACAGTTGCCAGCAGAATTCTCAAACTTGATTTATCGTTTACATTATATATTTTTACATTAAGCACCAACACTTCAAAAGAAATATATTTTAAACTAGATTTTTTAGTGGTTTTGAAAATATTACTATAAATTACAGCAACACCTCCCCCTTTGCCTTTCAGGCGAGGTTCATGTTTATAACAGTAATCATGAGGGGTGGACTCATTTAAAGTAATGTAATCGTCTGGTTTTAGCCAGGTTTCTGTCATACACAGCACATCTAGGTTATAATCTGAAATCATATCATTATCTATGAGTGCTTTTGAAGTAAGGGATCGAATATTCAGCAACCCAAGCTTTATCGTTTGTTCATCTGTATTATATCTATTTTTTATTTGTTGAATATCAATTACATTTTTAACCTTAGATCGGTTTGGACGTTTTTTGGATTTCCAAATTCGGGGAACAGACACAGTCTCTATATGATGATATCTAGGTGAAAGAGCCTCTATGTGATGGGATTTATCTGACCTTGGTGACGCGAGGCCGCTAGCAGACGGTCGGTTTAGCCAGTTTGTCTGCTTCCTGACCTGAGCCCCAGATTGTCATGTTTTGTCTCTAAGACTATGAGCCAAATTACTAGAGAGAAGAGCAGCACCATCCCAGGAGGGATGAATACCATCTCTTTTCAACAGGTCAGGTTTGCCCCAAAAACTTTTCCAATTGTCTATGAATTCTATATTATTTTGCGGACACCACTTAGACAGCCAGCCATTGAGTGATGACAATCTGCTAACTATCTCATCACTCCTTCGAACAGGAAGGGGGCCAGAGCAAATTACTGTGCCTGACATCGTACTTGCGAGTTCAAACACCTCTTTAATATTAATTTTGGTGATCTCCGACTGGCGGAGTCAAACATCATTAGTGCCGACGTGAATAACAATCTTAGAGAATTTACGATTAGCATTAGCCAGCACTTTTAAATTTGCTTTGATGTCAGGCGCTCTGGCTCCCGGCAAACATGTGACTATGTTGGCTGGTGTCCCTATTTTCACGTTCCGTGTAATAGAATCGCCAATTACCATGGCACAATCAACAGAATTCTCAGTGGGTGTTTCACTGAGTGGGGCAAATCGATTTGTTGTGGTAATCGGAACGGAAGAGTGTTTTTTTGATCCGTGACTAGAGAGATCCCTCACTGTCACCCATCTGCCTGGCTGCACAGGCAATAATTCAGCCGGAACCGAATCCTGTAAAGAGTTCACTATGCTAGGCATAAAGTAGAATCTAAAGCTCTAGCACACTTACTATCCTCAATTAAAGTTTGGATGCGTGTTTCTAAACCAGAAATCTTCTCCGTCAGCCTGACTGTTTTCTTGCATTTATCACATATAAACCCTATATTGCCGACGGGGAAGGCTATGCTAAACATGGCTAACAGGCTAGCGAGTTACTAGCGTGTTGTTCTAACAATAACGGAAGCTAGCGATGTCAGGTTAATCTGGGATGTTGTCTAAGCTGTATTTAGTAGTATAAACAACTAGAAATGGTAGTAAATGATGGTTCAAAACAGAAAGAAATACAAAGCTAATACGAGGCTTAGACGGAGCTTACAGCCTCAAAGTAAAGAAAACACAGCAGGCAGCTAAGCAGACAGGAGCAATCGATCAGGATCAAGCACTGCGTTCTCACTGCAGTTAGTACCGCTTCAAAGTGGGTGGGATTATGACTGATCGTTATAGTTTATCCGCTCCTCGGCAACCAACAAGAGGAACGTCTGCACTTCTCGTCCACTGACCACGATTCAGCCATTTCGTTTTTGGAAGTTTTTTTTCTTCAAGCAAGTAGTTTTAAAACCGGTGCTACAGCGATGGCTGTTAATAGTTATTTAAATCCAGCGGGTTTGATGTCTCGCAAAAACAATTGACGCTGGTAGTGGCGATTCTGTCTGTCTGACCAATCAGTGATCTGCAGTGTTTTCATGTCACATTTTAGTATCGGTACGGTATGCTTGGAACCTCAACAGACCAGGTACCATTTAAAGCGAGCCGTACTGTACCGTACCATGCAGTGGAAAAGCGCCACAAGCGAGCCGTACCGAGCCGAGCCGTACCGTACCATGCAGTGGAAAAGCGCCAAAGCGTGCCGTACTGAACCGAACCGTACCGTACCATGCAGTGGAAAAGCGCCAATAGACTCCCATTCATTTTGCACTCAGGGCGATCGCCCCCCAGTAGAACTGCCAGGTGGACTGCCAACTTCCCCCTAGGTGGAATTACAACCCATATTCGGCACAATAGGGCTTAATAGGGAGTGAACAGGCTCTCTGTAAACGGGCTCTGGTTTGACTGCAGGGGTGGTGAGTAAAACTCATAGTTGTTTAGATCGGGGTAGATCCCAAAATTCTTTGGCATGGAATAATAAATGTCTATAAGTTGTAGGCGATCATAAACGATCAACAAGTGACAACATAAAAACAACAGAGTCAATAAAACATTGACGGTAGAGGTCAGACGGCAAGCCACACAAACCGGCGCCATCTTCTTTCCTCAAAGAAATAAATACTATCTAATCTTTAACAAGAAATATATTTTTTCACTGTCATTCATGTAGGTCCACAAGATTAAGCCAATAAATTAAGATAGTTGCTATACTGTAACCGTTTAATCCATCATCTCTGACAGAACGCGCCATTAATGCAGCGACAGACGCCGAAAGCTCAGTCTGTTTCTGCTTTCAATTTAACTTCAGGGAATAATTGCGCGCGTTAACATGCACGTTCTTAACCCAATTATACTGAATGAACTGACAATTCATGTGGTCTTGTAAACGCATTAACCTGTTTTCCTTTATCGGAATCAAGTTATAAGTTTAAGCCGATCAGCTCAGCTAGATTTTTGCCCCTTACCCTGATTTCTCCCGCCATGTAAAACACATTTACCCACGTTCTTTGGGCTTTTTGAAGTGCGCATATGTGGTAGGCTATATGACAGGAACACGTCCTTACTGTGAATTTAAGTGCATCCAGACAGAGAGAGCACTGGTAGGAGGACATACAGTATATCGCAAACTATAACTAAACTACACGTTGTGTATGGTTTAATAAGAAGCGCTCTGTCCTGCAAACCATTCCCGACGAGTGCTGTACTAAAGAGTGGAACGAGCTAGACCTGGAAAGGGAAAGCCTGCCTGTTGAGAGAGCTCTTGGTTTGCTGTGGTGTGTGGAAATTGACTCATTTAAGTTCAAAATGGAGGTCTAGGAGAAATCCTGCACAAGACGTGGGATGTTGTCAGTGTCTAGCTCAGTATATGATCCATTTGGGTTTTTGGCACCAGTAGTGCTACCTGCTAAGATCATGCTAAAGGAGCTATGCTGGATGAACTTCAGATGGGATGAGACTGTGCCCCACAGGATTCTGCATGGCTGGACGAGGTGGTTGAAGGAGCTGAATGCACTCTCTGAATTCAAAGTTGAGAGATGAGATGAGATTAAGCCCATGAGATGTGGGTCCTACACATATGCTAAGCTTCATCATTTTATTAAGACAAACAGATGGATAGAAGTCCCCAAGTTTCTGGCAACCAGAAGAGGATTGGCCCGAAAATATTGTGCACACTGCAGTAGGGGACGATGTCCTCGAGGTCAAGAAAGAAGCCGTTGTAATTGTGGTAAATACTCAAGGCTCACTGAAGGGTATAAATCGGCTGATGGCTTACTTTTCAGATAGGAGGAGACTTCCAGTAGCAGTTGACTGGTTGCTTAAAGGATAACTAAACCCTAAACCAACTTTTTTTAGTTAGTGATCTGTAAGAATGGGGCTTTATTAGTGCTGTTCATTGATTCAAGTAACTTTTTTGACATTTGGGTATAAAGTGTTTTAATTCTACAATATATGGTGTAAAAACGTCGGAGTGCTGCCCTCTTCAGGTAGAACGGTGGCTACTGCAGTTGAATTTTCCTATTGGATGTTTGGGGTGGCAGGTGACGTAAGCAGGTTCCAGCTCACCACGCCCTTGGCAGTATAAAAACCATCTTGTTTTGTCAAAATCACCATAGCGAGCGAGTCAGGAGTTGGAATTGCGAGTATTGAAAACGATCAGGATGAATTCATTGGACTTAACACTCTGGTCTTGTCATAATTCATAGCTATACCTTGGGTATCTCCCTACAACAACGTTTGTGTGCATCTTACATCATCGCACATGTGTGTGTGTGTGTGTGTGTGTGTGTGTGTGTGTGTGTGTGTGTGTGTGTGTGTGTGTGTGTGTGTGTGTGTGTGTGTGTGTGTGTGTGTGTGTGTGTGTGTGTGTGTGTGTGTGTGGCATAAGCTGTCTTTCCACTGCTTGCAAAAGGAGATAGTGGTTTTCCATTAATTTTTTGCCCTGATTGCACGCACTACTCGCGAATACACTGCAGGGTCACTCTTGCTCGTATCCAAGGTAAATCATCAACACTATCATCCCTTACATGTGTTTTATGTTTTATTTAACTAAATACATCATAATCGGCTAAAACGCATGCGCAGGATACTTTTATTCCTGAACAAGTGTGCACCCGGGTCCGTGTTGCTTTCACATTCACGCGAACCGCAGCATGGTTCGGGAGCAACCGAACTCAGACCACCTCCTCCAGGTAGTCTCGGGTTCGGTACCCCAGTGCGCACCTGGGTCCACATGACACAATCACATTAGCGATTTTTCATGCGAACCGTGCCGCGTTCTGAACTAAACTACCGTGTGAAAGCCCCTTCAGAGTCTGACAGCAGCTGTCAATTAATCCGTCACTGCGGGTCTCAGGTGCACGCCCCCCTGCTCAGCCCCGCCCTCGTTTCGTCCCCTCTATCTCCGCTGGGCTCTGCCCACTTTCCCAGGATTTTTCAAATATTGCAAGTGGGTGGAGTCAGGCTCTGACCAGGGGTTTAGTTACCCTTTAAGTTGAAGAGGATATTGTTGAGTAGGACTCGCAAGAGGAGGGAGTCAGATAACTGCTGATGCCAACAAGCAGATTGCCTTGGTGCAAGAGAATCGGATAGCTAAAGGTAAAACAGGAGTGCAAGCCTTGTCGGCTGAGGATCTTATGTAAACTGAGTTGGCTATAATCTGCTACTGCCGACAGCAAAGATTCCCCGAGGAGATCACTGCCTTGTCTTCTGGAAAGGATATAGTGAGCAAACAGATTGGTACTTATAAGCTGGACCCATGGTTGGATAATGGGATTCTGCCATTTACCAACACAGGAGTTGGCTATTTGGGACCAATAGAGGTGAAGAAGGGAAGAGGCACAGTGAAGTGTTATGGTGTCCTCTTCACCTTCTTAGCCAGCAGAGCAGTTCCCCTTGAACTGGCCAATTCCCTTGACACAGATGCCTGTATTAATGCTCTGCGCAGATTTATCAGTAGAAGAGGGCCTGGTCGAGTCATGCATCCTCTATAAAATAATGGCACAAATTTCATAGGGGCAGAAGAGAGAACTTAAGGATGCACTTTCATCATTGTATCAGGGTAAGATTCAAGGAGTTTTATGACAGAAGGGCATTAAGTGGAGTCCAGCTGGATGCCATTATGGTGATGTTTGGGAGCTGGTCATCCGCATTTTGAGAGAAATCCTAACCGCAGTTCTCCAACAGCAGAACCTTGATGACGATGGTATCCATTCAGTCTTATGTTAAGCTGAGGCCATCTTGAATGATCGACCAATCACCAAATTGTCTGACGATATAATGGATCTTGAAGCTCTCACATCCAATCATATCCTGTTGGTGAAAGTAAAACCCTCCCTATCGCCTGGGTTGTTTGATGTGCATGATTTTGTTGTGGAAATTTTAATATTCATTGATCCCAAACAGGTATCATAAGAGAAAGAACCTATTCAATGTATAAAAGTATATGTGTGTACGTGCTTGTGCGTGACGTTTCAGGAACATATGGGTCAGGACCTCTGACCTTAGGGACAGTCAGTTTTGGCCAGTTTATTTCAGTACCAGTTTGTGTCTTTAAGTAGAAACTGAACAGCAGTAAGGACCTTATCTGAGTGGGTGAAAGGTACAGCGGGTGAGGAGGAACCTTGAAAACAGTATAAAGGCTGTCTCATATCTTCCTGTTGTGTGTCACTCTTCTGCACAGGGTAACAACTGTGTATTAGACTGCTCCTATTCTTGCAAGAATAAATACTTCTATTTTATATAATTTGACTCTGAGTGTCTCTTACGCAGTGATGTTTGTTTAAGATGAATTTTTGCCACAACAATTTGTACATAAAAAGAAGGTGGAAACAGGTTCAATACATTTCAGATCTCTTTTGGAAGAGACGGGTGTGAGAATGCCTAACTTTGCTGCAGGAGAGGGAGGAATGGAATAAAACTAAGAATAACCACAAGCCTCAAGACATTGTGATCATTATGGATCCAACAGCCACTCGGAAGAGTCACTTGGAAGAGTTTTGGAAACATTCCTGTACGGTAGAAACAATTCCATCACATTATTTTGGCAGTGAATGATTTGTCGGGTTTTTGAGAGCTTTTGGGCTGGAAATCTGCCAACACTGTTAGTGTGTTCGACTTGAAGCGGCACTACGTAGACCTTACGTGTATATGACATCAAAGTTCTCTGAGAGTGATTAGAGAGCAAATGGCTCCATATGCTTTCAAATCGCAAATGCGTTCTGTACTGTACATCGAAATGCGTAATTGCGAGTCTGAGGACATGAACAGCTCTGATTTGAACGTCACGGGTGGTCATCTGATGATGAATTGTAACATCAACATCGTAAATCCTGCAAATGTAAAAAAAAAAAAAAAAATGTTTGTACATTTATAACACTATACTTTATTATATTACCTTTGCAAAAAAAATACAAAAACTAGTTAACGCTGATGTGAGAGGGTGCATCTAATACAGTGTCTATGGGAGTGTCGGTAAAGTTGGCGTCCTTTTCTCTTCTGACTACCGTTATCAATCTCTCTCAATTGTTTTAATCTTTTGAAAGTTGTGAAAACACTTTTGTGGCGTTTTTCTTTTGCTATTTGAGTAAATGGGAACACAAAAAAAATATATATATATTTAATGTAGTTTCTCATTCACTGCCATAAAAGTTTGACCAACTATGACAACTTCCACTTCTGAGAAAACCGGAAATTTGAAAAAGGTTGATTACGATAATTATGGCGACATGGCGGGAACACAGCATAGGTTTTACCTGTCAGGTAGAAGAAAGACAAACACGGAATTTGTTTCTAAGCAAGTGGAAGATCTCAGCAGGCCTACCCTCCATTGATAACAAGATTAGTTTTTTTAAATACTCACTCTCATCTTCTTCTGTTTTGGTTTCTTTAGTGTCCTTTGTTTTATTTCAGGACATTTACCTGCCGTTGATGATAAATCGTTTGATAAAATGTCACCTTCAAAACTCGGGAAAACTGTTCCAAATTCATCTAACGTGTTCTCAGCTTCCAGCTTCCCATACTGCCTGAACGCGCAAAATGACTGGCAGAACGCACCCCAAAAGCCTTTGATTGGGTAAAAAAATATGATCGCTTAAATTTACTTGAGTAAATTTATCTTGTTTTAAGGATTTTTAAACACTATTACAGGTAATCAAGACAATGTGTTTATTTTTTAATAATTTTTTTGCTTGCTTGCTTTGTATTTTATAAATTGGGCTACTTTTATTTTACTGGGATTTTTTTTTTTTTTTTTAGTGCATGGTTGCTGATTCTAAATTTATGATTCTGATTTTGTAATAATTTTCTATTTGTTCACTAGCAGATGACATCAAACACAGTTGAAGTGCTTTTTGCCGGTATGTAGCCTAAAGGTTGCACGTGAGTGAAATACCTCTGATTCTCCTCTCATCTGACATTGATTAAAAACATACCGTACCCTTACATAAGGCCCAGGCAACACTCAAGTCTTGCGGCTGCTACCACCTGCGTTTTACATAATCATCCAGCCCGTCTCTCTCGAATCATGACGACAATGGGTAATTAAACACTGAATTTTCACCTTGTTCGAACCAGCACGTAGTTCTTTGTTATTGACAGCCATCACATTGTAAACCCCACAGTGCTCTGTCATTTAATGAGATTAAGAGTTGTATGTTTGTTCTGATCTGATCTTGATTATCACAAATGTGGGCTTTTGGGATAAGTAACCATATTGATATTGGAAACGTTCTTAGTACACTTTGTCTCATTCCTGTCTTTCGAACAAAATCCATTGTGTTATTGCACGTAAAGTGTCTGTTAAAGATGTCAGCTGTTCAGAATGTAATTGGCTTGTCCTGGTCAAAGGTTCAAAGTCAAAACCATGTTCAGGTTTTAAGAGCCAACATGTTTTCTCATAGTAAACAGACAACACAATGTAAGGCAGCAAAAGTATAACACATGCAAATTAAGTCTATTTCACAAACAGATGCGCATTGAGAAAGCAAACACGTCAGTGTTACGAGAGAGAAACTGAAGCCAGAATGGAAAAAGATAAGGACTCATTTATCTTCTTTAACATGGACTTAGAAGCTCCCCACTTCAAAAAGGGCACATATTATTGATTTACATCCTTTCATGAATCTTTCTGCACGCACCTCTCAAACCTTCATGGCATATCCTGCTTTCATCTTTCCTTGAGCTTTTGCATGTTCTCATGCTAAATTCACCATGCTTTCTGCTAAATCTGCCATAAAAACAGTGAAACCTTCACATTATTATTACTGCCCATAAGTGAGCAACTGAAGTCACTGATCTTACACTGGTGGGCAGTAAAACTGACACTGGTTTTAATTACAGTTGTCATTATAAATGAAAAACACTTCAGCTTCTGCTTTGATCATCTGGGAAATTTTGATAGAGTGTGGTAAGGAGACTAACATCCCACCTTCTCCCATTTGCCACAAAGCTCTGTTATACGTCATAATTTTGATTACCAGTGGTCTGATTCTCTAAGTACTTCCTGACATATACTAGACTGAATGGCTGCTGCAAAAATAGGGTTAAGATTAGTCTTAAAAGTTTTCAGTTTAGGCCAGAGTATAGTTTTTGCAAATGTTTTATTAACTAAAACAAATAACTTCTCGGTTACGTATGTAACCCTCGTTCCCTGAGTAGGGAACGGAGACGTTACGTCGGATGACGACGAATGGGGTTTCGCTTAGAAAGCCTATCAACTTCGAGTATTACAAAACGACCCAATGGCAAAGAAATGCCATGGGTCTGCGGAATTTGCATGACGTAACTCCGCCCCACCTCGTGGGTATAAAAGGAGGACGCCGGCAACAGGCAGATATGTTTCTTCGCTGAGGAGCCAAGACTGAGCTCAGGCGATCCCCGCGGTACAGCGGAAAGTGGCAGGCAGACGTAACGTCTCCGTTCCCTACTCAGGGAACGAGGGTTACATACGTAACCGAGACGTTCCCTTTCGTTGTCACTCCAAGTTACGTCGGATGACGACGAATGGGGTTACCAGTCTAATCACGCCACCTTCTCAGCTGTCTTCCAGTGACCTGCGTAAATCTGAGATCCCTGTCGTGAGACTGGCACGGACGAAGGACTCCTATTTAGCACAGGAATACCAAGGTACACTGGGGAGCATATCCCAAAGTTCAGGGGAAATATGCAATTACTGCCAACCCAGAGGGGGGGACTTAGAGAATACACATGTGACCCGAAGGAGACATGGAGAACACTGGGGTGTCCAGCCGCAGGTGGAATATTTCAACCCCAGGGGTGACAAGGTGGCTTGCCAAGGGAAAGAAACATGCTCAAGAGGCTTACAGTGGAAATACACATGTGGGGGTCGCTCAGGGGAGGGACCATGCACACGGGAGGCACCTAGCCGACGCACAGGCAATAGACACTGGCGCCAACGTCAGGAGTGCTGGAGGAACTCAGGGCTTTCGGGGAAGCTCACCTGAGGAGAATATCGCACGTATCCAGTCCGTGGAGTGGAATGGCGAGCAAGCGAAGACACCTGAGCGGGTCCAGTACTAGCTGGTTGAAGTGAGTACATGAGAGGACATTGGCTCCACTCGGAGATTGTAGAATCTGGCGAATGTGTTAGGTGTCGCCCAGCCTGCAGCTCTGCAGATGTCTGTTAGCGAGGCGCCATGCGCTAGAGCCCAAGAGGATGCCACACTCCGGGTGGAGTGGGCAGTCACACCAAGGGGGCACGGTCGACCTTGCTGCTGGTATGCCAAAGCAATGGCGTCCACTATCCAGTGAGACAACTTTTGCTTGGAGAGAGCCTTTCCCTTCAGCTTCCCACCATAACAGACAAAGAGCTGGTCTGAGGTCCTGAAACACTGCGTCCTGTCTACATAGGCGCGGAGGGCGCGTACTGGACAGAGCAGTGCCAAGGCTGGGTCTGCCTCCTCCGGGGGCAGCGCTTGCAGGTTCACCACCTGGTCCCGGAAGGGAGTAGTAGGAACCTTGGGCACATATCCAGGCCGGGGTCTCAGGATCACGTGAGAGTAAGCCGGCCCAAATTCCAGGCACGCTTCGTCAACGGAGAATGCGTGCAAGTCCCCCACCCTCTTGATGGAGGCCAATGCAACCAGGAGCGCTGTCTTCATAGACAGGAACTTAAGCTCCACTGATTGCAAACGGCTCAAAGGGAGCACTCTGCAGGGCAGTTAGAACCACTGAGAGGTCCCAAGAGGGAACGAGAGGAGGGCGAGGAGGATTCAGTCTTCTCGCTCCTCTCAGGAACCTGATGATCAGGTCGTGCCTTCCAACAGACTTACCTTCGACCAGGTCATGGTGTGCGGCAATAGCGGCAACATAGACTTTCAGGGTGGAGGGAGACAGCCTTCGCTCCAGCCTATCTTGAAGGAAGGAAAGCACGACACAAATCGAACATCTCCGGGGGTCTTCTCGGTGAGAAGAGCACCAGTTGACGAAGAGGTTCCACTTCAACACATAGACGTGTCTCGTGGACGACGCTCTAGCGGAAGTGATGGTAGCCGCCACCGCTGGTGGTAGGGTACTCAAACCTGCCTCGTCCCGTCCAGGAGCCACACGTGGAGGTTCCAAAGATCGGGACGAGGGTGCCATAGGGTGCCCCGTCCCTGAGAAAGGAGGTCCTTCCTCAGGGGAATCGGCCAAGGAGGTGCTGTCGCGAGGAGTACTAGTTTGGGGAACCAGGTCCGGGCGGGCCAGTATGGCGCGACCAGAATGACCTGCTCCTCGTCCTACCTGACCTTGCGCAGGGTCTGCGCAAGAAGGCTCACTGGGGGAAACGCATATTTGCGGCCCCGCGGCCAGCTGTGCGCCAGTGTATCCGTGCCGAGCGTGCCCTCGGTCAGGGAATAATACAGGTCGCAATGGGTCGAGTCGTGAGAGGCAAACAGATCTATCTGTGCATCCCCGAGCTGGTCCCAAATCAGCTGAACCGACTGGGGATGGAGTCGCCAATCTCCCTGGAGGGGCTGAAGCCGTGAGAGCTCGTCGGCTGCACAGTTCAGGGCTCCGGGGATATAAATGGCATGAAGCGACCTCAGATGCTTCTGACTCCATATGAGGAGGTGGCGGGCGAGTTGCGACATACGGCGGGAGCCTAGACCACCTTGATGGTTGATGTACGCTACAGTGGCGGTATTGTCTGAACGGACTAGTACGTGTTGGTTCTTGAGCACGACCCGGAAGCGGCGCAAAGCAAGACGTACAGCCAGCAACTCGAGGCAATTGACATGCCAGAGGCGGAGGGGTCCTGTCCAGGAGCCCGCGGCAGCATGTCCATTGCACATGGCACCCCAGCCCGTGGAGGAGGCATCTGTCGTTACAACGACGTGCCGCGAAGCTCGTTCCAGCGGCAATCCGGCCCGTAGAAAACTGAGGTCCGACCACGGGGTAAAGGTCTGACGGCAGGACGGAGTAACTGTTACTCGGAAGGTGCCGTGTTGCCATGCCCACCTCGGGAATCGGTCGCGAAGCCAAAGCTGAAGCGGTCTCATATGAAGCAATCCGAGCGGCGTTGCCGCGGCTGCAGATGCCATTTGTCCCAGGAGCCTCTGAAAGAGTTTCAGTGGAACCGTACTCTTGCCCTCGAACTGTCTCAGGCAAGTCAGCAGTGACTGCGCGCGCTCGCTCGTAAGCTGCGCGGACATGGCGACCGAGTCGATATCCATACCGAGAAAAGAGATCCTCTGCACGGGGCAAAGTTTGCTCTTTTCCCAGTTGACCCGAAGGCCCAGACGAGCTAGGTGACGGAGCACTAGGTCCCTGTGTTTGCATACCTGGTCGCGAGAGTGAGCTAGGATCAGCCAGTCGTCGATTTAGTTCAGGATGCGAACCCCGTGTTCCCGAAGGGGAACAAGGGCTGCCTCGACGACCTTCGTGAAGACCCTAAGAGACAGGGCTAGCCCGAAAGGGAGAACCGCGTACTGGTATGCCTGCCCCTCGAAGGCAAACCGAAGGAACGGTCTGTGTCGAGGGAGAATGGAGACATGAAAGTAGGCGTCCTTCAGGTCGATTGCTGCAAACCAATCCTGGGGCCGCACACATTCGAAAATGCATTTGGCAGTGAGCATCTTGAACGGCAGCCTGTGAAGGGAACTGTTCAGCACATGCAGGTCCAGGATTGGCCGTAACCCACCGGTTTTCTTGGGGACAATGAAGTACGGGCTGTAGAAGCCGGTCCTCATCTCGGCCGGAGGGACGGTCTCGATCGCACCCTTCGCCAGCAGGGTGGCGATCTCTGCTCTCATGATAGGGGCGTTGTCACCGACCAAAGTGGAGCGGACCCCCCCTTGAAGCGGGGAGGAGACCGCGCGAACTGAATCGCGTAGCCGAGCCTGATCGTCCGTGCGAACCATTGGGACAGGAGGGGAAACTCTAGCCAGGCTCCCAAGAACTGTACCAGCGGGGTCATACGGACCACAGACTTCCCACCGATGGTGCAGCAGGGCGGAATGACTGGCCCGGACGTGGACGGCATAGCGGCCCGGTGTGGGGGCACAGTCATTAACCGCGCCCTGACAGAGGAGACCAGGGAAGGAAGAACGTTCCACGGGGGTCTGCTCTGCCAGGGGGCTGGCGACAGAGGCGGAAGAGAGCGGCACGGTCCGGGGACGGCGCGCACTGTCAACCGGCTCTGGGACAGAGGGGGACGAGGGGTGCACGGCTCGGGGGCGGCGCACCGTGTCGTCCGAGAACTCTGTGTGCTCAGGGATGGAAATGTTACTTCTTTCTTTAACCACATTAGGGTGCTGCCCACCCGTGGGTGAGCAGCGGGGAGTGGAGAACAAAAGATTCTCCCCCGGCCCTCCACCGGGGGAAGGAGTGGTCCTGCTACCATCTCCTGAGAAGTAACCTTCAACGTCCCTGAGCAGCCCGTCTCAGGAGCGACGCTTGGCCCGGCGTTTAGTGGGGGGCGGGGCTGGAGAGGGCTGGGGCGCCTTTTTATGGCTTCCTCCGCGACCGGGCCCGGGTGGAGGCTGCTGCTTGGGCCGGGCGGGAGGGGCGGGAGCCGCAGGAGGGCGCCCTCGGCGGCGAACAGACTGAGGGATCTGCCCGGCTGGGTGTCGGCTGGGTGGAGGCAGCAGCGGGCCGTCTGGGCAGAATGTGCTTGATGGCCTCAGTCTGTTTCTGGGCGGTGGAGAACTGTTGGGCGAAGTCCTCCATCGCACCGCCGAATAGGCCGGCCTGGGACATGGGGGAGTCGAGCAGGCGAGAGCACTCAGCATCCCGCATGTCAGCCAGGTTCAGCCATAAGTGTCTCTCCTGGACCACAGCTGTGGACATCACCAGACCCAGGGAGCGTGCGGTCACCTTCGTCGCCCGGAGGGCGAGGTCGGTGGCGGCGCGCAGCTCATCGAAGAGCCCTGGGTCCGTCCTACCCTCGTGCATGTCCCTTAGCATCTGGGCCTGATAGACCTGCAGAGTGGCCATGGCATGCAAAGAGGCAGCCGCCTGTCCCGCCGCTCTGTAGGACTTCGCCACTAGGGTAGACGAGAACCTACAGGCCTTGGATGGGTGCTTAGGCTCGCCGCGAGAAGAAGCACTCTGAGGACACAGCTGCATCGCAACAGAGCGCTCAACCGGGGGGAGCCCAGTGTACCCACGGGCGGCTGCCCCATCGAGGGGAGGAAAGGCGGATGAAATCAACGAGCGGTCGCGGGAAGACATGGGAGTCTTCCAGGACTTCGAGATTTCATCATGCACGTCCGGGAAGAAAGGTATTGGGGCAGGCTGAGGACGGGAAGCCGCAGCTGCACCCAAAAACCAATCGTCCAGCCGATTGGGTTCCACTCCAAACCAATGCTCGCGGCCGCCCGGGAAAGCATGGCCGTCATCTCTGGATAGGACTGAGCCACAGCCGTATTCACACCCGAGGGTGGCAGCTGTGACGAGTTGTCACTTCCAGACGAATCAGACCAGCCTTGTGATGCTGCGATTGACATCGCATCTTCCTCTGGAGCGACAAAGGACACCCGCGGGACCTCAAAGGACGGTCCCGCGGGGATCCCCTGAACGCTCGCGGGTTGCAACACTGGAGAAGGTGCTGCGGGGCACGGACGAATAGTCGGCGCTTTGTTCCACACAGTCACCCTCAGATCACCCTGGCCACCAGCCGAAGTAGAGCCTCTCGAGGAGGCGCTAGATCGGGGTGTGGATGAGGGGACTTTCACTCTTGCGAGATCATTGAGTCTCGATCTAAGTGTTGCGATGGTCATGTTCCCACAGAAAGAACATGACTCATCCACGAGCGCTGCTTTAGCGTGATTAAAGCCCAAACACACCAAGCAGCGCTCGTGCCCATCAGAGTCAGACACCAGCCGACCGCAACCAGAAGTGCAAGGGCGAGGCATCTTTAAAAAGACGTGCCGCGTGCAAGCTCTTTTTGTGAGAGAAACTCAGTGCTGAAGCGCCCGCGGAGAACACACTCGCTGGCAAAGCACGCTCAGATAAGCAGGAAGTGTGCACTCGCCGGGAGATCGCCGTCACACCAACACTGGAGAGTTGCTCGTCTCGTAAGAAGCTGACAATCAGAGATAGCTTAAGGAGTGAAGAATTACACTTGGCTCCGAAGCGAAAACATATCTGCCTGCTGCCGGCGTCCTCCTTTTATACCCACGAGGTGTGGCGGAGTTACGTCATGCAAATTTCGCAGACCCATGGCATTTCTTTGCCATTGGCTCGTTTTGTAATACTCGAAGTTGATAGGCTTTCTAAGCGAAACCCCTTTCGTCGTCATCCGATGTAACTCGGAGTGACAACGAAAGGGAACAGCACATTTACTAAAGGGATGGTCCTCATGGAACAACCCATAGGTTTATGTGTCTGATTCAAGGACACAAAGGTGATAATATGCTTATGAGTCTTGGTCAAAGCCACTGCTTATAGAACAACCAATGAGAGAATCATAATGATGGGAAAATCACAGGAGGGAATCAATTAACTAAACCAAAAGCTAACACTTTATTTCGATAGTTCACTATAGACATTCTACTTACTATAAGTAACTTTTCAATTACATGTCAACTAACTCTCATTAGAGTACTAGTAGACTGTCAGTAGACTAGGTTATGGTTAGGTGTTAGGGTTCGCTAAATAAAGTGTCAGCAAATATTAAGCAAACAGTCTATTAATACTCTAATGACAGTTAGTTAACATGTTGCTGCAAAGTGGACTATCAAAATAAAGTGTTACCGAAAAGTGTCCCAAACAACCTGATTTCACCCTATTTTTTCCGTTGATGGACATTTAAACTGAAATGTAGCCTAAATTAAATAGTATAAATAAAGATAAGCCAAATCAAGTCACCTTTATTTTTATAGGTCTTTATAAAATAGGCCTACAAATTGTTTCAAAGCAGCTTTACAGTGATTAACATGAAAATAATGATTCAAACAGAGATCAATTCGGCTGTAAAGCAGCTTAAAAAAGAAGAAATGTGTTCATTTTTTAGCTGAAGTCAGTTCAGTGTTGATTCGGTTCAATTATAAAGATCATCAATTATTAAAATTAGTTAAATTGGCTAAAATCAGCTCGGCAGGAAACAGTGATTTCATCGTCCAGCTCAGTTCAGTTCTTATACAACCGCGTCAGTTCAGTCAGATCAATAATATTGTTGAATATTAAGTGTTTGCAACTAAGCAAGCCAAAGGCTACAGTGGCAAGGAACCCAAACTCCATCAGGTGACAGAATGGATAAAAAAAGAGCAAAAAGTAAACAAATGCCACATGAACGTATGCATCACGAATGTTTGCTTCACTACAATGTTTATGAGCTACAGTAGCATGAAAAATATTTTTAAAAAAAACATTCCTTGCATCACGAATGCTCGCTTAAATACAATGTTTATAAGCTACAGTAGCATGAAAAATATGAATTAAAAAAAACATTCCTTGCAGAATTGAACGTTTCTCTCAATAACCTGGTCTGGCAAATGCTCCTCACATTGTTTTGGTAATGAAGTATCTGTCAAAAAAGATAAATGCAGATCCACAAACAATAACAATGTCAGTAAGAGTTATACATGTAATGTAATGGAATTTATATGGCCTCAATTTTTTACTATAGAAAGTTTATTCAAAGTTTATTACTTATATGCTGAGACACAATAATTATTCATAAATATTGATAAATAACATGCCATTGTACATTATATATCTTTTTAATGTATCTGCAAAGCCCAGAGTCCATAGCTCGATAGGATGGTCCACAAATATGAGCAAATACAAGGAATACATACAAATAACAGTTTATCTTCCAGATAATTGTTTGAACCTTTAAATAGTCAAACCAAAATATTATTGTATTCTATATGCTTTAATACCTTTAGACATCCCAACCCTGTACATCCGCTGTTTTTTTCATTTCCAAGAGTCACAGGGAGGACAATCATATCCAAACAACCAATTTGCCAAGAAGGGATCTTGACTGCCCCCTCATGTTTTGTCTACAAACCGCACAGAGCAGCAACTACAAATTAAACAATTTAAAAAACAGGTATATTCCCCAGCAATGAAAGATCTTATATTTGACAAACATGCTAATTTGAATTGTCTGTTTCCAGACAGGAAATACTTGAAAATGTGTGCTGATGTGAATCTGCTATAATATAAATAAAACGATTATGCTCTACAAAGATGCAATATGAGTACGCATTGACTAGGAAAAGGTTCAGACAGTAGAAAAGGCTCAGAGAAAGAATGCAAAAGATTAAAAACAGAACATAAAAGGATGCATTTACTTTTTCTTTTGTGTATTTTATAATGTTGTAAAGTCATTCATTTTATAAGATAATATATACATAACACATTTACTAAAAAAATAAATAATTAAATAAAACTGGTTTCGTACAAGGTGTTTGAAGTACTTGAATTTGACTTTTTAAATTTTAAGTATGGGAAAAACCCTTGAAAACAGTCATATTTACGAAGAGGTACTTGAAAAGTGCTTGACTTATTTAAATACAATATATATGACATTTAATTTTTTTGGAAAAAATATACGTAGCACGCCAACATTATAAAATAAAATATTATTTATTGAACAATACTGGCCTTTATAAACTGTAAGTTGTATTTTGGATACCTTATATGTGTAATTTGAGTTGTACATATGTATGTACGTACGCATGTATGTACTGTACGTATGTATGTACCTTTCCCTATTTACATACAGTATAAATATATAAAAGTTTACATTTCAATTACATTCAAGAGTCCATCTGAGTGGCCTGCCAGGACTATGATGTGAAATGAAGGTGGCTTTAGATTTAGTTTGAATAAACAATTTTAAATTACACACAATATTCAAGCGCCACAGCAACATGTGTAGGTTTAGGTTCAAAATGGGGCAAACATCTTAAATTCATATTATTTTGAACTACTATGCCAAACTGAAATGTATTGCGAGTTAGTGAGTCAGATGAACATTGTGAGACAAAAGTAGCTGTCTACAAAACCTGCCAGACTGATAAAAACACATCCAAATGTCATCAGCATTCAGAAAGATGGAAGAAAAGAAACATAGTGTCCTTATGAGGATGAAGGTGTTCTCTCTACATCCCCAGGGAGACTCTGAAGTAAAGACCTCTGGAACGTCTCCTCGGAAAATTCTGGAACAAGGAACTCCAGCAGCAGGTCAAAAATACAGTAAACCAAGTGCCTGCACATACCCCATATAGAAACACAAGTTTTAATGTGTTAATAGGCATTTACTTCCAGCCTGTTTAGGTTATAGATCATATACGCAACAGATTCTTAAAAACCGAGGTCATTGAGGATTATCTGTTGTTGTTAGGTGTCTGGTTGTAAATTTAGATTATAATACCTGTTGATACTGGGGTCCTGTAGAGATTCCAGCACATGCTCCCACACTAGCCTGAATTTCCCTGAGCCAAGCATGTCTGTAATTAACTCTACAATTCACACAAAAAAACAATTTTGTACGTCAGTATGTACTGCTTGCAATGGAAATGTGTTCTCCTCCAATTTGAGTTCCACATTAATATGAAAACACACGCCATAAGAACTTCAAACGTTGTAGATGAACCAGTTATAATAGTAGATACAACGTGATAACTGTGTCTAAATTGGAATGAAGACGATCCTGCTCATTAATTCTGAAGCTGCTCTAATGTTGTGGTATGAACTGACCTGGGAACAGCTGCATAAGGCAGTTCAGGCACTGGAGTCTGGTCTTCTCTCTCTGCTCTGGGCTTCTCTCTGGTCGTGGCACCGCAGGCAGCTCACCCACGGGCCACACTGCATCCTGGAGAACCCGCAGGTAGATCACCCAGCATGGGGCGCTGCTCAGGTGGGCTATGCCTACATCTAGCCACCTGGGTAAGACAGAAAGACAAGGAAAATGAGAATGGGCATTAGGTTTCTAAGGTGTTTTCAGCATTATATGATTATGGTTTGTATTCAATTATAGTATTTTTTGATATTTTGAATTAGATTTATTATTATATTTTCAGTTTTTACTTTAGTTTAGGTTTTAGCAATTGTGTTATTTGATTTTGACTTTTATTTTCAAAGTTTAGGTTCTTCATCTAATATTTACATTTTCTTTCAGATTTATTTTAATTGATGTAATACCATATTTAACCGTAATATTTACATTTGTTTTAAAGCCTAAGCAGATTAAAGTAATTCCATGTTTAAAAAAAAAAAAAAATCTATATATATATATATATACAGGTCCTTCTCAAAAAATTAGCATATTGTGATAAAGTTCATTATTTTCCATAATGTAATGATAAAAATTAAACTTTCATATATTTTAGATTCATTGCACACCAACTGAAATATTTCAGGTCTTTTATTGTTTTAATACTGATGATTTTGGCATACAGCTCATGAAAACCCAAAATTCCTGTCTCAAAAAATTAGCATATCATGAAAAGGGTCTCTAAACAAGCTATTTACCTAATCATCTGAATCAACTAATTAACTCTAAACACCTGCAAAAGATTCCTGAGGCTTTTAAAAACTCCCAGCCTGTTTCATTACTCAAAACCGCAATCATGGGTAAGACTGGCGACCTGACTGCTGTCCAGAAGGCCATCATTGACACCCTCAAGCAAGAGGGTAAGACACAGAAAGAAATTTCTGAACAAATAGGCTGTTCCCAGAGTGCTGTATCAAAGTACCTCAGTGGGAAGTCTGTGGGAAGGAAAAAGTGTGGCAAAAAACGCTGCCCAACGAGAAGAGGTGACCGGACCCTGAGGAAGATTGTGGAGAAGGACCGATTCCAGACCTTGGGGGACCTGCGGAAGCAGTGGACTGAGTCTGGAGTAGAAACATCCAGAGCCACCGTGCACAGGCGTGTGCAGGAAATGGGCTACAGGTGCCGCATTCCCCAGGTCAAGCCACTTTTGAACCAGAAACAGCGGCAGAAGCGCCTGACCTGGGCTACAGAGAAGCAGCACTGGACTGTTGCTCAGTTTTGCATGTCATTCGGAAATCAAGGTGCCAGAGTCTGGAGGAAGACTGGGGAGAAGGAAATGCCAAAATGCCTGAAGTCCAGTGTCAAGTACCTACAGTCAGTGATGGTCTGGGGTGCCATGTCAGCCGCTGGTGTTAGTGCACTTTGTTTTATCAAGGGCAGGGTCAATGCAGCTAGCTATCAGGAGATTTTGGAGCACTTCATGCTTCCATCTGCTGAAAAACTTTATGGAGATGAAGATTTCATTTTTCAGCACGACCTGGCACCTGCTCACAGTGCCAAAACCACTGGTAAATGGTTTACTGACCATGGTATTACTGTGCTCAATTGGCCTGCCAACTCTCCTGACCTGAACCCCATAGAGAATCTGTGGGATATTGTGAAGAGAAAGTTGAGAGACGCAAGACCCAACACTCTGGATGAGCTTAAGGCCGCTATCGAAGCATCCTGGGTCTCCATAACACCTCAGCAGTGCCTCAGGCTGATTGCCTCCATGCCACGCCGCATTGAAGCAGTCATTTCTGCAAAAGGATTCCCGACCAAGTATTGACTATTGAGTGCATAACTGAACATAATTATTTGAAGGTAGACTTTTTTTTTTTGTATTAAAAACACTTATTTTATTGGTCGGATGAAATATGCTAATTTTTTGAGACAGGAATTTTGGGTTTTCATGAGCTGTATGCCAAAATCATCAGTATTAAAACAATAAAAGACCTGAAATATTTCAGTTGGTGTGCAATGAATCTAAAATATATGAAAGTTTAATTTTTATCATTACATTATGGAAAATAATGAACTTTATCACAATATGCTAATTTTTTGAGAAGGACCTGTATACAGCAAGACCAGTGTAGCCCAAAACCAACGACTCTTGTAAGCTGTTCCCTTTCGTTGTCACTCCGAGTTACGTCGGATGACGACGAATGGGGTTTCATTTAGAACACCTATCGACTTTGAGAATTACAAAACGAGCCAATGGCAAAGAAATGCCATGGGTCTGCGGAATTTGCATAGCGTATCTCCGCCTTAACTCGTGGGTATAAAAGGAGGACGCCGGCAACATGCAGATATGTTTTCGCTTCGGAGCCAAGAGTATTTCTTCCCTCCACAGCCATCTCTGACTTCGCTCTACGAGACGAGCTTCTCTCTCCGTTGTTGGTGTGACGGCGATCGGCAGCGAGCTCACAGTGCCTGCTGATCTGTGCAGTGACCTGCCAGTGTGTGTGTGTCTCCCTGTGCGCTTCAACATCGCAGAGTTTTTTTCTCCTCTCATAAAAGAGCTCGCACGCGGCACGTCTTTTTAAAGACGGCTCGCCCGTGCATTTCTGGTTGCAGCGGACTGGTATCGGACTCTGATGGGCACGGGCGCTGTCTAGTCTGTTTGGGCTTTGATCATGCTTGAACAGCGCTCGTGGATGACTCATGTTCTCTCTGGGAACGTGATCATCGCGTCATATATAGGTCGAGACTCGGTGAACTCGCAAGAGTGAGAGTCCCCTCATCCACCAACCGATCTTCAGCTGGTGGCCAGGGTGACCTGAGGGTGTTGGTCTGGAACAAGGCGCCGACTCTGTGTCCACGCCCCAGCCCCCCCTCTTTAATGACGGTGCCCGCTAGCGAACTGATGATTCCACGAGTCTACCCTCGGGTGGCCCGTGTGTTTTCATTTGAAGCTACAGAGGATGATGCTGTGTCTGTAGCAGCATCACTAGGTGGGCTTGATTCTTTTGGAAATGATGACTCGTCACAGCTGCCACCTTCTGGTGTGCATACGGCTGTGCCTGAGTCTGATCCGGAGATGACGGCCATGCTTTCCCGGGACGATTGGTTTTTGGGTGAGCCCGCCGACCCGCGTCCACGGCAAACCCCAATATCTTTCCTCCCGGACGTGCATGATGAGATCACGGGTCCTCTCGTTGGTCTCATCCGCCTTTCCTCCCCTCAGGGGCCGCTACCCATGGGTAGACTGGGGTCCCCCCGGTTGAACGCTCTGTTGTTCCCGGCGCAATCCTAAGCACCCCTGTCCAAAGCCTGTAGTTCTTTTCGTCTACACTAATCTGTGGCGAAATCCTATAGTGCCATAGGACAGGCAGCCGCCTCACTGCATCCTATGACCGTTCTGCTGGTCTACCTGACCCAGATGTTCATGGACATGCAGGAGGGCGGGACTGACCCGAGGCTCTTCATTGAGCTACGCGCCGCCACTGACCTTGCTCTCCGAGAGACGAAAGTGGCCGTACGCTCTCGGAGTCAGGTGATGTTCACCAGTCTGGGGCTGACCGGTCTGATGCGCACGATGTCGGGCGTCCCCGTCTGCTCGACAACCCCATCTCCAAGGTCGGCCTCTTCGGCGGTTGAGTGCTTCTGCCCAACAGTTCTCAACCGCCCGTGAGCAAATTGAGGTTATTCTGCCCGACGGCCCCGCCGTCCGCTCAGATCCCTCAGTCTGCCCACCGCCGAAGGCGCCCTCCCACAGTTCCAACCCCGCCCGTTCACCCGGGCCTGGCTCTGGAAGACCGTAGGGGGGATGCCACAGCCCTCTCCAGCCCTGCCCCCCGCTAAACGCCGGGTTAAGCGGCACTTTTGAGATGGGCTGCTCTGAGATGAGACTCAGTTCTTTCCAGGAGTTGGTAGCAGGGCCACTCCTTTCCCCGGTAGAGGGCTGGGGAAGAATCCTTATTCAGAAAGAGCTGACTCTCTCGTCTCTGAGCATACAGAGTTCTCGGACAACACAGAGCGCCGTCCACAAGCCGTGCTCTCCTCGTCCCCCTCTGTCCCAGAGGCGCTTGACACGGCGTGCCGTCCACGGACCGCTGAGCCCCTGTCCCCCTCTGTCGCCAGACCCCTGACAGAGCAGGCCCCCTTGGAACGCTGGTCCTTCCCTGGCCTCCTCTGTCAGGGTGCGGTTATGACCTTGCCCCCACACCGGGCCGCTATGCCGTCCACGTCTGGGCCGGTCATTCCGCTTCGCTGCACCACCGGGGGGGCGTCTGTGGTTCTTGACGCCGCTGGCACAGTTGGGAGCCTGCCTAGAGCTTCCCTATCTGCTCCGCGCGAACCATCGGCTCGGCTATGTGATTCAGTTCGCACGGTTTCCTCCCCGCTTCAGGGGAGTCCGCTCCACTTTGGTCGATGGCTATGCCCCTATCATGAGAGCGGAGGTTGCTACCCTACTGGCGAAGGGTGCGATTGAGACGAAATGAGGTCCGGGTTTACAGCCCCTACCTCATTGTCCCGGAGAAGTCTGGTGGGTTACGGCCAATCCTGGACCTACGCATCTGAACCGCTCCCTTCACAGGCTGCCGTTCAAGATGCTCCTGGCCAAACGCATTTCTGGATGTGTGCGGCCACAGGATTGGTTTGCAGCGATCGACCTGAAGGACACCTACTTTTATGTCTCCGTTCTCCTTCGACTCAGACCATACCTACGGTTTGCTGTCAGGGCGCGCGCATATCAGCACGCTGTTCTCCCATTCTGATTAGCCCTGTCTTCTTGCGCCTTCACAAGGTTGTTGAGGCAGCCCTTGTTCCTCCATGGGAACACGGGGTTCGCATCCTGAACTATCTCGGTGACTGGCTGTCTGAAGCTCACTCCTGAGACCAGGTTTGCGAATACAGGGACCCAGTGCTCCGGCACCTAGCTCGTCTGGCCCTTCGGGTCAACTGGGAAAGGAGTAAACTTTGCCCCGTGCAGAGGAGCTCTTTTCTCGGTATGGACTTGGTCGCCTTCTCCACTCAGCCATTGCTGACTTGCCTGAGACTATCAAGCGCAAGAGTGCGGTTCCACTGAAGTTTTTTCAGAGGCTCCTGGGGCATATGGCATCTACAGCCGCGGTACGCCGCTCAGATTGCTTCATATGAGACCGCTTCAGCTTTGGCTTTGTGACCGAGTCCCGAGGTGGGCGTGGCAACACGGCACCCTCCGAGTACCAGTTACTCCGACCTGCCGTCAGTACTCACCCCGTGGTCGAACCTCAGTTTTCTACGGGTCCGAGTGCCCCTGGAACGAGCTTCCCGGCATGTTGTTGTCTCAACAGATGCCTCTAAGGGCTGGGGCGCCATGCGCAATGGACATGCTGTCTCACTCTCATGTTGAGCAGAAATGCTCCTGAAAAATTCAGTGAGATTTATCACACCCAGGTGTTGAGCAGAAATGCTTCTGAAGTTCAGTGAATTTCTTCACACTTAGGTGTTGAGCAAGGTTGCTCCTGAAGCTCAGTGATTCTCGCATGTAGTGTTGAGCAGTATGGCATGTCTATTACCTCGAGTTGCTGGCAGTACGCCTTGCCCTGCACCGCTTCCGGGCGTTGCTCAGGGGTCAACACGTACTAGTCTGATCAGACAATACCGCCACAGTCGCGTACATCAACCGTCAAGGTGGTCTACGCTCGCGCCATATGTCACAACTCGCCCGCCACCTCCTCTTATGGAGTCAGAAGCATCTGAGGTCGCTTCGAGCCATTTTCATTCCCGGAGTCCTGAACTGTGCAGCCGACGAGCTCTCACTGCTTCAGCCCCTCCCTGGAGAATGGCGACTCCATCCCCAGTCGGTTCAGCTGATTTGGGACCAGTTCGGGGATGCACAGATAGATCTGTTTGCCTCTCACGACTCGACCCATTGCGACCTGTATTATTCCCTGACCGAGGGCACGCTCGGCACGGATGCACTGGCGCACAGCTGGCCGCGGGGCCGCAAATATGCGTTCCCCCAGTGAGCCTTCTTGCGCAGGTTTTGCGCAAAGTCAAGGAGGTCGAGGAGCGACAGCACCTCCTTGGCCCATTCCTCTGAGGAAGGACCTTCTTTCTCAGGGACGGGGCACCCTGTGGCAGCCTTGTCCCGATCTTTGGAGTCTCCACGTGTGGCTCCTGGGCGGGACCAGGCAGGTTTGAGTACCCTACCACCTGCGGTAGTGGCTACCATCACTTCCGCTAGAGTGTCGTCCTCGAGACACGTATACGCGTTGAAGTGGAACCTCTTCGTCAGCTGGTGCTCTTCTCGCCGAGAAGACCCAAGGAGATGCTCGGTCGGTGTCGTGCTTTCCTTCCTTGAAGAAGGGTTGGAGCGAAGGCTGTCTCCCTCCACCCTCAAAGTCTATGTTGCCGCTATTGCCGCACTCCATGACTTGGTCGAAGGTAAGTCCTTGGGGAAGCACGACCTGATCATCAGGTTCCTGAGAGGAGCGAGGAGACTGAATCCTCCTCGCCCTCCTCTCGTTCCCTGACTTCGCGGTGGTTCGCCCTGCAGAGTCCCTTTGAGCCTTTGCAATCAGTGGAGCTTAAGCTCCTGTCGATGAAGACAGCGCTCCTTGTTGCACTGGCCTCTATCAAGAGGGTAGGGGACCTGCACGCATTCTCCGTTGACGAAGCGTGCCTGGAGTTCGGGCCGGCTTACTCTCACGTGATCCTGAGACCCCGGCCTGGATATGTGCCTAAGGTTCCTACCAATCCCTTCTGGGACCAGGTGGTGAACCTGCAAACGCTGCCCTCGGAGGAGGCAGACCCAGCCTTGGCACTGCTCTGCCCAGTATGTGCTCTCCGCACCTATGTAGACAGAACGCAGTGTTTTAGGACCTCAGACCAGCTCTTGTCTGTTATGGTGGGAAGCTGAAGGGAAAGGCTCTCTCCAAGCAGAGGTTGTCTCACTGGATAGTGGACACCATTGCTTGGCATACCAGCAGGAAGGTCGACCGTGCCACCTTGGTGTGACTGCCCACTCCACCCGGAGTGTGGCTTCCTCTTGGGCTCTAGCGCATGGCGCCTCGCTAACAGACATCTGCAGAGCTGCAGGCTGGGCGACACCTAACACATTCGCCAGATTCGACAATCTCCGAGTGGAGCCAGTCTCCTCTCATGTACTCGCTTCAACCAGCTAGTACTGGACCCGCTCAGGTGTCTTCGCTTGCTCGCCATTCCACTCCACGGACTGGATACGTGCGATATTCTCCTCAGGTGAGCTTCTCCGAAAGCCCTGAGTTCCTCCAGCAATCCTGATGTCGGCGCCAGTGTCTATTGCCTGCGCGTCAGCTAGGTGCCTCCCGTGTGCATGGTCCCTCCTCTGAGCGACCCCCACATGTGTATTTCCACTGTAAGCCACCTTGCCACCCCTGGGGTTGAAATATTCCACCTGCGGCTGGACACCCCAGTGTTCTCCATATGCATCCTTCGGGTCATATGTGTATTCTCTAAGTCCCCCCCGTTTGGGGTGGCAATATTTGCATATTTCCTCTAAACTATGGGATATGCTCCCCAGTGTACCTTGGTATTCCTGTGTTAAATAGGGGTCCTTGCTAGTCTTACGACAGGGATCTCAGATTTACGCAGGGCACTGGAAGACAGCTGTGAAGGTGGCGTGATTAGACTGGTAACCCCATTCGTCGTCATCCGACGTAACTCGGAGTGACAATGAAAGGGAAAGTCTCGGTTACGTATGTAACCCTCGTTCCCTGAGTAGGGAACAGAGACGTTACGTCTTCCTGCCACTTTCCGCTGTGCCGCGGGGATCGCCTGAGTTCAGTCTCGGCTCCTCAGCAAAGAAACATATCTGCATGTTGCCAGCGTCCTCCTTTTATACCCACGAGGTAAGGCGGAGATACGCTATGCAAATTCCGCAGACCCATGGCATTTCTTTGCCATTGGCTCGTTTTTTTTTTGCAATACTCGAAGTCGATAGGTGTTCTAAACGAAACCCCATTCGTCGTCATCCGACGTAACTTTTCTTAGTTTCTTTTAATAGTTCAAGTTAGAATAGTTCAAAAAGAGGAGTTATTGGTTTGAATCAATCTGGAATACTGCTCTGTATAATTAGCAGCATTGTCAGCAAAATTGACAATATAGCTGAAATACATGTGTGGGACTTGAACCAAATTGAGAGCTTGTGAATCACATTCTAATCAGGAAATCTTTATCGATACCTAGTGTGGCCATGACTTTTTAAAATGATTTTTAAAATCTGTTATGTTATGACATATGATGTTCAAGTCAAAGTCTTCACAAAGACTTCAGCACCTACACTCCTGTCTGAAAATGTGATAAATGTGTCTTGAATGTCAACTGCACTGGAACTATTCATTGTCACTCAGGCGGGCCCTGTCATCACCTCTATCTTTATCTCATTGTTACTTTCTTTGAAATCTCATGGCTACTATTATGCACACCAAGCCTAATACTAAAAAAAACATCTGCACACACGACAAGGCAAAGGAAACACAATAAACTCCACAAGTGCATGAGAGGAGCTACAAATGTGGTGGGTCAGGAGGGGCCAGTGTTCTGCTAACAGCTGGCTGAACATATCTGTTTATTTTTCCATTTCTCTGGCATGCGGTGCACATGTTCTCTGAGATCTTTGCATGTCACCTGTGTGATTGAAAGTGGGGAGCTAAACCGGTCTCCAGGGTCGCGTGCCTCCTCTCTAGAAATAGCAGCCAGCATGATGTGTGTTAACTCTAGTAGACTACACACTGAGACAGACATGCACACAAAAATAGTTACTGTAGGAAATTGCGATTTTGAACTGAATTTGATTGATACACATTCCTCGAAAGACTTTTTTTTGGGAGACTACCACAAATGTCCTCAGTGCCTCAAACAAACACACACTTGTGCATGCAAAAACACAAACAGGCATGCTGCACAGTGGAGATAGGATTTAATCAATGTCAAGACCTTCAAAAACCTTTGAGTTAAATATGAGGAAACAATGGTTCGTATGGAAGCCCATTTTGCCTACTTCTCAGTCTCATTCCGTTACCATAAGGCTTATGGTAAGCTATAAAAATGAGGATGTTGTTATATATATGTATATATATATATTGCTTTATCTATATTGAACAAAGTGAGTTATATGTTGATACAGTAGCTAGTTTGACTCTGTGGACTGGAGATTTTCTAGACCGTTTCAAATAAAAATCAATCAGTCAAAATGCAGACCGCACACAGATATGAAGAGGTTAGATTTGAACACATTTAGAACGCAGGAAAATCCTCCCCTCATCCCCACAAAAATGCTAAATTAATGGTGACATTAGAACAGCATTTTTGGAACTGTAACAGCATTTTTTTATTATTCTGACTAAAAATCTGCATATTCAAATAAATATGCTTCAAGGTTTTACTAATATTTTTCCTGCTGTCCTCTTTACTAACTTGAATTAGTGCAAAAAATGACACTTCACCATAAATACAAAACTAAAAAATGCTCAAAATAAACTCTACAAATGCTAAAATAAATAAATACCTGAATGCATAAAGAAGCAAACTGACTTCAAATGGGACTTTATTTCCCAATGGTACAGTTAATTTGCTCCATATAGAGCTATAAGACCATCTTGTGATAATAGTTGTGAAATACCATGTTATATTACTATTTGTTTTCACATAAGAGGTCAGCAGAGACACCCAATGCATGATCATGATGTTTTAACTGGTCTTCGCATGCATTGCGGAGTTATTTTGTATTTAAATAAAGAGTGTGAAGAATGTGCTTATATATTAAAGTTATTGGTAAATATCTAGTAATTTAGAGGTAAATAAAATAATGAATAACAAAACATCTCCCAAAAAAGGCATTAAAAAAAGAAAACAATCAAAATTAGCTGATATTGGCTTTCTGGACAAAAAATGTTAAGGCTTCGGGTCATTTTGACCCGCGAGGGAAGGATTTGTTACTAGGTTGGGAGGTGCCGAAAATTAAAAATACAGGAAGATTTTTTTTATCCTGAATGCAAATATGATTCATAAACTATGAGACTATTACAAAAAGCAGTTTAAAGGTTGTATAAACTTTTGTGTTTTGTGGATGTTCAGAATTTCTTCTAATAAATTGAGACGAGACATAACCTCTGTCAGACATCAGACAACAGCTCCAAATGATGATCGTCCAAGTATTATTTCACAATGAAAAAGTACTGTACTTTCACACATGCTGCAAAATATGACATTCTGCATTACTTTCTCTCATTCCCACATGCGTTATTTTATCCTAACCTCCTATCGCTTAAAAAGAAATGCTTTATTGATTTTGAATCTTGTGAAAGTCTTCTGCCAAGACATAAAAGAAAATATGGCGAGGCACTAGTTCAGATAACACAAAAAACATCAATGTGTTGGGTTATAAAACAATATGTTCTAGTACAAGTATGAATAGAAAAATAATCACATCTGACCCCCTTGACAGACAGATTTTAATCTAACAATCTCTGTGTGCATATGTATGAGCATATAAGAAATGGACAAGGAGTGAAAGGGAAAAGGAAAAAACTAAAACAGGAACACACAGGTTCAAAAGAGAAGCTCTGTCAAAAACTATTGCACACACTTCAACGTCCTTACTAAAATTGACTTCATTCTTCTGAAGTTAAGATTATTTTTTGAGCTAACAGATTATGGAGAAAGTAAACGTATATAGCACACACACTAAACCGGTTAAAATTATTTTTAAGAGAATACTTTTATTCAATTTATCAAAAGTGCATTTAAAAAATTATATTTCTATTTCTATTCTGTTTTAATTATTCTGATTTCTTTTGATTATTTTAATTTCTTCTATGTAAAGCACTTTGAATTATCATTGTGTATGAAATGTGCTATATAAATAAACTTGCCTTGCCTTGCCTTGCCTATTTCAAGTAAATGCATACTTTTGAACTTTATATTCAGCAAAGGATCCTCAAAATGTATAACCTTTTCCACAAAAATAAGCAGCACAACTGTTTGCAACATTAATAATAATAAATATTTCTTGAGCAGCAAATCAGCATATTAGAATTATTTCTAAAGAATCATGTCATGTGACACTGAAGACTGAATCAGAAGTGATACTGAAAATCCAGCTTTGCCATGACAGGAATACATTTTCATCACAGGAAAAAAATGATATATAACTTAAATTGTAGTAGTATTTCACAATATGACAAACAAATAAATGCTGACTTGGTAACGATATGAGACTTCTTAGTGTAAATGAGTCTCATTTATTGAATGGCACTCATCACACCATTCAGACAAAGAGAGAAAAGACACAGTTCAAAGGTCTGCTGTTTTAGCCTGTGCTGTGCTTTGACTTTTCCATTGACTGAAAAGTAACAACAGCTGACAGAGCCACTGATCTAATTACATTTGGTTAAGCGTCAGACTGAATCAGCCAATTTTTCAGATCACCTAACAAAATGTCAGACGTCCAATGAAAAAAAAATTGGACAAAAACAACAGTTTGAAATGGCAAACTATAAGCTAAGTAGATTACTTATTTTAGGAAAAAAGAAAATAGTACATCAATTACATAATCACTTGCGTGAAGACAAGGACCTTAATGGTGTGTGCTGCCCCCTTGTGGTAAAAGAAAACCCTGGAGAAATATGCTGATGGTCAGCTTCATTATGAAAGTCCTTGTTTCTGCCATTTTGAAACATGTCTCCTGACACTGACTAAGAAAAATAGAAAAACATGCACAACTATAAGGCTAAGGAGCATCTAGTTTTTTAGATTAGGTTTTGAGTTTCATGTATTTATAATATTTGCAGAATGATAAGCATCACACCACATGATGATCTTCGTGTACTTGAGTATCTGTGGATCTACTGGGAGCTGCTAATTTGACCTGGGATTTTACAGTTACTGTGTAAGTGAGTTCATGCAGTAAGGCATCTACATCTGTTCAATATTATTTCCAGCAAATCTTGGAAAGTGTCTGCTTACAAAGGTCAGCCAACAGTTGTCTAATACAATTGATTGAAGAAACCCTGCCATAACGAAGAACAAGATTTTTTTAAACTAATTTTTTAGACTGGCCTCAATTTCAATTTCACACAAGCTCTCTTAAACCACCAAATAGTTTTTTTATACAATTAGAAAATTATATCTACAACTTATACTACTGGACATACACACAATATTGTTCCCAAAATTAGGTTTAATTAATTGGCGTGATGCAACATGAAAACAGAAAACCAGAACAGATGATTTCCACACACACAGACCATAAGAACACAGATGTATCCAGCCAAGATGCTCTTGTGGTGACATGAGGTCTGATGCAGAAATATACAACCCACTGTGGTGTTTATGCCACCACATTTAATGGGCATCTCCAAATCCAGCAACTGGACGAAACAGGATCTAGTCACGACTGAAATCAAAAAACCCAATGCATCCTAACCCAATGACTTCACAGCAACAACATTCCCGGCCCACGTTTGGTTTGCATTTCCAGTGGGACATTTTATTCTCGGACAGCAGCACCCTGCTGACAAAAGGCGAGCATTTTGTTTTCTGGTGTGCATTACAGACTGGTATTTATGTTTGTAAGTGCAAAAGTATGGTCTGTGTGGGCATTTGTTTGCAGGCTTGTAAACTGCACATTGTGTTCTCCACAACATGTTGAATTTCAGCTGAAAGTACAAGTCTTATCCCTTTGGGGTGGTGCACAGGCTAAAACCTCAAGGCTGGCAATCAGAAGGTTTCTGTTTCGTATGGAAGCTCATTTCCACTTCAGAGTAAAAAAAACAGAAACAGTTGTTTGTGAAAAAGTTTGAAATAAGTTTCCTTTTGAGATATAAAATATCATTGGGAGATATAAAGCCAAAATTGCAAGATATAAAATCACACTGAGATATTTAAAAAAAATCACAATTACCTTTATTTTATTTATTCTAGTTTCTGAGACATAAACAATCTTCCATATAGACTCACAATAAGTTTATTATCAAATCATAGAGCCATCACCATTGGGCCCTTGAGGTAGCGGCAGATCTTTTCTTCTGCATTGTGACATACATCTGAGTGAAACAGGCTACTGAAAAAGAAAATGTAGGACGGGGACATGGCAGATCGGCTACATGTGAGATTTTAAATTACATACATCACCAGAGAGAGGTTTCACCCTGTAAGTCACTCTAGAGGCAAGTGGAGACTATGATCAGTGGCTTTTTTGTGTGTATAACTGCTCTTCTACAATACATTTTCAAAGCATGAAGAGTGTGCACACCACACACATTAAGCACACAGAGAAGGAAGCAAATGGACCAAGACCATTACATAATAACCCTGTTTGTAGATGTTCCATCCCCAGTGATGCCATTACATGCTTTGAACCACAGAGAACCATAAGTTTCCAGACTCCTCTCCATCTAAGCACCACAGAAACTCACAAATTCTGGAACAGCTAACAGAAAGCTTTCAAGTTTATCCACTTGAACAAATAGCTGTTTAGGGACCAGTGATTTAGTGTAAACCAGACAGATAAGACACCCTTGTTGAAAACGATTGGCCAAACTAAACAAACACATTACTGGCAAATAGTGAAACTGGTCTTCTCAAGTGATATATGTGAAGCTGAACAGACTGCCCTGAAGCGCCTGTGAGCTGGCCTGAAGTGTGGATATATAAAAAAGTTGTGGCTATTTTACAAGGCCAAGATGCTAACATAAAGACCAGACCAATGAAGACCTCTCTCTTTTAGTTTCTACCCCTTATCTAATCCCTCATGGTAAAGCTCCTAAAATTACTGTTAGATAAAAGGACAAGCCTTACCATATGTCTGGCCAACCCTGTCTTGGCTTTCAAGGAGACAGGATGGAGAGACAAGGTCAGTGAGGCTTGGATATTTGTTGCCTGTTTCCATATTATTAGAAATTTCCGGAACTCCAGGTCCCAACGACATTCTGTGCTGAAGTTTGTACTTGACAGTCAAATGTTTACCAGATGGAGTAGGGAGTGACTGAAGACATGATGGCCTCACATTTCCTGTAGCAAAACTCTAAGATAGGACACAGAGTACATTTTATAACTAATACATTTAGACATTTTATGGAAAGAACTTAATATAAATTCAAATGAATGCCGCTTATTGACAATTTTATATGGGGGCTAAAACGTAAAATGTACTTTGTAGCTCTGTGTACAGAGCCCCTAGAGGGTCATCGTGAAGAAAAAAGAAATATGAGATTGAGGAAATATTATTTTTCAATGCTTTAAACTTTTGAGTTCCACCGAGAAACTGAGCGAACGCAAAGTTTCACAAGGGAACGCAAAGGTTTTGTGAGACAACGCAAAGTTTTTCGGGGGAACGCAAAACATTTGCCAGCGAACGCAAAACATTTGCGAGTGAACGCAAAGTTTCTCGAGGAAAAGCAAGGGTTTTGCAAGCCATTGCAAATTTTTATCAGGGGAACGCAAAATTTTTGCAAGCGAACACACAGTTTCTTGGGGGAAAGCTAAGATTTTGCAAGCAAACGGAACGTTTTTTGTGGGACTCAAAACATTTGCGAGCGAATGCAAAGTTTCTCAAGGGAACGCAAAACATTTAAAATCAAATCAAATCAAATCCTTTTATTGTCAAACAACCATATACACAAGTGCAACAGTGGGTGAAATTCTTAGGTGCAGTTCCGAGCAACATAGCAGTCATGGCACGATGTGACGTAAACAAATTACAGCAATCAGCAAACATCAGATTTACATAGATGAATGAACTTTATCACAATATGCTAATTTTTTGAGAAGGACCTGTATATATATATATATATATATATATATATATATATATATACAGGTCCTTCTCAAAAAATTAGCATATTGTGATAAAGTTCATTATTTTCCAGAATGTAATGATAAAAATTAAACTTTCATATATTTTAGATTCATTGCACACCAACTGAAATATTTCAGGTCTTTTATTATGTTTTAATACTGATGATTTTGGCATACATCTCATGAAAACCCAAAATTCCTATCTCAAAAAATTTCATCCGACCAATAAAAGAAGTGTTTTTAATACAAAAAAAGTCAACCTTCAAATAAATATGTTCAGTTATGCACTCAATACTTGGTCGGGAATCCTTTTACAGAAATGACTGCTTCAATGCGGCGTGGCATGGAGGCAATCAGCCTGTGGCACTGCTGAGGTGTTATGGAGGCCCAGGATGCTTCGATAGCGGGCTTAAGCTCATCCAGAGTGTTGGGTCTTGCGTCTCTCAACTTTCTCTTCACAATATCCCACAGATTCTCTATGGGGTTCAGGTCAGGAGAGTTGGCAGGCCAATTGAGCACAGTAATACCATGGTCAGTAAACCATTTACCAGTGGTTTTGGCACTGTGAGCAGGTGCCAGGTCGTGCTGAAAAATGAAATCTTCATCTCCATAAAGCTTTTCAGCAGATGGAAGCATGAAGTGCTCCAAAATCTCCTGATAGCTAGCTGCATTGACCCTGCCCTTGATAAAACACAGTGGACCAACACCAGCAGCTGACATGGCACCATAGACCATCACTGACTGTGGGTACTGTGTTGGCATTTCCTTCTCCCCAGTCTTCCTCCAGACTCTGGCACCTTGATTTCCAAATGACATGCACAATTCGCTTTCATCCGAAAAAAGTACTTTGGACCACTGAGCAACAGTCCAGTGCTGCTCCTCTGTAGCCCGAGTCAGGCGCTTCTGCCGCTGTTTCTGGTTCAAAAGTGGCTTGACCTGGGAAATGCGGCACCTGTAGCCCATTTCCTGCACACTCCTGTGCACGGTGGCTCTGGATGTTTCTACTCCAGACTCAGTCCACTGCTTCCACAGGTCCCCCAAGGTCTGGAATCGGTCCTTCTCCACAATCTTCCTCAGGGTCCGGTCACCTCTTCTCGTTGTGCAGCGTTTTTTTGCCACACTTTTTCCTTCCCACAGACTTCCCACTGAGGTGCCTTGATACAGCACTCTGAGAACAGCCTATTTGTTCAGAAATTTCTTTCTGTGTCTTACCCTCTTGCTTGAGGGTGTCAATGATGGCCTTCTGGACAGCCTTCAGGTCGGCAGTCTTACCCATGATTGCGGTTTTGAGTAATAAAACAGGCTGGGAGTTTTTAAAAGCCTCAGGAATCTCTTGCAGGTGTTTAGAGCGAATTAGTTGATTCAGATGATTAGGTTAATAGCTCGTTTTTTGAGACCCTTTTCATGATATGCTAATTTTTTGGGTTTTGTTGAGCTGTATGCCAAAATCATCAGTATTAAAACAATAAAAGACCTGAAATATTTCAGTTGGTGTGCAATGAATCTAAAATATATGAATCACAATATGCTAATTTTTTTAGAAGGACCTGTTTATTATGTAATATGCAGTAGGTTATATTGTGCTGTGTTGACAGTTAGACTGTTTATGGTTATTGATCATGAGGGATCAAGAGTTTAGAAATCTAATTGCTTGTGGGAAAAAGCTGTCATGGAGTCGGCTGGTGTGTGACCTGATGCTGCGGTACCGCCTGCCTGATGGTAGTAGTGAGAGCAGCCCATGGCTCGGGTGGCTAGAGTCTCTGATAATCCTCCAAGCTTTCTTCACACGCCGCCTGGCATATATATCCTGGAGGGAGGGAAGCTCACCTCCGATGATACGGCTGGCAGTGCGCACCACCCTTCGCAGGGCTTTGCGGTTACGACTGGTAGTACTGCCATACAAGGCAGTGATGCAGCCAGTCAGGATGCTCTCGACGGTGCTGGTGTAGAACTGCGTGAGGATGTGGCAGTTAATTCCAAACTTCCTCAGCCGTCTCAGGAAGAAGAGGCGCTGATAAGCCTTCTTCACGACGGCCTCAGTGTGGACGGACTATGTGAGTTCCTTTGTGATGTGGACACCGAGGTACTTGAAGCTGCTGACTCTTTCCACCGGTGCTCCATTGATGGTGATGGGGCTGTGTTCTCTGTTGTTCTTCCTGAAGTCGACCACTAGCTCCTTGGTTTTGCTGATGTTGAGGGAGAGGTTGTTCTTCTGACACCAGTGTGTCAGAGTGAGCACCTCCTCTCTGTAGGCCGTTTCATCGTTGTCGGTGATCAGACCTACGACCGTCGTATCATCAGGGAACTTGATGATGGTATTGGAGCTGTGAGTTGCCACGCAGTCATTTGTGTACAAGGAGTACAAGAGTGGGCAAAGAACACAGCCCTGTGGGGCTCCAGTGTTGAACAATGTCCAAAAGTGTTTGTATGTCGTACTCAATAAGACAGACAACATCCAAGACAAAAAACAAAAGAACTGTAAACAGAACAAACAAAAAACTACCATGTTGTGACAGAGCTCGCAACGCAGCAGCCATACTCGCCGCCATCTTTAAGTCATCCCATCGCCCATTTGCGGGCGGACGCAAAGTTTCTCGGGGAAAGCAAAGGTTTTGCGAGCAAACGCAAAGTTTCTCGGGGGAAAGCAAAGGTTTTGCGAGGGAACTCAAAGTTTTTTGGGGAAAGCAAAGGTATTGCGAGCCAAAGCAAAGTTTCTCGGGAAATGCAAAGGTTTTGCGAGCAAACGCAAAGTTTCTCGGGGGAACGCAAAGGTTTTGCGAGGGAACGCAAACTTTCTCGGGGAAAAGCAAAGGTTTTGCGAGTGAATGCAAAGCTTCTGCCAGCCAAAACAAAGTTTCTCGGGTGAACGCAAAACATTTGAGAGCAAACGCAAAGTTTCTCGGGGAAAGCAAAGGTTTTGCGAGCCAACGCAAAGTTTCTCGGGGGAGCGCAAAGGTTTTGCGAGCAAACGCAAAGTTTCTCGGGGGAACGCAAAGGTTTTGCGAAGGAACGCAAAGTTTCTTATGGAAAAGCAAAGGTTTTGCGAGTGAACGCAAAGGTTCTGCGAGCCAACACAAAGTTTCTCGGGGGAACGCAAAACATTTGCTAGCAAACGCAAAGTTTCTCGGGGGAAAAGCAAAGGTTTTGTGAGCGATGGCAAATTTTTATTGGGGTAACGCAAAGGTTTTGCAAGCGAACACAAAGTTTCTTGGGGGCACTCTAAGATTTTGCGAGCAAACGGAAAGTTTTTCATGGGACTCAAAACATTTGCGAGTGAATGCAAAGTTTCTCGAGGGAACGCAAAACATTTGCGGGCGGACGCAAAGTTTCTCGGAGGAACGCAAAGGTTTTGCGAGCCAATGAAAAGTTTATCAGGGGAACGCAAAGGTTTTGCGAGGGTTTCATGAGCCAACGTAAAGTTTCTCTGGGGAACGCAAAACATTTGCGAGAGAACACAAATTGCAAAAAGCATTGAGTTTCCTCACATCACATATTTTTTTCACCAGCATGTCCTTTTAGGGGCTCCATTTTGAGGAATTGTGCTCATTCAGCAACAAATGCAACAGTCCTGAAACAAATTATTTGAGTCAGTTCTTTTTTCATAAACCGTTGAAAAAGACAAGCTACCGGTTTGTGTCTGATTAATCCTTCACTTAACGGAATCGAACAGAGCTGTTACTGAATCAGCATCTTACTCGCATAAGTGCAAGTGATCATGATGTGACGTCCGTATCAAAATGTATATACACATATGTGGCGAGCAGGACTGATGAGCAAAACCTGCGCAACGCACGGGTCTCATATCTCTCACGGAGGAGCGGAAGCATAAAAGGAGGAGCTACGATTGTGAAGGATGTGAGAGGACCAGGCCTGGACTATTTTATTTGCTGTTTTGTTTTATTGTGTGTGTTGGCAGTCGACCGTGAAGGGGCTCCTGTCTTTACTTTCGTTTTTGGATTTTTTTTTTTTCTTAATTAAAATTCTTTGATTGTTCGCGGGTTCCCGCCTCCTTCTTCCCACAACAACGAACTGTGTTAGAACACACAAAAACAGAATTCAGGACACTGAATACATTTATTATCAAATACTGTCAGTACATTAATGTGTGCATGAAATGAAGCACAGATTGAAAATGCACAGATTGCATCATGGTCCTAAAGAAACCAGGAGATCTTGATTGAACAATAACCTCAAAATAATGAAGTACACAATAACCAGTCAATCAATCTGAGCAAATAACCTTAACTCTGCATCAACACTTCATACATCTAAAATCCACCATCTAAACTACCGCTCTCCCCAAATCCAGCATCAGAACATTCTGTGCACCTCTTTTACAGGAAATATTCCTTTAAAACTGCAGTAATCCTAATTATACTTAGCATCAATTATTGTGCTGACCCCAAACCACATAAACTCCCCAACTTGGTTGGACAAAATATGGCGGAGTAATTGCCCATGGAATAGTGAAGACGATGTCATGCGTAGAAAATAGCTTTAGATTCAGCTGACATAAGGTGCTGATTTAAGCCACACTAATTAACACCTGTCCTGTTCTGGTGATGTCATACAAACAACGGCAACATTAACTGTCACATCATTTAACAGACATAAGGCCCATCCTAATATAACCTTCCAGAAAAACAAGTTTGGCTTGTGTGTATCGCTTTTAGTGAGGGCGAGGCCAAAATCCTAACTTTATCCCAAACCTAAATATGGCAATGTGAGAAACACATGTTCAAAGTGACCAGACAAGGCCTTCTGCGTTATGAAGGATAATTGCAGACACATGGCCTACTTTTTTAATGAAGCACTGAAATCTGAGCATATATCGTTTACAAATGTAAACCAAGAAATGGTTAGCTAATCTGCATCTAAAATTAATGTTCTTAGTGTTTTCTCTGTCTGTTTCCCTGACATAAACTGGCATTTCAGTATGACTTATGTAGCATCATTTCTAAATCATCCTCAGTAATCATGTATCAAAAATTATTTTAGAAAAATGTGAGCAACTTTTCCCTTGCCATGTTTGTCCTTTCTGAAATTCAAAGAGAATGTAATAACATTTTGTGACAGTCTCTCATGTAACGATGCAGTCAGTCTACTAGTCCAGGCGTGGGCAACTCTGGCCCCCCAAATCCACTTTGCTGCAGAGTGCCAACCCTAAAAAAGGTTAGGGTAAGGAGCTTGATCAGGATTAGAGCTAAACTTTGAAGGAAAAGTGGTTCTCGAGGGCCAGATTTGCCCAGCCCTGTACTAGTATGTCTCCCTATTATGAAAAGCACTATTTCGATTAGCATTTAGCGAACTGCAGTGAGCTGAATGAAAAAAAGAGGCCGTTTACACAGAATGATTTTTTGCTTTTGAAAACGCAAGATACAGTGAAATGGAATGGAATAACAAGCAAGGTCCCAAAATGCATCTTTAAAAGTTGAACTGCTTAACACGTCATTTTTGAAAACACTCAGACGCAAGTCGCCGAAAAAGCAAATGCAAAGCAATGGTCAAAGACATCACGTTTATGCATGTAAGTGGGCAAGTTTCAACAAAACAGGAATAATGTTTGCTTCTGGCCATAGTATTTACTCATATGACAAAGTAACAGAGTGGGCCCTATTTTAAAGATCCAAGTGCATCGTCTAAAACGCACAGCGCACTTAGGGCGTGTCCAAATCCACTTTTGCTAGTTTAACAATGGGAAAAATGCTCGGTGTGCAAGGTTGAAGCGCGCGAGCAGATTGTCTACGGGACAAAGTGTACGCACGTTGTGGACCCACCCATAGGCGCATATTATTAACGCGCTCTTTAAATAACAAAAAAAATATTGCGCCATTGATTTTAGATCAGGTTTCAGTTGGTCAAAGGAGCAGACTAATTCAGTTTCCTCAAAATAGCAATGCGCCAACACATTTGAACACACCTAGTTTTCAGACCAGCACGCCCATGGGTGCACAAATCGTCGCGCAAAGGCATTTGCTATTTAAACAACGTGGCACAGGACATGAAAATGATAACTGCGTCGGGCTGAAACTAGCAAAAAACACTTGTCTCGCCTATGATGGGGCCAGTGTGTTTACATGCACAGTTTTGCATCAGTTATGCTTAATAACCCTTTATAAACCATGTAAAGTTATGCAAATGGCCTAAACGGTGTTGTTTTATTAAATAAAGGTCTTTATTTATTAAATAAAGCACTGGCATGTTTTTTTGTTTTTGTTTTTTGCTCATTTTGATTCTGTTAACATTTTGATGTCCAAACCAGAGTAAAAAACCAAACAATTTCACAATCTAATGTTAATGTGGGTTTCAGCAATTGTCAGATTTTGATCATTTACAAGTTTTAGATAGTTATCATCAACGTTTTGTTCTAAATGTACTGACTGATGTGTAGGCATTCATAGTATCATTAAACAGAAAAAACTAATATCACAATATTTTTTTACACACAAGATAAAAAATATTCAGCCATAACACTTTTATTATGCTTTTATACTTGTTAATCCAATAAACATCCTTTCTCTGGCTACAAGGAGAGAAAGAAACAAAGCATTTTGATCCAATGTAGCTCAGAAAAGTTCAGAAAGCACTGATGGACGATATTTCACTGTGCGTGCAACAAATATTAGTGCTGGCATGAGGAGTAATGTACTCTGGGGAAGTGAGTGACAGCACATTCTGTAAAAATGCTGTAATCCTCGCGAGGAAGACATAAGCTCACAGGAAGTGTGAACACACACTCATGCATTGTTATGATTCTTCCTTTTCGAGTAAAAAATGCTATCAAGTTCAACAGGGGATCATAAAATGCAGATTCCCAGCTCTGCCAGCTGGGAATCTTTAGTCTCAGGCGATTTACTCATCTATTCTCGTTGGGCCATTGAGTGCAAAAGGTTTTAAAGTCACCTCCCATTTATCAAACATTTCATAGAACCATTTGTGTACTTTGTTAAGCATGTGTAGACCAGATAATAATCTGTTACCCAGCTGAGATTATTGCCTTATCTACAATAAATAACGATCATTAAACTAAAGGACTCATTAATCTTGGGACCATACGGCAAACCAGACACAGTGGCCTGTGTGGTCTTTTCACAATATGCTGGGTTTTTTTCGCCATCACTTCTTTAACTGCTTATGACAGCTTACATATGTCTGGCCCACACAAATGACGCAAGGCTCTTGAACCAGATGCAATCCTGTTGAATAGCTCGCTGGCCAATTATCAGCCAGCCCTGCTGCGTCCAATCACCCTCCTGTGCTTCGCCCCTCTATTACTTCTAATTGGGTGGAGCGCAGCACATGCACGAGAAGCTCTGCTTTCCATGCTTCTAAGAATTTTTTTCCCATTCAAAGTCTGATGAGGACTTACCCAGAGGAATGAATGGATAACCATTAATGATCAGCCCTGCCCCAAAAAAATGCTTTGCGTGATTTCAAACATACTTTGAACACTCTGCTGTTCTTTAGTGTTTTTTGTTCTCATAGATCAGTTAAGTCAGGGTCTTGTGAAAAACAAATCAGCTAGAAAAGGCATTATATAGCATATCATACCAAGTGACCACATCGTTGCTTTAAACGGACTTGTCTCCAAAGCCAGCATGATGGAATACCACAATAATCTCAGGTTCATAGCTAATGATTTTGCTTAGGGTCAATAACAAACTCTAATGTGCTTTAATGAACAAATACACATATTACTCAAGGGTAACAATAAACATCATGGCCAGCAAAGTGATTACTGGATAATTAGTGGTTTGATCATTGTGTTTACATACACACAGGGTAGATTATAAAGGATACACCACAAAAATGAGCATTCAAATTCAGAACTGTCAGCACCGATTACCTTATGGGCAGTGCGCCGACATATAGCGCCGTTGCACTTCGGGCGAGCTGAGTTCGAGTCCTATCATAATAAATCTTTTTTGTTTTTACAAATTTAGAGTTGTCAAACCTGTACTCACCTTTCAATAAAAGTGCCAAAGAGCATTCTAATGGTTTTCTGGATGTTTTCTGTACACAGCCAGCTCCACTGGTCCTTCATCAGCAAACACAAGATATTCAGAGCAATATCTGCCAGGGCAGTGTCTGCGTCATCACAAACATCAAAATTTGGCAGTGTAAAGGTAGGGTTAGAATTTAAATTGTATCAGATAAATGATCTCAAATAAAATAATTAAAGCTACAACTCGCTCTCAATCAGCTCTCATTCATCAACAATATACTGCCATCTCCTGTTTGATAGGGTGTACAAAATTCCTCACGGTTGTCTTTTAAATTAAAGTTAATTTTCACCTTATCCTACACAATTCTAATGTGCATGAGAATAAAATAGAAAAAAGTTTTCAAGCTCTTCTTTTGAAGTTGATTTACCTGCTCCTCTTCCTCTCTTTTCAACAGGTCTCTGCTCTCTCATGTGTCTTCCTCCAGCAAAATGACTCCTGACACCACCATCCACCAGCTTTTCCTGTTCCTCCACAAACCCCTCCAGATCTGACAGCGAGAAACCTTGAAGAACCTACAGAAAGGGATGAAGCACGTGGAGATCGTCAAGAGGCAGAGAACCTCACCTGGTCTCTCAACAACAGTTCAATAACGAAGAAAGCCCAGCAGCCTCTCTACTTTCTACAAAGGCTGAAGAAAGCCCATCTCCTACCCCCCATCCTCACCACATTTTACAGAGGGATCTGACCATCTCAGATCGCAAGAACCTGCAGCAGATATTGAGGACAGCTGAGAAGATCATCAGGTCTTTCTTCCCTCCATCACAAACATTTACACCACATGTTGTATAGGCAAAGCTATCTGTATTGCAAACGACCCCTCACACCAACTCTTCACCCTCCTACTGTCTGGCAGAAGGTACAGAAGCATACCGTGAAGGCCCTCACAGTAAGATTGCGTGACAGTTTCTTCCCCAAAGCCATCAGCCTGACAACTACACTCCCACACATCCATCCACATTTACTTAGTCAATCTCTGAACATAAACTCGCAAACTTTGCGCATTTGCTCATTCAAAAACTCCCCACTACTGTGCCCTGTTCTATGTAAAATATGTACTGTCGGTTTTTGTCTTATATAGCACCATGGTCCTGAAGGAACACTGTTTCGTTTTACTGTTTACAGGCTGTATAGAGCTCAAATGATAATAAAGCCAACTATTGGGAGTACCTAATCAGGGTTCAGGAGTACTTGATTTTGCTTTTGCTTTGCTAAACCTATAAAACAAACTAAAATAATAAACAAAATATATATACTGCTGTAAAATAATGAAGGATGGTTATAATTAATTACAACTAATCTCATGATTTTCTTTTTCAGAGAATGCCATAAAACATTAATTTCCTATTTAAGGAAATCCAGGAAATTATGGGGTCCCACTTTATATTAAGTGGCTTTAAGTATTATGCACTAACATTGAAAAATAAGTACAATGTACTTATTGTGTTGATGTTGTATTGTAAACCAATTTACCTGCTATTGAGGTGTGATACGGGTAAGGTTAGGGTCAGGTGTGGTGGTATGGGTAGGTTTAGGGTCAACAGTGTAATTACAAATGTAATTACATACATTAATTATATCTGTAATTACATGCAGGTATTTTTAAAATATAAGTACAATGTAAAAACATGTATGTACACAATAAGTCCATTGAATCAAATGATTAGTTTCAATGTAAGTACATAGTACTTAGAGCCACTTAATATAAAGTGGGACCAATTATGGAAATAAAGGAACACATTTAAGGTTTGATGTAGATTAAAGACAGAAATGCACAACATGACTTTTCCAGAATTTCGGCACAATTTGCAGTGTAGTTGCTGAAACTGCGCGCCAGTCGGCAGATTTCGTCCAGTCGAAACCTGTTGACAGATTTTTGTAGACAGATTTCGAAAGTTGACAGATTTTGCAGAAAATCTGTGTAGTGTATGATGGGCACAAACTCTGTTTTTAGCTTTGGACTATGAATCCATCCAGTCAGAAGATATAAAACATGTGTAATATTGTGAGACCTGTATTGTTTATTATTTGTCATGCTTCTCCTAGCAACTAGGTGCAGGTTTCTGCATGAGTTTGTTGTGTTCAGAACAACCTAAAAAAGTATTGTAGTGTGTGATCATAAGTCATATAGTGTATGATGCCCAAATTTTCTTTTGTAACCATTTACAATGTCGGCAGGTGTATGATGTCTAGTGTTTTAAAATCTGTTCAGCTTTAAAAAGTTGTGTTGTATATCCCAGGCTTAAGCTGTACTGAGCCTTACTGATGGGTACATAAGACAAAAAAGGTTGAGAAACATTGCAATAAGTAAAACCCCTGCCCTACTCAATATAACTAATCAATATTTTTTATTTGTTTATGTGAAAGTTGCATGGACAGATTATGAATAACTTTTTATGTGGCATTGTATATGATATGAAGAACTCACTAAGCAGCGTTCACTGAAAGAGTATGTCACTTTAGGCTGGAGGCTTGGGACATTAAGAGTAGGAGCTATTTTACTGGAGAATCTCAGACGAGGCCTGAAATATGAAAGGACAGTTTGTGGAATTAAAAACAAGAGAATTATTTATTTGCATGCTTGACATATGTTATCTAAGTCTCATATATTCTCACTTTCTTTGTGGGTCTCCTTCCTCTGTGGGGCTCTGAGGCTCTGGGCGTGGAAACGCCGTCTTCAGGGTGTCTACTATGTTCTCAACCATCTGTTTATAAGGAAAACATATCATACAGACAGAGAGACAGACAAGCAAAATCAAACAGCAATGTCACAATAAAAGTTAAAAAAGAAAGAAGTCTTTTCTAAACATTAAAAGGAGTCAAAAGTATATCTTGTTTCAGGACAGAGTTACCTTGTCTATGCGTGAACTCGACGGCTTCTTCTGGAAAGCTGCTGTGGCATTAGTGTTGAGGGCAAGGAACTCACGCACTTCCTCACTGCTAGCTGCCTCTGGGATGGTGCACAGTTTCTGCAGGAGTGGAAAAAGGTGTGAGAGACTAAGTCCAGGGTTTTGCATAAAACATTTCATTTGCCCGAAACGTTTTATTAGTGAAAGGAAATTCTTACCCTGAGGAATGATTCCAGTTGGCTTCTCCTGGCTTCCACTTTTTCTATGTCCAGGTTGCTGAAGGGAAGGTCTGGGAAAAGTTTCTTTGGACCTTTGACATCTTAATGTGAACACATATTTTAATATGATGCCGAGATGATGCACCGAACTGCCAACATGACATCTTTAGTTAGGAATATTTATAGTTATAGTTACTTCTTAGTACAGCATATATAGATATTAATTTTTTTACATTAACAAGATGTATAAGTTTAAATGGTTTGAGACTTCAGGGTACTGCCCCGTTGACAAACTAAAGGTAAAAAAAAAAAAAGAATACCTTTAGCAACAATTTCAACCAATGTACACTATGTTCAAAAGTTTGAGGTTGGTAAGATTATTTTATGTTTTTGAAGGAAGTATTTTATGGTCACCAAGGTTGCATTTATGTGATAAATACAGTACAACCTAATACAGTACAAATCGCAATATTGTGAAATATCATCACAATTTAAAAAAATTTTCTATTTGAACATATTTAAAATGTAATTTATTCCTGTGATGGCAAAGCTGAATTTACAGCTGCAATTACTCCAGTCTTCAGTTACACATGATCCTTCAGAAATCAAATTCTAATTTGCTGATTTTTTATTGCTCAAAAAACAATGCAACAATGTTGAATGCAGTTGTGCTGCTTAATATTTGTGGAAACATTTTTTCAGGATAATTTAATGAATAAAAAGTTTTTGTTTTTTTAAAGCATTTGAAATAGTGAAGACCTTTACATTGTTAATCTGTCACTTTTGAGCAATGTAATGCATCCTTGTTAAAAAAAAAAAAAAATTATTTCTGTTTATATCTTACTGACCCCAAACTTATGAACAGATTATTATTTATTATGTATATTACTTTTTACTATGCAACTCTGACAATATCTACTAATTAGGTCTGGGACTATAAAGTCTTACGTATTTATATTAATTTTTAATGTGTGAATCGAATACATTTAAAATGTCTTACTTTTGATCACTTTCTTGAGATCTGGCCTTTCCTCCAAACGGTTCTGCAGATTGAGGAACTCAGTGTAGCGCCGGTTCACCATATGATACGTGACAGGCTGATCAGAGCTATCTGAATCTGAAGCAGTTTCAAACTACAAACACAAGACACAATGAATCAATACTGAATTAGTAAAAAGGGGAAAGCAGCCTAAAAACATTGCTTTTCATGAAATCCATTTTTCCAACAGATTCCAAACCAAATTTAACAACAACAAAAAAAGTATGTCTGTATTTAACATGACATGTTTCATGCATGTATGAGAATCTCACCTTTACAGTGTAAAGAGTATAAGGATGAGTGCTGTTGCTTCTTTGCTCTTTGGCTGTGATGGTCCCAACGATTTGCAAGTTCTGAATAGATACCGGTCCTTCTAGATTCCCCAAGTTTTCAAAAACTAATAAGTCCAGGCCAAGGCTTCTGGGGATGGAGTTTGATGTGTTAGTCAGTGGTCGGACCAGAGAATCTTCCACTGTACTCTCCAGTGATGAAGGAGGCTCTGAAACAATGTTTTGCCTGAAACACTTCCCCAAAATACCCAATGTGTCTTCCTCCAGACAAACCAGCCCGCAAAAGTCTGAAGGAGAGATGCAGTCACAGAAGTCCTCAGCATCGGAGTCTGTTCGTTTCAAAGACTCACTAGATATCTTCCTCTCATCCGAAGAGGGTGATTCCAGGTCACAGTCTGTGTGTCTATAGAGGCGGCTAGTGCGGTACGGAGATCTAAGAAGTTCAGCTGTATTTTGGACCATTCTTTCTGGAAAAAGTATGCCAGAACTTCTCCTCCTATGTACATTTTCATCAGAGGACCACTGACTCTGGAAACTTGTTTCAGAGGAATCACGGAGGGGGGCTGTGGATACAGACCAAGCTGTCTGCATGCTGGAGGTTTCAGGACAGTCGAAAGTAACCGGGGAGTCATAATCCCAGAAGCTTCTTTGGGAATCGTCCAGGTCTGTTGGAGGTGTTTGCTGTGGACTTGTTTCTTCTGTGACGATGGACTGATTGAACACATCTACAATGGTCTGGTTTAACCAATCTGGACTGGATATTCTTGCCACAAGGGGCAAAAGAACATTACATGTGATGAGCTCTCCCACCATGTAGCAGCCTGTTCGTGTTTCCAAGTGAGGTTTGGGAATAAGGATGTGCATGAGGAAATCTACCAGCACTCTGGAGTAGCAGAGCTGGTTAGCTGGTCCAGTCAGGGCAGGATGAGGCAAATCAGCTCTACTGTACAACCTCCATAGTTTTTGTGAGTTTGAAAGCGATTGGTCGGACTCTTCTTGCAGTGTTCGTTGAAGTTCCCTGGCTTGACTGAAGCTCTGCAAATGGCGTCCACAAAGCTCAAGAACCCTCTGGGCCAGAGCTCTCTGGTCCACCTGCCTCGCCCTCCTCTTCAGTTCAGCGGCTGCCTCCAACATAATGTCCCTCACCTCCTGTTCAAACTCGTCCCCTTCTTTAGAAACAGAACTGCAGTACCAGGATGACACAAAGTCCCGCACAGCCTTGTCAACAGCACTTTGGATCTCCCAGTCCAATCTTTGTTCACTTTCTGATGCAGTGTGAACTTGAGGGGACTCACCCAGGGGCAGGAAGTGCTCCAAATGAAGGAGGCTGTTGGCATCCAAAGCGACACGAGATCCCAGCCACCCAGCCAGCACTACCAACAGACTGGTGAAGATGCACAGCAGCCACACATTCACAAGAAGATGGAACAGAACTAACCATGTAATCAGAACTACAACTCCAAGAATGCTCCTCTGTCCCAGTAACTCAGAGAGACTCCATTGATTTGGATTGGCAACACCAGGCATTTTGTCACAAGTCAAAGCTATTAAATTGAAAAGGGATAAACAGACTGTCAAATAAATAAATTATAATAACAATATATTTGCTATAATAGCAAATATAACTGATACAAAAAAATAGAAATTAAAAATGTTACATCTCAACACGAAGGGTAGGCAAGATTGTTCTTTAGGCAAACATTTATGTGGCCAGATAAACGTGAACCGTTTTCTTAAAAAAAAAAAAGTTCCTTGTTTTGCCATTAACTACATAATTACCTGTCACCGGCCCACAGGTGGGCCCAAAGCCTTACATATTTAAAACAGTAATATCATATACTAAACCTAAACTAATTGACAAACCATATATCATTTGAAGAGTTACAATCTCTAGTTTTCATATTTGGCGATTGATTTTCGAAATAAATTACAGAGGAGACGTAATTTATCAATTTGCAACAAGAATATGTACTCCTAAGCCATACTCCTAAGGCCTGTTCAGACCTTTATTTTGAAATAGCGATGAACATGAAAAATCATAAAAGAATGGTAGAAACCTCAGTTTGATTTCATGCCAAGAGTTCAAAGGATTTTAAATATAATGAAAAAAATAATAGATTCACCATTTGTGATGTGGCAGCAAACTATAGCCTAGGTTGAATTCATATCAAAATCTGACTTCATAAATTGTATGACAAATGTGGAAATATATGGTTCAGATAACTCAAACCACATGGAAATGGAGGCGCCCTTATATGGGCAGTAACGGAGTCTGGTTGTCCCCTAGTGAAAATGTTTGTTTCTGCGCCGAAACAAATTATTACTGAAAGCTAATTTTTTTAGATATGAACCTAAAATTTGAAACACAGCTTGTTCAGATTTACATTTTCATAAACTCAAACTTCTAACTTTTTTTCTGTTTCACCTTCCTAACTTATTTCACTTCTACAAAAATCTACCAAATATCTTCTTTAAAACAAGGCCAATCTTACGTCTATATTCCAAAGCATTCTCGAATTGCAACCATTTCAATTCGAAATGTGCATTTTCATGTCTAATCCAAAAAAAGGGGGGGGGGGGTGACACTTAAGGGGTTAAAGCAGAAAAACTCACCATAATAACATTTGGAGAAAACTTACTGTTTCAGAGAGGCTGTGTGCAGACTGAGCAGGTCACAGTTCCTGATCATTAAACTATCTCCGTGACCACATTGTTTATCGTCATGTAGATGTGCCCAAAAGCTGTCTATGAGATGGTCAGTATAACAATATTGTCATTAAATTTTTTGTTTGCCTTGCATGTCGTTGCTATCGACGTTTGCAGTCTGTCTAATCTACTTTACTGTGATTGGATTAACATCTAACAAACTGTCCACCCCAGACTTGACAACAGTCATTAAAACCCGACTGAACGGCGCCCTCTTACTGCAGCAGCTGTGAAGTTCAACAACAAAAATACTTTCAGATCAGAATTATATTCCAAAGACAAAATTATAGATTCAGTTTATTTTTAAGAAATACAATATTTTCTAAAACATTTGAAATGTTAAATATTTGTAGACAAATTGCCAGAATTAAATGATTGATTTTGATCAAATCATAGCTGTAACAATTAATAGGATATAAGATTATTAAACATTTACAAATCCTTTATAAGAAATGTACAATATGATATTAGATATAAAGTATCTATAGTCTAGTTTTTATATTTAAATAGGCTATATAGGCCTATGATATTTTGTTCGTTTTTTAAAAAAGCAACAAAGGCCTATCTACGGTCTAAAAATCATTATTAGAAAAATTGGCCTATAAAATTTATATCTTAAACAAATAGCCTAGATAAATAAACAATAAATAGGCTTATGTTTAGAATGGAGGCTAAATTAGCATATTGCATTATTTAACTAATCAATTCATCAAAATAACGTAAAATACAAGCCTAATGAAACTTTTAATGATAAATGAAACTTTTATTTATAAAGGCCTAAATATGATTAGGCTACAGAAGGTTAGGCCTAAAAGACAACAAAAAAAATGACAAACTCATAGGCCTTATATGGATACAACCTAAAATACAGATGTCAAAAAATCAAGGAGGTCTGGGAACACTTTCATAATCTGAAGTTAGCCTTGATGACATTTCAGATTAAGTCTCTTTCGCTGAACTTTCTGCTTTTGCACAAGTGTTTTCCCTGAAAAGAGCAGATTTGTTTCTTGCACTCCCAGCACGGCTGAATATCATGGTCTTCATCAGAAGTGTCGCGATGACAAAGATCGCAGTCTGAGCCGTTGTTTTTCAGTTTACTGCGAACCAGCCGTCGAAGCCCCTTGCGTTTATCGTTATCCACACAGCACGCCACGTCGATCACCTCGATGCGACTGGGGTCCCACACGCAGTCCTCCTCGCGACCGGACTTGATGGTGGAGATTTTGCTGTTTGGCGGAACCCACGCGCAGTCGTACCCGTTGCTGTGCCACGATTTCTGGAGAGGATGACTATCACAGTCTATTTTCTTCACTTTTCCTACACGCACCCGCAGTTTGAAAACGACTTTGTCGTTGACGTCAGTATTGAGTGGGTAACACTTGGCTTTATCAATGTTACGACTGACATAAACCCCAGGGCCCAGCAAACCATTTTTAGAGGGAACAAACCCTGTATTAATGATAGCCGTGGCGTTGTTCAAATGTGCGCCGTGAAACATTGTGTATACACGGCCTGACTTCGGTTCCTGGTTCTCGGACAGAGACTTACTGCGGTCTTTAACAGCTTTCCAGCCACAAAAAGACACTTCTCTCTCCATTCTAAGATTGAATACGTAGATTGAATTAGTATTTGGAACCACTAAAACAGTCGTTTATGTTTAAAATCCACGGAAAACATCATTAAAGGGGAAAATGTGCTCACCTTCTCCAAGATCGTAGATGCACCCGATAACTTTTTACTTTCGATTTCGTTACTTGCAAAATAAAAACCATGGCGAGATTCCAAAACCTTTAGTTGTCATTCCCATGACAGCGTTATATTTTAAAATAGGCATATAGGTTATTATATAAAGTAGGCTAAATTGTTTTTATATAGGTGGCCTACTGTCCCAGCAGCATTTGCCTTTGATGCACTGTAAAAAAAATTTTTTTTAAATCTATCTATTTAATTCTATTTATATCCGTAACATATAGGCCTTATATTTGTTTCCATCCAATAACTTGACACTTAAAGTTGTGTAAATTAGTTGAGCTCGTAACACTTTGGTTTTGCTTAAAAATTTAAGACAACAATTAGCCTAGTTTAAAAAAACTTATATTCTTTAAGTTTTAGTGGGTTTATTTTTATTTTTTTACTGTGATCACAACATTAATCATCCATTAATGGGTTTTAAACCTATATAGTCCTTACATATCCACCAGGTTACCCCATAAAATCTCCTAAAAAAATTAATAAAGTTTTTTGGGCTTCTCAATGAAAAACAGATTCATATAAGTTTAAATTATGTATATTTCCCTTGTCTTCATCTTTTGTGTTCAATAGACCTATAATTACTTTTCGCTTTTTTCTTTATAATTTTCCTCGCTATCATATTCAGCTTTTAATGTCACACTCTCAACAGTGCAGCCTTAATAGTGTACTCTGATCTACAGTAGATGCAAATTATTAAGAAACGTCTCCAAGCCAGTTATTTGCATTTAACCAAATGATGAAGGCTTCGCAAGCGAAAGCATGTGAAGGGTATGAATAGAGGTGCGTGAGCTTGACCATAAGCTACACTGTATGTCTATACTTTGGGTTTTAAATCTTCTTTCTTCCTTTGATATAATGAACGTGGTATGAGTTCTGCTGGAATAGAATCAAAATTGAAGACGTGAGAAACCTGGCAGCACTAAAATTATGATGGAGACAGGTGAGAGTTTGTGAAAAGTATTTTTGTATTTTTATTAATTTCATTCGATGTTTAATTTGTAACGCATTATTGATGGGGCTTTACGTCTATATTAAATGAGTTGTATTACAAATGTATGTCGACAATTTTATATTGTAGATATAAGGCATAACATAAAGAACCTGGCTTGACCCTGTTTTAGAACTTAAAAAATAAGTCTGCAAAATCTGTGTAGTAACTGAAACGTGAAAATGAAGTGCTTTGAAATACGGGCTCTAGTTGTGATAGACGTAATTACTTGTCTGGACCTCGGCGGGGGGTTTGGGACTAAGAATGGTTTTAGAATTTGTGCGATAGGTTAAAAGTGTCTGTTATCTATACATGGTGACTATATCAGATGCCTCAAAATAGTAAATATATACCTAAATATAGTCGTATCTCCTATCAAAAGGGCAATATTTCAGACCCCTCTTTTCTCTTTCTATGTCAAGTAGCCTACCGCATTATGACTGTTAACGGGTGGATTATGACATCAGGCTATGGCTGTGCGTGCACACCCTAGACCACAGATGGGACAGGTGAATGTCAGAGAGAGAGAGAGAGAGAGAGAGAGAGAGAGAGAGAGAGAGAGAGAGAGAGAGAGAGAGAGAGAGAGAGATGATACGAGTCTATTGAAAACTGATATTGTCCGTAAAGAACATAAAAGAACTGACGTGAAATTCCACTTCTAAACGAGAAAACAGTTTGCCTATAAGGATCTAAATTTGAAACCTAACGATGTAAAAGTCTAGTAATAGGCTACTTTATGTTAATTTTTTTGTATAACAATAAGTATTTTGCAATGAATTTTCCTCATGCATAGGTGTGCAAGATGGTATAGGTTAAACAGAGATTTACAGCTGGAGATCTCAATTCCTCAATATGCACATACCTGCAAAGCTTAGTTTTGTTGTTTTCTATTGAAACTGAAGAACATGACTGGACAGTATTTGAATAGAGTTGAATCTCCAGTCACCAGGAGATGAACTCCAACATAACATTAATATTCTGATAAAATTATAGTGTAAAATTAGTGCATAAAATGTCTTTGACTCACAATTCTGTTTCTACCTCTAAACCATGTCATCTCTCATCAACATAGAAAAAGCATAAGGCCATGATGAACCAATTTCTTAACTAGTAATACCACAAGTAGGGACTTATAAGAAATGCAGTCTGTTTAAAACAAGTTCATATATAACACATTTTATAGATCTTATTTGCATGAATATTTTATTTCAACAGCTGCTCAGCAATAAAACCCATCAGCATTCATTCACAGACCAATTCAGAGTCAGTCCAACTTTTTAATTATTTTAAAATAAAATAAAAATGGTATAGAAACAATTAAAAATACTTAAAGTGCTGAATAAATAATTAGGTTTGCTTACTGAAGACATGTACCAGGTTCCAAGTAGTAGTAAGAGTTACTGAGGAACAGAATGGTTGCGTATGGTCAGGTATAACACTTCATGATTCGTCAATGATTTTAGCGATATAACTAAATAATAATTTATCAACTATTCAAATAACAAGGACCGGCTGTGAATGGTATAAAGTAAACAGCAATTTTTTTTTACAGAGTCTGCAAAAAAAAACAAAAAAAACACTACAATGTCAAATGGCTGTGAAACTTTGAAAGCCTGTGAACACTGGGAAATTACGCAAAAGATACTTAAAGCAACCCATTGTGAATGCAGAATGTATTTAATTTTTTTTATTTCTCTTTATGATTTATTCTATCGATACATATATGCCCATGTGAAAAAAAAGACTTGTAAATATCCAAAACAAAGCAACAACAGCCTAACAGTGTGGATATTAACAAGTCTTTTTTGTGATAAAACAAAGCACTATATCTATTGATAAAATAAACCTTAAAATAAAAAATAAATAAATTCTGCATTCACAATAAGGTTTGTATAATTTCTCAGTGTCCACTGGCTGAACAATAATAAACAATAACTAATTTCACAGTCATATGATAATATTGTTTTTTTTTTTTTTTGCGGTCTCTTCTAAAAAACGATCACTGTTAGGCTATTGTTGCTTTGTTGAACTGTAAAGTCACTGCTCTGAAATGTAAAGTCACTATCCATGTGGAAAGCTTTTGGAAAATACTTTATTTGCATGTCTATTATGAAGGTTCATTTAAATACATGTAGTAATTTTTTTCTTTACATTAATTCATGACAGGTTACTCCAGAAACATCAGATTAACAAGGGGATTTATGCAACTTTTTTGCTTTGCTAGTGTTTTATTTATGCTTCATTTTCTGTTTCTTAATGCCAGATACTTATTAAAAAAAGACATAAACACTGTAAATATATTTCTTTCTCCCCACAGAGTATTCCAAGAGAGTATACCAAGGTGTCAGAGTCAAGCACACGGTCAAAGATCTTCTTGCAGAGAAGCGATTGCGACAAACAAATGCACCCCGATACAGTGTAAGTTAGCCATCATTCTCACAGTCTTGTTGTCTGATGTTCTTATATCCATAAGTGTGTTACTCTCTATTTTGTCTATACAGTATCAAAGAAATCATTGACAATATACAAACACACAGAAGTATGAAGTGTAAGATATCTCTTACACAACAACAGTTTTCAGCATCATTGCTAGTCATGTCCTTGTTACTTTTAAGAGATAAATATCAGGCACACCTGCCAAAATCAGATCTACCTTCCTGAAAGGGGACAGACAGGCATTGTTACAGTAGACGGTTAAACCTAAGCCTTAACCAAGTAATTACTGGGGGATTTGCTAACAAAATACAAAAGAACAGACAGTCCTTGTGCTCAAGTGAACTCCTGCTGCAAGTTGTTGTCTGCTCTTGTGTCCTTTACTGAAACCAATGGACCAGTCGGTTCATGCAAATGCCTCAGACGGGGTGGTTGGCCTCAACATATATCTGAACAATGGTCTAGCAAAGATACCCATTACATATTCTACAAGTTAAATAAAAAGCACTCATAAAATATATGAAAATAAACTATAAGAATTCCCTTTATAGAATACTGTTGAAAAGGGCCTCTATGTATGGCATGTATTGACAGCAAGTCTCTAACAAAGAACGATATCTATACTAAACAAATTAACTTAATTCCACTGTGTACTTCCGCGGCACGTCGCGGAGTCAACTGGGACATGATCCCAGTCATCCCATGATTTCTTTAGATCCTTGTGGCAAAATCTCATGAGAAGAGTACACACTCCACCGGAGGCAAGTGTACACACAGAGAGCAAGGGGGGGGAGCACTGTTGTGACACTGGCAAATCATATTCAAATATCCTCCCGCATGATTTGCCTGGCTTTCAACAGAACAAGCACAAAAACTTGAGCCTTCCTGTCTTTTTCTCCATATTCTCACTGGCTGCAAGTCAGGCAAAATACAAAGCAGCCCAATGGGGGTTCTGCGTCTCTCTCTTTGCCTTTATATTGTAGGGGGATTCATGTGTTTTCATTACACGCTGTCTTCTTAAGTGAGAAATGAGAAACACACACACATAGACACAACTGTGTTAGTGTCAATGACAATGACTCTCTAATATTTTTGTTTTCAGACGAGCAGCAGTTCCTCTCAGCCAGCTTTTGTGCCAATGTCCGGTGAGTCCGTCTGGTAAAGCTAAACCACAGCTAGATCTAATTAGATCTGTTCAGATCTAACAGGTGTCCTCAGTGAGAGGCTAATTCATCTTGAATCATGGAGTTAACTGAATTTCCTGCTTCCTCTTGCAGGGTCACACGTGCTTCCTGGTTACTACAGTATGCGAAGATCCTTCCTCCCAGACTCTGACCTCTGCCATCCCATGAAGCAGTTCTCATCACCAGACACTTACTCTTCAGCACTGGGAAGCAAGGCCTTTTCTTACGACCACCCCTCCACTTACCCTTCCTTCATTGACAGCTACTACACTCCTGATTCATATGGAGATTACAGAGGGCCAACGTCCTATACCACCAGCGGAGGGTCACTGTTTCCACCATCTACACTACCAACACTACTACCAAGTCTGTCTGGAGAGTCTTCGTCACACTTGCTCTTGGTATACACACTTCCTACAGCTGATATTATTTGGGTCATAGATGTATAAGTGTGTCCTAAAGAAAAACACTAATTTTACTCCTTTAGATGAGAGCACAATGGTTGCATATATGTACTCTGTGTTCAAGTTTCATGTGGTTTTAAAAAAGGTTTATAGCCCTTTCAAGAAAAAATTCAATTCAGTAACTCTATAAACGTCCATTAAGTCAAAAGCAAAAACATTATTATCAAGCTAATTTTTAAATATATTTTTCAGGGAATTTTTTATTTATTTTTAAATATCATGAATTTAATAATTAATCTGTGAATATAATTTATGAATATGATACATTTTGGGTGAAGATTTGGATCAGTAAGGAATAATACTTTTATTCAGCAAGGGCATTAAATTGACCAAAAACATTTATAATGTTACAAAAGATTTCTATTTCCAATAAATGCTGTTCTTTTGAACATTCTGTTAATCAAATAATTCTGAAATAAAATGTATCAGGATTTCCACAAAAATGCTAAGCAGCTCAACAATTTTTAACCTGGATAATAATAGGAAATGTTTCTTGAGCAGCAAAATCAGCATATTAGAATGATTTCTGAAGGATCATGTGATTCTGAAGACTGGAGTAATGATGCTGACAGTTAAGCTTTGATGTTACAGGAATAAGTTGCATTTTAAAATGTATTGCAATAGAAAAGATATTTTAAATTGTAATAATATTTCAGAGTATTACAGATTTTACTGGATTTTCTATCAAATAAATCTTGATAGATTCTATCTTGGTGAGAATAAGAGACTTCTTTCAAAACATTGAAATATCTCAAACGTCAAACTTTTAAACAGTAGTGTACAACCTGACATAATAATAGCCTTGTCATAAAAAGACAGAATTAAGAAAAGGTTGCACAACATGATTTTGTGGACAAACGGTTAATCAAATATTAATAAAAAAAAAAGATAAAAAAAAGATTATGCCAAAGTTTTTCTTTTCAAGCATTTTATTCTTTTAATTAGGCTTTTCTTCTTCATTATGATATCACCCTTACATTTTTGACACACACACACACAAATATATATTTATATCTCAAAATGAATTTTAATACAGAAATGTATTTTTGAAAGATTAACATAGGACAAAAAAAACGATTGTCAAGTCATTGTCCCATTTTCTAACCATAATAATGAAAATATTAATAAGCAATGTTGTTTTTTCAATAAGGTGTTGCATTATTTGTTTGTTTTACGGTCAGTCATGGCCTTATGGTAAGAGAGTTGGACTGGTGACGCAAAGGTTGCTGGTTCGATTCCAGTACCGGCAGGAATATGACTGAGGTGTCCTCGAGCAAGGCACCTAACCCCTAATCGCTCCCCGGGCGCCACTTAAGGCTGCCCGCTGCTCCGGGTGTGTGTATCCACGTTGCAGTGTGTGTGTGTTCACTACTCTGCTCCTAATGTGTGTGCACTTACTTGGATGGGTAAAATGCAGAGGTCAAATTCCAAGTATGGGTTGCCATCACGTGTCACTTTCACGTTCACTTTCACTTTTACTGTATTTATTGTTTTGTATCTTGTCTGTATTTCTCTATTTTATCTCAATTCCCTGTTTTTGTAGCACTTTGGGAATGTGAAAAGTGCATTATAATTAAAATTAATTGTTATAATTATTTCTGTATGCTGCAGAGAGACCCTTGGGATCAGCCATCAGAGGACCCAGTCAGTCAGTCAGAAGTCATATGTCCTGAGGATCCAGTCCCTGTGGCAGACTCACCATCTCTGGGAGGGCCTGACTCTGGCGGTTCCTCTCCATACCGTCTATCCTCGGGGCGCAGCGGGAGCTCCATGCCATCCAGCTCTCAGCCTTATACTCTACAACCCTTGGAAGATGTCCCGTACCCAGCAGCATCCTACACCTCTGCCTCCAGCTACTCCTGCCCACCGTACATGGTGACACCTGGAGATCTGGCTGTGGTGAAGATGACAGCCGTAACCTCAGAGGAGACTAGTGGTGGAGTGGTGTCTCTCAGTGACACTACATCATGGGCTAAAGATGATGGAACTGGCTCCTGGATGTCATATGAGACTAGGAGGGCTTTTTGAGAGGCTTAAATGACAATACAGAAACTGTGGACTAATCATTTGCACTTACACAGCCTCTCTATTCTTATACAGAAGGAGATTATATACATCCATCATAAAGATGACCTCCTCAAGAAATGATGATCACAATTTATAAACTGTTCATATTGCGTAAGGATACAACAAAAACATGTGCTAATAGTTTAGTTAATTCAGGATTTAATTATGCATTTTACATGTCCAAGCCTTTTAGAATGAATTAGAAGCAGTGCTCGTTTCCCCCCCTCTTTCCCACATTTATAATTCGCAAATAATACCAATGAACACTTAAAGACAACGATGTTAGACTTTTGTCAGGAATGCCATTATATAAAAATAAACATGTTTTGGCTTAAAGAAGGTGTGTTGTCTTTACAGAATAGAACAGAACAGCTGTTCTAAGAAACTTACCTCTCGACATGAATAGCCTACTGTAGTTAGGACGCCACTACGTTGTTAAGTGAAGGCCCCCTTAGTGACAGGAGTGAATGAGGACATGAACACATCGCCTGTTCAAATTTCTCCCCCTTCATTTAATGTATCTCTTATAAGTCATGCATTTTTCAAGCAATTCAACTATAAAACTAATAAACAAAATATGAATGTACAGTCAAAAATATACTAGTCAAAATAAGTTATTTAAATTTGCAGTAACTTTTATAAGGGCTTCTATTTGTGAGCCCCCACGTTGCTAGGCGCTTATTGTTTTTGTTCTTCTGGAGAGCAGCGCACGTCAAACTTTCGGAAGTTTATTCTTGATGTATTATGCAACCATATTTCTTTTCAGAGACCATTTTTTTATTACAATTACTTGTACTAGCTATAAAGTCAACATTATTAACGGTAGTATGAATCGATTAATAGCCGTTGTTTCGCAGTTACCGTACGGAATACGGATCAAATGATAAAGTCCATCTAATAAAAACAGTGCTCAGCTAACTAGTTTGTCCGTTTCGACTAACCTAAGACTGTCTCGCTTTCATTATACTGTTCAGTTGCAAAACAAGCCATGAGAAGTAAACTGCATAAATGATATGTTTACGTGCGTTGTTCTGAGTTTTTAGTTGCCTAGCTGCTAAGGTTACCTGAAAAGTCACCGGACTCTTCCTCGGGGTCAAGACTTCATCGCTGATGATGGATCAGTATCATATTTTGGAGGTTATCGGGGAAGGGTCATTCGGGCGAGTGTACAAAGGCCGCAGGAAGTTTAGCGGCCAGGTGAGCACTGCATGTGCACAGCGGTGTCAGAAAATCCTATTTCTTTACCCCCTGGAATTGATTTTAGGGATATTTATACGAGGCCATATATATTTTCTTACCCTATAATAACACAGCATTTCCTATGTTTAAGTTAAAACTGAACAGTAGAGGGAAAAAACAGAACAGTATTTAGCGCCTTAAAACGTCAAGTTTATCACGAGTCTAGTGATATAGTTAAATGTGAATAATTTGCTGGTTACTTTGTTGTATTATTCAATTCTGTGTCTACATTACAGCAAATTGTGATATAGTCTGTATATTTTCATAATTGTATTGGGAATTTTTTCCCCCATCAAAAAACGTCATATTAGCCACACATTCAAAAATCCTCACCTCCAAGACATTACATACAAAGAAAACCACAAATATAATATAAACAGACTTTATTGAAGACAGAATCCCTCTCTGTCTGAGTAACATCAACACTTTTTCTCCTAGGTCGTGGCTCTGAAGTTCATTCCCAAAGTTGGCCGCTCAGAGAAGGACCTGCGCAGTTTGAAAAGAGAGATTGACATCATGAGGGGGCTTAAGCATCCCAACATAGTGCTGCTTTTAGACAGCTTTGAGACAGAGAGGGAGGTATGACTGTCAAGACTTACTCCCAAGTCATGCTATGTTTTCCACTGTTCCTACAGTATAACCTGATGCTTCCAGTGTAACGGCTTGTTGAATGAAATATAGCTCCCAGGGTTCACAATTTAACATTCAAATTTCTAGGTAATAGTTCTCATTGGCAAAGTGAAGAACATGTTTAAATGTTAAGATACTGGTTTGGGTACAAAAGCAGTGAGCTTGTGACTTTGATCGTCCCATAACCTGTGTAAATGAAAAAAGTATCAGTGACAAGAGTTGAAAAAAAAAAGCCAGGGCTGAATTTGTGTCAGAGGAATAATTAGAGCATCAATTCCTCTGACAGGTGGTGGTGGTGACAGAGTATGCAGAGGGTGAGCTGTTTCAAATCCTGGAGGATGATGGCAGTTTACCTGAAAATCAGGTACATCAGCGGTCACACTGTTTCATTGTAACCGCCAACTCAACGTATTAGATAAATAATGTATCATACTGGTGTATGAGGCTAGAACTATATAAGACCTGGTTTACATTTAAATCTGTCTAGACTTTAAAAGCTAATAATATCATCAGTGATGCATATAAGAAATTTAAGTATGTCATACAAATTAGAATAAACATAATAAATAGCCTAAGGTAAATGTATTTTTGGAAAATGCATACAGTTAATCATATACAGTAGTTCATCACTTTTATTTCTTTGACTTGATGCTGTGCTGGATTTTCTGCTGCTCAGACCTCTTAACTGGGACACACTCACCTGCTAACCTGCTATCTTACTTGTGTAGGTGTGTGAAATAGCCTGCCAGCTTGTTTCTGCCCTGTATTATCTGCACTCCCATCGTATTTTGCACCGTGACATGAAACCACAAAACATCCTGCTGGGAAAAGGAGGAGTAGTAAAGCTCTGTGACTTTGGGTTAGTGTTGCCAATTGGTACAAGTACAAAGTTCAAACTACTTTAGAAACTGTGTGTATGTATGTATGTATGCATATATATATATATATATATATATATATATATATATATATATATATATATATATATATATATATATATACACATTACACAGTCAAACCAAAATTTATTCAGACACCTTCAACATTTCTCACATTATCACAGTTTATTCGCTATAATTTAGAAAATGGTAGAAAAAATTATAAAAACATATATATGTATATATATATATATATATATATATATATATGTATGTATGTTTATTCTAATATATATATATATATATATATATATATATATATATATATATATATATATATATATATGACAAGAACTAGTTATCACATCAGTTGATATTTCACTGGTTTTGGCCATCCCTCTGTTAGACTGCCTCACAAATGAATTAGGTTGAATAGCTGTTAGTTGTCGGCTTTTAAAATTAAGTACACAATTAGATAATACCAATTTAGGTCAACCAATTACCAAGCAATGCTTAATTTTGTTCAGTCTCTGGTGTAAAAACATGATCAGGTCAAAGTGTCTGAATAATTTTTGGTCCCTTTATACATTTTACTGGTAGTCCACGTATGAAGAAGTTTTGGGTATAATATGTCACAGTTTACTTTATTTTGCTATCCTCACATACATTAACTATAGTGTCCTGCACCCACTAGTAAAAAAAAAATCAAAAATGATATATGCTGTCTGAATAAATTTTGGTTTGACTATATATATATATATATATATATATATATTCATCTTAATGTGATCTCTAATAGCATAATAGTGTCATATTCACGTGACTCTTCACAGATTTGCTCGTGCCATGAGTGTTTCCACCTTGGTGTTGACCTCTATTAAGGGGACGCCTCTCTACATGTCTCCAGAATTAGTGGAAGAGAAACCTTATGACCACTCAGCTGACCTTTGGTCTCTGGGCTGCATCCTCTATGAGCTCCACACGGGGGCGCCTCCGTTCTACACCAACTCCATCTTTCAGCTGGTGCAGCTTATAGTGAGAGATCCAGTCAAATGGCCAGAGAACATGAGCCAAGACTGCTTGGTACGGAGTAGTTACTTCCCACATGAAAACCTCTGACTTTGACTTTTAAATCGAATTAGTCTGATTTTGATTTAGTGTTTGACACACAGATTGAGAAATTGCTCTTTCTGTGGGTTCTCTTAATTTAGAGTTTTCTGAAGGGGTTGTTGATGAAAGACCCAGAGAAGAGGCTGTCTTGGCCTGACCTGCTTCGTCACCCTTTTGTTGCAGATGGAGTTTTAAGTGAGGACTACTTAAATTTTTATCATCCTGTGAAATGGTATTTTCTTTGTACACATATCTGCAAAGTTAAATAATTGAAAAAAATATTTTTTAATTATAATAATAATAATGTATTATAATAAAAATATGTTATTGTTATTGTTACTAAAAGGGTGCCTTGTGCTGCTCATTGCTTTAACAGTGGTGTCAGATGAGGGTTCGAGCAACCCCCTTACAGTCCCACCCAGCCCAGACCGACAGGCCCTGAAACACCAGCAGGCTGCAGAGAAGACAACAGCACGCAATGGAGAGGGCAAACTACTGCGCAAAGCTAGAGAGCTTCGAGAGAAAGAGAAGACTAACAAACAGGTAAACTGACATGCTAACAACAAAGAAGTTTGTCTTTCGTCGTTTTCTGTGTTACGAGGTTATGAAACTGTCTTTTAGATGTCTTCCTGTCTGGTTTGTTTTATTTTTTCAGTAAGATGAACGAACTTTATTTAAATAAAACCAATGCTATTGTTGTTGGTGAGATTTGTGAAAATTCGACTATTTACATTATTATGGACTATGGGGAAAATGTGGAATCAGCTGAGAAGCCTTTCAAAGGTTTTCATTTCTGTGGAAGTGAAATAATAAAATTGTGTTGGGTGTTGTTTTACTAGGAGATTGCGAGTCAGACACGCTGTAAGACAGCTTCTGCTGGAGGAGCCCCCACCACTGGCCACTCATTGGGCAGCACCTTTTCAGTGTTTCAAAATTCATCTCAGCCAGGAACCAATCAGCATCAAGCAAATGACAACAGTGTTACCAGGTAGTATTCCTATCTAGAATTTGAATTTGAAAACCTGCGGGCCTCAACCTAAAAAAAGGGCATATTAACAATGCTGCTGTGACAGTGAAATTGATGTTTTTGACCAGCGTGAAGGAATGAATATATTATAAATCCAAATGTAGAAAAGTGAAATAGTCGAAATTCTGTTTAAATCAAGGGTAAAATATATGGTGAGGGAATCAGATTTTTCAAAAATAAATTGTGCCTATGTTCCCTTTTGTTTTTAGGGTTCGCTCAGCTCCACATAAAGGCCAGATCAGTAGAGACTACGAGAGGGAGTTCCCTTCTGTAGAAGTGGGACCCCGGAAAGTTATGAAGCGCCCTGGACATGCGCGGACCAGTCTGGCTTCTGTCAGGATGGACAGTGAGGTTGTTATTTTAATCATTTAAAATTATATTTTTGATTTATATGGAGCACACTACTAATGTGAGATCTGTCACACAAGGTTTTTCCACTAAATCTATTCTGCAGGAACAAGATATCGACAGTGATTCTGAGTGGCAACAATTGATTGAATTAAGTAGTCAAGGCCCTGTGAACACCTCCATCCTTCCGAGGTTAAAAACGAAGCTGCTCTTAGCAAAAAAACAGGTAACAATCTGTTAAATGTCACAAGAGCAGCTATTTGAACTGGGTAAGTGAGTGATTTAGTGTATTAAAGACTCACTGATCTGTCTAGCTATTGGTCAGGAAGGGTGAAGTGGCCTCTTCAATTCTACAGCCACTAAAGATCCTCAGGAACATTGTTCAGAGCTGTCAGTCCGGGGATGTTGAAACAGTGGGCAAGAAGTTGGAACTGCCTCATCTACTGTTCAACCTGATTGAGGACATCCTAAACATTCCAGATCTAATGCAGGTCAGACACAAAAATGAAGATGTATATTCTATTCATCTGATTATTGTTTTAAACATATATTTTAATAATATTTTTTATGTTGTTTTAAATGATTTTATTTTAATTTGTAAATTACAATGTAAATTTCGTCTTTTAATAGTTTCATTAATCATACTTGATTTCTGACTGATTCTCTTTTGCTAAAGGAATCCCAGGGTGAGATAATATTAGAAGATCTGATGAGTGTTCTTATAATGTACCTGGAAAAGAGCCCGGGCTGGGAGATAAAGGGCAGGAGGTATGGATTTATGAATCGTTTTTAATGTACAGAGTTACACTACAGTTTTTTTTCTCCACTGAAATTGTTTTTACTTTCATTACTACAGTTAATCTATTGTTCCTTTTTTAAAATGAAAGAATATTTAGTGTTAATTGCAGAACTCTTTGTTAGGCTGTCGTTATCTCTACTGCTGCTGCGCTTTTAGTGAAATTTTAATCTTAGTGTTATTTGATGAAAAATATTTTTTTTTTCCTCATCAGAGCTGAGGATCTCTGTCAGCTTTTTATTTCGGTATTTCTCTGTCGTGTCCAGAAGCATTCAGCGGTAAGTGCCTCTGTGTATATGAACGATTTTCTCCCTAGTTTGTGTCAAATGCAAGTTTAATCTGGAAAAATGAAGTACAATAATTGTAGGATGTCTGATTTCATTTGCATTACGCTTGTGATTGTGTGGTCTCTCCTACAGCTTTTGGCAACAGCAGTCTTAACCTTGTTCACTCACCGTGGTATAGTTGTGAATATTGGTATAGAAAGGCTTACAAGCCTTTTGGCGAATATTTTGACAGACACGGCAGAGGTATAGTTCCATTATTTAAACTGTGAATAAGGATTAACTCTGTTTAGAGTAATTAATGTCATTGATGTGATGAAATCCAGTGTAGTCATTCCCCACTCTTTCTCTCTCTCTTTCTTTTCCTCTCCCCCTCCCACCATCTGTCTGCTCTCTCTTTTTCTTTCGCATAGGCACATAACCCCTTACCTGCAGGTTGGGGCATGTGTGACGGCCTTCTGTCACTGATTCTCCACAGACTGTCCGAGGTAATTCCTCTCACATTAATTCCCCTAAAATCTGTGCTATGTTAATTAGAGACAGACCAATAATCGGTTTGACTGAATAATTGGTTTTCAATTGTTTAATATTGTATCTACAATAAATAACATAATTTGAAGTCTCTTAAGAATAGCACCCAATAACGGTATTTGCATATAAAGAAGCTAATGCATTACTTAACTTTTTTCATATACACATATTATATAATATTACATAAATATAACAGAATGTTATAATCATTTATAAGTATTAATATCGCATATTATCCTATTTGTTATTGATGTAATTTAATGATCATTGAATTATTATTAGTTATTTAGTTAAGCCAGAAATAAGTCAACAATTAAAATCAGTTTGGCATATTGTTTATGGGACACATAAACATCTGTATCTCTAAAAAAAAATTACTATTGGTCATATGTGTTAATGATATGCAAGTAGGGACACATTTTTTCTTTCACATAGTGACATACATCCGAGTGTAGTGGATTAAAGAAGAAAAAATGTAGGGAGGGGACTTGGTTCTTTCCATCGATTGTTTATTTTGAGATGTGGGCATTGTACCTGTCGAGTGTGGAGGGGCAAATGTTACCATGAAGAAGTTTTTTCATCAGAAAATGTAGTTATGAGATTTTAATTAAAAGTTACAAGGTCCAAATTAAAAAAGAAAAATTAAACGCATGATCCGAATCATGATCAATAACATGCATTTACAAAATAGATGAATTTTAGGCTGAATAAGGTGAATTTTCTGGAAAAAAGAAATAAAATGATTTATTTTTCCTTCACTGATGAAAGTGTGAAAGCAGCTCACTGCTCGACTTTCAGGACTCAGAGCTTTGGCCCTGCTTGTGGGCTAAAGTGAACACCACACTGGAAAACACAACATCCCACAGATGCCATTTATCTCCTAATGGTACTGAACACCAATAGAACATTCACTTATATCTGTATTGTAGCTTTAATATACCAGTAATTTAATAACATACATTTGCCTCTGTTTTTCCTCACAGGTCTGTATGTGTTACTCTCTCTCGCTTTATTGGTTTTCTCCAGCGATCCGTACAACTGTGTGGCTCTCCTGTCAGATAACTCCACAAACTGCACTTCTGCCCTCAGCCACCTTCTCACCACCAGTTGGTGAGCATCAAACATCATTTTAAAGCCTTACTATGGTGTCAAACAGTTTCTTTTTTAATATTAGTGTTTATTTGAAGTGCATCTCTCAGTATTTTAAGGTATATTTCTCATTTTATTCCTCACAGCAGCGCTGCATTGCTTGAGCAAGGTCTTTTCTGGGGTGACTCAGAAATAAACAGCATATCAGTGATGAGCTGTCATCTTCTCTGCATCCCCTTCTCTTTGGAGTTATCCTTAGAAAAACTTCTGTCTGTTCTCCGATCATATCAAAGCACAAATATTGTGGCTGGTCTAGTGCAGGTATGGTTTAAAAAATAGTCCAGTATTTTCAGATGGCGGATGTCTATTGGAATATTGAAAATAGAATTTTTGTATTTCTTATTTTTCTGCTGACTTGTCTTCTTGTTCAGATGATTCAAACTCTTCCCGTTGCCCTGGTGGAGCTTCCGCTGTGTCTACTGAATCGCCTACTGCTATCTGACCCACAGCATACCGCTCCATGCCTTATCACTGCAGCCCAGGCCTCCGCTTTCCTCCCTCACAGCACAGAAAGCCCAGACAATGGAGCAGACCACACTCAGTATCAACTTAACCACTTCGGGAATGGTGTGGAGCAATTTAAGAGCAATAGAATTGCAAAGAAAACCAAGGTGGATCAAATCAAAGGTGACATCAATTCGAAGAAGAGGTTACAGCGGCTAAAAGGCTATGGAGATGCATCTAAGGAAAAACACGATTCCCTGAAGGCTCAACACCAGCCATCCAAAAGCAAGACTGAAAAGTTCAGGGAGGTGCAGCCAAAAACCAAAATATATCCGCAGAAGACCATGGAACATTTAAGAGAGAAAATTGAGCAGCAGAGCGGTTGTATAGAGGAGCTCGTGGACAGTTTGGAGATCCATGGCAGTTTTGCAGGACGTCCCCAGGATCTCTCAGCTCAGCAAGGGTGCAGCATCAGCTGGCTTATGGACAGTCTGGAGGAGTTAAGGAGAAGTGGCGATCACCCCAAGGTCTCCACGGCTAAAATTCGATCCTCACCAGAAGAGGTCAGAACAGCAAGTTCTCTGTTGGCTGTGCTGCTACAAAGTGAAGTTCTCTGTGGGTGTGCAGTGGAATTTCTTATCCTTCTCTCCCAGCTAATACTTCATCTCACCCATCAATCTTCCTTTTTTGTTCCCGTCGAAATCCCCCAACTGCGGCTTGCATTGCGCCAAAGAGATGATGGAATCCGAGCCGCATGCTGTGGCTTGCTGGGTCACCTGGGCTCAGGTCTCCGGCAGGTCATCAATGACTCAAAGTTTGACCTATTCCTGGACCTGTTAGGTTGCCTATGCGATCCTGCTTCATCCGTTCGTAGGGCGGCCTGCAAGGCGGTGGGAAACTGGCTAAGTGTAACGGGAAGAAACAATCTAAATATTTCCAGTAAAGGTTTCAAGAATACAACCGACATAAATGCCTTGTCGGCACAAGACAAATCGAGGAGGACACCAGCAATGGAAGGCGTGAGACATAGTGAGGAAGACATATGGATGGAGCTCGCCATAGGAGCCGCCCCTCCCCTCGTGTCACTGCTGTCAGATGCTGATAATGTCATTCGACAGCACTGCTGTAGGGCCTTGGGTAACCTGGCTGCTTTCAGCGGAGGGGATGGAGCACTTCTTAATGTAGATGCTCCAGGCTTGATTCTCCAAACTGCCTGTAATGATACCCATCATGCAGTGCGACGGGCAGCTCTGGCCACTCTGCGTGTGTTTAGCCAACAAAACACATTGCTACAGGTAAGAGCAGTGTGAATCGGTTTTGACTAACATATTTAGAGGTTTGCTATACCCTCCAAGAGAATTAATAGATCAATGGGATTCATTGCACTCCTGTATAGTCAGACAAGGAGTGCAGTTCTTGTTGAATTGTATTTAAACACTGAAGCAAAATTAATATAGAGCTACTTGTGTGCTGTATTGCATCATTTTGACAATTGTGCAAAAAAAATTGAAAGACTGTCATTTTCACATTTTCTCCTTCCCTTCCTCAAGGCTCTGAGGTCTCTAGATGCAGGAAGAAAACTCTGTTGCACATCCCAAAGCTCTTTATTTCAGAGGGATTATCAATGGCTTGTCAGCAAGTTGGATGGGTCAGTTGAAGGAAAAACATAAATGTCAGCCTCATAGTTTGTGTGTAAGAGAGAGGATGTAATTTCACATTATCCAAAAATGGGTTGCTGGCTGCTTCTGTGGCTGGGGAAAGCTTTCTTTTTGTCTGTATTTATTTGATCTGTGATCAAAAGATTGTGACTGAATTTGAATATGTATTTTGGGAAAATGGCAGTGACTCAGAAACACCCTCAAAAAAACATTGTCTTACATTTAAATGTATTTCAAATATAACGTTTTTTTATTCAGAAAATGTTTGCTTTTTTGATTTATATTTAAAAATGTTGCGAAGTTGAGTGTTTGGTCTTTTTTTCTGTTTATAATAACAAAACTTCAGTTGCATTTTTAGGATGTAACTAATTTTCCAGCCTTATTTGTATTTATTATTTCAAACTATTTCATATTTAAATTACCTCAGCTCAAAGTTAATCGTCTGTATATATATAGCCTATCGAAAATTTCGATATATATTTCGGGCTATCGAAAGGCTACCCAAAAAGGATGTATTGTTATGTTGTAGGCTAAATGTAATCTGTACGGGGGAAATATTGTGAAATCCATTTAGTCACCTTGAATGAATAAATCGATAGAATTTCTTAAAATTGTGTCTGTCTTCTCTGTTTTATGTGTGATTTTTAGTTGTTTTTTTGTTCTTCACTGGATAGGCTATATATCACCATGTCAAATTTTGTTTTATTTTAGATGGCTATTTTACCGGAGATTTATCTTGAAACTTTTTCACTCTTCATACGTGTTTGTCACAAGAAAAGCCTTTTGACTCGTAAAAAAAACTTTTAATTAACGTTGTTTTTTAAGGAAGAATGATTTTATCTGAATTATATATATATATATATATATATATATATATATATATATATATATATATATGTTTGTTTTTTGTTTTGTTTTTAGATGCACACAAATACAAAAGTAACTTACCAGTGGAAAAATTAGGCTGTTTGACTGGCGTGAGACAGACTAAACGAACACTATATTAAATAGTGCGCAGATTTATTTTGATTAGTAACCCACCCGTTGTAAGAACACTTAATAAAATAATTTTAACGATAGCCTTGTTACACATTTTCAAAGAAGAAGTGTGAATAAATTTAATTAGGCTATTTTTTATATTGTGTGATATAAATTTAAATGCTCCAAAAAAATGACACACTATTTTTTCCAACACTCGTGCACATATTTAATGTTTAGGCTACTTTAATTTAGTAACTATCGGATGATTTTTGATTATGTTACCACCTCAATGTGAATCAAAACAAACATGAAGACTAAATTCAAATACGGTTGGGTTCGATATTTGGAGAGATGGGCTACTGAACAATAAACAAGATTGATCGGTGTCCAGAAACTATAAATTAGCCTACCTGTGAACCGTACCCGTTAAAACGTATATTACATAAATATGAATGAATTGTGCTACACAGAAATAAGACTTTTTATGGGACGAACAAATATGATTTCCCCTGTATTTTTTGCTCTTTGTAGCCTACATTTGGTTCTGTCGGGTTGATAGTTATTAAATAAAAAACCTGGATGTTTAGAACTTGCGGGATACAAAATGCAGGAGTGAACACTGCGGTTAATAATAAAAAATAAAGAAAGTAAATATTTTAGACATCCTACGTTGCTATTAGAATTGTAGTAGCCTACTATTCTTTTTTCTGCTTCACTCTCTCTCTCTCTCTCTCACACACACACGCACACACACACTCACACGTAACTGACACTGTCTATGAGTTTTCTATGTCATTCGAGTTTCTTTTTCCTCCGCATCGTGCAAAAGTGAGGATATGGGAATAGCTCTGTTTAATATATTTGGCTTGCAGAGTTATAAACAATTTTCCGGCCAAACAAGGGATAAACTCCGTTTATCCGTTAAACTCAAGGTCTACATATTAAGCTCTAAAAATCTCTTATGAAGCCATCATCGCCAACATGCAAAGTTTCTGACATAAATCACTTTATTTGAATTCAATGGAATAACAGGAAACACAAAGAATTAATCGGAGACAATACATCGAAATACCTGGTACAAAATGACTAGTCTTAGTATTATAGCTGGTGTAAACTCTTGGAAATCTTGTGCCTTAATTTTGGGTTGTAAAAAAAATCTCAACTTCACAAAATGACCGTATAACACCGCGCATAATTAGCTATATTTCATAAACATGATTGTATACCGCGAAGGAAAGCATGTTTCGATATGCTATGCTCTCTCAGTATCTAGGTTGCTTATTTAGGGGAATTAAATTATATTTGTAATATTGCTACGTAGTATTAAGGTACACACGACACTTCGGTAAAAATGCCCTCAAAGGAATAAATAGGATGAATAAAGAGTAACTAACTAATCAAAGCCTGATTTGCAGTTGATTTCTTTGTTATTGTTGCAATTGTGATAAATGCATGCCTCCTACTTGAGCAAGTAGAAAATCAGTCACTAGACTGGTTTATCAGAATAAACTCCTGAAATTTACTAAATTGTAAACATGAAAATCATAACATTTGTCAAGGATTGTGCATGATCGCAATTGCAAAAAATTCACAACTTGAGTCATTTACATTGTTGATGAAATATTGCTAAGACGCTGGGAAGTCTGCAAATTCTAAAGCCACCACAATCATTTCAGTGATTATAAAAAAAAGCTGTATCACTACAAAGATTTTACTTTCTGTCCCCCAACACACACTTGTACATTAGCGCAAACAAGCTTTATAAAATCACAAACCCTGATTGTAGTCGCAATAACAGCAGAGACATTGGGCCAAACAGTAGTTTGTGAATCAAATGCAACTCATTCATCTCTAATGAAATGTGTTAGCCAAGAGAATATAAAATTGGGCTTCTTAAGCAAGAAAGACGTTTTGCAGTAACATGTCATTCAGATGAAAGAAAAACAAACATTCTTTGTAAAGAGCCATGAAATCTTCTGCATGCAAGAATCAAAATACAAGAAATCAACACACATAACATTATTAGGCAGTGCCATATCTTCAGCAGTTACAAACTGACATACCTCCATGACTTTGGACATAAATCGTATATACCTGAGCTGCAGGACTAATCTAAAATTGGGAATTCAAAAACACATCTTCAGGTTCATTATTCCTGAGGGAAATTCGTTTTGAGAAGTGCTTCCCCTGAAACTCAATATATAAGAAACAGATTGCTTTTAATATCAGTGCTTATTCCTTATTTAATATACGGAAGGAAAAAAAGGAACTACCAATGTTGTACTAATTGTACATCATTAGTATTAGTACCATAAATGTTGAAACTGCTAATAAATAAATTTTAACAAAAAAATAAAACAAAAAACTCTGTATAAATTAAGATCAATGCAGGTCATATGCGGAACTTGTGATATTACCTTACGGCCTTATTTAAATAAATGAAGATGTGTTCAAGTCTATCTTGCGTTGTTCGGTGTTTATTTCTGTCAATCGTAAATGCTCTGTTGTTAAAGCTCATTCATGGAATCGAGAGGACGAGTCGTTTGCCACTCTTGAGAAAAGCAAGAGAAAAGAAAAAACGGCTGTCATTACAGTCAAAGACATAATCACAGTGCATATTAACTGATTTGAAGTTATTTCCGAGAAAGTGGATGTCTGTGCTGCAGCTGTTGATGGACTTTGTCAGTTTGTAACGAAAATGAAATGATTGAGTAACGTGCAATAGTACAACCTCCACCACATCCTAAAAACATTCAGTCAGAAAACATTCCAACTCAAATCTCCATTGCCTATCAGACTGCTTACAATTCTACTTGCAGGACCATCGTCAGGTGGTCAAGCTTTTGGTCAGGCGCTGGTTTCCTGTTTGAGGCGTTGGCTGCGGGCCTTGTACACCTCAATCAGCAGGTCTTTCACGTACTGGATCTCCCGTTCCACCGATTCTGCCTTGTCCCGTAGCTCACGGTTTCTACCCTCCAGACCATGAAGCTGTTCCTCCAACGTGTCCAACTCCGCTCGCTTCCTTTGACGATACCTGTTCAAAACGATTAATACAGAGGAAAGTCAGAAATTGTCACACTTTTCATGTTTACTTACATAATTGTGGTCTTTTTTAAATCCCACAAGCAGCTACATTGTAATGCTTGCAGGCATTGTAGTCTGAAGCATAATACAATTCTCTGTTAAGGATTTTGTACTTTCACAACTAAGTGTCACTTCAAAAAGCCACCAACAACTTTTCCTGTATACGCTCATGTAGAATACATCCGACATCATTATGACTGAAAATACATTACCTGTGAGCTGCAGTCTTGTTCTGGTCTCTCTTCTTCTGTTTACGTTGACCGTGGTTCCCTTCGATTAGTGGCTCCTCAAGGTCTAGTTTCACAATGCAGGGGTCATCTTTCAGCACACAGACTCCTCTGGCACACGGGGACCCCATTTCAGGTCCTTGGCGGTCACCGCTCAGGCAGTCGGGGCCTTGGCCTTCGAGAAAGCTGCAGTGGAAGTTATGTTGCCGGTGAATTGCTACGCTTTCCGCCTTTACTGGGTCATTGATGGCCCCGAGGAAGCTGTGGTAGGCCTCTTCTTGGGATGTACTTTGGAGGAAAGAGCTTTCATTGGGTTCGGACTTCCATGGGATGTCGGCCTTCTCGTCGCTAGCACCATTCTTTACTTCGCCCATCATCTCAATCTCTGTGCTTCCTCCTATGCCGCTTAAATTGACTTCTCTGACACCATACATCATCATTTCGTCTTTCTTGTGGGGAATTTGAACGGGTCCGCTAAAGTTGTACCCGCCGCCACCACCCTTGCTTGCACCGCCGGCCTCTTCCGTGTAGCGGCAGTTCTTCTCCTCTTTGGGTAAAATGGCGCACCTCCTGATCTCCACTGCACTGCCTAGGCAGTAGCCTTTGCCTACTACTCGTTCATCTTCAGCACAGCTGTAGCTGCCACCAGGCGCAACAGCTGAGTTACCTGAGGAATTTCCTTTGGAACTCCAGATGCTACTCTCGTAGCTGTCACCCACCCTCACCCCATCGGGAACTCTCTTGCGGCTGCAGACGTTGCTGTTGGGGCGGCTGCAACTGTAAGGGGCATGTCTAGGAATCTTGGTACGGCCAATGGGACCCCCACAAAAGCTCAGCAAGTCAAGTTCCCCAGTTGCCAGGGTAACAAGTAGAGGGCTGGATTCGGATTGGTTGGAAGTAGAATATGATGCGTAGGGCAACTGGTAATACGACGGTGGACCAACTGCCGTTGGACCCTTGTCGGATTTGCCCAGTTTGGAGGCTTTTTCTGGGAGTGGGTCAGACAGGAAGTAATCCTCCAGCTGAGCAAGCTCCTCTTGCAGCAGAGAGGTCATGACCTCCAAATCTGAGGGCACCTGGATGTCATGCTGGAGGGGCGAGGGGGGAAGGGATGCATTGGGGGAGGGAGAGGAGTGAGGGGTTGGGAGGTAAGAGGAGAAATCTACTTCTTCCGTCATCCAGTCACTAAGACCATCACCTATGGGGAAAACAGAGTTCAACATGTTAATCACTGGCCTAGAGATCCAATGTAGCACAATTATTTAAACCAAATAAACAACTATACAGGCAGTATTTTAAAAACCCGTTTTAAAAAAATATTAATTGCATCTCAATGCGCTTACTAAATCCAAAATGTGAAAGGCAGCATTAAACTAGCACGTCATCTAGAAATAATATAAAATAGATCCACGTTGGTAGTTTTACTCACTGTTCAAGGAGAACGAAATGTGCTGCAGTGCGGTGCCCACCTGAAACTGGGAAAAATAAAAAACTGTATTCACTGCAACTCACCAATTAAGTGCTGGTTCTCCTCTGGCCCCTCCCCTCTGCGCCCCTCCGATTGGCTGTGGTTAGCCTGTGGGTGAGAGAGAGTGAGGGGGTCTGCCGGGCAGACGAGTAGAGTCTTCCAAATAGGTGCTGACATTGTCATCATCCTGTCCGTTGATCCTACGATTCAAATGTCCGAGCTTACAGTGCACGATAGTAAAGTTTGAGAGTTGAGCCACAGAAAACAGGGCTGGGTGAGCATTATGAAACCTAAAAAAGAGGGAAAATATGATGAGGGACGGCTTGTTAAAACGCATTGTCTATGGAGGTTTCGGTCTATCTGGAATTGTGAAGACACTATCACACCAACATGATTCTTTAGTTGCTAAAGTAGGATGGAGGAGAAAAAAAATCATTATGTCCTAGTTGGTGGGACTTTCCATTCTAAACTTATCCTGTCTCTTCTAAAATATCTTTAAATATCTCCAACTGACCATGAATTCATATTTTTAGTTTGTTAACAATGAGAGACACAGAGTAAACTGAGTAAAATAACCATAACCCCCCAATATTCCTAAAGCATCAGCTAAGACACACTGGTGATTAGCGAGGGACCAATTTAGAAAACTACCACTCTTCCATCCATCAAAGTCCCTTGTGTCCACTTAGGGGAGTTCTACTGAGATCCTAGAGAAGCAGGCGAATGCTCTACTTGTGGGAAATTTATTAGCAGCCTAAATATACAACACAAATGTAAAACTTCTTCAGATCATATTTTAGATCATGCCAATAATAAATCACAATATCAAGAACTTTAAAAACGTTTATTTTATATATATATATGTGTGTGTGTGTGTGTGTGTGTGTGTGTGTGTGTGTGTGTGTGTGTGTGTGTGTGTGTGTGTGTGGTGCTTATTTCTACAAGTTATCTGCACTATCTTTTGTTTGTATGATGCAACCTAAGGTGGTACCTCCAAACGCCCCAATAACCTTTGCACCTACACTGAAGTCCAGTTTGTTTACAGTCTAAGGTCAGACACAGGACAACATTTTATGCTGACAGAATAATCAGAGACAACTCTGAATGCAATAGCAAACAGCAGAAACAAAGCCTTTTCTTTTGCAATCAAGTATTAAAAAAGTAATTATTTCTATCATCGTGTATGGCAGATGCATTCGATGCAGACTTCTCTGAACTGGATGTTTGAACTTGGCCAGCACGTGGGTTACAATCTATGACGTAATGCGAAACCAAAGACAGCAAATCTTCGTGAAAGCTTTGAAACCGACTCATGCTTTTTCTTAAAGCCAATTTCTAAGAGAATAAAAACAACATCCGCTGCATGCAACATGGAACTATACAATAATGTGGCAGATATGGATGACGCAAATGGACAAAAGACTTTTGCTAAGACATAATGACAGAAGAACCTGTGTAGCCCTGAGAACTATTGCTTAAAGGTAATGGATCCGTATAATATTGATAATCACTATAAAACCCACAGACAAGATGTTCAACAAACAAGTATCACTTAAAAGTGCGTAAAATAAGGTATTGTGTCTCAAAATAAATTCAACATGTGAACATGCTAATTAAATAGGTCATTGTGTGATCATTCCTAAAGTTGAAAAACTGTGTAGCAACGATTAAAAGAGTTAAAGTGAGTTTCTGAAACTTTTCTAATAAGAAAGCAATGTGCATAAAACATCGCCTGAACCGCTGTTACAAGTGTGACAACAGTTAAACAAAAGCAATACACCCAAAAAGTGCAAGCCATGAGACAAAACAACAAATGTCTGACAAAAAGCAGTCAAGTAGAAAGTTGTACTTACTCCATTCTTGCTTAAATGTTGTGGGTTTGGGGTGCGTTGCAAGTGCAAAGCACGGCGTTTCTTTAGGATCGAAGACTTTACTAAATTAAAAAGCCATGTCTCCTCCGGAGTGTCTAGGACTGAAGTGCTGTTGGTCTTGCTTTGTTGTGATGGAGTTGATGACTGAGAATCGGCTAATTGAGTCAATGCATCAGGTCACCCACACCTAGCAACCAGCTGCGTCACGCGGTCTGTCAGCCCCCAGTGCTATAGATTCCTCCGCCCTATGGATGTATTGGTCGAGATAAATTTCACACTTCGGGCCGGTGAAAACGCCCACAAGATTTAGGACTCACTTTCTCAACAACTTCCGAGAAAACACAAAATCCCGTTGGCATGTCCTCAACTTGAACATACTACGGTGTTAAAGCTCTGAGAGAAGAATATGTGATGAAAGCGGCTGTTCACCAGAGTTTGGCTGATTATCATACACAGTTACAGTATCTGGTTATGCATGAAAAATTCATATCATATCACGTATAGCATACACTGCCGTTCAAATATGTATTGTTTCACGGGGACTACTTGATTTCTTCTAGCGAGGAAGAACACTTTCTACTACCCAGGAGATACGTGGCTGTTGTTGCAGCTTAGTTGCATCAGCGCTTCAAGCTGCAAGCAGATTCGCTGTACGGACTGAACCTGTCGTGCAGCGATTGGCTGGAGAGGAACTGTTGTCTTCCCTTATTGGCTGACGCTTGAGAAACGTTGCTTCCCAGTGGTCTTCGGTTTTCCACTCTGCGTGCACATGTTTCACGTAAACATCCCGAGAGCAAATTCTGAAGTGGTTAAACTTTCATGTTGCGGAAGGGCAGTTTACGGAACTTTACTGACAAAACATAGTAACATTTGTTGTGGCATTTTCTGATACGCGTTTTGGACGGTTCCCACTTGACTTAGAGCTGTATTTAGCGGTTCAGTTGAATTGTAGCCTAAGTTCTGTAAATATACGATTTTTATTTTCATTTCAACTGTAGGGTGATTAAATTCTGTAATCTACATGTTGACTGACTTGGTAGGTGGACAATTAGCGCAAATAGGCATATGTTCAGGTTTATTATTATTATATTTTAAAGCTGCTTACAATTCCCTTAATTAACTGACATCGTAGTTACTCCGACGAGATGTAAAAATATACATTATAGTTTAAATTAACACTATTTACATTCTAATGTAGTGTGTGTAACAGGTGGCGTCTTTATAACGTCATTATTTCCACTTCAGCATCAGCATTTCCATAACTGCCATTGGGAAAAGTTCAAGTTAAATTCTGCGAGCGAGCAAAACTCAACCTATCTAGCGGGAGAAAGAAAGTTTCATTCATTGTTTGCCATATTTCGATCATTCAGTTTCAACTTCAGAAGGACCGGCGCCAGCCGCGCCACATTATGCTGAGCTTCATTTAAGTCATGCGCGGCCAAAGTGAGACGAGACAAATTACCCTCAAACTCGCAAACTTAATTCCCGTTAATAACGGTTTTTCATAGAATCAAGCTTTGTTTTCCCCCCTCAGCAAATCCTAAAGCTGATTGAAGGAGCTATGTCTTCCTGTTGCTATAGTAATAGCGAACACTGCCCCCTATTTTAGACATGTTTTCTGGTTGCTGTTGCCATGGGATTTGCAACGAGCGCGCTCTCGCTCCCCCTTTCGGCCCGTGTTTTTCAGTTTTGTCTCTGTTGAGTAAAAACGACATTCCCTGCAAAGCAACTTCAGTCTTTAACAAACACAACTGCAACAAGTGTCTATTCTTAGCCTTTTTCATTGAAATTACTTTTTCGTCATAATTAATACGTGTCCTTCACAGTCCATAGTCGCCACAAATTACACAAGTTGAGTCGTCAGAAATATTATGAAAGTTAGCTTTTGGGTTTATGATGATATGATATGCAAAAAATTGAAAAGCACCAATCATCTTGCCAAAACATGGGGAAGCTGAACAGACAGAGGAAAGTGTAAAACTGTCAAAAGGAATATGCCGTAGCTTTTAGCAGAAGGTTATGTCTTCCTCGACTGAGGAGAAATTGATTTTATTTACACTTAATAGCCCTGCATGAACCGAGATGACACCTGCTTTCTCGAGGAGCAGTCAGAGAGCGACGGGATCAAAGAGGGGCTTCTGAAGCTACTGTGATACTGTAATTCCTCTTGTGAGTCGGCTCAGCCTCGCAGTTGTAGAAGTGAGGCCTGATGCAATCTTCGTGACCGCAGTCGTAACGTTGAAGAGACTGAGATAATAATGGTTGTTGAAGTGTGGGATCTCTCCCAGGAAAGCGCTGACTCTCCCAACTCGCCGTGTCTTAATTGGTCCGTGGGGGCGCCCTGTTTGCGCAAAGCGTGAGAGAAAGTCAGCAGTAGGCTACCTACACACACACACACACACACACACACACACACACGGGGGCAACTCAGCCACAGACAGCCCCAGTGCTGTTGGGCCATCATACTTTGAGTTTCTGTTTGTATTGAGATCCCCCCACACACACACACCTTAAATAGCTGATGTTGCAAATAGAGATGTAGGCTACGTAAAGGTCCAGGCCGTGGCGTTAATTAATCACAGCTTTTTTGAGGATTAAGAAGGCTGGTTGGAGTGATAAATCTGTTCCCCTCCATCCAACTGTCCATATGTGAAACAATTAGCTCATTCAAACGTGAGATGCAGTTTTAGGGTACTGTCTAAATCGATAAACACTATTAAAAGCTAATCTTTGATTTTATGTTTGTTTATTTCTTTCATTCACTTTGTTTTGGCCTCTTAAAGCCCCCCTCAGGCATTCTGTATGTCTGTCAGAGAATAAGTAGCTAAGGAGTGGGTGAGAGAGCAAACGCATCATGCCAAGTTCATGTATAGCACACATTAGTAACAGTTACATCACAATTTCATCACCATCTCCTTCTGCATTCATTGTTGTCTCTTTTCTTCATTCCCCTGCACGAGCGATCAAATCGTTTCAAGTTTCGATTACTTGCTGTAACTTTTTTTTTTTGTGTGTGTAAATTATAAGACTCAATAGGAGTCATCTAGTAGGCCTAGTAATCTCAGCAAAATTGCTATTGTTTCATCTCCCACTGCAGCACCGTATCGTGGGAATCGGGGTAATCCTTTCAAATGGTTTCAAGAGGTTTGACGACCCCGTCCCCCCTTGATCTAACCGCAGTCATTTCACTGACTGTTCCTTCGGGAGCGCGTGGCAGCGTTAAAGTTGTGTGATTTTGAGAAAGTGCATTTTGTGGCTCGCCTCCCTCCCGCGGGACGCCGCTGTGTTCGGGGTGCGTTTCGCATCTCAAACACGAGCCACTCAAGGACAAACTTGAGGACTTATTGTGTTGGAATTTCCACCACCCCTTGTGTATTATTACATTTTTTCGAATGGTTATTATTAACGTTTCGGCTATGTGAGTTTACATGTGTAAACATGGAAAGCTCTAGTGTGTCTGAACGAGTGCGCGCGAGCGCAGCTCCTGTGCTCGCTGGTTCTCATGGTTGGATTAGGTCGGTTGATCACGGCTTCAAAGTGGAGGGCTCTAGATTCCCAAGTGGCTCCCCTCAAATGTCTCCGAGTTGATCTTCTGCACCGGCTCAACAGTTGATCATGTCAGCTCAGACCCTATTCTAAGGCACAAACCTTCCCCTCTTGCTTTGATATGGGAGACGACTTCTGCTGTTCTTTGAAACTCAAAAGATCTTATAGGCTAGGTTTAATTAGTCTTTGTAGGTTGTTTACACGTTACATTTTTCAACTAAAAGCGACGTCCTTATTTAAATTTGTTGTCTCCCGTTCTTTGCGTTTATTATGTTCGTTGAGTTAGTTCCTTTTGCTTTTATGTTTCTTAATTTTAAAGTGAGATGAATTAGCATCAAGTGATAAATTAATTGGTGAGCCTCTGTTGGTGTAGACAGATGGCATCATTATAACGCTGATGACATTTGTAGTTGTATTTAACTGTTATGGTAATGAATGGGTGCGAGGCAGAGAGGAAAACAAGCCCAGGGCCCCGGGGCCTCAGCAGAACACAGAGGGGAACGCAGATCCAGCCCTTGCATCTGGAACATGAAAACACGTTCTGAAGCGGCGAGACATGACGAGTTGCGCCCTCTACCGAGCACATTGGGTAAACCAACAGACCGCTTCGCAAGCGCTCTACTTTTTATTCTCCACAGACATTATCCCTGAGAAATGCAATGGGAAGTTTTTCGGGAAAAAAGAAAGAAAAAAAATCTAAGTAAAAACAAATACACACACGCTTGTTTTTCATTTATAAACTTTATTGTTTATACTGTGTCTGTGCGACACTGCGACTGTCTTGCAAATGTCCCTGTCCATTAGCGGATAGTTACAGATGTAACTGATGTCTGGCTCAAGAAGTGTGTTCTGCGGTTACAGCGAAGAGTCCGTTTACTGAACCCTCACTTTACTTACTTATGACCCCATGATGCATACATTTGTTTTGCCAGTAATGTTTTTTTCTTTTAGGCAAATATAGCAATGGTTATAGCATAATGGTTTGTCATGTGAATGATATAAACACTTTTAATAGAAAATATTTTGAGAAGATATTTTTTCTCGTTTAGTTAAATTCATGGATCAAGACAAGTCGATATACCAGTATGGCCTATAGTGTTATTTTTTATATGTGAACCTCATATACATAACCACAAATTTCTTAGGGGAGATTGGGGCTAGTTATCACACAGGGCAGTTGTCACAATGGTTCAACTCAATAACTACGTTTTGAGTTACAAGTCCAATTACAAAATGTTGAAGAATTTTCTCTTCAATTTTTTTTTATATTTTAGTTACAGCTGTTTGGTTAACAAGTGGGAAAAAACACACACAATGGGATACATTCAGGTAAACGACATTGCAAAGCACACATTTATATTTTTACAATATTTGTTGTTCAAAACAATGTTTTTCTTTATTTTTTGTATGCTACCGTTTGCTTTTTTCATGTTCATTTTTGATTAATTGTTTTGGGTTACACTTTATTTTAGTGTCATTGTTACGTTACATTCAGCTACTATAGTAATAACTATAAATTATGCATTATTACTTGCAACTAACCCTAATCCTAACCCTATATAGCAAATACATGTAGTTACTTAATATTACTCAGTACTTAAATGTATAATTACAGTGTAACAATGTAACAATTGTTTCGGTGTTTAAATTTCATCCTACTACTCATCCTTAATGAACTGCATTTTTTTTTTGTGGGAATGACCAAACATTTTGCAATCAAAACTTTAAGGTATGTGTTTATGCAAAATTGATTTTTTTAAAATAAACCAACCCTGAAGAATATTCACTGGAGTAAAAGGTGACAACTAGCCCTGCTCTATGTGACAAGAAAACACAGTTTGTTTGACTTTTATTTGCCTTGGAGTATATAATACTTGTGTCAAATGAAAAAAAAATATATATATATAGAAATACATTGTTAGTACTATAACACTGAATTATCAAAAGTTCACACTGTTTTTCTCGTTGACTTGGAATATGTCCAAGAGGATATCAATAATCTGAATAGCACAATACACAAAATATCTGATTATAAATCATAGTGGCACATCCATACATTTTTAAAACCCTGAAATAAAAGATGTGCAAATCAGAGTACACATTTCAACACGGATGAAGCTTTGGCAAGACAAAACCTGTTGGTACAAATGTACCAAGACCTTGAAAACAAAAGTGTTTACTGCAATGGTCCCCCACCAAATAATCTTGTATAATAAAGTTACAAATCAGGCAGCAGGCATACAGTTTTCAGTTACATGTCTGAGCACCTGAGCCATTTGTTTAAGAATCTTTGCAGCAAAAAGTTATATAATTATATATTATACAGATTATATATAATACAGATAAAGACAACATATGAATTATCTTTTAAAGCAATTAAAAAATATGAATTCTGCCTCCCCACCTAAAAAGATATTATGAAAGCTATCAAATGCTATTAAGTTTAATCTCATTGTAATTATGTAACTGCGCCTAAATAACTCAAAGTTTAGATAAGTGCTGGTAATACACCGACGGGTATACACCTGAAGACTTGGCACCATAAAACTATAGAGATAAGAAATAAAAGTACTGAGCATATGATTTATTTGAAATGCCATAAAATACTGTAAGCTCTGTAACTGTCTCTGATAATATAATATAATATATATATATTTCAGCTTCTCTTTTTAGTAACATCAATTCTGAGCATTAGTTGCACAATAATATGTCGTCGTCGTCATCAGGCCAGGCTAAATTCAGTTCTTCCCCAGTCATAACAACAAAGTCGTCAGTCAGTGCCGGCTGAAGTTTTTGACAATTCTGCATGTTACACGTCCTGGTAAATCTCAGATCACTGCAGGCAGAATTGGATCCACTCTCCCTCAGGTCATAAACTGCGTGTAGCCCTCGGCACCCGTTACTATGACGTCCATCCAAATTCGCATGGCCTCTGGGGACGGTGCCACCATGAAATAAAGTCTATCATGAGTCTTCACGCAGAAGGTTAGTGAAGGATTTGGACTCTGTAAGGACAGAAAAAAGACACAATATGCATTAAAGTGTGAGAAGAAGCAGAACAGCAGGGCAGGAAAAAAAGGCATGTCGCTGAAGTGAAAAAAAGAAAGCATGACGAAATGTACATGAACATGAAACCGCCTTTGATCTCTTTGCCTTCTGCTGTAAGAAATTCTCTTTATGAAAAGACGCCTGTCTGTTTAAACTTTCACTGTGTGCTCAAAGTTGGTGCTGTAGTTCGAGCAGTATGGAGCTTGATTTGTTGATGTAAACAGGAGGTGTTGAAAAAGCATGGCATCAGTTCACTCATTACCTTAGTTGCGCTGCGCAGGTGATCGTAATACACCTCCTCTATGGCTTGGAAGTAGATGACACCCTTCAGTTTGGTCTCGTGTTTATCTGAGTACAAACCATAAGGAAAAAAATTAAGGAAAATAACAACGCTATGTATAGCTTTTTTTTTTTTTAATGAAATTATTCTACAGATCAGGTTTATTATTTATTAAGAAGAGATTGCATTTGCATTAAACAAAGAGTCTGTTGTGATTTGTTTTAAAATAACTTGTAATAAAACTAATAAAAAGTCTTTTTAAAAGCTTTTCCACAGGGATTAAACAAGCACATAAAGTAGAAATGAATTCTAGCGCACAGAGCGATTCACCTAAAAGCATTGTCTGTCTCAATTTAACACTGTCTGCCACCCACTGTAAACAGCTCCCCTGACAGACTTTCCTTTTCGCTACTTAGCGCAAATTAACATCTCTCTTCGGATCGATTCTTATCTCGTAGATGGTTTGAAACCACTGTTTTAAGCGTGTCAGTGAACCCCCTCGCATCAGTGTTGACGATTAAGATTGACTACTCTCCCTTTTGAACGGTTTCATTTTATTTATTTATGTTTTTATTTTTTGGCTCATCTCTGTTCCTTACACAAATCTGCTTAGTAATGGGATACATTGTTTTTGTTTCTCATGTTTTTGAAGAGTTAAGTGCAGTATTGTTACTCAGAACTGAGCCAGGGGTAATTCTACACCCCCATCCCTCACAAATGCTGGGCTAGAGAAAGTATTGCAGTTTATTTCATCATCATCATCACCACCACCATCATCATCATCACTACTAACATGGGGAGTGAGGGGGTGAAAAGGCTACACACATGAGCAAAAGCGTATGTGTGCGAGAGAGAGAGAGAGAGAACATCTAAAAGAAAGACAAGATGATCAGAAATTGAGTGAACAGAGATAAAACGTTTCACCAGAACTTGCCACTTTGTAAGTGCAGTCAATTTTTTTTTTCATATTTCTTCTCTTTTTCCACCTTATATATTTTGACTTATACTAAGCAACACCAGAAAAAGTATGTGCTCTCTTTTACACTTAAATCCATTTCTACATTAATTCGTCCAGAAATAAATTGAGATTTATAAATATATACATTATGCTTTTTGAAAAATGTCTCAAAATTATATAAACTGTATTGTGAATTTAAAAAAGTAAAATCCAAAATGTATCACAAAAACTGTAAAAAAACAACAACAAACAAACACAAAACAAATTTGCTGACCATTTAATCAGGCATAAATACAACAACTATCTTACCTAAGTAATAAGAGAAGGTCCTTTTAAGCCGATCAAAGACAAACCAGCGTTTTTTCCAGGATTTGATCTTGCCGCCCATCTTCACAAGATGACCCTTGCACATTTTTTCTGTAACAATGACAAACGGACATGTGTCCACGCAGTGGCCTGATGACTCCACATGAGAACGCAGGTCAAACTCCTCTTTTCGAATAGGTAGGTAGCGCGTCATTGGCCGAGCCTGAGGAGGGCAGAGCTCAGATTAGCTGCTGTCTCAAATATTTCCATAAAAATGTACTTGTTCAGGTACACATAACAACAATAAATTTCATGGAAATATAGCATGATAATTTGATATTGTGATCACTGTATTTAAGCAGGGAAAATGTATCAGAAAAATGCACACAGTGGTGAAGATCACGGGTTGAATCCATTGTTTTGGTTGTGTCACTTATCTGTGTTTAAAACATTGCTGTCCTACTGCCCTGCCCTTCCTTGCCTCTGCCTTACACCCCCTCCTCTTCCTCCCATCTTATCTTCTTTCTGCTGTCTCCCTCTCACCATCTGTCTGCGTTTCTCCTCTCATCCACCTGCTGTGCAGAGCTGCTCTCTGTGCATTCATGCTTCCCGTCTGGCCTAGTCAAGCTGAGCAAGTGACCTCATAAAGACTTTTAAAGAGCAAATCCAAACATTCACTGACCTCAGAGCGGCACCGGTGAAGCGCACTGCTGTGTTCAGAGTTGTACGCAGACATTGAAACTGTCTGTACAAGTGATAGCAGGCGCTACTCCACTGTGTATACAACCGTGTGTTTCAGACACGGATTTATATCTAACCTGATGTTACATATTTATAACATACACATTATATTATGCTAAACATAATTAGTTAAAGGGTTAGTTCAGCCAAAAATTAGCATTCTGTCATTAATTACTCACCCTCAAGCCGTAAGTCATTCATTCATCTTCAGAACACAAATTGAAGGGCACTTATTATGCGAAATTCACTTACATGGTGTTTGAACATAAATGTGTGTAGGCAGTGTGTGTACACAACCACCCTATAATGATAAAAATCCACCTAGTGCTTTTTTTAAAATCCCCATAAATTATAAGCACTGTCTCAGAACAAGCCATTCTCAGATTCGGGGCAATGTGACATAATTTTGCACAAGCCTCTCCCACGACTGTTGATTGACATTGCAAGTTTAGCATAGACCTGCCCTGAGTGAGCTGGACACAGTCCGCCATTGTTTCCACGCCGGAGCAGCTGTAGACAAGAATGTCTTCTAAAGCGATTGAGGTGTTTTGTTATAAGATGTCAGAATGAACATAGCAGTCTTCATTTACTCTCGTTGTTACTCGAGGATGGATCAGTACAACTGTTCGTGATCAAGCTTACAGTCTCCGGAGCGACAAGCCTAATGTTACTGATCACGGCAGAAATAAAAGTGAGAGCGCGCACTTTATGACAGCTCATCGAGTCTTTTTACGGATATAAAGTTTACCAGTTTATTAACCGCCCGCTGAGAAGGTGAGTAATGTATATATTTGTTTTCTGTTAGTTGTAACGAGTGTTTTGTGTACTTCGCTGTGTATGTTGATGATAATGAAAGTGAGAGAGAAAGAGAGTTTATGGATAAGACTTTAATGTGCACTTCTTATACGGTGTTTATTCAGCTCTTACAGTGATTTTCTAGAGTAAAACTGACGCTTCATCTTTTGTGTGATGTACAATAAACTTAATTGAACTCCTCAGTATATTTTTGGTTACAACAGGCTTGTACTAATAGTGGATAAAAGCAAGATGAAAAATAAATTATAACCGTAATTAAACTAGACTATACCTGTTCTCCATACCGCATATATTCTCTGACTCTGTGGGCATTATTGCCCGACTCCGGCTCGAAATGAACATTACTGAGAGTTTCTGTTTTGATATTATCATTTCTGTGAGATATGATTGTCCTGGCTCTGAGCATGAGCTCGTGAGGCTCCACCCTCTGGGCGAAAGGAGCAACTCATTTGCATTTAAAGGGATACACACTAAAACGTGTGTTTTTCTGAGCCCCAAAAAGTGACAATTTATACATGCTGTAAAAAATGATCTGTTGGGTATTTTGAGCTAAAACTGCACATACACACTCTGGGGACATCAGAGACTTGTTTTACATCTTGTGAAAAGGGGCATAATAGGTGCCCTTTAAGATATTTTTGATGAAATCCGAGAGCTTTCTGAACCAGATATAAGCAGCAACGTAATTGCAACTTTCAAGGCACAGAAAGGTAGTAAAAGCATTGTTAAAATAGTTAATGTGACTACAGTGGTTGAAATGTAATGTTATGAAATGACAAGAATACTTTTTGTGCGCACAGTACAGCTCTTTTGGGTTCTACGCCAGAATGTCGGCTAATTATTATAATAATAATATACTATGTACAATAATAATTATTGGCCGACGCTGGTTATGTGAGCATCACGAAACATGCATGTAATGGTAATGCAGGACCTGGCCAATGGTGAGCCGCCATTCTGGCATAGAACCCGGAAGCATTGTACTGTGTTTACTACGTGAATAGTGCACACCAAAAGTATACTCGTCGCTTCATAACTTTACATTTGAACCACTGTAGTCACATAGACTATTTTAACAATGTCTTTACTACCTTTATGGGCCTTGAAAGTGGCAATGATGTTGCTGCCTATGGCTAGTTCAGAATGATATATTTTGTGTTCTGAAGATGAACGAAGGTCTTACGAGTTTGTAACGACATGAGGGTGAGTAATTGATGACAGAATTTTCATTTTACTAACCCTTTAATGCTTTTTCAAATACAAATAGTTAGAACTGTTTTAACTAATGGGGTACCCAGTCTCTTGATCTATAAATCATTATTATTATTAATACTTATCATGAATTATTAATGAAAGCATTATTATTTAGTATTGTCCCTTTTATCCCACTGGGAAACGTGATCATTTTATGTCCACCTAATAAAAGACTGGGAGACTCTATAACTCTATTGCTGATCTGAAACCAATTCATTTAGGTATTCTCCAAATGCACTGACCTGAGAACACTGTTTCTCTCTCATCTTGACCTCTTCCTCCACAAGTCTCTGCCTGTGCGCGGTCTCATCCATCAGCCTCCTCTCAACCTCCTCTCGCCTCCTCCTCTCGGCCTCCAGCAGTTGCTTTCGTGCCTGGACTTCTCTCTCCTGACAAAAACAAGAAAGACAGACAGATTAAGACACAGAGGAGCTTCAAATCTACTGTGAGAAGGATTTAATAGGCGATAGGGAAAAATACATACAAATACATAAAATACACAGTGCTGAGTGACTGGGGATGCATGAAAAAATAATTCAGCAAGAGATTGTTTGAGTGAGTATTACTGTCTGAGAGCTTGTTAAGATCCAGCCTTTCATGTCTATCACTCTTTGTAGGTAAGAAACAATTTTTAATGCAGTAATGCCAAAGGGACCAGGGGCTTCCTTTTTAAATTCATGAAAAAGATCTCTTTTATATTAGAGACAGGCTGAGAGTTGGATTATATTTCACAGACAATTAAAGTTTAATGATACTCACTCGACTCTCCACCAGTCTGGCTTTCTCTTGCTGGGCCTCCTTCAACATCTTCTCCATCTCCTCCAGCCTCAGTCCTGCCTGCCCATTGCTGCTAAGAGAGAAACACATGGTTACTGTTTATGTGGTGTTTCCAGTGGAAGAAGACGACATTGGGCCCAAATGCTCACTCTAGACAGATCATAGTTGCTTTAAATGAAAATATACTGATTTCTAAATAAATATCAAAAAATACTTTAATAACAACAATAAAAATAGATTAAAATATATTGTATTAAAATGATCGAATACGTCTACTAATAAATTATTATTATTATTAAATTATTATTAAAACATTATAGAAATAATTACACGCCATTATATATGAATAAAAATGTTTTTTTAAAGTATTGTAAGCTCACAAAGGCTGCATTTATTTGATCAAAAATACAGTAAAAACAGTAATTTTGTGCAATATGTTTATACCTTAAAATAGCTGTTTTCTATTTAAATATTTTTTACAGCAGGAGTTCTCAACTCTGGTCCACTTTCCTGCAGAGTTTAGCTATAGTGTCATTTATTCCTGTGATGGCAAATTATTATAATCAATGTTAAAAACAGCTGTGCTTGAATGGTAATGTATATTTTAAAAAGTTGTACAATTATTGTGAGTAATATTACTTTTTATATGACTTTTTATTTTCTAATCCTTCATAATGATGTTTTTTTAAACTCTCGGTCATGTCTTATCTTGCCTAGGTCCTAGACAACCAAGTGTTCGCCACTGGTTAAAAAAGAAAAAGTACATTATTTTGCTTGGTTGAAGAGGATGTGATTTTTTTTCTATTTCACTTTTAAATGAGGACCTACATGCTTTTTTGGTGGGCCTCTTTTACCATCTCAAAGGAAAAGGTTGATCGAGGGTGAGGTTGGCTGTAGGAGTTTAAATTAAAACTGCTGAAACATCTAACCGAAATGTAAGAATGCAAGGTCAAAGATTTTTGTCCAGACTATCGATGCTGAAAAGTAGGGCAACATCAAGAGGACATCTTTTCATGACTTCAACATCTGACTAAACACCTGAAGCTTCCCTGGCTCCAAGGAGCACATACTTTAAAATGACATTCTGTGCTGGTTCTGCCTCGGGACAAGACCAAACTTTGAAGATGAGAAGAATAGCATGTCTCTTTGTATGGACGTATGTGTTGTCATGGAAACAACCCAGGAACTATTCTGGGAGGAGGATGAAAAAACATTTATGGGGAAATTGGGCAGCGTGACCCGTTGTCAGGGGAATAGAGGCAGAACGAAGGGTTCCCTTGACAACTGCATCTCACCTTTCAGGTGAACAGGCAGAGTTGTTGCCGGTAGATACGCTGGTCTCCACGCTGTCGGAGCTTTCCAAACTCAGAGTGTCATACGTTGACTCTCCTGCTGGGGGTGCTTGGTGGTGCAGAATGGAGTGGTGTACCATGGGAGCTCCTGAAGGTGGTGCCCCCCAGTGGCTGTGTTTAGGATCCGTAGGCCTGATTCTGGAATCATCACATGTATAGAGCCCTGGAGAAACACACCCAGAGCATATCAATAAAAACACTGGACTGTACAGTATGTCTACATCCATCTTTAGGTTACATGTAGCTGTGTTAGCAAAACAACATTAAATTATTCAACACACACCGTTTCCAGTCTGATAATAGTGAGTGATGGACTACCTCTGCTCTGTAGATCTAACTGTCTCCTGGAGTCTAAGTCCAAATAAGCAGGAGATAGGTCTGGGAGACTCTGAAGATAAAATAGAAAAGATAAATAGAAAGTGACACGTTTGAAAACAATACATGTGCAGTTATAATGGAGCTACAACAGGTTTTCAGTTGAGGCAGTCTTCATCTGTCTGTCCACGCCACATTCTAATATTTTAAGGATTACATACGCCACCCTTGTCTTTGCACAACACCAAGGTTAAATGTAGTCCAAATAATGTGTTAACATGCTGATTGAAGCTAAAGCCTCATTTGCTAAAGGACACCACACACGAACAGATTCATACAACCAGATCACCGGCTGTGAACACGGGAAATATCGCATAATCTCTTTGATTTGGTCATTAGCAATTTTTTATGGGATCGTTGCTCTTTCCTTCTTTAAAGCTAATAATTACACTTGTTTTTTGTCCAATTATCAAATACTTTGCTTCAAATCAAGGTTTGTAATGTGAATCACCTCGTAGCATGTTGGTCTGGTTCATGGCTAATAACTCTTTTGAATGAGTTTTTTTAATCCCTATGGGAAAAATACTTCCACGGCTGAAAAATGTTGAATTATATATTTGAGCACTGCAAAAGTTGTCTAAAAAAATTGTAGACTACATATTGTGGACTCTTACATTATATACCATCTTACTTTGGTGGGTGTGTTTCTGCCTGATGTGGTCATGGAAGGCAGGGGTGTAAAGGTGCCATTGGTCTGTCCCAGCTCTCCATCCTGCTTAATAACCTGCTTAATAACATCTCAGTGTTATTTATCCCTTCATCATTTATATTCTCCATCAATAATGACAACTATGGCAGCTTGCCCCCATAGCGTGGAAAAATGCAACACCAAAGCAACCAGACATCCGGCAATGTATACGCTTTACGTAAAAGTACTGCTTTTCATGTTATTTTATTTTAAAAAAATGAGTGGTTATTTCTGGATAGATTCAATCAAAAGGACAGAGAACTTAAGGACAGACAAAAGATGCAAGCAGAATAGAAGACAGACAAATGAAGAGACTAGTTTACCTGCATAGGTTTACGTGAGGAGAGACACTTAGCAGGCAGAGGGGGAGGACAGGCATGACTGGACTCCCCAGCTGCCATGATTTCTTGGTACCAACGCTCTGAATCTAGCCTGGGGATTGGAGGCCTACTCCATGCAGGCTGGGTCTGAAGTGCAGTCCAGGTAAAGGGAGGATAGGTGGGAAAAAGTGGAAAAATTGATACAGGAAGAAAGGGAAGAAGAGACATGCATTGAAAGTATGAAGTGGTATTTAGAAAATGTAAAAAAAATTATCTCAAAACCAAACGCTTGAAATCCCACTTTATTCAACTCAGATTTCACATGGACAAGCCAGAGCTATGGTAAATACAATCATGAACACATCAACACCAGGAAATAACACACACCTCAACAGGAAGTGACTGGGAGGAGCCACACTGGGATGTGTGGCTGGAGTGGACAGGATCAGCGACAATAGCTTGGAATGATTGGACGGAAGATGTGGGGGAGGGGTCAACTTTAGGCATCCCGAACAGCTGGTTTAACTGACTGACTGTCACATACTCCTTTATACAATCAGCCCATCACACACAAACACAAACATAAAATGTAACGTGGGCATTTTAGGTGTAGAAAAGCACAAAGCTAGCATAGCAGAGGCAGAGGATACAACAGCAACTAAGACACTAAGACAGCTGGAAAGAAATGAAAAATAAAAGTTTCAAGAGAAGACAGCCAGTGCGTTATTCTGACAGCATCATAAAAGAAAAGCCACAAACTAGAAATAAACGGCACTGGAAAGGGAAACAGGAGGTGGAAAGGCAAGGAAAAGATTCTGTCATGGATGAAAGAGTGAGTGGAGGAGTCATACCTCACGAGGTGTGTCTGATGTTACAGCCAGCGGTAGACAGAGAGCGTTAGGGAAAGCAGTCTGGGCGGGAATACATCCGTTCCCATACATCTTATATACATCAGAGAGTTTGAGGTACTCCTAAGCGCACACACACATCCATTCATCCATACACACATCCACATCAGTTCATATTTCAAACAACTCATGAAGAACTGCACCATAAATCTTCATGCACCCACTGGAAAAAGCACGCTTATGCCCAACACACCACAAACATGCCAAGCAAGCAACATCTCCATTATACACACATGTAGAATGTGTGGTACAGAATGTCAATGTCCGTCATCCCAGTACTACGATATGTAACCAAAGCAATCATCAATGGTCTGAAAACCATTCATGCTGAATTGAGGCAGACAACAACCACAATGTGCACAGTGAATTCTCACACAAAATGCAAATTATTTGCATTATAGCAACTATAGCTGTTTCCAGTACAATTAATGAATCCTCAACAAACGAACATCACATACCCAACAACTCAAAAAATCCTGCAAATATTCAAGGTATGATATACCACACATTTCTACAGTTCAAAGGTTTGGGGTCAGTACGATTTTTTTAAATAATTTTTTTTAAAATGTATTTAGCAAGGACACATTCAGGATCCAAATTAACAGTAAATACTCTTACACATTGTAACAAAAGATTTATATTTCAAATAAATTATGTTCTTTTGAACATTCTATTTATCAAAGAATCCTGAAAAAGATTATCACAGTTTCCAAATATTCTGCAGCACAACGGTTTTCATAGATACTAATAGGAAATGTTTCTTGAGCAGCAAATTAACATTATCATTATTTCTGCAGTAATTTTAGCTGTACAATCACAAGAATGCATTTTAAAACATTAAAAAAGAAAACAGTTAATTTTAATTTTTTAATAATATTTCACAATATTACTGTTGTACTGTATTTTTAACATATACATTCGCACCTTGGTGAGAATATGAGACTTTTTTTCAAAAATATTTAAAAAATCTTGCCACCCTCAAACTTTTGAACGGTACCGTAGGTTATCTTCATACACATTAGTAGGGTTGGGAACTGAGAACTGATTCCTCTAACAGTTCTCACACATGCATTCTAACAGAGTCATCAGTGGAACTTTTAAGAAACCGAAATCATTAAATTCTATACAATTTCAATTCCTTCTCATCAGCCACATACTGTAGTAACATATTCATTATGAACGGTGAAATGGCTGAGTAAGTGCCAATGACAATGTTTTTGTTAGTTTGTAAATCCCCCACAGTTGTTCTGGGGTAATGCTTTTACCTCCTGTTGCCTGTTAGAATATATCTGAGTGTTGGATCTTTGACAACAAGAAGAGGGGAGCTGAGAATTCTGGGAAGGGAGCTCATCAAAAAAGTCAGGTTCATTGATGTAAAGCACTTCCTGTTTTGAATATGAACACCGAAGTCAGAAAACACCATAAAGACAGTTTGTGCACAGTGTTGCGCAAACCATGCCAAAGAAAATTTTTACGACATTATTTGTCTTATATCAAAATTCTTCAGATGGCCTCTACATATTTTATGGCTGATCAAAGAGGCATCGATATAAAGCGTATCGCTGATGGCGATAACCCAGAAAAAAACATGCTCGTGGATCCCTACAGACACCACCACCATCAAGATATAGGCCTACACAATGATATGGTTATTTCAAACCAATGCACTAAATTCTGAGATACAGCACAGATTTATTATTATACTTATTCTTACAGTTATAATTATTCTTTAGATCTAGAGGCCTCTGTATACAGTCTGTTTACTAGATTAGACCGAGATAAAAAGAGTTTATTTGGCAAACAAAAACAGGTCAATCGGCCATTGATCAGTACAATCAAGACTGGTGTTACCTCCTTCGTGCTGCTAGGCTTGGAGAAAGTCTTTCCACCAGTCAGGCTCTGGTATCTCTTCTCCAGGGCAGACAGTCTCTCCTTTTCCTTAAATATATATCAAGGGTCAGATTTACCATTAGGGAATATTTTGAGTTCAATATAATCAGAGGTGTCAATTCCAGGGGTCAGAAAGTAAAAGTCCTGCCATATGTTTATTCCATCCATTAACTCAGCCAGCTGATTTCACTAATTAGTTCTATCTCCTGGCTGAAAAACTGTGCTAATTAGCAAATCCAGGTGATTGGAACAAAATACTGAGGAGGAATTTTACTTACTGAACCTGGACTTGACACCTCTGAATATAATCACAATCATTTTGAGGTTTTAGAGTTTATGGCGTTACATTGTCATGGCGATGAAGTTGTAAAATTAGATATAACAAAATAAATTGATTTGAATAATGAAATAAACAAATTTTGCAACATTAACACTGTTTTTTCCTGTTTATAACTTTGAAGCTGCTAAATAAATAAATGTGATAAAAAAGTTAGTAACCTATTTTTTTTTCTAAAATCTTGGTAACATATTTTCTTGTGTCAATGATTATGAAATGGAAACAGCAACAGATCTTTTATTCCGTATTGTAATGTAATAGATTATCGTCAAAGAAAAAATGTAGGGCGGGAACTTGGTTGTATCACTTGTTGCCAATACAAACGATTGTGGAGGGGCAGGTATAAGCAAACTAAATGATTGGATCTAGGAAACCTCACTAGAGGGAAGTCTGCCATTTTCATTGGAAGATCCAATTATGGCATTTTGATCAAACATTACGAGTTCAAAAACATAAATAAATTAAATTAAACTAATGAAACAGAAACAAAATTTAAAAAATGAAAAATATAAATGGATGAATTGTTCACAATAAGATCAATAACATGATATATTTAAATAATTAAAACAAATTTTTAATTTCATACCAATCCCATTTACTTCCATTGTTAGTGTCTCACTATAACCAAGATTTTGGCTTACATTATGCCACAAATGTCGTTGACTGTGTTTGACTTGTATTTAACCGGGAATATTCCTTTAAGTGTCAAGCTGTATTTCTGTGGTGATGAAGACGCTTTGCATGAAGTGTAAATAGAGATTAAGCTTTGTTCTCAACCTTGTGGAGCATTTGCAGGCCCAGTGTTCTATCTTTGGCCATCCTTTCACAGTCCTGAGCTGCCTGAAGTCCAAGTTGGTTAGCATGGATCTCCAGAGCTGCCATTTTCTCCTACACAACCAAAGAGAAACGTTCGACGGAAGCCGTGCTCATTTGTCATTCCAGTCTGATACAGGACTCACCACTCAACACTGACTTTATGAGTCCTTTAATAGAACTGACCTGAGATCAGTGTCATTTACCTTCCTTTTGGCCACACTCCGGTGATACTCTGCCTTCTCTTGCAACAGCTGCCTGCTGACTGTCTCCTTCTCCTCCTCTATGCCACTCTCTCGCTCCAACTGGCGGAACTCCAAATCCTCAAAGCGCTTAGTGGCCGACTCCAGAGCCTCCACCTTCTACAGACACACACATGCACAGATGGACAGAGAGACGAAGAGGGAGAGGGAAAGACAGAGGCAGACGAACAGATGGGAGAAACAAACAAGCAGACAGACAAATGTTCCTCAATGACATGCCGAAGAAGATCACTGTCTGCCAAACAATGTTTGCTGTATGGAACATGTTTTTTTTCTTTTTTCTCAATGCATCTCCTGAAAAAAACAATTTTATACACATCCTCTGCTTGGTGATTATTGGTACAAAGATAAAGAAGAGTGGGGTGATTCGCTCAGTTCATCACCATGTCAGTAAATTAGTGAGGAGATTTAGTAAAATAAGCACTAAAGCAAGAGTGAAAAGCAAAAGACAGACATACAAATAAATGCATTTCATGCATTTTCATTGCCTAAAAGACCAGAGGTGCACCATAACGAACATGGTTGTTCAGCAGTGTGTAAACCCTTTATTGCCATGAGCATAATGTGGCTCGAGAGGGAGCGCAGACACACAGCCAACACACACAGCCATAGGATATTTGTGCAGTCTGTACAGATCCAGATTCTAACAAGCTGTCCAGTGAAGGCTGTTGTATCATATCATGTGATTTGCCCATTAATTGCTGGTGATACTGGAGGGTGATACATTCCAATAGTTATTTCCAATAGAGTGTCTTGTGTAAAAATGGCATTATATAGGAGTAAATCTACATAAATCTATTTAGCTGTTCTCTGATAATTTTCTTCTTTGCTATTTTATTTAGTTTTTTAAATATAGAGGCAGGCTGACATTGGGTATTCAACTGTGCATGTTAATTTCCCTTTTTTATATTTAGATTTCCATTGCTTTAATTCACCATTTCCAACACATCAATCATCTTAGAATATATATTTCATACTATACATTATGACGGTGAAATACCTACATTCACGTAGCATTTAAAACAACTACTTACATTTTTTACTCTTTTATTTTTAATTTATTTAGACAAAAATATAAAACAAAAAAAAAATAGAATTGTAATATCTGACAAAATTACATTTTATTTATTTATTCATTGGTCTATTTAATAAAGCTGTCATGGTTAATGTGTTAAATAATAATTTCATTAATTAAATGTTTGTCACAGTTACATTTATAAGTTACAAATTAAATTATTTAAATATAAATATACATAATTTGACAGTACAACTGCTTCATGGTGTTTTGTCTTATTTCTAAAGAAAAGAGGACCACCAAAAGAATCTGTGTTCTTGTAGCAGGGTTTTCCTTTATGCTCATATAAACGACAGAGAAAGAATTCCTTAATAGCCAATGTATTTATAAATTTGATCCACATGGGACTATTAACAACATAAAAGTAATTGAATTGAATTGAATTGAATTACTATCAAAGCTATTATTAAATATGGTGAGCAAAACACACCAAGGCCACTGGACGGATGGCAAAACAAGATTTGTTATATATATTTGGTTATAGAAAAAAGACTTCTAAATTAGAGGGAAACTGAGAACTCGCAACTAACTGTGCTAACTAATTAAAAAACAAAAATCATTAGATCAATCGCTATTCATTTTATATTTTAATGTCCTGACAATCCAACTATACTTTCTTTAATTTCTCCTGCTCCTCTTTAAAGTGAAGCGGATGTAGATGTTTGATAATCGCTGTGACTCTCACGGCAGTATCAAATCGCACACTGACCCTGGTCAGTTGTTCCTGTAAGTGCTCCCTCAGTGATTCTGGGCATTTATGAAGCTGGCCCTTCAGCTCACTGTACGAATCCCTCAGTCTGGCCAGGACATCCCGCTCAGCTGAGACTTTTGCTCTCTCCTAAAAAAACATTACACACACGTAACATACACACAAGTAAAATACACACGAAGCAAGCCAGTGATGCCGGAGAGGTGAAACAAAGAGGAAACTGCTTAGATAAAGACACCATGCGGTGTTAAAACAGAGGTTTAGATATGGGGTTGCCATGGCAATCAGAGCCCATATTGCAGCAGACTATTGGAGCAGAATAAATATTTATACAGCAGTCAGTTGTAGAACATACAGTATTTACAGATAATATTGTATATTGTATCTCTGTTTGATTGCCTTTATGGTATTTTCACCGATTTTAACATTTATCGATGTGTAAATTTACTTACAATACATTTTTATTATACATACAGAAAATTGACTCTTCTCTATGTTGCAGTCTGGAACAAAGCGGCCTTAATGTTTTATTGCAGATTTCCTTCCAAATTAATAGATTTTGATCAAAAGACGGATATGAAAGTGCCCATTGAAACATGCAATAAAGTCAGTGTCATTTGAATTAATAAAAGTTTAGATGTCAGAGTGTTAGAAACTAGCATGGTAGTAAAGATGCATCCACAAAGTATTTCAGGAGAAACCAACAGGAAACAGGGAAGCATGCTTTATAGTGCGTGTTTGTTGTCGGTACCTTCTCTTTCTCCTTCTGAGTTGCATTTTCCACTTCATTAAGTTTCAGCTGAAGTTGATTGATGATCTCCAACTCTGTCTCCACTTGATCAAGCTCCGCCCTCCGTTCTCCCTGCAGTAATGCTCTCTCCATCTCTGCCTGCAAATAAAACGACACATTCAACAGTCTGTTCACTTCCATATGTTTCTGTTAACATGAAGAGCGCAGCTCTGCTGATCAGGCAAAATCCTGCTTTCACATCGATTTTAATATGCAACACCAAAGATGTTTTTATGCATGACAGATGGTGATGCACTGATGTAGATGAAGACAACTAGTGATTGAGCAGGCTTTACGAGTTTTGATGTGAATATCTACATCTCTCGCTCTCATTCATGTGGTTATGATGGAAGTGAAGGAAGGTACATGTACTTTGTAGACACATCACACAGGCAACGGCCTGTAGGTTTAGGACTCAGTCTAACCTCCTGTCTGGACTCCTGTATCTGCTGTTCAAGGTCAGTGACACGAGTCTTCAGCTCGTCCAACCGAGCCAGAACCCTGAACCGCTCTTCCTCCAGGTACACTCTCTCCTGCTGCCCCAGCACTGAGGAATCTTCATGCTGAAAAAGCATTTGTCAATTACAACAAACTGTGTTTGTGTATGTGTGTGTGTTGGTGAAGCCACTCAGGCAATGTTTGCAACAAAAACTCTACATGGCCTTCTAACAGTGACCTAAATGAATGAAAACCATTTTTATCTAAAGAAAAGGAGAGAAAGTGGCATAGAGAGACATGTGTTTACAGAAAGAAGAAATATTCAAATCTAAGCGAATTCAAAAGGGACTAGCAGACCATAAGAGGTAAACATTTACTTATTTTTCCACTTGAAGTGCATAGGAACTTCCACAACTACAAAACTGGATTTTTTAACAAAATCTCCCATAAAACTTCAAATTATGGGCATATGCACAGTGTGTGCACAAATATGTCCACATACTCATTCAAGCAGTTTTTGTTTTGTATATAATGAGGTCCAAAAATCCAAAATTGCAAATCTCTTTTGCATTTTTCTAATTTAATTCAATTAAGAAATTAGCACAAATTTCTTAGTATTTAATAAATACTATATTTTTTTAACATGTCATATATTTTTAGCATATATTTTGCTTTAATGACATCTGCACGTGAACTCCACAAGTTCATGTCAAACCTGATGATCATGTTCTCCAGCACGATTTGAGATCATCCAAAGAGCATCTTGTGCTTTAGTGGAAGCAAGAACATATGACCATCTTCACAAAAATCACATGATCAAATCACAAATGGACTTATTTGACTAGTGACCAGGAAATGGTGCAGAATATTTATTTTTTTCGTATTAATTGTGTCACAATGTTTAAAAAATCCAAAAACTTCCTGTTTATTTAAATTTGGTACAGGTATCAGTGTGTTAGTCTAATAGTGGGAGTATGCGCATGTGTTGTACCTCCTGGTGCTGGCTCTCAGTGCTGCTACACTCCTCTTTCAGGTTCTCCTCCTCACTCTCTCTCTGTCTCCGAGAGCTCTGGGCCGGCACACTGGCTGGGACAGGGCCGGGTCGTCGAACAGAGACCTCCTCCATGCCCGGGAACTGACACGCCCTCCCTGCGTCCAAGCCAACCGGAGGATCACTCTTATTATACTCTGCACACAAATTCAGGATGGTCTCAAGCCTCTGCCTCTCCTAAAAACACAAAGAATGTTTTAGCAGTGCATACAGCTTGAAATTGCACAAAAACTTACACACAGGTCTAAAATGGTATAAACACATGTAGTTAACACTCTTCTAAGAGCTTCAAGTTCGTAGGTTCTAAACTGACTGCAACCCGACACCAACATTTCAAAGACCACTTACGACACTGTGCGACTCCCATAATATCCTACAGCATCGCTAGCACATTAAACAACAGTATAAATGTAAAAATCCTGAACATCCGCAACAGTGCTTGAGGTCTCATAAAAATACTCTTTGTGAAAGTTTCCCTTCAACGCAGTTACACACACACAAACCTCTGAGCACACTCAAGCGACCTCTCATCTGGCTGTGATAGTCAGCTGCTGCCATCACTCTACATATACTCTGTGTGTGTGTGTGTGTGTGTGTGTGTGTGTGTGTGTGTGTGTGTGTGTGTGTGTGTGTGTGTGTGTGTGTGTGTGTGTGTGTGTGTGTGTGTGTGTGGTGTGTGTGGGTGTGTCTGTGTGTCTGTGTGTGTGTGTGTGTGTGTCCTGGTCTTCTCTCGCAGCTCTAGCTGGACTAACTAGCGCTCTAGGCATTGGGGCTCATTATATTTTACATAGACAATACCCAGCTCAGCTTGGCTAGATGACACCAGTGACATTACTAAAATAGCATGGCAGAGAGCACAACTAATCTACAGCCATCCATTTCAGCTAATGCAATTTTATTTTGATGAACTAAGGAATTATTTACACAAATAAAAGTCAAGACAGGCCTGAGACCTCTGAAAATGGACACAGTACAAGATGAACACAGCATGTTTTATTTGTAACAGCTTGAATTTCGTGCTCTAGGTGTTCAGTGCTGTAAAAGTCTTTATCACTGAGCCATTATCTCACAAGACCAGCCAATAGAACGTCTCGAAACGTATGCTCTTCCCTTTTAACGAGGTCTCCCCTGTCAGGAGAGTGCAGACAGAGTGCTGGAACAAGTAAACGCTAACTGATGGGTAACGTAGCAACAGCATTCTTCTCCAACAAAAGGGTGTCAGCACAGCTGGTCTGCATGCTGAAGATGCCACGACACAGACCAACACAAAGCACAGAGCACTAATTTAACATCTGTGTGTAAAAGCCACTTTAAGACACGACAGTCCACTATTTGGGCACAACAGCCAAGATGGTAAATGCATTTCATTATTAGGGGGCTGAAAAACAGGTTTAAACAAGGTAGTTAAGTGTAAAGTGTATTCTACAGAATAAAGTGTATTCCCCACTACCCCCCCCCCCCCCCTTTAATCTGGTAAACAAAGAAAAATAAGTTCTTTCTTTCAAAAGTTGGTGCCATATCGCCCTCATGTGGTTCATAGTATGAAATGCTTCAGTTCTCCGAAGCTTCCACAGACACAGAAAGGAACAAAAGGCAAATGACCTTTAAAATTTCAGTGAGCCAGCAGAGACACACATCTTTATGGATTTTGAAGAGAAAGTGCATGTGTTTGTGTGCGGTGTTAAACAAGTTATCTTCTGGTGCATTGTGACCAAAAAATAATAAATGCAACAAGTCATATCATTTTGCAGTTATTATAGTAAAATAAACAGGTTCTTAAAAGGGAGGTGAAAATACTTCCTAACTCTTACAAAAAAGCCTATGAATCCAATTTCACATTTCAGTATTTTGGCACAAATTCCCCTGTCACTTGGTCATGTGGTTCATAATAATAAATTATTTGGCCAAATATCTGTTCCATGTATTATGCTGGTAGCCCACAGTTTCTGCTATTGTAAATGCATTTACACTTGTAGTTGTTCCTATTCAGCCAGATGTCATCTTTAAAAGTTTGTGACAAAATGAACAGAAAACAGAAAAAAAAGAAAAAAAATTGTATTATTATAATTTTTTTAATTCATCTAAGTATCCTGACAAATATGTATAACCATACACAGGAATTTGCTACCACAGGAATTAATTATATTATAAAACATTTAAATAGAAAAATGTTCATTTAAATTATAATAATATTTCACAACATTACTGTTTTTACTGCATTGTTGATCAAGTAAATGCAGCCCTGGTGAGCATAAGATACTTCCTTCAAACCCCAAACTTTTTAACCTTTTGCTCAAACAATTTTTTTTACAGAGTTGGGTCAACAACTGTTGTCAAATGTAAAATCTGGTTCCTAAAGCAAAACCAATTGAGATCCACTGTTTTTGGGAATACGGCTGTCTAGAGAATGTGTGTGTGTGAGATAAAAGGTGGGCGGAGCACAGCAATGCTATCATTGAACAAAGAAGAAACACATTTTCAAGCCAACTGGGCCATGACCTAGAACGGAGTAAACATAGACACGTGAAGGGATTTGAGAGTAAATATGACATTACCCCACGAGCCATTATCTCTTGTCAGGATCAGAAGAAAATATCAGATTCCAAACGCTTTTTCTAGATCTCTTCCCTCGCGTTTGTAATACACTTGCTTGCTTTTGTCTTTTTATCTTATCTACCAAATGCTTTTCCGGTCAAGAACCAGATGACACGTTCTCCTGTTCTCAGTGTATATCACTCCTGCCCATAAGCCCAGAAAGCGTGGTCACATGCGGCTTACAATAGCATGCTGCGAAGTCACATCTCTGATTGCTAGCTTCAAAAATGGCATTTCAATGTCTGTGTATTTGATGACATTAGGAAGGAGATTAACACTAAATACAACTCAGCTGTGCTTTAATGTGGCACAAGTCCTTTCAATGGTGATACTAACCTGTGAGCAGCATTAAAAAGGGCATTCCGCTCATTTTGGACAAAAACTAGCACTACCTTTCAAGTTGCCACACCATTGGATAAAGCTGTGCTGTAACCATGACAACAGTGCCAGACAGACCGGAGACCATAGGACAAAGTTTAACCAAAACAGAGTGAAACGTGTTCATAATAAACCTAATGTTCCTGCCATTGTCTTGAAACGCTGACAAGAGACTGATATTATGGAAAATTACTTACTATCCTGTTTTAATTTAGTTCTGTCTCATAGTAAATGGCCTAAAATAGTTTTTCTCAAGGGAATAACAAGAATGTGTGGCAGCCGCATATAATTAGGTTTGGGTGTGCAATGTGCATTGTATTTTTAAGAGAGGTTACAGTACTTCATCATAAATATGCCATGAAGTGAGCTGGTTTAGAGGCACAGACGATGTATATAAATTTCAGGGTTAAATAAGATGGTGAGTAAGAAAGTTGATGAATGGCAATTCCGTGTGGGAATTTGAGATGCACCCAAGCAATGTCTGGGGTTTTTAATAGGTTTAAATGAGAGGGATGATGTCTGTGTGTGGTTAATTTAGGTAGAGAGACTAATGTTTAGACTGCTAAAGGAGGACAGTGTGTGTGTGTGTGTGTGTGTGTGTGTGTGTGTGTGTGTGTGTGTGTGTGTGTGTGTGTGTGTGTGTGTGTGTGTGTGTGTGTGTGTGTGTGTGTGTGTGTGTGTGTGTGTGTGTGTGTGTGTGTGTGTGTGAAGAAGAGGGCAGCTCAAAGCACTGAGATTGTGTTGGGTAAACATAGTCTTTGGGAAGCCACACGTTCTCCACAAGCTTTTAAAAGGCCTCAGGAATTTACATCTGTGTGTTATTCCTGACTGTTCTATGTCTTGACCAGGAAACACTCTCCATATAAACTCCACCCGCTCAACCTCCAGTGCTGAGTCCACTCCAAAAGCCAATGACACAATGACAAAAGCCTCATCACACAAATACTCTCCTCAGTGCTCTACAACAATCTATAGCTTCTCTATTTCATTTTACTTCCCAAAGACAAACAACCATCACTTTAATAGTACCAGAACTTATATTTAGATTGGATTTTAATTGAAAGTGGAGAAACAAAAAATCATGGAGGCAATTGAAACAAATTTTCCCATTGAAAACACCACATCTGTGTACACACATATGGAACCTGTTAAAAGTTTGGATAATATTGACTCAATTTCAATTTCTCTCATTTGTCACATGATCTTAAATACCATCTAAATCATGTTTTAAAGATACATATAAAAAAAGCTAAAAAATAAATGGCCTGTTTTCATCTGGTCACTTCTGATAGCTATCTGATTTGTTAAAACAATTCCATTTACACTTGCAAAACAGATTTATATATATGTTATATATTTGTATATATATTTATATATATGTTATATATTATATATATGGATATATATATATATATATATGTATAATATATATCTCAATTCCTGCACTATAAGCACAGGAGTTCACGTCAACGAAAGCAACAGATATGAGCTGCATTTTATTTATCATCAGCTAAATTCAAGATCAAAGACCGCAATAGGAGAAAGAGCAGTGATCAGAACTGGTAACGTGTTATATAGCCTATAACATGCTCTCACACGTTTTTTTTTTGTTTTTTTTACCATTTCGGGAGTAAAATTTACACATGCAGGGTTTTTCCTGGCTCAAAACGAGGCAGAGGTGGAAAAATCCTGATCATGTATTTTAAGTATGAGATAATAAAATTGATATTTTTCATAGACCATGATATAGCCTACTGTGTTTCCCACAGTATTTTTATGGGTGGAGCTCGGTACCGGATCCGGGGGCATGCTCCCCTGGAAGATAATTTTGTACATTTTAAAGATAAATTCATCAATCTGGTGCACTTTGAGTCACCCGAATCCGCTGTTAAAAATAAATAATCCACCCGCCAATCGCCCAAACCTATGATATTCTTTGATTTAGATATCTGCATCTGATCATCATATTACAATTATTCAAATTCTCAGTGTTAAGCAAGATAATATGGTAAAATATCACACTGAAGTAGGTTAATGTCACTTGATCCTTTAGAAATCATTCTAATATGATTTGGTGCTCGCAAAAAATATTATCAATGTTAAAAACAGTTGTGCTGTTTAATATTTTTGTAGAAACTATGATACATTTTGTTTTTCAGAATTATTTGATTTGCATTATAGGAAATAGAAATCTTATGTAACATTATAAGCATCTCTACTGTCACTTTACTGTCATTTTTTATCAATTTAATCCTTCCTGAATAAAAGTATTCATTTATTTAAAACGACAACAACAACAACAAACTGATGCCAATCTTTTAATCAGTAGTGTATCTCCATTTTGTTATTTGATAGTTTGATGATAAAACTAGTAAATAATAATAAACGAGTAGGTGTGTCAAAACTTTTAACAGGTACTGTAAACACATAATCTCAGACATACCAGCCTCTCCATTTCCTGCTCGCGCATCCTTTCCCCTCTCTGCCAGCGATGGTACTCCAGTAGGTCTTCCTCTTTGTCGCTGACCTCTGAAATGCTGTTCTTGCGTTCCCGAGTGCGTGTCTGGACCTGCCGAGGCTCCCTTGAGTTCTTTCTCTGGTTACGGGGACTAGTGAGAGGAGATGCCCCTGTCTGAGAGCCAAAAGCTGGGTTGAGACCACTGTTCTGCTTTCCGCCAGGCTGGTCCTTCAAAAGAGCTGATACAGGAGATGGACTTCTAGTGTGCAATCTCATATTTCCTGCTTCTTCCTCTGCTGTGGTTCGTCGTTGGAGACGAGGACTCTCTGGTACAGTCCGGCCACGAGAGGTCAAAGGAACACCAGGTAGAGCTCCAGGGAGAACAGGCACCCCGAGGACACCTTTGCGTGATGCAGAGGGACTGAGAGGAGGAAGTTGACGCATACTAGACAATTCTACACCACGGCGGGACGACTGGGGACTGTCTGGAGGAAGGAGTGCAGGAGAATGAGACTGAAGACTAGTAGAATTTTCTTGGACTGATGAGCCAACACTGGATCGAGGGCTAGAAGATGCCGGTGAGGATGAGGAGGTGAGTCTGGCATTGACCTGTCTGATTAAATCTCCAGATGCAAATGATAGTAACGAAGAGGAGGAACCATGGGCCAGGTGTGGATTCTCACCTCTACGGTTTGTAGCAGGGCTTGAGGGGGTTTCAGTCAAGGCTTTTTGAAGCATGGGACTTTCTTGATCCTTTAGTCCCCCATTGGAACTGCTGGCCTTGGATGCAAAGGTACGTGGATGTGGCACCGGGGGCTGGACGGTGTGAGTAGAGCTGGTGGAACGGGTATTAGAGGAGTCCAAACAAGCTCCTGGACTGCTAACCACAGAACAGGTGGAGATGGGGGAGAAAGGAATACTGGTATTTTCATAGCTGGAGCTTACTGACAAAGCACCAGGACTGGTTGGAGGGGAGACAAGACTGTGACCACCCCCGTTGAGCATGGCAGACTGTGAAATGGGATGGCGGGCTTTTTTACGATGCTCAGATGAGGAAGTCTGGCCTTCATCCACAGACAGAGAATTCATAATGTCTTGAAGGTCCTTTTCAATAGAGCGCACAAAAGTGCCATGTCCAGGACGAGATCGATCGTTCACAGGAAGGTGGTTTCCATTGAGCTGCCCATGGGTTTCTGTGGAGAATAAAAATCATCAATTGATTATCTTAAGTATTAAAATATAATTAATATTTATCAAATGTAGAAGACTCATACAAGATATAGACCAGGTTAACAAAATGTAGTATATTTAAAAATGTAAATATACACACTACAGTTCAAAAGTTTGGGTCTTTCAAAAGTTTGAGTGTACACATATACATATATAACACTGAAGACTGAAGTAATGGCTGCAGAAAATTCAGATTTGCCATTACAGGGAAAAATTACATTAAAAAACTGAACTGTAAACTGTAATAATATTTCACTGTATTAGTGTTTATACTGTATTATTGATTAAATAAATGCAGCCTTGGTTAGCATTAGAGACTTTCAAAAGCATTTTTTAAAAATCTTACCGACCCCCAAACGGTTATAAATAAAACCACACCAAAGAAACACATATGAGGGCTTCTTTAAAAAAAAGATGATTTAAACGCATTTAATTATTTATTTTCTATGAGGGTTAAAAAACTGAAACTTTTTATCCTGCTTTTAAATGTAATTTTCTTTTACATTAATTTTGTTTGTTTGTTTTTTTACCCTTCTCCCAGAACCATATTCCAAACCCCCACTTTCAATCTTAAACTATACAAATCCAGTTATGAATTACTGCATTTTTAAAGCTATTATGATCTAAACAAACAACAAAAACTAAAGTCAGGCATCTATCTCTCACAGCAATCTTGAAATCCCGTGAGGATTTAAATTGTCTATATTTAAAAAGTCAGAACCAGGGGCGCAGGAAGGAGTGGTGCTGCACCACGCCCTGTTTTCACAGGATTGTAAATGTTTGTTCATTTACATGTATTCCTTTTTAACATTTAGAAATTTATTTGTAATAAACACTTTAAGGGGGCTACGTAGTGTGACGTCATATTGTGACCGTTGCAGTGTGTAGAAAGAATCTCATTCTTCATTTTTATTTCCTGTCACTGGCTCTTTCATTGTATATAACAGTGTGAACAGCTCAATAACCCTTTTATTAATTTATGTCCCAGTCCACTGAATTAAGATAGCAGGCAGTATCAATAATGTTGAAAATGTGATGTGCAGTCAAATGTCCTGGTGAGTATTCTGTTTAAACGAGTGTTCTCACCAACATGCTGATTGTGCTTACTGGCGTTTTGACGTGTTTTCTAGAACTCTTCCTGGGCCCCTGGTCAGAACTATATTTCACTCATACCACTTGTCTTCTACACCCATGCAGGACATGGCTGGGCATAATTCATACAAACACACACCTCCCCCTCTCTTACACATATGCTCAACTGGGTGTGTCTTTCAGCCTACAGACTGCGGATGGCATGAATCCCACCCTCTGCCCAAAGGTCACAGCAGACAGAGGAGAATAGAGCCTGAATTACGGCATGACTCATTCTGCGCACTCCAGACCAGCTGAACGCACTCAATTCTGTTCACTCTTTGCAGCAAGGGCCACCGGTGCACTAACCACACAATAAACACGTTATTTTAGAACCGTGGCACAGTGGGTAGAACATGTGCTCACATCTCATAAGGCAAGTGACCCTTTTAAGGACACGTCATTTTATTTTAAAATATACAAGAAATGTTTGTTACTGAAATTTTACCAATCAAACATGGAGTTATTTAGATATTTAGGGTAATACACTTCTACTGTCCGGCAGTCAGAGCAGAAGTTGCACTGCAAGTTTGCTTTTTTAAAAGGCCATCCAATTGTGTTTTGTTTTTTAATCCAGTCATGAAAATGGCTAAGAATTGATAATAAATTAAATATTTTAAAATTGAAATATTAATAAACCAAGTGAAACCTGAAAATAAGATGAATTTCATGAGAATATCAAACTCTGGAACACTGCCTGAATGATGGTTACAAAGATAGATGTGGCAGAACATCAAAAATGAATAAAAACTGTAGATAAACAACCAACCACTAATTGCCATCGTGTTATAATGAATTTGAATTATTATCAAAATGTACAATAAATGATTGCCAATTTCCCAAGTATAGTATCAGTACCCTTACATCAGACCAAAGAACAACTCATTTCAATGTTTGTTTGTTTTTTACAGTACTGAATGAAAGAGCTTTAGGGTCACTGAGATGAACTCTGATGCACCAGGCCGCTACCCCAACACTAGCCTCACAACAATGTGATATTCATCACTTTCATGGGTCACGTTCCTTTTAATGTCCAATTTTGTGTTCAAGGGTTTTAAACTAACAGGGTCAAAGGCAGGGTCTCTCAACAGGGGCTTTCCAGCAGTTGACAGAGGGCCTGTGGCAATTTAAATTCCCATTCTTTTCAAAGAAGTTGTTTCTCCTCCAAGGATCTCACTTCCTGGTTTCTATACTATTTGAAATGAGTCATTGCTGAATGAGTGAGAGCAAGATTTAAAATGGGCAAAGATACAGCTAGAATTTTCTCCAATAACATGGATATTAAAAGAGGCAGGATTAGGCCGAGTTATTTTAGGCAGATTTGTGTCACCTGAGCAGTGTCTGGAACTTGTTATAATTATCTAGGGTACAATGCCTCTCTGTGCCCCTTTTGCTATAACATTTAGTACTTAAATCAATGGAACGCACACCATTATTTGCAAATGTAGCTCTTTCTCTCTTTGTCTGAGTGCCTTCAGCAACTTTAACTCCCAATAGCACAGTATCCGGAGCAGTTCTTATACAACCAGATTTTAGGTCAGTGTAATTTTGCTTCTTCATATATACCTGAGTGGTTCTTGTAGGTACTGGTAAACCCAGGGCTTCCACCTGGCATCAAACTCTTCATCTTGAGGGCCTCCTCTGGGTGGTTAAAGCGGAAAAAGGCTGACTGACCAAAACACAGCATACACCCTGAGAAAAAGAATCATGTGTGGTAGATAATCAAAAAAAGTGCTTTATGATGAAACTTCTAAATGAATTGGTTTTATTCAAGTTGACGATAATACTTTAAAAACTACTGGAGATATAGATCAGTCTTGAATTCAATATTTTTTTTAAGGAATAAAAGCCCAAAAATGGAAACACTTGTAATATTTGTGAAATTTTCTGTGACCTTTTCACCAACCCTGAATGGAGCAGGGGCATCTTATATGCTTCCAAACTGCTAAATATGTAATAATATCTTCATTAATGACTTCATTCTTTCAACGTAATCTAGATTCTAGTGCATCTGAATGAAACAAAACAAGGGTGTGGATGGAACAGTAAAGCCAAACAAAAAGAAATCAGTACAAGTCACACACACAGTGTTTGACTGGCCTGAATCATGTCCTTCTTTACTAGCTTTATTGAAAATCATATCATGGCTTATCTTGCCATATCACAGGAGTTCAAACAAAAATATTAAACTGAGTTTGTCTATTCGTAGCAAACACACATACATATATACTCCAATACATTCATATTACCTTGTCCTCTCCCCTTATGAAATTGCTGTGATTAATGGGGCAGAGGGATCAATGCAGACTCAGAGTCGTCTGTCAAAATGCCAATGAATTATGACCCAGACTTCCATTTCATTATGAACATTGGCACAGAAAGCACAGAGCAAATATAAGATCAGTATGACTCATTGCTGACTTGCAGTAGAGTGGAGGACAGGATATGACATGCAACACTGTGAGCTCCACTTAATGCCATACTGTTATTCAAAGGAAAATGCAGACCCTCTTTTTAACACTGGCTCATCTCTGTACATATATCACTATGTATTTGTTTCTGAATTGTCAGCCTTTTCTAAATGAAATAGTTTTCCCTATTATGATAGGCTGAACCTACAGTGCCCATATATTTTTTTCCACATATGGGCTCATACACGTAAACAAGATGTAGACACATATTTAAAGCTGCAGGCTGTAGTTTTTCCTTTTTGTCGAATTCTCTGTTTGAAATCTGCAATTGCAGTTATTCGCGGAATGATCAACTATACGTGGATTGTGCCTCGGCACGGCACAGCGTGGCTGAATCCATTGTTTTGAGGAGAATGTGCGGCTGTCACTCACAGCGCTGGTGTGGATACTGTCATTCGAAATCACAGATTCTACTTTTTGGAAGTATGACCAACAAAATAATTTTCACCGGAAAATGTAATCTGAACAAGTAACAATCACTTTTGTTCTGACCAACTAAGGTAAAAAAGGCAGTGCAGTAAATTGCGCCGATTAAATCTAACGATCCCTTATCATATCACGTCAAACCGTGCAAATTATACTTTGTTCTCAAATTGTTAATGTTAACAGCATCAGCATTGCGTGACTATATTTAATGCCCTTCCGATATTTATCCTTGTTTTTGCATGGGCCCGGTTGCAGTCTCTTTTTTTCTGTAGCCACTCCGAAGTCCGAAGTCTTTTGCATTTTACAACGGATGAATCTCCAGTTGTCACTGGTGATTGTCATTTGAATCTTTCTGGATCCGCCATCAAATTGTTAAGTTTATACCAAGTGCTGTGAGAAAAGGCTATACATCTCCAACTCCAACATCCTCACATGCAACATAGCCTACTAGCTGAGACACCTTCTTTATGTGTACAGATGTGACGTAATGACGCAAAGACATGCTCGAATTTCCCACGGAAATCCACCAGTACCACTGGAATTAAAAACATTATCACAAGCTTACCGTTTTGGAACGAGCTAAGGCAAGCAGATAGTTTTGAACACTGGCTGGTTGTACTTGTTAAAAATATTATTTTGGATAACTTTTAACCCAAAAAAGTTACGGACTGCAGCTTTAAGAAAGAACAGACTATGATATTTTAAGAATCAAACTAACCTTCTAACAATTCAGCACTAACCTTAATACTGGGGTTATAATTAATCACAATATATCTGGTGGTTACGAGCCAGCCTGAGCATTCACACAGATAAATAAGTAAATATATAAATGTATAAAATATTTGTGTACAGTTTGTAATCTTTATAAAAAATGTGGCACGCAGACATTAAATTAGGGTCAAAGCACTGACGACAGACTATAACCTCTATTTACACAACTAAGAAACTAAAGAATCACACAGACATACGGCACAAGGGGGCATCAGAGGTGTCATGCTGGGCATAATGAGGTCAGAAAAGGGGTTTGTAGAAATCAATGAGATAGGACTGATAGGACAGATAGCAAAGTGCTGTTTTATAAGTCACATTCAAAGGCTGACGTAGTTTTAATGCGTTTTGAGAGCGTTCTCAGAAAGTGCACGAAAACAAATAGGCTAATAGTCTGTTTTTAAGCAGAAGTGTTTGGAGAACATTAAATAATATTTCATTTATCTGTATCATAACTCTCTATTTACATTACTGACTGAAAACTGCAAGTTAATACGTCACGATACCAACAAGGCTATTGTAAAGTTAGGCTATGCTATATTTAACACAGTGATTTTATTTATCAAACATCTAAACTATCTGACTTAGTTCCATATGCCTATCTTTGATCAGAAAGATTAACGAACACAGCGGGAATAGTAAACGGTGTTCGCTGGTTAGTCAATAGACAACAGCCTTTGGAATAGGCTACTACAGCAACTCTACAGCTTAACAAGCAAATAATTTGTAAAATATTGAAGATAAAGCAATTTCACCTACCAGGTTTGGGAAAAAAACTTAAACTGATATCCAATCGATTGGAAAACGCAGAGAAACGGTGGACAGTAGGCTATGTTCGCGTTGAGCTCTCGCACGTCGCGTGGAGTAAAGATGAGCGCGTGGGTCTGTCCGCAGCTTTTGTGATGTAAATGTCAAGCGGTACGACAGCGCGTCCACTCACTGACTTCTATTACAACACACAACAGCACAGCTGTCACCTGCCCGACTGTCAACGCTGGCCCAAAGAAAATGGACAAGCAGTTAATACAACAAAGTGTCCGACATCCAGGGAATTTAAGATAGGCTATATACTTTACTCCTGTGGCGAAACTCCGGACTTCGCGGATGTTCAAACTCTATAGTTACTTTTAATGCAACTCGAAATTTTAGTTAAAATGAGAGGGAAAACAAAGACAGGCATTAAGTCTGTTCGGGACTATAGACCCCTCATTAAGACAAATGTATTGGAAGTCGCATGGGTGGCACGTTGGACAGCTGTCCTCGCGCCGGCTGTCGCAAGTTATTGTCATGCACACACAGATCGCGATCAGGGGGGCGGACTGCAAATAAGCTTATCTGGATGACTATCCCTTGATAACTAACGGTCGAACTGGTGATAAATAAATTGGGCTACTCTTAGCAAACGTCAAAAAGAAATGCTTAGGTCTGGTGTCCCATTGAAATAAGCTAACTTAATACATATTTGTTTAATAGTTAGGCTACAGCCATATTTAACAAGATGAAATTTGGGGATAATTCTGAGAATCCAAATCAACAAAATATCACATTTCTATGTTAGAATCACACTTCCCCAATGTATAGAATTAATACAGAGCAATGTGATTCAAGAGTGCCTGAAATAGCCCAACATAGTAGGGCAAGGTCAAGTTCTTCAAATGGAAGTTCAAACAAGCCCTCATTATTATTATCGTGCAATTTCCTGGCCCGTGTATAACACAAATACACACTGATGTGATTCCAAAGTGGACAGCCTGAAATAGCTCCAAAGAGTAGCATAAGGTCACGTTTTTTAAAGGGATATTCAAACAGACCCTTATCATTACTAACACAAAGCGGTTACACAATTATATTTGTCTTGGAAATGCAATCTTATCCGTGCTAGAAATTGTAAATATCTGATGCAGTCAGCTATTGCTTTTTATAGAAGGTTCACTGAATTAAAGCAAAGGCCTCTGTTATTGATGTGCAGGCTGAATCTATTGAATAACTGTCAAAAGAGTTCAAGGCAACCAGATGAAAATGAAAGTAAAAAAATATCCCCAGAAAATTCCTACATTATAGTGAACCATCAGCTGGACACCTTTGTTCTTTCTTTCCCATTTTGTAACCTATTCAACATACATTGAACTAATGCTTGGCTAATGAGTTTGATAGCAACTTTAAAAGCCCATTGCTTACCTTGTGTGAGTCTGACAGGTTTGGTAACTGCTAAGCCATCCAATGAGCACTGATTTCCACAGGGGTACAGGGTAATGGCTCCCCACACATTTTCAATGTAGCAATGCTGAGCAGTGACACCGGGACCCTGAATATTAATGTCTGTGTTCCCATGGCCGAGTGTAGTCTTCCCTGCAACATGTGATGGAGATTTATTAATACTGATTATTGCTACATTTCTGTGCCTACTTAGTTTCAAGAATTAGACTTTTTTTTCATGCATATGAAATGCTGAAACGCTTGCAACAAAAGGACACAGGTTTGTGTTCCCTTCTTTAACAAAGACAGGACAACCCCCCCCCCCCCCCCCCCACCCCCCACCCGAGTTATTTCATTCGCAGTGTCTATGAAGCAGATGTGAGTAAAAAGCCATCACCCAAGCCTATTGTGGGAGCAGACATGGTAAGAAAAAAGTGACAAGAGTGGGTGTATGCTGTACTTTAAATTAAAGATGAACATGATTCAATCTTAAAAAAAAAGGCTTTTCAGGCAGTCATGCAAATTCCCTTAGAAAAATTTGCATGTTCTCACTCAAGCAAGCTCAGTCACACAGTGTGAAGCAACAGGGGGTTGTCGAAGTCAGGTCATACAGCCCCATAATTCTGTCTCTTTTTCTAAAACCACTGCCATCGTGAATGCAATTTACAAGAAACAGCTGAAACCTCAATACTCCTCAAAAAAACAAAACACCTCAATCATAGATCCATCAGATATGTGTGTATGTAAGTTTGTATGCATGTTTGTATATACAGTATAATTTAATTATATAGGCTACAATAATTAAATCCATCCATCCAAACACCCACCCACCCACCCACCCATCTATATGAGCACAGGAAATTGTGTATTCAATCCCTGATAAAATGATTCGCTGATGAATACTGCACTACATTGACTTCCACTGGGATTTATACTTGAATGCTTGCTCTCATTCTTCCTCAATGTCAGGGGATGAGAAGTCCTCTATTTGTCATTCTTCATGAGATGAAGCATAGCCAAGCTTTGAGGACAGTGCAGTGAGATTTGTCCTCTCTCATGAACTTCCCACCCATCACCACACAAAAACACAAATACTGATCTTAATTTGGAGTCCCCAGTTTTCAGTGTGCATCCTCTCTGTCTGTGTGATCATATAATTAAGTCTCAGAATCTGAAAGAAGCATTGCTACTAAACACAAACTCCACAGCTAACCACATCCTTAGTCAAACGACCATGTTTGCAATTTAGCAGATAGAATCTGCTGGGGGATACTTCATGAGGGTGTGTATTATATTCAGTTACTTTTTAAGGTGACTGAACTTACCCTCTGGCAGGGGCAGCAGAGTTATAGCCGTACTCAGACGGCCACTTCCCAAGCTGACAAGATGGGGCCGTTCTGCCTGGACTTTGAGAGTCTTGCCTGTTTCAATCAGGTCCAGCGATGTGCTCTGTGAATATATGAAGACAATACTACAGTAAATCAACAACAGGACTATTTTTACAGCCTTTGATCACCATTAAAGTGACCTTTAATTTTTGGACAACTGCTCAGGGTTCCCAAAACAGGATTAGTGTAATTCAATCAGGACCTTTGAGTATTGCAGCGACAGGGTAAGAGGCTAACTGGCTAAACAGGTTTAGCTCCATCAGGTACCACCATGCAGGCTAAGAGGCTAACAGGATTTAGCTGTTAGTTGAAAGACAAGGGACCAGACCAATAAATGACCAAAGGAGGAACATATTTGGCCTCAGCATGTCACAGATGGAGGTTCTCAAGGGCAGCACAGGGATTATTTGCTTAGTAAATCACACTTTGATATTTGAGAGAGTGATGAGGCACTGCACTACATCAAAACAAACGGTAGTTAATATTGTTTTTCAAATAGGGAAATAGCATATTTCATTTATTTGGTGTCTTTAGATGATGTCAGAAATCATACAGGCTATGATGCACTAAAGGATTTTAGAAAGGAACTGAAGAGCAACCAGTGGCTGATTGGGTTTGGAAATGTCACATTCATCTCTTTTTCACAACTGGGATGTAAAACACTAAGGGCCAATAGCGCTGAAAAGGCATAGAGAGTTATTTTTGTGGCTGACTTTATTGCATATTATGCATTTGTTAGAGTTTCCCTTTTCCAACCAAAATTAATGGGAGGAAAGTATTTCAATAAATCATGCAACATGATTTACTAAGGTTGGCACTAGTCAATTTACTGGTATTAGTGCCATTATTTACTGGCCAAAATTAGCATGTCTTAAACCATGCTAATTTGCGCTGCTCTTGGTAGATTGCGTTGGTCTTTAAGGAAATGATCCAGCTGCGTCTGTTTTCTTTAATTTTCCTCGTCCGTAGAACTTTCCACTCCCATCGGCGCTTTTTTGGAATTGCGCTTGCGCACTAATTTGCCCTGTTTAGTAAATCTGGCCCTAAATTAACTAGAAATGGACTGGCCATATCGGGAGTATGCAGTGGACTTTTCTTAAACATACTTAATAAACATTATGGGGAATAATGGATTACACGGTTGTGATTGTGATACAGGCATATGTCCTTGGTTGTTTTTCTGTCCCAACCTAGCCCTGGTAACAATGGACTTCACCCCTCTTTTGAACTTTCAAACTTTCACCATTCAAATAAAGCTTTTACACATATTTAGAGTGTCTTCAGATGTCATCTTTTTAGGGTCTAGCTCTAGCGTCCATAGAAATAACCTTTAAAACTGAACGTGATGCTTTCAATAACAATGTATAAATTATTTTTAAAGTGATTAAATGTCAATGTAGTTTGTTTTAGCTTTCATATCTTATCCTGTCATCTCCTGATAATAGGGCTCCATATAAAGCTGCCACACAGTTTCTATTGTCCTCTGACATTTTTTTCAACAAACAGGTTTGTGTGTGTGTGTGTGTGTGTGTGTGTGTGTGTGTGTGTGTGTGTGTGTGTGTGTGTGTGTGTGTGTGTGTGTGTGTGTGTGTGTGTGTGTGTGTGTGTCAAATCAACTTTACTAGTTAAGTTTTAACAGGTGCATTGAACTAACTTATAAACCTGATGTTTTTGAGACCCTGTAATGTTTAATAGGTGGAACACAGTGCAGTGTTTAAGCAAGATTAAATGCAGACAGAAAGCCTGGACTCAGCCTCTCGGATACCAGTGATGAAGATTAACCCTATAATTAGGGAACATTTAACCTCTTAATTTCCAAGTTCTGCAGACTCCACTTTTAGGTGACAACCTAGTTTTACAGAACTTTGTCTATTGCACCAGATGTACTCATATAGACATTTTAACACCTAATATTAAAAGAACTAAATTAGAATAAAGAAACTAGATTCTGCTTTTAAAAGACTTTAATGACAATTTTGCAGGAAATGTAAATGAAAACAAAGTAAAACTAAAGTAAATGCATTTTACACTCTCCTGTTCAAACGTTTGGGGTGAGTACGATTTTTTTTTAAATGAAATAAATACTTTTATTCAAGGATGAATTAAACTGACCGAAAGTTACAGTAAAGATATTTTTACCTGTTGAAATGTGTATCTAAAAACCTCAGTGTGATATACAAGTGCATTCAGCTATAGACAAAACTGGCATTCTTTGTTCTTTAGTAAAGAAAGCAGACAGTCAAAATAAATATAGAAAAAAATGAAATTTGTATATAACAAATATTTACATGGCAAAAAATCATCTAAACATTTTGATCAGTGTGGCTCACACAATGGCAAAAACACTTTTTATTTTGATGAAATTGGCAACTGACATGATAACTAGGGTTTGAAGGATGAATTCAATGTTTTGGACGAGTTACTACATTTTGCAGACATGCTTTAGAGTTCTGATGTTACAGCAAACATATTGCTTTTACAGTTTAGAGAATATTAAGACTGTTTCAAAAAATGTGCCAAAAGCAATTGAGAAAAACCTGCAAAATATACAAAAATAGAAAAGAGTTATTTTAAATTGCAATAATATTTCACAATATTACAGTTTTTACAGTATTTTTGATCAAATACAGCCTTTGTGAGAATAAGAGACTTCTTTCAAAAACATTAAAAAAAAAAAAATCTTACAGACCCCAAAACTTTTGAACAGTATTGTGAATGTGTGTATTAAACAGATACACTCACCTGTAAGACCCGATGAGTCAGATGACCGTGTTCTGGAACGTTCTGATTCAGCCTGTCCATGTCTATGGAGTTATCAATCACTTCATGACATTTGTCAAGATCCTGCTGGAAATACAGAGATAAATAGCAAGGAATTTTTATTTATTTATTTTTCTAAATCAGCTAGTTCAAAAATTCTTTGTTGAATGGCTGAAGTTCAGTCTAATAAAACGTGAGTGAACTGAGTCATTATCACATATTTGTTGCATTTAAACAGACTAGAATAGATATGTAGATCTGGCAAGGTTGCAACACTTAAATCTTGTGTCTCTGATCTAGTGAATTATCAAACACATCAGGTGTTTCCTTATTGTAGACTAAATACAGTGATGCAATGATAACAAAATGCATACTATGATTAACCAACTGTTGTGAACAGACTGAAGTCTGCATCTTAGTTGAAATACACAGCATGAGTCAGTGTGACTCATCTCACGCACAAACACACACACCCAGACTCAGAGTTAACAGATGCAGCCAATTATCTTTGGTACAGACACAGGCACATTAGTGTGAACAAACTAGAGTAGACCTCAGGTCAGCATACACTTCACAGCAGATCAGTCATTTTAGAACATCCCTAACCTGAAATCCCCCTATCCCTCCTTCCCTCACCTCTTTTGCGTCCCTGACTCATGACACTGTCTCTCAGACAAAACACACTGGGAATCACACAGACCCACAAGACAAACTGAACATCAGGTTCTGTGTGTGTAATAATGGCCAATGAGAATCAGTGAAGGGAATTTTCAGCTATAATAGGGAATGTTCTCTGCACTTTGGTTCTCTCAAACATCAAGGTCCTCTCAAAGTTATGAACAAACATTCTTCTTTTAGTAACCTTCATTTAAAGTGATCTTTTCTTAAATAACATTGTCAAAGAAAAATGATAAAATAGAGAAAAAATTACCTTAATGTTTTCTCTAAGTCTAATGTTTACATAATCAAGAAAAACAAAAAAACATTAAAAAAAAACTAGATGTTTTGAATGTTCTGAGAACATACAGAAATAACGTTTTCAGTCATAAATTAATGGGAACATTAAACGTTCTTGGAACATATTTTGTTAGCCACTTTCTTAGGTGAGAAGCTATTCGTTAAACTACATTTCTCAGTAGCAAGGTGGTAGTGTCACTTAAAATAATGTCACTTTGCGACACTATTTTATTTATTAAGTATTGGTTCGGCAATCAGAACAAGTGACAAGAGTCATTTATTCAAAATCAATCTGTGGGATACCTACGTTTACATTTTCATTTTAATACGCAAAACTTTTGCTACGGTTATGCCTGCCGTCCACACACTACTCCAGGAGTTTAGACCCTCGAAAACAGAGACTGACCCCAGTCAAGACCAAAGCAAGACACATGCAACTTGACGACAGTGACGCAGCCCATAGCAACATGTTATAGCAACGACATCTCAGACTGACAGAAATGTAAAAATAAACGTGAATTTAGGCTACTTTAGTTTTGTACACATTGTCATGTTAATTATAATCAAATGCATTTTGTTTTATTGACTACAATATTATCATTGATATTTGTTTGAGAAGGGCACTTCTAAATAATTTTGAAGTAGGGCAGGGGCTCGAGCACCCAAAAAGCCAAAACTGTGTGAGTTTAAGGAAAGGAAAACTCTTTCCTGTGCCTGCATGTCCAGTCAGGGAAACAACTGGAATGAGACGCTTCGCTTCTCCAAACAAGCGAAGACAGGTTAGGTATAGTGCATGCATATAGATTAGGATGATGATGAACATTTATAGTCTTTAACTCAACAGCTGGTACAAAACCAAACTTCCTATTTTCCTCCTTCCCCTAGCTAACCTCTCTCTCCCTTTCATTCCTGATGTCATGTTTGCAAGTGCAGCTGGCAAGTGCTGCAGGCCTGCCGCCTCTTACAACCACGTCCAGTGTGTGACAGAGGGAAAAGAGAACAGAAAGCCTCTGTCACTATACTGAATATGGTCACTGCTCTCTCACACACACACACACACACACACACACACACACACACACACACACACACACACACACACACACACACACACACACACACACACACACACACACACACACACACACACACACACACACTCACAGAAAACTGGACAATACAGAAACACTGACATTAATGAATACTGATACATTAATGAATACTGATACATTAATGAATACTGATTGCTTAATTCAAATATACTTGCACACAAATAAACATAACTCATTGATAACTCAAACACACTAATATACACTTGATATCAGTTCAACTGGAGCATTTCATACCGGTTAGTGGCATACCACTGAAACGTGTCATTAAGTCTGCAGTTATGCCACTGTGTCCTGCCCTCTGCAGCAGAAAATAGACTCAACCACATAGCACAAACCACAAAGCTCCTCTTACAGGGGTTATAATCATACAGGCGACACACACACACACACACACACACACACACACACACACACACACACACACACACACACACACACACACACACACACACACACACAGTTAAGGGAGAAGTAAGGAAACCACAGCAGAAAAAGTTCAGCTAAATGTAGCATGAGCAGTGGGTGAATCTGAGAAACAAAAATCAAGAACTGTACATTTGAAGGCCTAGCGACTTGTCAATCCTATGAAAAAAGTCAAATCACACTGAGATTTAAAATATCTTTTATAAGAAAGATATACATTAAATAAATGAAAAATATATATTATTGAAATATAGAATTTTAATTTAAAATGTTTTTATTTAAATATTACTAATACATGTAATGTATATATATATATATATATATATGTTTTTTTAAGTGTTTTGATTATATGGAATGTATAATAAGTTTGAGTTACTTTAGCACTCGGCATAAATCTGATAAATACTAAGCAATTGATATAATGAAACATTTACTCTACATTTCTTGAGTCATAGCTGCCAAAAATCAATGTAATAGTAGTAAAATCAACCATAGAAACTTATTTAGAGTTTGTAGACATACCAAATACCAAGTTCTTAAGAACCCATAAGCAACATCAAGCCCACTTACCATATTTTTTAGCCCAAGAAAGACCCGCTCTGTTGCTTCATGGCCTTGTTTACTGACCGTCTCTGTGCTATGTCCTGTTTTTACGCCTTTGAGCCTTTGGTTGACCGTCTACAGTCCAGCTCTTGCTGTTTGTTTGTCTCTGCTGCTCACTCATGTCTCTTACTGAATGTTCTGAAGTTTCAGAGGACAGAATTACATAGTACCGCCACAGCTGGGACAGAGAGAGAGAGAGAGAGAGAGAGAGAGAGAGAGAGAGAGAGAGAGAGAGAGAGAGAGAGAGAGAGAGAGAGAGAGAGAGAGAGAGAGAGAGAGAGAGAGAGAGAGCACAGGAAGAGGAATCCACATAAAAAAAAGTCTCTGTCAGAATCCAGGTGTGCGGTCCGTCTTTCCAAACACCCATGAATAATCGTCAAGTTTATGTCTAAATTTAGAAAGATAAATCACAAGTGACTTAACAATGTCTTTCTACAACGATTTATCTACAACATCATGCAAAGGTCATCTTCTGTGAACTTATCTCGCCTGTTACTACTCGTATGCACAGCTTACTGCTCAAAAACATGCTAAACATACTTTTATATTAGATAGTTTTCTCACCCTTGTGTTATGTGTTTCTTTCTTCTGTGGAACATTAAAGAGGATATTTTAAGAAATCATTGTTTGTTTGTTTGTTTTGTCCAAAGCTTATTTGGTTTCCACCATTCTTCAAAATATCTTCTTTTGTGTTTGTGTTAAATTTTCAGGTAAACTATCCCTTTAAGAATTATATCTGGATGTTAATGTCATGTTTTCATTTTAAAGCAACCGTTAGAAGACAATAAGACAGTTGGAAACATCTGATGCGTGTGTGGTTGCTATTTTTAAAGAACTGCTGGAATGGTATTAAAAATGATCAGATCATCATCATTCCAGCAGATGGACTCATTTCGGACAGATTTGAGTTTACATGCACTTATGGAGGATGGAAAAGTCCTTGATATTCCAGGTGGAGTCCCCCTACTCACTTCCTGTTCTTCACTCCTCCACAGAGGCAAAACAAAAAATGGTGTTTTCCAGTTGATGTTAAACAGCTGCAAAACTGCTGATGTGAGTCACTTTAAGAGTATTTGTAACATTATTAGATTCATTTATGGAAACAAGTTTTTTTTGTGTTGTCTACAAAGTTGTCATGGAACTCCTACGCAAACATTTAAGCTTTGTCTCTTAGTCAACAAAGCAATCCATCACACAGCGAGCCAGACTGATTGGTAATAATCCTATGAAACATGGGAAAGCCATGAAACAGAGCACTAGAGAGAAAAACTTCTGTCTGGTGGAGGACGAGAAAGAAAAACTTTTTTTTTTTCCATGGCCAGTGAGTAAGACAGATTTCAAAAGAGTCCAAACACGTAAAAAAAAAAAACGAACACAAACAAATCTGAGCAGCAACTAGGCAACCACAGCTGGAAGAGGAGCAGACTCTTCCGGTGTGGGCTCCTAAGCGGGGACTCTTCCTGTCGGTTGACCCATGATCAAGCTACTCTCTGGGAATAAACAGTCTCCAGCTGCTCCCTTCTCACCCACAACTGAGTAAAAATGTCAATATGCCTGATAATTTAAAGCAGTCCTCTGTTTTGAGCCACCAGTGCCTTACTGTCGAGCCAATTTAAGTTATTTATTTGTTTGTTGTCCTCTGGGAGTAAAAATTCCAGTGACATTATGTGAGAAAAGGGTTATTCCACCAAGTAACTTCTAACATTTACGTGTAAGGCATTAAGCTCAGAAGTCTAGAGTGACTTGCATGCGAGGCTGCCATGGTCAACACATGGCAAGCACACAAGTTGGAAAGTTAGCTGCTAGATAACTTTCCATATTTCCATGCCGGTCTGCTGTCTTGGAATGACACATGTGATATCAAAGCTAAGCATTTTGGTCTTACTCATAAATACTTTGATGGCAGGAACATGCTGTTTTAATCTCTTGCAGCATTTTGCAACAGTCTAGTCACTTATTATAGTATCAGAGTAAAGCAACAAGCCGTCAGAAAGATTGACAACAGATCTCACCCCAGAAAATAGTCACAGTGCTTGTGTGGCAGAAATGTCTGAGATCAGAACACTGTTTATCAGTGTGTTTGTGAGAGAGTAAGAAGAAAGACTGGATTTGTTTCACAGTTGTATGAGAAAATGTCTTAATGTTTTTCAATGCTATCCAAGAGGGAACATTCTTGCATGGTGCTTTTTTTCTTTTTCTTTTTTTAATTAGCAACCACTTAGACTTAAAATATCCACATTCAAGCAAGCATTTCCAGTCTCAGCCTGCCTATTTCAGCCAAATATTTCACACTTTTTCACAAGCACATGTTAGAACTGAGTGTGACACACATCCTCCATTACACCTGCACTCATACCACTTATTAAAGTCACCATGAAATGAAATTTCATGAAAATACATGTAATAGATCTTATTGTGAATGATTGTGAATGATAAGGTTTTCCCCTCTTATGTCATTTCAATTAAAAAATGTTAAATAAAATAACTCAATCTTCTAGTGAAAACATCAGACTTGTTTTGGGAATGAAATTGATAAGACCGAATAAACATTTCAGGTTCAATCCCATGAAAGGGAAAGAAAATTTGAGATCTACTCAGTTTGCATCCCTATATTATCATTCCATTATGTAGTGTTTGTAATTCCTCAAATGAAGGTAAATGTGAACTCAAGTATGATCGAATATACAAATGCATGGGTCACTGCAGGTAAAAGAGACTGGATTTATGGTTCAAACAGATAGAGAAAGTCAAATTCCTGAAACTTTAGCAGTAGCTCACATTTGTGGGTTTTCTATAATGGAAGTGCATTTCGGTATAACACTATGGAGAAGGTAAGCAACACCTCGAACAAAGGCTGGTTAATACTCGCCGAGCCAGACCTTTGGTTTTTGGCTTAAATCGGTCAGTGAAGCGACTGTGGGCGTGCTGTCTAGAGGTGTGAGCTAGAGGTGTGAGCACTAGGAGAAAAGCTTGAGGAATCATGCCATGGTCATTGAATCCTCTTTGGCTTTTTTTCACCAAATCAGTGCTGGTGTTCAATTCCCCTTTTTTTGTTCCTCCTTTATGTTCTTTTCATCCACTCCCTCTTTCCTTTTCTCCTTCCAACATGCTAGATTTTCAAGTGAACTTTTATATGCGCATGTTTTTTGTATGTTTGTTTGTTTTAAAGACACAATTGTTAAAAGAACAAAACGTGCTAAAAAGTTAAACGAAGTTAAACTTATTTTATTTTTAGGGGGGGGGGGGGGGTGCTCTAGACCTTTCAGGTTCTTTTTTTTAATTCCACTGCCTGGCGTCTGACGTTATTAAATGCGAAAATGCTTTCCGTGTGAATCATCCTTAAGAAAAGAGAAACTTACTGCTCCAGACAAAGTCACTTGGTTTGTGTTTTGTTCCTGAATGAGTCAGTGTTTTGAACGAACTGGTAGAATGTTTTATTCAAGGTCTCACTCAAATGCTGTTTACCAATTCAAAGGCTGCATCCTTCAAAGGACTTCCTGTAGCCATGTAGTAGGTCATCTGGATACTTTTTGCAAACTTTTATACAGAATACAGACATAACCTCTTCTCACATAGCCCGCTGTTTTTCGCTTACTAGAAGGGAAGTATCCAGGTTCATTCACTCCACGTCCTACCATAATGACGAGACTTGAAAAAAGTCAGTAAAAAGTGTCAAAAATATCCCAACTTGTAAAAAGTAAAGAAATCGTCATTACAACTTGTAAACTGAATTTTCTGAGAACTCCGACTTGTACCATGTGACCACTGTACCATCTGACCGCAGCAGATTCTTTTTGGTGTTGATAGTGTTGCCATAAAAAGGCATTATTGAGTCCGAGAACAGTTCCTATAGCTGAGAGTAGAACGTCATGTGCTGTGATCTCTTAATTATGGTAATTATGCTGCATTCACCTGCTATCAGAAATTTCCTTTCCATTTCTGATGTCGTGATTACGAGCTTGTTGCTTTCAAGTGCTTTGTTGTCAGGAAGAATAGAAATCATGGAGTACATCAGGTTTATTCTAGCCTATTTCTAAGGGAAATCTTATTAAAAGCCTAAATGTATTGAAGATATTTCATTTTGTATAAAATGTAACATCCCATATGTTGATGACCATTCACTGCGCCATCTAGATAGTTAGCTTGCTGACGATTCTGAAATGTTGGTGAAATATACTTGCTATTTTCGCTGTGCGAAAAAATTGTTATTCATGTAAATATGCACAATTTGAACAACAAGACAAGGTGAACCGTTGTCAAAAAAACTAATTAAGAATACCAGTCACAGGAGCAATTGTTCTCCACTGCTTCATCTTTAAAGTTTACGGCTCGTAGGAAATTTCTCTAATAGCATGTGAAGGCAGTATTGTATCTGAGTTTCCCAGTAAATATAACTTAAGAGGGTGTTCATGTCCAATTTCCAGCATAGTCGCCACCTACTGACGTAATGATGTAACCTTAAGAAAGTCACTTAAAATACTTGTAATTCAGACAGACTGTCTGGAAAGTGCAAACACAAACAAGCAGTTGTTAGAAAGTCGCACAGCCTGTCAAATTCATGGACTGGAACTAAATGTTGTTGCCTATAATTTGTGTCACATGTGTAATACCTATAGCTGTGTCAAAAATGTTTAATTTATGACTGTTGCAATGCAGGGGTCATACAGCACACAGGTGGCATACAGAAGAGGTATTGAATGTGTTTCCATATCTCTGCACCTGATTAATAAGACAGTTGAGTCATTTGACTGACAGGCAAGGAATTTTTCAAACCACCTGTTAGTCAGCCTCTTTTAGTGAAAGCAGCATTAATGGTGCAAAAAAAAAAAAATTTGTGTCAGCTGACCCAGCACAACTTTCCTGCACACTTCTCATACTGGCGTGCAGTGCTGTCCCCACTGGGACAATAGTCTCATTGTCCATTCTTTAGGTCAGGGCCATTATTCCCAACCTTGTCCAGTGCGGCCCATTTTAATTCTCTCTCATATTCAACACAGTAAGACTAGTTCTCCATGACACACACACACACACACACACACACACACACACACACACACACACACACACACACACACACACACACACACACACACACACACACACACACACACACACACACACACACATTCCTAAAATGAAGAAATACATTTGAGATTATGAGGTAATTCAAAAACTCATACTGACACCAGGGTACAAAGACTGTTACATGTTGTTACTTTTTAAAGACAGCTTATTCATTCATTCATTCATTCATTTCCTCTTTCAGTGATTCATATACTAATAATAAAGACTGGAAAATTTTTAAAAAGTTTTGAATGGGTTACCATAGAGACAAACAGACATGTGGTACTATTTATAGTTATGTTTTACAAATTTACAAATTAAAAAATTGTGGGGGTGCATAGTAGCTTAAAGGTATATTATTATCCATACTACATATTAGCACCAACCTCTTTCTTTTGTTTTTACAATGATTTATCTAAATGCATTCAGAAAACGTCATCACAAAAACCCAGCTGTCAGTCAAAGCCTTACCTGAGTTCAGATCCTAAGCTCTGTCAGTCCCACATGTAATCCTTAGAGCTGGAAACTCGTGCTCACTTTATGACATCTTAAACTCTGTGGAGCATCAGAGCAGGATGAACAAATCATTTAGCAAGATGAGAGAGAATGAGATATCTTCTCTCACTCTCTCTGTCCTGCACTGTTCCCCCACCTACATGTTTTTTCTCTCTCTCTCTCTCTCTCTCTCTCTCTCTCTCTCTCTCTCTCTCTCTCTCTCTCTCTCTCTCTCTCTCTCTCTCTCTCTCTCTCTCTCCACCCCTTTTCCTCTTCTTGTCTTTTCTAACCCTCGTCTCTCACACACTCCTTCCCTCCCTTCTTTTTTTCATTCTGCTACCACAAGGCAGTCTTTTATTCTCACAGCTGAAGAGCTCCTCACTTGTTCAACTCTGGAACGAGACACCCACCCTGATCCCAGATCAGGAGACAGAGAGAGAGAGGCTGGAATACAATAGGGGCGATTTATCACCACATACTGATGTAGAGATTTCAGAAATGGTGTCTCATATTAGATTCGTAATATCATCATATTGTGGTAGCAAGTCAGGTGGCTCTTTTTTTGGTCCTCACTCTCCCTGATTCTCCCTCGTCCATTCGATTCTCTGTATAAAGAAATCTAATTCCCACAACATAGTTGAATTCTGGCCAAGTCAGATAAGCAAAATGTGAAATTAAATTCAATTACAATAAGCCAATAAAGCTGCCCTCTAAATAAGTTAAAATGGCCTCTGTAAAATTTCTTAAGACAACAAACGGAAGAGAAAACTAAGCTACTCAGAATAATGTCTTATTTTAGTGTCCAAATGTTAAACACCCAAAATACACACACATACGCAATAGTGGCTCCCCGTAAACCCAACCCATCTCAACTCATGAGACATTCCACTAACGCATGTCTGGAGAGGACGTTGTGTGGGTTGGTATAGAGGGTTGGAAACTTTGGGGAAGCTAAGAAGAATGTGAGGTTGCAAAGAATGTCAACATAAAAACCTGTTTAGAAATATTCAGTGGGATGGGATATTATCAGTTAAGTAATAAAAGTGTAAATACAAGGTGAAGGCTGCTGCCTAATATCATATCCAGGTTAACTTGAAAATACCAGGCAAAAGTGTAGCTATATGAGGGCAGGGTAGGTGTGTTCTTAAATATTTGCCCAATGCCCATTAAAACTCACTTTTGTGCTTAAACATCCTTTTATCTCGTTTCTCTTCATCTTCCTTCCATCTCCCTCTGATTTATCTTAAATCCACACACCAAATTAAACTCTAAAAACTTAGCTACAGTAAATAGGACATGTTGTGTTTAATAAGGTATTTTACTTTTTTTAGGATGCACAGCGTCAATCAGTGGCCGTTTCCTTTTATAAGATTCACATAATTTCGCAGAGAATAGATGATGAAGTGGAAGAAAGGATGACCTCTGGTGGTTGTGCACATGTGTTTGATTTTCATCTATAACCTATATGGGGAGGCTGCAGACCGGGGGCTTGTACCATGATGGTAGTTGAGGGTTGCAGAATTAGTTCTGAGTTGACAAAACCAAACCAATCCCACCAGGCTTTGTTGATACCATGATGCTGATCATCAACTTTATCTGTCAACTCAGGCTTTGATCCTGAGTTTAGGAGTTTAGGTGTGATATCAGTAGCGAACAGCCAATCTGAGAAAGAGGGAAACTGCGATTCATTTCTCGCAAGAAAAGCAGCGCGATTCACTTCTCTTTCCTGCAGAATTTTACGAGATTGATTTAAACAAATTTACTCAGAAAGAAGAAAATATCTATCTATGAAATAGGGCAACTAAAAGAAAAGGTCTTGCTATATCAGTGCAAGTTAAAGTTGTGAAGTTAGTTTAGTTGATAAAGGTATAGAGAGAATTGAACATTTTGCTCAGTTAATAGTTATACATGTTGTTGCATTAATTGCCTTTTACTTTTAGAGGTTAAAAACTATAGTCTGTTCATTTTGCTGTTGATCTATGAAGCAAATTTGGTTGGTAAGAAAGGGGGCATTTTATCCCACCGCTGGGGCAAAACACCCCCTTTGTACAAAAATATTTTCAGTCAAAATAATTAATTATAAAGGTTGAGCAATTTTAATATTTGGTGAATAACTCCTGCCATAGTCAGTCAAAACTGGGATGGCAATTCTAGTCACATTTATGTTTTGTTTCACAGTAATGTCACATTTTCCTTAAGGGGGGCGTTTTCCCCCACTCTACCCTAATAATATCTATATCATACACAATTATTATTTTAAATAAGCATTAATAAGCCAGACGATTTTGTCTTTAAAATTCATTTGCTATGTAGTGACCTTTAATTTGGAGTAGCCTAGCTAGTAGAGTGACTTTATCGCATTAGACATGTGTCACTTTGCTCACAGCTGATTTGTCAAAGTTAGGTTTGCAACCTCTTACCTGAAACATAACCTGCACCGGACCAGGGGTGCGTTTCCCAAAAGCATCGTTGGCCAACTATGATCGCAATTTCCATTGAACTCTATTGGTAACGACGGAACTTGCAACATAGTTGGCTTTGGGAAACGCACCCCAGGTTAGCCTTGGAGTTAACAAGCGCACCCCAAGTTACTATGGCGATGAACACTGCTAAAAGCCAAACCACTTTCATGGTGGCTAAAACCCAGGGTTGCCGCAAACTAATAAAACATTCCTGGCTAGCCACCTAAACCAGCTTCATGGTATAGGCCCCGGGAACCGGTAGATATACGCATAGACATAATACATACATGTTTTTATTATGTCTATGGATATAGCCTACGGCCCAGTTTTACGTCCCTTTTGTTCCTGATGCGTCCAGTAGGGGGATATACTGCAAAATAACATCATTAATCGACGCTCGAAACTTATTAAAGGTGCTCTAAGCGATGGCGGGTGACATCACTTCTTGCTGACGTTTAAAGTATTGTCAAACAAAACGAAGGCTAGCTAGACCCTCCCTCCTCCTCATCCGGGCCCTAACCCCCCAAACCCCACTCCAAAATCCTTCTTATCGGTTATTGGCTGGAACAGTTTGTTATGTTTCGTGGTGCGGGTTAGCTCAGTTTGTTTTTGTTGCCGTTTGTGGAGCCTGGGGTGTCTGCAGAGACTGTGTTTTTTTACAGTCCGTCAGGAAGCTGGAGATCCTCTGACAGATTGAGGATGGTATGGAGAGCTGGGTCAGTTTGGCTGTGAGAAGACCAGGCATGATGGTATTGAAGGCCGAACTGAAGTCCACAAAGAGGATCCTTGCATAAGTCCCTGGTCTGTCGAGATGTTGCAGGATATAATGCAGTCCCATGTTGACTGCATCATCCACAGACCTGTTTGCTCTGTAAGCAAACTGAAAGGGATCCAGCAGGGATCCAGTGATGTCCTTCAGGTGGGCCAACACCAGTCTTTCAAACGCCTTCATGACCACAGACGTGAGAGCGACAGGTTTGTAGTCAATAAGTCTAGTGATTTTGGGTTTTTTGGGGACAGGAATGATAGTGGAGCGTTTGAAGCAGCAGGGAACTTCACACTGCTCCAATGATCTATTGAAGATCTGCGTGAAGACCGGGGCCAGTTGGTCAGCGCAGGCTTTTAAACAAGCAGATGAGATGCCGTCTGGGCCTGAGGCTTTCCTAATCTTCTGTTTTTTGAAGACTCTACTCACGTCTTCCACACAGACCTTAAGCTCAGGTTGGATGGCAGGAGGGGGGAGTAATGGGAGTGCAGGAGGTGATGGTAAATGTGTGAAGTGCAGGTCAGAGCCGGTGTGTGGTGTGAATGAGGGCTTTTCAAACCTACAATAAAATGAGTTTAAATCATCAGCCAGGTGTTGATGATTGTTCCCAGATCGGGGGGATGGTGACTTGTAGTTAGTGATGTTCCTCAGGCCATTTCAGACTGATGATGGTCGTTGGATGAAAACTGTTTTTTCAGTTTATCAGAGTAGCTTCTTTTAGCAACTCTGATCTCCTTTGTCAGTGGGTTTCTAGCCTGGTTATACAAGATTTTATCCCCACATCTGTAGGCATCCTCTTTGGCATGACGAAGGTGTTTGAGTTTCCCAGTAAACCATGGTTTATCATTAGTAAATGATAAGAATGTCCTGGTAGGAATGTAATGATATATGACCTACTGTAGAATGAAGACATACACAATTTATTTTCCTATTTTCCTTTTCTAAAATTCCAATGGCCATTTAGAAGAAAGAGACAATATTGTTGTTCACAATTTTTTTATTTGTTAACACCATTTATGAATTATGATCAGTGGCGTCATGCCAATTTGTGCCCCCTCAGATTTTTCCTCCCTGAATATTTATTTGCCACAACTTTATTCCTATTATGCTCCATAATTACCAGAGCCTATAACGACTCAAATATATTCTTCTGGATGCGTAATACATCGGTCAGCATCAGCCCGCCCCTTTTTCCTAATATGGTGTCTGTGTTTATCAAATCTAGAGCACTCTAGAATCTTTGCTGTGTATGTTCAAACAACTCACTCGTCTCGCACGTAGAGCTGGCAATGTTTTACAGATGGTCTTGAAGTGGTAAGTGGGCAAAGCAACAAATCGGCATTGAATTAGTTATCGGATGATATTAAAAGGTAGTGGGATTATTTGTGGTTGACCTGGAAATTTTAACTTGATCAAAAAGTTATGGATTTGATATTAGCTGCGAATTCAGAGCATTAACTTAAGTTGTGTCAGTGTTATCGATACGTTATCGATAGCTAGCCTAGTCTGACCGTAAACTAGTTGTCAAACTTCTTTCAAAGTCCTTCATCACATGTTAATATTAAAATAACTTAATTTCAGAGCACCACAAAGTCAGACCTCAGCACCTTTATGTACCTTTAATGAAAGATCGTTTTTAGGTCACATACCAATTTAAAATCATAACATAAAAACTGCAATGGTACTGTTTTTAAAATCATGTATAGTAGGCCTAAGTGTACAGTAAGTGTGTGTGTAAACATGCTTTAATGAAGTAGAATTCAAAAGCTTTTGAATTTGAGCTTACAGTTCTTTCATCAACCTGTCTTTTACATAAACTTACAAAATAAATACCTTAACTTAGTCCTCAGATAGAGTAGGGTTGCTGCTAGCTCCGTTAAGGTATTTCTGTCCCTCCCAAACTGAATTGAAATGGTATGTTTAGCAGACAGAATTTAAACATTTTCAGGGCGAGAAACCCCCTGACCCCTCCTAACATGATCCATATCACCCGTCAGAAAATAATTGCAACGTCTCAGATTGTGCCCCCCCAGAATTTTTGCTTGCATGACGCCCCTGATTATGATGACTTCCGTAGATGACTCCCCTATGGCTTGCCAGTCTTCTTGAACTGTTTTTCTATAATCATGTCAAAGTGCTCCTGCTCACTGATAAAAAATAAATAAATAAACATTGAAAAAATTAAAAAGGACATCCAGGGTGAATTTGATCTTGTCACTGTGGGTGTGCTGCCCAGAATTGATGCCAGGTGAGTGTGGATTGCATCAATTTGCTCCTGATCTTCAAAGTACAACGGCACTGGCACTTGTTGGTGGAACACTTTTGGAAAAAGTGTCAAGCCACTTTGATTTCTTTTGGCCACAGATGATGGACTGTGCAGAGAAAATTGAAAATGACATTAAAAACGTGTCCATGTATGTCTCGGGAAGTCGATTATTAACTAGACAAGCTATTGGTTTGGAATGCAGTTAAATAAAGAGATGGGTGTTTATAGTTTATACAAGTTTATAGAGAGAGAGATTTTCATTTCCTTAAAGGGATAGTTCACCCAAAAATGAAAATTCTGTCAGTATTTACTCACCCTCATGTTGTTCCAACCCCGTAAGACCTTCGTTCATCTTTGGAACACGAATTAAGATATTTTTGATTAAATCTGAGAGCTGGATCACTCCTCCATAGGCTTCTAAGGGATTGACACTTGTTCCCCGAAAAGTTATTAAAGACATTGTTAAAATAGTCCAAGTGACTACAGTGGCTCAATCTTAAGCTTATCAAGCGACGAGAATAGTTTTTGTGCGCAAAAACAAACAAAAATAGCGACTTTATTTCAACTATTCATTTCCTTCTCTGTGGGCCTCTAGTCAGTTCATGTAATGTGATTGCGTAGAGCTACGTCACACGTAGGCTCACTATTGGCCTTCTATGTAGATCAGTGGTGTGATGCGTATGACGTATAACAACAGAAGCTTACGCTATTACACTAGTGAACTGACTCGAGGCCCACAGAGAATGAAATGAATAGTTAAAATAGTCATTATTTTTGTTTCTTTTGCGTAAAAAAAGTATTCTCGTCGTTTGATAAATTTAGGATTGAGCCACTGTAGTCACTTGGACTATTTTAATGATGTCTTTAATGACTTTTCGGGGAACAAGTGTCAATCCCTTAAGAAGAGTGATCCAGCTCTCAGATTTAATCAAAAATATCTTAATTTGTGTTCCAAAGATGAACGAAGGTCTTACAGGGTTGGAACAACATGAGGGTGAGAAATTACTAACAGAATTTTCATTTTTGGGTGAACTATCCCTTTAAGTAACTAAAGCAAAGACACACCTTTATCAGATGCAAGTTAAAGAGAACTTGGTAAAGATATATGATAAAACTCACATTAAGTGCACATACCCTACATTTTATTCCAGATCAGTAAGCTATTTTAAGAAAATTTTATATTAAGATATAAATTATATAATTAGATCATCTCATTTGTAAGAAACAACTCAAACAAGAATCTACATTCAAACCATATCGGAAAAGTTTTTTAATGTGAGTTTTATCATGTATGACGTTGGAAATAATCAAAATATTTGAGTCTTATCATGAAGAGGCCATCTCACGCAAGCTAAAGACGGGAAACAAAAGGAAAATTCATTTTGAAAGTGAGTAAGGCTAAGGGCAGCTACATGTGGTTAGCCAAGTTTGAGCCAGACAGAACATCAAGCTGACCGTCAAGAAAATGTAAAAATGTAGCTAATATCATTATTTGTAAAGTACTTTCCTCAATTACATATCAAAAGCAGCAAAAGTAAACTTAACGTTACTTGAAATCGAACCCTATTAAAGCAACACTATGTAGTTTTTCAACCTTCATAATATATTTCCAAGACCCTTGTGATGGTACATCGACTTGTAATAGGTTGAATGACATGTCTGCCATAGCCTGCCAGTGTATCGCTTTTACTGGCACTACGTAACTTCGGGGTTTGGGTAGTAACCCGAGCACAAAAAGAACTACAAAATTCGACTGCTTTACGGCATACCTCACTTCCCCCAACACCCCCCACGTCCTCATATTCTGATGTGAGAGCCCAACTAGCGTTTGTTTGCCGTCTGTATGTTGTTGTCATGGCCGAAGCAGCAACTAAAACGAAGAAGGCAAAGGTTTTTTCGGAGGAGACTAGAAAGAGAAAAAGGGAGAGTGACAAAATAAAAGGCCGGACGAGGATCAATATTGGTCCAGCGTTCATACGCTGGCCTGAGCTAAAGGAGGAGGAGGAGGGGTGCCCGACCAATACTGACCTGGTGTTATGTTACAAGTGTAAATTTTGTACAGCCTAATGTTTGAGTAGGGTATTAAGCACCTTTTCTTAGGACAAAAAAAAAGTAAGCCTATGTCTAAACGGCGTGTACAAGTTTGGTAGGGGCTACATTCTTGCAAGTAAATAATACATAATTAGACGGACAAAATAATTTTTCAGGACAACTATCCGAATGTCTGCAGGCTGATAGTCATGATTGTTTATTTATTTTTCTGGTGAAAGTGTCTTGCCTCAGGCTATAATGCAAATCGATTTTTAAAATTTGTAGATTTATCTATGGTAGCTTGATATTATAATATTGACGATATATGGCTATTACCTACCAGACAAACATTGAATTGAATTAGCATATCCATTATGCCAATAGGCTACTATAATGACACTGGGTTGTAAACGTGAACTACGCAATCTTTTGGCATTTGAAAAAATAAAACCCATGAAATTATATTCATATGACATGCTGAAATATATGCCAATGTACCTGGAATGAAGACATTTCACACGCAACGCTGGCAGTCTTTTCCAAGATGTGAGAACTCGCAAGAACTCAAGACAGTATCGGCTTATCAACAAATGCACGTGTATCCCCTGGAGTAGGCCTAACCATGACAGATTTTAGACAGTAGTAAAAGACAATACTGTTTCCCAACTGTAGGGGGACCCTGAGAGCAAAAATTACATGGTGTTGCTTTAAGGGCCACTGTGGTCCTTGGTTTGTAAATAACATGAAAACTATTGGAAATGGTCTTAAGTTGTGGGATACAGACTGATCGAGATGAATAGCTCTGTAGCTCCTTCAGAAATTCAACTGGATCCACTTTAGGAGATTGAAAGAGAATCCATCAGAAGAGCGTTTGTGCGTAAAACAATTTCACTTGCTCCGTGGCCGCACTTTCCTCCAGCTGAGATGATGCTTTAAAAAATAAAAGATTCACAACTGTACAGTATTTCTTCCAAAACATGAGGGATGAAAAAATAACTCCCCTTATTCCTAAACATGACTTTGATAAGCACACACAAAAAAAAATTCTTCTCCTCGGTTCATGTTTTCCAAAATTAACATTGACAGACAATAATAATTTCTCAATCACATACAGGCCTCAATCTACTTTCAGTGCTTCTAACAGACACATATGAGAAAAGCCCAGCCTGTAAAAACTTACATCAACTCTCCACGCTAGTTTTAAGGTTGAAAAACAAAAGAAAACAGAAAAAAATTATTCATTCAGTGTGGCCAATCAAAAAACTGACTGGTTCATGTGACTGGGTGACAACTAGTTCTGCTACATATTGGCTTCATGCAAATACTGGTGGACTGATATGGCGTGGTAATTGTTTTATTATAATATCAGATGCACTTCAACATATTTCAGCATTCCAGACCATAAATGATTTTATAACATAACATTCTTTACATTGTGATAAGCATTCAAATGGGACACATTAACTGCAGAAAAAAGGACAGCTCACAAAAGCTAATTTTTAGACTATTTATTGATTTGTTTTAAAGTTTACACTGGAATGTTCTTTTACATAAACCCCTAATTCGTTATTTTACAAAAAAAATCTCTGAAGTCTTTATACCATTCCCCAATCCACATTATGATTCCATGAAAACCAAACCAAAACATTTAATACGCCCTTCCCATCGTCAAAATATGCAGAGACATTCAAGGCATTATTTGGAACCAAGACAGCAAGGGAGACCTCTTTCTTCAGTGGGGGCCATGTGGGGTTGAGACTGAAGTTTGGGATGATGGCTTGGCAGGCTGGGAACCACTCTTAATGCTGATTTGAGACCAGAGGTCCCTCCCTGAAAACCCATTCACAATCATTGACAGTCAAGAGACACACATGATCCCGATCCTCCACTGAGCGGGTCAATCTACACACAACACATTTCAGATAAGAATGAGCAGGTTGCCTTTTAGCAGTATGAAAGTCCAAGCCTGTAGTTCCTGCTTTCAATAGAAAACATGATATAAACCAGACAAACTGAGCTCTCATTTTTGAAGCACCGCAATGCTTTCAGCTTAAATTAAACGACTCACTGTACTAAATGTGGTTAATGGCTTTAAATGTTTTTCCAATTTAATTGTTTGTCAAATTGCCCTCAGATGTCAATGATACTGGAAACAAAGTTTTGAAAATGAACTACAAGTTCTATTTCCTATTAGGTTGGCATTACTACACCAAAGCAACATAAAGCAAGAAAACAGCGAGTTAAACAAAGATCCGAGCACAGATTTAGTTCTTAAACATGAGAGGTCCAACAGGAGACTGAAACGGGAGATGAAATATATTTTAGACAAAACAAGGAGTATGAATGACAAAGAAAGACAAAACAATGACTACAAACATTTCAGGATTTGGACGAGAAGGCTATTGCAAGCAAGGTACAGCAATCTTCTAGTGTTTCAAAAAAGTTAGTTCACAGCACAATGAAAATGAAACTTTAGAAAACCACAAACTGAAAGAAATGACATGAGCAACTTGACCCTTACAGTGAAGGTATATGAACCATCAATTCAAATATATACTGCCATGATGGCATCAAATAAATAAAGCTCGAACAGCCCACCTCCCTCCTGATAAAGTCTCCATTTTAGCCCCAACCCTCGCGGATACTCACTGGCCTTTATAAAGAAGGTTACTTCGTGAAACAAATTTGGTACAGGTACAGCCAATATTGCCAGCAAAGTCTAAAATGACTTAATTTTCTTTTTAGGGGATAAAAAAGCAAGCAGAATCCCATTAAAGTACTGCTGAAGATGATAAAGATTGCATCGTCCCTCCATTTGTGTGTCTCTCCCTTCTTTTATTTATATGAATGTTTTCAGTCCATTTATCTGCTCTTCTGTCAAGTTGGGTGGAATTTTGTTAGTGACGTTTCCTTTTATAGTATTTCATACTTGTCGACCACAAAGGATGTTTCTGTGGAGAACCGAACCGGGCTGTCCCCATCCACTTGAGACACCTTAGTGACCTGACAGGAGAGAACATGAACAAAGAGAAAAGAGGAAGAAAAAAAAGTTTAAATTTTCAAGTTACATTTTTTTCTCCTTTATTTTAACCAGGAAGTCCCTTGAGACCGAAATCTCTTTTTCGAGGGAGACCTGGCCAAGACAGCACACTAGTTACAAATTAAATACAAAATACAACATAATCAACAAACAAACAAGCGTCACACATAGAAAGGAACCGGTCACATATGGCAGTTACATTGTGTTATATGGCATTTTAACATGGCCTTAAATTCATTTAATGGGGCTAGATCAGTTAGATGTAGCAAATTTTGATTTATACATAATTTTAATCCCTAACCCAGGGTTTAACAAACTTTTTTGATAGCCCACACAGGGCTCAACAATAAAGACTGTTACTGTTTTGATCGGGCCAGTGCTGCATCGTCACAAAATTTTATCATTAGCATGTGCTTTTAAGTCTTTCAAAATTAAACATTTAACTGCAAGTAAGCAGCGAAAGAACTCAGTTTGGTATTGCACACTGGGTGAGAAGTCAACCTTATTTATTACAATACAAGGTTGCATGGGTCAAAAACAATGAAAACAACAAATATTTCAATTTTATTTTTTATTCATTACTTTTTTGTGGTGGGGCAAATAAAAAGTTGAAGGCCCAACCGAAAAAAAAAATCCTTAGTGTTGAGCTCTGCCCCCTATGATTTAAAGGTAATATTTCAATATTTAACAGCACATTCACGGTTCTCTGGTTTCAGAGATTATATATATAAGTCATGCATGCAGGTAAACAAAAACAAAAAAAAGTGTTTTAACTTTTTTAGAGAGGGTTTTTGAAAATGATTTTATTTTAAAATAATTAATTTTACATTTAAAATGTTATGATTGTATTGATTATTAACTTTTAATTAGTTAATGAACCCCCCTGCTGCTCCATAACAAACCCCAGTTTGGGAAACCATGACCTCTCGTCTTACCTGAATGTCACAGTAGCTTCCCTTGGAGACAAAGGAGACACTGACAGGGAAAAAGTCATTGGGCTGGCCATTTATGCTGAACTCCATGCTACCGGTCTTATTCTTTACATCGATCACAGGCAGAGACCACTCCAGGACATTTCGTCTGCTGTCATGGCGATATTCTCCATCTAGGTCACCAATCACAGGAGCTCCTACTCCAGACCTGTGATGAAATAGTTTCAATAGAAAATTGTAAATAAACCAAATGACCCCAAAATGCTTCATTACACATCAAAGCAGAAGGTACTTTAATATGGTGTATAATGCGAGTGATTAGGGTCCTGAACTAAATTCTATGAACTTCTACTCACGGTACAGGAATAGAGATGACTACATCATTGAGTTCCAGAGTTTCATCCTGTAGCTCATACTCGATGTTTACATCACAGCCGGTACCACTCTCAGAGGGCCAGCAGTTTACTGCAGAGACCAAACAGACAGGAATTGGATGAGCATAGTTCATTTGACACTATGGTTGAGACATAAGCTGTTAGCTTCATTGGTATTACTGAAACAAGATGTTTAAGACTGACTTGTTAGTGGAATGAGAGATTCCTCTGTGGTCTGTAGTCTCCACTTCAGCACACCCACGTCAGTTTTCAGGGGGAAAGATTTGTCTGGGTTTTTCAGACCAATCACTGACTCCGCTGTGAACAGTTTTTTGTCCACATTGGGATGAGTCTACAAAAAAAGGAAGAGTGTTATACACTTCAATAGTTTCCATTTTCTTTTTTTAGTGGTTTTAGAATACACAGAAACATTTAATAGTTTTCAGTTTTGGTTTGTGTTGTAGTTTAGTTTTATTTCATTTACTTTTGGTATCAGTTTTTTTATTAGTTTTAATAGGCCCTACTCGTTTTTTGCACTACAACCCAATGCCTATACCAATACATTTGATTTTATTACAAGAAGCATCATATTCAGAATTATTATGATGTGCCAATGCTGCTAGATTTAGAAAAACGTCACCTGCAACTGGACGCCTCTCTTGTCGTTATTGCTGATATTTAGCCTAATTCGCCCATTCTTCTCATCAGACACTCTGAGGGTAATCATGCCAATCACTTCCATGTTCTGGAGGCCACCATCACGGCCACACGTCAGGGTGATCTTTTCCTCCACCCGCATATGCACACTGAAAATTAGACAAATTGTTTAGATAATTGTAAAAAGATTATCCTATATGTTGCAAACCTATCATATCTTAAGCCAAATCTTAGTCCTGTTTCACACATGTGTTTGTGAATTCATGTGAATTCATGAACACATGGGATTTCTGGGTTATGGCACACCCTATTTCCTCTGAGAAAAGAAAAAGAAAAAAGACAAGGAGTGGGTCATTGAGAATTATTTGATTGTCGAACTCAAAATCTAACTTAAATGAGGAATCCAAATTCAGTTAGCCTTAGAAAGTGGTGCTTATCTGCCTTCATTGTTGATGAAAAGATGCATTTTCACCATACGTTCTGCTGAGTTCAGTGTGAAATACGCAGCAAAAATAGGCTCAGTGCTGAAACTCTGCTTGACATGCTGCTCAAACGTACAGTGTGAATACTGCAACTGTTAAAGGCCTTGTCCACATTCATACATTTTCGTTTGAAAACACATCTCTCCGTTTCGGCCTTCCGTCCACACTGAGATGTCGTTTTTATGAACGAAAACTAAGCTTTTTGAAAACGTCATTTTTACATTGAAGAGTGGACTGTCAGGGTTTTGAAACCAATGGCGCTAATTTAGTCATGTGACGCAAATTGTAACAATAGATATTCATGTTTATATAGGTATCGTGCCTGTTATGTGCCATTCACATTCACGCAGTTGCTAAAATATGTTACTTTGCACTCTTCATATCACAGTACAGCAAAGATGACAGAAAATTCACTTGCATTTGCTGTCCTGCGGCAAAACATGAGAGCAGTTGCATTTTAATGGTGAGTGAGAGTGAACTGGATGGATCAGTGAATGTAGAGATATTTTGCTAAATAAAATGATCCTGCCAGAAGAATTGCGTGATAACTTCATTATGTCTTGTTCTGTCATTGTGTCATCAGCTTTTAAGAGGGTTTACGCATGCGCAGTTAGGTGAATTGCCCGACGGCTGATCGTCGGCTTGGTGTCCCCCAGGCCTTACATGCTGCTGATCTAAGATGTGCGAAACAGGTCTTAATCTGAAACCAACTGAAGTAGGTAGCACATTTAAAAAAAAAAAAAAACTATTTCCTTATCTAACTTGCATTTGTAAAGCCTCTCAAAGAAGACATTGCATTTACAAACCCACAAATGGACCTTTAATGCATTAATGAATAGTAGTGCTAAATAAACAGTAATTATTTTAACTGAATAAGATCATACACTCCACTAATGTTTTATTGATTATCCTCAATCTGGTTCTATCATTAAAAACAGACATGTCATTACCTCTCTGTGTGGGTTGGAGGAGGAAGAGATTTGGACGCATCTGAGGGTCTTTTGCCTGTGCCAGGCAAGATGATATTTTCTCCCTCTGACTTAAGTTTGTCCACAAAGTCATCCACCTCCTTCCCCTTGCCAACCAGTTTAAGTGCTTTACTTGGACCACTGGACCTAAAACAAAAGGGCATTAAAATTGCAGCCTGCTGCTTTTTTATACAGTTTGAGGATCGCTGAACTCTATTAAGATTATAGCTGTACCTGACGGGTGCAGGGCTGGGTTTGGGTTTTTCAAGCTCGATCAGCGTGTCTGTGATGATGGATGTGTTGCTGCTGCTCATGCCCGAGCTGCCAAAACCACCAAAGCCCGGACCCTTCTTTCCACGTTCTGCATCACGCCGTATCTGCTGAAGTTCTTTAGCCTTCCGTCTCATCTCTGCCTTAGCCTCGCGCTCCTGAGTCTGATGAACAATTGAGTGGTTTAGAGTGAAGAAAAGATAATCAACAGTAAAGTGCATCATAATTAATAAGAGCCCTTGCCAGTAGGTTATTTATAAACAGCAACATAGCTGGGATTAGGGATGTTAAATTATGAACTCCACACAGCACCTTGTTTCACGCATTAGGAACATATTGATCCTCCTCCTTTGCTTCAATGCTTGTACCTAAGCTATGCAAGTCTAGCAGATGGGAGAATTTTCTAGAATGTCATTAAATGCCGTAGACTTTCTCTAATTCAATAATTAGAAATTTCAATAATTAGCCAAATTCAATAATTAGAAGAGGATAAGAGAATACTTTAAGAGACGGATGGCAAAGCAAGAAATGTCTCTCCTACCTCTCTGACGGCACGGAAAACCTTTTCCTCATGAGAGTCCATTTCTGTGAATGTCCGGATCTGGGCCAAGTTGACATTTTCTCTATAACCGAGTGCAACAATCTCATCGAACGCAAAGATGAGGTCAAAGCAGTGCTCCGAAATCTCACTCTCCTCCAGGACACGACAATATTCAGGAATCTACCAAAATAAAAGTAAAATGAACAAATCAAGTCAGTTTCATTTGAAAATTCTGATAGTAACAAAACGATTTGTATTGTGAAAAAGTTGAAAAACCTGAATTTTATTTAATTGAACAACCTAAGTTGAACACGTCTAAGTTTCTATTTTACAAATGAATTAAAACAAGGTAAGATCTACAGAAAAATACTTTAATTTCTTTCATTACTAAAACTGTTTTTTTTTGGTTTATTTTACAGAAAAATTTAAATTTGCTACTTTATAAAAGTGTTAATTGTAAGCAATCCAGTATATCCTATATTCTATATCCAGTGAAAAACTGTAAATGTTATTTTACATTATCATGTAAAATTTATGGTTTTTCTAAATAAAAACTATGGATTGCCATATGACATTCCCTGACTTATGCGTTATAAAAACTGGTTAAACGTTTTTTATAGTGAATTTCAGGTAATGAAAAGTGAACATTGATGTGCATCAAGAAGTGATGAAAAAACAAAAACAATTTTGTTGTCCATAAAAAGTATTTTATTCCACTGTGTATGTGGTTTCTTTCGTACCACACGTGAGAAGAGACGCAGTGTCTCCAGGTCCTCCAGTATATTACTGTTTTTGGTGGTGACCAGCACCATGTAGAGCTTTTCCAGAGGCTGGTAGACGTAGCGCACACTCTCAGTCTCCACAAATGTGTGCTGTTTGCCGGTGTTCATCAGCTTGGGAAAAGCGGCCAGCAGACCCTCCACTCGCGTCCGTGTCATCTCCACAAACTGCCGTGACACCAGGGCCTTACCTGCCTTGGTGCAGATTGCTGCTGCCAACAGCACCTGGAGAAGAGTTATTGAACAAGAAATTTAGGGAGCCATTTAAAAAAAATAAGCCAAAACGGCCGTACAAAAGTGCAGATTTACGATAAAAGAGTAACCCTTGAACTTGACGCACAACGTAATGACAGCAATTGACGCCTCTCGCAGTTCAAACAAACAGGGCTGGGCAGTCGCGTTCGTCATTACGTTGTGCGTCAAGTTCAAGGGTTACTCTTTTGGCGTTAATCCATGCGTACGACCATCTGCCGGAAGCTAGTTATTTTAGTCGATAAAGTTTTAAAAATGTATATTTTTCTTACACAAACGCATCGCTTCACTTCAGAAGGCCTTTATTAACCCCCGGAGAAGCGTGGAGCACTTTAATCATGAATGGATGCGCTTTGATGGACTTCCAAAGACATACACCCATTCACTCCTATTATCAAGCTTGGAAGCTTGTATTACATTTTTTAATATAACTCAGATTGTATTCGTCTGAAAGAAGAATGTCATATACACCTAGGATGGCTTCAGGGTGAGTAATTCATGGGCTAATTTTAATTTTTGGGTGAACTATTCCTTTAAGAGTGAAATTCACACGTTTTCCAGCACTTCAAAGCTCTAAATATTATCCAATTTTAATTTTAATGTAAGGATTTGAAAAAACTAAAGGTTTAAAGATGTTGGCAAACAAACACTTTGACTAAAAAAAGACATGAAACTACAACTATAACCAGTATTTGGCGGCAGAGAAGCACTTACTGACTTATTAGCCATTTCCACTCCCTAATATATGGAAAAAAGTAGGAAGTCTCAAAGTCTCATGAACAACAAGAACTTTTATTCAAACTGTAACTGAATTACACAAAAAACAAGTAAAGAGCGCTCCTTATATAATTACTGAAGCTGTTGGTCAGTTCAGTATAATACTAAAGAAGAACAATTGTACTAGGGATGGGCATTCGATTAAATTTTCTTAGTCGATCGTCGGGAGAATTAACGATCGACTATCGATTAATCATTAATATTTTTATATTCAAATTCATTATTTATTTAACTTTTTATAAATTAAAAAATGCAATGAAAATACAAACATACAGTGTGTTTTTCCTCGATTAGATCTTTATTACAAGATGATCAACTTGTGGCAGTAAAACTGGACGTTCGGTTAGGCTAAACTTGAAGATATATGCGCTGTGGTGCTCGAAAGCAACGGAACCTGCAGCTGCGAGTTGGCGTTCTTAAACAGAGACCCTCGTTTGTTCCAAAATAATAAATAATAAAAAAAAATCATGTTAAACAATAACTTAACCAAAAACATAATAATTCTTAGATCTGACAGGTTTTGTCAAAATGTAACTCAAAACTATCCGAGAACGGAGTCGAGAAAGAGGGTGAGAGATTAGCCTACCTACAGTAACAATCAATTAGGCTAGGCTACTTAACAAAGCCTCATAAAAAATAACTAGTAACTCACATACAACTTCTACACCAGTCTACTGATTTTTGTTGAGAAAGATCATTGCATTGCATCATTGATGACATGATCTGGGGTCAGACGCGACCGCAACCTGACCGTCAAGCCTCGTTTACACTTTCGCCTGGCTCTGCAGCGCGAGTCTCCGCAGACTGCTCGCGCACCTCCCCAAACAGACGAGGCGTTTATACTCGACGCGCTCGTCTGTGAAACACCGAATACCGCAATGACGTCATTTTTGCCGCGCTCACCTTCGCGCTCGTGCGGACGCGTCGAGTGTAAACAAGGCTTCAGTCCAGCCGCTGAAAACACCCGGTCTGAGGGGACTGACGTTGCCGGATGCACAGGTACCTCCGCACTAACTTGACCAGCCCGGGGAACACGTTCACTTTCCACTCACACTACGCAACGCAGCAGCATTAGTTTAATGACAATCGATAACAAATTAACCTGATCGACGAAATTCTTAATGATCAATAATCGATCGTCGATTAATCATGCCCATCCCTAAATTGTACATTTAATAAGAGTAGAAAAAAATGTTCCCTATAAAATTTTGGTTTTTGAACATTAGTGTTGTTAATAAAAGTTAATTGTATCTGCATCTCAATTCAAGCTCAGTGCTTTACTGTTAAATATCCAATTAACAAACATGTAATATTGTCAGTAACTGCCCTTATTAATGCAAAACAATAGTATTTTTCTAATTAAACTAACATTATGATTAAAAATCCCCCTAGCGTTACTTAGGCTATGTTTACACAGACACGATCTGAAGAGAAAACGCAAAAGTGGCGTTGCGTTATCACTTTTTATTCTGCGTTTAGACGAGCGTTATGGGGGGGAAATACGCGTGCATATGGTGACGCAAATGTGTGTGAAATTCGATGTAGTATGCACTCCAGGCAGCTAGGTGGCAATATGGCACTGCCACACAACAACACCAATATCTGAGAATATTTTGTACAACTGCTGAAAAGACTCTTGTACGTTTATCAGAGCTGCTAGGGCAACTTGAAGGTCCGACGCATAGACATCGTATAGATAGACGCCCTATCGACCGCTACTGCCTATTGGGGCGGACGAGCCGTGGGGCCGCCATCTTAAACCGGTCACCCGCTCCGCTCAGTGTATTCTGTTTGGCAGGTGCAATGAGCCGCCAGCGCATTTAATTAATCATATCTCGCTGAATACCGAACTGATTTTCACGCAGGGTTTTTTGCTGCAAAAAGATCATACACGTAGCTACGATACAGGACACATTGAATATTTTGTTCACAAAATACAACTAATAGTACTGTAATGTTAAATGTTAAATCTAATGCCTGGTTCAGATTACAAGATTTTTTTTGTCTTTTACGATAGTCACTGTGTCAGATTACACGATTTTGACTCCTAAAATCTTGTCGTGTCGTGGACATGTTGGTTGTTATTTTCCTGTACTAGCGCATGCCTGTGACGTAAACGTCTACGCGACGAGAGCCACCGTGAGCAGATTTGCGTTTTTACCCGGAAACGCGACGGTGGAGCGGTTTTAAGATTTCCACTCGGGAGGGTGGTTTCACTTTTTTGCGTGTTTAAGCCCCCAAAACGCCGTCGCCGAGTAAACGAAAGGCACATCCGATAAAATATTTTTACGTTTTCACTCGGAATCATTCTCGTGTAAACAGGGCCTAAATCAGGTGCTGCCAGCCCCATCTGTAGAACTTAGTGGCACCAGTGCTACTGCTCTCAAAAGTTAGTCTTGAGCTCTGAAAGAGCACACTAAGATTCTATTTACATTCCTTCCACGAGCAAAACAGACACAACTTTATAAATTAAGTATGCAAACATTAGCGCCAAATAAAGTGTTTAACTTAGGATAAATAATTCTTCATAACAGTAAAGACAGAGCCCATCTTTCACATTCACATGATCAGCTGTCAGAACACACGGACTACTGTAACAAAGGCTGTCTGAAGCAAAACAGAGAAATGCCTAATAAAACCAACAATGTGATTACATATCATTCAAGGTTCCCATACATTCTGAGCAGTGATTTTCCATGATTTTTCCTGTCAAGTGTGATGACTAGACATGGATTAGATAAAGTTAAAGAGCTTACACACACAAGGTGTTATTTCAATGTGTTGACGTAATTTCTACTGAAACAGGAGGGACAGGGCAGAAGTATCGAACATCTCTTACCCTTTTTTTAAATTGCCAATAGCATTTAGTTTATAATTGCCAATAGCATTTAGTTTATATCACAGCTTGGACAGAGCCATGAGCTGGTAACGGCCGTTTCACACCGCAAGCATGAGCGGCGTGTGAGCGGCGTGTGAGCGGCGTGTGAGCGGCGGGTGAGCAGCACGTCAGCGCAACTACATCGTCACTGCAGCTGCAGATGCGCGCGAGTATTCACACTGGAAGTGTTTGTACAGCGTCACAACAGCGGCTCACAGGCTACATATAAGCAAGCATTTCTTTACAAAGACTTTTGTAAAATTTGTTTTTAGAAGTTGGTCATAAACACATTTGAAGTTTGTTCAAAGCCCAAAATGAATAATTAAAAACAAGTTTAATGGGTACATTTTCTTTATGTTAGTCTCCATTTCCTTTTCTGACATACTGCAGTTCTTGTTAAAACACACTAGACATGCAAATTCTATGCGTTTGAATGAATGAAAAGTTTTTATTTTGAACATGTAGAAAAAAAAGAAAGAAAAAAAATCATACTAACAATTAATAACAAAAAACAATTAATGACAAAAACAATTTTAACTTATACATGTCCGAAAAGGAGTAGGAAGAAGCATAAGCTTATTCAATCCTACCCCATCTCCACTACTTTTTAATAATTAATTAGCTAATTAACCGGTTGACCGAACATTTTGATCAATTTGTCTCTACACGGCAAAAAAACAAAACCAACATACATATTTACCTATGTTTATATAAATATTCAATAAAAAATTACATAAGAAAATAAATAAAAAATAATAATAAAATAAAAAAAATAAAAAATATAAATAAACTTTCACCTAACTAATAACCTTCATCCTCTCTATACCTTGCAAATATCATATTTTTACAATGCTTTTTAAACTGAGTCATACTTGGGCATTGTTTAAGTACTGAACTTAATCTGTTCCACAACTTCACTCCACATATCGAAACACAAAAACTTTTTAATGTTGTACTGACACATAATTGTTTAAAGTTGCTCTCACCCCTAATATTATATCTCCCTTCTCTATTAAAAAACAGTTGTTGAATATTACCAGGGAGTAGGTTATTTTTTGCTTTATACATTATTTGTGCTGTTTGAACAAAAACCAGATCAGTAAATTTCAATGTCTTGGATTTTAAAAATAATACATTTGTGTGATCTCTATAACCAGCACCATGAATCATCCTTATGGCTCTTTTTTGCAACCTAAATACAGATAATAGTCTGCATCCGTAAGTATTACCCCAACCCTCTGCACAATAGTTTAGATATGGTAATATCAGTGCACAGTAAAAAATGTGGAGTGATTTGTAGTTCAGAACATGTTTCGCTTTGTTCAATATTCAAATACTTCTTGAAAGTTTATTGTGTATATGTTTTATGTGAGATTTCCATCATATTTTGTCATCTATTATCACTCCAAGAAACTTATTTTCATTAACCCGTTCTATGTCCACCCCATCTACCTGTATCTGAATTTGTATACTCTGTTTACAGTTACCAAATAACATGAAGTTAGTTTTATTAATGTTTAATGATAATGATAATCTCCTCTAGTTCCTGTAAATTCCCCCCAGAACAAAAAATATTTGTGTCATCCGCAAATAGCACTAGTTTTACTGTCTTTGTAAGTTTGCATATATCATTTATATATAACAAAAACAATTTTGGACCCAGAACTGACCCCTGGGGGACGCCACAAGTAATGTCCAAGTACGACGATGAGTGCGTTTTGGGCACTTTTTGTGTGAAATCATATTAATTTTGTCCATCAAAAGTGTACTTTCACTTTAATTGAGCGTGAGCAGCGCAGCAAAAATAGACTCGAAGCCGAAACCCCCGCTTCACTGCTGCTCACGCTCCTGCTCGCGGTGTGAACGCACTCATTGATTAACATGCACACCGAAAAAAATACGCGCTGCTCACGCGCCGCTGACGCTTGCAGTGTGAAACGGCCGTAAAGCTGCAGTTTCCTCCTAAACTCTAACCATTTCTCCTCATAATCTCCTCCATTTTCACTTTAAAATATAGCATTCTGTGCAGAATTCAAATGGGTCGGATGCGTTTTCTGGCATGCGCCGACTCGCGCATAAGACCTGCTCTGTGCTATCGTGTCTCTGGACCGGGGAGTTGACTGTGTGCGGCTGCGGCGGTTCGCTTCGCTTGACACTATTGTGAAACCAACCAGTCTGAATCTTTCCCTATCCCCTATAGCAGTGGTTCTCAAACCTGTCCTGGAGGACCCCCAACACTGCACGTTTTCTTTGTCTCCCTAATCAAACTCATCTGATTCAACTCATCAACTCATTATTTCATGGGATAATGAGCTGATGAGTTGAAGGTTTAAGAACCACTGCCCTATAGTACACTACAGTATGTGCCATTCACCATGTAGAAAACAGTAAATATGCGACCGAATATTAGCCATAGCTTCAGCATTTATTTATAATGTTGGGAGCAGGATGCTAATTTTGGGCAGGAGTTTTATGACAGAACTTGGTATTTAGTTCCATGACTTTTACAGGTCTGGAAATAACACTTTTGAAATTCAGTAATTTTCAAGATTTTTCAAGCTAATGGAAACCCTTATCATGAGACAGCAAAACCAGCCAAAGTAACAGAGTATGAATGCGTTTCTTTTAATACCATCAAGGAATCAAAGGGGTGAAGAGTTTTGTGGTCTGTTTTGAGATAAACTACCCACTGCATTCATTGAGTGCATTTCTGACTAGACAGCTGCACACTTCAAAATAATACAGTGCAATCCTCTATGACCCTGGACTCTAGTCCACATTATAAAAGACAAACCCAATGATTTTGTATGGGATTAAGATATCAACCACTTCCATAAAACATCTTTACAAAAACTATCAGGCAATAAATGACAGTATGCCTATCCATCTACCCTTAAATTCTGCATGTCCCCACCCCCCTGAGTGGATTATTTTTCTTTATGATGCTCTCCGTTATTGGGAAAATAAAATATTCCATTTCAGCTAAATTTTATAGAAAAACCTTGAAACAATCCATCCTGTTACAAAGAGCTACAGCCAGGACAACATGATATACAACTGATCAACGTGCTAGTTGCAAATTTACCAATTTAAACAAAGACAAAAACAGTCTTGTTGTCAGTGGTAATGCCAGCACTGAATTCAACACAATCTGACCACGTCAACAGATGCTTCAAATGGGCTAGTTATTTTACACACAAAAAAGTAATGTAGAATTAGCTCACATCGTCCTACTCACAACTTACACAGCTGATTTGTTATCACATACACGTATAATAAGCTGATAGGGAAAGTTACAGGCCTACAGTAGAGCGAGTATTTGTGATGTTGCTGATGTAGCTCATTTATCTTATATTGACAACACACCTTACTAGCGAGTTTAACAGCTCAATAAGTGACATTATACGTAGACATTATCACTAAACTGATTTACAATTTTACTATACATCAATTTCAAAGTCTCTCTTGAATAAATACGCATTTCGAGCAATAAATCAGTCTGTGGTTCATTTCGTTAGCTAGCAGTAACGTTAACCTCTCATGTAAAAACCGGAACCCGTCGTCAAAATCAGCCGTTTTTCCATAAACGAATAAAGATGAACTCACCATTTTCACGGTATGATATGTTTTCTGCGTTTAATCTTCTGAACGCCGTTTGTGTGGTTGTATAAATGCTACGTGGAGATAAATAAAACTGTTATTTGTGTGCAAGGCGCCTCAATATGGCAGAAGTGTAAGCCACGTCTCCAACCGGAAGCAGCTCGTCGTCAGGGGTAAAAGGGCAGCACGGCATATGTGGAGGATCCAACATCAGCAGCAGCACTGCCCAACCCTCACATGACACAGTCTAAGAGGTTCCTTTTAAACATATCAGTTTATTTAATGCCTAATTTTAATGTACACACACACACACACACACACACACACACACACACACACACACACACACACACACACACACACACACACAACTGGACACTGGAAAGTAAACGGTTTTCTAATTTCCAAAGATTCCAAAGACATAACAAAAGTTGAACTTTTTTACATCAACAACAAGTTGTAATGAAAAGAAGAATGCACACCCATAATCTGTTTTGATACGAGTTTTGATTCCTCATTAATATATTGCATTTCATTGTATATGCTTGATGTGTTTTTTTCTTTATTTCTGCAAAGTTTTTCAGTCGTTACCTCCTTTTCATCCCTTCATTATCTGGTATGAATAAGTAATTTTGCTACTCTCTTATTTTGTCATGATGACGTTACATGACACTTTACAAATGAGGAATACAACAAGTAATTCATTTTGAAGAGGCAATAACACAAGAGCTAGCAATGCAAAGTTTCAAACATCATCTAGAATGAGTGATGGGGGCTTTCGAGTGTCTATGGTTTTTACGGTTTTACCTGATCTCTGATCAGCTTTATACATTACAACATTATATATAATTATATTATACATTACATTTACATTTAGTCATTTAGTAGACGCTTTTATCCAAAGCGACTTACAACTGAGGACTAAATACATTATATTATATAATATAATATAACATAATATAACATTATATTATATAAATAATTAGTTTAATTAAAAGGAATAATAGTAGGTAATAGCCTCTTATTGACATGTTTAGCTGAGCCGTCCGGACCAAACAAAAGACGCCCTGAAAATGCATAATAGAACACATTGAACACACAGACACTTGATATTTAATGTTATTAGATGATTTACTGTTATGACCAGCAGGGGTCACCAGCGTGTGGCGTTTTCCTCCAGTAGCACCTCAATGCAGTACATGAGATCCACGGGGAGGAGTCGGATCAAGATCCAAGGGGTGGAGATGGGTAGGATTAGGGTTGGGTTTAGGGATTAGGGGTGTGTTTAGGGATCAGGGGGCGGAGTTGGCTAGGTTTAGGTGTATGTAAGGTGGGAGGAGTTGGATCTGGATCGGACTCCTCCCCGTGGATTTCATGTTCCGCAGTGAGAACCATCTCTTTTCTCCCAGCACTATTGTACAAGCTAGATAAAATGGATATAAAACAGAATCAGATGATAAAAGATAATAATCATAATGAATAGACAATGTAATAAAGAGTCTGAATGATACAGTTTAGGGCTCACAGAACTGTTTCATGAATATTGTCACAGATCCGGCTGTCTGAATCATAGTCTGGTTTGTGTATTTAACTATTTCACATACGGTACAATATTTTAAATATTTACATATGTTTATGTTTTTACTATATTTAAACTTAAAAAAAAAACATTTAAAAAAAACTTTGTTACATTTCAGTAGTTTTATGTAGTAGCTACACTACATAGCCACCCCACAAGGCTAATTTCTCAGTCAAAACTTTATTTTATTACAAAATTCATTAATAAGTCGACTCTTACATTAAACTGGTTTATAAATATGATTTTCAAAAAATATAATTTTTTTTTTTTTAATTACACAACACTTTGAGACATCATTTTTGTTGGGTTGAAGTATGCGCTGTGTGGCGCAGCGTGACGAGCATGAATACATCTACACAGCTACAACCCAATGTGTTCTAGACTTGCAGACGGAAGTATCGTTCGTTCCCGTGTAGGTCACTAGTGATGGGATTTATGGCTCTTTGAGTGGATCCGGATCTTGGCGATCCGTTCCTTTCAAAGAGCCGTTCTAAAGAACGGCTCTTTTGGCTCTTTTTAAATATTTAGTCAGTTTTAAGAAGCCAGCTTGGGGGCATCTCAGTTTATCCTGGAAATAATCACTGGGAGGAATGATGAGGTGAGATTTGTAGTCAAACAATTAAAACTCAGATATCACACACCAATATCTGAGTTTGAATTATTCTGAAATATTGATTATTACCTCATTTGTCATGTGTGGACTATATTCCATAGGGTTGCACAACATCCCTCTGCTTAGAAAGTGACATCACTATTTTGGATTTACCTTTAGTACAAAGTATGTGTAAAGCTATGTTGACTTATGTTATTCATACAATACCTACTCACAAATTAACATCAAAAACAAAGCCGGCTGCAATGAATTTCTGTGCAAAACAGCTTTTACTACAAACACTAACACTTCCACACAAGAACATTGTTATCACACAAGAAATCACACAGAATGTGACGGCAGCGTGCACAAGTCATTGGCTCCGCTCCTACCCAATGACAGAGGCACGTAGGGTTTTTTTCCACTGGAGTACTCACCCTAGTAGCACCCCAGCGCTGGGTGCGCCCCTTCTCCTATAACTGAGGAGCTAATTTGTGTGCATCTGTGTTAAACACGCATAGGAAAAAAAGAACCACAGAAAGAACGGCTCCCCTCCAGCCGCGACTCGGCTCCCATCGTTCATGTTTATGAGCCGTTCAAAAGAATCGGTTCGTTCGCGAACGTCACAACTCTATAGGTCACACCTCAGAAATCGGGTCACACACAGAGTTTGCTGTAGCAGTTGGGCATTTTAGAAGTCAGTCAACCAAAACAGTTGTGCAAATGATTGAAAAATCTTGACGATACGATACAGTTCGGGGAACAGATCGCTGATGTCGGGAAACGTTAGTTTATGTCAAGTAAGTATAAAAACTGCATGGTTTAACGCGCAGTGGCAAATGGTGATGTTTTATTGGCTTGGGGAACTGCCATTTTAACCGTTCTGTCTTTCTATTGGTGGAAGGGACGAGTTCGGAAGTAGGCGGGGTCTAGAAACATGTGGACCCAAGAAATAAGGATCTGAGATTTTGAAATATATTGTAGCGCATAGACACGTGATCATTGTGAGCTGGCTGGTGCGGTTCGGTTATAAATGTTCTGCGTTCTTCTGAGTAAAAAGTTCAGAAACAAAGCCTTCCTTGTCTGTCATTCTTCAGACGTTACTATCTATCTATCTATCTATCTATCTATCTATCTATCTATCTATCTATCTATCTATATATATATAGGTGAATGTATTTTAGGTTGATTAAAAAAAATATCTACATTTTTTTTACATTAAATTATCTACGTTTTTGAGTCATACTTCTTACTCTGATGACAAGTGATCTCTTTCTTTCTACAGTTTAGCTACATGTGAGTCTCAATAAGCATAAAAGCCTCTAAGTGTACATTCCTCTAAGTGTACAGTCCAAAATTCCTCGTGATTTGAATAAGTCACATAAAAATGACACATTTTTATTAGAAGCGTGACTTCTTTACAGCTTGCCTCTTATAGCGTACTCTGTACTGTTTTCTGAACTTGAACGTACGAATAAGCAACGGAATAAAAAAGGACAAACTGGGTTGAACGGGCAACATTTATCTGACTCACAACTGTGTGCACTGCATCGAGCATTTAGTTTATCAGCACTGCCCAGAAACACAGGGTGTAGGGAATGCAAGGACACTGTAGAGGATAAAATCCTCTCTAGCAGTTGTTGATTCATTCAGTCATTCATAAGGCCTTGGATCCAGCACATCATCTTCTGCAGCCTGAAGTTCTGAACTGTAAAAGTTTCCGCAAATAACATGGAAGGGCCATACAAGTATATTAGAGTGAGAGTTTGATGAAACACATTTTACTATTTACAGGAGTTGAGGTGAGAATTTTTATGAAATTTTAAATTTACAAAATATGTTCTTGCAGGAAGGAGATGGCAAAGTCAGTCGGGTTATTCGGATGGGAACAAGGAAGAGCCAGGTAATGTAATGTTCAGAGTCATTCAGCTATGCTGTGTAATAATTTATTAATTAATTCTTTCATCTTCCTATGATAGTATTTTCTGCACAAAGTTATGCAAGATATTAAATGTATAGAATTGTAGTTGTACATTAAAATCAATGTTTTTAATGACACGTATTATAATGTGTTCCTTGAAAAAATGTAGCTTTTTCCCCCACTGTGGTTTTGCTGAGGGTCCCTGGGTCTGTACAGGTTGACAACTCTTGAGATGGAGAATTTCATTGGGGTTTTCATCATTGTGCGCTCAAATTAAATGATCAGTGTCAGTTAAGTCAAAAATAGAGAAAATATCAGTATAAATTGAATGGGAAGAATATAGATTTAGATTTTCTAGTCTGGAACCGTTAAAAAGTGAGGGTAGATAACACAATGGAAATGGGTGTTAACTAGCGTGCTTTAATCAGATAAAAACTAGCCCTCAGTGTCACCAGAATGATTGCTGGGAGCAACTGCTAGCATTTAATCATAAAAATTGGTACATTTGTTTCTTAGCATCAGCATACTAAGGTTACTTAAAGTCTTAATAACCCTGATAATCTTTAAATAATGACTTTGACTTTAAATGTTTAGGGAGCTGCTCTCAGATAAAATTTATTGCGCTGAGACTATGAATTTTTGTATATTCTATAACGGGTATGTCTGTGTCTCTCAGCTGGCTCGCATTCAAACCGACAGTGTGGCCAGCAGACTGAAAGAGCTTTATCCAGAGGTTCAATTAGAGATAGGTAAGAGAGGAAATTTTGCACAGCATAATTTGTATGAATTCCATCAACTTTACTTGTATTGCTGCATTTGTCTTGTGTCTGTCAATTAAATGCATTTTCTTCTGGACATGTTACACACACACACACACACACACACACACACACACACACACACACACACACACACACACACACACACACACACACACACACACACACACACACCACCAACCACAACTTTTCATTTTCTTGTCCCCATGCACTCACTGCTTGTCTAAGGACAGAGAGGTATTGTGTTCTGCTGAGAATGTGTAATCTATACCACCGCTCCACTGCTGAATCCTACTGTCTGTGTCAAAAGACATGAGTGATGATGTCAGAATTGGAGCCAGTGTGCACAACTATTCATCTCTGAACCTTTTTGTGTGCATGTATTTTAGTTGCCATGTCGACAATTGGGGACAAAATCCTGGACACTGCATTATCAAAGGTAGAAATCCATCTGGAATTTTACATGTCATAATTACAGTATGTTAGGTTTCGTGGTGTCTGTAAAAAGAAATGCCTTTGAACTTTTGTGTGCTGCCCAACTTGTACAAATCCATTCTAACCTATTAAATGTATTTTCTTAGATTGGCGAAAAGAGCCTCTTCACCAAAGAGCTGGAAAATGCCCTTGAGAGAAATGAGTAAGTTTAATCAAAAACTTAGGACTGTGTTAGGACGTTGATGCTAAGTATTTTCTCAGGTTTCCCCTTTCTAAACCCTCATTCGAAAACATCATAGACTGGTGTTCAGTACATTATTCTGTAAAATGCTTTAGATTGTAATTATTAAGCCTTCAGTGTTATTGATATGACATTTCAAATATCTCAGTCTCAGTTTTGGACATTTTGCTTCAGCAGAACTGTTTTGCTCATATTTACTGTATCCCGCTGCTTCACCCTCTGTTCTGCTGGTTACCAACACTCTACATCAGAGGATGTGAAAGCAGTTATTTTAGACTTGTGGATGTGTTTTGTGTAATAAACCTTAATTAAGCATGTGATAAATAACTTTTTTATGGTGACGCATAGCACAATGCAATAGAAATTAGAACAACATTTTTCCTCTAATGTGTGAGTTTGTGATTTTTTAAAATATATTTTATTTTATTATTGTATTATTATTTATAATATTTTTTATACGTGTTTTGTTCACCACTAGAGTGGATATTGTGGTGCACTCTCTTAAGGATTTACCTACCTCATTGCCCACTGGATTCACTATTGGAGCCATTCTTCAGTAAGTACCACACACTTGACACCTGACAAATATTTATTTTTGTTTCACAATTAAGTAATAATTGAATTTAAATCAATTGATACATTCACACATTTACATATTTGTATTTATTTAATAATTTATTTGTTTAATTCAAGTTCATTTAATTTAATAAATGTTATGTATGACTTGTAATGATCAAGGGCACTGTTGTAGGTGGTCTGCAAACTAGGGCTGGGTAAAAATATAGATTCATCAATGCATTGCAATTATCTGTTTCTCAAATCAATATCGATTCATCAAATCTTATGAATCGATTCAGCCCACCGGCCAGTGGCGGCGCTGTGGGCAACACTCTAGTGAGAGCGTTCAGCGTTGTACAAGACGCGCTTTACCAAAACAGCAAGACGACGGACAGTAACTGTACTCCGTTCAAGCCATAGACTGTAAAAAAATGTTAAAGCCTGCACCACTAAACAGGGACGTTGTTAGGCCTATTTTAGGGGGGCTGAAGCTACCCCAAAATGTTCCTAAGCCCTCCTAAATGATAATAAGAACAACAATAAGTCTCCGGGAGTCTCCCGCATATTGATCGCGTCTCCCTGATGTAACGTTACGCAAATTAGTTAAAATCTCCCGAAATCTAGAGCTCGCGAGTTCCAAACCGCGTAGCGCGTGCACGACAGAGTGTGCCTCACGAAGCGCATTTTTTTATGAGTATGCTCATTGTGTTTCTGTTTACAATTCTTTTATAACTTAAATGTATTGGAAGAAAGAAATATACTTTCTACTACTTAAAGTTACATGCACTTTAGAGGTGTGTTAATAAAGCACCTGTTTGTTACAGATGTGGTTTGTATTCAACACGTGTACAATATTGTACAGTTTGTTCTGCTAAATAAACCATGACAGGAAACATGCTGGGGTCAGTTTGTTCTTAAACATTGGTGATACTGCACACATTATTTAAAAATATACTCAGGTACTATAATTACTTGTGTATTTACTTATTATTGAATCGATATCGAAGCTAATAAATCAATATCGAATCGAAGCCTCAAGAATCGAAATCGAATCCAAGAATCGAAAACAATACCCAGCCCTACTGCTAACCTGTTTGAGCTGTGTGTGTGATATGTTGCTCATTGTTTTGTGAAGGCGGGAAAATCCCCATGATGCAGTGGTGCTTCATCCAAAGAATGCTGGACTTACTCTGGACAGCTTGCCAGGGAAGAGGTTAGCTCTGTGTTCTTTAACAATCAAGTCATGCCAAATAAAAGTGCAGACACCCATTCTAGAGAATTTGATTGATGACCCACATAACAACGGAAGATCAGCAGTATTCATAGCGATGGCATTTGATTTCAAAATCTGCATTCTGTCATAGATGTCAAGTTTTGACAGCTATATGCACTTATGTAACCAAAGCTGTCAGAAACATTTTGAAATCTCTTTTTTCCCCCAGTGTTATTGGCACAAGTTCACTTCGCAGAGCAGCTCAGCTGAAGAAACGATTCCCTCAACTGGAGTTTGAAAATATTGTATCCTGCACTTTCTTTTGCTTTTGCCTCTCTGGATGTTTATATATTATTAAAGGGAACAGCTTTATCATTGATTTTGTTGGACTGCCAAAGCAAGCACGTATTTCCTGGGTATTTGTTATACCGGCAAGTTTCTACAGCATTTTAACAGTACTAGAATCTGTCTCCTTGACTATACTGCTATAGAGAGGGAACCTAAACACCCGCCTAAAGAAGCTGGATGAAAAGGACGACTATGCTGCCATCATTCTGGCCGCAGCAGGCCTCAAACGGATGGGCTGGGAAAACCGAATCAGTCAAGTATGTTAGTCACAACATACATCCAATTGAAATGAATTAACGAAAAAGAAAAAATTGTAGAGCAGGGACTCCAATCCTTTAATTGTTGATAGGATGGAGGCAGATATGAATGCGAGCTTGCAGTAAATTGTAAGAAAGGCACGAAATGATTAGAGAAGTCCAGCATACATCAACAGAGAGAAGTCTGTCGTTTTACTGGAAGATCGAGTTATGAACTTTTTAATAAAAAATAATCAATAGCCAAAAGGACAAAAATGCCTGAATAGTTCCGAATAAGATCAAAAACATGCATTTAGAAAAGAGAAATACATTTTAATTTCATGCTGACTTTAATGTTAAAAGTATTTTCATCTGTATAGGCCCATTTGCAAAGTTGATATGAATCAGATTGACTTTAGAGTATGAACTCGCATTCAGTGCTAACAAAAAAAAGTAATTTCATATGAGACGTGATATGGGTTTATAACAAGAATGTAATATATTACTGGGGAAAACCCATATCTACCAACCAACCTGTTCTATAAATTTCAGATTCTCGGCCCTGAAGATTGCATGTATGCAGTTGGCCAGGTAAGTGTGCAAGTGTGCACAAGCATTTGTGAACTATGAAACCGCATTAGGTATTCGTGCACTAGTAGCATATTTTTCCAGTTTATACCCGTCACGCTTTGCACTTATTATTGTGTTGTTCATGCGAGAAAAGAAGCAGGTGCAAGCTCAACTGTTATTGCACTTTATAACGATTAAAGGAAACACCTGTGTAACAATTTGTCTATGGTTGCAGCCAAAAAAGTGCAGTATTGTTTTGTATGTTGCATGAACATAAAACATAATGCTTCATGTGTAATCAGACTCCTGTGAAGCCATTATGTAACTCCAGAAATGGGGCACTTAACCTGCAGAACGGTTTTTATATGAAATATCAGTCAGCAAATAACATAAAATGTGACTTATGATCAGGGAGCACTGGCAGTGGAAGTCAGAGCACAAGATAGAGACATTCTGGAAATGGTGTCTGTCCTGCACCATCCAGACACAGTGCTGCGGTGCATCTCAGAGAGAGCTTTCCTCAAGCAGCTGGTGGGTTCCCTTACATACACATATGAACTAAACTGTCATTGGATGTGGTTCATATCTAATTGACCATATCCCTGGGTATACAGCTGTGGGGTTTAAATACTGTTTAATACTTTTCATTCCTTTGTCTTGCTTTCAGGAAGGAGGCTGCAGTGTGCCTGTTGCTGTTCATACAGAAGTGAAAGGGTCCATGGTAAAGAGCATGTTTTTATGCTACTTCACTCAATGTAAATGGATGGCAATACAAATCTGAATGAGTTTTGTGATTAAAATCAGCTCTTTCCTTGTTGCAGTTGTATTTGACTGGAGCAGTTTATAGTTTGGATGGAGCTGATTGCTTGAAGGACACTATGCAGACGTGTGTGGAAATAGACAACAAAGTAAGGGTCAAATATACTGATATAACCATTCAAATGTTTGTGGTCAGTAAAACATTTTTATTCAGCAAGGATGCATTCAATTGATCAGTGACAGTTAATACTTACATTGGTTACAAAAAGTATTTTTTCTTTTTATTCATCAAAGAATTCTGGGAATAAAAGTAATCACAGTTTCCACAAATATATTAAGCAGCACAACTGTTTTCAACATTGATAAGAAGAAATGTTTCTTGAGCAGCAGATCATCATCATAATAGAATGATTTCTGAAGGAACATGTGGCACTGAAGGCTGCTGAAAATTTAGCCATGCCATGATCACAGGAATGAATGTCAGGAAAAAAAATACTAATATTTAATTATAAATAATATAAAATACTATCAATATTTAATAGTTGTTTTAAATTGTAGTCAGTTTTTTTAATGATATTACTGTTTTTACTGTATTTTGGACCAAATAAATATAGCCTTGGAGAGCATGAGACTTTTTTTTCATAAACATATACCCCAAACCTTTGAATGGTAGTGTTTACATAATGCTACATGATTATATAGTAAATCATCTTACAGCATTATAACCTTTTTTCCAACTGGTTTCTTTCTATCAGGTGAGTGAGAGTGCACAGGAGTGTGTACACGTTGCAGTCACTGCCAACAATATATCATCATCAGCCCTCGATGCTGCTGAAAAACTGGGGATGGATCTTGCAAATGTTCTCCTTAATAAGGGGGCCAAAGACATTCTCACAACAGCCAGAAAACTTAATGATGCTCGATAATGTATTTTTTTTTACATTTTGTGCACTGGAGTTAGTTGGGACCTAGTTTATGAAAATTTGATATGCTGTTAACTTGCTAAACGGTACACGCAATCGTATGATCTATAGCTGAATCTCCAGTTTGAATACAACCATGATTGGGTGTATATATTAAGTCTCTTCAGCTACTATACCCCAGTTTAACAATGTGACAGCACCAATTTTTCTGTCAGCTGCAAGTTCACACACACGACACTGAAATTTCTAATGTTTTGACTGCCATCCTCTCTCAGGCACATAATTCTGGAAGACAATTCACGTTGTCCACTTCTAATTATCAGACTCTTTACCAATGACCCACATATTTAAGCACAACATTATGTGCTTAAAATGGCTAACGTACCTTTTACATCTGGCCATAGTTTTTAATGTAGAACTTAGTATCCTTACAATTTTATAGAAATGTATGTCTATCCTCAATCTTCAAAAGATATGCAATCACAGCAAGTATTGAGATGCTGAGACATGTTACTTCAGAAGACTGGGCTCCATGTAAGATTTCTATTGGCAAAATGTTCAGTTTAAAAAGTGCGTAAGAAAGTTGATCGATTTTTCATTTATGCGTTTTGTTTGTCATATCAAGACGCCATAATGTGGCTTTTAAACGTAATTGAGTTAACCATAGCAAATCATTCCACCAGCTATGTTAACGTTAAATGTTTTCTGTACGTTAACTATATAACGTTAAACATGAGAAAAAAATCTGTGAATAAAAATAATTTATACCATTGTTGTACACTTTTTCCCGTTGATGTCAAGCGTTAACCTGTATTCCATTTTAAAACACAACACAAATGTATATTTATATAAAAGACAATTTAATACTTAAAAATGCATCTCAATAATACAGGTTACATCACATTCAGACACATGGAATTGGCTCTTTTCGGACGAGTGGGGTGGCCCTTAAAAGGGCCTTTGGGTGAGTTAAGCTTAGAACAGCGTAGCTTTTAATATTCCTGTGACTGGGAAGATCCCTTCTTTCCAGATTTGCCAGAGCTGGCAACAGCCTGGCCAGTTTTCTTGGGCAGAAGGACGGCCTGGATATTGGGGAGAACACCACCCTGGGCGATGGTCACTCCTCCGAGCAGTTTGTTCAGTTCCTCATCGTTACGGACGGCCAGCTGAAGATGACGAGGAATGATACGAGTTTTCTTGTTATCTCTTGCAGCGTTTCCCGCCAACTCGAGAATCTCAGCGGTGAGGTACTCGAGGACGGCAGCAAGGTACACGGGAGCACCAGCACCCACTCTCTCAGCATAGTTGCCTTTACGGAGGAGACGATGCACACGGCCGACGGGGAACTGAAGACCAGCACGGGAGCTGCGCGTTTTTGCCTTAGCGCGGGCTTTTCCACCGGTTTTGCCTCTTCCAGACATGTTGATGAAGATATCTCTTTTCTCCGTTTGCAGAAGAAGTCAGTGAGACGTTCCGAACAGTTGCTGCAGTATTTAAGGACTGACTGAACTAGGGTTGTATGGTCCCGCCCACCATTGTGATTGGTTACGCGCAGTAAAGAACAGACCAGATTGGCTGTTAGAAGCAACTATAGAGCGGATGTGCTTTCCTATTGGCTTGAAGCTGAAGTGCATAAACAGCGCAAACTAACGAACCAATCCGAGTCCATCTACATGTGCGCGAGCTGATTGACTCCTCTGATTGGTTCGTACGGCTCTGATCTGCGACACTGCTGGTCTAATGTTTTGTCAATCAAATTTGGGCGGTAAATTCAAACCGTCTATGATCAAACCCCTTATTCTGTGAATTTTAACAATTTGGCGCAAAATCATAAGGAAATGATTGATTATCGTTTAAACCCTGTTGTGTGTGTGTGTGTGTGTGTGTGTGTGTGTGTGTGTGTGTGTGTGTGTGTGTGTGTGTGTGTGTGTGTGTGTGTGTGTGTGTCGGTGTGTAAATATAAATATTTCCAATTTCAAGTCATTGTAAGAACATTTTGAGGGGGAAAAAGAAGAGGAATGGATTTTCAAAAATAATTTATTCAGAATAAATTAAACATGAAATTAACCACAATAATATAAAGCTCAGAATACCTCAAACGGCCCACTGCCTTTATTTTAGATTGTTCGAAGTTATCATAATATTCTACCAAATGCTGAAAATATGCACCGGTTGGTACAGGGATGGGGGAGGGATACGGCAAGGGAGCTATTCCTTAAAGGGATAGTTAACCCAAAACGAGATTTGTGTTAATTTACTCACTCTCATCTCAACCTCTAACGTTACTTATTTCGTGCAGCATCGGTCGCCATACAGTGAAAGTGAATGGTAACCGAGGTTAATGATGATACAATTTTGAGTGTGAACCATTAGGGTGTGGGCTATTCCTCTACTACGAAATACTAGGTTACATTACTAGAAAATAATAATGTTCTGTTCAATATTATCATAAAAGCTATATATTACGACGAATAAGACGTGCGAAGGTTCGTCTGGATAAGTTTAACAGTTACTGCAACAAACAATTCAATTATTTCAGAAGAGGAAATGGGGTTGTATGTTAGTGGGGGAGCGTCTATTTTGTTCAAGAAGCCATCTCTGAAAATAATAATAATAAAAAATAGATAGTCTAACTTAAGCATATTTTTTTTTACCTTTTTATAGTATCCCCTGAGGTTTGTTTTCACGTGGACCCTGAAAAAGCACTTTTCCACCGCAGATTCAGCCTGATGTAGCTCAAGAGGTTGTAGATTTTCAATAATATGTGGAATTTATAAATATACACAAATGCAATTTTTTTCCTGTAGTGTATCCCCTTTGACATATGAAGGGCTCATACTTTACAACCAAAACACAAACGTAATTTAGTGAGATATGCCTACAGTAACTTGTGAACGTTTCCGTTTTCTAAAACAAATAACGTAAAAAAACATCATTATAAAAGATAATTAAGCCACAATAAAAGTCAAACGTACCACTATTTGAAAACAGGGCATAATATCCCTTGATCTAAATGCTATATCAACAGCAAAACGAGAAAGCTCACAGCATGTCTTAGCATATAAGTTAACTCTCTAATGGGCTCAGGAGAAATAAACCAGCGCCGATAACAGTAAACGATACACAAACATGATTTTAAAAACGACAGAAAAAGAGCTCCCCAGCATTGTAAACAATCAGATTAAGATTCAAAGTGCAAATTATGAATAAAATAAATAAGAAAAACAACACATAGCGACAGTGTTGGAGGCATCAATAGTCACTGATCTATGTCGCCCCCTTGTGCTCAATAACCGCATAACACTCCCGTCCATTTTGAGTTTCTCGAGTTTGTTTGCCCATAATCATCCACAAAGCAGCTTTCCCCAACCCCTCTCCCCCGGTTTTACCAAATTAATTAGATTAACAATGCATCCATAAATGATCAAATCCTTTTATTTACCGCATTTAATGGCGTTTTCGATCCTGAACGCTGTAATCATAGGTGAAGGATGACATTCCAGGCAGGAGAACAAAGCAAGGCTGGCTTCCTGGGTACAATATGGTCTGAAGCATGACGTTACCCCATAAAGATTGTGGAAAATCAGTATATAACATAAATAACTTTTCACACTCATTTGACTGGTGCCTGCACCGTCTCTCTTTTTCTCTCTCACGCTTCCTTCCTCTCTATTTATCCTTCAGTTATCTGTAGTGCTGGAGCCTCCATTGGCTGTGCTCGATTTGCCCTTAGTCTTGGACGAGCGGAACGAGAAGCGTTTGATGAGACGCCGGGAGAAACTTCCAGACTTCTTGCGGCTGGTGGAGGAGCAGGAGGCTGTGGAGGAGTCATTGCCCAGGTTGGAGACATCCTCGTGGGACTGACTGAAACTGGGGTCTTTTTCTCTGTTTTTCCTTCGAAATAGTAGCTTGGTACCACTGCGGAGGAATCCGACTGAAACAGAACATGCATGCACATAAATAAAAAAAAGAAGAAATATATTACCCTTATATTTTAATCATTATTGAGTGGTGCAGTGATGACGTCAAAACTAAGAATAATTCGCCACTGGTTCCCTTGAGATTTTCCTATGGCTTTTTTTATTTATTTTTTTAATAGGGCTTTTCAATTTATGAGTGAAATAAGGTCTGTGGCAAAAATAAAACTTAATGATACTTGAACGTTTTGCTCTACAACATAGATTACATACACCCATATTGAAAATGAGAATTATGTTTATTTTAAAAAACATTTCTAACTAGATGTTTCTAAATGTTTCTAATAAGTAACTAGATAAGAATGTTTGGATAATGAGTGTGTGTAATTTGCGCTGTAGAGCAAAACGTTCAAGTATCATCACGTTGAAAATAAAAATAAAAATCTCTCTCAACTTCATTCAAAATATCCTAATTTGTATTGAGGATGAATGAAATGAGTTTGGAACGACATGAGAGCAACTGATGAAGTCATTTTAATTTTGGGGGGAATTATCCCACGTTACTAACCACATAACGTATTATATTATAGCTGTATATTACTGCCATATTGACATTACTTTGACGCACACATCTCTGGCTGATAACAAAACACTTCCTAAATTGTAACTTTTAAAACAAGCCTTTTCTGGACAGCTGCTTTGAAACAATATGTATTGTGAAAAGTGCTAAACTATATAAACTCATAAAAGACATTACAGAAAAATTTACACCTTTGTGGTCTTTGAGGCTACGAGTCTCAAGCGCTCCGGTCGATCCCGTCTCTGACTCCGCGTCATCCACGGACGGTCGCTCTGATGCGTCAGACGGTGTGGTCTCACCTCCTTCCTGATGTGCGGATGCTCCGTGGTGGTTTGGGGGTCCACTGGGAGAATGTGCCCCCTGTAGGGCTGCGTCCATGGCTGCAGCATAGCCCACTGATAAGGCTGAGTCATCCTCAGTAATGGGGACCTGTTGGAAGGACAGAAAATTAGTTTTAACATAGTGTTTCTCATGTACATGTCCTGCAGGCACAGCTGAGGAAGACAACATCTCAGCAGTGTGTTTGCAAAAGCGGCTCTGCTGTCAGCCTTTCTGTGAACGCTGTTTGTTCAGACAGTGAATTTGAAACTTTAAACTTTTCGACAGCCTGGCGAGGGCCAGTATGTTCTATGAGTGATATGTGATATGAGACGACTGAGCTTGCAATGACATTTAGATTTACGAATTTATAGATTACAATGTTTAAAAGGAAGTTACCATTAGTTCAATGTGATGTTTCAGTGCTTCAGAATAGATGTTATGTTGCAATTAAATCCTAGCCAAAAGGTGTCCTGATGATTCAAATGGAAGATAATAACCAGATTTTTTCAATCTCCACAGATAATTGCAAAATGGAATCCATCCTGCTCAGACAAGTGCTGGAGAAATTGTGGCCAGCATGTTGGCAACCACACCCATATTTTGTGGTTATGTCCAAAATTAAAGAAATTACTGGAAAGATATATTTGATGCCCTTAAAGAAATCTTCCATTATGAAATCCCAGAAGAACCCATAATAGCCCTTCTAGGTGTGCGTCCAGAGGGCCTTGAGGGTAGAGCTAAAATATATTTACTACAAATTTTACTCGCTGCAGCCAAGAAGTGTATTACATGCAGATGGTTAAAACCAGACCCTCCATCATACAATGCTTGGATTCAAAAAGAATGGGAGTTGTACGAAATGGAACAAATCACATTTGCATAATGGCTTCAGAAAACTGTTTTCTTAAAAAGGTGGGCTCCTGTAATGCCTTTAATACTCCAGTGATCATGAGTTATACTATCATATCTACCCTGTGTTCATCTCTGCCTTTCTACATTATTTTTATTTATTTATTCTATTTTGTATTTTATTTTTCGTCCTCCCCCTGTACTAGGTGTATCTGTTTTCATTATCTGTATTATGTGTACAATATAATTAAGTTTGAACAATTGTCAATATTGTGGGAACATGATGGACTAACATGTTAAAACCCAATGCAATACTGTATTGTATGTAATGCTGTGGCTCTAAATAAAAATATAAGTAAAAAAAAAAAAAAAAAAAAAAGTGTCCTGATGAGTGTTACATCGACATTATGTGAAAGAAAGAGATGACAAACAAACATTACTCTGGGGGAAGAGACTGTTCTTGTGCTTGTTTCCCTAGACACTTGTCTTATTGTAACATAGATGTTTATGTGAGACTGACCTTTGACACTCCAGATATGATGAGAGTGCTGCGTTTAGTAGGCGTTTTCTTGGGTACCTTACTGGCCGACTCGGTCAGCTGCCGAATGGCCGTTTCTGCTACGGGATCCAGCCCATTAGGGAGGGTGCCTTCTGCTAGAGAATAGCACACAGACACAAACACAACAGGATCACAAACTTACAACTAATTTTGTTCAAAAGGCACTGCGAAGAAGACTAAAACGATAAATAATATTAACAAAAAGTATTATAATATGGACAAAATAAAATTATTATTATTAATAATACATTTAATGTATAACAAATTCATAATATTAACAAAAACATATTTAAAAAAATATATATATACACATTACAATATATAAATGTGTGTTACTTTATTTTGTGAACCCTAACTTTTAATTTAATACATGATTATAAAGATTTACGTAATATTTAATAAATCTATGCATTTTAATAAATGTTTTTGAAAGACCAAAAAGCTCTTGAAAGACTTATGCTCACCAAGGCTGGATTTATTTGACCAAAAATACAGTAACAATAATAATATTGTGAAATATCATTACAATTTAAAATAACTTTTCTATTGTAATATATTTAAATTTTTTATTTATTCTAATATATTTTCAAATGCAATTTATTCCTGTGTTGAAAAAGCTGAATTTTCAGCTTCGTTACTCCAGTCTTCAGTGTCACATGATCCTTCAGAAAACATTCTAATATGCTGTTTTGCTGCTCAAGAAAAATGTATTATGATTATCAACGTTGAAAACAGTTGTGCTGCTTAATATTTTTATGAAAACCTTTTTTTTTTTGGTTCAGGATTCTTTGATTACCAGAAAGTTCAAAGAACAGCAATAATTTGAAATCTTTTATAACATTATAAACGTTTTTTACTGTCTCTTTTCATCTATTTAATGTGTCCTTTCAAATAAATACATACATAAATAAAATCTTGCTAACCCCAAACTTCTGAATGGTAGTTTGAATGATTCAATTCATAGTTATTTGTATAACATTTTTCACAATATGTATATATATATATATATATATATATATATATATATATATATATATATATATATATATATATATATATATATATATATAATATTTCAAAGCAGCTTTACAGAAAATGTCCACAAGAGTCCACATTACAATTTAGATTGATCTGTTATAAGAGGTAACTGTATAAGTTATGCATTTCAGAAATGTACATATACAAATCACACAGTAAACTAAAAATGTATTAGTTTAAACAATGTAATTGATTTGTAAATGAATCATCTTAAAATGCTAATCTTAATGTGGAGCTCACTGCTGGGGGTTGGACTGGCACTTGTGCTGCTCTGCAAGCTGTTTGTGAGCACACTGGGAGTCTTTTCAGTCACCTCCACCTTTGAGGGAGACCTAGACGGAGAGTCTCCTCCTGCAGTTACAGAGGAAGAAACAGGATAGGGTGAAACTGCCAAGTCACTTCTGTGGTACTGGATGATGCAGACAGAACGGCATATGTTTTCTCAGTATTCCAGCGTAAGTTGGCCTTTACCTAGCTTGTGGTCCAGTTTAAGTCGTGACTGGATGGTGGTTACAGTAGTGACAATGGTGCCATCGGGCATGATGGTGCGGTCCACGTCCACCTTCTTCGAAGGAGTGACCGAGGACCGCAGAGGAGTCGCGTTCTGACATGAACGCAAATCATCGGAATCCAAATACAATAGCTATGGATGCAGAAATATAAGATTATTAGCTTAAACAATAAACATAATTCATACTTTCATTTTGAAAAAAAAAAAGATATCTGTGACTACTACTATAATGTTAGGGTTAGTACAGCCACAAATGTCTTCAAACAATGACAAACTATCCCCATTTATATATTTCTGTGCTTACTTTGCCTATATGTTCACAAACAAACAAAATGATTATACAGAGCGTTTAAATACCGTTCATGTGTACCTGTAAGATAATGTGTGTAACAAGGACAGTGTGGACTAAAGTACTAGGTTAAATAAAGAAATAATTCAGTTATCGAGTTAATCAGAGACACAGTGATCGTTCAGCTCACAAGGCAGACCACTGTAATAAGATATGTTTTCTATTAAATAATTCACATTGACATTTAGACCCGGGACTTATCAGTGTGTTCAGAAAAGTGAACACAAGGCTGATGGAAGCCTTAATCAGTAACACTGACACTCAACACTGTATTATCATGCTAAATCATGCTATCCACGTGTATACTTTATATAAATAAATCCATCCATCCATCACGATTGGAGTAAATAGGGTTAATTATATTATTTCAAAATAAATACCTTCTATTCAGCAAGGGCACATTAAATTGGTCAAAAGTGACAGTAAAGTAATTTATAATGTTATAAAAGATTTATTTTTCAAATGATTGCTGTTCTTTTGAAATTTGTATTCATCAATGAATACTAATAACTGCATCATGGTTTCCACAAAAATATTAAACTCTTTTCAACATTGATAAAAAATAAGAAATGTTTCTTGAGCAGCAAATCAGTATATTAAAGTGATTTCTGAAGGATCATGTGACACTTAAGACAGGAGTAATGACTTTTAAAATCTTAAAACATAAAAGTTTTTTTAAATTGTACAAATATTTCACAATACTACTCTTTTTAATGTATTTTTGATTAAATAAATGCTGTCTTGGTGAGCATAAGCTTCTTCCTTCAAAAACATAAAAAAAATCTTACCGACCCCAAACTTTTTAAATACAAAATCAATTGTAATTCCGCTTTATGCTGCTCTCACCTCTAAAGTTACGATAGCAGTTGGAGCCAGACCATGACCTGGAGCGATGGACAGTTTGTGTTGTCCATTAGGAATTCTTTTAGAGAGATCCAGTGGTAAGGAAGCACGACCAGGCAGAAACTCTGTCAACCATAAAAAAAGAAATTTGTAAAGTAAAAAAACAACAAAAACAACAACCCTCAGACGAGGATTTCATGAAATGAAAGCAAAAACAGACAGAATGGAGAATATCAGTCTTAAGTCATTCACCAGATAATCTGATATGTTGAAGATTTGCTCCTATAATCTTGGATAAACTATTGAATGAAAAGTGACTCACGTTCTCCTTTGCTGTTTTTCTCCACAAGTCTTACTTTGAGTTCTTTGGTCTCTGGTCCTACATCCCTAATAGATGACAACATGCTTAGATTTATGACAAGTAAATAAAGATGCACGCACGCACGCACGCACGCACACACACACACACACACGCTTCCATTTGTGTAATATTGAATATTGGAGCTGAAGTGACATTTTTCTAACATAAAAAAAAATGATTTGTCTTTGAACTGGATGTTAGGTAATGAAAAGGCTATACTATCAGTATTGTGGTAGACTAAATATCCACTTTGGCCGCACAGCAGTAATCCGTACGCTGGCTTAGAGTATTAAATCGACCATTCTGGTAATTGGTATCACAGGAAATAGTGATGTGTTGAAAATGGCTGTAATTAAATGTGCTAAATAGCTCTTTGTTTCTTTGGGAGTTGGCTGCGTAAATTCACAGAGCAATTGGTGGAGCTGCTGATGGCTTTACACCTTCATTCATGACAGAAGGGCTGCCATTATAAAACAGACTTTAATGAAAACACTCCATTGTGTAAAACGGAACTGGTGAAGTTGACCTTTAAATGTAAGGTGTTAGAAAACCCATTGGATTATCAGTCTAGTTCTGCAGCACAGAGTTAAAAAAATGAAGAAAAAAAACTACAACTTTTTAGAACAAAAATAACCTTGTGTAAAAGAACACGGTATTATACAAAATATGTTTCCTTGTAATCTTTCCTAAGTGTCAAACATGTCAACACCTCACTCAGAAGTTGTCATTCCACTCCATCCGTTTAGTTTCAGTCTTTATGTTGATCTATATCTGCCTTTACAGTAACATAAGCGTGCTTACAGCGTAAAGTCGTCAGTCCAGTGCAGGGCTGCTCCAGGACTGGGGGGAGGAGTGAGGAAGCCGGTTCTGCATTCAATGGAAGGAGTGTCCAGACTCAGCACACAACAAAGCTCTCCAACATGACTCTGACATCCTGGTAAAGAAATCACTTGTGAAAAAATAACATAAGCCATAAACTGCAAGAATCTAGAGTTCAGTTTATCTACATATATTATATATAATATATATTTATATTTATTAATGTTTTTTATACACACACATATATAAATATAAATATACATTTATACTCTACCATATATACACACCACACCATATATAAACAATACCAAAAGTTTGTGGTCAGAAAGGAAATGTACACATTTATTATTAAATTGACAGAAAATACATTTAAATTGTTACAAAAGATTTCCATTTAAAAAAAAATGCTGTTCTTTTGAATTTTCTATTCATCAAAGAATTCTGAAAAAAGTATCAGTAAAATGGCATACTGCATTAGAACAACACCAGGATCGTAATAGAGTAAATGAAAGTAAATTAAGACAATGTTCATTTTAGGGTGAACTATCCCTTTAAAATAGAAAACAGTGATTTTAAATTGTAATAATATTTCACAATACAGAAACTTGTTAAAAAAATTAAAATCCTGCCAACCCTAAACTTTAATATCTCTTGTTGTGTAAAACACATCCGATTGGTGTTAAGTGAACAGAAAACAGGCCTAATTCAACAAAGGCATCCTTAAAGTGATGGTACCCAAAAATACCCAAAAATAAAATATTTGTCATCATTTACTCACTCTCATGTTGTTCCAAACCGGTATGATCTTTCCTCTGCTGAACAAAAAAGAAGACATTTGAAAGAATGTTGGTAACCAGATAGTTCACGGCACCCATTGACTTCCATAGTATTTATTTTTTTCCTACAATGGAAGTCAAGGGTTGCCGTCAACTGTCTGGTTAGCGACATTATTCAAAAATCTTATTATGTGTTCAAAAGAAATAAACTCATTCAGGTTTGGAAAAACTTGAGGGTGAGTTAGTAATGACAAAATTTCAGTTTTGTGTGAACTGTCCCTTTAAGACCAATTTTAAGACCAATTAGTCAACTAGTCATTCAGGCAAGTAGTTGATTTTGAAAACAGAATGGCATATCCATAGTTCTAACAAAAAGTAAGATTTTTTTAAAGAATTTTCATAATCATTTTTTTTTTATTAAATAATGATCTTTATGCCATTTAGTTAATCTGACAATCACATTTGTATACCTTTTTTGACATCAGTTGCTCTGAGTTGGTGCACCAAAATCCGCTTGACAGGCGTGCTCTGAGACGGAGAGTTCAGACCACCAATCTGCTTCTCCCTGGGAAACTATGACAATAGGGAATGGGAATGTTTCATAACATGAAAGACACGTTTTATTGAGTTTTCCTTCCTCATTGTTGTTGACCTAAATTGGATGTCTTGTATGTTTTGTACTGATAAAGATGCCATACATACCTACATGTAATACATCAAACACACCCAACCAAAACATACAAAATCCACATGATCTGTCACAGTGTTCAGTGCAGTTCCAAATTCTCACCACACACTAACCCCTACTGTATAATATAGCAATTGATACTGGTATTTTTACCGCAGGGCTTGATACACAGGCCCTCAGGTTGAGGATCATGGCAGGTTGTGTTGTGTATAGTGTGTCCTCCACCAGTGCAGCAATCATATCACTGTCCCCCTCCACATCAGAGCCCTAAAGACAAAAACAGAGATTTCAGTTTATTTGCATAGTTGTAAAAGTAGTTTCTTTTTGTACCATTTACAAATTGTAATACACCAAAAGCTGAAAGGAACATGACCTGTGTGACCAAAATGACTCCTTTACCTCTTTCTGGACTCTTTGGCGTGATTTTACAGTTAAAGAGAGATGAGGTTGCTTGGAAAAAGTCCAGGACACAAGGAGACCCTCTTCCTCCACTTCCTCAAGACAGACCTGCAACTACAGCAGCCCACACAGAACATTTTAACTCCTATTTCACACTCAATATGCAAAAGTAATATATTCATCGATGACTGCTCCATTTTTAACCACCCAGAGATGAAACATTAAACTATGGCACTGCGCATCAAGTGGCATCATTTGTTTGAGATGAGTATCGCATGCAATATTCATAGCCACCAAACCTAGCTCATTCATGCGAGCAGGGGCAGAAGACGTCAGACTAATGAAAGTTGAGTGTGCAGCAATGCAGACTGATGCAAACTCACAGATGCAAATCCATTTCATTTGTATTTTACCTGGGCTTGCATGGGCTTCATCGTGATCTGGTAGGTATCCATGGAAACAGCAGCAGGTGACTGCTGAGTGACAGTCACGGGGAACGTTATGGTATCGACCGAACAATTGCACTGCAGGACCTGGAAGAGGTTGAGGCAGAGATTGACTAATAATGACTGAGGGGGACATGGCATCTTAAAAAAAAAAAAAAATTGTAAAAGCTTTGACAGACAAAATATATATAGAATGCAACTTGATAGGATAGACACATATGCCCTGATTTAAGAGTTTGAGTGTTTAAAAACATTGATAAGAAATTATAGCATATACACAGTGAGCTGATCTACTCTTTTTCTTAATGGATTTGCCTCCATACAGATGCAAAAAAGGGTGATTTAATGCAAATACACTAAATATGTCTGAGGGTCATTTTGGATACGATAACTGCACATGCAGTAATGTGATATAAAAAAAATGATTACTGCAATCATTTGAAATATATATATGTAGAACACAAAATAATAACTGAACTTAATAAATCAAATTTAGTTCTAAATTCACACCATAGAATCACAAAATTCATATTATTATAGACAAATCCTATTATAAATACATTCACATTTTTATACACTACTGTTCAAAGGTTTAGGATCGGTGATATTTTTTAATATTTAAAAAAAAAAGTCTCTTGTGCTCACAAAAGCTACATGTATTTGATCGAAAATACAGTAAAAACTGAAATATTGTGAAAAATTATTAACATTTAAAATGACGGTTTTCCAATTTATTATATTTATTTATTTTAAAATATAATTTATTCCTGTGATGGCAAAGCTGGAATTTCAGCAGCCATTACTCCAGTCTTCAGTGTCATAATTATGATCCTTCAGAAATCATTCTAATATGCTGATTTGTTGCTCAAGGAACATTTCTTATTATTATCATTGTTGAAAACAATAGTGCTGCTTAATCTTTTAACCAACAATACACCCATTTCAATACATCCATTATTGCGGTTACGCTCGCGTGACATGAATTTTTAAGCATTACAGTTTAAAAACAAGTGATTTTAAACCGTTGATGCGCAACAAGCAGCTAAAGAGAACTAATTTTGCTATATGCGTGCCGTCTGAGTGCTGTCTGAGAAGTGTGCAGATGAAGCTGCTGCTCATAGAGTGCATGAGTGCTGAACTGAGATCTTTTTGCCACTTCAATGGGCTTGAATGGTTAAATACACATGCTTTTGTGTCGAACTGCCTGTCTTTGCGAGTATCCTTGTAAAACACAGTCATTTATGTCTTTTTGAACGTAAACAATTGAGAAAGAATACACATGTGAATCAGTATACTGGATCTGTGAATTTGGACTTAAAGTAACAGCGGCCTAATATTCCTGCTGCTGTCTGTGTTATTAATGTTAATCAAACAACAAAAGAGAGAAAATCTCTCACTGCTCTTGACTGAATCAAGTATGTATCTTTAATGAGAATAAATGTTTTATATTTAATGTGGTATATCTGATGTTTTTCAGGTAGGTCTATTTCATTTGTGTCTTTGTTCTATTGTAGTTTTTTGTCCTATTGCTTGTAATCAGTTTATTTGTACTTATTTTATTACTGACTGTTTACTTGTCTGCAGTAAGCTGTTTTTTTACTTAGCCTAGTATTACTTTTTGTGATATTGAAATTGGTGACAAGAATTATGATGTTTCAATGGTATCAACAATTGTGATAATAAAAACTTATTTAAAGCAAATATGATTATATTGTGATATATATAATTTTCATGAGATAAAATTACTCATATCATGATATAAGATTCACCCCTACACCCATTTTTTATGTTAGATTGCACAAACATATTAATAACCTTTATTTGGTGTTTTAGTAACTAAAGGCTTACCATGCTGCGTACTGATTGTTCGGTGCAAGTCACACAGTCAATGGACGCAGAAGTTGGGAGCTGAAGACTGTCATCAAAGGTGATTTGAATGGAGCTCTGAATAGAAATGGAGATTGTCAGTTAGTTCATCTGCACATAAATCAGTGAAGAAAAGGAGTTTCTGGGTGCAATCACTCTTCAGGTATATCTCCCAGGCTAAATGTCTGTTTGCATTTTTATATTAAGCAACTAGATGATAGTGCACCATAAATCTTCACAGCTGCAAAACAGAAATCCCAGCCATTTAGGGATAAAGTAGCATTGTTAAACAGGCAAAGGAAGCACTGCAATAACATCTGCTTTACTTTCGCCGCAATGCATCTCTCGCAATAATATAAATTGCAACTGAAGGGAAAAGAAAACAACAAAAAAACAATTTTAATTAAAAGCTGCATAAATCAGTGAGCAGTAAAAGTGGGTAGAAATATAAAACAATCTTAATTCCAGCTGAGCTGAGGTTATTCTATCATTTAACAAAGAGTGTGCTCATGTTTGGGACATTATGTACTTAGTTACAGAGATTAATACAAACAACATACATTCTGTCTCTTTAAAAACATTGGTCAGCGAATAGCATACTCAGGATATGACATCATTCGGTCCAGGCGAACGTGGCAGACTGCCATGACGACAAGCTGCCAATGTACCTATTTGAGCCAGACTTCCACAGTTTTCAAATAGAGATCATGCAACAAACATTGCATGCCACAACTCCAGGTAGAAACATACTAATCTAATATATAAGCTTGTAAAACACCAAAATTTAAAGATCATGATGAGAGTAATGGCCTTTCATCACACTAAAAGAAAACCTCTGTCAATGACAGGATATTTCAGCAAGGCACAAACATTGGTCAAGCAGGATTGGCAAGAGAGGAGTGTGGTAATGGAAATGACCGAGCATAACCACAACACTGTGTGGAGAACACTGACTTCTGCTGTGGCTGTTGCTGTCACTGATGGACATAACATGAAAAACTGGACCAGAAAAGCTGTAGCCTTCTGCTTATATGATTTCATGTGTTGTAATTGAATGGACATTTTACCCTAAGTTTTAGCCATTAATTATAGCCATTCAACATTACAGGATAATTGAAAGCCATAATTTTTAATATTTTAAATATATTAAATAGGATTTAAAAATATATAACAACTTTTTATTTAAGTGAAATACTGGGCAACAACCAGTCTGGTTTCAAAAGCAGACACTCAACTGAGACTGCACTGCTCTAGGTAATTGAAGCTCTGAGACTGGCAAGAGCAGCTTCCAAATCCTCAGTTCTCATCCTGCTGTATCTGTCTGCTGCCTTCAGGTCCTTCAAGGTGTTGTGGAGGGGTGAGGTGTCCAAGACCCAAAATCTAGCTGATGGGGTGCCTCAGGGCTCAGTGCTTGGACCAGTTCTCTTCTCGATCTACATGACATCACTAGGATCTGTGAAACATGGCTTTCCCTATCACTGCTACGCTGATGACAAACAACTCTACCTCTCATTCCACCCTGATGATCTGACGGTTGCTGCTCGCATCTCAGCCTGTCTGACAGACATTTCTGGCTGGATGAAGGACCATCACCTTCAACTAAACCTTGCGAAGACAAGAGTTGCTTGTGGTCACGGCCAACCCAACACTACACCACAACTTCTCCATTCAGCTAGGTTTGTCATCCATAACTCCATCAAGGTCAGCCAGGAACCTTGGAGTTGTGATTGATGATCAATTGAACTACACAGAGCACATTGCTAGAACTGCCCGGTCCTGGAGATTTGCCTTATACAACATTAGGAGGATCAGGACCTTCCTATCAGAGCATGCTACACAACTCCTTGTCCAAGCAATTGTTCTATCCAGACTGGACTATTGCAATGCTCTCCTGGCAGGTCCTCCAACTTGCACTGTCAAACCTCTGCTACTGATCCAAAATGTTGCAGCTAGAGTGGTCTTTAAAGAGCTGGAGAGAGCACACGTCCCTCCTCTCCTCACAAAATTGCACTGGTTGCCAGTTGCTGCTCGCATCAAATCCAAGTCACTGACTTTTGCCTACAGAACAACCACTGGCTCTGCTCCCTCCTACCTAAACTCATTACTTCAAACTTACGTGCCATCCAGAAACTTGCACTCTGCAAGTGAACGCCGTCTTGTGGGGCCATCTCAAAGAGGCAAAAAATCTCTTTCTCTGACCTTTTTCTAGTCTGTTCCATGCTGGTGGAATGGCCTGCCTAACTCAACCAGAGCTGCTGAGTCCGTGGCCATTTTCAAGAAACTGCTGAAGACGCATCTTTTTTGGCAACACTTGATCCGTTAATACTAACACTTTATATTCTATTCTATATCTATTATCTTTATAAAAAATAAAAAAATACACATACTGTGTTAGATTAAACTGAGAAGGGTCATAGCACTTGCATATTGTTGTTCTATTGTTAGTTTAACTGCTTCTATTGTTCTTTGTCCCTTTGGTTAAAAGCATCTGCTAAGTGAATAAATATAAATGTAAACTATAATCGCAAATAATCGCAAAATGAAGGCGTTAAATTTGACAGCCCAACCCATTACACAAAATAATATTTACAATATTATTTGTGAAAATACACAAATAATATTTGTGTAATGCAGTTCAGATGTTATGGAAAGAAGGAGGCGGGAACTGGGACGAACATTTAAACAATTTAATAATAAAATAAAACAAATATAAAACGAAAATAAAATAAAAGACAGCAGCCCCTCACGGACGACTGCCGTCACATAATAAAATATAAACAACACAACATAAATCCAGGCCTGGCCTCTCTCGATCTCCACGGTCGTCGTTCCTCCTTTTATGCTATAGCTCCTCCGTGAGAGACACAAGACTGTTGCGTTGCGCAGGTGGCGCTCATTAGTAATCACGCCACCAGCCTCGCTTCATTCTTCCACGGCCCTTGGCCTCGTCCTGCTCGGCACAATTCACTTTACTACTTTTTGCATAATTTGACATTTTTCCTGCTAGATAAAAAAAAAAAAAAAAAGTAATATTTACCTTGATTTTTCCATACGTCTCATATTTCATGTTAAGCATGCGCTTCAGTAACCAAGCAGTGATGATGTATCCTGTAAGTTGGCATCATCCTGGTTCCCTTGACAAAAAGCCAATTTGATTTTTTCATTGGCCTTTGAATTATTGCAGAAAATAAGTTCTGTGACCAACAAAAGTTTATGATTCTTACACGTTTTGTTCATCAAGATCTTCACAAATGAAGACAACTTTTATGAATAAATGAAGCCTAAATAATTGCCAGAAGTAAAAAAGCTAAAGCTAGGCTATAATTTTAATGAACTACATCACAGTTGCATGACTTCAACTGCAACACCATCACCACCTAGCTTCTGAACACTCCATCAAGCTGTATTTAAAATCTACAAATTGGAAAGTTTGAGTTAGTTTGCAAGGGCGTGAGTGTAAACAATGAGCCTATAAAAGCCGACTAGTCAGAAGATGAGTTTTTGAGACGACGTTTCAATATTGCGACAACTTCTGTAGTTCAATTTAGCCACTTGTTAGCAACCACCACCTTTTTCAAGAAACATAAAAGAAAAAAAAAATAATAAGTATACATTACAAATATATTTTATATCATAGAACGAAAACATGAAAATATCTTGAGCTTGTGTAAGATCACAAATTTCAGGCTTTTAACCAAAAACCCAATCAAAAAACCAACTGACTTTAGGATTATTCAAAAATGCCTTTTTCCAGGTTTTAGTACTTTTCCTGATTCCTGATACTTTTCCTAATGTCGGACATAGTAAGTTGTGTTATAATAAATAATAAATAATGAAATGCTTTGTGATAAGGTTGTAATTTTTTTTAATGAACTGATATTTATATGATGATTTCCATATTTTAAAATTTGTCTGGAAAAAGGGTCAAACAAAAACAACTATATGTTGATGGACTTTCAAATGTCCCTCTTTTTTATTTAAAAATAATAAAGAATAAAGGCATGGTTAAACATTTCTAAGGCTGTTTTAATGTGGCCTTCATATATCAAAAAGAAAAAATAGGTGAAATCTGTTAGTTTGAATTAAAAATGTAACCCAAATTGAAAGTAGTTTCAGAAACGCCCATAAAAAGTGTAAAAAAAAAAAAAAAAAAGACAAAAGATGGATGATTTGGCTGTGTTTCATGAGTGAAGGATAGATGGAATTTGACCAACAACATACCAAACAGGTTTGTAACAGTTGTGGAACTACTCCTTATAGACTGCTTAGACTATTAAACTGAAAGTATATGCTCACAGGAGAAAATCCGTTGTGTTAAAGTGTACAGTTAATTTCCGTGCAAAATGAACAAGCTGTTAATACTTGCAGAGAGTAAAGACAAATGTAAATCTCAGAGAGTAAGAGTTTAAGTGCCTCAGAGCTTTTGAAATTAGAGAAGCTAAGCATTACTGACTTAGGTTTCATATTCTCTCTCTCTGACTTAGGTTTCATATTCTCTCTCTCTCTCTCTCTCTCTCTCTCTCTCTCTCTCTCTCTCTCTCTCTCTCTCTCTCTCTCTCTGTACTTCAGCCAATGGGACAAGAGGACATGTTTGACTGGGTAGCATTTACTGGCTCAGCCTCTGAGCTCTTGGAGAGGAGGAAGAGAAGATGCAAATCCCCTACTGTACTGGCATATGTTCTTTATTTCACGCCCCTCTCTCTCCGTCCTACAAAGACACACAGACATGACAATGTGTGTATGTTATTGTGTTCATACAGGCAGCACTGGGTCAGTGTACAAGATTTACTTAAAGGTTTAACTATTGCTACCAACTGCAAAATCTTAATAAGTTAATTGCCAAAGCTCATTCAATTTAGTGTAACACCACAACTTTGATTCTTTTTCTGTTCTGGAGCACTTCATTTGCATTATGTTGGTTGACATAATAAGATGCTTTGTATCTCTCCAGTACAACACATAGATAAAAAAGGCTAAACTGTTCAAAACTGAAATGTTTTTATATATTTTTAATCAAGAATGATTAAAAATTAGAATCAAAATATTATGTTGGTGTGACATTCAAAATAATGATTACATTAACTTGAATGAACGAATGAATAGCATGATTATACCTAATCATACTTGATTAGAATGATTGGAAATGGGTATGTGATATGCTTTTCTTCAGAATTTTCTTTATATAATTGTAGAAGAAGGCTTCAGCTTGTGCTATGCAAGAAAAATATCAGAAAAAAGAAGTTAAAATACAAAAAAAATCATTTCGTAATCTATTATACTTTTTGGTAAAACCAAGTGTATGTGCAATACAACTTATCTATAGCAAAAAATGTTTAGTTAAATTTTGTGTCATTTACAATTTTTCCTATTGCATGCTTAAACGTCGGCCATCGTTTAAGAAAATAAAGGTTAACCTAGATAAATATGCCCTATTATTAGACGCATTTGCATATCCAAGTGTTTGTGCAGAGTGTGGAAGCTAAAGTATAGCGCGCTTACTGCATGACATGGAGGCTCCGCCGCAATCACTAGCTCTTTTTCCTGATAACAGTGGAAATAACTTAAAATACTCCATCATTTTGGTCATACAGATATCGTCAACTTCATCTTTGCAATCTTCTTCATCTTATTAAAATAAGCACATGGTCTTAAGTGCACAGCGCAAGTGCAGTCAGGGGGAGTGTACGAATCCACTTTTGCTAGTTTAACGACAGGAAAAATGGTCAGCGTCCCCAGCGCATGGTCTAAAAGGGTTGTCCCTATTCCCTTAATGAGTAATGGGTATGTTTTGGGCGTGACGTGCAATAAACCAATCAGAGTCTCATCTTCCATTCCCTTTAAATCCAGTTGCGCTCACACCATTGCGGATTCGCCATTTATATGACGGAATTTGATAGTGGAAAGACCGAACGCGTCTCCAGGGCGCAAACGGATCTGCTCGTGCGCGCAAGCAGACCATCTATGGGACAAGCCGGATTCCACAATATCTTTATGTACACAATAATAATATTTTACATTGTTATCCATTGTAATGTTTGTGTGCTTCTGCGCATCCCTGTGTGTGTTTAATAAGCAGTGTACGGGCATTGTGGACCCGCCTACAGGCGCACATTACTAACACGCTCTTTAAATAACAAACAAAAAAATAAGAGTGCATATTAGTCCCTCAAAGGTACATATTGGTACCAAAAGTGTACATATTAGTACCTAAATGGTACATATTAGAACCCTTTTAAAGGGTCAGGTTTAGACAGCTTTTGTACCTTTTTTTCTGAGAGTGTAGGACCCTAGGTCTTTGACTAGTCTTTAGGTATTTTACCAGATTGATGTACAGGACGTTTTTGGTCTAATTGGTTGATTAATGAGACATTTACCTTGATTATGGGATCCTCTGTTGTCTTCATGAATATAGTCTTATGCTGCATGTAAATTGTTAATGGATGCATTCACCAAGATCATATTGTATGATGATAATTGCTGTTTAACACAATCAAGTGAGTGATTTTTAATAGTTCAATTTTGATGAGGTTGATAATTAATTAATTAGTTTAAATAGTGGTAGGAGGGATTAGAGCACCAAAACAGGATACAATGTATGAGACAAAAGAGCACAGTGTAAATGACAGTGTGGTACTAGTTGACTAAAAAAATCTTTAGTAGTGGCAGGCCTAGTTAGTACCACAAAAGCAATCTGATTCCAATATGTGCTGATGTAAAAGCTGATGCTTTTACATCACAACACGTCTTTCTAATTCTCTTCTCAGCAAAAAATCACCACAGTACGTGTCATTTGCAAACAGAGACAAATCCTTGTGATTTACATCACACATTTGCATGATCATCATCTGTGCTCTTTCACGATCCATATGTGTGACACTGGCTATTACCCACTACAAACAGACACATGCACTGAGACCAGGCAGGGCTAGAAGAAGAACATTAGCATTAAGCTGGACACCTTTCTTTTGCACATCAAGTCTCCAAAACAGCTGCATGACCAATGAAAATTAGTTTCTAGGGAAAGACTGCACATCCAACTATAGCACAGATGAAAAAACTCATTCTGTCCTGTGCATCAGCAGATTGTTCAGCTTCCATCAGTGAAATCAGCATACGTGATGAAAAAAATACAGGCCCTGTCCACCCCCACATGGCACAGTTAAGCATTTGAACAAAATCACCACATATTCCACTTTAGCCAAGTGGAATTGCATTTTCAACACAAGTCAAAGCTATAAAGATCATGCAGAATGGATGTTTGAGATAACTGACATAAGACAAAGTAGGAAATGGTATGCGTGCATTAACTTTGCGTTCAACTCTGGTCTGACAGGTCGGACTCAACACTGAGTGTTGGGCAATGTTTGATTGTATCCAGAAAATGATAAAAAAAAAGATGCACGTTTTTTAGTCTTGCCATGCCCACGATATCATAATTTTCACATCATATAGAATTTTATGTTGTATAAAGCACTACATAAATAAAGGTGACTTGACTTGGCATTGGTACGGAATCCGTAATTATAGCCAATTATACGGGGTATGAAGGTTGCTTGGACTCTAGGGGCCCTATTTTAACGATCTAAGTGCATGGTCTAAAGTGCACAGATCAAGAGCAAGGCATGTCCGAATCCACTTTTGCAAGTTAAACCAAAAAATGGTCAGCACGCCCGGTGGATGGTCTAAAAAAGTTGTCCCAATTCTCTTAATGAGTAAATGGTGTGTTTTGGGAGTAACGTGCAATAAACCAATCAGAGTCTCATTTGCGCTCCCAGTTGAGTTTGCGCCATGGCGGATTTGCTATTTACATGGCAGAATTTGCAAGCGGAAAAACTGAACGCATCTCCAGAGAGGAAACGGATCTGCAGACCATCTATGGGACAAGCCGGATTCCATCATATCTTTATGTACACAATAATAATCTTTTATATTGTAATCCTTTTATTTTTGATATTTGGCTAGTTTGTGGGCTGCTGCGCGTCCCTGTGTGTGTGTAATAAGCAGAGTGTACGCGCATTGTGCACCCGCCTATAGGCTCATAATACTAATGCCCTTTAAATAACAAAAAAAATACTGCGCCATTGACTTAAGACCAGGTTTTTGTTGGTCAATGGCGCAGTCTATTTCAGTTGCCTCAAAATAGCAATGCGCCAACAACAATGCGCCTGAAAACACTTCTTTTTTAGACCATTATGCCTATGGGCGAACAAATGGACCTAAATGCATTTGCTATTTAAACAACGTGGCGCAGGACTAATAACTACGTCTAGCAAAGAACACTTGTGTCGCACCTGGCGCCTCATTACGTTGGATGTATGATTTGCGCCCTAGGTGTTGCTTGCTATGGGGTAATGGGCTTCAGTTCAGATAAATAAATTTTCACTTAAATTTGGAAGAAGGTATCATTGTTAGGTACCATGGCATTCCTTGGCAAGTTTCATTCCTAAAGTTTACCCCTTTAAACTGTTATAAACTAAAACACCACTCATTCTGAGTATAACCGGTATTACTGTTTAAAATGGAAAGCCTGGTTTTGATACAAAACTACTAACTGCCCTAGAATATCCTACAGAAAATTAAACCTGCAGTTAAAAAAAAGATAAAGGGAGCATGTAATTTCAAAAAGAGGGGGTACTAAACAGTGCTAAATTAGAGATAAAGTGAAAGTGCAACAGTGTTATCCCACTTGTTTCAGCATCCTTGGTTCAGGAAGTTATAAGCCATGAAGCAAACCAATCAGGTATAAAGGTGATTCACTATGTATTTAACGAATATAACAAATATATACACAAATATTTTTGAGAATGTGAGGAGACTGTTAGGACTCTGTTAGATCATTCATGATTTGTTTGCTGTGATTCTACTTGGTGGAGATTTCTTTGCAGAATTATGGGTAATGTAGTTTTTTCCACCAGGAATTTCATTATTAAACATGATTATTTAAACAATAAGGTTAAATAATACAGACTGATGGCTTCAACAAAAGCATATACCATCAATGAACAATCTACAGTTTGATCTGTCATTAAAGATTTTTAAGTTATCATTAAAAATCAATTTCCAGTTGGAGAAAATAAATAATTTTTACTTCCGGATCCTGACAGTGGCACACTATAAAAGCGGTATGCTAAGTAATATGAAAGACATAAGTCAAGTGCTTAATTTTAGCCAGATCCTGTATTTGGAGGTTATGTTTTGATATTGGGCCACCTATATTTTTAGCAATCAGACAACGAGTTGTCTCAGTTCATTTTTTGGTGACCGTGCACGCACAACATCCCACACAGGACACAGAAACGATTATTTCATCTCCCAAGTCTCCTGGTCAGAGTCTTTCATTCATCCCGTGACAGCCCCATTGGCTAAGGCTATGCAGTCTGTACCGGAAACAGAAATGATTAGTTCGACTCTTGAGTCTTCGAAAGGTAAACTAATAATTTCTTCCGAAATGAACTAAATTAAACTATGAGTTTATTTTGCTGAACGAGACTCAAAGATCAGAGTCAGTAAAATGATCCGAACTTCCCATCACTACTAAATAGTTCTGTAACACTATATTGGATCTGTGCATAAACTCTTAAAGTTACGGCAGCCTAATATACCTGCTGCTGTCTATCATGTTAATCAGAGAACAAAATACAAAAGGAGAAAAATCACATTTTACATTTGATTACTTTATTTAATTTCTGAAGTATTTCTTACTCGAATAATGTTAGAGCCACCAAAAAACTTAAAGATGTGTTTATTTCATTTGTTTCTTTATTCGATAGTTTTTTGGTGCTATCTTTTACAATTTGTTTGCTGACTGTTTACTTGTCTTTTTTGTAAATTTAGTTACAATTTTCAAATAAAGCCTCAATCTGCAGTTTATAAACTATTGCAACAAAATTACCCAGATTATCAATTGCTATTGGCAATATATGGTAGTTTTCCCTGAGGTATCGAAAGTTATATAGAATATCGATATTTTTCAAGGTATCGTATCGAATATAGAAATTCAGTATCATGACAACACTACTAGCCAATGAGCCCCAGATAATTTGATCATGAGACGCTTGCTATGGAGAACATGGTTTTGTGTAGAGCTGCACGATTATTACAAAAATCATAATTGCCGATTATTCCCTTGAAATTGTAATTGCGATTATTAATTACGATTATCACAATTTATATTGAATATATATAGGCATATTATAATACATGTTTACACAAAAATTGTTAACACGCACACAAGTACTGTCCCCCTTTACTTAACATACACATAAATTGTAAGAATGACTCATAGTAAAGAAAAACATTAGGACTATGCTAAAGCAATTAAATAGCAGTCCCAAACTAGTTTTTGTTAATACAATGTTGATATGAGCCACCACAGTCATTTAAAAATATAAAAAATAACACAAAGTGTAAATAAAGTGGCATTTTGGGGTTATGGAAACGACAGTTACCATGGTGAATACACAATACTAACAAGAACTGTTAATGAAACAGCTCCTGGTGAATAGAATGAAAATCATACCTGCATGCAAATCATTATCAGCTAACACGTGATTTATTGGTATTTTACTTTTATTCCGTGACTTACTAATTTACATTGTAAGGACGTTGCATGCTCGTAGTTTCTTTTGCACTTCATACAGTGAAGCAATACACAGCGCGCCGTATGGAAGTAAAATAATGTCAAATGTTTTTGAAATAAAAAGCCTGTTGAATTGCACTACTTGAAAAAAATAGGCATTGCATTAACCATGCTTGCATTTTAATGCATTGTATTTTTAGGGCTTGCATTTTTAATGGGCTGAAATTCAACATGGTTGAATATTTAACCTGTGAATATTTCAATTAAAAACATTTCAAACACATTTTCATTATTAAAAATTGAAAAATCCATATTCACCCTTCATATTTCATTTCCAAAATATTCAAACTGTTTAAAAATACAACCCATAATATTCAACAGGCAATTTTCGGTCCATTTTATTTCCCTTTGCAAATTCGCTTCCACAAATTCAGTGGTTCAAATTCGACAGTAAATTCAACATTGACGTCCAGGAACTGCAGGAAAAGCAGTAGATTGCCGAGCATACTCTCCATCTGCTGTTAGTCGACCTCACCATCAGATGGTGCAAAAGCTCTTGTTGTTGACGAAGACATTCATTCATAAAATGGAAATGATTATCTGTGACAGTATATGCGGAAAAGATGATAAACACACAAAAGCTGTGTTTATGTTTCATTCAATAACTTCATTGTTACTTTCCCTGTGTATTCTACATGTCATCAGCTTTCTCTACCATGAACAGGATTATGATCGGTTTCCCTCAAAACCTCATACTCAAGGATTCCCTTTCCGTTGGGACAAAACGCTTAACACATACAGTGATATGAAAGACCAATCTTGCACCTTATTGGGGATGTAGGCTGTAGGCTACTATATAGGCTACAGGCAAGAAGATGGACTCAGATTGTAAACTTTACGCGCAAAGTTTCATGCTGAGCGTTTCGTGATATACTGGCATAAAATCAACACTTGATCAATTAATACTAACACTTTCTATTCTATTCTATTCCCTCTCTCTCTCTCTCTCTCTCTCTCTCTCTCTCTATATATATATATATATATATATATATATATATATATATGTCCTAAAATGCCTACGTGTATTGCATTAGCTTAAACTGGGATCATAGCACTTGCATATTGTTGTCCTCCTATTGTTAGTTTAACTGTAAATCGCTTTGGATAAAAGCGTCTGCTAAATGACTAAATGTAAAATTTGCTTGACATTGGACATTCGCGAATTTGGGGACCGTCTCTAAAGTTGCATACAACATTGGCATGTACGGTTCTAACTTCAATAGCAAACTTAAATTTATTTGAATAAATATCAAAAATCCAAAGGGTGCACCTTATGCGTGACACTACATGAAGACTTTACAGATGGTTTTATGACTGTAAGTCGTTCTATTCTAATGCTATTGAAGTTAGAAACGTGTATACCAAAGTCGTATAAACTTTAGAGATGGTCCCTAAATGTGCGACTGTCCAACATGAAGCCATATTTATGCCAGTCTATCACTGGGAAACGCTCAGCTGTGCACGTTATTCTGAGTCCATCTGTTTGCCTGTGAGTTTGGACTTTTACATCACTAGTCCATTAAGCTACGTTAAGCGTTGTACAGGTCCAGCAGGGGAATCCTGAAGTATTGAGGGAAACCCTAATAGCCTGCATGCAGCACATCGGCACAATGTAAAGTTAAGGCAACTAAACAACCAAGAGAAATATATGTCAACCTCAAAAATGTAACATTGGATCTGTATATCCGCATCAGGGAATAACATTATGATCTCGTTCACGGTAGAGAAATATGTATGTAGACTACACAGGAAAAGTAACCGTGAAGGCAAATCGTCATAGCCGTCATAATAATCACAAATAAACTTACATTGCTGTAAATGAGTTTTATGAATGAATGACTTGCTCTAATTTTGCTGGTCTTCGTCAACAACAAGCGCTTGCACCCCCTGCTGGTGAGGTCGACTAACAGCATATGGAGAGTATGCTCGGCAATCTTCTGCTTTTCCTGCAGTTCCTGGACATCAATGTTGAATTTACGGTCAAATTTGAACCACTAAATTTGTAGAAGCGAATTTGCAAAGCGAAATAAAATGGACCGAAAATTGCCTGTTGAATGTTATAGGTTGTATTTTTAAACAGATAGAATATTTTGGTAGTGAAATATGAAGGGTGAATATGGATTATTGAATTTTTAATAATGAAAATGTGTTTGAAATGTTTTTAATTAAAATATTCACAGCTTAAATATTCAACCATGTTGAATTTCAGCCCATAAAAATGCAAGCCCTAAAAATACAATGCATTAAAATGCAAGCATGGTTAATGCAATGCCTATTTTTTTCCAAGTAGTGCAATTAAACAGGCTTTTTATTTCAAAAACATTTGATATTATTTTACTTCCATAGCGCCGTCGCATTTGCGCGTGCAATTGAACAGTGCGCGCTACGAGCACAGTATAACGGCTGACAGGACAGTAAAGTCCGTTTTTCTGAGGTGAAAGACTTTTTTATTTCAGCGTATACTTACGTCACTGCCTGGTATGTCATATTGTGCTGGGTTTTCTGAAGTAGCCGTGATTCGCCTCTCATAACTTAATTAGGCTCTTAACACACTCACACACAGAGTGGATTTTCTTTTGTAATCGCGGCTTTGAACGATTACGTAATCGCGACATCCGTAATCGTAATCGCAATTAGAAATTCGATTAATTGTGCAGCCCTAGTTTTGTGTATGTTATCCTCCTACTCGCTCATTCTACTTGTAAATTAGGATGTTCTTTAAACATAGTGTGTTAATCTCAGACAGGGTCTTGGTAGTCCATTGGTGTATGTGTGCTTGTCTCATACAAAGAAGGCAAGTGTAAGATTATGGATGACAGAGTGCGTTCCTAGACACATATAATGTCACTTTGGGTTTGAGCCACCCTGCCATGAATCCCCCTCTGGCCTCTTCAAACACACCACAACAACCATTTGAATCAAAAATATCCTTCTTCAGGCACCGTGACAGAACATGATGACAAAACTAGGGATCCAAAGATTCCTTGGGGCAAATATAAATCACTGGGTGCCAACACCCGAAGGCAGTGCAATGCCATCTCAAAATAAAGGACAATAGAGGGCTATTGTCATACACAACTTTGCTGTGAGCTTTGTAATAGTTCAGTGTTGATCTATAACATGTTATTGATATATTGGTCTGCTGCTTTGCAGGCTATTCATAAACTAATGTGAAGCAAAGTAAAGACCAATTCACACTGGACCAATAGAGGCCGATCAACACGGACAATCACCAGATTACACTACGTCACTTCACAGGTATTCCATGACCCCACAAACACAGATTAAACATGTTCAATCACTGAAAACAAGCGCTGCAAATAGTAATTATATCCATTGCTTACTTTTAAGCATACCCACCAAGAAAGAAAAAGAAAAGGGGGAGAAAAGGCAATAGCGAGACAGAAATAATAAATACAAACTAGTTTGACCTTGAGCCCCGTGTGTTCGTGTGCAGACAGTGTGCTATTCTGTGCGCTGCAGGCATGATAATGTGCCATCATACCATTCCATCATATGCACAGATGCCACACACAAACTCACACACACTCTTCAACACAGAAAATCCTGACACTGACACAGATGCCTCGAGGACGGAGCCATATCAGCAGCAGCTAAACTCTCAGAACATTGATGGTACCAAACGGGCCAGCTGGGAGAGCAAGAGACCACAAGATTAATCAGACGCTTTTTCAGTATTTAAATTATATTTTCAAAATAGTTGCTTAAAGACAATGAGCCAGAGGATCTGAACTGTTGCTGCAGCTGTTGCTCAAATGCGCTTCTTTAGTGACCGTGTATAATTATCATTTGAAGACCGTGTCAGTTGTGCTGAACAGTTTTTGTTGAAATTGTGTCTTTTTAGGATTCTCTGCTGAATAGAAAGTCTTTACTGTCACTTTTAATAAATGTACTGTCTCCTTGCTGAATAAAATAATCAATTTATTTTGAAAAGAAAATCTTACTGACCCCAAAATTTCTGTCTGGTAGTGTATGGATTGGATTAGTGCAGTTGTAAATAAAGATACATTAAACTTTGACCTCTGGCCCTTAGGAAGATGCTCTGTATATGTTTTATAATATATTGAGACAATATTTTCTTAAACAAGTAATAACATATGTGTGTGTGTGTAGCATGTGTGAACTATCTCAGAGGACGTCCTTCTATTGTTATTGCCACATATAACCAGCTGTGCAGATCCACCCCACCTCCCCCAGCCAAATCCCTGGATTACTAAAGGGAGTTTGTTTGTTTGTGTGTGTGTGTGTGTGTGTGTGTGTGTGTGTGTGTGTGTGTGTGTGTGTGTGTGTGTTGAGTGAGAAAGAAAGAGGAAAGAAAGAGTGAAGGATAAAGCCTCTCAGCAGTCCTCACACATGACAGAAATGTAGCCCATGCTGACCAAATATGACCATAACTGCAGCACACAGACCATAGAGCAACACTTCATTCCCACTGCAGCAAAATAAGCTAAATTTAAGGTTGACATGAAGGTTTCCCCGGGGATGCTGGTAAAGGTAAAGTAATATCCATCCATTTTTTTAAAACTTTTTTTAGGCCTCTGCCATCTAATTAGATTTATTTAGAAACAGACATGCCTAAAAGCAAGTTCAACCTGGATTTACACACTGTAGAGTGTCAAAACTGATCAATATAATCACATTCTTTATTAAACATCTTCCCCATAATCCTTCCCTTATAGACAGTCCAACAGCAATCCCACTCTCTCTATAACAGTCACCGTACAAGTAATCAGATTAAAATCCCACCGCGTGTGAAATTATGCAGAGGAGATTAACCAGTGGTCAATGGTTGGATTATCCTTATAGTGAGAAGTTATCTGGAGACCTTCGTACTAACGATTATAATTAAAAAGTTGCAAAGTTTCATCTGAATGAATTAAACAAACTCTTTCTCGTTGGTGCAGTGGTTTCATGCATTTCCCTCTCAATGCCTCAGGCAACTGCACACACATATGCACAGAACCCTGAATCTTGTCTTTTCCCCTTCTTTAAATAAGTGCTTTATGCTGTTATAAAGATTTAATTGATTTCCATTACAAGCTATCAGAATTTCATCATACTTTTTGGCTGTATAAATATCTGCAACAGCAGCAATTAATTCTTGTCAGTTTAGGTCTCTAAATAAAATTGAGGTGGTTTTTCTACTCAAGTATAGGCTAAGCTCTATTCTTCTATATAATAATATATGAGCCATAAAAGCAGATGTATCAAATATGATAATCAACAAAAAAAAACTAATTAAAACTAGATATTTTAAAAATATTTTGTCTAACGATTCAATAAACTGTTCAGTTGAAAAAAAAGTTTTTCTGATACTTTTCTTTTCCTTATAATTTTCTTAGCTTTAAATCATATAATGAAAAGAAAATGATCATTGTTAACTTAAAGCCTGACATGAATATGTATATATATATATATATATATATATATATATATATATATATATTCATGTCAGGCTTTACAAGGTTAAAGATACACATTCACTGCAGTTTTTTTTATTGTAGCCTAAATAATAAATAGTTGATTAATAATTACAAAATTATTAGATAAAAAAGCACAAATGTTCAACAGATAGTACGCGAATTGGGACACAGCAAGTGTCTCTAATTCCATATTTTTATGATCCATCCTAAATTAATGTGTTCCAAATTATGTTGAAATGAGCACTTCAAAGATACCCGGATGCTCTAGGAGTTCTTGTTAGAATTCAAAGTGCAGATCCCTGCATCTCTGACGGGTAATAGTGCCCACAACCCCATTGCGTGTTGGATGGGGATTATTTAAAATGAATGTGCGAGACTGATGGGGAAGGGAATTGAAAGATTAATAATCACTGTCCTAACCTGAAGAAAAAACATTCAATGTTTTCCACATTATATATCTGCAACAACATTATTAACTTTTATAAAAGATACCTTTGGACATTAACTTTAATGTATTATTATTAAGGCTTTCAAAGTTGACGCGTTAATGCATGCGATTAACTCAAAATCCTTTAACTTAAATAAATTAATGAACGTCTGAATTAATGAATTAAATTCATGTCACGCAGTTAGACGATCTCATGGGAGTCGGGAGTTTATCACACTGAATCTACAATGGTGCAAGCACCTGTAACTGGTAGGCGGGAATTTCTATTCTAACCCCTTAAAGCAATTTCGCTTCTCTGTTTGTGATCAGATCATTTTAAGCTGCTAAACTCTGGGAAAGTTTTCAGTCAAATTATCCAGTAAGTGAATGCATTCAAACAGTCAGTTCAAAACAGTGCTAATGTAAAGAAAGCCAAGCTTATTACATCAGAGATGGCAGAGGGTCACTCACAGCCAGTGTTTGTTTAGCTTTAAAACACGAGCTCTGTCATATTCTGTCATTGATTCTGAAGAGTGCGAACCATCACGCATCGCGCTGTGTGAAATAAAGACTGAACAGACATCAAAACATCTCACAGCTGTATGGCCAGATGATATGCAAACTACGTTTCTCAGCTGGATAAAGCAAACCAGCTTTCTCGCTAGTAACACTTTGATGGATGATAATTGTAATCAAGGTAAAAAGCTATTCAAAACATCATTCAATGTAAATTTTAATAATTGTAATAATAAATCGCAATTACAATTTCAAGGGAATAATAAACAATTAGGATTTTTGTCATAATCAACTCTCTCGACGCACTGATCGCACATTGTATTTGTGACACATTTCAGTACAATTTACGTAGTTTCCAAACAATCAGGATAAATTTTTTATCTGGCATGTGTATGTTGCTGTGCTTAGTAATTCTGAATGGATCCGTGTAGGCTACTGAAGGCATGTGCAGTCAGGTCTAGGCAGCTGGTTTAGTTGTTGTTGTTGTTTACTTTTGGATGGGGGGGGGGGGGGCATCTCCATCGCAACTTGACATGTCTAAAACTTAAACAAGCTCTAAACAAACTCTTTGCTGTTGCACTGTTCACATACTGTACACTGAATTCTGAAAAGTTTTGTTCTGTAATGTTATTCTTTTCGTGTGTGCTTTGTGCATACATTTATGAATTCTATAATTTGGTCATTAGGTGTGCCTTTGGAGTCTCAACGTGTCCTTTTTTGGAAAGACACCTACATTTTCCATGAAAAAAAAACTTAATTCATTTTTCAATCTGATAGTTTACTTAGCTGGATACAGCAAAGGATGACAAAATAAAAACGTTAACCAAGATAAATGATGTATGCTTCATTTCAAGATAAGTATGTGATTAATCAAGATTATTCGAGATTTAAAAAAATGTAATCCATTGACAGCTCTAATAATACTATTCTCTCCGATATGGCAGTACTTTAAATGAAATTGAAAATGAAGAATTTTAACTGTGACTAGTTGATTGACAGGATACGCATAGCTAAGCAACAGAGCGGTTCATTAAAGTAGTAGCAGCCTATGTTCCAAAGCTTGGCTACTATTCTGCTACACACTCTAATGTATTTTTCTTTACAAAAACAGTACATTCTTTTAGGGCATAGTATAAGTAGGTGAATTGGGATGCAGCTGACTCTCTCTTCTCTTCCGCTGTCTAACCTTAGAGGTGGTCGCCATGGCTAGTGCTGGAACCATGGTGCTTGTTTTCATGTTGCTGTGTCAACAGATGGCTTCAGTGTTTCAGAGGGGCCAGGCAAAAGTTGCTTGATCACTTTTGCGCTCAATCTGATCTCACGCATACACAAAAAACCTCACAAGAACTGGAGCAACCTCTCTGGCAGGTTTTTCAGGTCAAAAAAACTTGAAACGAGTGGTTTGAGGTGTCAAAGATCCGGCATGCTGAAAGAGCAAATATCTGGTCTGCTTGGAGACAAGATTCTAGATCAAAGTTTCCAAAATGGGAACTTCTCCCCAAAGCCCAATCTAACACAGGAATATTTAACTAGCACATGGAGGTCACCTCTAAGGGAGAGTCACGTGACTATCATTTCATGGTACTATAAATTCCCACAGAAGATCCTGTTATTACACATTAAATTGATAGGCCTAGTAGATCACTGACACCTACATTCCTTTTTCTTGCTAAAAAAGGTCCAATCATCCACAAGGTCTTTAAATTCTCCCTGACTACTTTTCATTGGAGCCAGATAATTGTCTTTCCTCTGTTAACCAATTTTCTTTCCTCCTACATTATTATCATAGATGGTAAAACTTTGAAAACAGAAGAACAGAGAAACATAAAATGGTTGTCTTTCATAAAAGGTAAAAATCATTAAAATGGAAAAGAACAAACAAAGCATGGCTGTCTTTTCATTACAGCTCAGATTTGAAACTCTTTATGCTCCATTGCTTTGTATAATTGAGACAAAATTCATAAGAGTTGAACTGAACTCAACAGTATGCTACTGTGTGAAGGGTTTTGGCAGATGAACAGATCTTGAAAACAGATGCAATAGAGAGTTTGGAAAGAAGTGTGGAAAATATTCTGTAGTAAAAGGCACAAGGCTAAAGGCTTATTTTCAGTCAAATTTGGCTAGCAAAAGGACCCGTGTCCACCGACTCTGGTATAGTGATGGATGAAGCAGCGTTTACCAGAGTATGTGAGCGGAGTGGAGCGGCAACGATTTCCCCTCTTTTCCGGGTTCACTCTGATCAGCTCTGATCCGGGTTCACCATTTACCGCTCCTCGCTCACTGATATCAAAAACACCGCTCCGTTTTCGCTCCCTGAGGAAATTGCGGCTAAAGTATTTACAAGTATGCTTTGAATTCTCGCAAAAGTTCTGTTCATAATTTATAGGCCTATTAAATGAAGAAATAAATAAACAATACTATATAATACTGTGTGCAAACTTTTCTTACGACATGATAAGCTTATTATGTGGTTATTATCAGCATTAAAGTTTAAATATCATTGTTGCCTTTTGCACTGCAAATTTTGTTTGGAAAAACAAAAATAACTAAGTTTTCATCAGTTATATTATCTACAGTCGCTACATTTCTTACAGATTTCTGCTCATTTTTAAATCAAATACAGACAGCACTGTAAGATTATATTAGTTTGAATGCATTAGTGAGAGAGCGATTGTGTGTGTGAATAAGTGCTACCTGTTTAAAATGTCCGTTCATCCGATCATATTCAGTAGCCTATCTAGAAGGTAAACAAATTCCTTGAGAACTAGAACCTCCCACTCATGTCCATGATCCAGCCTAACGCAAAATCCAGATAGTGCGGATTCCTATTAGAAAAATGATCCCTGCAAAATTTTAATGAGCAATGGTACATGTGACCGCACCTTTAGTATCAAGACTCAAGTTTGACGAACTTTGGGAAGAGCTGGGTGACAAAAGCATTATATTAGTTTTAATTAGCTCAAATCACACAACAACACATATTGTACCAATATAACCTGTATGTTTAAATGCTGTCCTGAAACTATCATCCCACCAATATAACCTGTATGTTTACTAGCAGTCATGAAACTATCATCCCATGAATGTTTATAATGGAAGCCGCACCTTTCATAACATTAACACAAAACATAAATAAAGGATTTTCACATGCACATACTGCAAAATCAAGAACAGAATGCTATTCATAAGCTGTGCCAAACAAACCAGTTTTTGAAAAAATTATGTCAATTTACTCTTTAAATCTAAATATCTCACACAGAGAAAATTTGACACATCACATCAACTCCCGTGACTTATTCTCACATGGAATAAGTCATATGGCAGACCTGCACCTAGACACGACCAAAAAGCAGCCCTGAATGTTAGCAAAGACCATGTCAACTAGACAATCCTCTGTGAAGGCCTCGTTGACATGACAACCATCAGCACAGATCCTCAGCATAGACCACAAGAACTAAACAGGTCCTCCGCACAGACCCCATAGCCAGCTTCGGCTCCATACCGGTGTGATGAATCCCTCTCCAAGCAAAATGAACTGGATGAATATGTGAAAACTACTGATCCCAATCTGAATTCTGAATTCTGACTTCTGATGCAGCTTGAATCACACAGCGTTCATTCATTGGCCAGAGGAGAACTGGCCCCCCGACTCACCCTGGGTTCTCCAAAGGTTTTTTTCTCCATTCTGTCACCTGATGGAGTTTGGGTTCCTTGCCACTGTCGTCTCGGTGTTGCTTTGTTGTGGACACTTAATATTCAACAATATTTTTGATCTGACTGACGCTGTTATATAAGAACTGAACTGAGCTGGACGATGACAATTATTATTTTTTTACCGCAGAACTGCTTTATAGATGAAACAAAATTAATAACTGATGATCTTTACAACGGAACTGAATTAAGACTGAACTGACTTCAGATGAACAACAGCCAAAATGCATCACTGTAAAGCTGCTTTGAAACAGATTGTATTGTATCTACTGTATAAAGCACTATATAAATAAAGTTAACTTGACTTAACTTGACATGGGGATTCTTAACGTTGAAGAGGTTCATTAGCAAAAGTCCTTACTTCCGGACTCCCTGATACCCCGCATACAGAGTCTGCAGAATCGCTCACAGCACTAAGTTACTTTTTGGATCAGCTGACCACATTACAATCAGAGATGCGGTTATGCCATGCGGCCAAAATGGGCACTTAAATTAAACTGCGAACCAATAAATGGTTATTTATTAGACTCGGTCTCCTCTTCTTTTCCAGAGCAACCCACTGACTGTGAAGAAATTTAAGATAAAGGACAGCAATTGCATAACTGCGTTCTGTAGCCTTCCCTTCCTCCACTCTGACAACCTGAGAAAATAACTGGGTTGCTGAACTGGCACAACTATCGGCTGGAGACCTCGGTAAGGAAATGAGATGGAAGGATTTTCTCTCTTTTTTTCCCCACTTTCTATATTGTTCAGGTGCTGGAGCAAAGTTCACTGTATTGAAGATTAAATCCCTTGAAGGATTTGATGTAAAAAGTAACCGGATGTGACTGTCGGGTGAAAATGCCATTTCTACATTCTTTTGACATCTCATCAGAATAAATATGCAGATACCCATCGCGTTTAAAATGATGGTAAGAATTCTGATGAACTGATCTTCAAACACTTCATCTAGTAAAAGCATTTTTTTCAAAATTCAGCCTGACCTCACCTAAGTGTCAAGAGAGTGAACGAATGGACGTCGGCTGTTTCATCTACTGGGCAGACTGAGCTTTGATATAGACACAGATCAAATACAGATAAATATAGGAGTGGAGACCTTTACACAACTCACCAGCCCTCAAATGCACCCGTAACCAGCCAAGGGGCTACAGAGGAAACCAGTTGTCAAAGAGAACTTTTTCATTGTGGAACTGCGGAGTACCTGATTGGCCGCATGGGTCGTTCACAAATAATAATCATCATAAATAACGGTTACAATACTGCTGTACTGAATCACTTAAAGGGCACCTATTATACCCCTTTTCACAAGACGTAAAAAAAAAATCTCTGATGTCCCCAGAGTGTGTATGTGTAGTTTTAGCTCAAAATACCCAACAGATCATTTTTTACAGCTTGTTTAAATTTTCACTTTTTGGGGCTCAGAAAAAAGCACAGTTTTAGTGTGTATCCCTTTAAATGCAAATGAGCTGTTGCTGCCGGCTCAGAGGGCGGAGCCTCAAGAGCTCATGCTCAGGCTACATTTACACGTGGCTGGCTATTTTCATAAACGGACATTTCACCCTCTCTGTTTTCAAAGACAACATTGTGCATACCTGTCAGTTTTCAGAAAATTGTTCGTTTACACAAACCCATGTATATATGCCATCAAGAGCATGTCAAACCTGTAGGTGGCAGTGTAACGAGAAGCTCAAGCCCACGTTAGCCAATCAGAATACCGAAAATAGCAACAACAGCAACGAATCACTTCCTCTTTTGAACAAAGAGGTTGTGCTTTTGACGCAGATGCAAGTTGTCACATACTGTGATGTCGGCTGCCTAAAACTGAGTTTTTCTCAGTTTACATGCAAACGTGCAAACAAAGTTTTCCAAAATCTCCACTCTGGCTGGAGTTTTTAGAAAGAATCAATATAAGAAGTGCGCATTAAAGTCTTATCCATAAACTCACTATCTTCACTCTCTCACTTTCATTATCATCAATATACACAGCGAAGTACACAAAACACTCGTTACAACTAACAGTAAACAAATATATATACACACCTTTTCAGTGGGTGCTTAATAAACTGGTAAACTTTAAATATGTAAAACAACTCGATGAGCTGTCATAAAGTGCGCACTCTCACTTTTATTTCTGCCATGATCAGTAACGTTGGGCCTGTCGCTCCGGAGACTGTAAGCTTGATCACGAACAGTTGTACTGATGCAGTGTGCATTCTTACATTTTATTACAAAACACCTCAATCGCTTAGAAGAAGACATTCTTGTCTACAGCTGCTCCAGCATGGAAACTATGACGGACTGTGTCCAGCTCACTCAGGATCTACGCTAAAACTGCGGTGTCAATCAACAGTCGTGGGAGAGGCTTGTGCAAAAGTACGTCACACTGCACCGAATTTAAGAACGGCTTGTTCTCAGATAGTGCTTATGATTTATGGGAATTTAAAAAAAGCACTAGGTGGATTTTTATCATTATAGAGTGGTTGTGTACACACACTGCCAACACACATTTATGTTAAAACACCATGTATGAATTTTGCATAATAGGTGCCCTGTGACATAGGTAATGTGACAATTAAGTGGCTGTCGGCAATTTCACACATACAGCTTTTTGAATAAATTTAAAATACATTTTTCTGTTTTCTGGTCAGGAATCAGGACTATCCGAGTGGATGACTAATTTTCCATTCACTCGGATAGAGAAGCTCTCTGATTTTTGTGTTTCAGAAAAGTGTAAATGATAGTAATATGGACAAAACATACAGACAATGCATGTGAGAATCACAGATGTGGTACATTTGCTGGAAAAAGTAATTTGTCAATTTAATGGGTTTAATGTGTGAAAGTGGCTGGTGACATTTTTTGCTAAATCTCTGCGTTTAGGACAGCCATTAAAAATACTCTCATTTACACTGATTAACTGAGAAAAAAAGTGCAAATTTGGTTCCTTGAGATAAAGCCCCTGAGGAGGCGGTAGACTGAGGCCTGTCATGTGTAATACTCACTGCAGAGCAGATTTCTGGGAGGAGAGTGAGTGTGTGGTTGTTACACAAGAACCTGCATCCCCTGACACCCTAACACCCACACATTCACTAACAAGTAGTCAGGCCATGATATTATGCCCACACACACTCGCACAGCCTAAAAATACTCTTACACATGTATAAACATGCAAGGAGCAATGAAAACACATGCATATGTATATACAAAACCTCCTACATATGTTGCTACACCGTTTTGTCTCAAGATAAAATTTAACTACTCACCCCTTGCCTGCAGGCCTGTTCGTTGAGTGCCCGCACCCAGGCTCTCTGCCAGTGCTCCCTGAACGACTTGAACACAAAGAGCGAAGACAAAAGCCCCTTGACACCTGCCTCAGTGTCAGTCCCAGCCCCATCTCGCCTCAGCCTCAAGAGGGAACCCCACACACCGCCCGTCAGTGTCTGGTGAGTGAGACTCAAGGGCAACCGCCACGGGGTCTCCCTCTTGTCCTGGACCCTGGACCACCTAGGGCGAAGCAACCCCACTGAGAACTGAACAAGCCAGGCTAGTACAACCAGCAGTGAGGCGCAGAAGAGCGCCACCTGAACCAGCCAGCTCATGTCCTGGAAAGTCATCATATCACTGATCACTTCAGTCTCATTTTTAAGAAGGGTTGAAAATCTTGACTCACGAAGATTGGAAATCTGGAAAAAAGGGTATAGAGAAACAGAGAGTAAGTAGACTGGAAAAAGACCAGATGCAGGGATAACCAGCCATACAGCAACAACAAGATATGTTCCCAACATCTCATAGGAAACACGGACATCTTAAAGCGACAGTTCACTCAAAAATTAAAACTGTCATTTACTCACTCTCAGCTTCTTCTAAGCACGTAAGGGGCCATTCACACATAATGTGTTTTTGCGTTTAAAAACACAGGAAGCCATGGTAGTGGACTGAAAAAATGAAACTCATTCTTATTAAGAAATTCATTCTTATTCACAGATGGGAAAATCAGCTATTGTTTTTTTTTCCCTATTTACATATATATCATATACTTGGCCAATTTTTTTCTACCAAACTATATATATATATATATATATATATATATATATATACATATACATATATGTATAGCAGTGATGCTGCTTATAACTGGTTTTATTGCCAAACAAGTTACTATCACAATTTGCGCTCTACCAAATGGTTACCAAGGGTTAAAAGTCATGTTCTTATCGGAGATTTACAAGTGCATGTCTCCTGTTAGTATCTGTGCTTAAAAGTTTAAACAATTAAGCAAACTGACTAAGCATTTCGGTGAAAGTGTGACATTCAATGCCTGTCCTGAAACCGGAGAAGTGCCTAACTTCTTCCAGAAAACTAACTCAGATCGGTTGCACAGTCTAGTCTTGTGTGAAGCCTGTCTCATACAAACTCGCTCCGATTCTGTCACATTACTGGCAGCCCAGCAGCGATGATAGCAGCTGTGTTCTGGGTCAGTGCTGCATTGCAACGTCGAGCTTAGCTCATCATGACCCAATCTAGCGATTCATTTACATTCCCTTCTTTTTGACAGCTATTCTAAGATTGTAATTATACAGCGTATAATGGCGTTCATTTCAAACCATGTATGTTTACGTCCCCTCAATGTTTACCATTTGAATAGCTATTTCAAACCCTACCTAGACAGAATTTTTGTGCATCTGATTCAGTTCAGTCAGTTCAGCTGAGTCTAAACGCGCCTACGATTAACAAAAATGCTGCACGCGCATTCGACGCCGAATGTTCCCATTATTTGAAAGAAAAATCAACAGAAAGGAATGGTTACCGAACAGATGAGAAACGCCGTCTTTGAAAGCCGACTAGCTACAGAACACCAGCTCAATGGCTACATCATTTCTTCGTATTTCCAGCACCAGTCTTCAGGTCCGAGCATCTTCCACAAACCTGTGTTGATTGGTACATGACCTCCGTTACGTGAATATTTAGCATGCTACATAAAACCGCACATTTCTTATGTCCAATGCTAACAACGCAAGATAAATGTGCCCCCCTCCCACCGTCGGTGTCGGATGGTATGTAATGGTAATGCGCAAGAACAGAACAGTCGAGCTGTCAAATAGTGTAGCAACACAAACCCACACTTGCACGTATTTAAAGAGACACGCACACTTTTAGGGTTGTCGAAACTGCGCACGCGCCACGCGCACATTCCCTGCTCTTAAAGCATGAAGTCCAGCTCTACCTCTCTGGATGTAATGGGTGGCGCTTAACCTGTATTAGGTGTAGCCTTTTTTTTACTGTCTATGGGTATAGCCAGGACTATGGTAAGGGTTAGGATTATTATGTGTGGCTGAACTCCACCAATTACGCGCAGAGCTGGACTGACGTTTATGCATGTGTTTATGAGGCTAATTATGTCATAAAGATAGCGTTATGTTCTTTTTGTCATTACTTTGAAATAAAATTGTAATCCACTTTTTTTCTTAGACTAATTGTGTTTATTGAGTAGATTGTAGAATGCGTACTGTGCGTAGTGTTTTAGACAGTTCTAATTTTGTAAAACTAAATCCCCAAACCTCTGTAAAAGCCCAAAATTTTGTTTTTGGTGACACTTTTCATATTACTTTTATAATTATTTTATTACTATTCCTTGCAAAAATGTACATTAATACATTTTTTTATTTATTTTTCAATGAATATGTTATTTATTTGAATTATTTGATATTTATTTGAACTCAAAATCAATTGCTTGTAAGATTATTTTATGATGTAATAGTAATATAATATTATATATAATATATAGTATAATACACTTTAGTTCATTTCAGAATTTCATATACAGGGTTGTTATATTGCTATTAAAATAGAGTGAGCATAACCTGCGATATCCCTGCTCCAAGGCCTTGTCTAACATTTCTTATAATACTCACACCTCAAAATGAAATGTTTTTGTATGTTTGTTGTTTGTTTTGAAGAAACTGTCAAAACAAACAATGAACATTTTATCAAAATATAGAATTACAGAATTCCATTTTGGCAAATAGTAAAATTAATGGATATAACAGTGTAAATAGATGTTTTAGAAAGACCAAATAATAAAAATACGGATTACTATTATTATTGTTGTTCCTAAACGGAAAATGGTACTTTTACCGTCTTTCTCTTTTTGTTTCCGGTTGTGTTACAACTGCAAAGGTTCGACTGAAACCAAGATAATAAAAATATATATTTATATATTTCCCCAATAAACCACCTACCTGGTCACTAACGTGTATTTAGCAACCTTACGCTTTAAAGCTTTTGCTGTCGTACCAACATCTTATAAGTGTATAATAAGCGAGTCCTATTACGGCGGACGGATTATGTTGACGGAAGTAGACGTGGATTTTGTGACGAGATCAGAGCTAAACATACACTGTAAACTGACATGTATATCACGTTTTGATGTAAAAGCGTTTTACATTATTCCAACGAGTAACTAGTAACTCATAACCTGAACCGGTAGTTATTTGGGCTGGGTTCTTATTCTAGATCGCCTGGAATTTACCTTATGGAAATTCAGCTGTCAACGTCAAGTCAATGAACTGCCATTCATTGATTCAGTGCTTTTGTATAAAAACGGTTCGGTCGTTTCGAAAAGAAGCCAATGTCATTTATGCGCGCGCTTTTATGCAGTGGTGTATACTGAAATGTGATCTATAGTTGTATTTGAAATGTAGTTAAATTATTTGTCAAACTCGAAACATGCTCAATTAATGTCAGCTTCACTATGAATATACATAAATGTATTGAAAGTTGCTGATAGGAAGCGAACTCTGTTTTCAACGGGATTTGTCGAAATATAACTACTTGTATAATACAGTAAATACAGTGTATTGCAATTTTATAGAGTGTTAGTCAATGGAGAAGATGTCTCCAATTCCTGTCTTTCCTCTCATCATCAACTCTTGTATGTCTGCACTGGGGTGCATTGCAACAGTCAAGCTTATTCCTGCTTTTAAGGATCATTTCATATCTGCGAGACTATATGGCATGGACCTAAATAAAACCATAAAGAAAGAGGTGTAAGTGATTGATTTTCTTTACTTATATTATTGTGCATATAAAAGTATGCATTGCAATTTGATGTCTAAAACCTGCATTTATTTTTCTCTCCTCATTAACCAGACCTGAATCACAAGGTGTAATCAGTGGCACAGTCTTCCTCATCATTCTCTTCCTCTTCATCCCTGTCCCCTTCCTCCAGTGCTTTATGGGAGAGAAGTGTCAACGCTTCCCTCACAACGAGGTGAGCTAATGATTCCCTAATCATAAATAATAAACATTTCAAGAACTCATCAAAAGTTTGAGGTCAGTAAAAATATGTTGAAAGTTGTATTTCTTTCTCAGAAAATATTTCTATTTAAAATAAATGCTGTTCTTTTGAAGTTTCTATTCACAAAGAATCCTGATAAAATGTATCATGAATGCCACAAAAACCAAGCAACACAACTGTTATTAACATCTATAATAATAATAAGAAGAAATTATTCTTGAGCAGCAGATTAGCATAATTAGAATGATTTCTAAAGGAGTAATGTTGCTGAAAATTCAGCTTTGCCATCACAGGAATAAATTACATTTAAAAAACAGTAAAAAAAGAAAAAAACAGTTGTAAATTTGAATAATTTGTCCACGATATAACTGTTTTTACTATATTTTTCAAATAAATGCAGCCTAGGTAAACATAACAAACTTCTTAATGACCCAGAACTTTTTTTTCACAAGTTGTGTGTTTTTAGGCAAAAATGATATGGCAAACTAATTTGAACCTTGGCCTCTAATGACCTTGATACCAGAGAAACTTCACAGCCATACATACAGTGGGAAAATCATGCATTAGTGGACATGTGCAACCTTGCTGAATAATGTAGCCAAATATACATGTAATAAAATGGCATTCATTCTGTTGCGAGGTATCTATTGAAGTACTATGGTATTACTATGTGATACCATCACTGTGATATTTGTGCACTACAGTATTCCAAAATTTCCTGTACTGACATGTTTTTACTTTTTTTTTTTTTGTCTCCTCTTGATCAATGATATGTCCATGTTAGTTTGTGCAACTGATTGGTGCGTTGTTAGCCATCTGCTGCATGATATTCCTGGGTTTTGCTGATGATGTTCTGAACCTACGATGGAGACACAAGCTACTGCTGCCCACTATGGCCTCCCTGCCTCTACTCATGGTCTACTTTACTAACTTTGGCAACACTGTCATTGTCGTGCCCAAACCTTTCCGTGTCCTACTGGGGATGCATCTGGACTTGGGTTAGTTTGACGGTCATATAGTATGCTTAAATGTCTGGTGCTCTGTATTGACACAGAGAGGTTGATTTTATTGCCCTTTTTTTGATATGTAGGATATGTTGTTGATATTCTAAGAAGTTGTTTATATGCGTTTCAGGCATTCTGTATTATGTGTATATGGGAATGTTGGCTGTGTTCTGCACAAATGCCATCAACATCTTGGCCGGTATCAATGGCATTGAGTCTGGACAAGCTCTCTTCATATCTGGCTCCATCATTGTCTTTAATTTACAGGAGCTCAATGGTGAGAGGAGGGCCTATTTTCAACATATTTGATCAGTTTTTCCACATAGATTCAAAACCATTTTAAAATATGTATAATTTATATATATGTGTATATAAATTATATATATGTGTATGTGTATATACACACACACACACACACACACACACACACACACACACACACACACACACACACACACACACACACACACACACCATCACTGGTAAAAATTTTGGAATAATTAAGATTTTTTTTAATGTTCACCCAGCCTGCATTTATATGATAAAAAAAATGCAATACAACTGTGATATTGTGAAATATTATTACAGTTTAAAATATTTGTTGTTATGTGAATATATTTTAAAATGTTATTCATCCCTGTGATGCACCAAATCAGCATATTATAATGATTTCTGATGGATCATGTGACACTGAGGACTGGTGTAGTGATGCTGAAAATTCAGCTTTGCCATAAATTACATTTAACAGTTATTATAAATTGGAATAATATAAAAGTTTTTTAAAAAGATGAAACATTTTGAACTATTCCAAACTTTTGACTATAATATATATAGAAATGATTTTTAAGTTCTTGTTCAAAGCTCACTGACATTGCTTGAGTTTATTTAAATAAGTCTGCACTGCAGCTATATTCTCTCTCTCTTTGAATTATTAAATTGATTTTTGATTAACGTTTCTCTTTCAGGAGACTACAGGGATGACCATGTTTTCTCTTTGTATTTCATGATTCCCTTTTTCTTCACCACATTAGCCCTCTTCTACCACAACTGGTTTGTAAAAACTATTGTTTTTTTATTATCTTTACCTGTAAAATATGCTTTAGTTTAAGACAGGCCTTTAAAATACTGTACTCTATAAGTTATTAGGTTTGACTATCAACACTGATAAAAATCTTAACCTCAACCACTTTTGTTTTTGAACAAATAATAAACCTCTACTTTGAATACCTCTCAGGTACCCTTCCTCTGTGTTTGTGGGAGACACGTTCTGTTACTTTGCTGGAATGACGTTTGCAGTGGTGGGAATACTCGGACACTTTAGTAAGACCATGCTGCTTTTCTTCATCCCCCAAGTCATCAACTTCATTTACTCCCTACCTCAGCTGTTTCACATTATTCCCTGCCCCAGACATCGCCTTCCTAGGTGAGTTTTTACACTAACATTTTAAAATAATACTATAACGAATATTCTTTTTTTTATTCGCAGTGGAATTTAATTTGACCTAAAATTCTCATAAGTTCTTTGTAATCAAAGTCTACATGCATTACAGTTATAATATAGACAGCGTTTCCTAAGCATTTACACCATAGATAAAGCAAAAGGAAATGGTTTTGAGAGCTTGACCTCTAAAATTTATTAATGCAGGTTACAGCCTGACACAGGAAAACTTGGCATGAGCTATTCTAAGTTCAAACAGAAGGACCTAGGCAAATTAGGACAACTTATTCTGAAGGTAAAAACACACGTCACTATCAGTATTTATCATTATAAATGGGTTTAGGAATGTTGTTGATGGCCAACAAAAGATCTAGGAGCACATCCTATTTGGTATTCCCTGTATAAAATGATGTTTGAATGTGATTTCCTCTTTTATCCTGCAGGTGGCAGAAATGTTATGGCTTCTGGATGTGCGTAGAGGGCTAGAAGAAGATGATGAGTTTATTGAGTGTAACAACATGACCCTTATCAACCTGGTTCTAAAAGTACTGGGACCTACCCATGAGAGAAACCTTACTGCAATCATGCTGTTAATACAGGTGAATCCCTAGTTCAGATGTAATGTGCAATTATTTCAATTCAAAGTGGTTTGAAAAAGTAATGAAGGTAGTGATATATTACAACCTCACTAAAGTATGACAAAGGATCATCAGTAGTTCAATGTTATTTGGTTATTCAAAGGCCCCCTACCCTTAAAGGCATAAAATGCAGTTTAAAGTGCTTTGCATAAAAATTATATAGTCAAATATCAACAGCAACATCACATCCAATAAAAACTCGCATCAAACATAAGGGATAAATGCAACACATACAGTATAAAATACTAAAACATATGAAGGACAAACATAAAAGTAATCACCTTCAACACAAAATACAATTTATTACAAGTATAATTCAGAGTAACTAATTAAATTCCAAAGTAAAAAGATATGTTTTTAACTTTATTTTTTAATATACTGAGTGTACTAGCTTCCCTAATATCTGATGGTAGTGTATTCCACAGTTTTTGCTGCATAATTTGCTAAGGCCGCATCACCGATTTTCTTTGGTCTATAGCTAGGAACCTATAAACCTGCATTAGATGTTCTTAATGTTCTTCAAAGGAGACTGTTGTTTTGGTAGATTTAAATAACATTATAGTTCTTACTATATTTCTTTCTTAGGTCTTGGGGAGTGCTGTAGCGTTTGGAATCCGGTATCACCTTGTGCGTCTGTTCTACGACGTCTAGAAAACTTGCGATCCTGAGAGACTTTACAACCTGCTGCTTTCATTTGGAGAACAAACTATCAACAGATTTTTTTTAATGGTTACTATACTGCCTGTCACCTATAAATGATGGAATCTAATTACAATACAGTGTATTTCAGCACTTCTGTCTATATATCTGCATGTGAAGGGACAGTCTACACATATGCCCTTAATTTTCATTGGGACAGGAAGGCTCATGCATAAGGATTTACAATAATTTGGGGGTGACTTGAAAAGCAGAGGGTTCTATTTTGAAAGATTATGTGAAACACTTACATTCAGGGACATTTTAGGCAATTGGTGACATTTTTGAGAGCATTTCTGAAAGATTACTTGATATATGTACTTATATTTTTCTGTGTCAGATGATCTAATATTATGCCTTTGAATCATTTGAATAAACCAATGTGACAAATGGACCACACTAGCTTCTTGAGAGAAAAATATTAATTTTGTGTACTGTTTTTGTACAGTATTCAGACATATCCAAACACAGTATCAAACATAACCCAAACATTAACACTAATCCTTATTTGTAGTAACCTAACATGGGTTTTGTCTGTTTTTTAAATGTTAAGGGCTTCCAAATTTGACGATCCCTTCCTAAAATACAAAGGTAGCTTTTTATTTTCATGTATAAAAATCTTTTTATACTGTGCGAGTTTAGTAAGAGTGTTATTGGAATGACAACGTATTGTTTCCAAAATTAAATAATGGCTTTTTATTTGTCATTGAATTAAAATTATAGCAAATTGGCAACATATTGTTTCCAAATTAAATAATTGCCTTTTATTTGTCATTGAATTAAAATGACAGCAAATTGTGTAAATATTATTTGGAAAAAAATATTAACTATTATTATTACGTATTCAAATATAATAAAACTATTTTTTCAGTTCCATACAGATTTATTTGTATAGTACAATGATATTGTTGAAATTCCATAGCAGGTTAATAAGAAATGGCAAAATATAGCAAGTAAAACTCCTTTTTAGGGTTGTCAGACAGGCATTGCTGCCACTGAATACAAAGTGCGATGCGGAACACTTGAAAGGGTTTAGATGTCGGAGGGAATGATCATTGTGATGTACTGCTAAGCTGCAATTTGATTGGCTGCGATTTGAACGTGACGCCGCAAAGTTGAAATCTGATTGGTTTGGTTATTTCGTGGGAAAAATATTGAGGAAATGTTTGAAGTATTTGTTAAAGGTGAGTTATTTCTCTATCCATTTAACAAATTTCGATGCTCTCCCTCACAAAAAGTCCTTGGATGAAAGCACATTTAATTATTCTCAACCCAAACTAACGAAAAGCTACTAAGTTAGTCAATACAATGGAGGCAGAATGTTAACTTCTCTTTTGCTTTGCTAACCAGCTAAGTTAACGTTATGTCTCATGCTAGGTTAACAACTTTGTCCATGGTTTTATAAAACTACTAGCAGTGCTTTTGGCAGTTAAGACATTTTTATATATTGGAGTTTATCATTTGTGGCGCAGTTTTCATGTATGGCAAAAAGCTTTTTTTAAAAAAAACAAACTGACAGCTATGCACAGATAGCTCGAGCAGAACTAACTTACAAATATCGATCTCACATGTGACTTTACTGTGTATTTCAGAGGACTGGAGGACCACACTTTTTGCTATACATTCAGTGCTTCATGATGCACCCGTCGGGTAAACGAGCCCCGCGCAGAGAGGAGCTGCTGCTGGAGTTGGCTTGTGAGTGGGGCTCGTGTCAGGAGACGTTTGACAGGATGCAGGACTTCTGCCAGCACGTGGAGCAACATTATAAAGCTACCGTGGGCAGTGAGACAGACTTACCAGGTGCGTCCAACACCTGTGGCCAGTTGCAAACACCATCTTAAGTGTATGCTTTTATGTTAAGACTGTCTGACCAGCTTGTAGTCAGTCTAGAGGTATTCAGTATTATTTTTTGAATTCAAATTATACCAATCTACTTTTTAATGTAACTGACATAAAAAAAACAGTTATGATCAGTCTTAAAGAAAAACAAATAGATGACTGACTTGTAATACTGCTACTAGTCTAAGCAGTTTATGTAACTGGCCACTGGAAGTGTCAGCATTGATCTTTCCTTTTCCTTCTTAAAGAGATAGTTCACTAAAGAATAAAAAATCTTCATCATATTGTTTTTATGGTGATTATTTATTAATTAAAATAATTACATTTTGTTCTTTTTGAGCCTTGAGATCATCTGTCACCGTTCACTGTCATTACATGGATAAAAACCTAAACCAGACTTTCTTCAATTTATCTTTTATGTTTCACAGAATAAAGAATCATACAGGTTTCAACTTCAGATTTTTTTATTGTTAACTAAAACTGTAAAAAAAAAAACATTTTTGTTGATTTTAAAATAAAGCTAAAATGTCAATGTTAAATAATTTTGTAAATCAATAAATTCTGTACGATTGTAAGTACAAAAAATATTAAAGTAAAACCTAAAACTGAAAATACTTTTTAGAAGAATTTAAAAGAAATATTAAAAATTGCAAATGCACATAACAAAAAATGACTAAACTTAAAATAAATAAATAAAAATAATTAATTATAATGAAAACTGAAAATATAAAAATATAAGCTCATTCAAAATATTTATATAAACTACTATAGTTTATCAATAACAGCTCTTGTTGCAATTGTGAGATATAACATAATTAATTAAACATTTTTGTGTAAAAATGAGGAGTAAAGTTTCAGTTACAAGTGTGAGTACACCATATATATACCAGGACTAGTGTACAAAATCATATCTGGTTTAAGGTGTTCAAAGGAGACTATTGGTTCTGAGAGGGGGCCAGGAACACATGACATTTCTTATTTCTTCATCCATTTCGCCAAAAGTCATTGGCACACATTTATGCAATGCTCATCTATCTGTATCATTGTTACATCATCAGCAGGTGATTTTTTTCTGAGTATTATAGCAAGCATCTCAGCTTTCCTCAGGTTTCTGGCAGTCAGAGGCCCTGTGGCTTCTGGCTTCATTGTCCTTGTCCACAATTAGGCCTTAGCTTGCCTGCATGCTTTACAGATGAGGAGCATAACTGTCTATGGCGAGACTGTGGTTTCTGCTCAGTGGAAGGAGATGCAGAGCTTCTCAGACACATGTTTTTCCATTGCTACCACACCAAGTTGAAGCAGTGGGGACTTGCTATACTCAATGGCCACAGTGATATGGGTGCCTGCTCGGTTGGCCTGCACAACCGCAACATTGTGCCTGAGGTCCAAGAGAACTTCTTCTGTCTTTGGGAGCATTGTGAGGTACGAAGGCAATCTACCATGTTCTTTTTAAGTACTGTAGATGATAAATTGCATGTGGCTAGTCAAATCAGGTCAAGTAGTCAGCTGATAAGTATATTTGTATTCAGATGTCTATGGATAATCCAGAGTGGTTCTACAGACATGTGGAGATGCATGCACACTGTCTCGAGACTAATGAAGAGAATGTTTTGTTCTGTGGCTGGAAAGGTAAGATTTTTTTTTAATATTATGCATTAGAAGGATAATTCATAATATTTTGAAGAATGTCTGACTGTAAACAAACAGTTTGATGCACCCCATTGAATTGCATAGTATTTTTTCCCATGCTATAATGGGAAGACTAATTAAAAAGCAAGTAAACGACTCAGCCATTTAGATATTACCACTTTGTCACGACAAAATCGAAACTTGTAACTGCTGGAAATATGATTACTGTGCTTGGGGAAATTAAAGGTACATCTTCGTGTCTGTGTCTTTGACCAGTGTGTACAAGCTTGATGACTGCTGAAATTAATAATATATTGTTTAAATTGTTACTGCCTTTACGTTATTATTTTGGAATAAATGTAAAAATGTGTACAAACATTAACTTGATGAAATATATACTTGGTTTTAAAAGAACATTACATAGTAATGTAAAAATATAAAATGGTATTGTATTTGGTCTCTCTTTTTTATGTAATGTTTATTTAACCAGGAAAATTAAGTGTAACAGACATAAATTTACATTTGAGATATATAAATTTTTTTAAAACTTTGCCACCTCATTTTAAAACACCACTGCAAACCACTGATGCTTATGTATTAAAATATGACTTTTCCAGGTATAAATAATACACTTTTAAAATTAGCCTACCTGATATATCCAGTGGAAACTCAAAAACAGTTGTTGTGGGGGTGAATTAAAACATCTTGATTTTTAGTCGTTTAAAGTCACCATGAAATCAAAATTGACAATCCTTTTTTTTATGGAATATTGCAGTATTTATTATAAATTATTTATCCATGCAGATCATTATTTTTTCAAAAATCATGTGTCCTCGTAATATTTGATCAAAATAACTTTCACACGGAAGATATTTACATCTTTCATATTTCTACTCACTATGAGAGTGAACCCCTTGGCAGAAAAATATCTTATTTGAATGTTACCGAGTGTAGAAATGTGCCACAGAGGTTTCCCTTCTCACAACGACTTTCACTGTCCAGCACGGTTTTGAGAAGACATTAACTTTTTCTTTTTACTTCTAGATTGTGAGGCCTCTTTCAAGGGCAGGTTTAAGTTGCGAGAGCACATGCGTAGTCACACACAGGAAAAGCTGGTGGCATGTCCGACCTGCGGAGGAATGTTCGCCAACAACACAAAGTTCTTCGACCACATTCGACGACAGACCTCCATAGAAGGTGAGAGGGATTGTATTTCAGGTGGTACACATGCAGCAGCAACAATAACAGGGAATCTTTAATCCTTCTATTGATCAATTTGGACTCATTTCAATAGAAAAAATAAAAATCTAATTAGTATGGGCCATTGCACCCAGTTGTTTATGTGTGCATTTTTTTGTAGGTCAAAGATTTCAATGTTCCCACTGCTCTAAACGTTTCGCCACTGAGCGCCTGCTGAGAGACCACATGAGGAACCATGGTATGAATCTTTTTGTGCGTTATCTCATAAAGGCTGTACTTTTGTTCCGCTGTATTGGACCTTACATTGCCTAGTGTGACCTGGTTGTTCTAATGATGTTCTAACCTGTTCTCTGTTCAAAGTCAACCATTATAAATGTCCACTATGTGATATGACCTGTCCATCACCATCCTCACTGAGAAACCACATCAAGTTTCGTCATTCCAATGAGAAGCCTTACAGCTGTGATTATTGCGAGTACAGGTGAGGCTGCTTCACCACCAATGACAGTGACTCCCTGGATTTTCTGACTCCTTGTAATCTTTTAGCCTGCAAAGTAAGACATGACCTGTCAGTTTGTTTGTGTTCATGTGGTTTTCAGCTGTAAAAACTTAATAGACTTGCGGAAGCATTTAGACACGCACAGCAGTGAGCCAGCGTATCGATGTGACTTCACTGACTGTGATTACTCCACCCGCTCCCTTTACTCAATCAAGAACCACTACAAGCGCATTCATGAGGTGAGCCATTTGGAAAGTAACAGCAACATTCGCCAATAAGAAAAAGACAACAATATATGTATTCCACAGAAAGTGTTACAATAGATGCAACAAATGCTAAGCCTTTGCTAATTTGTCAATTAAAATAAAAAGGCTAGGCAATAGGTAACTGAAATACTTAAGATTGTTGTTATATGTAATGCTGTTAATGATCTTTTACCAAGAGATTAATTGATTTTGTTTTTTCAAATGTAAACGGGCAAATGTCATTTGTTTTATTAGCTGGTAATTGAAGTAACAATTGTTGTCAGTATGAAGGACTCTTATAATGATAAAGTCCAAGGTTTGATCTATAAAAACGATCCATCTAATCTGGAATTAACTAATGTGGGAACTTTCATTTAGATGTAACTTCACGCATACAGCTAAAAACACTATATCGATAATAAATTATAAAATAAACACTGAGCAATCAAAATTAAACTAACTGTGCATCAAAAAGCGAATACAATTCTACATCACTTCAATTGTACAGTAACTGATATTCAGCTCATAGCTCCAGAGTAGTAAAAATTTTAATGTGCTGTTTTGCATTTAGGGAGATTACACTCCTCGCTATAAGTGTCACGTGTGTGAGCAGTGCTTCACCAGGGGGAACAACCTCACTGCCCACTTACGCAAGAAACATCAGTTCAAATGGCCTTCAGGGCACCCGAGATTCAGGTTTGAAGACTTCCTCCTTCCTTGTGGCCACCACCCATTAAGAATTTTTCATTACTGATTCCTTCAACCACCTTACTATTCAAAAATGTGGGATCTCTAAGATTATGTTTTTGAAAAATAGTCAAAAACAGTAGTATTTTGATATATTACTGCATTTTAAAATAACGGTTATCTATTTCCCTGTAATTAAATGTAATATTTCCTTTAATGGCAAAGTTTAAATTTCTGCAGCCATTACTCCAGTCTTCAGTGTCAAATGATTCTTCAGAAATCAATCTAATATTCTGATTTGGTGTTTAGGAAACATTTATGCATATGATCAATGTTGAAAACAGTTGTGCTGCTTAACATTTTTGTGGAACCCATGGCTGCATCTGAATTGGCATACTCTCCTGAGTAGGTACTTATTTTGAATAAGTAATTAAGTTGCGATTGCCAAAAAAGTATGTTTGCCATGTTGTCACTGTCGTTGTGACCTACCATCGTCAGTTTTGTCACTTCATTACCATTCAAGAAACCTCTCCTGTGGCCTCATGGGATAGTAAAATGTCCATCGTATGGCATGTGCACACTTCAGAATCATCAGGTCATCTAGGTACTTTTTGCCTACACTCTTATGAATACTATAAATTCAGACATACTGCTCTTGTCACTGTTTTGTTTTTCATAGCAGGGATGGATGAGATTTCGGATGCAGCCAATGATAAAAAAAAATTCCAGAAAGCTTTGATGAATTGAAAGTTTAAAAGCACAGAATTTATTTGTAATCTTTTGTAACAATATAAAAGCTTTTGCTGTCATTTTCGATCAATTTAATCCATTCATGCTGAATAAGTTTCTAAATTTTCTGAATAAGTAAAATTTCTTTAAAACAGCAACAACATAGTGATCCAAAAATTCGAAGTAGTCTAACAGTAGATCCCATGGGCGCTTGCTATTTAATTAATATTAATTTCATGTTCATTTTAATTTGGGTTTCCAGTGGACAATAAACCTTACCCGTCTAACCTGACTACAGTCTTTTGCACTTTGACAATCCCTCTTTTCAGGTATAAAGAGCACGAAGATGGATTCATGCGTCTGCAGCTGATCCGCTATGAGAGCGTGGAGTTAACGGAACAGCTGATGCGGGAGCGGCAGGGCGAGGGGGACAGCAGTGAGTCCAGCCAGCAGAACGTCCAGTCCGGGGAAGAACTGGAGGAGACCATCGGGGGAAATACAGAGGCAGGAATAAGAAAGGAGGGAGCAGAGGTCTGTAGGACTCAGGAAAATGCAGAAAGTGTGTTCTTGGTGTTGATGGCCGGCACCTCCTCAGAAACAGACTCTACGAGAGAGGGGTCGATGTGTCAGTTACAGGACACTGCCCAACAGCTGGGTATGGAGGTGGTTTAACAGCACTTCGGATTACTGGAGCTCCCCTTAGACTGCTGTGTCAGACAATAAAAAGGGACATTAGGACATTCCTTTTAACTCTGTGACAATACTCACTGTACTATGAGACTAACAGGGGACCAAAGCTGATAAGAGTGTGTTTTAGGATGCTGTCATCCTCAATCACCTTGAACACTGGACTGAACAGAAAAGATCAAACTAAATCACAAGTTAGCTCTGGGGATTGCATAAAAAGATGATTCACTCAAAAGGGGAAATTTCTGTGATAATTTACTGACCCTCGTGTCATTCTGACACTATATTATTTTGTCTGCAATGAAACAAAATAAGGTGTCAAGTTACCTTCCTTGTAAGTAATATAAGGTAATAGGAGCACACAAACACACACCTCTTATTGTGTTTCACGGAAGAAGGAAATTACAGGGTTGTAACAACATTTGGGTAATTAAATGACATTTTTTTTGGCTGAACTAACCCTTTACATTTGACTGGGTGTGTGAGGGAGTGAGAGAGAAGAGGATAAAGGGGAATGAAAATGTTTAATCCTACTGAACAATTTAATCAGCTTTCTTTGACTCTTCAGGTTCAGTGTTAATTTGAAAGGAGAAGGACTGATCACCTTGGAGAAATCTTTACAGTGTGTAGTTTTAACTAATAGTTGAATTGGAAGTGCATCTGAACTTTAAACTGATCAACACCCGTTTAATCTATTTTTTCAACTTTATATGGAGATCAGAGAATCTGCAGAAAGACCCATTCTCGTTGAATCTACCTATTCCTGACATTTTTCTATCAAAATAAAAAATAGTTTTAAAATAAATTAAAAATAGTTTTGACCTTTCATTAAGATGCACCTTTTCCATAGGACTTTGATTTGCCGTTGAGTCCTAATAATCTAATTGAGAAGGAAAACTATACTAAATTAATTTTATTTGAAATAAACAATGGTAGTTATTTCAGCACAATTTTGACCTATTTGTTTTTTTTCCTCCATTTTAAACATTTACATTTGCTTACAAGCAGAATTATTTATTGCTCTTCAAAGGTTTCAGATCAGATCAAGTTTTTTTAAAAAGAAATTAATACTTTTATTCAGTAAGAATGCATTCAGTTGATCATAAGTCTCAGTAAAGACAAACAATTATGTTACAAAAGATTTCTTTAGCAAATCAATGTTGTTACATTGAGTTTTCTATCCATCAACAAATTCAGAAAAAAATCTATCAAGCTTTCCACAAAAAAATTAAGCAGCACAACTATTTTCACCATTGATAATAATAGGAAATGTTTCTTGAGCACTAAATCATAGAACTTATTAGAATTTCTAGAATTCATTAGAATTATTTCTGAAGGATCATGTGACACTGAAGACTGGAGTAATGAGTAATGATGCTAAAAATTCAGAAATAAATTACATTTTAAAATATATGTTTAGAAAACAGTTGTTTTAAATTGTAATACAATTTCTGTTTTTACTGTTTTGATCAAGGAATTGGCAGAGACTTCATTCGAAGACATTGTTAAAAATCTTACAAACCCCAAAATTGAATTGCTAGTGTGAATATTGTGTACTCGGGTATGTTCAGTTCATTTTCAGGTAAAGTGTTTTCTGGGGATAATCTGGGGATAGTGTGTGACTAAGAACGGTACTTGTAAGTCCTGCTTGTGCTGGGTTAGGCAGAAGTGTATGCATTACTGCAGCAGTCAGAGGTCAGTGTTTGGGCGCTTTTCACCGATCTATGTCATTACAGTAATTACACGCACTGCAGATCTTAAGGACATTGGACAAGTTTAATCTCTAACATTATTAAATGTGAAAAACATGAAATTTACAATCAGCACAACTGAAAGTTAAGCCAATCCATGGCTCTCTCCCGCTCTCTATAATCTCTTTCTCTCTGCTCTGGTGATAATCGCTAGTGTGTTAGCAGAGTTTAAAAGATTAGTTTGCGTTAGGGGCTTAGTGTGAGCTAAGATGCAACACTTCCCCTTTCTTTCCATCTGTCTTGCCCTTGTCTCTCATGTAGAAAAATAGGTTCTTGGAGATAGTCTGTAAAAAATACATTTAATGTAAATGGTTTTTCTGTATTCAAATGGTTAGAACTTCCATACTGAGACAACAGAAAGAATGAGTGGATGACGTTCATATGAGGAGAACTGAACAGATATAGACTTTTCTGCATTAGAAAAGGATTACCACCGACTAAACGCCATGAAACTAGGTGCTCTTCTGCTGCTGCTTCTGGGGTCCATGCATGGGGTGTTCACGCAAGTGCCTATAACTGCATTTACTGAACGAACAGCTCTGGAGGAAGATCTAGGAAGTGGTAAGAGGAGCATTTGATTTATTCATGTCTGAACTAAGCTTACAAATTAGAAAATGTCAGAAAGATTTGAGCGCTATGTCCCTCAGGTCTGTTAGAGGTGGAACAGGAGGATGAACTGGGAGACACTTACTGGTCTGGGACAGCCCCGCTTTGTTTTGGAGGGTGTAAGGGCAGACACAGGGAGCTAAAGAGACACAACTGTGGAGATTCAGACTGCTGCTGGGTGGGATACAAATCCCTCTGTAGAGGTACAACAGATCATCATTTTAATGGAATACACTGCCTTTTCTTAGGTATTTCCATAAACACAGAATAATTTGTGATTATTCTGTTGAATTATTCTGTGTACACTGGAACTTCTTATGTGCTTCATGAGTTTACATTTTTCCTAGTGAATTGTGGACAACCGGATGTGGACTTTAACGGGATGGTGTATGGGAGTGATTGGTGGGTGGGTTCTGTGGTGCGGTACGACTGCAGGCCAGGGTTCGTGTTGGTTGGAGATCCTGCTCGAGCCTGCCAGTCCAATGGGAAATGGACGCCCAAACCGTCCTGCCTCAGTAAGTCCTTGTCTGGCTGAATATTGCACACAAATTACGGATTTTCCTGGAAAATGCTCAGATTATGAATACAAGACCTATTCTGTTTTAAGTCTTATATATTTACAGTATATGAGAGATTGAACACTAAGTGAGTTGTTATATTATTGAGTGCTGTTACTGTGAGAGGTGTTGATAAAAAAAAATCTGAATGACCACACATACAGTAAGAAAAATACAATTTCTGCTAGGACATTTGTGACCCTGGATCACAAAACCAGTCACAAGTAGCACTGGTATATTTGTGGCAATAGCCAACAATGCACTGTAAGGGTCAAAATTTATGATTTTTCTTTAATGCCAAAAATCATTAGGATATTAAGTAAAGTTTATGTTCCATGCAGATATTTAGTAAATATCCGTCCGTAAATAATATAAAACATTTATTTTTGTGAGTGGATGCAGAACAATCGCAAACATAAATGGTCAACATTAAAGGCAATTTTCTCAATGGTTCGATTTTTTTTTTTTTTTGCACCCTCAGATTCCAGATTTTCAAATAGTTGTATTTCAGCCAAGTATTGTCCTATCCTAACAAACCATACATCAGTGGAAAGCAATTAAAAGAAATTGACCAATGTGACTGGTTTTGTGGTCCAGGGTCACATTTATTATCTGTTAACTTTACAGATATTTCCTTTAACTTAAAAACACAACACAATGCAATGGGTAATTCAAAATGCAGGTAAAAAATCAATAGGAAAATTATTTCATAATAACACAGTATTAGGCCATATTTTTACGAACTTTTCTTTGACTGCATATTCATCATCTATAACATGAAATACCTACTGATGCGTAACATTTTACGTATACTATACATGTATTAAGTTTATTCATGTTGTGCTATTTTTTTAAGTCTTGGTTGTGGAGAAAAAAAACAATGGTTGTGGTCCATTACATTTTACGTTAAAATGTATTTCATTGGCTGTGAATTTCATTTCTCGGTCTCCTCCTGTATGTGACATTAGGAGTGTGTCATCGTGGCCGGGTTGAGATCAACGAGAAGGACATTGACGGGACGTGTTCGTCCACCTGTCCTGATGCTAAGAGCTATGCGGTTCCTCTGAACCACGAATGCAGTCGCATTGAGAACTGCAGGACTAAAGAATCAGGCTGGAAGCGCTGGTTTACACGCTGCAACTTCTGCGACTGTGACTGCTTCACTCCCTGTGGTAAGTTTCATAGTAATTTAAACTGCTGCTAGTTAAAACAGTGGCAAATACAACACACGAAAAAATGCCGCAAAATCAATGTTTGTGTTTGTTCTTTCAGCTTCTACAGGATAGAAGACAGAGAATCTGTTTATCATTTTCTATGAAGACATAGTTTATATGAGTTCTGGAAACAACAGAATGAATCCTTATGTGAATGTAAAAAGACAAGCTTGACCCCCCCCCCCGAAAAACCTGTATATAGGCATTGTATGCATCTGATTATCTATGAAATTGGAGACTGGTAATGTACACTATTTGATTGTACCTTATTTAGTAATAATTGTTTAAAGCTTGGAGAAACCGTTGCAGCAGTGCTCACTGATTTTATTAGAGTATTGTGCTGTAGATACAATCAAATTATTAAATTATTCATTCACTTGATGATTGATACAAGATGTGGGATTGATATAGTGCTGACATATAGAATATGAGTGGTCTCATTTGAAACCACAAAATACAACTGATCTACTTTTAGTCCCAGCGGGTGAAATTCATAATGAAAATCTCATTGCTCTTGGGTTGGTAGCAGCCAATTCCTGCAAAAGATTGGGGGACAAAATTAATATTTTATATATTTTGTGTTGAATTGTCATGAATTGATTTAAAAAAAGTTTTTTTTTCTTGCCCATTGTATTTGCACCCATCCTCAGACTGTGACATATAAGTGCATGTTTTATAATTAAACTTATACACTTACCCACGTCCAGACTCTTTATAGATTTTCCTTTCTTGGACAGAAGCTCCCAGTACGTGTGGTTTGCATTAGACCCAGCCAGTCCGTTCACACTTTCCAAATATATGCCATAGCTTTTGCTAATGCTGGATGTGAAGCTAATAAAAATAAAGGTAGCAGAATTGGCACAAAAAATAAAATTAGTACTAAGAAGTTCCTAATTGTCTTGAGCCTTCTAAAATAAACTTAGAAGTCAAGCCTTGAGTCAGGTCTGACAATGAAATCATCTCAGTCATATAAAGTTGCATATTTTAGCGTTTCATGGATTCTTTGTTTTTGTCTTTCACAGAGGTAATAGATTCCCTATTTCCCCATAACCTCATTCAGTCATGGTTTTACTAATACTACACTGTACTGTTCTGTTCTGTACTGTACTATACTTGCATTAGGCTTTCTGGGTGTAAAGTGCATTAGACCACAATAATTTGATAAAAGTTTGGGCCATACTTGAAGTTTTGGGTGTCCTGTAGTCTATTCAAGACTCCAAACATCGGCATTCCCTTTGGGACAGTGGTGGAGTAGGAGACGATCGTGTTAGTGTATTTATTAGTGACATCCACCTTAACTAACACCGATCCCTGTTCTCCTGTTTAGAAGAAAGCAACAAACATAGAAAGGGTGCTATTTAAATAACTGCATTTAAGGGACTAAACCAAGCAAGACATGTTCTGAGAATACCTGCACAAACTGTGGCTTTAATAACAAATGCTTTGGTAATTTGTAATGAATCATGGATACTTTACAAATGTTATTTACTGTAGGTAGTATAGACAGGATTTGAATTCAACAATTAGTATCCTTGTTTTAAGCAGAATTCATGGCTTTATATGAGAAAACTCACCTGAGTGGTCACGCACTCCCAGCCCTGGGAAAGGCAGCAAAGCTGCAAAGCACAGAAGACCAATCGCTGTCAGAGCCATTCTACCAGTCTACTCAGTGTGTCTGAATGTCTCTCTCAACCGCACAACCTATTTAAGCATTTTTGTATGCAAATTTTATAAATTGTTTTGGAAGTTTCTGGGAAATGCATACCTTAACCAGAACTGGTAAGCCAAGAAACACAAGGAAACATGACAAACAAATCTGACTGTTCAAGGCTCACTCCCTGAGCCTTGTGCAATACACTGACAAGACAAGTGTTGAGACAGGTCTGACTAAGCATCTGGAATAATTATAGTTATATTGATTCTGTTCATATTATTCTGTTCATATCAACTTATTTAGTCGTCACATTAAAATAAATTTGAACTATATACTATTCTATCATTCACTCTACAAAGTAATTCAGGGGTCCTGATACCACAAATGAAATAAATGTCTGTGTAAAAAAAAAAAAAATCATTACATCTTTTAATTAAACCTTTTAAGTTGCAAACATTATTTTGTTGAGTTCTGTTGACATAGTAATGTTGACAAACTTAATATTGTGTGTAATTTAAACTCAAATTTATGCATTAATTGACTTAAAAAAATGCAAGTTGAAGTAACTTAATGACATTTTCTTGATAACTTTAGAAATTGGGCAGTGGATTTCTAGTTCCAGCATCTTTTGCATAGGACTGGAAAAGGAGAATAAATGGTAGATTTTTTTGTGTGGAAAAACAGACCTGTTAGTGTTAACTGTAAGTTTTCAAAGTTTTGTTGATAATTAGATGATATATATATTGTGTTTGTGTACTGGTACTATGGCTGGTTTAGGCCTGTTGTTGACAGCAGACTCACGAAGATATTCATATTTTTCATATTCTATGCAGTGGTCACTTCACAGCAGTGAAAGAAATTAACATTTTTTATTAAAGGACAATATTTGCAACCTTAAATTGAGTTCCAGGGGCATTTTCACCAATATATGGACTTTTTTTCTTTTTACTTAGAGGTATGCATCACCTTTTATGTCAAATTCTAACATTCAAATTAAATTATATTAGAATAATAACACAATACCACTGTTACCAGGTAAATGAAATCATTAAATCAAAATCCATCTTTGCAGTGCAGAGGAGACACAGCAGCAGCATCAGAACTGGCATTAATATATTTACACTCCATTTACAATTGCATAAATAAAGCTATGATAAATTAAATTCTTAATTCAATATTTAAATATGAACTGATTTCTAATTGTAACATTTTAATTACAGGGTACTTTAAATGTGAAACTAAACCCGCCAGTAGGTTGCGGCAAGTCACTGTATCAGGGAGTCATTCATTCAACCGATTTGTTCGAACGGCTGATTCATTCAGGAAGTGCGTGATTGTTCATTGAATCGTTAAAATGATTCGTTCAAAACGCGGATTTCAGTCAAGAAATCATCGCTGTATTTTGCATTGAGACTCTGCTACGGTTTCATTTTGAAATTCTCGTCAGCGAAATAAAGGGAAAACAAACAATATTGACAATATTGTTTATAAAATGTAACAATGTTAATTTAACTTTTATATAAAATAAATACCATATTTGCAATTGTGCACGGGAAAACAGCCCTCTTGCTGATGTAATATTGTATGATAACAACATATGATGTATAAAATACCAAAACTTTATACGTCTATTAGGGAACATGCCTATAACTGCACTGACCACGCAGTGAGAGCAAGCATGAGAGACAAATGCGATGTCAGCTCACAGTGCGCCCTCGTACATGTTAACGTTAAAGTAAAACAATGATTACAATATCATAATAGACAATAAACATCGCACACCACTACGCACATAAAGAATGAACTTACAATTGAACTGAAATTAACCAGCTTTCTTCTCCTCTGTTTCGCGCACAACACTACGCACATAAAGAATGAACTTACAATTGAACTGAAATTAACCAGCTTTCTTCTCCTCTGTTTCGCGTGCAGGAGACAGACGTAGGCTTATGCTGGCGCGAATGTGACGCGAAATGTCACGTGAACGAGCAAATCCACAAAGAACGATTAATAAATAAAGTAGGCCTACGCTAATTAGTTTTAATTTGGAAAACATTTAGATATGTCTAAGTCAAATTGCCATCGAAAATTTAAGACCTTTCATAAGTAAAAATAAGACTTTTTAAGGCCTTCAATTTTTAAAATCTAATTTAAGACTTTTTAAGACTTTTTAAGGACCCGCGGACACCCTGTGCACTATCCAAACTTAAATTATTGTAATTAATGAATGCTTTGGAACACAGACCTAAGGTTGGTCTCTTTTTGAAGACACTCAACAGATAATTGAATGAGTCAAAATGAGAGTAAAAATATATCATATATCATATACTTCTACTGACTATAAGTAACTTTGCAAGTACATGTCAACTTATTCTAACCCTAACTCTACCAGTCTACAAATACTCGACTATAATGAGAGTGAGTTGTCATGTAGGTGAAATGCTACTTATAGTCAATAGAATGTGTTAAAGGGACCATCAAAATAAAGTGAAACCCATAGTTTTTATATTCCCTGAAATTTCCAGGATTTCCATTGTCGTCCATGAGTCAGTGAACTAATAAACATATAGTAGGCTACAATAACATTTAACTACACAAAGATTCCTCAAGGTCTCATATATAAATAAAAAGGCAAAGCCCAGTCCATAGAAAAGCTGCAGAGCACAAAGGTATAATTGTTGTCAGAGCTATTTTACCAGTCTAACCAGTGTGTCTGATATCATACCTTAGAAAGGAATGTTCTGTAAAGACTTCCGTCATGGATTCATTTATATTCCTGAGATGATTCACTGATTGCCTCACTGTTTAATGCACACACCTGTCAGTCTGTCAGTCTGTCCGTCCATCCGTCAGTCAACATTCAATCTTAACAGAACTTCTCAAACTGAATATAAAGGCATTTTGTGCATCTCTGGAATAGTGCATTGGAGACCTACATGTAAATCGCTGACTGTTTTTCCCTGATCTGTGTTTAGTCCAGAGATGAACCTTTAATCTTTTTGCCTTCTAAGCATAAGCCAGGTGAATTTGTTGAATACTATACTGGTAATGTACACTGTTTATTTGAATCAAATCAGTTAGAAATGTTTGTTAAACGATCAGGGAGGCTTTTCAGTTCCGTCAGCTCTATTATGTTTATTAGAATGTTATACTGTATGCAATGAAATTATGAGTTTATCCACTCACATAAACTTTACATTGATGATATGACTGAATCATGATGTGGTATGAATTCAGCAGTCACATTTCATAGTTCATGATAAAACAAATCTATTTTTTGCCCCAAGTGGTGAACCTCAGGATCAAAGTCTCATCTCTCTGGGGTTGGTAGCAGCCAATTCCTGCAAAAAATTCCAGAGTATAAATAATAATCTGTATTTAATAATTAATTATTATGTGTTGTAAGTTAAATACAAATTTCCTACTCAGTAAAGTAATACTACAGTATATAATTAACTTTTCCCTTACCCACTTCCAGTCGGGTGATAACTCCTGCTTTCTCAGACAGAAGCTCCCAATATGTCTGGTCCTTATCAGATCCAGCCAATCCGTTCACACTCTCCAGATATATGCCAAAGGTTTTGTGAATAGTGTATGAAAATCTATTGTTAAAACAGAAATAAAGGTAGCAGAATTAGCACAAAAATGAAATTCCATTCAAAGTCTGCTTTCTAAAAATGTTGTCAGTCCTGGGCCTTGATCAATTAACTGACAAGACAAGCATTGACTCAGCATCTGCAGGCTTATCGGAAATGTATAGAAAAAAAATAGTACATTAATTAGATCTTTTTCCCCCTGTTTTCCTTAGCTGTCACAGTTGTAAAATATGCCCCATTTTCCTATAACCTTGATTTTAAGTATGTGGGTCATCACAACCAGTAGTAAAGTTAATCAGGTATGATATAATTACATCACTGCATGTGAAGTGCACTAAACCTCAAATAAATTCAGAAAAATTTAAGCCATACTTGAAGCCGGTGTTGCTGTCCTGCAGTTGATTTAAGGCCCCGAACATCAGCCCTTCCTCTATCACAGTGGCGGAGTAGGAAACATGCTCATTAGTGAAATCATTTATGACAGTCACCTTTACGGGGACCTGTTCACGTTTGACTGTTTGGGAGAGAGAAAGAAAGAGGATTATATAGCTTGAATATATCAAATAGTGGTAATTTAGAGTTATTATAGTGTAGCTTTAATAACAAATACACAGTGTTGGGTGCAATGCATTAATAATTATTGTAATTTATTTAGGCAACATTTACACTTACTTTTACTTTTCTGTAATTTAAATGATGTTTTATTAACGTAGTTCGGGAGGAACACGTCAAAATAAGCCACTCAAGTGGCACCTGCTGTCTACAATCAGTAATCATTCTCTGCATTCGGGCCAATTACCAAGATCAGAGCCCTCTCCCCAGACAGCACGCCAAATACGTTTACCAATTGAATCTATCCGATTTATTTGTAAGTGTGAACTCGTGAAATATTGTAGAACAATTCTATATAAAACAATAGTGGAGTTAACATCAAAATTGAACGTACTGTTAAAATGTATGTTTTTAATGTAACTGTGGCGAGCAGGACGAGGCCTCACGCCGTTCTCTCACGTCCCTCGGCCTCGTCCTGCTCGCCACAGTAACATTTCTAGAAGATACCTCACCTGAGTCTGCAGGCAGTCCCAGCCCTGGGAAAGGCAGCAAAGCTGCAAAGCACAGAAGACCAATCGCTGTCAGAGCCATTCTACCAGTCTACTCAGTGTGTCTGAATGTCTATAACTACCTCACACTCTATTTATATTCTGCATTTTCTTTGCATGACAATTTCTAGATAATAAATTATGGGGTTTATGGGGAAGTGTTATCTCTTACCTTAGAAAGGAGTGGTCTGCAAATGTTTTTGCATTGGATTACTTGTTATTTCTGTTCTTTGTTGCTTGGTTCTGAGAACTGTTGAGTAACAATGATAACATTGAAAGTACAGAAGTAATTATTTGGCATGGACCTGTGACCATATTCTTTCTTGTATATTGTGAAACATGACATGTCAAATATACTGTAGAGAGTGAGGATTATGTGGTTTATGTTGTTTACATTTCATTAATGAACAATGAACATTAATTATTAACCACAACAAAAATAACCCGACCATTGTTGCTTTATCACCATGTGCAGGTGTCATATAAGTACCTTGTGAGGTGGAAGCTCTCTTTATCTAATATTATATTTAATAATTTCTTTACCTAACCAGATTAGTTCATGACCTAAAATTGGTTTATAGAATATGTTAATGTCAGAATTCCTTCCAGTGTACATCTCCTCTCTATTATGCAAAGGCTGGTTGTGATAGAGGAGAGCACAAATGTTGAGACTCATCTATCTATCTATCTATCTATCTATCTATCTATCTATCTATCTATCTATCTATCTATCTATCTATCTATCATCTAAAATAAATTAAACTTTTTTTTTCAAGATTTACGAATTTCTATTAATAGTAAAATTACATTAAATTGAATTGAATAATCCTTAGATATTATTCATATTATGATTTAATAATTTTAAATGAGTAAAAAAACCTAGAGCTTAAAACATTTGGCATAAATCTTAAACTTGAATTTTTTTTTATTGAATTGATGAATACGAATCACAAACTAAATGGTCCATTCCCTTGTTCCATTAAGATTTATACAAAATGATTTTTATTGACTACTATTTTCACAAGTAAGGTATACATCCACAAAACTCTTACTAATATCACAACAGATCATCAAAAGTGCATTTTTTTAACTGTTGAGTAATGATAACATTGAAAGTACACCTGTGACCTCTTGTATTGTGAAATATGACTTGTCAAATTTACTGTATGGAGTGAGGATTTTGTGGTTACGTTACAATTTACCACTGACCTCTCTTACCTCTTAAATTTTTGTTTACATTTCATTAATGAACATTAAATATTAACCACAACAAAATAACCTGACCATTGTTGCTTTAACACAGTGATGTGCAGGTGTCGAGATCTAATCTTGAAAAAAGGCTTAACAATTGCATTGAGTGTAATTTACCATATACAGTGAGAATTATATTTGATTTAAACAGGAGAATAAACTCGAAAATACTGTTCATTTATATTGTTTATTATTGTTTGCTGTAAAATATTGTAAGAAATGTTTTAGAAGTAAAAACTATGAATCATGTTATAAGTGTGCTATCCGTCTGTCTCTTAATTATATATAATGTTCCCTTTCAGCAGAAATAAAATTTAAAAGATTCTTCAAAGCGACCGGTAGCCTAAGCATTAGGCTATATTTCCCCTTCCATCCCCAATATCAGCTTAGCCTGATGTAGAGAAACATTGAATATGATATTGAGCGTAACAAAAACAGCAACAGCTATGTGTAGCCTATTCTTGCCATGGATGATGTAGGGCGTCGTTTGAACGCGAGTTACCCCGACGGTTTCACCGAGAATAACCCGAGCACTGCAGCATCAGCACCAGTAGCAGCCGATGCGCAGGTGCCGCCTTTAAAGAGACCGCGCGCTCAATTCTCCCGTGCTGCTGGATAAGCTGCAATTTCCTTTTAAGTTTTTCGTCTACATCATCTCCAACCCCACCCTTCCTTTGCCCCCCCCCCCCCCCCCCCCATTAGGAAATCTCATAAGCAAATGGTCCTAAAAATAGGTTTGACATACGTTTTCCACCTGCCCCACTATAAAGGAAAACAGCCCTGTTGCTAGTGATCAGGAAAAGCGAATAGTCTAATGGTGGCTATTTGATTTGCACGAAAAATCGAATGATGTATAGCCTATATTTATATGGACACACGGAGATGCAGTTGCAGATGCTTGAATTTTCTCTTGGATCATGGGAAAACTGAGATCTCCACATCCACATGTCCCATGACGGTATGGCACCAGGCCAGCCCTGCCCTCACTTTCCCGCAGAGGGGTTGTAATGTAAACTACCTCACAACAGCACAATAAGCAGTGGCATGTGCGCCTGCCATCAGGTTATATTGAGAACAATGTGTTCTAAAAAAAAAAAAGAAAAAAAAAAGATTTCCACTTTGCAAAATATCAGCAATTTAACCAATGTAAGACTTAATTATAAATTTGAATTTTTAAAAATGGGTAAATGTTACATTACTACATACGGTATACATACGTTCAGTTCATTGCATTGTAAAATAGTACATGAGTATTAAATGTTAAAAAATACTAGTCTAAAATATAGTTACATAGTTACTATATCAGTAACAATATGAATATTTTGTTAATGGGCATTCCCAAAATTCCCTGCGCGATCCACTACACTTGCCTATACGTTTTATTTATGAAATAGGCTATGCTTTCTATTCTTATTTTTGTATTCAGTCATGTAGGCTACTTGAAGCGTTTTTTATTTATTTATTAGGCCTATATAAGTTACATTTTAATATTGTTATAATATGATATCCTCATACAGGTAAAAATATAGGCTACTGTCACCAAAATGCATGTAACATCATCATTGTATTTTCATGGCAGTGCACCCACTCAGCTGCCAGATTTTTACCAGAAATTTATCCACAACAATTACAAAATGCGGTATTATTTCGTAATAACTGCAAACCCAAGCAAAGCACCATAATCTAAGTAACCAAATATAGCCCATCACTGTCCTCCAGTGTGTAGGCTAACAGTGGTATATTTCGGACGAGAGCAGTTACGCCCAGTACCATAGACCGCCGGGCGTGCCAGGGCTCCTCTGTCCACTGCGCGCTATATCATACTGCGGTGTAGCATCCGGAGGACCGGGCAGAACGAGCACTACTTCTCTCTGCACAGCTCCATACGCATTCTGGATGACTGTTAATGCGCAATGATCGAGTCATGTTTGCCCTTCAGTCAGCTGTCCGAAATGAAACTCCTGGTTTAACAAGGATGCTGCATATATTTAATTATTCATAACTGTTATGTTTATTTTGGATGGGAATTGTCTCGGTATATTTTCAAGGAACGATATGAATGTGACGTACAGCGGCTTTCTGAAGGAGAAGAGCATCCTCGCCGTCACCGGTGAGCGGGATCGGGCGTGTAACGGAGCATCTTTTCTCTCAGCTGGACTATAGTGTGGGGCCGCTCCTGTTGCTGAAGCCTGTGTGTACTATTCTCTTGAGCTAAGAGGAATGAATTGGACATTTTTATAACGAAGCACACTGCCAGAGAGACGTTTGATTCACTCAACGCGTCAAAAAAGTAGGTATCATGTCATTTTGAGTCTGTGAACACTTTGTATCACTTGTATAAATACAGCACTAGCCTGTGTTTTGCATGCGTGCGATGCCATTGACAGGGTATGTGATGCATGTTATTCTAAACACTGACTCTGTTCACCAGGTTGAGGGCACGTGAATGTGATGTTATTTATGAATATTGTTCCCTCATAATTACTCATTGGGTGATCTGTATTATATCTGTGTTGGGAAGTGGAGCATCAGTGAATGAAGGGAGACAGTGACCTATCTCTGACAGACTGGGTTTTCACTACTGGTTCTCAATCTTCAACACTGCACATTTGGGATGTTTTCCTTATTTAACACAACTCATTTATATAATCAGCTCATTCGTAAAAGCTCTAAGACCTAAATTGGGTGTGTCAAATACGAGAGGTACAAAATTCTGATCCATTCTGAGGTGCTAAAAAACATGGTCTTTCTCCTGAAAAAGAGAGTCAAGTTGTGGCCAATAGAGTCCTATAGGTGACATAATCATTAGACCTATGCCTTGGTCTACTATATATACTACTTGGTCAACCTGGTCAGCCTGGTCTGTTGTCTGGTTTTTGAATTAATTTGTTAATCCTGCTTAACACCAGTTGGCCAGGCTGGGCATGGGACCATCCTACACCAGTAAAGACCAGAATTCCAAATTAGGCTGCATATATTAAATTGGAAATATTTTAAATAAATGTTCAGGACCACTCTTTTCAAGATGAATCACTTCTATATGAAGAGGATTAAGTGCAGGTCTATCTGTGAGGAAGATGGATTGGGTGAATTTACAGATTTTGAATCCCTCTGAGGTTTTTTGTTCCTCTGTTGGTGCATGTATTTCATCCAGCCTCAGCTGTGATGGAATGATTGTATTTAATGAAAACCTGTGTCAAGTGGCAGTAAATAGGGTCCTATACATGTAAAGCTCCAGAGCAGTCTTAGATCAGTTTTGAAATGTAGTTTTGTTCGATTCTCCAGCCTCTTGTCTTGTGCCTTTAGACATAATGGAAAATAAACTGAGCGCTTCTTAATGGAAGATACCATATTGACAAGCACTTTAACAGTATAATTTGCTAGATGGCAACAGTGAAAACATTGGTTCTTTAGAGAGGCAGGGTTTTATCAAGCACAGCACCCGGAACTGGTTTAGATGCTTCTGCAGCCTAAGTGCATTCTATATTGACGTGATATACAATTAACAATAATATGGATTCCACGTTCTCATTGCTGTCATTACTGTTTGTACCTCTGTAGCTCAGTTTTACAATGTCAGTGTCATTGAATCCGGTGGTGATTTTTAATTGAATGCTGATATGACTATATTTAAAATTCTGATATTCTTGCAGAAAGGCACTTTTGTACTGCATTCTGAGTAATTCAATTCTTGAATGCTGTGGACTAATACATTGTTGGGACCAATTGTCCCAGTCCCTACGAGGGAAATTAATTAATAAACATACAAAATTATGCTTATTTGAAAAGGTAAAAATGAAGATAGTTTTCTTTGGGTGGTTTAGTGTAGGAAGATAGAATATCGGTTTGGACAGTATAAAAATCATTGTCTATAGAGAGGCGAAGATATCCCCACGAATAGCAAATCCTAACCTGTGTGTGTGTGTAGAATTTTCATATCTATGTCATTCAGAAAGTTCATATGAATCAGCACTATACTGTTGTCAGGCTGTAATCAGATCCTTACTCATAACAGTTCTGGAATTAAAACCTCAGCCTTCCACATCCAGCAGGAAAACGTGAGAATCCTTAATCTGGATTCTTAATCTGTCCGAGCTTTCTTTTTTTTAAATATAAATAGAGGATAATTCTATAACAATTATGTGAGTTTATCTAAATATTCATAAAAATATGCTCAGGGAAGCTCTTCATTACTATTGAAAGGTACAGAAATACTAATTTGAAAGAGAGAGATGCTTCGACCCAGTGGTCAGTTGTTATTCTTGTCAGCTTGTTCGTTGAAAGCTGCCAAAGCAAAACTGAAAAAGAGGTTTCCATCAAAGCTTCAGATGCTGGCATTAAATTCCATAGGCTTCAAGGGTAATTACTCTACTAACTGAAACTGTCTCCAAGTGCATAACCCTCATGTCTGAGCAGATGCTTCCTCTGTCACAGATTTATGCTCAAAATATCTTTCTTTCTAGATGGCCTTAGGATAATATAGTTAGCACCCTAATGCCATTCAACTGGCCTAACCGGAAACACTTCATTAAAACATAATGTGGTTGGAATGAGCGAATGTTTATTCAGAATGATGACCACCATGATTCATTTGTTTCTTTTTAAAAGACAGAATGATTTTGTTACCTTTCTCTTCCTCTTTTTTGCTCCTCAGCCCAACCTCACATAGACTCAAATAGGAGTGTGAATTTACACACGACTCATCAAATACATATTCTCCTCTGCATAAGTGCATGTATAAGTGAGGTGGTTGCATTGAGGCAGATTTGATTTGAAAGTAGTATAATTTTATGATTTTATGATTCTGTGTCAGTACAAATGTTCCATATTTATACATTATAACTATTTTTTCATCATTGCTTTCTCCCACATTGCCCAGTCTCTTGGTATGGCTGCGAAGTCCTCAGAGCCGGGGTCAGTTTCCATTCCCATGGAGGAGACTAAGCGTGCAGGAGGAGCCCCTCAAGATGCTGCCATGCTGACCCACCTGAAGAAAGTGGAGAACCATATCACTGAGGCACAGAGGTTTTCTCACCTGCCTCGGCGTTCAACAGTGGACTTGGAGTTTACAGAGCTTTCCTACACCATCCGTGAGGGCCCATGTTGGAGGAGGCGAGGTATTGCATGGATCTTAAAGATTAAGCTTTTGAAGCTTATAGACTCAAAATGAGTGATTATAGTTTGTTTTTCAGGTAGTATTAGAGGGTTACACATTTTACCTTTGAAATTCTTTTTTTATTGTGTCCGAAATCAAGACGCTGACAGTTATTTTCCTTTTATTGCCCATGAGTACAAAAGTGATCATGTGATTTACTGCATTTATCTCTCGCAACCAATGACAAACTTTCCAGATATGATAAGCTACATACATATACACTGATTTAATAGTATTTGCCAAGAAACAGGAACTGGAATTATGCAACAAACCAATCATAAAACTCAAGATACTGCTAATAATTTAAATTTATTACATGGTTTCTGGAATACTCAAATCTGATTGGTCGATCGCTGTTGTCAGATCTCCGTCATCCATGCCAACATCATCTCATCCTAGTACTGAAACACACTTTCACACCGCAGATTCAAACTCTTTCGAACTTGTGCCATCTTGTGTCTCAGTAATCAACTGTAGTAAAAATGAAAAGGATTTTACTGTCATTTTGTTGCAATGTTTTGTTTTTTAAACAGATGCTTTTATCTAATGTACTGGCAAGATCATACGATTATTTAAACTCAAATTAATTTTTAATGTCGTCTTATTTACTTGGTGAGTTGGTGCATCGGTGTAATGATGACCCAGTTGGGGTTTGTTTTGTGATATGGACGGAATAGCTATACATAATCCCTTATCACTCCAAACTCATGACACACAAACACACATATACATGGACGTAATACTATTAGCCCCTCACACGCACTCCACCCTGTGTCCTGGGCTGTGGAGTGCTGTTCTCAGCAGACTTTAGATATAGTAAATAATTCACTTCCCTAGACGGCACACTGCTCAGCTTGTCTACTGCCTAGCCTAGCTAAACCTGCCCGGGATGAGCTCAGCCCACACACGGGAACGCTCATACACACTTTATTAATAAGGACAATCTTCTTCTACACCACCCATTTTTTTTAATCTGGTTGCAATGATTCATTGTACTTGGTGTTTTTTTTATTATTTTGCTCTGCAGCATAGGCTGGTTTTTGATGGACATGAGACTGGATAGGTTTATCTGACATTCTGTGTAGCTCGTGAGATAAGATAAGAGATAGAACTGGCAGTCTTAAGAAAGTGTATGGAGTGCTCAGATAAAAGGAGAAATGTTTTGTGCTTAAATGCTCTTAAACAAATAGAAATTGTTAGTTTGAGCTTTGGGTGCATGTGCTTCACTGGGCTGGAAACGGGTTCATGGAATTATTAATTTGATATTTCTATCATGGTATATTTTCACTGGACTATCTCTCATTTCATCTTTATTAAACTTCCTCGAAACATGTTGAGTGCATGTAGTATATAATAAGTAGATTTTGTTTAATAAATATATATAGACCCTTATATAAATATCTAATGAAAATACATACATTTAATGTCCTTTTATTATACAATACTTAATAAATATACATGCATACATACATACATACATACATACACACACATATATATATATATATATATATATATATATATATATACATATATACACATACATACAAAAATAGCTTATTAAATGTATATAATTTGTGTGCGGAGTGTCTATTTATACCAATGCAAAAAGCCCGCCTTGTTGGCAGAAGCTATTTACACTAACTCCACCCACCATTGTCTGATTGAGCCGGACAAAATGACAAATGATATCTCACTGATGACAGAATCAGTAGCATGGAGAGTAAGGCGGGTTGCATAAGCTTAATTATAATTTATAAGCTTATTAAAACACAAATTATAAGCTTATTAAATAGGTTGTTATTACTGTATACTGTTTTATAATATACTACAATGCACTGAGGTGCAAATAGTATCTGCCACTAATAGCTTGTGCAAAGAAAATACTTTTTCACTTAGTGTAAATAGCATCTATCGCTATTTAAACTTAGAGCAAAGAAAATACTTTTTGTTGCTATTTACACTCTGTGTACACTCGCTTGGTGTACCTGCTTATGGAGTTTCACATATATCTATCTAACTCTCATTGCCTTCTGTCTTTCTCCCTCTTTCTGCTCGTATTATACCCAGTAATCCTCATGGAGTGGTTGCAGTGCTGTGTTAATGCTGGTGAATAATGGCTTTTGCATACACAGCAGCTCCTATAGCTTCAAGTCCTCCAGCATGCTGAGCCACACACACACACACACACACACACACACACACACACACACACACACACACACACACACACACACACACACACACACACACACACACACACACACACACACACACACACACACACACACACACACACACACACGGCCCTTACTAAATGGAAGATAGTGAATCATAAAGTGGTGAACTCTATAACATATAGCCTTTAAGACTCTATGTTTCTTATATGTTTGAATGGTGTGCCTTTCAAAGGCTTTTTTTTTTTTTAATTAGCACCCCATACATTAGTATGCCATTCTTTCATTATTACCTCATACCTCATTATGCAATCCCTCTGTTGTTCCATCTGCTGAGAAACAAGCTCTTTCATGTGCAATTTCTGTATCAGCAGTTTTAGATGTATCATTTCAGGCTGAAAAATATTTAGGTCTTTGCAAATTTGATAACCTTATCCAACCATTTCAAATAATCTTGTTGGAAATGAAATATAATAATTCAACAACAACTGTATTTACAGGCTATGTGGCTTTATAAAACAATTTTTTTGTGTGAAATATTATTACAATTTAAAATAACTTTTCTATTTTAATATATTTTAAAATTACGGAGCATGAAAAATGTAATGTTTTCACCCATTCAACATTTTTATGCCACTATGCTCCTTAGAGGCTACGTATAAAATATAATTTATTCCTGTAATGACAAAGAAAAAAAAAATTCAGCAACTATTACTTCAGTCTTTAGTGTCACATTATCCTTCAGAAATCATAATAATATGCTTATTTGGTATTTAAGAAACATTTATTATTATTATCAATGTTGAAAACAGTTGTGTAGCTTAATATTTTTAATGAAAATGTGATATTTTTTTATTCAGGATTCTTTGATAAATAGAAAGTTCAAAACAGCATTTATTTAAAAATAGACTTTTTTTTGTAACATTGTAAAAGTCCTTACTGTCACCTTTGAGCAAATTAATCCAACTAGACAGTATAAATCAGCCACAGCCGGCATGGACATTTATATGAATTAAAATTCAGAAATGTTTATGCATTATGCATTTTCAAACTAAATTTTAAAAACACTGCAAAGGCATATTTGCTTGCATGCTAGATACATGTTGATCCAGGTTTACCTTGTTGTTTTTCTCACCTTTTCATTGCTGTGCAGTCCATATGGAATTTGGTTGGAAGGTCATACAGAATTGTTCCTCTATAAGTACTGCCCTGAGCCTTGAATGATAATGTATGTGAGTAAAGGCAGAGCGAATATTAATAGTTATGTGCAGGCTGATGGTTTTGTTTTTGATTGATGAATAGAAGCTATGTGGCTTTCCTGCCATTTAACCCTCCTCCTAGATGTCATACTGCCTCTTCCCTTCCTAGCCTCTCATCTTTATTGATCGGTCTCTGTTGTTTTTGCTTTTCTGTATTACCTCTGGCCCCTTTCTCTCCACTCTGTCTTTTCCTCTGGACTCCTGTTCACCTGTCATGTTTTATCTTCTCTTGAGTCTTCCTGCAATTTCTTATCCCTTGTTCTGTTCCTCCTCTCTCACTGCTTTTAGAACGTGTCGAGTCATAAACATTCTGAATTTTGGATGGTTGCTTTGATCTGAACCTGTGGGAACTAGCATACATGGCTGGACTATATTATACAATACCAGTGGAAATGTAAATAAGCCCAGTGGTAAAGTTAGAGTTATGAGTAATGCACAATAGTCACAAATCTGCTCTATGAATATACTACATCTCCAGCATTGTAAAAAATATGTGAAATCTACAGTAATTTACTGTGTTTGTTCAAGTTCACAGCAGAATACTGTGTATTCAGTCAAAAATTGCAGTAATGAAAGAAGTACTGTAATCAAATAGTTGACGGTAGCCTTTTGATCTATAAAATAAAACACACCAGTTATAACCTGCTTGTGGTTTTTAAACTTTATTGTGTCTGCTTGTGTTTTTTTTAAACTTTATATAGGCTTCAAAATGTATACATTTTGGATTAACTTGTAAAGATTATCTTGATAGACAAAACGTTTAAGGGTCACAACTCTTTGTTGAACACAGATCTTATTTTTTGCGATTTTCCAAAAGTCTATGGGGAAAATGCATAGCTTTTCGATCGAGGGAACCCATGCGCCGCTAACTTCCGAGTTGTCCTACAAAGTGACGTCATAACTTTGCCACTCTATCAGAGTCCGTCTATGGAGAGTCTTGGCACTTCCTATTAGCCCCATTGTATCATCTTGGTTGCAGTTCCATTAGAATTCCACTGGAGGTGATTGCGGGAGAGTGCATAATGAATCGGAGTCTATGGAGCTAGACGGCTAAATGTATCCCTTTCTCCTGCTTGTCGTTGAATCAACGTATATTTTATTGTTGATTCCGCTAGTTCAATATAGATTATAGACCAAAAGTTGAATGAACGAGTACTTATGTCCTTTCGATTTCTTACAGGTTAGGTCGTTGTTGGCTGGAACACGCTAGCATTCGACGTGACGTCATCACATTTTTGAACGGATTTTTAGAACAGATAAGTGAACTTAAAAATGCAATTTTCAGCTGAGTGTATTATCTTAGCCTCCCTTTTGAATGCAACTTTCAAATTACTTGACAAAAAATTACATCCTGAGAAAGGTGGATTTCTGGGGGTGAAACCCCATAGACTCCCATTCATTCTGCACTTGCCTGCGAGCGTCCCCGCATGGACAGAGACGTGTTACTGCAGCCCATCCAGAAACTGGAAGTAACCAGACAGTGCCAATTCTCCATCTTATTAGACATTCTCTGACTCTATTCACAAATCCTCTCCCGTGGCCTCATGGGATTGTAAAATGTCCATCGTATGCACACTTCAGAATCTCGTATAGATATAAACACTAGATGTCGCCTTGGCTACGGCAGTTCATTGGAACGGATGCGTCAATAGAGCCGCCATCTTGAAACAGGGGAACCCCTCATCAGCGTCAATGTAGGAAAAGGTCTAATGGAAATAAAATCACCATAAATCATCATGAATGCGATTTTCTAGTTGTTTTGGTTCGTTCCAACGGTCAGACATGTATTTATTATAGAGTCCAGAGAAATGTTTAACAATTTACAAAATTTCAGAATCTTGTGAAATGTAATCCCTTGCTGTCTGGTTTTTAGATTTCGTTCGTGTAAACATCCATACGCAGCACAAAAGTCTGGCATCATCCATGAATTCAGCGTTACCTAGCTACTTCCTATGACAAGACCCCTGTTCCAAGATGGCGGCGGTTTTGACGCATGTTTAGACCCCCAAGGCGACATCTAGTGTTTATATCTATGAGAATCTCGCCGGAAGAAGGTCATCCAGATACTTTTTGCCTACTCTTTTACGAGTACTGTGAATTTGGACATACTTCTTTTGTCACTGTTTTTCACCTACTAGTAGGGAAGTATGCGATTTCAGCTGCAGCCAAAATCAACAAATAATGACAGGGCAAATGAACAGAACTAAACCAAAACAGATTACATTACAATTATATTGTATGATTTCTGAATTATGTTTTCCTGTCATTGTATCTGTCAGAAAGTCCGTCCTGGAACGGAAAACAGGGAGCGGTTTCTGACGGACTAATATCATAGTTGCTACTTCCAGCAGACTGATGCAATAGCCAGTTCCAGCCGTTCTCTCCCAGATATCGTTCAATGTTGTGCGTTCATGCAACAAATACCACAACACAACATGATTACCTCATATAACTTCCTTACCATCCTGAGACTGTAAATGGATGTCACTTACTGCCTGACAAGTGTTATTAAAGAGAAGTTTGACGAAGATATACTTCTCTCGAGTCTGATTCTCTTATCGGAATCACTGTCCATAATTGTCCGCCTACAGAACTGTAAATTCACAAAGGTTGCCAGAGGTGCTACTCTGCAACAAATTGGTCCTTCGAGCCGGATGTGGCAACAGTAAACAGTATGGACACAGCAGCTAGCAATGCATCAGAGACAGTGGATAGACCCAAGAGACAGAGTAAACTGCCTTCCCATCTGGGTGACTATGAGGTTGGTTACATACCTCCTGTGGACCCTCCTCCAACCGCTTCTTCTCGCTGTCACAGCCAACATAAGAGCCAGTCGAGGAAAACGTCCCATAGTAAAGTCAGCTCTCGTTCCAGATCCAGTTGTCATTCCATTGTATCTGGTGTTCAAGCTACATCTGCACTTACAAGCAGCCAGGCAGCCATAATGGAGGAGAAAATAAAACAGCGGCAGTACGACGACCTACTTCAACAAATGGAGGAGGACACGCTGGCAGAAGTAGAGTGCCAGAGACTACAAACCCAAGCCAAAGAGGCACAACGTGCTCAAGAAGAGGCTCTCATGGCAAAGGAGGCCTTGTCTAACCAGTTAGAACGACGGCGCAAGCTGAAAAAGGCGAAAGCTGATCTAGAAGTGGCCATGCTGGTGAGTTCCCTGCTCAGCCAAGACACAAATTTGACTGATTCAGAGCCTCAAGCATCACCAGACACAACTAGGCCACCATCACAGTTTCATCAAGCCAGCTCAGTGCGAGTGACTGTCTCATCTACTGCACCCATCTGCCATCAACCATATCCACATCCACCTGTTCCCCAAACTGGTTACTTACCTCAACCCGGAACAGAGCTTCTGATGGCAGCAGCCTACGGTATCCCTCGCCCCACACTACCAGTGTTTGAGAGTGGTACAGAAAGTGACTTTGCTTTGTTGAAAAGCTTTGCAGGAGAAGTATGGCCAGCCCAGGCAGCTTGTTCAATCAGAATTAGGTAGTATCATGAGTACTCCACCGCTCAGAATGGGTGATACCAATGCCTTCGATTCATTCGCCTTATCTGTGCAATCCCTGGTGGGCATGCTAAGGACGCTGGAGGGACAGTACGGATATGAGCTTATGTGTGGTTCTCATGTGGACCGTCTTCTGGGTAAGATGCCACCCGCTTACCGAGACGGCTTTGTAGAATACTGTTTAAGCCATGGTATCCTTCAAACTGGTATGGATAGAACCTACACTTTCCCCGACTTAGCGGCTTGGTTACAAACGAAGTCACAAGCACAGTGCATATCAAGTCGGGCTGCTGCTATGTTTCAGTTTGACACAACAAAGTCATCTGTAAAGAGTAAAGGCACTCCTTATCATCGAGAGCGTTCAACACCTGTACTTCTGACATCCGAGAGAGATGCCAAGCCCTCTGAACGTGCCCAGACTAAAGCCATTTCCAAGCTAAAGCCCTACTGTCCTTATTGCGATAACCAAGATCACTTTCTAAATTCATGTGATAAATTCAAGAGGTTGACCACCACCCAGATTGTTACCTGGATCACAGAGGGTAAACGTTGTTGGAAATGTGGTCGGAATCATCCAGTGGACTCCTGTAATCTCAAGCGTCCCTGTAAAGTCTGCAAAGAACTGCACCTGACTGTCCTGCATGACTCTATCAGAGATACTTCGAGAGCGGTGCTTATGGTGAGTTTGCCATCCACTCAGATATATCTTGACAGACCCAACCGCTCACAGAAAGTTATGCTTAAGAAGTATGTCATTCGTGATGCCTTTACTGCCTCTGCTTTAAGCCTTGCTGAACATAATTACCCAGTGGCAGCACTCCAGAAAGCATATCGCCACATGAAAGGTCTACCCTTGCAGTCTGTAGACAAAGTGAAACCCTTACTCCTCATAGGGTCTGATATGCCACACCTCCTGACTCCTATTCAGCCAGTACGTAGAGGAGCAGAAGGTGGTCCCGTTGCCATATGTACCAAGCTTGAATGGGTACTGCAAGGCCCAATGTGTCCAATTCAGCCCCCTAAAGGCCAGCAACAATGCCTGCATCTAATGACAGCCCCAACACGTGACGAGTTGTATCAACATGTGGAGCGCTTGTGGCAAATTGACACCTTGCCATACAATGAAAGGCTGATCACATGCTCAAAGCAAGACCAACAATCCTACAACCTCTTGCAGTCTGCTACAGTCAGAGTAGAAGTAAATGGTATCCAGCGGTATGCTACTCCGCTACTAAGGCGTACTCCTATCACCTTGCTCTATGCAAGCAAAGAGGCTGTGCTCTCCAGTCTCAGATACATTGAGAGAAAACTGGGCAAGAATTCTGAGCAAGCTCAAGCCTACTGTTCTGAAATTCGAAAGCTTGAATCTGAAGGCTACATTGCCAAGATAACACCAGAGGAGGCAGGAAAGTCCACAGAGTCTTGGTTCATTCCGCACCACATTGTGCATCATAATGGGAAGGACTGAATAGTCTTCAACTGTTCCTTCCAGTACCATGGGCAAAGCTTAAACGAACAACTCCTTCCAGGGCCAACACTGGGGCCATCTTTGCTAGGTGTCATACTGAGGTTCAGACAACATGCAGTTGCAGTGAGTGGGGACATTAAAGGCATGTTCCACCAAGTACGTTTGTTACCTGTTGACAAGTCTGTGCTGCGATTCATCTGGAGGAACATGGATAGGGAAGCTAACCAAGACATCTATGAGTGGCAGGTACTGCCCTTTGGTACGACCTGCAGTCCGTGCTGCGCAATTTACGCCCTTAAGTTTCATGCCCAGGAACACCAAGGCACCATGGTTGGCTTAGCTGACATTGTGGAGAACTCATTTTACGTCGACAACTGTCTTCACAGTACTCCCGACCAAGGTGAGGCCAGGGCCATAATAGATGGGTTGCGTCAGTCTTTGCTAAAGGGAGGCTTTGAGATCAGACAAGGGCGTGCAATATACCATCAGTTCTCAAACACCTCCCATCGGAAGCCAGATCAGCTAGTAGCGAGTGCTGGCTGTCTCAGGGTAGCACTGACATGCAAGAACCTACTCTCTGCCTACAATGGAATTGCCTCGATGACACCCTCGGTTATAAGAACCGCATAGCAGAGCCTGTTCAGCCCACCATGAGGAATCTGTACAAGACTCTGGCAAGCCAATTCGACCCATTGGGTTTCATAGTCCCCTTCACCACGAGGGCTAAAACTCTTATCCAGGATCTCTGGAAACACAACCTTAGCTGGGATGACCCTATCGAACCTCTACACCTGCGTGAGATATGGTCCAAGTGGGTTGCAGAGCTTTCCAGCATCACCAGACTGCAATTCCCTCGAACTTACGCGCCTGGCGGTGCTGACACTCCTTCCACTGTGCGGGAAGTCCATGTCTTTTGTGATGCTTCGGAGAGGGTATATGGTTCCGTGGCCTACCTTCGGGTCACAGACAACAGTGAAAAAGTCCATGTCACCTTTGTCCTAGCTCGATCTCGAGTGGCTCCTCGTAAATGTCTGTCTATGCCCCGCTTAGAGTTGTGCGCTGCACTTTCTGGAGCTCAGATGGCCTAAGTGATACAGACTGAACTGACCATTCCCATACACCAAGTCACATGGGCTGATTCAACTACGGTGCTGCATTGGCTAAAATCAGAATCCTGCCGATACAAGGTCTTTGTGGGGTCTAGAGTAGCAGAGATCCAGACTTTGACAGATGTTACCAGATGGAGGTATGTTGACTCTGCTCGAAACCCAGCTGACCATATCACTAGAGGTCTTACCTTAGACGAAATAGCAGGTCCTCACCAATGGAGATCTGGGCCGACCTTCCTGACTGAACCACAGGATATGTGGCCGTTGACACCCAGCACGGAATCCACACCTGACCTTAGCGAGATGAGGAAAGCATCCTTTGTTGGAGCATTCAGTGTCATTCCCAGTCCAGTGCCTTCAGACCTCAGTCAATTCAGAACCTGGAACGAGCTAGTTCAAGCTACTGTCGAGTCCTGTAATGGGGCGGCCAACATCAACGCCACACAGGCAGAAAAGCTCCTCTTAGCACAGTCACAGCTTTATTCATTCCCAGAGGAATTCAGAGCTTTGAAAGCTGGAAAGCCTATCCCGACAGACAGCCGTTTGAGTTATCTCGCCCCGGAGTATGACAAAAATACTGGTCTTATCAGAGTGGGTGGACGACTTCGTCGTGTTGAAACCCTGCCTTCTGAACCCACAGATGGCCGACCCTCCACCCTGTAGGTTACACCTGTTTAAGCCACCATTTTACTTCACTGGCGTAGACTTCTTCGGGCCCTTTCAGGTAAAGATAGGTCGGCGCCAGGAGAAAAGATGGGGAATCGTATATAAGTGCTTGACAACCAGATGTTTACATCTCGATCTCCTGGAGCACCTGGATACTGACGCCTTCCTCCTTTCTTTGCGACGCTGTATAGCCCGTAGAGGAAAGCCTTTTGAGATTCTATGTGACAATGGCACTTACTTTACTGGAGGCGATCACGAGTTAAAAGACTCCTTTCGTCCAATGGCTCCTGAGTTGCAGGAACAACTGGCTAAACAGCAGATCCAGTTTCGATATAACCCACCGAGTGCCCCTCACTTTGGCGGGACATGGGAGCGAGAGGTGAAATCAATTAAGACTGCCTTACGAGTCATTCTACGTGAACAATCTGTGCCTGAATCGGTTCTGCAAACATTGCTAGGGGAAGTTGAGGGCATACTCAATTCCAAGCCTCTTGGCTATGTCTCATCGGACATTGCAGACCTTGATCCTGTAACTCCTAACCTGTTACTCATGGGACGTCATGATGCTTCATTACCACAAGTCCTTTACGACTCTGACGAACTATTGGGGAAACGCAGGTGGAGACACAGTCAGGTATTGGCCGACCAGTTCTGGAGAGCTTTCATTCACTGCTACTTACCAGAACTACAGGGTAGACAGAAGTGGAGATCGGATGTCAAGGAGATGGCAGTGGGACAAGTGGTTCTCCTCATTGACCATCAACTCCCACGAGCGCTATGGCCTGTGGGTACAGTGACAGAAACCTACGCAGGGGCTGACGGGAGAATCCGGACAGCCAAAGTCCATGTCAAAGGCAAGATGTACACACGCCCTGTCGTGAAACTGATTCCACTTCCTCCAATGGGGGTAATGATACAGACCCTCCAGACGGCCTTTCTTAAGGAATACAATTATCCTGACTGATAATTGGGGGCGGCTGTGTCAGAAAGTCCGTCCTGGAACGGAAAACAGAGAGCGGTTTCTGACAGACTAATATCATAGTTGCTACTTCAAGCAGACTGATGCAATAGCCAGTTCCAGCCGTCTCTCCCAGATATCGTTCAATGTTGTGCGTTCATGCAACAAATACCACAACACAACATGATTACCTCATATAACTTCCTTACCATCCTGAGATTGTAAATGGATGTCACTTACTGCCTGACAAGTGTTATTAAAGAGAAGTTTGACGAAGATATACTTCTCCCGAGTCTGATTCTCTTACCGGAATCACTGTCCATAATTGTCCGCCTACAGAACTGTAAATTAACAAAGGTTGCCGGAGGTGCTACTCTGCAACAGTATCAATTCAGTTTTTTAACAATTCAGTGTTATTTAAACGTGTTATTTAACTGTTTTTTCCCCCTTTCTAATGTTGCTGTTGTAGAACATGGACAGTACAAGCCAAAAGTTTGAACCAACCCTCACATTCACTTGAATGAGATAGTGTGTCCAACTTTTGCCTGGTACATTATGTCATGGGAACATAGTGGTGTTTATGTTTATGATTATTTATGTTTATGAATTACTGTCTAATGATCTTAGCACCATGATTTAAAGTGTTATCAAGGAAAGACTTAGCACCTCCAGTGACTAGCTTCAGTATTGCTGTAAAGCTGCAACACTGCATTGCATGAGGCAAATTGCCGTATACTTAGCAAATTGTTGGTCTAAATGAATACTTGCCAGGAAAACTGATTCATCAGTCAGTATTTATGCCCTCCTGCCCACTCAAACCAACTCAGGACTGAGTATTATGTCTCTGGGGGAGAGTCAGTACATAGCTTGCCCTGCTGTTTATCAGTCATGCTAATGCTACCAGCAGCTCTGTGCGAGAGGAACAAGCTCTGATATGTATACTTGGCCGGTTAGCTTATATGAAATATACCTCTGAGTCTTGAATGAATAAATGAACGAATGAGGAATTTATATAGCGCTTTCATAATTACTACTGTATACCCAAAAAGTGCTCTACAATCATATCAACCACCACCTGCACACTGCAGCATCCAAGATGATCTTGCCTATAACGTCACAAATAGAGAGGGGCAGAGAATTTGGCTGAACTTAATTTTCGAATCCATCTGACAGATTACACTTTGAATTGTGGTACTATGATATGAGACAGTTATTAGTTTAAATAAACATAAGTAATTCAGAGCTGCCAACTCTCACGCATTGACCGTGAGACTCGCGCAATTGACCCTTTTCACACGCTCTCACGCCACACATTCATTTTCTCACGCAGAGAAACATCGCGGACAAAGAGGACACTGACACCGACAGACAGAGAAGTTTACTTTTGATATGGAAAACATTCTCAGCTGTCAGATTCTGTCAATATTTTTACGAGATTCACACAATAAATAACGTTTTGACGCTTTAAATGTGACAGATCGCTGTAGCGCGTGCATTCAAATGGCACGTGATACAGTAGCCTACAACTAATTTTTTTTTTGTTTTCATCTACCCCCTCAAACCCTTTTTATTTGACAGTAAGTTACTTGTCACTTGCTGCCAGTTAATTACTATGAATTTCACTGTCAAACAGTGTATAGTGAGGGGTCCAAAATACATTCTTGTAATGCACCAGATATTTCATTCAATTTAAATTCAACATATCCTTTTTCCACCTTCAAACTGTTTGCTAGCTTGTTCAAATGCAGAATATTAGATTATGTGCTCTAGCTTGAGGGTGTTAATCTTAAAAGGCACCTGTAATGCTTTTTAAAAACTTTTTTTTTTTTACCTTTCCTTCAGTGTGTGATATAGCTGTTTGTGCATGCAAACGTGCTGCAAAGGTACAAAGCACAAAGTCCACAGTAAAGCGAGTTAATTTCTCCAACAGAAAATACTTGTCTCAAAATGCCTCGTTTGTAGTCCAAGCATTATTTCTGTGACTACAGATTCTGTGACTACACTTTTGCATAATGCCTACTGGCTGCTTTGGTCCACCCTCAAAGAACAGTTTGGTGAGTGAATTTGCTATGTCGAGGAAATACAGTTTTTTTCACTGGAGGGCTGGAATGGACTTTACCAACATTATTGTTATAATGCAGTTTTTAGCTGCTCACAAAGCCTCCGGAGCTGAAACTTGATTAAGTTAAAGGGTGTTACATTTCCGACACACGCTGTAAGTGTTTGACCAACAGACTGGGCCAGATGACCAATCATAGCACAGACTGGACTTTTTGAAAAGGCGGGCGTTAAAGAGACAGGAACTAAAACAGAGCGTTTCAGGCAGAAGGTGAAAAAAGGAAAGGGTGCTGCAGCAATGTAGTAAGAGAAAAAAAAGTTGTTTTTGAACTTGAAATCATGTAAATGTATTTTAGCAGACCTCAATCATATCAGAGAACTGTAAGTATTCTGTCATTGCACAGTTCATTCAGTATTTCAATTATTAGCTCTCATAGCCCTTCCACAAAATTGTGTTTGCCTATATTTTGTAATTCGTTCCTTTATTTTCATTAAATTGATTTACTATTTAACTATTAAAACAAGTAGTAGGCTATACGAAATAGTACAACATGGCAAAGAAATTGTTTCCTGTGTGGGGCTCCAAAGCAACCTGCTCCATGTAGATATAATATTTTTTTAATGAGTAAAACGTTTCTAACACAAGACCATATCGCTAGCAGATTGATGAATGATTTCTTCCTTATCAGTACACAACCACAAACTGCATGGATGCATCTATTGATTAAATGTGTTTAAACTCTCCAAGAGCGCTCTCGGGCTGATCCCAGTTCAGCCCATAGCACAGACCCATGTAAGTGATCTCACGCAGTGCTGTTTGTTTTTAACTCGTGCTGGAGATGGAGAGAAATGCATGAGCAGATTAATGCTCAGGTTACTCACCGTCAGCATGTTTCAAAATCTAAAGATGAATTATTAGTTACAACAGGATGCAGGGCATATCATTTGTGGATGAGTTGTTAGCATTTAATACTCATGCACGCCACAGATCATTGGTATGCAGAGAAGCATACAGGAAATTATAGGTCGATGCGAGGGTGTTGCCCATGTCGCTCTCATTCTCTTTCTCCATTATGTCAGTTATCGTACATCAGTTTTTCCATGATGCATATGCGGAGAATGAGAGAGAAATGCAGGGAATGAAAGAAAGCAATCAGAGCACTTCACTAATGACTCAAGGATCTGACTGAAATATAGAGAGACACACTGATAAAGGGGGAAGACAAAACGTATAACATAAAACCAGGGATCTTCAGTGAGGCATCTGTGGTCCTGAGGGGGTCTGGATACTACTGTAAAGGATTCCCTTTAATTTCAAACTCTTTCTTTTGCATTAAAGAGGTCATGACATGGATTTTTATTTTTATTTTAATATGTTCCTCGAGGTTCTCTTATGATGTAATAAAGTTTTTGCAAATAAATAAATAAATAAAATATTTACATTTTATTTTTTTTGTAATATTTTAAACATAAAAAAATATTGCAAAGTGGAATTTTCATTACATTACATTTATTATTATCAGTGTTTAAAACAGTTGTGCTATTTTTGTAAATTTCTGATATATTTTGTGGAAACATTCTTTTTCAGGATTATTTTATGAATAGAAAGTTTAAAATAAAGGTGTTTTTGTAGCAACGAAAAGTCTTTACTGTCGCTTTTGATCAGTGTAAGCATCCTTGGTGAATAAAATGATTTCTTTCTTTCTTTCTTTCTTTCTTTCTTCCTGACCCTAAACCTTTAAATGTAAAATGCATGTTGCTTAAAATTGCTAGTCTTACAAGTCAACACTTGCATGCTATGTCATTTTTGCTATTTCAAAAAGATTGAAGACCACTGACATAAACTAGAAGCTAACAATGAGTGGCAGGAGAAACGCAAGTTTCTGTCTCCCTCTTGAGGCAGAGATAAGAGTCACTGGTATTTTTGTGGAATGCGTGCTAATTTTTGTGGAAGAATTTAAATCCATCAATTTCAACTGTTTATCTCGTTCATTCTTTTGTTACCCTGAACAGTTTTAGTGTAAATTTCAGTGTAAAATGTAAGTTCCGTTCATGGTGTTTAACAGTCTGTGGTATATCTGGTTAATAATGTAAGTGACTGCATGAATCATTATAATATCATGTCACATAATATGTTTAAATTCAGATGAATGAGGTGGAATGAATTGAGCTGCATTGATTTTTCAGCACAATTGGATGATGGTTCAAATTGTGACTGTTATTCTGTCATTTGTAGTTTAAATAGTTTTATTGGACATTACTTGAGGGTTAATATTTTTGTAGACTTCACAATCAAAGTACTTTGAGTACAAAGTACTTCATTGGAGTTCACAGGATATGATTCTGTATACAGTATATTAATATAATTCAATGTTTAATCAAGCCTATTTTTGTTTGATTTAATTTTAATTCAAGCTGTCTCATAAAGCAGAAATAAACACAATGTACCCAAAATGCTGTGTGCAGGATTTAAGGCCCTTCTGAAGTGTCTGTCCGGAAAGTTCTGCAGTCGGGAGCTTATCGGAATCATGGGACCCTCCGGGGCCGGCAAGTCTACTCTCATGAACATTCTTGCAGGCTACAGGTGGGCATGCATTTATGCACAGAGAAGGAATATTCCATAATTCATTTCCTGTATATCACTTCCCAGCCTTTCTTTTTCTAGTCTCATTAAGATTTCTGCCATGTCTCCATCTTCCTGCAGAGAGACAGGCATGAAAGGTCAAATCCTGGTAAACGGGCGACCCCGTGACCTCCGCACCTTTCGAAAAATGTCATGTTACATCATGCAAGATGACATGCTACTGCCAAACCTAACAACACGAGAGGCAATGATGGTGAGTTCCTTTGTGTGTGTCATGAGAAGAATACTTAATTCTGATTGGTCAATCACTTCATTCTGTGGACAAATATACACATCATTTTTATTAAGCTGTATATATACGGTAACAATTGTCCCTGGCGACCAATCTTTTTTACTCAAATAATTTCAACTCAAATCATTATTTTATGCACAATGATTTGTACATAAACACCTTCAATCAATACGTATATAGTTGTTTTGATATAGTTGATTGTAGATTAGCCCTGTTTTAATATAATCTTTCATTGTTTTGTTTAGGTTTCTGCTAACCTTAAACTTAATGAAAATATGGATGTGAAAAAAGAACTGGTAAGCTTTTGCAGCACCACTAGATAGTATGTTATGTTAGAAAAATGATCAAAACTGTGAAGCTGAATGGTGACATTGTGTTTATGTGTTTTTGTTAGCTAAATAATGATATAATGTGTGACAGGTGAATGAGATCCTCACAGCATTAGGACTGCAGGAGTGCGCCCAAACTCGCACAATCTCTCTGTCGGGTGGCCAGTGTAAGCGATTGGCTATTGCTCTGGAGCTGGTCAACAACCCTCCTGTCATGTTTTTTGATGAACCCACCAGGTACCCAGAGCTGTAGTATTACACACATCCTTATTCTTAACCATAATCCTTTTAAAATACATGTTTAAAAATGAATGTTTAATATTTCCAAACTTACTTGTGTTTGTCTCTGTATGTTAGTGGTCTAGACAGCGCATCCTGTTTCCAGGTGGTGTCCTTGATGAAATCTCTAGCTTTGGGAGGAAGAACCATTATCTGTACGATCCACCAGCCCAGTGCAAAACTATTTGAAATGTTTGACAAGGTCATTGCTGTATTCTAAAATTATATCGTATTGTGAAAAATGTGTTTCTGGGTTACATGACTGGAAGTGTGTGAGCATGTTAATGTGTTCATGTTCTTCTTTAATACTGTCTGTTCTTCTGTGTAGCTTTATATCCTGAGTCAAGGTCAGTGTATATATAAGGGGACAGTACCGTACCTTATCCCCTACCTGAAAAACCTTGGACTCCACTGCCCCACATACCACAATCCTGCAGACTTTAGTAGGTTTACTGTGTGTGTGTGTGTGTGTGTGTGTGTGTGTGTGTGTGTGTGTGTGTGTGTGTGTGTGTGTGTGTGTGTGTGTGTGTGTGTGTGTGTGTGTGTGTGTGTTCCAAAACTGTAAGAGTTTCTTTCTTCTGTTGAACACAAAATTATATATTTAAAGGATGTTGGTAATCAACCAGTTATTGTTAATCATTTACTTACGATATTATTTTTAAAAATATTAGTTATAAATTGTATCCAATGTGATTGAATTGCTGAAGGCATCGTGCCAGTGTATTCATAGAGTTAATAATTGTTTTCGGCTCTTCTTGTCTATCAGTCAAACAGCCAAACTCAGCATGTGTATGAATTCTGCTGTCTTTATGCTGGCAGTAATTGAGGTCGCCTCAGGAGAGTACGGTGATCTGAACCCTGTGCTCTTCGAGGCTGTTCAGGGAGGCCTGTGTTCAGATGAGAGCAAGAAGAACTCCATTGACAAGAATGACCCCACCACATCCTGCCCCTCCCAGTGTTATAATGTGAGCGATGAACACACACTCTCACACACAAAATCTGTCAGTCTCTTTATCAGTCTCTTACCCGCTCACCTCTTGTGTTATTGTGTATTCGACCAGGATTCAGGCTACATTGAGAAACACACTTTTGCCACCAGTACCTTCACACAGTTCTGCATCCTCTTCAAGAGAACCTTCATCACAATATGCAGGGACACGGTAAGAATTATCCTCTCTTTTTATTGTCTGTGCCTAATATATTAAATGTTAAAGAAATCCAACAACAAAAAGCAACATCTGTGTGCGTGTGTGTGTGTTCAGGTATTAACCCACCTGAGGGTGATGTCACACCTGTGTATCGGCGTGCTGATTGGTCTGCTGTACCTGAACATTGGGAATGATGCCAGCAAAGTATTCAACAACACTGGCTTCTTGTTCTTCTCCATGCTGTTTCTCATGTTTGCAGCACTCATGCCCACCGTCCTTACATGTAAGGCAATCTGTGTGTTTGGTTGTGTGTGCTTAATTCTTTGAGGATGGAAAAAATATTTGATCTGATTGAGTGATTACTAAATCCTTTTTGGTTTGTTATGAATTAGAAGCGTTCCTATTGGCTTGTTTGAGAGTTATGGTTCTTACAGAATCAGTGGATCGAATTAGACACTTATGCAATGATGTATTTTCCTTGCAGTTCCAATGGAGATGTCAGTGTTCATGAGGGAGCATCTTAATTACTGGTACAGTCTAAAGGCTTATTACCTGGCTAAGACCATGGCTGACATTCCATTTCAGGTACTTCTGTTTCTAAATCTTTCTCATGTGATCATGTTAAATCAAAGCATGTAGCCACTATTATAAGTAATTGGAAGGGCTTGAGAAGTTGGCATGTGAGGGGACAGACGTTTCTAAATGTTGGGGGATGTCAATCAATGCCCTACTGGGTCTGTCACACTTTTCAAATCGTTCATGTCTTTTTTTATGAGTGCTTCTTCTCACACTTCCAGGTCATTTGTCCGATAATGTACTGCAGTATAGTGTACTGGATGACAAAGCAGCCTCCAGAGGCAGCAAGGTATCTGCTCTTTATGGCGCTGTCCACCTCCACTGCCTTAGTGGCTCAGTCTCTGGGGCTTCTCATTGGAGCGGCATCAACCTCACTACAGGTATGAGGACTTCAAACTAGTGATGGTAACATGCACTACCGTTCAAAAGTATGGGGTCAGTAAAGTTTTTCTTTAAAGGAAATTAATACTTTTATTCTGTAAGAATGCATTAAACTCACTACAAGTGGCAGTGAAGGCTTTAAAATTGTGTAAGAAAAAATGATGTTGATTTTAAAGAAGTTTATTTCAGCGTATATATAAAGCACCTTGGGTTCGTCGGAGTCACAATGAATGTTAATGAATTTACCACCTTGATTGTTAATGAAGTTACTATTGTTGTAAGAGCTGTGGTCTGTATGTTAATGAATTTGAAACACCCCGTTGTCTAAGACAAATATATCACGTTTTCCTCAAAAAATGTATCATCACAACTGTTTTCAAATTTGATAATAATAAGAAATGTTTATTGAGGATCATCTGAAGGATCATGTGACACTGATGACTGGAGTAATGGCTGCTGGAAATTCAATTTTACCATCAGGAATAAACTGCATTTGAAAATATATTGAAATATTTTAAATACAATTTTAAATTGTAATAATATTTCACAACATCTCTGTTTCGTTTTTTTATTTCAATCAAATGAATGCAGCCTTTGTGAGCATAAGGCTTTTATTCAAAAACATTAAAAGATGTACAGTACTAACCCCAGACTTTTGAACTGTATTGAAGTCATTCAGTAACAAAACACGCGCTGCTGTTGCTTTCCTTTGGAACTATTTTCGTCGGTGCAATAGAACAAAACAATTAATATTGTTTGTGTCTAAAATGTAAGTAACAATAATAAATATTAACTACGCTACTTGTTTACTGAACAATAAATTCAATGTAACATTTCCAATCGTGATAATATTCAGCGAAACAGCTCCCTTAGTTGTGTTATGTTTAACTAAATCATGTTATAAAAAAAGACAACAATTAGAATTTTTACCTCAGATTTCTTCTGTGAGTTTTCTGTGTGCTGTTTCACTCATTTGTTTTGATTTCTCCACGAATGTAGACGATATAATAGGGGCGCTATCGCTTACATTTGCTAGCAGTTCAATTCTAAGTTAACGAAGAAAAAAGTAACGTTACAGTGGGCTATTTACAGATTAAACTGACCTGTACTTGAAGCCCTGAACAGGTCAGTAATTTTGCAACATTTTTCTGCTTCTTCTTGGAGTGCTTTCTTTTTCTTTTTCTCTGCTCCACCTGGCCGTTTTCCCTGCATCATCGGGTGCTGCTCGCATTTTTTGTTTAACCGTTTGGCTGAGGCATAAAGTCGAATCGTAGTCTTGCCAGTCTAGACTAACAGATTTGTGATTTTATTTTTTATTATTTTCATTAATATTAATAATAATTTTATTGAATGACGAATTCGAAAATGATCACTGGTAAAGGTAGTAATATAAAATAAAATATAATATAATAATAAAAAATAATAATAAATAGAAAAACGCTGGCTAGCAGCAGGCCAAATTAATCGCCAGGCCACCGGGAAATCTCCCGGTGCTCCCGATGCCCAGTCCGGGCCTGGGCATGCGTTGTGGAAATGCGTCAATTCTCAGGTAGGCCTTTAAATATGCAGCATTAATGCACAGTGATTTTGAACGAATATTTAATGTCGGTAATGGTTACATAATGTTAAAACTAATCCAGCTATTGATATCTTTGTAAGACTGCCGACCGTATAGAACAGTTGCAGGGAAAACAATGTCCGGAGAAATATCTAACATTAAACTCACTTTACCGTGCTCAACCACCGTGAGTGCATTTCACGCATTTATAATCACTCGCGTTCAGCGGGGAGGAGGAAGGGAGGTTGGTCGGCCGGCCAGTCGGTCCATCTCGGGACCAGCGAGATTCGTTGAGATTAATGAATTTATTTATTTAATAATTTATCTCAGGTGCCGGAACGCAGTTCCGGACCGTTCCGGCCCACTTTAACAGGGTGTAGGCAGGACTCGAAGACGGAGATTAAAATCAACAAAAAATTTAATTAACAGAAAGATATCTACACCAAACTTAGCGTAAACTTTAACAAGAACTGACCAGGGAGCAGACCAAGTAACAGAACATGTTATTCAAATTTTAACCTAAAAATGCATTCAGTTAAATTCAAATCAATTTTCCCCCCTTGTACTTCCTTGCTTGAGGTGCTTGGATCCCAGCTTTTACATTGACTGTTCTTTATATTTTCCTCTTTCGCATCTTCAGGTTGCCACATTTGTAGGTCCAGTCTCTGCCATCCCTGTTCTTCTGTTCTCGGGTTTCTTTGTCAACTTTGACACCATCCCCAAATACCTTCAATGGAGCTCCTATGTGTCGTACGTCAGGTCAGTCAAGAACCATAACAATAACAATCATAAACAGACATTCATCCCCTAATCACAAAAATATCACACCCAAACACTGATCCATTCCTCTGCAGGTATGGTTTTGAGGGTGTGATCCTCTCCATCTATGGCATGAACCGCTCAGAGCTGGAGTGTCCCGGCGTGGTGTGTAAGTTCCAGAAACCAGAAGAGGTTCTGCAGCTGCTGGATGTGGAGGATGCTAAGCTCTACGTGGACTTCATTGTGCTGGGGCTCTTTTTCTTAATTCTGAGACTTGCCACGTACCTTGTTCTGCGTTATAAAGTCAAGTCAGAGCGTTAGGGTAGGAGCTCCTCTTCAGAATAAAATTTTATTTAACATACACATAAACTCGAAAATGCACATAAAAATCTTTTTGCAATGGATGCAGAAACCAATGCACATTGATTCCGGGGCCATTTTTCGGCAGTGCAAAATTTATCCTCAGTTTTTTTGTTACTTGAAAAGTATTTTTAATTCTCTAAGTATAGAATAGTAAATATGGAGGTTTTTTACTTTAATTTGAATGTTTTGAATGTATTCCATGCAGTATAACTGTGTAAATTTAGCCCGTTACTGAACATTGAAGCATGAGTCTGTATACAGGATTGGATGTATATACATTGACAATCTCATGACAGCTCCCAATAGCATGTGGATTGGCCAACAGCCAACATGTGAACAAGTCTCTTTATACCATATTGAAGGATCATCATATTATCTCACCATTAATGCATTTAAATGCATACCAAGCTGAAGAATATCATCAATATGTGTTTCGGAAGAGAGTGCGCTGCATGCTTCGGGCACTTTAGGACATGCAGGCAGCAGAACCAAGAACTCTGAGTGAGATGTTCGGGATATCCTAGACTATAAGAATGGTCCAACCAGCGTATCTTCAATTCCATTTTTGTCTTCCCACAACACACTGAGCTTGAGGAGAAAATATCTTCTGCAACCTGCTGAACATTAAGACTTTCATGATCTCCCAAGGCAATTCTGGGCAAAGCCATGCCAACCTAAATCCAACCTTCTGAGGAATGTTGAAGCAAGTGCCCTTGATGTGAACTGCCTATCTTTTTTTCTGAAAGGGATCTGAAATCTTGTTTGAGAAACATTTCGGCATTTTGTCAGCATCCATCAGTCTCGTTACCTTGAATTCTCTGACAACTGCCTCTTTGGTATCCTGAGAGAGAAACGAACTATAGTTTGTGGGCTTTTGCTCTCTCGTTTTCATCAGGAGGGATTAAACCTTGAACTTGTACAATAAAAAACTCCCTACAGCGACCAAAAAGATTAAACAAAAAAACTCCACTCCACTGAATTTACTGCATTCAGCCAGGAACGACACATATCAAATGTCAGAAAAACATTTGCAATCCTAATGTCTGATATTGAACATCTAATACGAACATCCATTACTGTTTAAATAGTACTCTCTGACCTATTTCCTTATGCTTCTTTTGCGACTGTTCCCTTGGACACTTAATCTACACTACTGAGGATATCAGGATATTTGCAGATAGTTGCAAGTGACATGATCATAAAGATGCTGGATGAACACTTTATGCCATCTTCAATGTGCTTTTCATGATGGATTAATCTATGACTCTTCTTTGCACTTGTACACTTCCCCTTCCCTGCTTCTCCCCCCTAACAGCCAGGCTATTTAATACCGCAATGCAAACATCTTCTCAACTGACTCAATGAAATATTTTTGAGTCCTGCTATGTGTTATGTCTCCTTATATAATGAAGACTACTAATAATCTGAGTATACACAAAGAAAAGTATATGTGTTATGTTTTAAGCAAGATTGTATATACATGTATGCACTTTTTTGATGTTTTATTGGAACTTTTTTGGACATTCGTTAATTTTATATCCTTAAATATGACATGCAATTCTGGAAAAGGGAGTGTTGTGACTGGAAACTGCATGATGAATTTGGAGTCAAAACACAAGGTGCTGTGACAGGAATTTATGTTGCACATGTATTGTAATACAGAAAATACTCCCAAAATAACTGAATAATCTGCTGCGAGTTAATTTTAGGACCTCTTGTTTTTGTTTTTGTTTTTGTTTTAGAATGTTGCCATTGGCAAGTTGACTCTACTTGAGCCATGTGAGTTGTAAAAATGTGATATACAGGTTTTGAGACAGGAAGGTGGCCCTCAGAATAGTCAGTAGCATTTAGCTCTAACGCATAGTACTGTAAGGTACGATTGCTCTTTTTCTAGAACAATCTGTCCGCCGTAACATTGCACACAGCTTTAAAGATGATCTTTTGGTCATCCTGCAAGTGAAGAATTGCTGCTCTAAAATCAGTTTTGCTTCTTTGCCATATGGTATACCCAGGGAAAACTAGGTCAGCACTTGGTCGTGGATGCTTTCGGAGCAAGGGATCAATGAAACTATTAGCTGCTCGAAGGTCAACATTCCAGTATTCAGTATTGTCATTGGAGAGGTTTAGAATAAGGAAATGTTCACCATCAAGAATCTTTCTTCTAATGGTACACGTACATAGTGTAGAGAGTTGGATAATACCTGTTTCTTATAGCAATAGTATTGTTCTGTGCCTAGTGAGTGATATTTCCTAATCCTTGAATATTCAATTTTCAGTGCTCGTCTGTCAATTCTCTATTGTGTACAAATCATCATTTTGCGTGTTTGTGTCATTAGAATGTGTCAATATGTTTTTCTGTATGTGGATGTTGAGAGACACCCGGATGAACTCATTTCACTCTCATTTAATTACGATAGTTTGTATTTAAAAGCAAAATCACATTCTTTGTTACGCAGCATGCATGCCTAAACAAATAAAAAGCATTTTACAGTTCCCTCTCAGATTAGAAAAGAAAAAAAGATAAGCAGGTAAAGTGCAAATTGATTTCCGATATATTGAAAAGGACTTCTGTTGATTCAGTTTTATGTATGATACATTCTGCAAGGTTTTTGCTTGCAAAGCAGATGTGCAGAAAACAGGAGTTACTTCAGTTAGCTTCCCTGCAGCATAATTACGTTTGCCTCATCAGAAATGCAATTTATGTGTGCTAAACCATGTTCAAATGATTATAATAAATGCATTTATATATTACCTACACTTAATGATTTCTGTCTTTTCAAATTGTCGGTATTGAAGGGGGTGGATTCTGGAATCCATTGCTGCTTCAATGTATATCTAATGAGTGATTATAATTGTAATGTCCGCAGGTGGATGAAGAAGATGACGGTAGGCGAAGATACAAAATAGCAAAGGCTTTATTCCAAATAGTAAAGATCCAAATCAACAGAACAGTGTGCTAGTGCACAAACAATAACCAGCAATGAACAGCAAGAGAGGGGAACTTAAATACACAGTTAAAGACAAGGACAACAGGTGACGGTGATGAAGATGATGAGGGTGATGAGGCGCAGGTGATGATGACAGGGGATGCTGGGAAGTGTAGTGAAGACACAGACGAAGAAGGCGGTGAATGTGACATAACTCCCTCCTCCCGCTAGGCGCGACCCACGCCATACAGGACAGAACACGGGAGGGAGGGTGGGCATCCTGGAGTCCGTGATGGGAAGGAGGACCGGGTGCAGCAGGAGGGACTCCAGGTGGCCATGGCGGAGTAGACTGGACAGGGGGCCATGGTGGAGTAGGAGACCACCCCTCAGGCGGTCCTGGCGGAGACGACCCCTCGAGCGGCCAGGGCGGAGCAGGACGTGCAGGCAGCCAGGGCGGAGCAGGACCATTCGGGCGGCCGTTGCGGTGAGGACCCTTTGGGTGACCGTGGGCTCTTGTGCGCCCACGGCGAGGGCCTACTGCCCCCCCAAAAAACAATACTTGGGGTGAGTGACAGCCTCTGGACACGACGGACTCAGCGGTGACGAGGACTCTGGTCTGGTCGGAACCAGCGGTGTTGAAGCCTCTGGATTGGTCGGAACCAGCGGTGAAGGAGTCTCTGGGCTGCACGGCTTCAGCGGCGAGGGCTCTGGGCTGCACGGCGTCAGCGGCGAGGGCTCTGGGCTGCACGGCGTCAGCGGCGAGGGCTCTGGGCTGCACGGCGTCAGCGGCGAGGGCTCTGGGCTGCACGGCGTCAGCGGCGAGGGCTCTGGGCTGCACGGCGTCAGCGGTGAAGAAAGCTCTGGGCTGGACGGGATCAGCGGTGAAGAAGGCTTTGTGCTGGACGGGACCAGCGGTGAAGGCTCTGTGCTGGACTGTACCAGCGGTGAAGGGTCTGTGCTGGACGGGACCAGCTGTGAGGGCTCTCGCGGGCCGGCGACTGAATTCCGGATGTTGACGGGTGGCGTGGTGAAGACGGCTGGTGTGTGATTGAGTGGTGATGTTATCCTCAGCCTCACCAACGGTGAAGGCTGACCCACTCAACCACAACACGTGATCGAGCTAACTGGCGAAGGTTCCCGGTCAACCTGCTGCTGGGGCTTGCTGTTGCAGATGACTGTCCAAGCCCAACCAAAAGACAGATTTAAAGACATCATCTGGCCAGCTTACCTCAGCAGAGAGTTCCAGGAATTCGGCGACGTAATCCTCTATAGACAGACCATCTTGGACAATGGTGAGTAGAGAGTGAGCTGGGTTAACCGGGGTGAGAAGAATTCCCATGCTGACTCTTTGTTTGGCTGGTTATTCTGTAATGTCCGCGGGTGGATGAAGAAGATGACGGTAGGCGAAGATACAAAATAGCAAAGGCTTTATTCCAAATAGTAAAGATCCAAATCAACAGAACAGTGTGCTAGTGCACAAACAATAACCAGCAATGAACAGCATGAGAGGGGAACTTAAATACACAGATAAAGACAAGGACAACAGGTGACGGTGATGATGAGGGTGATGAGGCGCAGGTGCAGGTGATGATGACAGGGGATGCAGACGAAGACGAAGAAGGCGGTGAATGTGACAATAATCAAGGTATTAATCAATATTTTTCCCTCTTAACATCACGAGTTGAATGACTTCTCTAGGCTTATGAGATTTTACTTTGTTATACAGGTCCTTTTCAAAAAATTAGCATATTGTGATTAAGTTCATTATTTTCCATAATGTAATGATATAAATTAAACTTTCATATATTTTAGATTCATTGCACACCAACTGAAATATTTCAGGTCTTTTTTTGTTTTAATACTGATGATTTTGGCATACAGCTCATGAAAACCCAAAATTCCTATCTCAAAAAATTAGCATATCATGAAAAGGGTCTCTAAACGAGCTATTAACCTAATCATCTTAATCAACTAATTAACTCTAAACACCTGCAAAAGATTCCTGAGGCTTTTAAAAACTCCCAGCCTCAAGCAAGAGGGTAAGACACAGAAATAAATTTCTGAACAAATAGGCTGTTCCCAGAGTGCTGTATCAAGGCACCTCAGTGGGAAGTCTGTGGGAAGGAAAAAGTGTGGCAAAAAAACGCTGCCCAACGAGAAGAGGTGACCGGACCCTGAGGAAGATTGTGGAGAAGGACCGATTCCAGACCTTGGGGGACCTGTGGAAGCAGTGGACTGAGTCTGGAGTAGAAACATCCAGAGCCACCGTGCAAAGGCGTGTGCAGGAAATGGGCTACAGGTGCCGCAATCCCCAGGTCAAGCCACTTTTGAACCAGAAACAGCGGCAGAAGCGCCTGACCTGGGTTACAGAGAAGCAGCACTGGACTGTTGCTCAGCGGTCCAAAGTACTTTTTTCGGATGAAAGCAAATTTTGCAAGTCATTCGGAAATCAAGGTGCCAGAGTCTGGAGGAAGACTGGGGAGAAGGAAATGCCAAAATGCCTGAAGTCCAGTGTCAAGTACCCACAGTGATGGTCTGGGGTGCCATGTCAGCTGCTGGTGTTGGTCCACTGTGTTTCATCAAGGGCAGGGTCAATGCAGCTAGCTATCAGGAGATTTTGGAGCACTTCATGCTTCCATCTGCTAAAAAGCTTTATGGAGATGAAGATTTCATTTTTCAGCACGACCTGGCACCTGCTCACAGTGCCAAAACCACTGGTAAATGGTTTACTGACCATGGTATTACTGTGCTCAATTGGCCCGCCAACTCTCCTGACCTGAACCCCATCAAGAATCTGTGGGATATTGTGAAGAGAAAGTTGAGAGACGCAAGACCCAACACTCTGGATGAGCTTAAGGCCGCTATCGAAGCATCCTGGGCCTCCATAACACCTCAGCAGTGCCACAGGCTGATTGCCTCCATGCCACGCTGCATTGAAGCAGTCATTTATGCAAAAGGATTCCCGACCAAGTATTGAGTGCATAACTGAACACTTTGTTTGTATTAAAAACACTTCTTTTATTGGTCGGATGAAATATGCTAATTTTTTTAGATAGGAATTTGGGGTTTTCATGAGCTGTATGCCAAAATCATCAGTATTAAAACAATAAAAGACCTGAAATATTTCAGTTGATGTGCAATGAATCTAAAATATATGAAAGTTTAATTTTTATCATTACATTATGGAAAATAATGAACTTTATCACAATATGCTCATTTTTTGAGAAGGACCTGTAGAAGTTACCAGTGATTACTGAAATGTTTTTTTCATGTATTCTCTAATGTCTGTGTTTGATATATGAATGCAGTACCCTAAGTGCTTGCTCATTTAGCCCAGCTACCAGAAATGAAATATGGACTCGTTTTGTGTTTGAGAAAGGTCTCCAAGAAGTCTATAATTTAAGAGACCATTTCTCAGTTAAAGCCTTACTTTCCATTTAGACTAAAGTGTCCTCTCCTTGAGAGAAAGAACGTATTATCTTGATGTTTTGAGAGGAAGATTACTATGCTTAGTTTTTCTTTGCCAAGAATAATCATTAAACCTCATTCAACCATTCAAGCTTAGACCTTTGTGAAGGTATAATTGCTGTGATCTTTGTAACTGTAAGCGGGGCGGGGGGACGGGGTAATAACATATTTTAATTGACATATTTTGTGACATATAATATGACAAAATATGCAATTGTCCTGTTACAAGTAATCCTTTTTGTGTGTAGAAAACCTTTTACAAAATTGTAATCAACCACACTCGTTACTGGTTTATTAAGAAAGTGGTTTATAAAGAAAAAACACCACAATTGTTATTGTAACCGATTTATTAAGAAAGTGGATTATAAAGAAAAACCTAACACACTTAATATTTTAAGCATGTATTATAAAGCATGCTGGTAGAATAGAGAGGAAGAAACGTATTAGAAAGAGCTTTGCTGGAGAAGAAGAAAAATGCAAGCATTATCATCGGATGTGTTGTGGACAAGGCGCAAGATGTAACAAAAGAAAAGTCAGAAGAAGGAGAACAAAGAGGCGAAAGGCTTTATATAGACGTCTGAAAGGAATTCCCAGAACTCATGACACCTCAAGACTTTGGATTAGATAATTGTCTGTAAGAGACTTATAAATTATGAGGGGAATTTTTAATACTGATTATCTTAAGGATTAGGATCTGATTGATTGTCTGTAAAAGACTAGGTAATAATATGGGGATTTCCACAGATGACGACCTCAAGAATTCAAATGGTCTAAAAAAAGGTTAAAGAAGATGATGAAGGCAGATGCTGATTCTTTGGAACGGCTTCTCCGGTGTTAGATGCCATGCCATTGATGCCTCTGACAGACAACGCTTGTAAACGATTTGCTTTTGATGTTGTTTTGTCTTTTTTAAATATATAGTACTTTATATGTAAACTAGTTAACCTGTAAATAATAAAACTATATGTGAAAGTGATGGCTGCCCATACTTGGAATTTGACCTCTGCATTTAACCCATCCAAGTAAGTGCACACACATTAGGAGCAATGTAGTGAGTAGTGAACACACACACCCTGGAGTGGCGCCCGGGAAGCGATTGGGGGTTAGGTGCCTTGCTCAAGGACACCTCAGTCATATTCCTGCCGGTACTGGAATCGAACCAGCAACCTTTGGGTCACCAGTCCAACTCTGTTACCATTAGGCCATGACTGCCCCAATGTATAATATGTATATGTAATTGACACTAAGAATCTCACCTGCCAAAAAGTCTTTGATTTTTTAAAAAGTGAGCTGAACAGACCATGAAGTGACCATGGATTGTAAGTATGAAAATCCAGATGCTTATTTTAGGACAGATTTGACTTATATCTAACCTGAGAATAATGAAAATAAGGTAAAAGTTGTCTAGAAAAACGTACCGTAAAACACTAGTCAATATCATATTGATATTACCATCAGGACATCTGAATTGTTTTAGGTTGGTCTCAGAATGTCTTTAAGCCCATCTCAGATTGGTTTCATTATTCCTTTAATATTCTTACACTCTCTCAGAAAAAATTAAATCTTAGCGGGTTAGCACTCTGTCCTTAAGAGAGGAGACTCCTTCCATCTCGCTTCCCCTCATATGACCTCTTGCATCTTTTATATAACCTCAATATACAAAAAGAATACAAAAATGTATTCACAATTTGCTGTTCCTGCCTTACATGCATTTGTTTTTAAACTATTATCCTCACAACCTCTTAAAAGCATAAGCAATTGCATTAGTCAATGTATAGTCTTTGTTCAGTGCTGATGCACGTGTGAGATTTTCAGAGAATGACTGTGTTTACACCCTGGAACAAAAGGCCCCTCTTTATCAGCACACTTAAATCATTAAAAGAGCAGCAGGAAGACGAACACATATGAGAGAAGTGTATCCACTTCAGCTCAATGTGTTCCTGACACGCATATTCCACTGGCAGCTCAGGTACCTTTTTCTGTTTTGAAAAATTGTACTGTTTTTTTTAACTTTGATTATTCATCCATGTGAATAACGGCCAATGTTAAATCATTAACTGTAAAAATGTGTAAGCATGGGAAAAAAAGTTTCATGTTATGGAGGGGTGGAATTTACAGAATTTGCTTGATTAGCATTATCACGGTCATGTTAAACACGTGGTTATTATTTTATTTTATTTTATTTTATGGGAAAAGTAAACTGTTTTAATGATTAGCTCAAAAATAAATTGTGGTCACTCCATGGTCACTTTGGTGTTATCTCAAGGCCACTGGGGTCTGTTTATTTAACATTGTTGAGGACAAAATACCACATGAAAAAAAAGGTTATTAAATCTGTTATTTTACATATGAGACAAAATACAACCAATCTCCATTGTATTATTTTCTTTGTATTTATAACATTTCCAGTTTTTTAACCTGTGACTTTTGAAATTGACAATGAGTCAGCTTAAGCAATAAACCAAGTGTGCAGAATGCGGTGAGATGATTTACCTTGCCATTCTTGACATTTGCTGTACTTAATATAAAGTTGTGATTGTCATCAATATAAAATTCTTGGTTGACTGGCAATAGATAGCCAGTCAACAATACAATAGTCAACTATTGCCAACAAGGTAAACATCCATTCCAAAGCATTTTAAAGGTGTTTAATCAAAGCCTATCAACCAAGAAGCAAACACTATTTTGATTATTTTTAGCTAACAAACATGTTCTCGGATGACCAAGTATAAAGGGAAGTGCAGAGGAGATGAGCTGTAACCACATTTTCTGTTTATGAATATCAGAGGTTAAATTGTGATTTTTAAAGCAAAATGACTGCTTTTGACTCAACACTTTTTTTGTCCAGGAATTTGAGGTGTGTTTGACTTTTCATCATTTCAAGTTCTTCAATCTCCGTCATTACTTCATTTGCAGTGCTAATGGATGCCATGGAGCTGATAGAGTAAGTAATGTTTTATGGCTCGTGTCCTTTCACAGACACACATTTACAGATCCTGTACAGCTTTTGACTTTGTGCCTTCTGGTTTGATAAGCGTGCACATGGATGGACACGTCCCACTTTATGGCTACTTCAGATTTCTGAGTGTACTAAAATACAGTGAAGTACCTCTGCAGAGGGTATATTGGCTTGTTTATGGTAGTGCACTGGATCTCATTGGCTGCTTGTGTATAGAACTTATCAGAGGGCAGAAACTCATTCCTTAACCTGTTCTTATGTTCATTAAGGAAGTTTACCTTCAATATCAAGGAGGGAATAGACAATCCAGCCATGGTGACTGCAGATGAAACAGGTTAATGAGTTCTTGTTTTAGGTATTATTAGTGCCTTTTTGTGTGTGGATAGACTGGATACTTTGAGATTTAGAAGAATTACATTTATTTTATTGTGTTATTTATTTATTTTTGTTCATTGCTTTTTACTGATACCACGACAGGTTTCAGATGTCTATTCTATACCAGGGTTTCCCAAACTAGATGGAAAGCGAAAAAAAAGAAAAAAGAAATATTTGTAAAATTAAAATAAAGCATCTACTAAAAATATTAAGTATTTAATTTGTTTACCTGTATGTCATATGACCATTAACCAACGTCAGATAACTACAAACATTCAACTGTGTTGTTATTGAAATATTGACTTAAAATCTCATTGTGGTCTTCAAATAAATATTTTAGATCAAAGAGGTTTGGCTAGCAAAAAAGTTTGGGAATCCCAGCTCTACACTATAATTATATTTTATAAACAAATACAGCACAGAATAATAGAAATATAAAACGCTGCTAAAATTTGTTACCATAGTTTATAGTATACCGTAAAGTGTACAGATTGTTCCTTTAACTCCAGTCTTTGCTGACAGAACATGTGTCAAATCCCACACCACGTGTGTGCGTGCTGAGGAGGGAAGAAGGAGAAACCTTTGGCTTCCGTCTGCGTGTGGAAAGAGGGCGGCATGGTCATATAATCAGGCAGCTGATTTCATTGGGTGTGGCAGAGCGGAGTGGGCTCAGGGATGGGGACCACCTGCTTGAAGTCAATGAGATGTTTGTTGACAACATGGAACACATGGAGGTGAGAAGTCTTGATCTTTGTTTTGCAATTATTGTATGTTTTTTTGCTGTACTAGCTATGAACATATGGTTTTTGTGGTAGGCTTTGTAACAGATTAGTTTATTATGTTTGTCCCATTTTCTTAGGTGGCCCGAAGGATTCAGGTGAGTGGATCACAGTTCTGCTTCCTGGTGTTAGATGAAAAGGCCTACGACCAGGCTGTTTCTGAAGGCCGTGACCTTAAAGAGTTGGCTAAAGCAAGCCGCGGAGAAGGATGGAGGCCTCCTCGTCTCTGCCACATCAAGAAGGATGCACCTGGCCTGGGCCTCAACATACTGCCTGTGGAAGGTAAGAACCGCAGTATCTCACATTAAAAAATAAAATACAAATTCGGTGATGCTGTTTGTTACGTCCTTTTTAAAAGAAGTGAGATTAAAGGTCAAGTGTGTGTTTTCTGGTTTATCTGTGATGTAGGTGAGAAAGGCAAATTCGCAGTAAGCCCAGTGAAAGGAGGTGCCGCAGAGAGGGCAGGAGTGAAGAAAGGTGACCGGCTGATCTGGATGGATGGTGCCATGGCCTGTGAACTCACACACTCTGCTATCAGCAGAATGGTAAGCAAGGACTTGCTTTAGATACACTGTAAAGAAATATACTGTTAAATTTATGGTTAAAAAAACAGCTGCTGTGGTTACCAGATTGTGTGGTTAACATCACAACATTTATTTACATCAAGGGGTGCATGCATTTTTGGTTAAAGGGTTAGTTCACCCAAAAATGAAAATTAAGTCATTAATTACTCACCCCCATGCTGTACCAACCCCGTAAGACCTTCGTTCATCTTCGGAACACAAATGAAGATATTTTTGATTAAATCTGAGAGGTGGATCACTGCTACATAGGCTGCCAGAGGGAATGAAACTTGACAGCCCAGAAAGTCATTAAAGAACATGTTTAAATATTCCATGTGCCTACAGTGGCTCAACTATAAGTTTATCAAGCGACGAGACTACTTTTTTCCCGAAAAAAACCCCATAAATAACGACTTTATTCGACTATTCCTTTTCTTCCTTGTGGGCCTGAGACGAGAGTTCAAGAGATTTCCACGACGCATGCGCGAGAACTGAGAAGAGGACGTTCTTCTTCTAATACTTCTTGTTCAGTTCTCGCGCATGCGTCGTGGAAATCTCTTGAACTCTCGTCTCAGGCCCACAAGGAATGAAAAGGAGTAGTCGAATAAAGTCGTTATTTATGTTTTTTTTTTCGGAAAAAAGTATTCTCGTCGCTTAATTAATGACTTAATTTTCATTTTTGGGTGAACTAACCCTTTAAGATCTTGTATTGACAATACAAGAGTCAAGCACTCTGTAAAGTCTACTCCAGCACATCCCAAAGACGTTCAATGAATTTAAGGTCAGGGCTCAGAGGTGCCAATTCATGTGTGAAAATGATTATTCATGCTCCCTCTCAACCATTCCTTCACAATTTGAGGCTGATGCCTGGAATATGGCCATGATACGTCTTCCTACATGGTTGTTTAAGAAATGAAAAGTTACATACTAGCATATAACATGCTAGAAACAATAATCACTGCAATTATAATCCAATCATAATATCTTACGCATTTGTCTATTTATACTCCTGTGTTGTGCACATTCAATACACCCACGCCTGACAGAATAACGGACCAAAACAATGAAATTACCAGTAGTTCAGCTGCTATGCCTGGAACAGAAGCAGCAGTGCCTCGAGGACCACACCCGGATTTCTCCATCTGTCGAGCCAAACCCATTTCCCAATCACTCCTCTAGTCCTTATGCATTTTTTTTCACTAGTTTGAACAAAGTCAAAGCTTCGCAAAGCTTTGCATCCTGGGTTTTGGTCCTCATGGAACGCTCACTAAGTTTGTGGAGTGGGTACTTGTGAACTAGGGGTCCCTGCACATTATCTGCCCTGTTGAAGAGGCCGTGGGCTTGAGCCTGCCACGATGCACAAGCCACAGCCTGAAAGGAGGACAGAGCCAACCGTCGCCCCGGAGCCCAAGCTTTGCAAAACATCTGACCAGGTGCGTGAGCCGGCTACATCGTCCAACCCTGTGGGGTTGCTTGTGGAGTTCGAGGGCATGGAGGAAATCCCCACCCACAGCCAACGTGGATGTGTTGTGCCTGTCCTCTAGGAATTATTTTGAAATGGAAGTGGGAGTTTACCTGTTTCTCCCAGCCCTGCTACTCCCACCCAGCTTAAAGTATCCTGTGTTGCCATAATTCCTGCCCAGCCTCCCTCTCCTACCTCCTCTTCCAAAATCAGCTAGTTCCTCAGCTCCGCCTCCGCTGGTTCACTTCAGCCCCTAGGTTCCTCCTCTGAAACCACTCCACTGTGTGGATTCGCCTCGATTCTTCAGTTCTCCAGTGTTTCCCAGGCAATTGGATCCCCCGGCTCTGCCTCCAGCCGCTGATTCCGTCACTCCACCTCGGTCCGTCGACCATTCAGCTCTTCCTTGACTTCTCCTTCCCTCCTGGCTCCACCTCAGACACGCCTCGCTGTGGCTCTGCCTCGGCCTCCAGGACTATCGGTGTCGCCCGGTTCCAACTGCTCTCATCTGCACCCAGGGCTCCACATTCATCAGCATTGTCTCCGTCGGTCATCCCCTGGTATCAACACCCAAAAACTCCACCATGCCTTCTCCCTCCATCGACTCCGTCATGGGTTTTCATCCTGGCTGTGCTCTGTGTCCCCGCCTGGCTCCTCCTGCTCCTGGCTTCTCCCAGATTTCTCCCACAGTCATCGCCACCCTGGTCTCTCCCCTCGCTAGTGCCTCTCGGTTCCTGCCTTTTGCTTGCTCCATGTTCTCCTTCAGAGCCCCCCCCCCCCCCCCTCCTCAGTTAGACTGTAACGGTGTGAGGAGTGCACTGTAACATGTATGTTGTTTCAGTTTCATTTTCACTCTGTTTTCTCTGTTTCCATTCTCCTTAGTTCCCTTGTTGGTTAATTGGTTTCTATAATGCCTAATTCCACACACATGTTCTGTTTCTCTTTTGATTACATTCTCTGTGTATATAAGCCCTGAATTTCCCCAGTTTGTCCGTTATCGTCTATAGTTTGTGTTATATTCTCTATTCCTGATAATCTCTAGTAAGGTTTTTGGAAATTTTTATGAAAGACTATTCTATTTATACTCCTGTGACGTGCGCATTCAATACACTCATGCGTGACAATGTAAAAATTTGCTTTTTACCTTACAATGTACTAATAGCCACAATAAGAAAACAGACGATAAAACAGAAAGCCACATGATGAATTAGAATTCATTGAAAGTGGCCTTTCCATAAAACATGACCCATTCTTGCACATTGTACAGTGTACAGGGTCAAACAAACAAAGACACTAAAATAATGCAACAAACATTATCTAAATACAAGAAAATGTAACACAAAACCCCATAATATATTACTTATTACAAAAATAAGAAGAAACTAAATATTATTATCATGTGACTATTTTTCACTGAAAATTATATGGCAGTTCATAGTTCCTACTTACAAAATGTTTACAGTAAAAATACATGTAATGCAATGTTAAACCATTTAAAAAAAATCACTATATATAGCAACTGACAGTTACAATATTTTTTCTTACAATTTTTTATTTTTTTCCTTACATTTTTACAATGTACAAAGCTCTTCTGAGCTTCTTTGCTGTGTCAAACTAATTAGCAGCATGTAGACCTTTTGTCACTCGCATGTTGGTTATGGTGATGATATTTCCAGGTGAAGAAGTGCAGTGATCACATGACAGTGTTGGTGATTGACAGTGACAGTGAGAAGAGTTATGCCTGTAGGAAAATGCCCATTCTCCCAGCCCTGGCTGACGCAGAGAGCATGCCGTATCGGCCCCATAGACTGCATTTGGTGTTGGGGCCGGAAGGGTATGGCTTCCTGCTCAGGCAGGAGAAGGCTGGAGCAGGACGAACTGGTGAGAGGCAAACACACACTTTGACATGTACTAATTTATCTGCAATCTATTTGTACAGCTACACAAATGGAATGCTGTCTAGATATTTATGTTTGGTTTATACAGTCCACATGGTGAGAGAGGTGGATAATGGCAGCCCTGCTGAACTGGGAGGTGTTAAAGAAGGTGAGATGCTTCTTGAAGTGAATGGAGAATCCACAGACTCACTGAGTCATGATGAAGTTGTCAGCAAAATCAGACAGAGTGGGCAGCAGGTCACTCTCACAACTATGCCACCTCAGGGCCATGACTTCTACACTAAGGTGAATATACAAAGTATATTAATATGGGGGTGATTCTTCAATTATGGGCACTTTTGACTTCTTAAAAAAAAACAAGTTTCTTCTAATTACATTTATCAAATGTTTAAAAAAGTCTCAGAAATAAAGTTCTGATTATGGCCTTGATCAACCAAAGTGATAGTGTGTGGTTCTATGTGGATATTTGATATTGTGTGTGGTGGTAATTTGGACCATTTGTGGTGCTTTTTGGAGAAACAAGCCTCGATTTTTAAAAACAACTAGTTAACAATCAACTAACTTTAAACTACACTTTGAAAATAAAAGAAATTCAGAAATTTTAACCCATTTGGTAATGAAAATTTAAAGCAAAACAATTTACTCTTAAGATAATTATGAAAAAAGAAGAAAAAAAAGAAGAAAAAAAGTTATATATATATATATATATATATATATATAAACTCAATTAGCTAAATGCTAATTAAAACGTGATGCTTTGTATGATGATGATGACAGCATAACAATTCTTTGTTATAAAATTATCAAAAATAAATATTGATGAAAGGAAATATTTATTAAAGATATATAAGATGTTGATTTTTTAAGTTCAGTTGATTTAAACGTTTGACACTTAAAAATGAAGAAAAGTGAAGAAACAATAAAAACATTCAAAGGTAACAAATCTACAACTGAACCAAACTGGTATTTATTATCTTTCTTTATGTTCACCTAATTGCAGAATCACCCATAGGCAGATTGACAAATCAATAATTCGTCAAAAAAGAAAAAAATCATTATTATTGTAAAACACATTTTTAAAGATAGATCGTCTTTTTTTCTTATGCCCGTTTGTCTACTTGTCTGTTAAACGTCATGAATCACTCTTTCTTAGCTGGGCCTCTCCCCCTTACTGTTCTGTGTGGATTTTACTGGTATCCCGGAGAAAAAGGAAATCCCAATGACGTTGAATCCTGCAGTTCCCCCTGTTGAGCCTGAGGAGCATGTGCAGATTGATCCTAATGTTAGACGCTGTATAGTGCAGAGGGGCTCGGCTGGTTTTGGATTTCATTTGGGTTGCGTCCAACAGAAACCTGGAACTTTCATCAGCCAGGTACAATGAAGCCCATTCACTGACAAATCAGCCTTTAGACGATACTGACTTCAGATGTTAGAGCTGCATAGAAATGAACCTTTGTTCTGGATCTGTGGGAACTCTTCACAAAAGTATACTCTTGGAAAATCAGCCCTAGTCTACATTCATGGGAGTCTTCATTTTTTAGAAATGATAGAATTACAAAAACATTACAGTTTACAAAAGATCAGTGATACAACTCAGTTACATGCTCTGACATATACTACAAGTAAAATATATAATTTCAAGTAAATATGACGGTGTATTACTTAAAATTTCCAACATTTTTTAGATATCAGTGGGAGGCCCAGGAGAGGGTTCAGGTCTGCTTCAGGGTGATATGGTGGTGGAGGTGAATGGACAGAATGTGGAGAAAGAGTCTGTGGAGGATGTGAGCTTACATGTGGAGAGAGGAGGAGACACTCTTTCTTTACTAGTAGTAGATCAGAAAGGTTATGACTGGCTGAAGAAGAATGGGAAGCCAATCACTGTGAACAAACTAGCAACAATCTCTGAGGTATGCATGTATTGTTGTGCTTTCTCGTGTTTGGTTTATCAGTGTAGGCATGAAGAGAAGCACACAACAAGCAAAATGACTCATGCTAAACGTAAACAAGTAGTAAACTAATCATTGCCTAATGACGTAGCCACATTCGATTGGCTAATACAAATCTAATTATGAATACATGAAATAACTGTAACCCAATACATATATTGATCAGTTGCATGATTGTACCACACACACACACTTATAATAAGCAAAAACATCAACTTCATTAACTTTATTTATATTTGTCCATGTACCATTTGTTACAGGTGGAGGAAAGAGTTTTGAGTGCTACTGAACCGCCAACACTGAAGACTGATGACTTTGATGATGATGACCGGACTTAGTTCATAGTTATAGTTGGGATGGCCATAAAACAGTCCTGATAATGTCAATGAGATTAGTACTTTGAGAATGATCTTTAAATAGAGTTTCACTGGTTTGCTAATTTCTCTGAACTATATTTGCACTTCAACAACTCAAAACGTGTGCATGCTCCCAATTCTGCATAATCATCCAGAGTGCTGTAAAGGTTAAGATTGGTGGTCTGGAAGTAAAAATCCAGTATGCATTGCAGGAAGACATTAACATTGTTAATTTCTGTGTTTCTGAGAAGTATTATCTATTATATCAGTATTTTAACATGTGCTCACTATGTTTTGCCAGGTTGTGACTTATGAATCTGCCATGTTTGCATTGCGTCATTTTCACCCTGAATAAATTATCATTTAAATGGGGTCAAATGTCATTTTCTTTTCCCCCAAAATTAAAATGTTAAATAAATTAAGATAAACAAATGAAAAACAATAAATGTAGGCTAAATAAATGTCTCAAGGAATGATTCAGGAAATAAATTGTGTGTTTTTGTTGTACTGACCTTGGCTACTACAACATTAATGAAATACATAACATAAATACAACATTAATAAATAATAAATAAATAAATAAATAATATCACACTATTTGCTTTTACAACACTGTACATGGAACATATCAAGATAATATACCCGTTTATGTAGTGCATTTGCAGTCACACTTAGTCGGCCGTTTTATGCCGCTCTTATTTATGTAAAAATATTTTAATCTGTGCACGGTATTAAATTTTTAGTCAGGTTTAACCATTTTTTATTTTTATTAACAGTATTTCTTTGTTCAACATGTAAGCTATTTAGGTGTATTTATTTATAGGCATGCTCTAAATTTCCGTCAGGCGTATAATCTTGCATCCTCGATTGAAGGGTCCTTCGCTGGAGGTGACATTCATTGAAGGGCCCCGGTTTGTGGAGAGAAGCGGCGAATAAATCTTCACAGTTCATAGAAATCATGGCCCAGGCGGTACAGAAACTCGTGGCTAAAGTGCCAACGTTGGTCGGCGGTAAGAATAATTACCTTTCACTTTAACTGTAGAAGATTTATTTCTTTGTAATGTTTGTTTCGAATTGAGTGCTTCTGGTTTCCGCAGCTATTAGAACAGGCCGCAAATGAGCAAATCATGAATTAGACCAATTAAACATAACGTTACTATATACACAACACGTGTGATAATACGCTGATGTTTTGTGCAAGCAGATGACAGATAATTGTGTTGGTAAATGTTTTGTGTTCTGTCTTGTCTAAAGCTGTTATTACATTCTTGAATGCCTAGTTCGTAAGTTACTTCTACAACAGCGTTATGCTGAAGTTGACAGTGGCAGAACAGTCGCCCAATGTCAGTGTGTGTCTATACATTTGTTGTTGTTCACTTGGCCTTTGCTTTGTGACATTTCTCTTTATAAATAGGAAAATGACTTTTATATTGTTAATGTTTGCCTTAATATTGATATTTTGCAGCTGCTGTGAGCTACTCCAAGCCCCGGCTAGCCACATTCTGGTATTACGCCCGTGTGGAGCTGGTTCCTCCCAGCCCTGCCGAGATCCCCAAGGCCATCAGCGGCTTCCAGGATCTCCTCAAGGGCTTCCAGTCAGGACGGCTCGGCCAGACCACAGTCAGGGTTAGTATGGTGACTTAGAATTCTGGGTTGAATGTATTTCAAGTTTAACAATTCCGTTTTAAATATATAATCACATGACAGCTGTCCCTCAGCCTGAGCAGATGCGTTTTGAAAAATACATTTAAGTAATTATTTTGTATTTTGCCGTTTTAATTACTTAAATGTATTTTTACTTGTATTTTTCAAAACACATCTGCTCAGGCTGAGGGACCGCTGTTTTGTGATTTATATTTTAAATATGTATTTATCTATTTATAAAAAAATGGGCACATTACATAGACACCATTAGGAAAGGCTTTGGAATTACATTGCAGCATGCATACATTTTAAGAAAAGTTGCTCTAAATCTGCTCCTTTAAACATTTTAAGTAAAACATTGAAGCCAATACACTTGTATGTGTGTATATATATATATATATATATATATATATATATATATATATATATATATATATACGCATATGTATGTGCGTGACCCGAGCTGGCAAAATGAGTCGCACATTTACAAAAATAAGATGTTAAATAAATTGTTGTTTTCACATTGTCTATAAAAAAACCCTCAAATTTATGAATGATTCGTGGGAATTAGACAAAAAATGACTTGACTATACTTGTTTGAAGTCGAGAGTCAGCAAAGTCAATTTTGAGAAAAATCGACTTCGTTTTCTGAAGGTTCCAAAACAAAATCAGCCAGCAAGCAACCATCCCTTAAAATCCCTGGTACATCAAATTTGGCACACACCAAGTCAAAACCAAATGTTTCCTATATATCTATAGGAAAAATATATATTAAACTTTTTTTTTTTCCCAATGATACCACAATTGTTTGATTAACATTAATGACACATACAGCCTATATTAATACCAACTGTTCTGCACGGATCTAAAATAATGTTACACAGATGTTTTCCCCCAGTAGTTTACAAAACGTTCACATAAGACATAACAGATGTTTGCGAAAATACTCACCAAGACAGATATTTTGAAATACTGTAACATGAAATACTGTGTATGCGTGTATGGGGATTGTGCGCGTCTTTGTGCGCACACACCAGATCTGTCAGTCAGCGTGAGTATAATCGTTTTTCATGTACAAAAATAGGTGGCACTCTGAGAAAATGTACAAATAAAGATACTTTTAGATGTTTAATTGCTATTTAATGAACTATATTTTTTTTTATAAAAGCCTCAACATTGACATTTTTCACTTGTTTTGCCTGTAGCTTTAAATTTATCCCTTGCTCATTCCGACTCCTTTTGCCAGAATATATAAACTATGTGTGGCAGTGATGTTAATGGCACGAGCCCTCTAAATTTCAATTCCTATCTGCGTTCAACTATATACTTTATATTTTGTAATAAATGGAAGCTTGATTTAGCTATTGTACATTTCATTGTTACAGAGTGCCGGTAATATGTAGCTGTTCATTATAATTGTTTGGCAAACCAGATTATTCATAGTTCTATTTAATAGATTATTAATTATGTAATGTTTCTCATCACTTTTATTTCCTTTTTTTTGACACCACAGGATGCTCTGAGGAATGGGCTTGTTGCCACAGAAGTTCTGATGTGGTTCTACATTGGGGAGATCATTGGAAAGAGAGGCATTGTTGGCTATGATGTATAAATGTAGACTGTCCTGTTTGCTTGTTTTCGTTGCTAAGTTGTGTCTGTTCCCTTCTCTATCAGAATTCTTGGAATCCAGGAACTGAATAAATAAATATTATTAAAGAACAGCTTTCATGCTTATTTAATTCCAATGGGCTTTTAATTCCAATTTAGACAGTGGACCCAGGATAATGGTACAGTGAATTACAATATTGTTGAACTCTAGGATGTTTCCATCACAGTTTAGTAATTGCAGATTGCAAATTTAGTTGATGTTTTGACTTGTAGACTAATACAAGCTCAGCCCTTACAGAATACTCTTCACTACAGAACCACTGTCCTCCTATTTGTCCTCTCTTCTTGATTTAAATGAATGAAACTTTTATTGTGGGATGGATCTAGTGTTAACCACTGTGAGAGATTCCATCTATGGAATCCTATGTTAGGTGAGACAGGGCTACCAAGATTTTTTCACAAGAAAAAACATGCATGTGTATATATTATGTAGCGATTTAAATTTATCTTGGCATATACAAAAAAATAAAATCATGTAATAATTGACATCTCTTCACGCTCCTGTTTTTCTGATAGAATCCGCATAACATTTCCCAAGTATTTGTGGAACTCCTGTCGGACATATTCAGGCTCTTCCTCAAGGTTTGAGTGAATGAGAGGCAGCTTGTTTAACTGTGGGGCTACACAGAGGATAACAATATATATGTTTGTAAATGTCATGCACTCAACATTTTAAACAACAGCAATTTTTGAAGGAGTGTTCAGAAATTAAATGAGAATTTTAAATAAAAAAGCAAATAACAGCACACCATATGTGACCCTGGATCACAAAACCAGTCACAAGTATATTTGTGGCTAAAGCCAACAATACATTGTATGGGTCAAAATGAATGATTTTTTTTATTCCAAAAATCATTAGGATATTAAGTAAAGATTATGTTCCATGAAGATATCTTGTAAGTTTCCTACTGTACATATATAAAACATTTATTTTTCACAATCGCGAACATAAATGGACAACATTAAAGGTGATTTTCTCAAGGTTTTGATTTTTTTTGCACCCTCAGATTCCAGATTTTCAAATAGTTGTATCTCAGCCAAATATTGTCCTATCCTAACAAACCATACATCAATGGAAAGCTTATTTAATCAGATTTCAGGTGATGTATACATCTCAATTTCAAACAATTGACCCATGTGACTGTTTTTTTCTGGTCCAGGGTCACATATTAAGATCTACAGTAACATTAATTATAGCCAGGTTTACATCAGCCTCAAGATAGCTCATTTCTGCCATACTAATACTGTAAAGTGTATAAGTTACCTAATGGTGGATGGGTAGTGTCAGCTCCACTCCCTGGTTTATGATGTGCAATGAGCAGACACTGGGCCTCAAGCAGTCCCTGTGAGGAGATGATTGTCGAGTGCCAGGTCTCGATTTCCTTTAGATGACTGGGCACATCTGGGTTAAATACAATAACTACCCCATTGGAGTCTTTCATTAAAGCTGGCCAACATGATTCAAACCTGTGCACACACAATACTAAATGAATTCACTCAAGAAAGCAAATAATTGTTTGCCAACTTCAGTCTGGTTCAGGAAAGTGGCCTACATTTGGTCAACTTACTTGAAATCTCCCGAACAATCCCATAGTTCCACTTCACATGCTGAATTTTTGTTGCCATTAGATAAACTGTGTGATTCAAACTCAAGTATCCTAAAGACGGGAATTATTTGAGGATGTAACGTTAACAAAAACAAAACGTTAGGCCAGACAGCTTAAACATTTATATTTATTGCAACAAACTATTTAAAATCAACCCACCTTACGCCTTGTGTTGGGCTGTAATGACCAGCTCCAATTTGTTCCGTTGTGTCAGAGAGAAAATTGGCCAATGCTGTTTTTCCACACTGTCAACATGAAATATGAAAAATAGTGATCTACACTAAATAATTAAATATTATACATCGCATTCTACACACAACCAAATGGTTTACCTCGTTTGGTCCAATGAATAATACTTTCACCTTGACCATATTGACGTATTGAGAGAATAAAAAGACAAAGAAGAGATTTTTGACTAGAGACCTATTTTTCTAACCTAGCTAACGTTAGCGCGCTAGCTAATAAAGATAACAATTAGACATGAGTACTAAAAAAAGAAACGTAATACAAAACGTTTAGTCAACGTGTCAAATAAGTGCGATATTTCTCCCAGCTAGATGAAGAGCATGGAGAGTTAGCTCATCGTGAGCTAACATAAACAACTCGTTTCCAAGGCGATTATGCAGAAGGTAAAATAAATACGCGTCGCAGATTCGCTAACCTTCATATTCATTGAAAATAAATTCTTAATAAAAATAAATGAACGAATTACATACTTAATTGTTCAATTAAAAAAATATAGCCTGGCCAGAAGAAATAAGAATTGATTTAGCCAATTAGTTTTCAGGAAGTTTAACTTAAGGCAACCCCTGGCAAACAACCTTTTATCGACAATTAATACAAGATTATACAGGACTTTTGGACATAAATCATAGTTTATTGTATGAAATTACAACTTATACAACACATGTGACAGCTTGCCCCTGCTCCCGCATTTATGAAAAATACTTACACAAACCAAACTCTAACATCCAAACCAAAACACCCACACACTAGCGGCATCATTTATTCATATTAACGGAATTTACCCAAATTATTCAGAATTTTTCAGATTTCTATGTGAACCAGTTTTCGTTTTTGAAAACCAAAATGTGTAGCATGTGATCATATTACAGACTTGAATTCCATGTCCTAAACGTGATCCTAAAACGTGATTTCTATCGCCTAGTAACTAGTTAGTTGTTAAGTTGTATTTCCTCTTATAGCCACACGAGGACAGCACACATCTGTTGATATCATCTGATTCTGGCATGCTGCTTACAAATGAAGCAAACTGTCCAGCAGAGCAGGTTTCTGTCTTCAAAAAAGGTTTCTACAAAAACAACACGTACGCCCAAGTGAAATGAGGGTTAAAATCTAAATGGGGTAACACAAAGCTGTTAACATAATGTGCGGTATAGCTTTCAAAGGATGTTATAGAACCTTAACAAAAGTTTCAAAAAATAGTGAACCTCCCCCGATATATATGGGCTATGTAAAGTAAAATAAATAAAATAAAATCTAAAAAAAGATACTTTGAGTTACTTTGAAAAGCGTGTCAGAAATTGTTGCTGTAGTTTATACAAACACACAGAATGTTCATTTTAGCAGCACAAAAACGTCTTGTTAAGATAAATGTCATTTTATTATTACTGCCAATAGCCTACATGTCATTTGTGATTATATTTTTCTTACCAGTAAGTCAGATCATCCAGTTGTAGGAACGCCCACCACAACCAGCAAAACAGCGACCTTTGACCTCCAGCAATTGTTAAACATGTTAAACATCTATGAGTGACCACGTTATACTTTTATTAGAGCTGTGAATCTGGGAGTGTTAGAAAAAAGTTGTATCCTTCTGATCATTTTAGGTAGGTTTTTGGAGCAGACCATTTATTTTTGTTATGTTTTATGTTCCAGACTACAAAAAACCTTTGAATGACTGTATTATGGCAGGCGAAAAGAACTGTCTGTGTGTGTGTGTGTGTGTCTGTGTGTGTCTGTGTGTCTGTGTGTGTGTGTGTGTGTGTGTGTGTGTGTGTGTGTGTGTGTGTGTGTGTGTGTGTGTGTGTGTGTGTGTGTGTGTGTGTGTGTGTGTGTGTGTGTGTGTGTGTGTGTGTGTGTGTGGGCACTACAGCCGGTACAGCTTTCTACAATGCACATCCTCTGTGATTCATTTAAAACAGCATTTTCCTCAGTCTATGATTCAAAATCTCCACATTGTAATAATTGTCTAAAACTTGATCACATAATGTGAACATCAGATGAGCTTTGGTTATGTAGTGTCTTCATACTGTAAATATGTGTCTTGTGTTAAACTATGATGATCTTTTGTCCTTAGTAGACAATTTATTGTTAAATAGTTATAATTTATTTGTCCAAATGTGTGGTTTCAGCAGCAAAAGCACAAGACTGAGATAGTGACCATTATGACCACTGAGATTGTGACTGAGAACAAATGAACACAATTGTTTCATTAACATTATTAATTAATGAGAGACCAGTATGTATAACAACTTTAAAACTTTATTGAAATATCAAGATGTCATTGCTGAATAATGTTTCTTTACAATAACAATGAGAATAGCTTTTGCTTTGGATACACAAGTTCAAAATAATATTAACTTAAGAAGATATTAGCATCTAGAAGAGTTTTTCTTCATTTAAGCCTTCATTTAGGAGAACATTATATATTCTGCAGATAGGATAATTACTGAAAAGTTACCTTATTCCTTCAGAACCTGTTAAAATAGTTTAAACGGCTGACAAATGGCATTAGACATAGAGACAGAGTAAAAAAAAAAAATCATAGAACAAAGGGCAAAAATGTCTGTCCTTCACTTTAGATTCTTCATGAAAATTGCACAACTCATGCAGTGTTCATTTTAATTGACAGATCTTGACTGACGTTCCAACCCCAAACCCAGGATAGATGGGCTCAGTAAATGTGGTCTCGAAACGATAGAGACGTGTCATAGTCTCACCAATACTGTAGAAGGCCAACACCCCTGCAGAGTGGTCCAGAAAGACCCCTATTCTCGAAGAGTGAGGGCCACTAACAGCCTTGTCTACCCTGTTATGCCAGGCCGAGTACCCTGTGTCAGAGCAGAGGAGGCTCCAAGACTTATCGTTGTAGCCCAGCAAGCACAGGGAGCCTTTACCCTTACGGCTAATGCCCCGATAGGCCACTCCAATCGAGAATTCTCCACTCCACTCGATTTCCCAGTAGAAACGGCCACCTGACAGAGCCTCACGACACAGCACCTGGGCAAAGCTATCGAAGCGATCTTGGGTTTCTGAGTATGGCTGCAGGTCTCGGGTTCTAATCACCTTTCTGTTTCCTTCAGATAAGAACAGCTCTTTATGTGCCGTGTGGGGATCTAGTCTCAGCTGACAGTAGTCTGGAGATGAGTAGACAGATAAAGGTTGCTTTAATGTGTTTCTTTTATCAGATCTTTATATATCTTCCTCTGTACGTATTTAAACTCTGATTTTATTAGTAATAATGTCAACAAAAGTCATTTGGACTAGAAACAATATTAAAATTCTGGCCAATACAGATAAGCTGATGATTATATTCATGTTCTGGCTGACAACAAACAAATGGACAATATTAATTCTATACTATATTAATTCTATATTTAGGCATCACGACTTCATAATGTCCATTATGAAAAATGGATATTCATTTTGAGATTTGCTAAATATGTTTTTAAAGATTAACTTTAAGTCTAGAGATTAACTTTAATCTAAATATAGAATGAAAAAAGTTAGATGATCTAAATATAAAAATATAGAAAATTAGCATTTATGATTAATGACCAGTATATTTTTAATATCTACTGATAACCAATATGGCAGTTATATTGTGCATCTCTAATTGTGACAAACACAAAGTGTGATCTGACAAACATACTTACATTTCAGAAATTCAGATCTTGTCCTGGGTTCTGTAGGAGGTGAACTGTCCACTGTATGAACCTCTTTAACTGAACACAAAGCGAAACACAGACTTTATTATGTCATATCCCATACGTATACTACCGTTTAAAAGTTTGGAGTCAGTCAGATTAGTTTTTTTTTCTCAAATAAATAACTTTCTATTCATCAAAGATTGCTGAAAACAAGTATCATGGTTTCCAAACTGAACCATTGTTGAATGTTATTATTATTATTATAAAAGTAAGAACTGTTTCTTGATCATCAAATCCGCATATTAGAATGATTTCTGAAGGATCAAGTTGACTCTGAAGAACTGCACTGAAGTAATGGCTTCTGAAAACTTCTTTCAAAACATTAATACATCTTACCAACCCCAAACTTTTGAACGGTAGAGTATAATGTCATGTTTTTTAGATGTATATAGCTTGTATTTGCTCCAGCCATGTGTGATTAATGTAAATCAATATATAGGTAAGTATTTAATTGATTAAATATTACCTCTGGTACTTTTCTCCTTGGTGCGATTCTCCACAGTGTACACTGGTACGTCGTTCACTGTTATTAAAAAGTAGGAAAAACTGATTTACAATTACCTTTTTAAACATGAAATCCTACATTTATGCAAGCAGATCTGAAAAAGGCACTAAATCCTATTGTTTCAAATTCTATTAATAGAATTGAATGGCTCTTTATCATTTGAACTTTGCTCAGTGGATTGGAAACAGAGTTGAGGAACTCAAAACAACTCTCCATGTAATCACATGACTTTCTTGCTGAAGTGTGTACTAGTTACCAAAAGGCCTGACTTATCAGAGTTAAAGATGGATCTTTTTAAATGTTGTTTATTCTTTTGTGACTTGAGACCCAGAAATTATATGTGTTGATATACTGTAAGTGCTAATTGTGGCTCTTTAAACACAAACTGAGTTTAGCTGTACCCTCCAAGCTCATGTAAAATAGAGGGCAGTGTGTTCAGATCAGCAAGCAGGGACAACTTCGTCCAACAACTATGCCTGTATCTGATATGCGGTGCAGTGTGTGCTCTGACCTGATTTTGAGATTTTACGCAGTTCATCTCTGCCCAGCTCCTCCAGCTTCTCTTTGATCTCAGCCACGGCCTTCCTGGCTGCACTAAAGGAAAAGTCCGGATTCAGAGACACTCTGGGTATGAAGCCGTCATCAGTTGGGGTGCAGAGATAATTGAAATTCTGTTTAAAAGGAGAGAAATCACAGTATATACAATGTGTAGTGGTGGAAGCCTTCATAACGGAAGGTAACTGTGTTTGTGTAATGTCTTTGAAACTTTTATGTAAATAAGGAGTGATACCAAAACGTTTGATGCTCAATATGATGATTCCCTTTTCTAAAATATAAAAGCAGCTATGTATGTTTATGTATAATATTTAAGGGGCCATGTTTTACTGCACAAGGAGAAAAAAAAATATTACGTAAATATAAATAACTGGGGTTTATACTGTTATTGCAAGGAAATCATTTAAAAAAATATATAAAAATCAGAATCTTTGAAAAAAATGTTTATCTCTTTGATCCCATCGGGTATACCCAGATCTCATTTTGAAAACTCCTGTCTTAAAGTACCTGTAAGAAGTGAATGTGATCATCAGTGCTATAAAGCTGTTTAAGTCCAGTCTCTTTCTTCTTCAGTTCTTCGATCTCCTGCTCCAGTCGCTCCATCAGTCCCTCTGCCTGACTGAATGCAGCCCTCTCATTGATGTTGATCAGTTTGGTGACCTCTGACCTCATCCTCTCAATGGAGGTGATCATCTCATCAAACATCTTCTTGCTTTCGGCCATTGCTCTTTGTGCAGAGCTCTGCGGTAAAAATTAGTCAAGATAAGAGTCCATTGTCCATTATTTTAGTAGGAAACGGTTTAGTGTTTAAGTTTGAGTGCATCAGTTTTGCAAGAATAACTTCTAGATAACATTTACAACTCATTAAATTTCCTCAAGCTGCTGCTGCAGTCAACAAAAAAGCCATGTATCAGCATGTATCTAGAGAGCTAGCATCTAGATTACGCTATGAGGAACAAAAGAACAATTATGGCCACTTACAAGGACTGTTTGCTTTCCCAGATTGAAACAGTTACACACTGACTTAACAGATAAAAGGTCTTGTGCCATACCACCTTTGCCCAGATAAAGCAGTTAGGTTGTTCTGATTTGGTCTAATGTGCTATGGTGTGACCTCGATATGAGCAGTGACGATAAAACTAACTGTTACAAGTGAGCCTGAAACATACTTTTAGAGAATCCACTGCTGTCTTCAGCTCCTCCAGTTCTTTGGTCCTCTGCTGGCATTTTTGTTTGATCTCTGCCTGGGACACTCCAAGAAGTTTCTGTCCATGAAACAAGAGAAAACATACCTTAGTCTTTTTTGACATAGATTAAATTACAAAACAAACTCTTTTTGTTATTTATCACCCTCTACAAGTAAATTCTGGGAATGTAAAGCAATATAATACCCCTGTATGTCATTTTGCGTCATATATCTTCACATTTGATCATTTTATGTTATGCTTTTTTCTAAAATTCAAAGAACCTGCTTCACATGGATGCCTTTATCTTCGAAAAGAGAGGGGAATGTTAATCACTCCAGGAATGTAAAACTAGCTGGGTCTGCTTGCCGGAGAGACATTTCAAGGTGCACATGCTCAGTTCTTTAGGGAAAGAGGAGGGGGCTTCAGAGCAACCCCTTGCCTTTTTTTCACCGAACCATTCTTCAAGATAAGCTTGAAGGAATGTGGAGAATCTGGGGAGGGGATGAATAAAAGTGTGTGTGTGTGTGTGTGTGTGTGTGTGTGTGTGTGTGTGTGTGTGTGTGTGTGTGTGTGTGTGTGTGTGTGTGTGTGTGTGTGTGTGTGTGTGTGTGTGTGTGTGTGTGTGTGTGTGTGTGTGTGCCATGGGACATGATGACTTAAATCTGTGATTCCCTGCGTTTAACAGAACAAACAAACCATTTGCAATTAGTGCCTGCGATAAGTATTAGATTACAGATATAATTGCTGTATTTAAACAGCACCCGTGACAGTTTAGTCAAAACAGTACAAAAACACATCAACTGCTGTGCTCCCTTCTCGTCTTGAGCTCGTTCAGTACTAATGAATTGAAGGAAAAGCTTTGAAATCTTAAACCTTTGAAGGTCTTCCTTCCATTCAGTTCTCCGGTGTATTGATGGAACAGCAAACATCTGGCGAGTATCTATAAATAGTTTCGGGTGAAATGTTTCACTATCCTCACAGTCAATTATACAGTGACGCAGTTTTCAATGAGCAGTTTTTCTTGCGAAACTCAAGTTTGAAGAGGCGGTTGTCCACATTTCTTTCAGCTATACTCATCTGCTGAGGTTTATGATGTCTTTGGGTCAAGGTACAAAAAGCAGTGGACTATTTTTTTCTCGCCCTGAGCGCGTAGGGGGAGGTTGGGATGGTCTGTACGCTCCCTCCTGATTTTCTCAAATTCACATTCCTTGCCTCTCCCTAAAAAAATACAGACCTGCCCTGTTTCTCATCCCTCGTTGCTCATAACAGTTATTTTTCTTGCATAAAAACAGATCATCTCAGAAAGGCGACCAGGTTTGGACAGTGTTTAAATCAAGTAACCTCTGAGTTGTCCATTGTAGAGGAACACACCCTTTTTGTGACTCATATAGTTTAGGAGTTGTATTGGGAAAAGTTTTCTAGATATCATTTTCTCTAAATATGTTTTTTTTCTATTTCTATCACTTTAATCATCGTCTCCTCCCTTTCTTTAACATATTTCCTGATCAGTTTTTTGTAATGATCTGGATCAGCATGTTTGTGTTAACACAAAACCGGTTATACGGTGTATCTACATGACTTCTTGGCAGTTTTTTTTAAGAAGACATATTTTATACAATCTCAAAAACATTTCTTGTTAATTAATATAATCATATACTTAAAAATTCAACTTGTAACCCCACAGCCGCCCCTCTAGCCTCTCAGTAACCTCAGTTATGTTTACTCAAGCAGTCTATTTTCCTCACCTGTTTTTCACTCCTTTCTGCTTCGGCTGAGACTATGTCGTGACCCTTGTGCTCGCTTACAGTACAGAGAGCACAAATACACATCTGGTCTGTACGACAGAACAACTCTAGGCTCTTCTGGTGCTGAGGGCAGATCTTACGGTCCAGGTTCCCCAGCTCATCCACCAGCTTGTGCCTCTTGAATGTGGCGGACTCGTAGTGGGGCTTCAGGTGCTTTTCGCAGTAAGAGGCGAGACAGTTGAGGCAGGACTTGACCGCCTTGAAATTCTTTCCACTGCAGAAGTCGCAAGGAACATCCCCGGGGCCAGCATAGATTCCATTACTTGGAGGCGTTAAGTTTAAGCCAGTCTTCTTAATCTTCTCCGCAACTTTGGTGAGAGTGGCGTTTGGCCTCAGCACGGGTCTCTGGGTGAACGTGATCCGACACTGGGGACAGATGTAGATGCCAGTGTAATCAGCCTCATTCCAGTAGCCGCTGATACAGTCCATGCAGAAGCTGTGACCACACGGGATCGCCACAGGGTCCCTCAGGAGCTCCGTACATAGAGGGCAGCTGAAGTAATCTGAAGACAGTTGCTCAGCCATATTTTTTGCACTCTATTCAAAAACAAAAGTCTGAAATGTTTCCGAGAGAGAAAGAGGAGCCGAACGCTGCGTGGCTGATGTTTTACTACAGACAGCCTTGAGTTTCTGAATTCCACAGGTTATTAATTAAAGGAAGCAAAGCCCTCCCCTTTGTACTGAGGGAGTGTTTTGAAGAGAGGAAGGAAGAGAGAGAGAGAGAGAGAGAGAGAGAGAGAGAGAGAGAGAGAGAGAGAGAGAGAGAGAGAGAGAGAGAGAGAGAGAGCACAATGCAGCTCAGATAAACAGGTTGTGCCAGGAGTCTTGAGAGAGAGAGAGAGAGAGAGAGGGAGGGAGGGACCAGGGATGGAGTGAAAGACACCGAAGAAAAAAGGTACAGTTGAGAATGAATGAATTGTAGTGTAAAGCAGGGCCATCCAGGATGAAACTTAAACATGAAAACCTCTGTTTTACATGCAAAAACTGTTTATCCATTAGCTGAGGAGCTGAAGGACATTTTCATCAGTTACCCTAAAACTACAGTCTGTTAATAATTGGCCATTCTTGGTTGGCTCTGATGTTACATAGTTTGTTTATTGTCTAGGATACACTCTTGCTTTCATTATTTTAAGGATATGCCTATTTGGTTGAATACTGCTACCTGAGCTTAGATAAATAATGGAGCTTTTTTCAGATTTAACATTTAAAATGTTGCATTTTTGGTTTTATTTATATATTTAATGTCATTCTGTAGCACACCTATCTGACTTTTTAAAGCAGTATATAATCGGACATATAAAGTTGCCACTGTAAAATATATTGCGTTGAAACTGTCTTTTTCACAACTCAAAGGCATGTGCTACTCACTGCACTAAACAAACAATAGTAACAGTCAGTCTACGAGGTGAGTTTGATCTGAATGTATGAACTAAGTCCAGTTGAACTGGATTGGGTGTTGCAGACTTGAAAATATGTCATCAGTTTGTTTTCGATGGGTGTGGCAGAAAAAAGAATGAACCATATTTCTGTTTTTTAAGAATATTTCAAACCTCTAACACTTGACATTTTCAAAATAGCTACAAATATTTGCACATTGGCACTATCCTTGACACACAACTAGAATATATTTGCACTGGTAATTGCCGCTAACATAATATAGGTAAGTAATATTTGTAAGTCCCAGAGGTGATACAGAGTTTTTCATGAACATAAATATAAAGGTTGAAGACATAATATTTAAAGTTATCTAATTAACTGTAATTGAAATTAACTTGAACATTTTGAAAAATTTGCAATGATGAGAGCATGGGTCCCTGTTCTTTATGCTTTAGGGTGAGTTAGTTTCACCTGTTTTGATTCTAAATATCCTGTGAATCTGTAGGGGGCAGGGCATGCTTGAACTTAGGCTAAGTTTTCATAGAATGTGATATTCCATGTGACTTGTGTCACCAACTGCAGTATTGGTGCACAGGACATTATACAACCAACATGTTTTTATTAGCTCAAAGAAGCTTCCAAAGAAGTTCTTACTGTTACTGTGAAGCTTTTTCTGTCTCTTTTTCCTGGATGTGTTTTATGGTTGTGTGGAAGAAATCAAATTTGAAGTTGGGAGGAAAATGCATGCATTGTGGTTGATATCTTTTTAATGATTGACTTTGTGTATTTTTACTTTAGATGAAGACTGAAAGCCATTGGTCCAGCCAGAGCCCAGGTGACGCCACAGTGACAGAAACCCACACCCATTACTTGCTGATTGGTTACACAAGGTCCTGCCATCAGCTCTGCCCCAAACACAAATCTTGCATCACTTCATGAATAGTTTCACCCCTCTCCTTATATGGGCTGCACTCTGATAAGCCAGTTTCTCTTCCCCTTTTCCCTGAGTTAAACAGATTCCATTTACAGTGCAAAGTATAGGCTGTGATTACTCATTAACTCAGCTAGCCTACTAGGCCTCTAATTGCAAATTTGACATGAGTTTTTGCGGGTTTCTCCAACTGCAGCATGAAGTAATGATTTTAAAATGAAGGAACGGGCCTATTCATGGAGTGTCGGTCCTCATATTGTTCTCATGGTCTTCATAGTTCTTAGAGAGGAAATGTTGTAAACCATACAAAAGAAATCAGTTCCTTTAACACAACCTTTATTGTTCTCCACACCCTCATGCTGACCCCACAGAGTTCACGTTGGTTCACGAGGGACCATTTTCCTATTGAAGAAACTGCATACTTGAGTAAGCCTGCCAGAGGTCTCCTGTTTCCTTGTGTATATTAAGGGTCAAAGGACAAGTTTCATTAAACTACCTAATTAAGGGGAGTGTGCCCGATGGAGGGTGACAGAGTAAGTGTGGAGAGTGAGCTTGCATAGGTGTGTGTTGTTATTGTAAAAACCAAGGGGTTGCCTATGTCAATCTGATTGGTCAGTGCATAAAGTGCGTGGAAACAAGGTATTTACAAGTGTTTCCATGAACAATGGTCACCTTTGTGAGTCTTGGCTGAAAGGCAAAGTGGACTGTATGTGTATGTGTGTGTTTGGCTGCTCATCTGGCGTATTGCCAGGTAAAATTGAACAGGCTGTGCAGAACGGAATTCTCAAATACCACAAAAGAATACCACCATTCAAAAGAGCGCATGCAGGGAGCTTTACAAGTGAATCCTGTGCATTAAAAAGTAATCATTTAAAATTATTTTTTAGCCTCATGTAAGTTTACTGTTTACAGTGAACACTTTTCGTTTGCTTGACTGTGAAGATTGTCAGGTTAAGTGATTATATAGCAGACGATAATGATGTCTGAAGCCCAAAAATTGCTTTTCTTCTTTTGCTTGGTGTAAAAATCTTATCACTATGGTGATGTACAAAAGGTTTGTGAAATGTAGTCTGAACAGGCAGCTCGTTCTCAACAAATATGAGAGACAGAAAGATAAACTGTCATGAAAATATGCCAGTCTATTATTGTGTTGCACTCACATCTACATGTTTCTTTACAAACGTGTCACCGTGGCATGACAGGCAGTTTCAGTTACAGAGCGATCAGGAAAGACAAGATCAGCCCATCTATAAATGGTACTGCACTCTACATGCAGTACAGTGCACACTGACCACACTGCATACCATTTAGGTCAAGGGGTTTGTTGGCTATTGTAAATTTTTTATAGGATTTTTTAGTTTTTTTTACTATATCAGAAAAGCATTTAAGCTCTTTATTTTTTATATAGAAATATTTGAAACACTATTCTCAATGTGACCCATCATAACTAGTGGTAACATAACATAATAGTTTTATTTTAAGACTGCAAATTATCTGTCATAAAGGTCAAATTCGATCAACTATTTTGAGCTGTAGACCTTTAGAACTATGACTACAGGCTAGACGATGATCTGGAATCAGAGACGTCATTAGATTGGCTGCAGACTCTCTGGCACTGTCAGACTGCATGTCCTGCTAAGGTCTGGATATTCTCTTGAACAGTGGAAACTTTCACCTTTGCAGGCCTCTCTTGACTTGCTGTTATCTCACTTATCAGGTCAGAGTGCATTCCTGCCAACATTTTTGCTCTCGTTACTGAACTTACAAGCCGACAACCATCTTAAGTAAGAGGAATCTTGAGTTTAGTTTGAGATGGGCATATATCTTTGCTCTTTTCTATGTCGGTTTGTGTTCTTGATTTTGGATATAATCCAATTATGAAGGTTCTATAAAAAAACACAAATAATGGAATTAAATTAACATTAAATTAATGTTTAAAAAAAACAATTGCCATTGAATCAGATCTGGTGAGAAATATAAGGGGCGGATTTGCAATCCCAGTAGAAATGTTCTAATTAGCTTTTCACCACACTGAATGTGAGTCACGGAAAACTCACTTCCACTTCCTGTTTTGCAAAAGAGATTCCTGGAGCTTTGTGGACTGTGCTGTACAGAGGATGTATGCTCTAGAGAGATGAGAGAGGCTAATCTAAAACAAACACTTATTTCCATCTTCTTTGAGCAACAGGAATAAACGCCTTTTCTTAGGAAAATGGATCGCCCGTTGCTGGAAGAAACCACAGCTGCTGTTTCAGTTAGAGCTGTTACTGTACATTTAAAAATGTATGATATTCTGCAGTAGACTATTAAATAGGCTACATTTGAAATGTCAGTTGGGTTTCACTGCAAGACTGGTTGTAACACTCTTTGCTTTAACATCTGTAACTGTGTTCTCAAACTTTGATATAATTTCCCTAAATTCATGTACTTCTGCAGTTATTTTAAAATCTACAAATTTTCCCTGAACTGTGAAAATTAAGTATAAGAAAGCTGGTCATACAAGCTTCCCCACACTGAGTTTAAATACATGCATTTATTTCTTGTTCAGAATTATTTTTAGATCAACCACCATTAACCACTTCCCTCAACTTCACCCTATTGTATTTTAAGCAATTAATTCAAAAAGGTCAAAAAAAGAAATCCAAAACTGAACAAATAATGAAAGAAATACAGTAAAAATGGGATTTACAATTATAATGAATTATAAAACCTAACAGACAGTGTGTTTCTGTATTTGAGTCCCTTTTACAGTCAGAAAAAAGGTCTGCCTATAAACTGTCCCATATTTGCGGTCCGAAAGTAAATTTGAAATGACTACCCTACTTGCCTTCTCAGACATTATTTTTTCATGACTCAGGCATGAAGCATTCATAGAAAAAATTTGAGTAGATGCTTTGTATAAAGATAATCTGTAATTACTGAAATGATACAAGTTCAGTGGTTTAACAAGCATTAACCTGAAAGATTGAAAATCAAATTACTGCACAGAAGTGAAATGTTGATTTTTATATACTTCTCAGAAGTGTTTTTGTCCTTTTATATCCATTCACAGAGGCTCACTTCAGGAGGATGGTGGTCATGTATGATTCACAACGTAACTCATTTCTAAATGGTTAAACTGACAGTGACTCCTCATGCTACAACTATGCCGGCTTTCACCTAGATTCACAACTCAAATGTTTGGTGGTTAAAGGTCTCTTAATATAAAACATACTTTCCTCTTACTCAAAAATCTTTCAAGGAGGAAAACCCCCCCAAAGTATACTCATCCTCCCTCCAAATAAATTACCCTCCAGCTTTGATGGCGTGTGCCAAAGGTCACTGTATGCTTGGTCTGTAAGCGCTCATCAGTCAGGGATCTCCTCCGCAGTGGAGCACATACCCAACGTTAAGATTTTTGCCAGCATGAGGCCCCTAAAACTGCCCATAAACACTCAACCGATGAGATTGTTGCTTGCCATGAAAAACAGTAGTCACAAGACAAGCTTTATCAAATATAAAAGAAATGCACATCCAAGAAGTGTATGTGATGCAAGAGCAAATTTTAAACAATTTTATGCCCTGAGATCATACATTTCAATCATGATTCTCTTCTTCACTGTTATCATTTCCATTGACATCTGATGATACATGTTTCTTCTTTCTTTCGATCACCCTCTTCACCTGTGGCACAGCCACTCCCCCATTCATTTACTGGTTTCTGCATAACCAGTTTAACCTCCCTCCCTGTTTACTCTATATAACTTGCTGTGGTGGCACTTTAGACTCACTTTTCCTGTCTCGCACTCAAAGGCACATTTCCTCTTCTGAGATCTGTGGGGATTTAACCATGTCGCTTGACCAGGAGCTCTGTTACCTCTGCAAGGAAGATCTTAGGGAGCCCGTTTCCATCCCATGCGGTCACATTTTCTGCTCCGTCTGTATCAATACCTACTGGGACCATGCAGACCACACTGGACAATACCTGTGTCCCCAGTGCAGGGTCGCCTACAACAAGAGGCCTAATCCACGCCGCTTTCAGTCCTCACGCAGTTCGTCGTCATCCCTGAGAAACAGGGATTCAGACTCTTTTCCACCAGCCCCTCCGGCCCCCGACTACAACTACGCTGGACCTCAAGACGTAGGATGTGACATCTGCATCGGCAAGAAGCTCAAAGCTGTCAAGTCTTGTCTGATGTGTCTCGCTTCCTACTGCGAGAAGCACCTGAAGCCCCATTACGAATCATCCACTTTCAAACGACACAAGTTGGTCGATGAGATCGGACACCTGGATCGTCAGATCTGCCCTCAGCACCAGAAAGGTCTGGAGCTTTATTGCCAAACGGACCAGATGTGTATCTGTGTGTTGTGTACAGTGAAAGAACACAAGGGTCATGACATGGTGTCCGCTGAACAGGAAAGGGCGGAAATGCAGGTAAGATTCCATCATACGCATTACAAAAGTGCAATTGTGATCCTATTTTTACCTTTGGAAATATAACGCTGGTGAAGCTGTTATGACAACAGATTAATTGGGGATAATCACTGAAGTAGATATCAGAGGTAACATTATGAAAGACTGTTTAACCTTTCACCTCCTGTATGCAACAATGGACCTATTCATGCAGGAAGAGGGAAAAAAATGACATTCACAGTATGTTTGAATATGCTAGATTTAGTATAAGATTAGCCAACCCCCGATAAACAAACATATGAAAATTATCTATGCTGTAGTACACTTAAAAAACTTTGGTGTATGCTAGAAAGAATTTCACTCAGAAATTGCTAGTAAATTTCACAAATAATAAAGAATAGGCAAATAACACACTGAATAATAATTAAAAAAAACATATAATCTTTGTTTTATTTACAACCTTTTTATACAGTGTAGGCCTACTAGTGAGGGTGTTATTATCAACAGTAAAGAAAACACTCAATTGTTCTACACACACATTATAACCAAAGTTATAACCAAAGTTGGGTTTAAATGCAAAAGAATGGAGCAATATTTTAGTAAACAAACTCATCAGTTGACATTTGAATGATATAAGTGATTTGTAATATGTTTTAAGATGATGAGAATGTTTCATATTCAGTACACAAAGAGTTAAATACAGTATCCGAAAGTGACTTTATTGTCATGTGGAAGTGGCTGAGGTGTGGTAGGATGCTGTACTTACAACATTCCTTTGTCAGCACCTCATTGTCATGAATTTGTTGTTTTTAATCATCTGTAGCAACGGTTGGGTGCCACTCAAGCTGAAATCCAGGAGAAGATCCATGACAGAGTGAAGCAAATGGAAGAGTTAAAACAGGCAGTGGATGCACTTAAGGTTTGTCTGGAGATTGAACAGAAATGTGTAATAAAAAATGTATACAATCAATTATACATAAAAATGTAAGGTAACACAACAAGATCAACATTATATCTCTGGTAAGCAAGAATATGTTGCAGAAATATTTATTGGTCTACTCTGCTCTGGTGTGACGAGTTCTCAGAAAGAACAAGGAATGTTTTGTAAATAGATGAGGGTATAAAATATAATAGGTTATGAATTTCCAAGAAAGAAAATTAAGCAGGACTAGAAATAGAATACTGATTACAATTGTTATTTCAGAGTTCAGCACAACGAGCCTTGCAGGAGAGTGAAAAGCTGTTCGGTGACATGCTTCGCTCCATTGAAAGAATGCAACAGGAAATGACCAAACTCATCTCGACCAATAAGAAGGCTGCACTTAACACTGCTGACGGCCACATGGAGCGTCTGGGGCATGAAATTGCTGACCTGAAGAGGAGAGACAATGAGCTGACACAACTCTCTCGCACTGAGGACCACATCCATTTCATCCAGGTGACTGAGACGCAGTCTGCCGAACACAATAAACATTCACAGAGTGCAATAAACATTATGTGGAGAGATATGTTACTGTGTTACTTCACTCAGGATCTATTGCATACAAGTAAAAATATTTAGTTCTTAGTTTAGTTTTTATACTATTTCACAGATAATGAAATGCAATTCTGTGCAAAATGTTCTTTGCTTCTCCTAGAGCCATTAGTAAGCAAGAAGTGTCCTTGTATTGTAGAACCATTGACACTAATGATCTCTACGGTCAACATAGCTTACAATGCTTTTTGAGAAACGCAGGCCAGGGCAATTTATTGTAGGACAAATAAGACTAAGATTTGTTCTGTTTGTTGTTGCAGAGTTACCATATGCTGATTGCCCAGACTGATGCTGAAGAGCTGCCCTCTGTTACTGTGAACCCTTACTTCTCCTTCGGTCCTGTTACCAAGACCGTCTCTGAGATGAAACAACATCTAAGTGAGTTCAGCAATGAAGAGCTGGTCAAGGTGGCAAAAACAGGTATGGTCCAGTCTGAAAGGATTTTTTTGTCTAATGTAATCCAATGTAATTAATACCTACAAACTTTCAGAGACATCCTTGTTTTATTAGCCGTTGTCTCATACCCATTTTGAAATGCTCTGTCCCTTTTGTCCCATGAGAGAGATTAAACAAATCACGCTCTCTCTCGTTTATTATGGTTCTTCTTAATCTTTAAACTGACTTTCTTCACAACTCTCAATTCTCTCCCAGTGAACAAGATGCCATTCTGCCAGCTAGAGGACCGCAAGAAAAAAAAGACTATAAAGTGTAAGTAAATGAAAACGGGAAACTTTAGCTGTCCTGCTGTTTCCTTTGTGCAAAATAGCTTGAATTTTGGGATGATGTTTTTTTTGTTTTTTTGTGCAACATCTGAATGGCATTTGTCAAAAGCCAGTTTTGGGCTCCAAGAAATTGTTGACCGGTTGCTAAGCAATGATCTTAAGACCGACATCACATTAAAATACATATTTATTAGCTAATCTCGTAAATACACGCACATCATGGATGTTTTAATTTCCCATTTAATTGAACATACTCTACTGTTCAAAAGTCTGGGGAATTTTAATGTTTTTGAAAGTATTGGCATTTATTTGATTACAAATATTTTCAATGTGAATACATTTTAAAATGTAACTTATTCCAGTTATTTTCAGCATCATTACTTCAGGCTTCAGTGCCACATGATCATTCAGAAATCATTCTAATATGGTGATTTTGTGCTCAAGAAACATTTATTATTATTATCAATATTATCAAAAAAAAAAACATTTGTGCTGCTTAATTTGTTTTTGTGGAAACCGATAAAACATTTTTCCCCAGGATTCTTTGATAAGAAATTTAAAAAAACAGCATTTATACGAAATAGAACTATTTTATAAACGTCTTTATGTAAAAGTCTTTAATGTCACTGTTGATCAATTAAATGCAACCTTGCTGAATAAAAGCGATAGTCCACTAGCATATTGTTTTATCACCATTAATGTGAAAGTACCTACAATGCCATTCAGAAAGTACCTAAAGGTACTTCCTTTTTGTCAGTAACATCCCAGACAGCAACATAGTGTCAGCCCAGATCCGGCCCACATCTGGTACGAATTAAATCCACATGTTCCAGATGTGGCCCGGATCTGGTACATAATACAAGATAATCTGTTTGCTTGCTATCAGATGAATTAAATTATTAGATGTTTGGCATCATTCTGACTCTCTTTATTGTGTTTCTAGCTGATGTAGTTGACATGTACAAGAGCCCCAGCAGCAACACTCCCCGGACAAGGGACGATCTCCTCCAGTGTAAGTTTATTTTCATACAAGAATTTCCTTTTTTACATGTATGCCCAAGACCAGAGGAAGTTGTTGTAGCGATAACATGAACAGGATATACATTTCAAGGTCAGCAGAATTCTCACCTCTGGTGATGATTAATCAAAATATTATGTAATTTTTTATATGTTAAGTACCTTGCATAAAGTGCTAAGAAAGCATTCTGGCTTCCGTCCTGTTAAATGTCAAACTCTAGTGGGAGTAGTCTAACATCATTCCTTACTTTCTGAGTTTTTGTCCAAGCATATTGTAAGAACAGGCTTAGTCTGCTCAGTGAGTGGGTGTATTGGTGATTCATGATAACTGCCATCCTTCAAACCTTTAGACGTTTTGTCGTCTCTTCCAAATATAATCAGATGTGGTCTTTTAGACTATAGGACAAAAACACTCTGCATACACTACTGTTCAAATGTTTGGGGTCATTACGATATAAAAAAAAAAACAACTTTCATTCAGCAAGGATGCATTAAACTGATCAAATGTGACAATAAAGACATATAATGTCACAAAAGATTTATATTGAAAACAAATGCTGTTCTTTTGAACTTTCTGTTCATCAAAAAAAAAATTCTGAAAAAAAGTTTCATGGTTTACAGAAAAAATGTAAGCAGCACAATTGTTTTCAAGCTAATAATAATATAATAATAATAGCAATAATCAGGGTCAAATTACATTTAAAAATATATTAAAATAGAAAACAGTTGTGGTAAATTTTAATAATATTTCACAATAATACATTTTTGCTGTATTTTTGATCAAATAAATGCAGCCTTCATGAGCAGAAGATTTTTTTTTATTTTTTTATTTTTTATTACGAATCCCAACCTTTTGAGCGATAGTATAAGTCAGAAGACAACTTATAATTATGCAAAGTTTCATGGTTTGAGAGAATAGGGTGTCTTAAATGTGTATCGACACTCTCGGCCCTCTAGATCAGAGACGTTCACGCACCTCTGGCAGAAACCACCTCCAAATGTCCAACCAGCTCTGAGAGCCAATGTGCAGACTCAACCACTATACTCAACCATAGGCAGGTGATTGACTTATACATGTATCACCTTACATCAGGAAAGCTGATCAAGGATCAGTTTTGCTCCAAACTGTACATATTTGGAGATCATAATTTGCAAAACTGTTCCCAGATCAGGAATCCTAGCCTAGGATAGCTTAAGATAAACGTGCAATGATGTCCGTCTTGTCATTTTGTGTTTCTCTTAAAAAAAAAAAAAAACCTTTTATGCTAGACACTGCTAACATGATTGATGTGTTTTTTATTTTACATTTTATAATTAATTATAGGCCTATATGTAAAACGTTTGGTCTATTGTGTGTCTGAACTTGACCCATGCACATTGGTATTTTTAATGCATACAAAATCACTTTTGGCACTTATTTTATCCAGTCTCAAACAAACATTAAGATTTTAAAGAACATGTACATGGATCAATATACTTGCATGAAAAGTGGGCTGAGATACATTGTGAGCAGGGGTGTCTTCATAATTACAACAAAACTTTGTTTGTCTTTACACATTTACATTCACAATGTAAATGTAAAATGTAAAAGTTTTGATTAACCAATCCTAATCATCTCTCATCTATCTTGTTTATTTTAAAGACGCCTGCCAGCTAACTCTCGACCCCAACACAGCATACAGACAGCTCTACCTCTCCCGAAACAACAGGAAAGCAGCATTAAAGAGGGACCCTCAGTCTTACAACGACAGCAACCAGAGATTTGACTGCCTGCCCCAGGTCCTGTGTAAAGAGACTCTCTCAGGAGGTGCTTACTACTGGGAGGTGGAGTGGAGCGGGGAGGGCGCTTCCATTGGTGTCACCTTTAAAGGCATCAAGAGGACAGGTTATGGGGACTCAGCTCGTATCGGCTACAACCGCAAGTCCTGGAGTCTTTTCTGCTCCAACTCCAGCTACTCAGCCCGACACAACAAAGACCAGGTTGAGATTAACGCACCGTACTCTTCCCGTATCGGGGTGTTCCTGGACTGTGCAGGAGGCACTCTTTCATTCTACAATGTGTCTGAGTCTATGTCACTTATTCATCAGTTTAAAGCCTCTTTCAGTGAGCCGGTATATCCTGGCTTCTGGGTGTGGTATGAGTCTGCTATTACTATTTGTCAGGTGTAAATGGTTGAACTGGATATGAGGGCATTATTTCTTTTTCTTTTCTTTTTTTTTTAATTGCTTGTGTGTGTGTTTTTTAAAATTAATTTCTGGTGAAGCTGATCACAATACAGAATTTTTTAATCTTTGCCATATCAAAGAATAAGATTATATAAAGTATGACTTGCAAAAATAAAATGACAAAAATAAAAGTTATATAGAATTATATAGAAAATATTTAAAACATTTTATAGATAATTTTCTGAGAATTCAGCCCTTGCCGAAACTGTAAAATCTTTAATGTTTTGTACCATCTGTGTTATTGTACTGTTTAATGAGTGTGAAGATTAAGCAGGCTCATAAAAAGCTTTTTACAGTAAATCTTAAATTTGATTTATGTGGGTCATTTTGTCTGCATTAATGATAACATAATAAAAGTCTCATTTAAATTGTTGTTGAATCGTTTATTTGACATATTGGAACATTTACATTAATTTAGCAGACGCTTTTATCCAAAGCGATTTACAAATGAGAACAATAGAAGCAGTTAAACTTACAATAGGACAACATTATGCAAGTGCTATGACCCTTCCCAGTTTAATCTAACGAAGTTTGTGTACTTTTTTTAAAGATAATAGATTGAAGATATAGTGTTAGTATTAATGGATTACACACATGACTTCCCCAGTACTTTTACACCTGGTACTCTCACTGATTTTGATCCCCCCCACCCCCCAACCCCTGCTTATATCTCTGAGCTAACGTAATCAACAAAGCAAACGCATCTTCCTGTCATCTTGATCCCACTCCTACTGCTTTACTTAAAAAAATGTGCACCTGTTATTTCACTGCCGATTTCACTTCTCATCTCTCAACTATACTAAGTACTGGTGCTGTTCCTCTGAAATTAAAAACTGCTGCTGTCACTCCTGTCCTAAAGAAACCTGGCATCGACCCCTCTGACATGGCCAACTACAGACCAATCTCAAATCTACCATTTCTTTCGAAACTGCTTGAGAAAGTGGTCACTGCTCAACTTCAAACACATTTGTCATTTAACAGCCACTATGAATGTTTTCAATCAGGTTTTCACACCCACCACAGCACTGAGACAGCACTTCTTAGGGTTGTCAATGATCTCCTTATGGCCACTGACTCCGGCTCCACCAGTATTTTAATTCTAGATATTAGGGGTGGGCGGATCGATCCTGAAGTATCGATACTTTCGATACTGACGTGGTATCGAAAAGGATCGATCGTCACATAAAAATATCGATCCAAATGTGTTTTTTTTTTACCTGTAATTTTTATTAATTTAGAACGCAATTCAGTGCGTAAAAAAGCTTCTAAGTTTAAAAATAAGCGAATGTTAGCGAATAATTGTGTAGGGTAGAACTATTTCTCCTAGTCATCTGGATACAAGACGAAACCAATCAATCACAGAGAGCGTTCGATGCTGCTGCTTCTGTCTCAGTGCGTTTGGGAAACGTACTCGGTTACTAACGTAACCTCGGTTCTCTCTAGAGAGGGAACGAGTACTGCGTAATATCTTACGCTATGGGGAAAACCTCTTTTCCACGAGATATTGAAGCCAAAAATTATCCTTTAATTTTGATTAATGTAAAACGCTGTGCGGCAGCGTGCAGACATATGCAAGACGGCTCGCGCGCCTATTGGCTGCCCTGCGGCAACAGCAGCAAGCCTATCGAGAGAGGCCCTGCGTGACGTGACATCCAATGGGGGTGCTTCGCGCCCATTTCGTCGCGTCCTGCCAGAATAGGCGTGGCCTTGGCATATAAATACGCTCGACAGGCTGATACAAACTGGTTTTCATCGCTGAAGTTATGTCAACAGTATATCCCGCAGACAGGGTGAACGCGTTCAGCCTGAACTGGGCAAAAGTACGGGCTATTCAACACCCATGGAGCTGTTCCATCGATCAGTGACCGATACTCAATCAAAACTCAGCATTCTGCGCCGGCGCAGCGGGACAGATAGTACTGAATTCTAGACCGACAGCAGCTTGGCCTGTAAGGCGGGAACCTCTAGGTTATAGAACCTTATAAATGTAGACGGCGAGGCCCAGCCCGCCGCCATACAGATATCATGCAAGGAAATCCCACTAGACCACGCCCACGAAGAGGCCACGCCTCTCGTGGAGTGCGCTCTGACACCCAAAGGACACTGCAGGCCCTTAGAAGTGTAAGCCAGCGCTTTGGCATCGACTATCCATCTGGATAGGCTCTGTTTTGATGCGGCCAGCCCCTTGGAGTGTCCGCCAAACAAAACAAAGAGCTGCTCGGTCTGCCTGAAGACAGACGAGCGGGACACATAAGCTCTCAGCGCCCTGACGGGGCAAAGGAGATTAGCATCCGCCTCCTCATTGTTCACCGGGAGGGCGCACAGGGAAATAACCTGGGCCCTGAACGGTGTGTTGAGGGATTTTGGCACGTACCCGTGCCTTGGTTTGAGTATGACTTTTGAGTCATTAGGCCCAAACTCCATACAGGACGCGCTTACTGAAAGCGCTTGTAAGTCCCTCACGCGCTTCATTGAAGCAAGGGCCACAAGAAATACCGTTTTGAAAGACAGGTGCTTCATGTCTGACAAATGGATTGGCTCAAATGGGGCACCTTTCAGGGCTTCCAGAACCGTAGAAAGGTCCCACATAGTGACTGAGGGAGGTCTGGAAGGATTCAGCCTCCGAGCTCCCCTGAGGAATCGCACGACGAGGTCGTTTTTCCCCAGTGACTGGCCAGACGTCAGTTTTGCAAACGCCGTTATGGCCGCCACGTATACTTTGAGCGTGGACGGGGTTCTACCCTTATCCAGCAGCTCCTGAAGGAAGGAGAGCACTTCCGTAACCCCGCAGTCTACGGGTGAAAAGCCCTGAGCTTGACACCAGGTAGAGAACACTGACCATTTCGAGGAGTAGAGCAGTCTAGTAGACGGGGCCCTAGCCTGCGTGATCGTGTTTAACCCTCCCTCCGGGAGGTTAGCGGGTACCCGTTGATGGCCCACACATGTAGGGACCATAACTCCGGGCGAGGATGCCAAATCGAGCCCTTTGCCTGAGAGAGGAGGTCTCTCCTCACCGGTATCGGCCACGGGGCAGTGCTGGTCAGCTGCATCAGGACTGGGAACCAGGTTTGGTTCGTCCATAGCGGAGCCACGAGCAGCACTGGGCATCCATTTTCCCTGATTCGTTCCAGCACTTGAGGCAGGAGCGAGACGGGGGGGAAAGCATAGAGTGGGCGTCGGGGCCATACGTGGGCCAGCGCATCCCTGCTCTTGGAGAAAAAGTTCGGACAGTGAGCGTTTTCCTGGGACGCGAACAGGTCCACCTGCGCTCTGCCGAATGTCTCCCACAGCAGTTGGATCGCCTGCGGGTGCAGCGACCATTCCCCTGCTGGGACATTGCTTCTGGACAGTCTGTCTGGTCCCAGATTCAGGTGACCAGGCACATGCGCTGCTTTCAGTGAAAGCAGGTTGTGCTGAGCCCAGTCCAGGAGGCGTTTCGTCAGCCTGTAAAGGCTTCGGGACCTGACGCCGCCCTGGTAATTTATGTACGCCACCACTGACATGTTGTCCGACCGGACTAAGACGTGGCGGCCTTTTATCTGGGGACAAAAGCGCCTTAGCGCGTTGTCTACTGCCAGCATTTCTAGACAGTTTATGTGTAGGAGCTTCTCCCATTCTGACCACTGGCCAAAGAACGGTCTGCCCTCGAGCAGCGCTCCCCATCCCGAGGTGGAGGCGTCCATGGACACCACCATCACACTCGAGGGAGTCCCCAGACTCACGCCTGACTAGTACCAGTCGGCTTTTTTCCAAAGTTTCAGAGCCGAGATGCATTTCCTGTCGACCCTGAGGCGAAACAGACCAGCGGCCCAAGCCCCGGGCGGAACTCGTGCTTTCAGCCATAACTGCAGTGGGCGCATGCGAAGCAGGCCCAGCTGAAGTACTGAGGATGCTGAGGCCATGAGGCCCAGCATTTTCTGAAACCGTTTGAGCGGGACTATAGAGCCGCGGCGGAAGGATTTCACGGCGCGCTGAATGTTCAGTCCTCGCTCCGGCGACAGACGTGCTGTCATAGACAGCAAGTCCATCACTGTTCCCAGAAAAGAGATTTTCTGGCTGGGAGACAGCGAACTCTTCGCCCAATTGACTGTGAGACCCAAATTCTCGAGATGCTCGAGTAATGCGGTCTTGTGTTCTATGAGCTCTGATCGTGATCGAGCTAGAATCAACCAGTCGTCCAAGTAGTTCAAAAATTCGCCTGCCCTGAAGTCTCAGGGGTGCGAGAGCCGCGTCCATGCACTTCGTGAATATACGGGGTGCTGGGGACAGGCCGAACGGTAGGACTGTGTATTGATATGCCTGGCCCTCGAAGGCAAATCTCAAGAGTCGCCTGTGACGTGACGCAATCTGTATTTGGAAATAGGCGTCTTTCAGATCTATTGACATGAACCAGTCTCCCTGGCGCACGTGTGCGAGGATTTTGCTGGTTGTCAGCATTTTGAACTTGCGTTTCAGAAGCGCTTTGTTCAATTGTCGCAGATCTAGAATGGGTCTGAGACCCCCGTCTTTTTTCGGTACCAGAAAATATCTGTTGTATACACCCCCTTTGCTCTGAGCCTGAGATAAAGGTTCTATGGCCCCTTTGCTCAGTAGTTTCGCTATTTCGGTTCGAAGTAGATGAGATACTTCGTTGTCCACCGTGGTTTCGACACGCGCCGTGCAACGGCGGGGACGTCGAGCGAACTGTAGCGAATAGCCTCTCTTTATAGTGTTCAACACCCATTCTGATACCCCGGGAAGCATTGCCCATGCATTCGTGTGGATAGCTAGAGGCAGAATGATATCCGGGCTCTGGCCGCGGCACAGCGGCGGCTGCAGAGCTTCGGTGTGCTGAGACATGAACACTGTGTTTAAAGTGTGCGAGGCGGGGGGCGCGCCGATCACAGCGGGCAGCCGGTTCGCACTCGCTTTCTCTATGACAAATTGTGGAGAGAGAACGAGCGGGACAAACCCGTAGGGTTCAGTGTGTCTGTGAGTGAATGTCGGCGCGGGACAGCGGACACATTTACTGCAGTGAAACACCGTCGGCTTGCGCTGACTGAATATGTGTTGGTTTCGTTTTTACAGAAACCGTGGGACACGCACTGTGTAGTGTTTGTGGGCACTGTGTCGTGGGCACATTCACTACGTTTGCACAATCAACATGAGTCGATTTTATTTGTGCTAGCCCTGAACTGTGGCGGGCTGTGTCTGCGTGTGGGAATGGGCACTGTGACGTGGGCATTCTTACAACACTCATAACACCATCGGCTATGGCCGGGACAACAGAAAAATACACTCTTTATTGGATTTATCTGGGTCGCCGTAAAAATGGCGTTAATGTGCAGGCAAGCGGGCTGTGGTACCGGCTTGTTTACTGCGAAATACACTGGAACAGTCACATTGTTTGGAACTGAACAAGCGAGAGGTTTCGGTGGAGTCTGGCCGCGGCGAGACTTAAACACCGTGGGTCTTAGCTGACTGTATGTGTGTTGGTTTCGTTTTACAGAAAACGTGGCACATGCAGTGTGTAGTGTTTGTGGGCATTGGGTTGTGGGCACATTCACTACATTTAATGCACAATTGACATGAGTCGATTTCATATGTGCGAGCCCTGCACTGTGGTGGGCTGTGTTTATGTGTAGAAATGAACACTGGGCTGTGGGCATTTTTATTACACTCATAACACCATCGGCTGTGGCCGGAATACCAGAAAATACATTGCTTATATGATTTTTCTGGGTCGCCGTGGAAACGGCATTTGTGTGCAGGCAAGCGGGCCATGGTACCGGCTTGTTTACTGCAAAATACACTGGAACAGTCACATTTTCTTGGAAATGAACGAGCGAAAAGTATCAGTGCAAGTCTGGCCGCGGCGAGACTAAATTTTATCTGCTGCGAGAGCTGGGATCGAACACAGGTCTCCCCTGCAATGGCTGTAGGTTTGGCCACTGAGCCACAGGGGGAAACGACAAAAGCTTAAAATAGCTTGAGCACATAATAGAGCGTCATCACAGTTTTGTGTGTGTTGGTGTTTGTTTGCAGGCGTGCATGTTATACAACAGGCTCATTGCTGCAATATTGACATTTTCAGCCGCTCAAACTAAGGGGAGCTGAGAAATGTTTGAGAAATGGAGATTGGTCCGGCCTCGGCGGGACTAAAAATACACTCTTTCCTCATTTCGCCGGTGACGCATGCCCACGGGGGCGGGGTAGCTTTCTTATAACGTAAAGAAAGCTAGCCGCGGTTTTGATCCTGGCCCGTTTCCCTGACGACTCGCGGGCAGAAGGGGGAGATCCACAGAGCTCGCCCAATCCTCACTGTCCAACGCGGGGATATAGCAGCTGGCCTCCTCTACAGATGCAGCTATCTCGTCGCCATTAATGGCGGAAGCGGCGGCGCGCGGCGGCCGTTGTCCGTCAGTGAGCGACTCGATTGAAGCTGGTGAAGCTGGCGGGCGAACCGGCGAGCTTTCACGGCTGGAGAAGGATCGGGGACCCGCTGAGTACGGCGCTTTGCGGCGCGGCACAACAGCGGGCGGGAGTCTCACTCACCATGGCAATAGCTGGCTTCCTCTACCGATGCAGCTATCTTGTCGTCACTAATGGCGGAAGCGGCGGCGGGCGGGGGCCGCTGTCCATCAGTGAGCGACTCGATTGAAGCTGGTGAAGCTGGCGGGCGAACCGGCGAGCTTTCACGGGCTGGAGAAGGCTCGAGGACCCGCTGAATACGGCGCTTTGCGGCGCGGCACTACAGCGGGCGGGAGTGCAGACTCTGAGAAAAAATGCCAGGCAAGTCCTCAGAGTCACCATGGCAATAGTTCCACAGGAACGAAGCGTCTTCAAAAAGACGCTGCTCTTTTAGATAAAGAGAGAGAGAGAGAGAGAGAGAGTGTGAGTCGCGACGGCGAACACACACTCTAGCAATGAAAAAGGACATTAACGCCGGAAAGCGTAGCAGGTACGGCGGCTGAAGGCGGCGAGGTGAAGGCCAGCGGCTTCAGGCTCGAAGGCTCGTCCCGCAGAAGGCTTACTATCAGACGGCGCGGCTTCTCACTCCGGATCCAGCGATGCAGTAGTGCTTCGCTGAAGAGATGAAAATCAGTTTGTATCAGCCTGTCGAGCGTATTTATAGGCCACGGCCACGCCTATTCTGGCGGGACGCGACGAAATGGGCGCGAAGCAATGTGGATGTGGATGTCACATCACGCAGGGCCTCTCTCGATAGGCTTGCTGCTGTTGCCGCAGGGCAGCCAATAGGCGCGCGAGCCGTCTTGCCTATGTCTGCACGCTGCCGCACAGCGTTTTACATTAATCAAAATTAAAGGATAATTTTTGGCTTCAATATCTCGTGGAAAAGAGGTTTTCCCCATAGCGTAAGATATTACGCAGTACGAGAGATACTCTCGTAAGAGAACGAAGCCTTGCTTAGATGACAGAGAAACAATCGGGAGTTATTTCGCAATAAACAAATTTAAAGTTTACATAACGGTTCAAAATGTTGATGTCAGTAAGATTTGTTTAATGAAAATAATATTTTTATTCAACAAAGGATCGATGCATTAAATTGATCGAAAGTGTCAATCAAGGGTTTTACAAGGGTTATTTAAAAAAAATTATTAAAGAAAAACTATTTCATATGATGAACAAAGTTGAAAGAACAGCATTTATGATAAATTTTATGCAAAATTATTTGGTTTCCACAAAAACATTAAACTGTTTTCAACATTGATAATAATAAGAAATGTTTCTTGAGCAGCAAATCAGCATATTAAAATGAATTAAAAGTCACTGACTAATTACAGGCGAGTTTAGAGCACAATTCACAATATTTAGTGGTCATGAAAACGTATTCAGATTTAGCATATTAATGATGCATTCACCTCATAAATCATGCACACTGCTCTAGCACAGGAAAGTGCATGTAAGCTCAAGTGCATGCTTTTAAAATTAAAAAGTATTGGTATCGGTATCGATATCGGGGATACTGGCCCTGTATTTACTTGGTATCGGATATATACCGAATTTTGCAGTATCGCCCACCCCTACTAGATATTTACTCTGCATTTGACACAATCTCTAAGAGCATGGGCGAGGCTAGCCCCCTAAAATTTGGAGTAAGAAAGGTTTTTGTTCTAAAAAATGTGCTCGTCTTTGACAAGGTTAAATAATATCCAAAACATACTCTGTAGTTTAAAATGTATATGTTAAAGATGAAAATTAAAACATCCCCGGCCCCGCTTAGCAAATATGGTGTCATCCTACTTCTCCTCTGCACCTGCACCGCTCAGCACGGCCGTCATCCAACGCGAAACACACGCAGAGTGAGAACACGTTATGTAGTGTTGTGAATCAACTAAGTTGCTCCAAAGCTGTGTCTCACACACGTCTTTCCTTTTACCTAGAGTTGTTCCGATTCCGAAACCATATCGGACGGTGAGTGGAGTCAGTATCCTGAATCACCATGGTACACCTATAATAACCCTGCTGAAAAAAACAATAGAAACCATTACATAATTGCTAATGGTTTTAATGGTTATAAAGAGAACTGTATTGGTTTTAATGGAAACTGTAATGGTCCTAGTGGGTCTCTATTGGTAGCCTAAGTTACTTTTTTCTATTGGTGGCATGTTTTGTCTATTTGTCTGTATTGGTTTTAATGGAAACTGTAATGGTCCTAGTGGGTCTCTATTGGTGATTTGCTTTCTTCTATTGGTGGCATGTTTTTTCTATTGGATACCATTAAGGACCAATAGAACACCTTTGGCAACTTTAAGTGTTTATTTTCGGACTATTTTAGTCCAACCGGTCGACGCCGCCGCCGCTGTGGACTAGCACAGGACCTGGGTGACTCGTCCATTGCGACTGTAAAAAATAGTCCACAGTCATAAACGGAGAGAATGTAGCGACGGATACATTGTTCTTCCGCAAGACACATGCAGTTGTGTTTATTAACTGCTAGAGCGTGAAACAAAAACAGCAGTGACACAAATACACTGCGTACCTGTGTAGTGCGTACGTATGTCTCTCTCTGTTGTTAAAGTGTATCGTTAATTTGATACTCAATTTAACAATCGGGAGTCAATGAATTGTTATTCATTCCTAGATTTATATCTGTTATTTTTCAATTGTGGTTGTGGCTGACTATCAAACTAGACAATAAAAGAAAGTTTAATGTTTTTCTTTTGCTGTATTTTTTCACACACAGAGGATTTAACCTTAACTCCTGAACTGCTAGCATCTCTCTCTCTCTCTCTCTCTCTCTCTCTCTCTCTCTCTCTCTCTCTCTCTGTGGCCTGCCAGTCAGCAATGGACATACGACAGTAAAAAAAGACAGATTCAGGTGAGAGACTATCCATAATAACCTCTGTCTTGTTTTTTTGTTTGTTTTTTGGTTCTTCTGAAAAGTGTTAAGCTAAAGTAGGCTAACAGATAATGCAACTGTTACAGGGGGCTGTCTGTGTGAGCTCTCACAATTAAGCTGGTGTTCTGAAAAGGTCTAAAAAAATAATCTGGATTTTGGAGTTAGTTGAACCAATGTTAAATTGATTAAGTTATTTTTCAATAGACGTATTTTTTGTTTTTGTGTGAAAAGAGGGTGGGCGGTGGCAGTGGGGTTCATTGGGTGCTCAGCACCCCTAAAGCTCTGACCCTAGAATCGCCCCTGTCTCACAGTATTCTCATCTCACGACTCTCTGCTCTTGGTATTTCTGGAACTGCCCTTTCCTGGTTCACGTCCTACCTGTCTGGTCGCCAGCATTACATCTCTATCCGCCAGGTTAAGTCCACTACTGCCTCTGTCCCAATTGGTGTTCCCCAGGGTTCTGTTCTTGGGCCTCTTCTCTTCATCATCATCTACATTCACCCATTTGGTCATCCGTCATCATGGCTTTAAATTCCATTGCTACGCAGATGACACCCAACTACAGTATACATCCACTCTCAAAGCAATGCTCCTTTCCCCACAAATTCCATATCAGCTTTTATTGATTATATTAATGCTTGGATGACCAGTAATTTTCTCAAACTCAACACTGATAAAACAGATCTACTTCTTATTGGTTAACCTCAAATTACATCCCGTTTCTGTTTTGACAATGTTATTATTGCTGGAGTTTTGGTCCAACCTTCCACCACTTTAACCTTGGTATAATCTTTGATTCCTGTCTTTCCTTTCTTCCACACATCTCCTTGCTCACTAAGTCTGCCTTCTTTCACCTTCATAATATCGCGAGCTTACGTTCATTTCTGAATATCAGCAATGCTGAGACCCTAGTTCACGCTTTCATCACTTCAGGGCTTGACTACAGCAATTATCTTTCCTATGGCTTACCCAATTCATCAATAAATAAGATCCAATATATTCAGAACTCCGCAGCTAGGGTCCTCACATAACCTACACAAAGAAATGTTCCAACATTACTCCGATTTTACGCAGACTTCATTCGCTACCAGTTCGCTTTCATATTCAATGCAAGCTACTCCTTATCATATTCAAAGCACTCCATGGTCTTGCCCCTAACTATATTTCTGATCTCATCCATACCTACTCAAACTATCTTCTACTTTCTTCAAACTATCATCGTTTGGTGGAAAGGCTTTTTGTACCGCTGCCGCAACTCTTTGGAATTATATTCCCCAACACATCCACGACCTTTCTTCATTACACGATTTCAAAACCCACCTTAAAACATATATTTTTACTACTTGTTTCCCTGACCCCTGACTCTATGATCTGATTTTTATATGTACCTCTATTATGTTATCAATATCAGTTTATTTGTTTCTGTCATTTTTGTTTATTTGTAGCTACTTTGTTGTAAAGCAACCTTGAGTTTTCTGAAAGGCGCTATACAAAATAAACGTATTATTATTATTATTATTATTATTATTATTATTATTATTATTATCATTATTATTATCACGGACTCAGCAGCTCTGGTTGAGTTGGGCAGGTCATTCCTCAGCATGGAAAAGACCAGAAAAAAGTCAGAGAAAGAGATTTTGTGCCTCTTTGAGATGGCACTGGATGGAAGTTTCTGGGTGGCACTTAAGTCTGAAGTAATAAGTTTAGGTAAAAGGGAGCAGAGCCAGTGGTTGAACAGTGTATAATAAAGATCTCATAGTCCTAATGACAAGTAACCTCAGACATAACAAAAGAGTGACCTCTTCTGGTTGCAATCACATCTGCCTCAATAGGGCTTTTGAACAAATAAGTCTTGACAGATGTTTTCCCCTTTCCACTCACATTTACTTACTGATATTCTAGAAAGAAAGAAAGAAAGAAAGAAAGGCAGTATTCAGCGGGTTTGTTTCAGATTTATACTTGTCCTTTTCTTCCTACTTTTTTCCTTAAGGTGTTGACAAAAATTACTTTAAATTATATATATATATATATATATATATATATATATATATATATATATATATATATATATATATATATATAATTAATAAAAATATAATTAAGCTACACAGTCATAAATTAATCAACTCTTCTGCTGGAAAATAATGCTGTGCATGACAAAAATTATTGATTTGTTTATGTTACTTATTCAGCCCATTCTTATTGATGCTACCAAGGCTACTCCTGTTCACAAGCTTATTTTACCTTGGTGACAAGATGAAGCTATCTAGTACATGCACACATCCAGAACTCAGGCACGAAGTCACGTGTTCCACCCGGACTGGTTTCCACTGCGCACCCATTCAGTTACAACCGCCTGACGGGAGAGAACATGGCAGCTCAGGCAAGTCCAATATATAATGTTTTATTTTAGAATTATTGACGAATTTGCGATTCTCTTAGAATATATATAATATAATATACGTATTTACTACTATTATGTGCTGTCTTTAAGGCCTAGGACTGTTTTGTGAATAACATTACTTATGTAAGCTTGCCGCTTTTTAGCACATGTGCTTTAATTTATTACAATAATAATTCAGATATAATCCTTTTTCACACGGTGTGTTTCAATTTATTACAATAATAATTCATATATAATCCAGAGCTTTGAGATTTCGATGTGCGTTCGTGAAAATGGCTTTAACGTTAATCTTTTTTAGTTGCTGTTCTTTTACTAGGCTGCTTTATGGTTGCCTCCAGTGTTTTTATTGGGAATATGAAACTCCAGCATGTATACTGCATTATTTGCGCATTTGCCACAAATTGTCATCTCTGTAAAGTTAGTAAAATTACGATACCGCATCTTACAGTTTAACGTTTCACTTTACTGACTAGCATTATTAAAAGTTAAACTATCTGGAAACTGTGTTGCGCTCCTGTGTCACTATGGCAACGCACGCGTTTAACGGTTGTTTACTGAACAAATTAGTTCCCAACGAAGCATTAAACAAGGAAAACATCACAACGAAGCATTTAAACATAACTTGGCATTTATTATTTTATAAGTTATGTTTACCTTTTTAATTTATGAAAGGTTGCAACCACGAAGGTTCCGGAGGTGCGAGACATCACTCGCATTGAGAGGATTGGTGAGAAACTTAATTAACGTAACATCATTACAATAGCGTAAAACACACACACACACACACACACACACACACACACACACACACACACACACACACACACACACACATATATATATATATATATATATATATATATATATATATATATATATACAGGTCCTTCTCAAAAAATTTGCATATTGTGATAAAGTTCATTATTTTCCATAATGTAATGATAAAAATTAAACTTTCATATATTTTAGATTCATTGCACACCAACTGAAATATTTCAGGTCTTTTATTGTTTTAATACTGATGATTTTGGCATACAGCTCATGAAAACCCAAAATTCCTGTCTAAAAAAATTAGCATATTTCATCCGACCAATAAAAGAAGTGTTTTTAATACAAAAAAAAAAAGTCAACCTTCAAATAATTATGTTCAGTTATGCACACAATAGTCAATACTTGGTCGGGAATCCTTTTGCAGAAATGACTGCTTCAATGCAGCGTGGCATGGAGGCAATCAGCCTGTGGCACTGCTGAGGTGTTATGGAGGCCCAGGATGCTTCGATAGCGGCCTTAAGCTCATCCAGAGTGTTGGGTCTTGCGTCTCTCAACTTTCTCTTCACAATATCCCACAGATTCTCTATGGAGTTCAGGTCAGGAGAGTTGGCAGGCCAATTGAGCACAGTAATACCATGGTCAGTAAACCATTTACCAGTGGTTTTGGCACTGTGAGCAGGTGCCAGGTCGTGCTGAAAAATGAAATCTTCATCTCCATAAACTTTTCAGCAGATGGAAGCATGAAGTGCTCCAAAATCTCCTGATAGCTAGCTGCATTGACCCTGGCCTTGATAAAACACAGTGCACTGACACCAGCAGCTGACATGGCACCCCAGACCATCACTGACTGTAGGTACTTGACACTGGACTTCAGGCATTTTGGCATTTCCTTCTCCCCAGTCTTCCTCCAGACTCTGGCACCTTGATTTCCGAATGACATGCAAAACTGAGCAACAGTCCAGTGCTGCTTCTCTGTAGCCCAGGTCAGGCGCTTCTGCCGCTGTTTCTAGTTCAAAAGTGGCTTGACCTGGGGAATGCGGCACCTGTAGCCCATTTCCTGCACACTCCTGTGCACGGTGGCTCTGGATGTTTCTACTCCAGACTCAGTCCACTGCTTCCACAGGTCCCCCAAGATCTGGAATCGGTCCTTCTCCACAATCTTCCTCAGGGTCCGGTCACCTCTTCTCGTTGTGCAGCGTTTTTTGCCACACTTTTTCCTTCCCACAGACTTCCCACTGAGGTGCCTTGATACAGCACTCTGGGAACAGCCTATTTGTGCAGAAATTTCTTTCTGTGTCTTACCCTCTTGCTTGAGGGTGTCAATGATGGCCTTCTGGACAGCAGTCAGGTCGGCAGTCTTACCCATGATTGCGGTTTTGAGTAATGAAACAGGCTGGGAGTTTTTAAAAGCCTCAGGAATCTTTTGCAGGTGTTTATAATTAATTAGTTGATTCAGATGATTAGGTTAATAGCTTGTTTAGAGACCCTTTTCATGATATGCTAATTTTTTGAGACAGGAATTTTGGGTTTTCATGAGCTGTATGCCAAAATCATCAGTATTAAAACAATAAAAGACCTGAAATATTTCAGTTGGTGTGCAATGAATCTAAAATATATGAAAGTTTAATTTTTATCATTACATTATGGAAAATAATGAACTTTATCACAATATGCAAATTTTTTGAGAAGGACCTGTGTGTATATATATATATATATATATATATATATATATATATATATATATATATACACGTGTGTGATAAAAATGGCTAGTTTATTTACAGAATGAATGTACGGAAGTAAAGATGCCATAAAAGTTGACTTCTGTCGCAGGTGCACACTCTCACATTCGGGGCCTTGGGTTGGATGATGCCTTGGAGGCACGACAGGTAATTTTCAAAAAATATGATTGATTTACCAATTTCAACATACTTGTCGTTGGCTTAAATATTGCTCACAGTATTTTTTTAAACAAAATGCTAAACCTCTCTCTCACCAGGTGTCTCAGGGTATGGTGGGTCAGCTGGCATCTAGGAGGGCAGCTGGGCTGATCCTTGAAATGATCAAAGATGGTCAAATTGCTGGTCGTGCAGTCCTCATTGCTGGCCAACCTGGAACGGGCAAGACGGCTATTGCTATGGGTGAGTTTTTCATCATGATTAATCACATATATATTATATTATGTTGCTTTTTATATTGTAAAGCCATTGTAAAATATTATATGCTTACATGTGACATTACAAACTCTGTAAACAGCACAAGACCTATTCACGATTGAGAGCTTTTTATTGTACAGGTATTGCTCAGTCCCTTGGCCCTGACACACCTTTCACTGCTATGGCCGGGAGTGAGATTTTCTCTCTGGAGATGAGCAAGACAGAGGCTCTGAGCCAGGCCTTCCGCAAAGCTATAGGAGTCAGGATAAAGTGAGTGAGGCCGATTGAATGGTGAAGCAGGATGAAGACACCGACCTCCACAAATATTAACATGCTTGTTGTCATTTCGTCATTATGATCCGTCAAAGATAGAGGGCTATGGGCTGTCTATGGATTTGAAGGAATATTTATATATACTTATATATATAGACTTACCCTCATGTTGTTTCCCGTGTACTTTCGTTGTATTAGAAATAGCCATTATTTAAATTAGTGTTTGTTAATTTGTTGGAATTTAGATTCATTATACTTATATATATATATATATATATATATATATATTAGTGCTGCACTATTAATCATATCGCAATCGTGATGTCAAGCCTATGCGATTACATGCCGCAAAATGCTGCGATTTTATGGAATAAATAAATTTGAGCTGTCAACGTTAATGCGTTAAATTGATTAAATATTGATTCAATATTTAATGCAATTAACGCAGCATCCGTTATTTTTTGCCATCCTTTGGCTAGTGTTACATTATATAATCCAGCTCTTATTCGTGCAAATGCTTTTAAACCATTCATGCACGACAAGACAAAAGAGAACCCGCTGCCTGTGAATGTCCTGACTGCAGTGACGCACAGAAAGATGCGTGCCAGTATCGTGCGCACAGACAGCACGCCAGAATACAGTTCTCTTTCGCGCTTGAATGAACAATAACACAAAATTATACCAAAATGTTTCTTCATAACATAAGAGCAGTCTTATGATGAACGTGAAGAGTTGTGAGAGAAAGAGTCGCGTATCAGACCCACGTCTCTGTCAGCAGCGGCTGGTCTTAAAGGGACAGCAGCCAATAAAGCTTTAATAAGGATTAGTCTATATTTAATTTATAATTTATGCAGTGCAGACTGTTTGATAACTTTGTTCAATTTCTGTATGTCCTACCTGTTAGACAGTAAGGACACAGGTAAATAGGACATTTATTTTATGCTTTTGTACAATTGAGACAATAACAAGTTTGCAGTATTGCAAAGATGATGTCTCTATTTAATTTTGTAAAAAATATTATTTTAATTTGAAAACACTGTGTATTTAGTTATTGCTAGTTTGAGTTGAGAAATACACATTTCAGCATTATCACTAATCTGTGTGTGCATTGTTGACTCATGAAACCATTTGTTTATTATATCGCAATATTGACCTCAATAAACTCAATATGACATTTTCCCCAATTCGTGCAGCCCTAATATATATATATATAATTATTATTATTTTGTATTTTTTTTTGATAGTTCCAGCATAAAGTTAATTTAATACTTCAAAAAGTATGGCATGACTGCTTATATTCTATATTTGTTGTCTGGTAGAGAGGAGACTGAGATCATTGAAGGAGAGGTGGTAGAGATTCAGATCGACAGACCGGCTACAGGAACTGTGAGTCTGTGCTCTTCTCCCTCCATTAACCAGTTTCACTGAATTAACCTTTCAGTTTTGTTACCGTTGTTTTTTCAGCACCAGACTCATCTCAACTGCTAAAAATAATTAAGAGAGTAGCCTAATTTTTGAAACTCTAAATAGGGGTGTGCGATATCACGATTTTTGATCGTGGACGATTAAGATGTCTTCACGATCTGCTTTTGAAGAAATATCATAGTATTCGTGCTACAGTGCATTCTATCCGTTCAGTTCTTGCGCCTCCGTCTCAACAAACTCTACAATGCGACGTACATTCACATCGCACGTTAAAGGGATAGTTCACCCAAAAATGAAAATTAGCCCATGATTTACTCACCCTGAAGCCATAATAGGTGTATATGACATTCTTCTTTCAAACGAATACAATTGGAGTTATATTAAAACATGTCCTGGCTTTTCCAAGCTTTATAATGGGAGTCAATGGGTATATTTTTTTGGAAGTCACATACAGCAAACATCTCCTCACTATCCGCTTGCTGCCTGTCCCCTGAACACACTGTAAAAAAACGCGGTCTCTGCAGACACCCCAGGCTCCACAAACGGCAACAAAAACAAACTGGGCTAACCCGCACCACGAAACATAAGAAACTGTTCCAGCCAATAACCGCCAAGAAGGATTTGGCGGTTAGTGTGCGGATGAGGAGGAGGGAGGGTCTAGCCAGCCTCCGTTTTGTTTGACAATACTTTGAATGTCAACAAGAAGTGACGTCACCCAACATCGCTTAGAGCACCTTGAACCTAAATCTCTGCCATTCTTTTTTATTTTATATTTTGTTACCTAAGGCATTGTTTTTAAAATATGGACATTAGTTTGGCTGTAATGCTCACTTACTTGCAAAATAGTAAAATCAACATGAAAAAGAATCGTGATAAAATTGTGAATCGTGAACCCTAAATAATAAAAAGGTTAATGTCAGCATTAAACAGAATATTTTGATCGTTTTTCTTCCCTGTGGTGACATACAGTGCTTAGCATAAGTGAATACACCCATATTAAAGTTGACTAAAAAGAGGAATAGAAAAAAATCATCTTTTGGAAATTGTTTTTAATGCCTTAATTTAAAAAAATGAGGAAAAATCCATCCTTTAAGGACACAAATTTTCTTTGTGAATGAATAATGTATCATAAATAAATAAATGTTCTTCCTTATAATAGAGGGGGCATAAGTTAGGACACCCCTATGTTAAATTCCCATAGAGGCAGGAAGATTTTTATTTTTAATGGCCAGTTATTTCATGGATCCAGGATACTATGCATCCTGATAAAGTTCCCTTGGCCTTTGGAATTAAAATAGCCTCACATCATCACAAAATCTGCCTGCCTCTATGGGAATTTAACATAGGGTTATACTGACTTATGTCCCCTGTATTTTAAGGAAGAACATTTATTTATTTACTACTGTTTATATATATATATATATATATATATATATATATATATATATATATATATATATATATATATATATATATATATATTCACTGTATATATATTCACTGTATAAATATTCACTGTATAAATATATATATATATATATTCACTGTATATATTTGAGTAAAATTACATCATGAACAAGAAGAAAATGTAGGGTGGGACTTTATATTCTCCATCAAGAAGTGATTGGATCGTTGTCGTTTGATAATTGCTGCATTTCATGTGATTGAATTTTCATGTGAGTGATATTGATCAGCAGGTAATGCTGAAATAATGTTGTGAGAGGCTGGCACAGTAATGTTTTTGATTAAAGATTATAAAGAATAATGATGTGCACACTTAATTAATAATAAATACTGCAGTTTTCCATTAAAAAAACTGTCATTGTGACTGTAACATTTGAAATACCTTGAGAAGCCGAAGCAAATAAGAATTTCATCACGCAACAGACTTACCGCAATGCACTCTAATTCAATTCACCTATTTGGGTGGAAAGCATTATTAAAGATGTTTATCATTCTTCAATGGGAAATTAAGTTTTTGTTATTATGAAATTGAGAAATGAGTTTTCAGCTACTGTGATAAGTTGAGTGTAGGGCTCATATTAGTGCTCAATGTGACTGCTTGCATAGAAGCTAGGACATGTCCCTAAGTGAACTCAGTTAGACTTGATTCATTTCCTCTCCTTTCTGTATTTGTGTTAAGGGTGCAAAAGTGGGTAAACTCACGCTGAAGACGACAGAGATGGAAACCATCTATGACCTGGGGACCAAAATGATCGAGAGCCTCAGTAAAGAGAGAGTACAAGCCGGGTATGTAGATTATAAAACTGAAAAAATGTGATCCTCAATGGATCAGACACAAATGGATCAGACTGCACTGCCCTCCTACAAAATGTATTAATCGTGTTTGTAATTTTTACTACCAAAACACCGGGGTTCTCATTTATAAAGCTGTACATAGGATCATTTCTAAAAGTGTACGTGTGCCCGAAAGCCAAAAAATATTCAGACTTATAAAAGAAAACCAGAACCTGCGCCAAGTTCCTTTATAAATCCCAGTCAGCGGAAGATTGTGTGCACTTGCGTCTATTTCACCCTGTCTCCTACCCGAAATAACCATATATGGAGCTTACAACGCCTAGTTTTACTATGCATACCCTCATAGGCAGAAACAGATAGGCCTTATTGTTCTTCATTGATCATTATTTGCATGAAAATATTTTGTCAGACCATAAGTTCTGCTATTATCATGTGCTTAGCAATCCTCGCTGTAGTTAAAACATTAAAACACAGCATGCCACAGGAAAAGTATTCAAAAGCATCACATCCACCACAAATATTTCTATTAATTAGAATATTAAATGTTGTAACTTCTCGGTAATGTTTTTTATGTAATTTAAGTGCTTAACTCCATTTATGACAATGGAATATTTAATCTAAATATGTATATCATATGTAAAACATAGGTTAAATCATTCTTTTATTTATTTCAACTGTTTTTGTGAACATACACTGCATTTATGATCAGTGTTGGGCAAGCTACTTAGAAAATGTAGTGAGCTAAGCTAGCAGTTACTCTACATTAAGGGGAGAACTTCCACTCTCAGTAAACTTCCGGCTTCTGAACTGGTGCAGTTCCACTCTGGCTCCATTTGAGGGCGCTCACAGGATGAGTGCAGAATGAATGGAGGTCTATGAAGCTACTGTATACCCCTCAAAATCCACTTTTCTCAGGATATAATTTTTTGTCTTGTAATTTGAATGTTGTATTCAAAAGGAGATGCAAAGAAATTACACATTGCTGGGTGTTAGATTTTTTTAGAGTCACTTATTTGCTTTTAAAAGTCTTAATGACGTCATACTAGGGCTGTGAATCTTTGGGTATGCAGCGAATCGATTCGATTCACGATTAATAGGTTTTCAATTCGATTCAAGAACGATTTTAGCAAATTCAGAAAGATTCGATTCAATGCGATTCACATTAAAATTCGATGCAATTCGATACGATTCTTAATTTTTTCTATGCATTCATAGGATTATTTATATGCTCCCCCCAATGGGTCTTAGTCAGGGTGTGAATTACACAGTGGTCTTCGGGGGTCAGAGAGTGGGGACAAAAAAAACCCCAATGACACTGTCTATTGTTAATGTTAGTTCATGTTAGTTTTTAATGAATCAATTATTCTAACAAATATTTCCAAAGCCTGTAAATTAGCATCTGTAGAAATGTAAGCCAAGATATTAAAAGGCTTTAAAAGTATTGTTAGTTCATAATGCTAACTATTTTGTAGGATAGTGTTAATGTATACATAACCTTAAAGTGTTGCTGGTACATTAAACATCCTTCCATTGTGAGGCTAAAAATACCATGAACTTTCTAACTTTTCCTCATGGAATATTAAGTATTCCTCATGGAATACGCTTTGTTCTCTTTATACTGAACATTTTCCTTATGATTCTGAAAGAAAACGCGCCGGGTGTCTACTTGTGCTATAGTAACGATTACGAATGCAACTTTAATGCGCATCTTACTTCAGCTCTTACTTCAGTGTAATTAATATTGTAGTTATTTCAGCAGTTTCCTTCGTACATTCAGTTTAACGACATTAAGTTAAATTTAATTCATGATTCATAGGAAGCATGTGCATTTTAGGTCTATTATATGCGTTTTCTCTTTCCATGTAATAAATGCGCACTCTTGAATAAGTGGGGTTTTACTTCAACTGCTCAGGACGGGTATGACCCATTTCCGTAAAACTTCAGTATCTTATCTTAAAGAAAATAACGGCGACGTTTCCACGCAACGAACGCGTTGTTTCATACCAGTGCCCACGCAATGACATGGCAGCTTTATCAATGGCTTGAGCGGTTTGACTCAAGACTTGCTTTCTCGATAGAGAGCTGTCATCTGCTCATGTGAACATCAGTGGCTGTCCTGAGGAGAGCTCAAACATAGACTGCTCAAAAATCTGTAGATGAGAGCTATATGGGACAGAGCGCGAGCGAAATCCAGTGAAAGATGGTAAAGAGCACAGCGAGTATCTGTGAAGGAGAGCTGTGAGGACGCAAAATGACGCTGCACAACGCCTCCATTAATTCGCGCATGTAGTCATTTAATGTATATATATTTTAAAGCACTGAATCCCTATAGAATCGCAAATTATTAGATTCTTAGCATTTTAAATCGAATATTGACCGAAATAAACGACTCACGATTCAAAATACATGTTTCAAGATAATCGATCCATGGAGAAAATGAGTGTCAAAAAAACTTTTCAGCGCTAGATCGCCTCTTATTTAACAAATGAACAAAATAAATGCTCTGAGTTAACTGGAGATGTTTTTATTTATTTGTATTGGTACATTCGTGCCGCGAGATGTTTCAAAAGTGGTGGTGGTATTTAATTGTTTTTGATCTGACATAGTTGGTTCCTCAACTATATCAGATTCAGATTATTTTATTTAATGCCATGTCAGCATTCAAAGCTATTTTCATGGCAAAAATTCACTTATAAAAATACAAATATCATGTAAATACAATAAAACGAAACAAAACAAGACGTAATTTTATACAATATATATTTTTAAATGAACATATGATAAAAAATCCAAAACCTTTTCAGGCATAATCTCATTAAATATGTCCTTTAATGAAGTAACTTCATAAAAGAGCATTCTGCTCAACTACATCAGACGTTCATAATAATAACAGAAAAAAACTTGCCATAGTTTTGTCCTTTTATCAGTAGCCAGTTTTGGTGTAACAAGTTGTACATTTTGTTGCCAATTAGTAAATGTAGTGGGTGTATTAAGAGGCTAAAATTTCCAAATATGCCTAAGTGTATCTTGATCCCCTCCCATTAAGCTGATCTGTTGTGTGTTGGTCTGCCTGACCCCTCTTTGTTTGGAATAATTTAATGTTACTCTGCCTTATTTGGGAAAGCTGGCCTACAGTAGCCTTAAAACATCTCATTTTCTAAATACAATTAAATAAGCATTTCTACAAATGGTGCAAACTCTGCTAGATTATAGATAAAAGATTCCCATTCCCCTGCTATTCTGTGATCGGCAATCGGCAGATCATGATTTTGGTGATCGGTAATCGGTGATCGGCCCCAAAAATGCTGATCGGAGCATCTCTAGATTTTATTTAAGTTTACTTACCTTCTTTTCATCCAAGAACTGACAAATTCCATGAAATTCTGCGTTATACAGTAAATTTCGTTTTTATGCATGGATACTGCGATTCAGTCCATGTTTTCCACATTGCAGTAATGAAATCATATGGCCCTATGGTTGCCAACCAACGTAAAAGAAGTCACCGTCACTAACTGATCCAGCATCATTGATACTTAGCAGTTGTATTTCCGATTTGAGCTTCGCTACTGAAAAGCTATTTGATTCAGAAAACAGCGACGCTTCCACCATGCTACTGAGAAATGTAGTTAAACTAGTAGCGTCACTACTTGTAGCGACGCTACCGCCCAACACTGTTTATGATTAGGACTCATAAGGAAGATTTAAAGCATTTTTTCCTTCATCTGCCGTCAGTCCCTCAGCTGACCATTGGTGTCGCCAAACTGCTCAGTCTCCAAAAAGTTTGTCCGCATGGGTCAGAGTTTGCATGCAGGTGCGCACATTTTCCCATCAAGTCTGTTTTTATAAACAACTTGTGGGTTGGAAGTGGCGTACGCCTTATTCAGTGCCTGTTTGTGATTATACAGCGGTTATAAATGAGGCCCCTGAGTTTGTCTTATCTGGATTCCAGTAGTGAGCCCTGGAGTTGTTGCATTATTACTATTATTAATAGTATTAATAATGTTATTATTGTTAGTAGTAGTAATCCTTTTTTATTATTATTAATAGTAAATGTTATGATTATTATTCATTTTAATTACATAATGTTGATAACAGATTACCCATGCATAAAGTCATACAAAGCCCCCCCCCCCCGGCCACAGTTTTTTCAGTGCTTTAACTGTTGGCACATTGTCATATTTCATATTCTGCAGAGATGTGATCACCATTGATAAAGCCACAGGAAAGATTAGCAAGCTGGGAAGGTCTTTTACTCGAGCAAGAGATTACGACGCCATGGGGTCACAGGTACACATTCTCTCTTCGTCTATGAAATGAATCCATCAATCAATGACAACATTTTCCTGAGAGTTTTTTTTTTTATATACTGTTGCTGTTTATTTCAGACACAGTTTGTGCAATGTCCAGAGGGAGAACTGCAGAAACGGAAGGAAGTTGTTCACACCGTCTCTCTTCATGAAATTGACGTCATTAACAGCCGCACTCAGGGATTCCTGGCCTTATTTTCAGGTTTGTCACAGCTTTTTAAAAGTGACAAACTAGATAATGAGATGCTCAGTGAAACTAATCCTTGATTATTTTTTCAGAATGAAATGGCTCTGTAGATGTTTGTGTGTTTGCTGTAGTTGATGTTTGATTGTCTGTTCTGCAGGTGACACAGGAGAGATTAAGTCAGAGGTTCGGGAGCAGATCAATGCTAAAGTGTCCGAGTGGAGAGAAGAAGGGAAAGCTGAGATTATTCCTGGGGTAAGCAGGCCAGACAAATAAGACAGAGGAACCACTTACTTTAGGGCTTTTTTTCTTGAAAATCGTCCAACCATTGACTGGTTTTTAAGAAAAAATGTAAGAGTACAGACTTCAATTTAACCCTTTAAATGTTTGATTCCATTTTCTTTCATTAAAATAAAAAACACCTAATTCTTAAATCAATAAAATGCTGTAGAATTGCCTCCAAAATGTAGGTATTAAATAATATCTTATATATAGTGCATAAAAAACTGCATACAAATCTCTATGCACCATTGGCTCAATATATTCCATCCATATCTATTAAATCATTCAAGCAATTCCTCATAACATACAAATAATAATTTGTATGATTCTCTCTATTTTAAAACTAGATGTGAATTATATATTTTTAAGGGTAAAAATAATTTTTACATGCAGCTTTTCTGAGGCTACAATGCCTGAAGATTTTAAACTGGCCACCAGAATGTTGTAACCAAGAAATATTTTCATTTGTGTATTTCAAGTCTACCCTAAATTAAACCTTTTTATTGCCATCTTATATCCATCATGTTTTAAAATGTGTTTGTTATTTTGAGGTAGCGCCATTCTATGGAGAATTTATGCCTGCAATGGAAATGCATTGTTTTGTTGTTGAGCTTTTTTTTTTTTTTTTGGTGGTTGCAGGTTCTCTTCATTGATGAGGTCCACATGTTGGACATAGAATGCTTTTCTTTTCTGAATCGAGCCCTAGAGAGTGATCTTTCACCTGTACTCGTCATGGCCACTAATCGAGGCATCACCCGGTATACACACAAACACAGCATCAATAACTACCATTAATACATGATGATATTGTGGATCATATCTCCTCATTCACTGTTGTTTCATTTTTACAGTATTAGAGGCACCAATTACCAGAGTCCTCATGGTATTCCCATAGACATGCTTGACCGTCTGCTGATCATTGCTACCACTCCCTACACAGAGAAAGAGACCAGACAGATCCTGAAGATTCGGTGAGAGAACTTTCGAAGGTCATATTGTAGGGCTGCACGATTTGGGGAAAATTGCGTTTTTGCTTGTTCAAATTGTGAGTTTTCGCTTGTTCACATTGTGAGTTTGCGATTTTAAATGCGATTTAAAAAATGTTTTATAAAGCGTACCAAGTTTGTTGTTTCTGCTTGTGGAGCTGCACAATGTTGTGCTTGTATATCAATGATTACTAATAAAAAATATGAAACAAAATAAGAATTATTACTATTGTAATATCACTTTTTGGTTATTAATATAAAACATACAATATGTAAGAATGAATATAATAATAATGATATAACAATTAAAATAATTTTATTTGACAGAAAACCTTTATTTTATGGGTTAAACATGTAGGTGGCCTTTAGCTATAACTCATTAGAAAGGATCTTTTCAGTACACTACACTGGTGAAAAAACATATTTTGGATTATTGTTTACTTCAAAGTTCTTTAGAGAGAAGTATTATTTTTCATATTTTTACCCAAAATAGGATGGTGCGAGCATTACTGAGAGCGATAAATATATGTAATGTATGTTTCATTCATACTGGAAGCCGGACGCCAAAATTCCAAATATGCTTCACAGAAGTAATAAAACCTATTACGTTCTAGGAAAGCCATAATATGGACAAAAGGATCCAGCTATCGCTGTAGCAGAATAAAAAGAAGCTAGAAATGCATTGAATTACTAAACATGAAGACAATAAACGCACGACTGTGACAATATATGGTTATCTGTGTTCAAGCCATCTCAGGTTTTTATCAAACCTTAAGTATAAAGTAAATTTATAATGCAATGCTAAGCAACATTAATTTCAGTATAGAATAATACAGAATCATGTATACCGTCTGCCTCACTCTGTGATAAGAAGCCCCTTCAGATTCCAAATGGAAGTTATTTTAAACACTCGACTGACGTTATGAAGTGAGTTTGAAGTAAAAACATTTGATGTTTTGCTCAGTTTGCTTTTCAAATGCACATCATAAGTGACTCAAACTCAAAGAGCTTATAGAGATCAAGATGCTCTGATCACACTGCTGCTCCCATTATGAAACGCTGTGCATATATTTATTTAATTGAAAAAAAAAAAAAGTAGCCTCTGCAATTTCATAATCAAACTAAGCCAAATCGCAATTTCGGTTTTATATCGATTAATCATGCAGCCCTATAATATCATATATCTAGGCTTGAGAGTTTTGTCTCACTTCTCAACTTACACACGTGTGTTTTGTGTTTCAGCTGCGAGGAGGAGGATGTCGAGCTCAGTGAGGAGGCACACACAGTTTTAACACGTATTGGACTGGAGACTTCCCTCCGTTACGCCATCCAGCTCATCAGTACTGCAGGCCTGGTGTGCCGCAAACGCCGGGTAATGCCAACACACACGTGTCATGGCTAGTGCTGCAAGAAAATACAATACAAGAAGTAGTGAACAAGCATTTTTGGTCTGACCGTGGTTGGCTATTTCTCTCAGGGCACTGAAGTTCAAGTGGAGGACATTAAGAGGGTCTACTCTCTCTTCTTGGATGAGTCCCGGTCTTCACAGTACATGAAAGAGTACCAGGATTCCTTCCTCTTCAATGAAACACGTGAGATTCTTCTCTGCTTTTCATGCCTCTGATTCCTGTGGGTCTTACAGAAAGGTCCCAAGGTCCCATATGTCATATCTTCACAATGAATTTTTATTTTCTCCAGCAAGCATATGCTTAATGTTATTTTGAAGCTGTACATTATTTTATATACAACAAGCAGTGTTCCAAGATTGATACTATACAGACCAACATCACTAGGGTTTTTATGCCACTTTGTCTTAGTGTTGCATTCCACAATTTATCCTGCTTTGCCTTTTTTTTGGAACTGTTTTTATTTGCGGAGCCATAAACCCATATTGTCTCTGAAGTGTTGTATAAAAGCAATATCACAGCAATATCTTGCTGTTGTACTGAATGTCAGCCTACTTTCATCAGCAAAAAGCACAATTGTGAGTGTTATATTGCTTAAAATTTTAAGGTGTAAAATTGACTGTTTACAATGTATTGACTTCCACTTTCTATTTCTTTGTTCAGAATCACCTCAGATGGACACCTCTTAATCAGAGACACTGTGAAAGGGCATGTGCATTCATCGCTCGTGTGAAGTCCATTTACTCCTCGTCCCATAGAAGTGTTCATGCAATTGAGTGTATACATGCTTTCAAGTTTGTTTGTTTTTTTTCTCTCCATCCTCCAAGTTTTTTTCTTCATTTGTTACTTGGTATTGCTAGATTTTATATGTTTTGCATTGAATAAAAAATATTTTTTTCTTGTTGGCTGTATAACATGGCAACCAAAATAATTAAATAAAAACTATTTGGCCACAAATATAATAATACTCTGTTATTAGGCAGCCTCATAAGCATGAAACCATTGATCTTGATAACTGCAAATAAATAATCTAGTGTTTGTGAGCTTAGGCAATATTCATGAATAGATCCTAATGTTCATGCAAGAGGCAATATTCATGAATAGATCCTAATGTTCATGCAAGAAGCAGTGTTTAAGTACTATATATTATTTTAGTATTCATTAAAGGGGTGGTATAATGCCCCTTTTTACAAGATGTAAAATAAGTCTGTTGTCCCCAGAATGTGTAGTCTCTGTTGTCCCCAGTTTTAGCTCAAAATACCACACAGCTATTTTTTACAGCATGTTAAAATTGTCCCTTTTTGAGGGTCAGTAAAACGCGGTGGTTTGTGAGTGTCCCTTTAAATGCAAATGAGCAGCTCCGATTACCTCATGCTGACAAGCACTAAAATGTCAGAAACTGCTCTGCCTTTTTTTGTTTAATCTGGAGTCGGACAGTGATGGAGAGACTCAAGAAGAAGTGACAAAATGTAGAATGCAACAAGACGTTTCTGAATGGTTTGTTGATGAATTTGTGTTGCTGATGTGGAGTTCACTATCTTCAAGCGTATTCTGTCATGGTAATCTTTAAATTGCTTGTTTGGGAACTGTTGTAAAATGCCTATAGCGTGACATGCTAATGCATTTGTGTTACATACTGTGTTGCATGTGAAAACACTGATAGGACAGCTTGAGCAGAATCACAAATGTGCTCTACAACAACTCTTCCTCTTCTCAACATGGACTGCGTGTTCCCGAGGGCAGGGTTTATGTCAATTTTAGGGTTAGTGATGTCACTAACCCGGTAGGAATGTCATGTAGACTAGTCACATCCAGCCGTTTGTTGTAGTCCTTAAAAAACGATTTCTTTAAAAGCAAATATCTTCCTTTGCTTTGAACTTTGTAACTTTGCAGATGTTGTTTATGCTCAAACAGCAACATTACACACTAACTAAAGTTAGAAAGTGAAATCATAATCAAGCACCCCTTTAATATTTTGAATTAGCTTTTATTTTTTTATTTTTTTCAGATTTTAGTTTGTTTCAGTTAGTTTATATGCTTTTGTCATTTTTATTATTAGTTTTTAAATCTATTTAACTTTGTTTTTATTTCACTTGTGGCCAAGGCAACATTTCCCCCTTTTTTATTCACGTTTTTCATCCAATGTTTATAAAAAATTTTTTTTAATGAAAACGATTTTTAAATAGTTTTAGATTTAGTTAACAGTCGACAACAGTGGTGAGAAGATGAGCTGATACTTGTCTGTTTTTCTCCGTGGGCTGCTGGTCAGTTGTAGTACTAAAGCAATTGGCTAGGTGGCAGTATTTAATCAATATTGAGCAGCTCTTTATCCCCCCCATGACACACACACCTTAGTACCAGTGTACGTGAAAGTTTTATTTTATACATATTGCATTTTAATGGGTTTTAAGAGTCGTTTAAAACACTAATTAATGTGATGTTTGTCCACATTTTGCCAGTGCGCACACATGCTATAATGGTTCAAAAGGATTGTATGTACTGAACAAAACCAGAGTGAGATTTAGAAACCCAGAGATTTTGATGTGTGGTCTTCGCTAACCAAGTATAAGACAAGTCAATTCATTCACAGTGTGATGAATATATAAATAGATGGACAGTGGACCTTTTCTTTAGGGCAATTTTAGCAGAAGGGTCAGCAGTCGTCATCATGTCTGAGGTTACAAAGCAACGTTTCCGTACGGTGCATGAGTGAACATAGCCTTCCATTTACAGGGTGTCTGCCTGTTAAAAAAGAACCATGACTAACAAAACAGCAGACTACTTTAAAATGGAGGAAAGAACATGAGAGATAATCCTTGGAGACACATTGAGTAGACGCCACAGGCTGGCCGTCTCAAAAGAGCTTTAGATGAATCTGGGCAGTTAGATGAAATCAAAGGTAACCTATATAAATTGAAAAGGTCTGAGAGAGAGTTGTGTGCGCTCTCTTCGTTCCTCTCTAGCGTCCCAGAGATAAGACTGTAATTCAAAACCTCCCATTAACATGTCAGGATAAATGGCAACGAGAGAAGAAAAAGCTCTGGAAAGCTATAGGCCTACTGAATCCAGGCCCAGTTACTTCAGTGTGATCCCTGAAAGTTATGACATCCGTTACCATTAAGGGGACACTTGACTGTTTCTTAAGACTAATGGACTGGAATTTTTTTTTTTGGCGTGATTATTTTAGGTAGGCTACTAGAGTGGCCAGAAAAAAAAAACTATTTTTGCTTTTTTAGGTTGACTAATCATGACCCACTTTTTCTTCTTCTTCTATCTAGACTTTATACCAAGTGCGCCGAAAAATCCCTTTAAGGGAGCGTTATTGGAATACAAATCACTTTCATGAGAGATTATGTGAAAAAGGAGCCTCGCTGCTCCCTCTTAGCCTTCTTACCTGGGATTTTTGTGATCTTTCATAACTCTCCCCATCTCTCCAGTTCACTCGTGAGGATTAATCTGTCATCTGTATCCCACAAATCCCTCTCAGTCTCTTGCTGTACAGTGCTGGTCAGAATGATTTACCCCCTTGGTAAATATGATCAAAAATGGCTGTAAAAAATTAATCCTTTTGATATTTTATTCTCCAAAACACGTTGGGAACAATTATTTGCCCCCTTTTATTAAATACTTTTTGCAACCTCCTTTTTCCAAGATAACAGCTCTGAGTCTTCTCCTATAGTGCCTGGTGAGTTTGGAGAACAACTGAGAAGAGATCAGAGACCATTCCTAAGAAACTCTCCAGATCCTTCAGATTCCCAGATCCATGTTGGCACTTCTTCTCTTCAGTTCAGCCCACTAATTTTCTATAGGGATCAGATCAGGGACTGGGATGGCCATTGCAGATGCTTGGTTTTGTGCTCAGTGAGCCATTTTTGTTTTGATTTTGATGTTTGTTTTTGGATCACTGTCCTGTTGTAAGATCCAAACATGGCCCCTTATAACATTTAATCGAAATAGAAATCTTTTATAAATTGTAAATGTAATTAATGTCACTTCTGAACAATTTTAATGCATTTTTGTTGAATAAAGGCATTGTTTTGTTTCAAAACCGAATATTGGTTACCCCCAACTTTTAAAGGGTTAGTTCGCCCATTTAAGACATGAAGTTGTATGCAATCCTTACCAGCACTATAGTGCATACACACTGACCCACTCTGGTGTCACCTCCCTGGTCAGAGTTCTGGCAGCTGGAAGTTTTTCAATAAAGTACTCCCGGTTATTTTCCGGGGCCACATAACTCTGCGTTTTTACGTGAAAAAATGATTTGCGTTTCAAAGCTTGATTAATTTACCACACAAAAAACACGCCGGTCAAAATTCATACCTCAGTTTTAATCGGCACTATTTTCTATCCATTTCTATCAATCCGCGCTGCTGTCAACGTCAACGTTCCGATCAGCTGTTCCGATCAGCTGTTGATAGCGCCAGTGGCGTCATGCCCATTCAAAGTGGGGGGGCACGTGCCCCCTCAGATTTTTCCTCCCTGATAATTTTTTTGTCACAACTTTATTCCTATTATGCTCCAAAATTACCAGAGCCTATAAAGACTCAAATGTATTCTCAGAGAAGTGATTTTTCCGGATTAATTGGATTAAAATACATGAATTGGTTATGTCTAAACTGAAAGCAAACCGAGAAAATTGAGAGAAATCTGCTTGTCAAATGCGTGTATATTAGACGCGTCGCGTACAGGTCTTAAAGAGACAGTAGCCCTAATAATAAACATGCAGCCGCTTGTCCTTAAAGGGATAGTTCACCCAAAAATAAAAATTATGTCATTATTTATTCACTGTAATGTTGTTCCAACCCTATATTAATGTATTTCTTGTGCTGAACACAAAAGAAGATATTTTGAAGAATGTGAGTAACCAGACAGTTGCTGGTCCCATTAACTTCCATAGCGAAAAATATACTATGGAAATCACTGGGGTACATCAACTGTTTGGTTACCCACATTCTTCCAAATAACTTCAACAGAAGAAAGAAACTTATTCAGGTTTAAAACAACTTTAGAGAGTAAATGATGACAATTAAAATTTTTGGGAGATCTATTTAATGTTAATAAAACAACAAAATCGGTATATTTTCCTGCTTTTTTGTCCTTAGCCAATCACATGGCTGATTCTTCTGGATGTGTAATAAATCGGTCAGCATCAGCCCGCCCCTTTTTCCTAATATGGTGTCTGTGTATATCAAATCAGCGCTCTAGAATCTTTGCTGTGTATGTTCAAGCAACTCACTCGTCTCGCACGTTGAGCTGGCAATGTTTTACAGATGGTCTTGAAGTGGTAAGTGGGCAAAGCAACAAATCGGCATTGAATTAGTTATCGGATGATATTAAAAGGTAGTGGGATTATTTGTGGTTGACCTGGAAATTTGAACTTGATCAAAAAGTTATGGATTTGATATTAGCTGCGAATTCAGAGCATTAACTTAAGTTGTGTCAGTGTAACGTTATCGATAGCTAGCCTAGTGTAACCGTCAGAAAACAATTGCCTCAGATTGTGCCCCCTCAGAATTTTGGCTTGCATGACGCCCCTGGATAGCGCGACTCGCTGACAACATGTCTGACTGCGAAACTTCTGATGATGAAACCAATTTTAGCACAATGTCAGACGGATCAGATGATGAAAGTAATTTTAGCACAACGACAAAGGGATACCTTTATGAACCGGAGTATAAAAGATCAAATCAAATGTTATTGATTGCAACACAAAACCTCAATTGTGTGTGTGTTCAATCAAATAGTTTTCTCAGCAAATTGTACCAATATCCCTATATACTGTTTTTATATTAGACATCTTTTCACGTGTTTTATAATGGAATCTAAACATCAGCTTGTTTACCGTACAGTTTAGACATGGGATCATAAAGTTAGTAAATAGAGCTTACCCGTGGTACTGGTACAGCAAAACTCTTTAATTTTCCTTTTCCTCCTTGGTTGGGGATGTAATCGTCTTCGCTGAAGTGAGCACTACACATACGAAAATCCTTTATTCTGGATATTTTAGCTCCCGCAGAGTAGCCGATGGCAACCAGCCAAAGCTGTCTCATAGTTATATTCGAAACAGGAAAACGATGGAATCTGAACTTTGAATCACATCCTTGTGGTCACAGCCTGGGAATTTACAAGTTCGCACCAATTTTAATTGAATAATTTTTATGTCGTTGTCAATCGATTGTGTAAACACTATGGAACAGCTGATCGGAACGTGCGCACTGTTGACGTTGACAGCAGCGCGGATTGATAGAAATTGATAGAAAATAGTGGCGATTAAAACTGAGGTTTGAATTTTGACCGGCGTGTTTTTTGTGTGGTAAATTAATCAAGCTTTGAAACGCAAATCATTTTTTCACGTAAAAACGCAAAGTTTGTGGCCCCGGAAAATAACCGGGAGTACTTAATTGAAAAACTTACAGCGGCCAGAACTCTGACCAGGGAGGTGCAACAGAGTGGTTCAGTGTGTATGGACTATAGTGCTGGTAAGGATTGCATACAAATCATGTCTTAAATGGGCGAACCAACCCTTTAAACTATAGTGCGATATTTTCAGTTTATTGCCTACCGGCCATAATATGAAGATAATAATTAATCACCATATTGTATCAGCCACAATATTGGTACATCCTTACCATTTACACTTAGTGACATGCATTTTGATTGATCAGATTGGTGACATTCTATTTTCATTTGCCATAAAAAAATAAAACAGAGTTAATTCCAATCAATTTTTCAAATATAAGTGTTCAGTACATGATTATGCCGATACTGAGCAGCAAAATTTTCTGTTCAATGTTTTCTTCTCTTTAATATTGCTGTGACACGTTCCATGCGTCTCATTCCGCATTCCGACGTACTTCTGTGTAAAGTTTATGTATGTGTCTAATCAGTAATAATGCATGAAGTGACAAAATAAATAACCAAGACTGCGATGTGTGTTATGCAATGCTGTGTATGTTGCTGTAGTTGAGGACAGTGAGGTATGAAGCAATCTGTCCTTGCATGGTCCATCTGTGTGTTTTGTGTACCAGCAAGTGCTCTCACTCAGGGATTGAATATTTAGACCCTGACAGATTGCATGAGTCTGTACGGGTCATCCTGACATAATCACTAATACGCACTCTTCATTGACAGCATGACCCCATGGCTTGCTGCATCCCACACCAAGTGTATGGGTATTTAATTCAGTTTTTTTTTTTTTTGCAGTGTTTCAGACAAGTGTAAGAGAATAAGAAGTCCCTGAAGATGGTGTGGTGCAGTTTCTGTGATGCATTAAGTGGCTGTCATCATCTACTCTCCCTAGAAACAGGCATCTTCATTACGCTCTGAGAACTGCAGCATCCATCTTCACTGAGGACGCACTGTTCTCTCTCTCTCTCTCTCTCTCTCTCTCTCTCTCTCTCTCTCTCTCTCTCTCTCTCTCTCTCTCTCTCTCTGTTTGCTGATCTTCACCTTCTCTTTCTCATTAGTTCTGCTTGTTAAGACTAGACTGTGCAGAACCTCTGACCCCAAGTTTTACATTTTGTCTTTTAATTCATCCTTCAGAGCTTGTGCCACAGACATAAATGTTTCTTAAATCATGCAGATTATTAAGGAAAGGTGGTCTGTTACTTTTCTAAGCAATCTGATTCATGACACACCTGGTGGACATGAATAAAACCTGCATTAAAACCTGATGGAGGGATCCAAATCTAGAGACTTGACTTTAGTCAGTAAGCAACTACCTATGTTTTGGATGGTTGCCAGGAGGTTGCTATGCAGTCTCTATGGCATAGACCTTATTCACAGCAGCGCCATCTTTTAATGGGAATGAAAGATGCAGTTTGATGCTATGCAGTTTCTAAAGTGGTTTGAGCGGTTGCCAGGGCTTTGCTTTGTTTCTATGGTGTTCTGAGCGGTTTTTAGCATATAGATATTCTGTTGCTAGGGTGTTTAGGTGGTTACAAGGATGTTGCTATGCAGTATCTATGGTTTTCAGAGTGACTTTTAGCATATTGCTATGATGTCGCTAGGGTGTTGTAGATGGTTGCTAGGACATTGCTGTGCAGTTTCTTAGGTGCTCTGGATGGTTGCCATGATATTGCTATGCGGTTTCCAATGGGTTCTAGGAGGTTGCCCGGATGTTGCTATTCAGTTCCTATGGTATTCAGGGTTATTTTTAGCATATTGCTACGCCGTTGTTATAGTGTTCTATAGTTTTGGATGGACAAGCGCCACTTTCGGATGAGATGTTAAACCGAGGTCCTAACTCTTTTTGGTCATTAAAAATCCCATGGCACTTCTCGTAAAGAGTAGGGGTGTAACCCCGGTGTCCTGGCCACATTCTATTAATTGGCCCTTGCCTATCATGGCCTCCTAATAATCCCCTTTAATTGAATGGCTCGATCACTCTCTCTCCTCTCCACCTATAGCTGGTGTGTTGTGAGCGCACTGGCGCCATTGTACTTTGGCTGCTGTCGCATCATCCAAGTGTATCATCTGGTGGTGTTAGTGGAGAGACCCCTGATATGATTGTAAAGCGCTTTGGGTGTACAGTAGTACATATGAAAGCGCTATATAAATGCCTCATTCATTAATTTATTCATTCACTTCTGAAAACGTAAAAATCTGTTATTTTTACTTCTTTATGTTTTATAGTTTTGTATATTTCATATAATTTGTAGCAAGAAGGGAGAGTTAATTTTCCTTCTCTGTTTCTGATATGGTCTCTTTCGCTCCCCTCTTCTTTCTAATAATCACAATCGGTAACACTTTATTTTAGTGTCCTGATTACACATTACATGTAGTTACTATATAGTATTTACTATGAATTGTGCATAATTACATACAACTTACCAGCAAACTAATTATAACCATAACCCTATAGAAAAACATGTAGCTTATTATTGTTACTCAGTACTTAAATGTATATTTACACTGTAACAAATGTATCACTACAAAGTACAAAATGTATAATTACACTGTAACAAACATATATTCACGCTGTAACAAATGTATATCACCTAATTACGCTAAAAATCATAATTACACTGCAACAAATGTATATTTACACTGTAACAAACGTTTAATTGCACTGTAACAAATGTATAATTACAAAGTAAAAATGTATTACACTGTAATAAACATAATTACATGGTAACAAAACGTTTAATTGCACAATAACAAATGTATAATTACACTGTAACAGATGTATAATTACACTATAACAAACATATTACACTGTAAAAATATGTTATTACACTGTAACAAACATATTCTCTAATTACATTAAAACAAATGTTTAATAACACTGTAACAAATGTATAAGTACACTGTAACAAACGTATTAAAACACTTAATTACACTAACGAATGCATAACACTTAAAATGTATAACAAACATATAATTACACTGTAACAAACGTTTAATTACACTGTAACAAATGTATAATTACAAAGTAAAAATGTATTACACTGTAATAAACATAATTACATGGTAACAAAACGTTTAATTGCACAATAACAAATGTATAATTACACTGTAACAGATGTATAATTACACTATAACAAACATATTACACTGTAAAAATGTGTTATTACACTGTAACAAACATATTCTCTAATTACATTAAAACAAATGTTTAATAACACTGTAACAAATGTATAAGTACACTGTAACAAACGTATTAAAACACTTAATTACACTAACGAATGCATAACACTTAAAATGTATAACAAACATATAATTACACTGTAACAAACGTTTAATTACACTGTAACAAATGTATTTTTACAATCTTTAACTACACTGAAACAAACATATATTACACTGTAACAAAGGTATTATTACACTGTAACAAACGTACACTAATACATTGTATAATAACCATAATAATAATAATAATACACTGTAACAAATGTATTTTGACACTGTAACAAACGTAGAATTACACTAACAAATGTATAATTACACTGTTTAATTTTTCTTTACACTGACAACTTTTTCTTGTCAAAAAAGACACCAAGTGTAATCACGCCCGAAAAAATGTATTATTACACTGCAGAAAATATATTATTACAATGCAACAAATGTATTAATACACTGTAACAAACTTATAATTACACTGTAACAAATGTATTATTACACTGCAACACATATATTATTACACTGTAACAAACATATAATTACACTGCAACACATGTATTATTTCACTGTAACAAACTTATAATTACACTGTAACAAATGTATTATTACACTGCAACACATGTATTATTACACTGTAACAAACATATAATTACACTGCAACAAATGTATTAGACTGCAACACATGTATTATTACACTGTAACAAACATATAATTACACTGTAACAAATGTATTATTACACTGCAACACATGTTTTATTACACTGTAACAAACATATAATTACACTGCAACAAATGTATTATTACACTGCAACACATGTATTATTACACTGTAACAAACATATAATTACACTGCAACAAATGTATTAGACTGTAACACATGTATTATTACACTGTAACAAACATATAATTACACAGCAACAAATGTATTACACTGCAACACATGTATTATTACACTGTAACAAACATATAATTACACTGCAACAAATGTATTATTACACTGCAACATTTGTATTATTACACTGTAACAAACATATAATTACACTGCAACAAATGTATTTTTACACTGTAACAGACGTATTACACTTCATTACGCTTAGCAAATGCATAATTAGACTAAAAATGTTTAATTACAACGTAATAAAATATAGTTACATTGTAACACACGTAAAATTACATTGTAACAAATGTATTATTTCACTGCATCAAAAATACAATTACACCGTAGCAAACATTATTACGCTTAATTACACTGTAACAAATGCATAGTTACACTAAAAATTTATAATTACACTATAACAAATGTATTATTGCAGTGTAAGTGAGGATAGGAGCAGGCTTCACTCAATGTATATACTGAGGAATTTTAAGAGTGCTAAACTAGAAGATAAAATATAAAAAATGGAAAAGAGGCCGCACTATGCATATATTGTGCAAAATAAACAATAAACTGTAACAAACATATTATCACACTTAATTACACTAACAAATGCATAATTACGCGGTAACATTATTACACCGCATCAAACGTATAATTACACCGTAACAAATGTATTATTACACTTAAGGCGAGACACGGTAGGCAAAAACATCGTTTTTTTTTCACTGGTCAATTTTGAGATTTTAGGATATTTGTCTTCAATAACATGTCTTCTTTCAGACTTGTGGTGAAAAAAAGTCAGAAATACACATTTAGGTCTTTATTTTACTACACTTTGCCTGTTTGCGTCTGTAGATTTCTCATAAACTCATCAAAAGTTGTCGTTATAAATCATCCTTCTGCTCCGCGATCGCGATCTGCACTCTGTCATCACACACACCGTTAGAAATCTTGCTCTCTGCTGTACAATACTGCCGGATCCAAATATGGTCATTTCCTTTTTATCAGCAACCAATCGCGAAAGTAAAAGGGGGGATTTTACTCTAAATGCGCGATCTCATTGGCTGATGCTAATTCTTTAAAGCCCGTTTTCTCAAAATGACTTTTCTCTCTCACTCCAAGTCCGAAATCTCCACGTCAGTAGCACCTATATACACCAAACTTTCCAGTCTTGTACCTAGTTATATTATGAAGACATTTACAGAGGGATTTGTAAATATATTATTCTTAGCCTGATTTACATAACATTTTATTCCAAAAAACATGTCGAAAATCATTTTTTTAAGGCTATTGGCAGTATATTCTGATTTACAGGATAACAAAAGTAGATATCCATAAATCCCTCTGTAATTTTTTTCCCATCTAATATGTGAACACAATGAAAAAATAATTTTGAACCTGGCTTTATCCAATACTCAGATTTCGTTTTTTAAAATATATGCAGATTTGCGCATATTTAATTAGATAATGTCTAATTTGCATATTTAAACATTAAATTACAGAAAACTTGTAATACATTTTTTTCTCATCTTAATGTAGGTAATCAACTGGCAGAGTTTCATGGTGATATCTGCTAGTTAAAAAAAATACCCTATTCACCTGTAGTGTCTCGCCTTAATTACACTGTAACCAATGTTTAGTTACACTGTAACCAATGTATAGTTACACTGTAACATGAACATCTTAAAATAAAGTGTAACCTCACAGTCTTTAGGAAAGTAACTGCATCCAATTTATGTTGCTTTCTCCATCTGACTTCACAGTTCTACTCTGGCCACTTGCTGGTTGCTGGCTATGTTTGGATATTGTCATCTAAAATGTACTTCTACACATCTGCGCTGTGAAAGCCATTACACACCCAACTGTGTAGCAAAACAGTAACACACATGCACACCAAGCACTGACAAATTACACAAACATCCAGGTGTGTGCCTTTGATAGTCAGTCCCCTGAAGAGTTATCCGCAATGTTTGAGCTTCATTCATGCTCGCGCATACAACCTGGTGTGTTATATTTAGCAGGGAAAAACAAACAGAGTGTTTCTGCTCTGGTTCAGATAAAAGTGTGACTTAGCCACTTAGTGTGGGAATCTTTTTGCAGCACATCAGCACTACACTGAAAAATACACCCTCTATGTATAATATAGTGCAAGCTAAATGCGTGAATAAAAATACAACTCTAATGTGCACTAAAACCATATTGTTATTTCAAATTTGTTTGTGTGTGCAAAGATAGACCTCATCTAATGTACACAGCAATTGTAAATATATTTGAATGAGACTATTTTAATTGCAAAAACAAAAACCTAGATTTCCGACTAGATTAGACCAGCATCAGTTTTCATGCTGGTCTACACTAGTTTATATGAAAGTCCATTTCTGCAAAATAAGAAAAAATCATGCTTTGGCAACTCAAAATTATGAAATTGAAAGGTGAAATTATGAGATAAAAGTCCATTTTAAATTTGTCATTATGAAATTTAATGTAATAATTGTATGTTTTATATCATAATATTGTCATAGTAATATGTTATAATATTGTATTTTTCTTATGTGGTGGAAAGGCTTTTTATGCAGATCAATGCTGATCTTTTACATTTTTTTAATACTTTGCCTGTTTTTGTTCCACCAACGAAAATAGCTTAGTTTGACATGGTTATTACAAAATAAAAAGAACTTTATTTGTTTTGTTAGAAGAATATAATTTGTTTTGTTAGTTAGAAATAACTTTGTTCCCCACAGAAAGTGCAGTTACGGTAGTTACGGCAACCTCCCTTGCTAACCAGCCAAGCCATGACCCCTTGATAGAATCCATGCCTGAACCTGACCAAAGTCCAAAGTTCAAAGGTCAGCCAGCTGATTGATAAATTGAGAAGGGGCGGCCAACAAAGGTTGCCACCTTGCACTTTTAAAGATCTCAATAGTTGGATCAATTAATATGGATGTTTCTCTATGTTAAGAGATTTGTCAATTGATTACTGGAAATGTATGTATTTCTGTCTTTTCTTTTTCTTTCTTTGTTTTTCTTTTACGTTTATTTTTTTTTTTTTTTACTTTCTATTTATCAATTAATCAATTAGTCTCCACAAAAAAATTGCAGTACAGCTGTTTTGAACATTGATAATAAGAATTTTTTCTTGAACACCAAATCATGTGGCACTGAAGTCTGGAGTAACAGCTTATAGTTCAAAATATATTTACATAGAAAATAGTAACTTTATACCTTGGTGAGCATAATAGACTTCTGTCAACAACATTAAAAAGTTTCAGACCACAAACTTAAGATTAAGTTTATAATAGTGCTAAATATACTCTATAGAAGCATCAGTAACTAATAAAATGGATTCACTCTAATACTTATTAGAGCAAGATCACTGAAATAGTATGTGCTCAGCTGCATAGGGTGAATTCAGGTATATTGGGCTACTAGGCTGCTACATTAGATTTGTTTGGCCTTCCAGTGTGACATTTTCATGACACTTTTTGTCTTGTCATTGAGGACTATTATTGTGTCTGTTTTGACTCATCAGCCCATTGTGAACTTTATATTTGAGCCTGAAATGAATGACTTTATCTCACTTCACTCAGTACACACACACACACACACACACACACACACACACACACACACACACACACACACACACACACACACACACACACACACACACACACACACACACACACACACACACACACACACACACACACACACACACACACACACACAAATCTTGGTGCTGCAGTATTAGAGGGAGATTTTGCTGCAGGGGTGTGACAAGAGAGTGTAAACAGTTTTCCCCTTCATTTGCTTCGCTCTCTCTATTATCATTACAGTTGCATCGCTCCCAGGCTGATGATACTCAATTTTCATGATGGCGCTTTTAGAAAGCAGGCTCAAGTTGAATGAATTGAATAGCTGGGTTGTGTGTAGATGTGATGACACCCAAATGATCCTGATTGTAAAATCACATTCAGTTATGTAACAAGTTGTTTTCTTGGTGAAAATTTTTTATCTGATTGTCACACTAATGTGAGTGTAATGGGGTTAAGGACGGGTAAGCTGAAAATTGGCTGGTGTTGGTATGTGGAGTCATTCATTTTGCTTAACCAGCTTTGGAAATCAGTGACTAATTCTTTATACTGTATAAAAACAGATACATGATTGTGTGAATAAGAGTGAAAAGCAATGAATGATGTTCATATGTGTTCTCTTATTTGCCTATAGTCATCTTTTCCCTTTTTACATCTTGTTGAGATTCTATAGTTTATTTGGTCACACTTTAGATTAGGGTCCAATTTTCACTATCTACTAAATATTAACTTTGACTTTTGCCTCAATAAACTCCAAATTACTGCTTATTGACAGTTAGTAAGGTAGTTGTTAAGTTTAGGTATTGGGTGGATTAAAGGACGTAGAATATGGTCATGCAGAATAAGGCATTAATATGTACTTTATAAGTACTTATAAAAACAGCCAATTTCCTAGTAATATGCATGCTAATAAGCAACTAGTAGTGAGAATTGGGCCCTAAAGTGTTACTGTTTATTTTTTTTAAGGTTGTATGACTGTTGTTTTTATTCGTATAAGAGGATAGAGAAAATTTACTGGAGGAGAAGGGGAGGAGGACAGCTGCTGGAAGAATTGGTCAATGAGATGAAGTGGTGTGTGCTGCTTATATACTATGCTCGCAATGATGATTGACAGGACTGAATGTTTAGGCTCCTCCCAAACCTCATTTATCAATAATAGTGTGTAATGCTTTTAAAAATCCATTTTCTACAGTAAGACTGTCACAATCCTCAGTCAGCAGTCCTGTCACCACTGCACTACATTTCCCATGATCCTTCCTGGCTCCCACCTGCACACACTCATCAATCATCCACACCTGCCATCATTCACCTTCATCAGCTCCACTCCACTTAAGCCTGCTTCACACACTCATCAGGGTTTGCACTGAACCTGTACCTGACTTCTTACCTGCGCATTGAACTGTCCCGTCCTTTGTCTTCATCAGTCTTCCAGTGTGTCATCATCTGCATCGTCTCTTCAGCCCATCAGCCACTTCTCTTCACTATCTGCAACAAGATAAGACGTCTCATTCACATGCCTGTATCACCATCACCATCTGCAATCCAGAGAATCACCTGGTAACTTCATGTGTATTATTCAATAAACTGTTCAGACATACCTGTGTTTACAATCTTCTTATCCATGACAAAGACATTTATCAAAAATGTCTGAAAAGGTGAAATCATTGACTATTGACAATGTCAGATCATATCTGAAAATATATTATACACTCTGAGAAAATATGGCACAATATAGGCTACTGTGTTAATATGAAGATATTTTACGTATTGATTTTTTTTTACAAGTGAATTTCGCATTGCATTTTGTTGTGTTTAGGGTTAAAGGAAATGTCCGTAAACTTAACAGATAATGCTCTGGCAGACATTTGCCAGTATCTTTTCTGTTTTTCTATTTATTTTTTTCTTGCAGTGTAAATGGATAAGATTAATAATAGAGTTAATAGATAAGATTAGAAAATGAGAGAATAGTCCAATCATAAGAGACATTTTTCTTGTAATCCACATCAAACCCTCCCATATCTGTGCAGATTTACTCAAGATATTGCTTTCATTATTTAAAAAATAAAATAAATAAATAGTTACAATTCTAAAACCTATGTGTGCACGCAGACACCGATCTGCATTTTGCCACAGCCTGTGTAGTGAGCAAAGAAAGAAAGAAAGAAAGGTATTCTGAGGTGATCTGGGGTTAAACTCAGTTTCAGCATGGAGCCATATTATCCGTCAGAGCCCAACAGGCCTCAGCGCACAGAGTTCTTCTGTCCTCATGAGGGAGGGAAGCAATTTGTCATCGAGGAATTTTTTGGCATGGCCAGGGACTGAGACATTTCTCTTCTGAATGTTATTATAGCATTAAACAGTGTAGATAGAAAATGAGTTCAAAGAGTGTGGAAAGCTAGGTGACTGAGAAAGAAATTTCCTCTCTGCATTTCAGAGATGAACCTTGAGAAATCATCTCAACTTGTGCAAGATCAGATCAGTTGAGTAGGGCCACGTTTAACAACATGCACGAAGAATGGATTAATGAGCATGACAGGTTCTGATAACACTCACATACGGTTACAGAAGCATGTGCGAATCTTGTTTTACATGAACACTGATGTTGTGCATATACAGTAATATCAAGCACATTCAAATGATGATGTTTTGAATTGACTTCGTTCCTGCTGTTTGGAAAGGAAAGCAGTGCTAAAGTGTAGAATTGTTGCTGCTGAAATGTATTGGAATCAATCATCATTCAAATCAATATGGTGAATTAAATGGACTAAAGGTTGGAAAATAATTACAATGTTCTTTCTTGGTGAGATTGGCAACTGCAGATGAATTTACGCCTTTGTGGTAGGGGAGTTTTCCACAATGAGCTTTTATCATACAATGTTAATGTGTTTTTCTTGTATTGTCAGGTTTAATAATAAAATGATTTGGTTATTAATAATAAAATGAATGGTTTTTGGTGTGTATATGCACATTAATTTTAGGCTTGATATGTGAAAAGATATGAGAGAATCTTGGAGCTAATGGCACAGCTTTTATTCACAATAACAACAGAAAAACAAAACGTACATGTTTTGCATCATTTGTCTTTCCGGCACTTTTCCAGCTGTGCGCATATGTTGTGTATGCTACATACATGCTCTAGTTGGTCGATACCACTGCAGGGGCTTAAGAAGTGCTGTGAATTATTCACATGTAGCAAGCTGTTTATTAAGATGCATGCGCTTTGTGATGAATGGAGAAACAACCACGAAAATGAATGAGTGCAGGGAATGTGAACTTGAGCCTAGATTGGTGCACTGCAGCTGATTAGTGAAGTTGAAGTTAGTGTTGAAGATGCAAATCTGGCGTGTGAAAGTAAAAGTTCACAAATGGCCATAAAGCACACCATGAGGCTTTCCTCAATTTAAAAGACTATAAAGTAAGACACACTTGTACAATCCATCCAAAGCAATGGAGCTAAAGAGGCCATTAGCAATTTAATTAAGGTTGCACATCTTTGTCTATCAAACACGCACTCCTCTACAAAAATTTCTTGTAGATAACCAACACATTGCATTACACTGCAGTCCATATCCTATCAAGTGGTCATAAGAAGATGAATGTGTTTCAAGGTGGCATGAAAATGATAAGTAATTTTTAAACTGGCAGTTAATTTAGCATGCCAGTCTGAATTACCAAGCTTATAAGCCTCTTAACTGCATTAGTGCTGAAGATAATTAGTTCATAATGAAAGTGCTGTGTTCTGCTATTTACCTGTATTCTTCTTACTGTTTTATTTTATTTATGATTATGTTACTATTGTAGTATCTTTTATTGTAATGTGACTGTCACAGGATGAGGATGAAGAAGATGGATGAAGACAAATATAAACGTGATTTAATAAAACAAAAAGGCAGACAGGCATAACAGTGTGCATAACATACACAAACAGACCGAAGACATTCAGATACAACACAGTCTATTGTATAGACTGAAGACTGAAACAGAGGAACTAAATACACAGAGATGATGAAATAAATATATAAACAGGTGTGATGATTAGATGTGTGTGTGCAGGTGTGAGCCAGGAGGGATTATGGGGGAATGTGTAGCCTAGTGCACGTTGGTGACTGAGGATTGTGACAGTGACTTTCTGGAATACTTGATTCTGATTGGTCAATCATATTTGCTAATATGCTTATTCGAGTTCCTGAAACCCCCCATGCTTACACAAAACAAACCAGCAAGAGGACAAAGATGATAAATAATAAAATACATATTGCTGTTCTGTTTGACTTTAGAAACCCCAGGCGTGATAGCAGTTCTTCTTTTCATATGAGAAATACGGTTGGATGCCTCCATCATTAGCATGATTTTTTTTTAATGCCACTAAATTTGTCCCAAGGGCTTTTTTTATACAGGAGATCTGTCTGCAGTCATCTGCTATTTTCTGCCTTTCTTTCTTTTTATATTAATGGAGGAAGATGGAGACTGTGGCGTGTTCCCTTTTTGTCTCTATATTTAATGAAGTGTTCTTTTAGGCTAAGCATGTGCTATTTTATTCCCCAAATGCACAATTAAGCTGAGTTTTGTGGCGTATGGTGCTATTCTTAGCGTTGAACTTTGTATTGGTCTCTGGCTTTTGAGGAGGAGTATCAAATATGCTGACTGCACTAAAACGTGCGCGGGATGACTTCATTCATAATCAGACAGCATGAATATCATGAGGCTCTCCACAGATTATTTCTTTTATTCTTTTCATCTGCTGATACTTATAGTGTACTTATAGTGTCAGTCATGTTTTTATTTCCAGTGTTCAATTTTCACTCACTTTGCATAACCTCATACTATTTCTCAGGTATTTGTCACCGATGTTAAGGCCAAGGGTTATTTACCACACTCCGGAGGAGCAGACACCAGAGGACACCAAGAGGCAGACAACCAAAGTGAATTTAAAAGGTACGTTTTTATTTAATGGAAAGGATAAAAGCAGGGGCAGGGACGTTCGTGGCTGTAGCTTTGGTGAGATACGGGGAGGGGAGTGCTGGTAGGTACTTTTCCGTTCTTCAGGTAACTATATTCCTCTCTGGGTGGGCTCGTGGGACAGACAGTGGCTTTTCTCGTCATCAGACTCGTTGAATAAGCTTGTGGGACAGACAGTGGCTTTTCTCGCCGTCAGACTCGTTGAACAAACTCGTGGACAGACAGTGGCTTTTCTCGTCGTCAGACTCGTTGAACAAGCTCGTGGACAGACAGTGGCTTTTCTCGTCGTCAGACTCGTTGTACAAGCTCGTGGACAGACAGTGGCTTTTCTCGTCGTCAGACTCGTTGAATAAGCTTGTGGGACGAACAGTGGCTTTTCTCGCCGTCAGACTCGTTGAAATCAGCTCGTGGGACAGACAGTGGCTTTTCTCGCCGTTAGACTCGTTGAATCAGCTCGTGGGACATACAGTGGCTTTTCTCGTCGTCAGACTCGTTGAACAAGCTTGTGGGACAGACAGTGGCTTTTCTCGCCGTCAGACTCGTTGAACAAGCTCGTGGACAGACAGTGGCTTTTCTCGTCGTCAGACTCGTTGAACAAGCTCGTGGACAGACAGTGGCTTTTCTCGTCGTCAGAATCGTTGAACAAGCTCGTGGACAGACAGTGGCTTTTCTCGTCGTCAGACTCGTTGAATAAGCTCGTGGGACGAACAGTGGCTTTTCTCGTCGTCAGACTCGTTGAAATCAGCTCGTGGGACAGACAGTGGCTTTTCTCGCCGTCAGACTCGTTGAATCAGCTCGTGGGACATACAGTGGCTTTTCTCGTCGTCAGACTCCTTGAACAAGCTCGTGGACAGACAGTGGCTTTTCTCGTCGTCAGACTCGTTGAACAAGCTCGTGGACAGACAGTGGCTTTTCTCGTCGTCAGACTCGTTGAATCAGCTCGTGGGACGAACAGTGGCTTATCTCGCCGTCAGACTCGTTGGAATCAGCTCGTAGAGCGGCAGCAGATCAAACACAACAATCAGCAGACTCTCACAGGACAGCAATAGCAGTATACAGTGGCAGACGGCAGAATCTCTGTTCACATTCACAGAACAGCAATGGTGAGTACAGAATCCAACAGTTAATAACTGAGTCTTCGCTTACCACAGGGCAGCAATAGCAGAATGCAGCGGTAGACTCTTGGTTCCCAGAACAGCAATGGGGAGTATAGAATCCAACAGTTAACATGGAACACCGATCAGGCCTTAAACCTCAGCTTTCCGCACTTGTCGCCGCCCAATGTCACAGCTGCAATCCACTCGAGCACTCGTGCGGAGCTCTCCTACTGCCAGAACATTTTTTCTCTTCCCCTACTGTGCTTCAAGCCCCTCTCTTTATACTCCTTTTTCCCGGGCATGTGGTTCAATGAAGCGCTAATAATTGGCTTCAGCTGGCGCTCATTATGGTCGGCAGCCATGATGTGTAAACTCAGAGCAGGCCCGGTATTACACCGGCATTTCTTCCCCCTGGAAACAAGTCAACACATTTTTTTGGTTCCTGGTTTGTTCACCCGGTGACACCCTCCCCCACCGGATCCGTTCTAGTCCCAAGAACGGGGTCCAGACTCCCATTCTCCATACCTGGTAGGAGGTACTCCTCGGGTCTCCCGTTGGGAGTGTCGAGTTGGAATAACGGGTTCTTCCTCCCTTGGTTCAGGAGTTGGGGCTCTAGGGAACATAGCCCAACCCACCCAAGGTGGTGCAGGGGCCACAGGCGCGAGCGGCGCCTCAGCCTCTTACCGCGGATAGTTGGGAAAAGGGCGAAGCAAATTTCGGTGCAGGATTCTCACGGGGCCAGTCTTGCCCTCTGGCCGGATGGTATAGACGGGCTGTTCAGGTCTCTGTCGTTGCTATACCACTTATGGCACGGTTTCCCACCGGTCGCTGAGCTTCCCCTTCCCCTGGCGCCGGTTATCTCGCACCAGTACCCGTTCTCCGGGTAACAAGGGGGCCTCTCGGGCAGTACGGTCATACAGCCGCTTGTTCTTCTTAGCGGCCACGTCAAGGTGCTTTGACACTTTTTCATACGCAGAGTGGAGTTGGCGGTGTTGTCGGTGTACCCATTCGGTGGTGGTAGCAGGGGCCTCAGCCGCTTCTGCCCCGAGTAGCAGATCTGTGGGCAGACGCACATGTCTCCCAAACATCAGGTAAGCAGGAGCATAACCCGTAGTGCTATGGACGTTGTTATTATAAGCCTGCCCCAGGGCCGGGAGGCTATCCGTCCAATAACCCTGGTGGTCCGCATCCAGAGTCCCCAGGAAACTCAGAAGTATCTGATTGAAGCGTTCAAACCCCCCGTTTCCCTGTGGATGGTATTGGGTGGTGTGGGTCTTCCTGCATCCATACAGTTGGCATAGTTCTTGGATGACACGGGACTCGAAGTTCGGCCCTTGGTCCGAATGGAGTGTTTCGGAACATCCAAAGGGCTGGAAGACGTGCCTCCACAGAGCGCTGGCAGTGGTAGTGGCGGTCTGATCTAAGGCCGGTATGGCCCAGGCATACTTGGTGAACAAGTCAGTGACTACCAAGATGTTCTGGTAGCGATCCGTTGGACGACTCAAGGTCAAGAAGTCCATAGCCACCATATGCAACGGGGCTCTGGGCCTCACCGGAACCCTGGGGGCCCTCACGTTTCGTCGGGACTTGAACAGCGTACAGCGGGGGCATTCTTGCACATAGCTCCCTACCGATTCTTCCATCCCCCTCCAGAAAAAGTGCCGGCGCAGCAGTGACACCGTTCGTTCCTGGCCCTGATGTCCTAGCTGATCGTGGTAGGCCTGGAGCAACGGCTGGATTTGGGCTTCAGGCACCACCACCTGGTATGCCATCTCTTGGGTCCTCGAGTCCAAGACAGACCTACAGATTACTCCCTCCCGCAACTTTAATCGCTTCCAGTGTCCCAGAAGCTTCTTCAATCCCACAGGCTGTTCCCGTCGTTCATCCGTCCCAGGGATTTTGTTCCGCTCCAGGCAAGTCCGCAGGGTAGCTAACCCTTCATCCTGTTCCTGCCGCTCTCTCCATCGGTGGGGGTCCCATCCCCAACTTGCGGGTACTCCCTCCGATCGTATTCCAGGTGCCTCCACTATTCCTACCATCAGCCCTTCCTCTGATTTTGGTTCTGGGGTTCCCCCTTCCCCTGCCGGAGGTAATCGTGACAGGACATCAGCGTTTATGTGCTCGCGGCCTGGTCAATACTGCAGCCGATAGTTGAAATTGGCGAGCTGGGCCACCCACCTCTGCTCCACCGCCCCTAGCTTTGCGGTTTGGAGGTGGACCAATGGGCTGTTGTCAGTCACCACCAATACTTCAGATCCCCACAAGTAGTCCTTAAACTTCTCACACAAAGCCCACTTCAGGGCCAGCAGCTCGTTTTTAAAAGAGCTATAGTTGGCGTCATTCCGCTCTGCTGGATGGAGACTCCGGCTGGCGTAGGCGATGACCCTCTCGGTTCCGTCCTGTCGCTGGGCCAGTACGGCTCCCAGTCTGCTGTTGCTAGCGTCGGTGTAAAGTACAAAGGGTCGGGTGAAATCGGCATAAGCCAGAATGGGGGCCTGCAGCAACTCCTGCTTTATCCTCTGAAAGGCGGTCTCACACTCTGGGCTCCAAGTAATCGTGGGGGAACTCCGGCTCCGTGGAGAACCAGATCCGGCCAGCAGCTGGTTCAGGGGTTTCGCAATTTTTGAAAAGTCTTTTATGAAGCGTCTGTAGTAGCCGACGAATCCCAGGAAAGACCGCACCTGCCTGACGGTTTTTGGTGGAACCCAGCCCTGTACTGCGGACACCTTCTCCGGGTCGACAGCCACTCCCGCAGCGCTCACTCGGTGCCCCAAGAACTGAACCTCCCTCTTAAGGAGCTGGCATTTCCCTGGCTGGAGCTTCAGTCCATACCGCTCCATAGCCCGGAAGACCTGCTCCAGATGTAACAAGTGAGAGTCAAAGTCGGGGGAATAAACGATCACATCATCTAAGTACACCAGGGTGGAGTCCATCAGCTGTCCTCCCAGGCATCGCTGCATCAGCCTCTGGAAGGTCGCAGGGGCGTTGCAGAGTCCGAAGGGCATGCGATCCCACTCAAACAGGCCAAAGGGTGTGGTGAAGGCGGTCTTCTCTCGGTCTTGCTCCTCTACCTGCACCTAACAGTAGCCACTCGCCAGGTCAAGGGTGGAATACCAGGCGGCAAAGGTCAGTCCTGTAAGGGAATCCTCAATCAAGGGGCAGGGGGAAAGTATCCTTTTCCAAGAGCCCGTCTTCTTGTGGACCAGGACAATTGGGGCGGCCCATGGATTGCTGCTTTCGCGAATGACTCCATGTCCCAGCATCCCCTTTAGTAAGGCACGAACCTCTGAGTATAAAGTCGGGGGTACCGGACGTTACCGCTCTCGACTGGGTGGAGCATCTCCGGTAGGTATAGCGTGCTTGACGATGTCGGTGCACCCATAGTCCTTATCATGGGTGGAGAAGACGCATTGCCACTTGGCCAACAGACTCTGGAGTTGGCGGGTTTGTTCTTCCTGTAGGCCCTCCCCCTGCAGGGACTCACTCCGCAAATGGGTCGGCATGTTGTGCGCAGCGGGACCAGGACCAGACTCCTCCCTTGCCAGACCGACCTCGATCACCGTGGCGCTCACTTGGCAGAAGCGGACCTCCTGCTCCCCCCTCACCTGATGGGAACTCACTGGCGTAATACGGGTCAACCGTTGGTCAAACGTTGGTGACAACCGTTGATCGGGAGCTGGCGACCTGTACTCGTCGACAGTCGGTGACGACACGTTCCCACTCTCGCTTCTTGGCTACAGAAGTGGGACGAAGAGGACCAGCCGAAACAGCTTTTCCCAACAGTCCATGATTACGTTCATCCCCAACAAGGCTCGATGTTCCCCCAGACAGGAGTCCCGCACAATCACTACCCCCTTCTGTGGGATCTTGGTGCCATGGATCTCAAAGTCGGTCACCTGGTATCCAATATAGGGGATGTTCAGGTCATTCGCTCCTCGCAGGGTGAGCCAGGGGACTTCAACAGATCTCTGGACAGACTCTCGGCAAACATGGTGACCTGGGACCCTGTGACTACCAGGCACCGAACAGTAACTCCATTGACTTTAATCTCCGCGAGGGGGCAACATCCCACCAGGCCGTCTCGTGGGACTGAGCTTATAAAAGGGTCCATACGGGGGGGGGGGTCCCAACCACTTGAGTTGTAAGTGAATCAACTCGTTTCTCTTCTCATACATAGGGTGGATGATCCAAGGATTAGTGGTCTCAGAAGATGAACATGGATTCAGCGATCTTCCCAGCCATTACCATTACTGTTCTTTGCTCTGTCAACAGGATAACACACGCTGCCCACAAACACAGGTTAGTCGTACACTGGTGATGGTAAATCTTTACATGTGATTTTCTACAGAAGGTAAATCATAAAAGGGTGCCCTTAACTTTCCCTCGGTGAATCACATGAATCCTACAGCTGGTTTCCACTCTCTTCTGCCAGTCACTCTCTTTCTTCCTCCGTATAATTTTCTCACTTACTTCGTTGCGTTGCTGTTCGTGGTATCTAAAAGACTCACTTAATGAGCATGCCTCAGGGGACCCAACATGGAACACCGATCAGGCCTTAAACCTCAGCTTTCCGCACTTGCCGCCGCCCACTGTCACTGCTGCAATCCACTCGAACACTCGTGCGGAGCTCTCCTACTGCCAGAACATTTTTTCTCTTCCCCTACTGTGCTTCAAGCCCCTCTCTTTATACTCCTTTTTCCCGGGCATGTGGTTCAATGAAGCGCTAATAATTGGCTTCAGCTGGCGCTCATTATGGTCGGCAGCCATGATGTGTAAACCCAGAGCCGGCCCGGTGTTACACCGGCATTTCTTCCCCCTGGAAACAAGTCAACAAATTTTTTTGGTTCCTGGTTTGTTCACCCGGTGACATATTCACTTTGTATTTAATTTATACAATACATTAAATGTTATACTAGATGATCATGAGTGTTCGATTCATTCAGGTGTCAGATGAACAAAGTGAGTCAGCGTAAACTTTGTCCTCGTTTATCTTTTAAGAGATTTGACTCTGTGACTTTTTTTTTTGTCAATTATAATAATCAGTTAATAATCATTTTATGTATTTAGCTCTGTTCTTTTACCAGCCAATCAACTTGAGGGACACAATTTTAGAACCACTTATCTAGAGAGACAATGACAGGAAAGATACAGGTAATATCGTTACTTTGTTTTGTTCAGTTGTATTATGTTTGCTTAAAATGTAAGGACCCCTTTTAAAAACCTGCAGAGTAGCAACTTCATCTATAAAACGTTTTTAATTGCAACATGTTCCTGGATCAACATGTTGATTCTGGAACAAAATTCCATTCAACCAATCAGGAGCATTGCATCCAGCATGAAACAAATTGAGTAAAGAAAAAAATACATTATACAAGAGAATTATACAACAGAGAAAACATTCCTGATATAAAGCCTCTTTGAGTGAATTGCCATTGTTCTCTTTTTAAAATAAATATGATGTGCACATCACCAGGCCAAAACAGGCCAAAAACTAAAATATAACTCAAAAAGGGTAAAATTACTAAAATAATCACACAGGTAAGTAAAATAATCACACAGGTAAGTAAAATAACATTAAATTGGAGTGAAAATATAGACATAAAAGCAATAATTACAATATAGTTTAAATAAGATTATTAGGAGTCAGAGAAGCCAACCTCTTCAAAGCTGTTAACAATGCAAAAGGGAAGAGGAGGAGACAGAACAGGAAATGATGTTGGTTCGTGACATCACAACAATTAAAGAGGAAAGCACTCATTTCAATCAGACCATTATATCAGGTATATTTAAATGAACAATTTTGTGTGAATTATAATAGACAATACGTTGTCATAATACATATTACATATTTAACATAATGCATAATACATATTTAACAGTATAGTTTTTATACCTGTTACATCAGGACGTGCATTAAAGGGTTAGTTCACCCAAAATTAGATTTCTGTCATAAATTACTCGCCCTCATGTCATTTTAAACCCGTAAGACATTCGTTCATCTTCGGAACACAAATTAATATATTTTTGTTGAAATCAGAGAGCTTTCTGAACCAGCCATAAGCAGCAACGTCATTGCAACTTTCAAGTCTGTTCACGTAGTAAACACAGAGCAGCGCTTTGGGGGTCTACGTCAGAACGCCAGCTCATTATTGGTCAGCTCCTGCGTCAGCAGCACACGCACTCTCAAGTGAACAGCGTCAGCCAATAATGAGCCGGCGTTCTGACGGAGAATCCAGAAGCGCTGCTGCTGTGTTTACTACGTGATCAGCGTAGCAGATTGACATGTAGGAGAAGAGATTGTTTTAATAAAGTTGTTATTTTTGTTTTTGTGCACAAAATGTATTCTCGTCACTTCATAACATTAAGGTTGAACCACTGTAGTCACATGGACTATTTTAACAATGTCTTTACTACCTTTTTGGGCCTTGAAAGTTACAATGAAGTTGATGCCTATGGCTGGTTCAGAAAGCGCTCTGATTTCACCAAAATCTTAATTTGTTTTCTGAAGATAAACGAAGGTCTTATGGGATTGGAATGCACAAGGGTGAGTAATTAATGTCAGAAATTTCATTTGTTGGTGAACTAAGCCTTTAAATGATATCAGGACACCCAAACATTAAACTTCATTTAAGCATTCTCATGTTCTTTCAAACCTGTATGGCTTTCTTTCTTTTGTGGAACACACAAGAATATATTTTTGATATTTTTGAGCCCCATTGGCTTTCATTGTATGTCATGACACTGAAAAATTCTTCAAAATATAATTTTGTGTTACACAGAAGCCATAAAGTTTTGGAATGACATGATCATGAGTGAATGATGACATCATTTTTGGATGAAAATTCACACAAAAAACGAACAAAATAGCCAAATAAAGTGACTTGTCAAATTAACCGAGCAAAAATTGACATGAGCTTCAGTAAATATTTGCTCAAGCTTACAAATACCCCTAAAATTACCCTTGTTTTATTGTTTGTTTGTTTGGCTCACAGAGTGTTTTAACAGTTCCATGGAAAAGAAATCACCACATTGATTTTCCTGCTGAGTATAAGGAACCATTATATCCTGTCTACACCCTAGAGTTTCCTGTCAGATCTCCACTGTTCTGTTGACTTTGACAGTGTTTTCTCATGGTGTCATGCCAGAACTAGGTTTGGTTTGCCTGGCCGGTGCATTTCTGTCAGTTTATCAGAGTTTAATGTCCAGTGAGAAAAGGTCTTCATCACTTCAGTATAGAGTTTGATGTTTTAATCTAATCTAAATATAATTATTGAATGCCAGTTTGATTTGAGTTTACCCCTAGAAATTTCCATTTCATTTGATTTCCAGTTCAGTTCCATGTTTTAATTAGCATTTTAATTTTCTTACATATGTAAATATTGAAATGATTGTCAGTAAAACAGATCATCTTCAGTGTGTAATACTGTAATTGAATGGTAAGACTGTAAATAAGTCTGAAAATGAGATGTTTCCTATAAACTAGATAAGGACCTTCCTGTCAAAGGTTAGACGGGGTCACTTGTGATTAGAAAAGCCCCTGTGATCAATTCTTCTGATTAAACGCAGCCACAGTAAGCATTTTTGGGGTATTTTAGGCAATCAGCTCCGCATTTAACTAAAGGAAAACATCTTGTCATTATTGACTGACTCTTTAGAGATATTTGGCCATTAAGGGTCTTCTGAGCTTGTCATAAGTTTTTAGGGCAGTGGTTCTCAAACTTTTTTGGTCAGGCCTCCCCTTAACCCTTTAAAAACATTCCAAAATATAACAGTAAAGGAGAATATAGACCAGAACATAACTTTCAATTTAAATAAACAAAAAATGTAAATATTTCAGTGATGCTTTGTATGAATGGTATATAATCATTGGCTGCACGGGGCTTTTTTGATAACGACCTCAGCTTCTTGTACATCTTCTCGCTGGAATATTGTAGCGAAGTGGGACGTTCACAATAGCAGCTTGTGATTCCGCCTGCGGAAGAGGTGCAACGACTGACCCCCACCGCAAGCTGTACCTGTGCGCCCCCTTGAGAACCACTGTTTTAGGGTATGAGGTAATTCTGTACTCAACTGTGGCCACGGCTGCAGATATTTGTGAACTTTCTCGATTTGCTTTCATATGCAGTTTGGGTCACACCATGAGCAAATATAATTTTTTTCATCTGTAATATGGATGAATGTGACAGCTGTTGCTAGGCACATTTTCTCATATTTTCAGCAACACTGGTTATGTAGGTGTTTCAAGTCTTGTCAACACACTGGTGACCTTCTCCATCTACATTCTTATTCTCTGGTGTCACAGAAACTGTTGCCGGGCAACAGAGGTGCAGTGTGCCTCTCTAAACAATGCTGGACTTTATCCAGTCCCCCAAATCCAGGCTGACTCTTGCACTGCCCGGTGAAAATGAAACCTTTTGCTGAGCCCACCCCCCTTCTACCTCTGAAAAAGAGGAAGAGAGAGGGCTTCCTTCTCCGGAGCAATGAAAGTCTCCTTTCTGTTCCCTCAGGTATGTGCTAATGGGGCTCTCTGACATTAGAGCCCATTCATGTGCTGTACATTAGCTGCAAGGATCTTCTGAGAATGGACATATTTTGATATATATATTTTAGTCTGATGATCTTTCATATCTTTGTTAAAGAAATCAGATAATACTTTACAGTAAGGATTAATAATTAATACATTAGATATCATGAACAATACTATTCCTCAAAATGTATTAATCTACATTAATATTTCTACATAATATGAATACACTATTGCTATAAAAGTTTGGGGTTGGTAATTTTTTAAAATATTTTTGTAAAGTCTCTTATGCTCATCAATGCTTCATTTATTTAATCAAAAAATATAGTAAAAACAGTAAATCTGTAAAATATTACAATTTAAAATATTTTATATTTTAATATAATGTATAATGCAATGTATCTTTTTGATGGCAAAGCTGAATTTTCATTAGCCGTTACTCCAGTCTTCAGTGTCTCACGATCCTTTAGAAATCATATGCTGATCTGCTGCTCAAGAAATATTTCTTATTGTTGAAGCAGTTGTGCTGTGATTCATTTTTTTTACAGGATGCTTGATTTTTTTTGAAAACATGATAAATTTCCCCCCACAATTGATTAAAAAGAAAGAAAAGTAAAAAGAAAGAAAGCATTTAATTACTATAAAAATATTTTGTAATATTAAAAATGTCTTGACTGTCTCCTTTGATCAATTCAATGCATTCTTGCAGAATAAAAGTATTAGTTTATTTCCAAAAACATATCTAATGCATACCATTAACAAAATGAAATCAAGTGCACTTAAATCTAATGTAAAAAACCACGACAAAATATTGCTCTGTTTTGATTAAATAAGTTTATTTTGATCAGTTACATATAGGGTGTATATCCCTGTGGGAGCATCACAGTAAACGTCCTAGATACTTTTCTTCTTTATAATCACACTTGCTCTAAAAAATAAAATCAACTTTTAGTTTCTGCTTGACATCAGAAATAGGTACATTTTTACAGAATTCTTGTATGACAAGAAAATGTGCAATCTGAAATACTCAATTCTCACGATTCAGCAATTAAAACGATCTCATAAAACTTCTCATTAGCATAGGGTTTTGCTGATAAAATGAACTTGGCCGTACAAATATTAAGCCAGCCGTTCATCCGATCTAGATCACCGTGAGCGCTGCCTTTCAACAAACAAATAAACAAGTCATATAATCAGCATGTAAAATAACTTTGAAAAGCTATAGCCAGGCAGTGAATGGGTAATAACCCCTCAAAGCTAGCACTTAAAATGCCAGTGTAGAACTATTGGATTAGACAGTAAGAGAAAACCCCCTGATCAGCACATTATTCACACACTCAGTTGCTTGTGCAAAATAAATCAATTATCAGTTCATTGGTCTAACTAACATGTTGGTACACAATACATATCCTATTAAGTGTAAATCATGCTGTGTGTTTGTGTGAACCAGTAAAATAATCGGCTCCTGTGAAAACAGTTCTCTGAGATGAACAACTGAGACATTCTTCAAATGGTGATGAGGAGGAATTTTCAAAGAAAATTAAACAAAAACAAAACTGTACATAGTATATATGACAATATTTGTCCCTTATACCATCTTATCATCAAGGGTAGCAAACAGAAACATAATAATAAATACATTGCATCAAAGCCGTTTACAATATATTAAAATCGCTGCATAATAGTTAATCTTTATAGTGTTTATATATATATATATAAAACTCATATTTGTAAAAAGAAAGAAAATGACATCAGTAAAAGAATAATAACAACAGTAATAATACAAAAGCTTCATTAAGATAAATTTGCATGTGTAAACACATTGGATTGGACAGAATCACATTCAAAGGCTTTTCACCTGACATGATGAAAGCTAAGAGGATATGACTGGCAAACAGGGACGGTAATTTCACATGACATGTCAAGTCAGACCTTCAAAACACAGATTAGCTTTTTCCCCCACTTCAATCTATAGGCAAGGTGCCTCTGTGAGAACAGATTTACACCTGAACGGCTTCAGATACAGACGGATTTGGTAACACAAGGTTCCAGAAAAGTGACAGTGGTGTGTGTGAGTGTGTGTATGTGTGTATATATGTGTGTGTGCGTGCTGAGTGAATCTGGCTAAATGTGAGAATATACAAATTATTGCCACTGTGAAAGCTATCATTTTTGTCAATCTTCTTTTAAATTGCATATATTACAAACTATAAGTCAAACCACACAGGCCAATAACAGCGAAAACTGATTTTTCTCCAATTGTATTTCTTCATATCCAAGACTACTCAGTGAAAAGCAAAGTGCTTTTCTTAGCATATGCAACATATTCAAATATCTGATTTCTGAAACTTCAACAAACTTCAACAAAATTCACAGAATCAACAAAAAAGCAATCCAGACTTAGCTTAACCAGAGAGTTAGATTTCTCCCATTTTGAAGCCGGATGGATTGCAGTGTAGGTAATTAACTTGGCTGCGATACACTTTCATCCTGTCTCGCTCTTCTTTTCCAGTAAAGGGATATGTAAATCCAAATGAGCAAGGTAAGCCAACATACAAAGACTTTCATTCTTATAGACTGAGCTTGTGAATCTTATCCACAGTTAAAATGAAGGTTTGCCTGTCTGGATGGGTAACCCGGCACTGTGGACGGAATTCCGCACAGTAAAACACTAGATAAGTGACGATAACCTTGGCTTTGTTCACTTTTTACATTTTTTTTTAACATTTCTGCTCCCCTCTTGGGCATACTATGCGATTTATCCTGGCAGACTGTTCAGTAAAGTTCAGTATGAAAGCATTTACATTATGTTTCTTCATTATAAAAAGATATTTACAATCCAGTGTCCCTTTCAGCTATTTATGAAGTCCCTCCAGTTTCAGTTGTAAACACACACAGTCAGAGCAAGAAGAGAAAGATAATGATTGATGTGTCATGCGTGACTGCATGATGTCACTCACACTGCAATAAAATGGTAAGTGCTAAGAAAAGGAACGGAAAATACATTTAATAATAAGCAAAAAAATAATCTTTATAAAAGAAAAGTGACCGGGGACCAGACCTGCGCCTCAGCCAGATTTCTTAAGGCACGACTCACCAAGTAGTTTATGGGATGTGAGTGATTCCTTCAGTTCTGCATTTACTGATTTTTGGCGTATTGGTGAGCCCCTGTTGGCTGTGAGTATCATTGGTACTGGTCCCCATTAGGAATGTGATGTTATGGCACTTGGTGCAGATCGACAGGCAGCGTGACAGGACGGGAGTGTGTGTCTGTGCTGTGTTCAGTAGTATGGCACTGAGCGCGCTAGCGCACCCTCATCTAAACACCCACCAGAGCCCACATGGCTCTTTATATACATCATTGATAGCTGCACACCAGCTGCTGATTGGCAGACCTCTTGCCAGCTGAAGGTTTACTGGGGCAAGCAAGGTACGACTCGAATTCAGAATGGCCTTCACAGAATGGAACGAAAAAGCAGAGATGATAATGATAGCGGTAATCTTAAGAGTATGCTGAGTGTGCGTATAGCGAGTTAGCTGCAAGTTTTATTCCTTCTGTTTTTCCCTCCACCCGTCCATATTTTAATTCCACTTTTTCTTCATTGCAGCAGCCCCTTCTCATTTGGTAACCTGAGGGAATGAAAAAGAGAAAGAGGTGTCAGTCTCTGGCTGTTTGTAGTTATTGAATAAAATTTGGAGCAATAACATCGTAGTCTCTGGGTTCCCTACAGGATGTTTCATTTTAATTATTATAACTCAGTACCAAATGAGCCAACTGTCTGGTGCTGCTGGTGAAGTAAACTACCCCCCAACCCCCTTACCACCACACACACACACACACACACACACACACACACACACACACACACACACACACACACACACACACACACACACTTTTTCTCAGCTCTGTAAGCTTCCCACAAGTGCCCCACTGACACCCCAATATGTGTCTGTCACAAACTTGACAATTATTTTATTTAGTCTCAATTTATTATGGTAGCATGAGGAAATGCAGAGAACTCGAAGATATTTGGCTAATGCAACGTAACAAAACATGTTAAATACTAGGGTATCATGCTTAGATAATCACATCCCCGACGTTTACAGAGCATCCAGGGTCCTGCTTGGGATTTGTCTATCATTATGCCACAAATAATCTGGCCTAGAAGCTCCTCTACTATTAAACAAATCATTGTGGACGATTAATGGATTTGCTCTTTTAAACCAGGGGTTTTCAAGACCAAGACTATTTTAAAATACATTAAAATAAAAACAGTCAATTTAAATAATATCTCACAATATTACAGTTTTTACTGTAGTATTCTTTAAAAAAAAAATCAGTCTTGGTGAGCATTAAAAAAAAAACTTTTAAATAGTATTGCACTTAACTCTCAGTTCATTTTGAATAGATTAGGTATTAGAGTAAGGAAATCCAACCATGTTAAACTCAGCCTAAAGGGTGAATGGTTGAAAGACAAGGAAAAGGAAAGACAAGCTTTTTATTGAAAAGACTCTCCATTTTGTTGTATCATGCTACTATTTGTCCACTAGATTTAAGCACTCACTATGCAAGATCTCTTAAGTGTTTAGCACATCCTCCATCTGCTATATAATCCAAGGGCAATGGTCCATTTCTTTCTCCTTCATCTCTCATTTGCTCTCTCTACGATCTTCTCTTTACATTGGTTGCAGGCCCTTCCTGTCTGAAATCTTCTGCCTTCATCAAGCCTAATATCACAATAGTGATTTTTCCCGTACTCCCACTCCCGCTGTCACATCACCGTGCCTCCTCGCAATTCCTTTTCTAATATCGCGTGTGTGGGTGTCCGTCTGTTATGTAACTCGGTGGTTTCCTCTCCACTTGGGGCTTTGACCCCTATTGATTAGAGAACTTTTCCCATTTATATAAGTGACTTAGGCAATATGTCTTGTCATCACATTTATGCTAATATATGTGCCTCTGACAGGCTAACCCTCAAGGCCATGGTTTGCGCTTCGTCCAACCAGAGATGTCTTATTGATTTCCTGTTAAACTTCAGCCTGTTTAAGCTGTTAACCTAATGAGGAGCAGTAGTTTTGCTAATTAGAATGTGGAGGGTGTAGTAGAAGAGTAAAACAGCTAACTTGGGACAGCCTGTCTGCATTACAAAAATACATTACCACATTTAACGGTCACAATCCGCCCTCTCAATCGAATATTTGGGGGACTAGTTATTTTTAGTGTACAGCTCCCACACACATTGTCCTCCACCTAAAAAACTGGCAACCAGAGAAACTTTTTTCCTGATGTTGTTTTCTTTCTCTTTCTTTTGATGCTTTGCTGTTCTTTTAGGGCATACAGAGTCATGGTAATTATACAAACAGGCTCATAACAGTGTGTGAGAGGCTGATAAGAGAAAGAGGGGAAGGGGGCAGGAACAGTGGTTTGAAGAGGAGCCAAATTTGAGATTATTAATAATTAAAATAACCTGGTCACCCATTCTATTCTATTCACTGATATTATGATACTCAGTTACTTTAATGTGTAAAACAAAGTTGGTATATCTCCTCTTACAGTACTGAATAACTTCTTATAAATCAGCTTGAACCATTGTATTCTGCATTTAAAAGATCAACAGGATAACAGTTGTGTAACCTGGAGTGTTTGTTGGAGGCTTGCAGGAATTTGAGGTCTTACCTTAACTGTGGGCAGTTATCGGGAAAGCTGGTTTACTCTGCTGTTTGGAAAATTAAAGGGAAAAAAGAAACAGAATAATGAGGGGAAGTTTGTGTAGATATTTGTGCAATGTTTTTCATAATTGTACACTCACATGAGCAGGATCTCACATGAACAAAATATTTTCATTTGTGTTCCAAAGATGAACAAAAGTCTTAATGGTTTGAAATGATATGAGTGTGAGTAATTTCATTTTTGGGTGAACTAACCCTTTAATGTAATTTGAAGGGTTGTCAAAGTTAACATGGTAACTATGATTTGATATTTTGATTTCTAAAAATTGGTTGAAAATACTTTTTTTTCCCAGTCCTATTAAACGATATCCTAATCCTGCTAACTTGTAATTTCATTCACTCTATTGGAAATCTCAATGGGGATACTTCATAGCAGTGTGATTGTCTTCCCTACAGGCTCCATGTGCTTTAACACAGTTCAGGGATGCTTATATCTTCAGTACATCCCCATGGACACTATGCCAACTGAAGCCAGGCGGCAAAATATATGAAACAAATGCGTGTGTGTGTGTATTTTGCATGACTGCCTATGTTCACGGTGTTTTCCCCTGTGCTATAAATGGCTCCCCCTCAGCCCAAAACAGCTAACAACCTAGAAATAAAGTACTCTTCAAGCTCAATATATATTCCTCCGCTCCAGTGAACGCCTTTCATTTTCTATGTTGCATCTATAAATAGAGGAAGACAAGCGAGTATGCTACATTGAAGTAGCAAGATATATGTGAATAAAGAACTACTGAGCCTGAAACAGCACAGTTAAAATGCTATTTTTAGGCTCGATTGAAGCTTGTGATGATGCAATGCTTATGAAAAACTGTGAGAAGGGTGTTATGCAAGAGTATTGGTTGGAAATGTTTAGGCTCATGACGGCTGGATATAAGCTTATAGTTTATTCTGCATCCACAAACATAACTGCTTTAATTTGTAGCTTCTGCTTTTAGCATGCACAACATTGCAATTCATTACATGACATATAAAGCTGCAAATGCAATTCAGTGACTATTTGAGTGACTATTTCAGTAACTATATGATGGCTACATAAGGTGTGGTAAAACTCCTGTATAATCTACAAACTGCTTTGAATGTCTTTAAAGAAACGCCTTCACTTGTTATATTTACTCTAGAATAAATATGTAAAAATAAAATAAAAACACCCTTAAATTAAACTTAAAAGTCAAGTTTTATTTTCAATGTTAAATGGTTTTGTCATTTTTTTTACATCTGAAGTGACGGTTTTAGTTTTTTGAATGTTAAAATACTTTCCTTTATCCTATTTTAATATGCAGGGATAATAAGTTAGTCATTCATAGGTTTATTTCCCTGGAAAAAACACTGTGGTGCTTCAAAACATTGCTGTTTATTTGAGTGTCCGACCAGTAAGATTGGCTCAACCAATTGGGTTGGGCAGATATATCTGTTTGACTGACTTACAGCAGAAGTAGGAAGTGTTTAGGGAAAACTACTTAGAAATTTGTCAGTTATACATTATTTTGTTTGACACTACACTTTTGAACATGGTCACTGTGTTTTCAGTTGAGATTTATTCATTGTTAAGATTGATTTATTCAAGACCTCTATCTCTGGTTTCAAGTACACTATTTGTATTCCACTACTTATGATATATAGCAGGAAAAAGAAAATTAAATAATCTTGTTAAGTAGCTCCATGTGAAAGATGACTATAATGATTAATCTGCCTGTTGTAATAGATGGCGAGACAAGAAGAAAAGTCAACCTCCTTAGACATCTCTAAGACCTATCGTGGGAAGATCTTCCGCAGAAACCCAACATACCACCCTGCCTAAAAATGTCATCAAGCAGACAGAAAGGAAGTCATTTTTGAGTGGCAACACACACAGGAAATCCACTTGATAAAAGACGTCCGCAAAAAGGAAAATGAGTCGCAAAGTTTGAGTATCATGTTTGTCTTTACCTTTTAAGGGAACGGGACTCTTCCATGACTAAACCAGCTAATGTTTATAATAAAGGTCTGTTTTAAAATGTCTATGTGCAAATATACATAGGGCATATATACTATAAACATATATAGTATCTCATAATGGCTTATGAATGACATGTTAAAATAGAATTACATGTCTGGGTAGCTTGAATGGCCGAAGACAACTTTGAGGTTTATGTTCAATTCCTCTCATGTCGCCATGACTGTTTTTACTGGACAAAGGCTTGCAAACACTTTCTCTAAATGCTATATTCAAAAACTTGCATAGCTTGTCTTGGCCCAATGCTGGTGTACTGAAATAACATTTATATTGAAATCTCTCTTATAACGGATTAATGATTTGAGTAAGGGAAGCAATTGATCTTCTAAATGTCATCTGTAGTCCATGTGATGTGTCATTACCCCCTTGGCAGATCACTTATGCAGAGTGTCTTTGTTTGATAATACGTCTAGATCTCTGTCCATCTATCCAGCTCGTTCATCCTCACGAATTAACTATCCACCTGAGGCTATTCACCAGGCACACAAAAATGGCCAAGGCTACCAAAATCACCATGACAACCGCTATTCTCTGGATTGTCATTGTCAGTGGAGGAAATGAGAAATGATAGTCCCATTTAGGAATGTAAAGTGAGGACCCTTGAAACGGAAGCACCTCGATGCCATTAGAACAATGACTTAAAAGATTAGACTGAATTACTGTTAGCTATCAAGGTTATGAGGCTTAGGCACTCACTGTGTCTCCGCTTTGTCACGATCGTCGAGGAAGAAAAGGGCGGTGGCGAGGAAGAAAATCCCCCCCAGAACGATGACAAAGGGACAGAGCATGAGGGCATATCCCAAGCTCAGGAACTGCCATAAATCTGACGTAGCGTAGCTCTCCTGCAGGGAGTCTGATATCTGTAGGAACACATAGAGACAAAAACAAAAGAGAACTCATTAGCAAACAAAGGAAAAAGTCTGCCATGAGCCATCAGCGACATTAATGCAATAATTAACTTTCTAATATTGTCTTCAAGAGCTGTGCTGTCAATCAGTTACTGGGTGAACACTTAATCCTTGTGTTAACTTGTCTTAAGCTATTGGAAACTGTTCAATAGTAAGTCAATAAATCTATAAAAAGACAATTATAATTAATTAAACTATTGATTCAGATAAGGAGGCATTTTGTTTGTTTCAATTTATCATAATCTAATTACATTTTATGCTGTTTGTTCCCTTAAGATTCAATCAGTCAGCAGTCAGCAATGTCTTAATGTTAAAGACCACACGACATATTTCCTATGTAACATTAGAGAGGGATATTGTCATTGCATTTGATTGTACAAAAATAGTACAAATAGTGAAGTGCAGGATGCATGAGTCAGCAATATTTTTGTTCCATTTTCCTGGAAGACCATTTTAAATGCATACATCTGCTAAAATGAAATTTTTCAACTTATATGAGCACACTAGCATATTGACTAAAGAACACAAAACTCAACTTTACGACAAAACCCACTATTTTATAACAGACCTGTGAACAAAAACCAAAGTGACGTTTCTAGTGCTAATGCTTTGTTCTAGTCATTCTAGTGTATTATATTTTTTTCATTTTTACATAAAGACACTGACAACAGCATTAAAATGATGTTTTAGCATTGCTCCTCATCTGACTCACTTTAGCATGGCTAATCTGTTAGCATCAGCACTAGTGTGCGAGTCTCATGGGTCAGGTAGGAATGCTGACACTAAAAGGTGTATGAGTGGGTGCTGACAGTGAGGTCTGTGCATGTGTTCAGACCACACTCCTGTATATGTGTATATCTCAGCTTTTATGATGCCAAACATTAATGTTGAACTATTTCTACTGCTAAAAATAGGGCTGAAGTTGAACATTTGTGGTGCGTATATAATGAGTGTTTTTTGTTTTTTTTTGCGAACGAAAAAGAGGGTAGATTGCAGCTGATAGCCTATTTTCATAGATAATTACACCACCCATTATGCTTAAGGCATAGATTCACTCACAGGTACTATGAATGTTTTTACATCAGTTAGAGTGAAATGGAGCATTACCAGGTATTTAGGAAATGTTATTCATTCACAGGTCTAGTGCACATATTGTTCACTTTTTAGAGGAAAGTGTTGTCTGCCTGCCACATGTATAATGTCTGGAAAAACTATAGTGTCACTGCCCAGTGTCAAAGTTCCTGTGGTTTTTCTCTAAAAACTGTTCTTATTTTTATTGTTCAAAGCTGGCAGGTTTTTGTACGTTTTCTGTTTGTTTTTTACGACAGAAGTACGTCACAGCAACCATCACACTAGCTTGCCAGACCTCCGGAGTGAAAATGTCAAGTAACTGTTGATGTATGACTCGGCCCTTCATTGCTGGATCTGACAGGACAGAATGCCCACACACTTCCTCTGAAGATGTACCCACTATCTTAGAGGTAACTGAGAAGATCATTGTATTGACAGAGAGCAACTGAGTCATGTGAACTAACCATACATGAAAAGTTACAAAACATGTGGCAGCATTATAACCACACTTGAGTGAACTTTTAGCACTCTTGAAGCTCAAACAGTACAGCACACTGCTAGCAACAGCAATATAATGGAGTTAATTCCCCTTGAATTTACATTTATTCATGTAGCATAAACTCTTATCCAGTGCAAAAGGGAATTTGATAAAATGCACAAACTTGATAAAATATACATGGGCTATTCAATAGTTTGGGGTCAGTAAGAAGAATTTATATTTTTATTAAGCAAGGATGCATTAAATTAATCAAAAGTGACATGTAATGTTATAAAATATTTCTATTTCAAACAAATGCTGTTCTTTGAACTTTCTATGTCAAGCCATTAAATCAATAATGTGCAAGACGTGGTTCAAATACCAAATGATGGAGAGATAAAAAAAAATATATATATAAACAATATACAGGCAGATTAGACACACTTCTTACCTCCTGCTGTGTGCTTATGACACACTCTTGCAGAATATTGATGTGTATGTGGGAGATAGATAAAGTGCAAACACATTGCAAATGCACTTTTGTTGTAAGAGGTTGAAAGTGATAATGGAATAAGTGAACAATGGGTCTGAACCCTGAGCCCTACATGACATGGGGCTCCGAACCTGTCAAAAGCACGCACAGGAGTTACTGTTTAGCTTGGATCAACTCCAGTGTCTCCTGTTCAGAATGCCAGGAATGTCTACAGGAGTCGGAAGTCTAGGAACCACAGCATGCTTTTTCCGGAGTTAAGACGAATGATGAATTTTATGCTGCACTGTGATCGGTTTGCCTTTGTTTTGTTAACATGAACAAGAGTGGAAATGGGAAAAGGGAGTTGGAGCCAGGGTCAGCGTACAAAATCATAGAACAAAATGGCACAGGGCAGCGTAGCTTATTGTTGCACACCAGTGTTTAAGAGACCGTAGGGGACACTTGTAGATGTATGTAGCCTTGAAGCCTTGAATGAGCTTATGACTGGCATATATACCAACATAATGTCTCCCGAGGAAAGGTATTACTGGAAAGAAACGCAGATCAGGAAGAATGGGAAACCTTCAGAGGGATTTTGTGTAATTCTGAACTCAAAAAAAAAAAGCCAAAAAAAAAAAAAAACACTGTCCCAAATACTCAATACCAAATACTCAATACTGAACAGTATATACTTGTAGCAGGAGGCACTGCAGTTCACTGCCCTGAGAGTGAAACATTCTTACCAGGCCAATGAGGTACGGGCTCCCAGCATCCCCTAGTAAATGTGACGTGAAGCCCTGGAAAGCAACAGCAGTGGCTCTTCTGGTCGGTATGACAACATACTGGAGAAAGAAAAGAGGTGATAGGAAAACAGCAGTGAGAATCACATGAAAACAAAACAGGGAAACAAAAGTACCATGAGTGCTCATTTAAACAGACACTGTCAGAGCGCTTTACACTGACCCAGGCTGACTGGAGTTTAAGTATGCAGTAAGACCTTAGCTGACTCAACTTCATGACAGAGTGCATGTAAGGTAGTTTTAAAGATTTAGCAAGAAAAGCTGTTTACAGCTTCTCTCTTCTCTAACTCACTTACTTCTTTCACACAAAAACATCCGAACTGAAAATGTTATTCCGTTTTATTTTCCATGAGTGGCATTTCCATTAAGTGCAATCAAAAGCAGCAATTTTGTCTTGGGCCCCACCCAGGCTATACCAAACCTCGTACTCATGCATCCCACCATTCAAAATAAGAAACTAGCCTGAGAAGATGACCATTTTGTTACAGTTAAAGGCTTTAAAGTTTCCACTCAACCCAGCAGATAAATACAGGCTTTCAATACAAACCATTAAAATGTCCGCTGTAATGGCCCAGTTCAAAAAGAGCAGCGTCTCTCCAATGAAAATGCAGATCTGATGAGAAAAAGAGAGCGAGGGGTGAAAAATAGAAGGGAAAAGGTCAATTAAATTTCATTCTTTAAAATGAATTCTTTGGACTCTACCATGTATGTATGTATGAAAGAGAGAGATAGAGAGAGAGAGAGAGAGAGAGAGAGAGAGAGAGATAGAGATAGAGAGAGAGAGAGAGAGAGAGAGAGAGAGAGAGATAGAGAGAGAGAGAGAGAGAGAGAGAGAGAGAGAGAGATAGTGGCGCACACACACACACATACAAACACACACACACACACACACACACACACACACACACACACACACACACACACACACACACACACACACACACACACACACACACACACACACACACACACACACACACACACACACACACACACAGACTAAATTAACCTGGCTCATCTCACACACACACACGGTCAAAGACTCCGGCTCATCTACTAAATAAAAAAAAATACGAATAAATGTTGTGGAATATGAAAAGATGTCATTATACTGTGGTTATGTTATATGTATTTTTTGATTTGAGGGCAACAGGACCATGTTGTGCTCCAAACCGTAAAAAAGAGACAAGCGGTTAGCATTAAACTAGAGTGAAACTCAAAATGTCCGGCGGCTGAAACCGTGTCACATTTAACAAGTTATTACAACAGATTTGTGCAATCCCATGAGAACAAACTAACTGATTTAGGTATTCCCACATAAATTAACTGATATCCCACAGTGCCTAGTCTGGATTTTCAAGGTGCTTATGGCAGACTGAGACATAAGCATTGAATATCTCCACTAATCTTAGTGACGTGACAGAATGTAGATGGTCTCTCCACAACTCTGAGGCCAGAATACGACTGACGGCAGCTGCATTTTGTTTTTAGTTTGTGGGTCTAGAACCTTCCATTTAGATGTCAGTGTGAGAGAATATCTGAATAGAAGGTGAGGAAATGAAAGCATGAAAGTGTGCGTGTGTTTGGACATGTATGAAACACTGTGCCGAAGTGACTTAAGGCTCAGAGAGCGTGACGGACAGACAGGCTGAAACTGTAAAGCCCTGCAGGAATCTGGTTCCGGACTGAATTGTGATCAGCCAACATGCTGATGAGACAGCAGCTGTCCCCGCTGGAACAGACCCTGACAGAGCTCCAGCTTGCTGTCACATTCTCAGACTGCACATCTGTCACTCTCAAATTTTCTCACTCCAGATATTTTTCCTCCTTAAAGTTTTGGATTCCTTGTTTTTCGTATGCTACATTTGGATGTAATTACAGAAGCCTTATGGCAGGTGATTGAAGGGGTGCTCATGTCTTGGGTTGGGGACTGGCCGCCACTGTCAGGTTACCTGATTGACAAGATGGCATAAGGGCCTGTAGTCTAAATGAGGTGTCATTCATTTCTATAAATACCATAAATTTTAAATTTACTGTAAAATATGGACTGATTGTTGCTCTAAGTAAGACTGACAGAAATACACTTTTCCATGTTCACATTTTCAGTGATATTGCATTTGAATTTTAAATAACAAGTTTCTGTTTTCTAAGAGTTTAGAGAGATAACTAATATATTTTTAAATGACAATATACACTACTGTTCAAAAGTTTGGGATCAGTAAGTATCTTAAAACAATATATCTTATGCTCAACAAGTCTGTATTTATTTGATTAAAAAATACAATATATTTTAAATATAATTTATAAATATGATGACAAAGCTGATTTTTTCAGCATCATTACTCCAGTCTTCAGTGTCACGTGATCCTTCAGATATAATTTTTATATGATGATTTGCTGCTGAAGAAACATTTCTTATTATCATCAATGTTGAAAACAGTTGTGCTGCTTAATTTTGAAAAAAAAAAAAAAAACATTTATATATTTTTTGAGGATTCTTTGATTAATAGAAAGTACTATTATTTGAAATAGAAATCTTTTTAAACATTATAAATGCCTTTACTGTCACTTTTGATCAATTTAATACATCATAGCTTTTTTTTTTTAAACATACTGAACCAAAACTTTTGAACGGCAGTGTACATTTTTATTTGAATTTTAGTTATATTTTATTCTATAAATTGTTGTTCTTGTCTTGTGCCAATTATAGATCAAGATCCAACTCAAGATTGGTATGAGTCCATGAGACCCCAGGTCAGACCGTTTGCTTTTATAGTCCTTAAAGTCATCACAACTTTTAACAAAGGAACAAGAGGTTGAAAAACCAGGTCTGGTACAGTTAGTGAGTCTTTCATAGTTAAGATAAGGTGGCAAACGTTGAGCAGGCTTAGAGTTTCTCAAACATAACACCAGAGAGATAGCATCATCCCGGTGTATAGGTTATTTTGTCCATGGGAAAGACAAACAGTCTAAAATACTTTCTCATCAGACTTCTCATCATAAACACTTATGAGATTCCCAGTCTGGTTTGGCCATTCAGGGAGCATCCAGCATTTTGTTCTGACCTGAGTGTTTGTTAGGAGAACGAGTATGATCTGGTAGAATTGTTCTCTTAGTTTTCTTATGGAGCATAACTTTTTCTCCATTAGTGACTCACAAATGCCACAGTCTATTGTTTCTTATTTGTAACTGTGAAAACTGCTCCCTCTTCCTGCTTTACATGCCAATTAAATAAGTATGCAGTGCCTGTAGTTGCTCTTAATCTTTTAGGATTGGGTTTGGACCTAACAACCATGCCAAGCAACTATGGTTGTTAAACCCACTGAATGTAACAGACTTTATATCGTTTAAAGCCTTATATTGAACTCTAAATAGATGTGACCTTATTTGACTTTGACTGAAAGTACTCATTGTATTACAATGATAGTCAGAAGGGAGCTGTACTAGAGATATTCAGGCCACAGTGTTAAGAAGCAACTCACGAGACAATCTCAGTCTTTACACCACAATTCTATGGCGACCAATATAATATGAGCTATTTACGTTAAGTGTCATAATATTGCAACAATAGATCATCAAGTGTAATTCATCATATAGGTGGTGAATTCAGGTTGATTGAGATACTTTTTCCAAGTCATCTCAATTGCAAAACGTGTCCCAATCACCCTGAATGTGAATGTAATGAGTATTAATATTATTTTTAGTCTTAGTCTTAATATCTTAGAATAATTTTATTATTATTGATTGTTAGTGGAGAAGCCAAATAGAGTTTCTATTCTATTCTTGTCTGTTGTTTTTCCAAGTACACACACACACACACACACACACACACACACACACACACACACACACACACACACACACACACACACACACACACACACACACACACACACACACACACACACACACACACACACACACACACACACACTTTACTGGAAAACAAATCCAAAAGACTAATTTATAACTAATTAAAAGGTAAATTTTTACGGCGTAGACTTGTGAAGTAAGCTGAAACTGAACAAAGTTGAGTTACTTACATATGCTCCCACAATGCTTTTCTTGGCCACAACAAAGATGAGGCAGATGAAGATAGCAGAGCCCAACATGCTGACCGCACACACCAGCGGGTCGGCACGCTCCGTCTTCTGACGGCAGAGCCGTGTGGTCACAGCGCCGATCACCACTCCCAACAGCCCAGTCACGCAGGTGATGGCTCCAAATATCAAACTGGAGATGAGAGAGAAACATAGTAGGTGTCAAAACTGTAACGCTTGTGATTGACCGTTAGGTTTCAAGCGGAGAGTGTGTGTGTGTGTGTTCTGACCTGTCTTTACTGCTGCAGGGTTGATAGGTGCAGCTCACTGCTGTCTTCTGCACCACCTGAGCTCTGACTAGGTACTGCGGGATCCAGATCCCAAACGCCCCCGTGGCAAATGACACTGCGGCCGATGCCAGAGATGAAAATACATAACTACGGCTAGGGAACAGAAAGAAAAGGAATTAACATGCATAATTCTTGAGTTTTAGTTCGGAAATTGCATTTCCTGTTTTTCTGTTATTTTTGCTCTTTATGTCTTTCTGACATAATGTATTTGGTTGCTGTGATTTTGCCAAGTAAAACATGTTCCTGGATCAGCATCTATTGTTGATCCTGGAACAACATTGCTGACCAAAAACATAGTTCTAATCCTTTCCCAAACCCTAAACCTAACCCTACCCATAAGTTATCCCTTAAATCAGTAGAAAAATATAGGTGAATAAGAATAGTGTAGAAGCCCCTAACCCTTGTTGTAAACTTGACATTAACTAAAAAAACTATCCCTCGAATCTGATTGGTTGATTGAAATGTTGTTCCAGAATGATGTAAAATGTTCTACTTAGTGATATCATGTTAACCAATGCAATATGGGTAGTTGACATATAATATGGCCATTGCCTACATCCATTTGATGTCAGTTTAGCCACAACAAAGATGGTTGGTCTAGTGGTGTGAAAATTACATGTAATATATAATATAAAATAATATAAATATACATATATATATATATATATATATATATATATATATATATATATATATATATATGTGTGATATAGTATATATATATATATATATATATATATATAAAATATACAATTAGATAACGTAATTGATGATAATAGATATTGTGTAATATTTTATAAAATGGAAAATCTCAGTGTTTAAAAACTATTAAAAATGATAGAATGTAATTAAAATGTAGTTGAATTATAGTTGTCACACCACAGGATAAGCAGAGACTACTTGAACTACTTGACCCTTGAAATTCTATGCCAGCTACTCCAATAAACTGTCACCATGTTCAAGTGAAGGCAGGACTGTAAAAATAGACAATGAGGGTCCAAAATTCACTCAGTGGTTGATTAAGTGATTGCATCTGGTAAGTCCCAATCCAAAACATTAAGTTAATTTCATTCTTGAGTGATGGATAGGATGGATAGGAAAAAAGTGGCATACTTTTTGGCGAGAGCTTTCATGTCACAGAGCCAGGAAGTGCGTGTCTTTATCCGTCCAGTGAGTTGGTCAGCACTCCCTCTCTTCGGCTCAGGGATAAAGATGAGGATGAGGAACCCAGCAGTCAAACCTAACATTGGAGAAACCTTGAGACAGAAGAAAAAAAAGACAATATTGCAGAGTTTAACACTGCCTTGTTTTCCAGAACAATATCTAAACATGCTTAAAACAATAGATATGTAATTGAGAAACAAATTACTTGAGATTTTATGAAATTTTCAGTTAATAACTTACCTCAAATTATGTTTTTTTTTTCTACTCCATTTGTCATTTTTTTTAAAGAATAAATCTAACAAAATCAAGTCTTATTATCTTATATACGTTTTCTTACACAATTTGCAGATGTTTTTACTCTTAAATTAAATTAAGCAGCACTTTTGCTTTTTTCGTGCAGTGCTCTTAACTAGACTAAACATTGTTTGCTTGTATTACTGTCAGTCTGTGCTGTCTGTTAAACAAAATATTGTGGGCTGAACAATAAAAAACTGTCTCACATCCTGTTTGGTCTAGCAAGTTATTCGTAGAGTCGATAATGGTGGTGTTATGCATTTTATTTATGTGTGTAGTAATGGCAGGGTACTAGACTGCAGTGTGCAACGGACTCTATTAGGTGATGTTTCTTTACTCCATCCTCTCTTTTTCTTTCTCAGTTTTCTCCCTTGTGTGGGAGCAGCTGCGGTCCACCAGGCCATGAGCTATTATCTCTTTTATCATCCTTCCTGATGGCTACAGCACAACAGTGTGTATGTGTGTGTATGTGTGCATGTGTTTGTTGGTTCGCTCGCCCACATGGAAGCAGCGTAAGCACCTCCGTCGCTTGTGAAAGCCAAAGCAATTCTGTCTGTCAGACGCAATCCTCCTGGAGATCATTTATAGCACATTAAAGCAAAGCTCTGCTCATATTTGTGTGTCTTATGGGTATGTATGGGTCATCTGCACTGCAAAAAAGTTCCTGATCTGTATTTTTGTCTTATTTTCAGGGGGAAAAAATAAAAAAAATAAAAGACATTACATTAAAACAAGATTCATTTTTATAAGCAAAATTAAGATAATATTATCTTGAATCTGTCTTAAGAATTATATGCTACTGTAGAAAAGTTTGTAGTCTATATGATTTTTTCAGAGCTTCAAATATATGCTGTACTTTTCAACTTTCTGTTCATTGAAGAATCCTGAAAAATTATCATGGTTTCCACAAATATTTTAAGCAGCACAGCTGTTTTCAACATTATATGCAGTATAATTCAAGAGAAATTCTACAAAGTTTGAGAATATATTGGAGAATAATTATTAGACTTATTTGTTATTATCTATAAACATTTATACAAATTTGTGAATGTTTTATTTGTACTGTATAGTGTTTAGCATTATAAATAGCATGAGAGTGAAACAGATCACTACATCCCATTGACATGCTGCTGTTTCCTGCACTATACTGTTATTCTGTGGACTGAATGTGTCTGTGTGCACTGCGGTGCTTTTGATACAGAGCTGCAGTGTCTCGCTAAAGCCTGGATTTGGTCTTGTTATCCCTCTGTAACTATAAAACCCAGCAGCCGTAAAAAAAGGTCTTTGCAGTGGACCTATTTTCTAACAGTCACACTGTGGAGATCCCTCCCTGCCTCTCTGGTTTAGTTTCATATCAAAGCCTGCGTTGATCAGTCATCTTGAACTCTGACTCTGTCTCGCACTTTGTCAGACGCTGCTCCCCTTTCCTGCTAATCTCAAGCTAGTGCTGTAGCTTCTTTCGTGCTTGTTAAGGTTAGAGTTGGGACGAGTGCAATCAAAGAAAGAGAGATCAAGGTGCTATTTCTCCTGGCATTTCCCCTCTTCGACCTTCAGAAGATTGACATGGCTCTCAATAATTATGATATAATCCTCCACTCCAAAAAAACACACTCCCTCTTCGAGAACGGAAGGCGATTGAGTTCTTTAGGGGCCTGCAAAACAAGCGGAAAGTGTCACGGAGTGTTTTTTCCCCTCTCAGAGCAGGATATGGCCGATATGGAGTCCCTTTTCATCTGTCTGTTGTTTTTATACTCATTTAAAGTGCTAGTGATGATTAATTGTCCCCCAAACCATGAGCTTTGTCTCCTCAAGGAATGTTCTACTGCATCCAAGAGCTCAAACAATGGAGCTCTGCTACTGTTTGCAAAAGCATTCCGATAAATAGCTACCAAATAAACCCATTTATGTTCATGAGGGTCATATAACTGTCATGTTCAGAGGCGTTTTGTAAGAATAAGAGGGTTTAATGCTCCTCTTAAAGTCTCCTTTCAGGCATAAGAGCTCGACAACAGAACCTCGCTGGAGTTTTAAGAGGCAGCCATACAACAAGCTTAATTCAAGTTCACGATAAAACCCTCGGTCGATTCTTTATGACCCCGAGAAAGGAACAAGTAATGAAGCCCACCTGCTAACTTGAGCATCCACCTGTTAAAGTTTGAACTGAACGAGAGAAGCTTTTGGTTATAAAACTGCGCTGAGCTAATGAAGGAAGAAAGACAGGAATCTAAAGCACTTCAGAGGCCTCTCACTTTCTCAGAAAAGTTGCTTTTGCTCTCTCTCTTTCGCTGCCCAAAAAATGCAGACCACTACCCTTCCTCTCACTCAATCATTTCATAAATTAGTCATTTGAGCTACATTAAAAGTGCTCGATTTTGGGCTTTTGGTTAGCACAGCAATTCATCAAGGCTACTGAGGAATATTCTACAGCAAAAGGGTCTGTGTAAGTGAGCCCCCTCTTCTCCTGGGCCTATGCAGTACAAAGACCGCAGCGAGAACTGTGAAGACTGCATTACTCACGGATAGCGTGTATGAGCGGACCCGAGAGAGCCGGAGGTAATGCTATATTAATACACTTGAGCTAGCTGTGGTTGTCAGTGCCCATTGCACTGGCTTCAAGGGGGCAAGAATGTTATGTTGCTTTTTCAAGAGACGGGCTGAGGTATTTCGGGATTCACCTGCCTGCCATGGGTTTTAGGGATATTTCTGACCAGGCTGAGAGGAAATGGTGTATATTTGTGGAGGTTGGGCGTGCTTCCTCTAAAATATTGATACAACACAAGGAATCATTTCAACAGCTCTTACCCTCAGTGCCCAGTACCAATCCCCTCCAGCGTCTTTAGCTATGGATCCCAGGATGTATCCAAGACCGCTGCGGAGAGAGAGCAAAACATGTCATTTTACACAAGCAAACGTATCATATTCTAGGCATTAACTTCCGCTCTCCAGCTTGTTTGCTGGTCTAAGCTGATTTAAGCTAAACTAAGCCAGGGTTACTTCAGTTTTGACTTTTAATATATTTTGTATTGTAATAATTGTTAGTTATTTTTTATTTAGTTTTTCAATTTGAGTTTTAGTTTTTAAGTTTTAGTATATTAGGGCATCCAAAATGAATGTGCTAACTGGTGAAATTAAAATTATGTAGAAATGTATATTTCTCAGCCTAATCTTTTTCCCAGTTTAATAACACTGGACTAGCTGATCTAGCAGCAAGCCCAGACTGGTTTTCAATTAGTGTAGATGGTCAATGTCCAAAACCCCTCACAAACCAGCAAACCAGACCAGCCTGACCAGCTTAGGGTGGTTTAAGAAGTTTATTTATAAGCTATTTTGCCATGTGCCTGTCTCATTCACTTGTGCCTGTCTCATTCACTTGTGCCTGTCTCATTCACTTGGTCCCGCTCTCTTTCTTTGCAGTCTTTCTCTTCTCTCCCCGGCTGTTTTTCCCACCCAAAGCTGTGTCATGTACCTGAAACTTTCATGCGCTGGGTAGGCTGCCTGAACTCAGCATGCATACTAATGCCGCTGATAATGGCTTTACACTGAACATCACCTCTGGCTATGTAAGAAAGTCAACCACTTAGCATTACTCAGGGGCTTATGATGGCAGATCAGCTCCGAGGGACAGAGAAAGAGAGATGACTTCGGAGAGAGACCAGCTTCCCATACTGTGTCGCTTTGGGTTTTGGATGGATTTGGGGACTGTGGTGAAATACTAACATCAAAGGTTCAGATGGCCTAATTCTGAGAATCCCTGTCTGATACTGTAGGATATGGCATGTGTCTCATGAACCTTCCTTTAAGTTCTTCTAAGGCAAGACTGTCTGACATGAGTGATATAAGGAAAGGAGGAAGACGAGCAATCAAGGTGGGATCATTTCAACCCTGTCGGTATCTGAGGAATCTGTGAGTCATATCTCTTCAGACGCAGACCAAACTCTCTTAGCTCTACATCCTGTTTACAGTCTGATAAAGTTCATAATTACCCTGTTATGATCTTGGTATGGCTGAAGCACATACCAACTATTCTCTCTGTATACTATCTGTATGCTGATTATCTGGTTTGAGACTGTGCTGGCTGTCATCAGCCGTTGTATGAATTTTCTCCTCTTGGTCATATTGTGTTTAAAAAAAGTTGATTCGGTGTCTCACAGTTTTTCTTTCCATCAGTTCTCAACTTCAGGTCGAAAGTATTCCTCCATATTTTCAGCATCAGATTCATTATTATTCTCATTCTCAGTCACTCTCTCTCTGTCTTTCTCCTTCCCAAGTTTTTACACCTGTTACCAACCCTCACTGGTTTGTTAGAGTCAACAGGGAGTGAAAAGAAAAGTTTTTGCTATTTTAAGGTACTATTACACATATTTAAACACCAATTTTTAAGGTATTTATGGTATACTTACAATGTTGACAGTAGTGCACTAGTAAATGCATGTGGAAGCCACAGACAAAATATAAATTTAGTTTACTTCTCGTTTCTAAGTTTAGCATGAATAAACACATATTATAATTGATTTCACAACATTCTTTCAGAACATCAGAACAATTCACTTTTTTCCCCTTTTTTTGTACATTTTTCTAATTCAATACAAATTATTTTCATAATATTACTAAATTTTGATCAAATAAATGCAGCCTTGGTGACCACCAGGTACTTCTTTAAAAAAAACATTATTAAAAAAGATCTTGCCGACCCCAAACTTTTGAAAGGTATTGTACATTTACTTAAGCAATACTATATACCTATAGAGTGGTTTGAAAATGTAGTCTCCTGTATTTGGGGATTGTTCTTCTTTTGTACATCAGGCCCTGGCATAACTGCACCATTTTAATCCTTCTGTCTAAATTTGGAGCATCCCTCCCACAATCTAAAACCTCACGCACACTTCCTGTGTTCCAGACACTAGCGCCAGGCTGTCGCACAGCAGGTAAACTACATTGTTTACCTTTAACTGCCCCTGGCATATCCGACTGATGGACCAACCTGACCTGACCCATCAAACAATAGGACCTTATCATATGGCTCTCAACATGAGCCCACAGTGACCTCTGGATCTCATCCAATGTTAAGAACCCCTTAAATAAGCCTACGCATACCTGTGTATTCATGGAATATGGCCACTTGGTACCTTATTGATGCTCTTGATTGGATGAGAGTTTTTGGATATTAATTTCAAGCATTTGTAATGTGGTATTACCATTTTTATATGCCTGTATGTATTTGTAACACAAGTTGTCATTATTACTCTGTTTCTCTATGTTTATAAGCAACTACAAGATTTTTCCATGCCCATAAGAGGACTAAAATTTCCTGCCAAACCTTTCTCTCATGGCTGAAGTCGCTTCCTGGAAACAGTAACAACCTGACTGTAGATAAACAGGGCATTAGACAGGAAGTGAGGCGGCACACTGCAGCGCTCCAGTCTTTCACCTCTTATTGTTCATTCTGTCGATCGCTTTGTTAGGGCTGAACCCAGTTAGCCCGCAAATACCAGAACTCTCCTGGGTCTGCTATTTTTCCATCCCGTCCTTTCCTCTAACTGCACTCAATCTCTCATCGATACTATTACTAGCCCTCAGAACAGGTCTGATGGCGACAGCTGCTGTGTTCAGATATTTCTTTTCCTCAGTTCAATGGAGGTGTATAACACTCAGTTCCAAGATGCTGTATGTGAACATAATGCAGCTAAAATGCTATGCACAGATATGCATGCATTTATCATCTTTCCTCTGTTGTTTTCCCCCTTTTCTCTCCAGTCTTTTTCCACCTCAGTGAACAAAAGAAAATGCCACAGCCTGGGTTAAGTGACTGAAATATATGAGCTTAAATCTTTCACAGCAGCAAACAGATTTAGAATATCATTGTCTATTTGGCCCATCTGAGGCGGTGACTAGTGTTGGGCGATATACTCCATATCGTCAGCCTGTGAGATCGGGGATAGACGATATTATCGTGAGGGGGCGGGGCTTACTTATTTGATTATTAACTTGATTATTTACTCATTAATTTGCTTGTTTTATTACTTAATTTTATACAAGAATATTTTTCTATTTTGCTATTTGTTGCTGCATTAATGCCGCGTTCTCTTAGAGACGACGCTGGATATAACGGTATAGCGACTATCTTAATTTACTGGCTTAATATTTCTTTTGTGGACCTATATAATGACAGTGAAAAAATTAGAAGAATATTTCTTGTTAAACAAGTGTTTGAAGCTGCTTTTGATTTTCACGAATGGCAGAGTTGTGCTGTGTTCGTGAACTAAAGACTGGCCTATATAATTTTAGTGATATTATTATTATAAATATTTAATTGTATTGTTTTTATAGTGTTATCAGTGTCATTAAACATTTTGTTATTGTGCTATGGAAACAAAATACTGACGAACAACGATGCCGTTATCATCTTGGATCTGTATAAGATATGCGTACGTGCGTCTGTTAAAACAAGCACTCTTGACAATTTGTGAATGGATCACCTTGCAATTCAATTTTGATGTGGGATGTAGGCCTAGTTTTTTATTCTGTTTTAAAAATATTTTCTTAGAGGAGTCCTCATAAGCGTGTGTCGGTGTTGTCGCAAGTGTTAGGCTATGTGGTGATGTCATTATGAATTTAGGCAAGGCAAATTAATTGTAGTTCCTAATATTAATTTAATAACCATACTAGTTTTATAATACTACTACTACAAATTATAATTTCATACGCTCATGGTAAAACGATCCAATTATCGTATTGATATCGTCAAATGCATCTGCCATCGGCGAAATCTCAGGCAATCGTCGATACACGATACTATCGTCTATCGGCACAACCCTAGCGGTGACCACACAAAACACTGAGCTCAATTCTCCACAACTGACCTTTACTGAGTTGAAATGCTCTCTGAGATTATGTGGCTGTCAGAAGCTGTTCCCTTCAGCCTCAGTTCACCTAACCTGACTTCAAATGTCTAAATATACTACATTACGATTCTTATGATGGCAATAATATTATCTGGTTGTACAGTATTATCTCAGTGCTAAAGTTCTATTGTAAAACCATCTCAAATTAATTTTTGCAAATAAATTAAACAAAATGAATTTTTATTTCTAGGACTTTACCCATTTTATAGATGTAATTGTACCTGAAAATGGATTGAAAAGAAAATAGAGTGGTATTGCTCAAATTTGGCACTCACCTTCCTAGTGGGATGGCCAGGTAGAAGACAGAGAGCATCATGGTCCTTCTGTTGTTTGTGAACAGGTCTCCAATGATGGTTGGAGAGATGGATGAGTAGCTTGATTCACCAATTCCCACCAAACATCTGGACAGCACTAACAACCAATAATACTGCAAAAGAAAAGGTCATATGATCAGAAAATTTGAAGGAATTTTATATATACACTATTCAGTTGGCGCATATCTAAAAACTAATATGGCTCTCATTTTCATTCCTTGACACTTAAATACTATAGATCATGATTTGCAGGGTCATTGTGAAGCTCTTTTTTTCTTTTAGCTATTTAAGTCACCTTTTAGATGTTAACTATCGGGAAGAAACAAATGGCATATCCTGCATCTAAGGATTGACAGATCATTGAGACCTGAAACGTTTTAATAAATCTGTTGACATTGAGACTGTGTTCAGGTTTGTGTGGCTCTTTAGACGTTCAACATTCATTATCAAAAAGGAGCAAGTGTCCTACATTTCTGAAACAGTGGGAACATGTGGCTGTTGTCCTCTGACCTCTATCGGCTAGGAAGGAAACCAGACTAAGAAACCACCCTTCCCTGAAATGGCCTAGACTCATTGTATATATAGTCGTTTATGTGAAGACATTAACTGTGGGTGTGTAATAAACAGCTATACTGCTGTGGAGAATTTGGGTCACCCTGGCAGTCGACCAACTGAGGAAGCTAGTTATAGATTTCTCTGTTGCTTGTGCTCACAGTCAATTCCTATTTACGGTTTGACCTCTTTTTCTGTGTGAGTCTCACTCTCCTTAATAATATTTATTTTTTATTATGTCACCGGTGGTCTCAGTCTGGCAGCAGTGGGGAGTCTAGCCACACCCAACACTGATGGAGTGAAAGAAAATGAAAGCAGCAAACATGGACACTCTCTAGAGACAGCATGTCATCCCATTATGATATGATGTGCATATACAGCACACACACACACATATACAGATCTGTCATCGCAGACTTCCATCTCCTGGTGCGGGGGGGGGGGGGGGGGGGGCTAATTTATATATTCATACTAATATTAAATAATATTTTTAATATAATGAAACATTTAATTTGTAACTCCAGTATTCAGTGTCGCATGATCCTTCAGAAATCATTCTAATATGCTGATTTACTGATGTATAAATATGTATATATATATATACACTCACCTACAGGATTATTAGGAACACCATACTAATACTGTGTTTGACCCCCTTTTGCCTTCAGAACTGCCTTAATTCTACGTGGCATTGATTCAACAAGGTGCTGAAAGCTTTCTTTAGAAATGTTGACCCATATTGATAGGAGAGCATCTTGCAGTTGATGGAGATTTGTGGGATGCACATACAGGGCACGAAGCTCCCGTTCCACCACATCCCAAAGATGCTCTATTGGGTTGAGATCTGGTGACTGTGGGGGCCATTTTAGTACAGTGAACTCATTGTCATGTTCAAGAAACCAATTTGAAATGATTCAAGCTTTGTGACATGGTGCATTATCCTGCTGGAAGTAGCCATCAGAGGATGGGTACATGGTGGCCATAAAGGGATGGACATAGTCAGAAACAATGCTCAGGTAGGCCGTGGCATTTAAACGATGCCCAATTGGCACTAAGGGACATAAAGTGTGCCAAGAAAACATCCCCCACACCATTACACCAGCACCACCAGCCTGCACAGTGGTTACAAGGCATGATGGATCCATGTTCTCATTCTTTTTACGCCAATTTCTGACTCTACCATCTGAATGTCTCAACAGAAATCGCCTGGCACCAACAACCATGCCACGCTCAAAATTGCTTAAATCACCTTTCTTTCCCATTCTGACATTCAGTTTGGAGTTCAGGAGATTGTCTTGACCAGGACCACACCCCTAAATGCATTGAAGCAACTGCCATGTGATTGGTTGATTAGATAATTGCACTAATGAGAAATTGAAGAGGTGTTCCTAATAATCCTTTAGGTGAGTGTATATATATATATATATATATATATATATATTATTGAATGTTAGTATAAATATATAAATTGGAATGTGTATTTTATACATTTTTATATATATATATGAAGTTAATATAAATTGCATTAGAACAAAAACATGTTTTAACAAAAAATCATTGCTCTCCATTAGCGATTTATCTTTAGCTTGTTTTTATTCTCATTGGTAATTCACTTCGGATAAACATGTCTGACAATTCAAGACTGTAAGTATAATTCATCCCTTGCTCTCAAAACAGAGGCAGAAAACCTCATGTCCTTCAGTCATCCGATGGTCACTTTTCATAACTGGGAATCCCTCACTCCCTTTCCTGCTTTTCATCCTTTATTCTTTTCCACCTGACAGTCTTTGGTGTGACAGCAGCCCCACGACATACATCCAAAAGAAAAACAACTTTACTTGTTGTTGAATGTTACACAATTCTCAGCGGGGGAATTTCTTTAGTGTACGTGACAGGAATCAGCAATGAGAGACTGCAGCAAGCTGGGTTATCCTCTAGCACTGAGAGGATTTCTCTATCCCTCCCTCCCCTTTCTCACTCAGCTCCTTTCCTGCTTTTCATGACTCTGCTCTAAAATGACAAAAGCTGTGTGCTAGTTGTTTATTGACAGAAGTGCTGTGAGGGAAAAAGAGAATAGAGGGATGGTGGAGAGGGAGAGTGGACGACTGGTTGTTTATTTGTTACACAACCTTTCCTCCTTTCACCACACACTCTCACACACATACACACACACATGAAAAATGAATGCTTTGCTGTCATTTGCTGAACATAGATACGTCTGGAGAGTGGTTATTTAAAGTGACGCACACACTTATGTCATCCAGTGTGAGAAGATTTATAGTAAGGTGGAGGGAGGGACTTAAAGTGTGTGTGTGTGTGCGTGCGTGCGTAAAGTTCGGTACAGCAGGGGAGAGAAAACTATACATAAAATTGCTTTTTTGTCTTTTTTATTAAACAGTGGTCTACTGAACAAATTGTGTCTCTTCCTTAAATTCATTTATAATTAAAAATGTCTTAAGGATAAAAAAAACTATCTCTGCTAATGCTGTAAACTATATAGGGAGCCCAACCTTACACATTACTATAATATTATAGGTTAATGTTTATTCTGTAACTAGCATTAAAGAGGAAGAGATGATTGTGTTCTCTCACGTTGTGGCCCGTTACACCCCTAATATGTGTGTGTGTAAATTAAGATACATTTATACCTAGAATCTGATATTTTTAAGTATTATAAGTATTACAAATGTTGTTAAAACAAATAACTGTTGAAAGTACAGAGGCAAAAACACATTCATATTTCCATATGTCTGGAAAATATTATTAATAATTCAAAATACTTTTAAATTAAAATATAAAATGAGTAAATCTATAATAATGAACATAATTTGAATAGAAGACGGTCTGTCTCCTTTAATGACTTAATTTAGATATTCACAGTCTGGTTCAACTTGATTGCTTGCCAAAGTTTAGTGAATTTGATCCTGAGACCTTTTTGAACCTTGACGGTTTTTCTTTTTGTGTTGACAGACTGGATGCAAATGTAATTGTACATGTTTAGGTATTACTTTCTTTTTAAGGATTTGATTTTTTTCACACTCATACTTCCGTTTTTTATTTTGAGCTTGTTGTGGTTGAGTGGTTAAAACCCCAAGATTGAAAAGCAAAGTTGATGCATCTGCCTTGTTATTTTTGTTCCAGTCCACAACCAATTCATGAGTTTGCTGTACTGTAGGACTGTACACGTCTGACTCCCCTCAATCCCTGACAACCATATACATAAACATGAGCATTCAAATACATTCTGTATGAATATGTGCATATCTAACTAAAAACCACCACCGCTGACACCCCCTGATGTTTTGTTTTCTTGTAATCAGACAAAAGCGACACAATAATATTAAATATGTTCATGGGAATTTGAATGGGAATCAGACATCTTAAAGTCTCTCTTTTAATTGCCACTTAAATTCCCTAATTCTGTTTTTTTACATCACGATTTTTATGTGCAACAAAAAACGGTCTTTCAGTCTTGTTGCAGCAACACAGTGCAGTGAATTGACTGTCTCTTCCCAAAGCCCTGAGAAATCTTGTTAAATGAAGCTGAACATCGAGTTACGAGGGATTTGGATGCGGAACAGATCAGCAAGAGTTCTTGAGGTCAGTTTAAGCCATAGACATATTTAGTAGATATTTTCTTCCAAGTATCAGTGCTGGGCATCTTTAAGCCAAACTAATACACAAGAACATATTTACATTCTGATAAGATGATTATGATATAGTATTTTTTCTAATTTCAGTCTATTCTTATAAAACACACCACTCGTTATGAATAATGTAATGCAGACCTTGCGGCAATGTTGCGGTAACATTAGCGTGATGATGAGCCTGTGTGTAAATACGAGATGATCTGCTCACTTCTCTTGGTGGAGAGCGTTATATAACAACCCACCGCTGTGGGTTGGATGATTGACTGATAAAGGGATATCTGCAGTCCTCACGCTCATGTATGCATATGTGCATGTGTGTGCGGTCTTGGAGGATCATGTGACATTGATGCAAAATGGCTCGTCCTGACAGTATCAACTAAGCATTGCAGATCGAGGGGATTAACGCATTTATACCCCCTGTGGCATACACATACACACACACACATCTTCTATATGTACACGCAGTCCTCACACTGTCTGACTGTCTACAGGGAACCAAACCGCACACGAACCATCACTAAGTCACTAGATATCTCTAAAATCAGTTATTGTAGCCACAGGGAACATTCCTCCGTTGTTATTTCACAGTCTTCCTCTTATTAACATGGCCTTTTAACTAGCTTCCACTATTTGTCTATGTTGCAATAACCTCCCTGGAGACTGGCCACACACACACAAACATAATTTGATTGCGTTGGTCTATGCGAGATAATAGACAATAAGCATCAATTAAATTGTCAGGGTTTTTTGACTGCTGTTCTCGGCTTTACTGTTGTCTCAGTTTCTCTCAACATAGGTTTATTGTGTACAAAGACTTTTATGTTTAACACAAGCATCAATACATGACTATATTTACAGTGAGAATAAGGTTACAGTCATAGAGTCAGGGTTTGACGACTGTACTTACTAACAGATGTCACTCTTGAATTATACTGTTCATGCAAAGCTTAAAGAAGCAGCTCAAATAATGTCTGTATAAATGAAAGCCCCTGCCCCTAAAATGTATTGTGCCTCTCTCTGATAATTGTAAATGATAATACTTATTAGTATAAATAGTATAATAAATAACAATACATAAGAGTCTTCAAACTACAGAAGCAGCAGGTAACGTTGAGCTAATATGGAAAAGTTACATTTATCCTACCATGCTACTCTAAAAGTTGCGGCAGCATGCGAGTTATGCTTAACTAAAATAAAAGTATAACTCGATTTCAGCCTCAGTCTTAGTCTGACAATGTCATTCGTTTTTATCCAAGGCAAGTGTTATTAGCTTGGGGAAATACATCTAGTGAAATGAAATCTTACATCCATATCCAACTCTAAATTGTAAGGAATTTATATCTTTGATATTTTATAATACACCAAAGCACAAACTACCGGTAAGGGTAAGGGGCGTGACGTTTCCGAAAAACGTGCACTAGGTGGTTAGCGAATCACAACACACTGGGACAGCTAATCAATCTTTGAGGGACTGGCTTCATAGAAGCAGGAAACCATCAGACCGTTTTTACAAGGAGGGGCAGAGCAGTGTAGAATAAAGGTAAAATATATGAAAAATAAATCAATTTTTAAAAAACGAAGCATGAACACATGTTACAGTGCACCCCACAAACACAATCAAGCCTTCGGAAAAAATGTGGTTTACCACCCCTTTAACACATACAACTTTTGATTTAAATAATGTTTTAGTAAATGCTGAAATTAATATTAACTAAGATTAATAAATGCTGTAGAAGTGCAGTTCATTATAGTTCATGTTAACAAATTTAACTAATGAAACCTTATTGTAAAGTGGTACTGATTTCATGATAGCTAACACTATATGCAACATTTGTAACATTATGTAACATTTACAACATCAGTAAAACTAAACATGAATTCCTCATAATTACCTTCTTGATTCTCACTGTTTTGTTTGGTTAAGTACATGATGATGCAACAATTTGAAGAGAATCTTGTTGAGGAAATTCACTAAAATCAATAGAGTGGTACAAGGATGCAAAATTTTGTTGGCCAAAACCCAGAAACAGAAGAGTTAGCATTTTAGCACTTTCGGTTCTACTGTCTTGAAGTCAATGGGTTTTTTAAAATGGGTTTTTGGTTAAATGCTTGAAATAATGTCTGTGGCGAGCACAAGCTCAAGATATTTTCACTTTTTCTTATAAAATACATCAGTAATACTCTCTTGTGATTTTTCTTAAAGCTTTCACTTGTCTTGTAAAAGGCGGTTGCTAACAAGTTGCTAAAAAAGGCTACAGTGGTTGTCGTGGACATTAAATGTCATTAGCCGAACAGGTAAACTCATCTACTCACTTATTGGCTTTCACAGCCTCGTTGTGTTTATAATCGCACTCTTGAAAACATTTCTAACTTGAACTTTCAGGGAAAATGTTTTTAAACAAAGACCGAGGGGCCGTTTACATGACACCGTTTTCAACTAAAACGTTTTGGCCATTCATTTACATGACAATGGCATTTTGGGGCCCTGAAAATTATAACTTTTGAAAACGGGTTTCAAAGTGCAAGAGTTTGAAAATGGTCTCTTAGCAAAGAGAGAGAGAGAGAGAGAGAGAGAGAGAGAGAGAGAGAGAGAGAGAGAGAGAGAGAGAGAGAGAGAGAGAGAGAGAGAGTGCGCGAGCGCAAGCGCAAGCAAAAGTGAGAAACATCTAAATAATAAAGTACCTTGAGATGTTTTTTTTTCTATATAAAATAAGTCCGGCTATGTTGACTGACTTGAGTGTCATTTCAAAGCGCTCTCAGATGAGCCGGAAACTGAATGAGCTTTAGAGATGCTACTGCTGGGCTGGGCTGCTAAAAATACCCAACTAGCGCTGCAAGAACCAAAACTTTCTAAACAAAAACAAGCTACATTTATATTTGAAAGATTCTCAGAATGATAATCATGACAATATGATTTCTTTAAGAGGTTCTGGGCAGACATGGGTTTGAAGGTTTAGGCTGCTGTTTGTAGAGGAGGAAGAGAGTATGGCACTTACATCTTTGGTAATAAAGGAGCTTAGCAGTGTCACAAAGGACCAGAAGAAAATTCCACTGCTCAGAATGATCTTTCTGTTGAAACGGTCCCCCAGGTAACCGAAAATGGGTGCGGCCACCATGAAACTGCAGATAAAGACTGGAAAGAAAAACAGAAGCAGAGCAGTCATTTTTAACATTCGTTGTCACATTTATCTCATACTTTGTACCGTCATGATGGCAATAAATAGTAAGTTCTGAAAAATACTTTCCACTTAAATCCAGGAAACAAAAATCCACATCCTTATTCTTTAAAATGACGAGGAAGCTTTCAGATTCCCTTTCTATATCCCTAATTCACTTCCTACCCACAATCCCCTTATGTGCTACTGCTCATTAAATCAATGGCCAGAAAAAAAACTACTCACAAGAGTACTTCGAACACAAGATTGCTTTAACCAAGCAGTTTAACATGGGGTGGTGATGGTGCAATGGATAAGACACATGCCTTTGCTGTGAGAGACCCGGGTTCGAATCCACTGTGAGACACCAATGTGTCCCTGAGCAAGATACTTAACCCCTAGTTGCTCCAGAGGTGTGCGACATAGCAATTGTAAGTCGCTTTGGATAAAAGCGTCAGCTAAATAAATTAATATTTAATAAATAAATTTGACAGTGTTGTGGCAAAAATTCTGTTAAACATCATCACTGCGTAAGAGACACTCAGAGACAAATTAATAAAAGGAAAGTATTTATTCTTGCAAGAATAGGTTCAGTCTAGTACACAGAAGTTACGCTGTGCAAGAGAGTGACACCCAACAGGAAGATATGAGACTGCCTTTATACTCTTTTCAAGGTTCCTCCTCACCCGCTGTACCTTTCACCCACCTAGATAAGGTCCTTACTGCTGTTCAGTTTCTACTTAAAGACACAAACTGGTACTGAAATAAACTGGCCAAAACTGACCGTCCCTAAGGTCAGAGGTCCTGTCCCATTTGTTCCTGAAACGTCACACACAAGCACGTACACACATATACTTTCATACATTGAATAGGTTCTTTCTCTTATGATACCTGTTTGGGATCAATGACTATTAAAATTTCTACTACAACAGCTTCTATATTTTTCATTTTTTTAACATTTATGTTTTATATATTCCATTTCATTGTTTCATATTTTGATAATTTCTAGATTTTTAAGGGTAACGTCCTTCATTCAATTTTGAGTATGTAGGTTTTTCATATTTTAATTTCACTTATTCCATTTTGAATGATTTATATTGTGCCATATTTTGATCATTTCTATATTTTCCATTTAACATCTTTTTCTTAGTTTCTAAATTTTCCTACAGTTTCATTTCAGTTGTTCCATTTTTTCACTGTTTCACTGTTTTTTTTCTCTGAATAATTTCTGTAGTTACAGTATACATCTCTGATATGTGCACCTAATAGACCCTTTACTTTCTCATGCCATGCAGATTGTACTCTTTTGTATATATACACTACACAGCTGCATACTTCTAGAACGTACTTTATTAACAGTCTTCAACTGCAGTAAATAAAGTACACTTGAAAGTATCTAATGTATAATAATTCCAGTAAAAGTCCAAGATGCCATAATCATTGTGTAAGATTTCTTAATCCTGCAGTTGCTGATGTGACAACTCCAGTTGGGTGTGCTGAAAAAGGCATCCAAAATGCTTTTGTAATGAGTCTGCATAGATGGCATGAGGTAATAATGCTCATTAACTTCAGAGCTGCAGATTTTGAGGATTTTTGCCATCTGCATAAACATTGCAGTGGTTGTGAGTGTGTTATGCAAAGTGAGGATGTGATTATGGTTTGCAAGCTTTCAGAGAAAGAGAAATACAGTGCTAAAACAGTCTAAAACCCGCACATAGTACAGTCCCATGATATTTAATAATAAATCGACATCCTCTTTTGTGCTGTGCTGAGGTTGAGAGACCTTGGTAACCAAGTCGGAGGCTATAAAGTCTGGGCTGAATTTCTAGCTGTCTCTCACCCTTGATCAATGGCCATGTTTGGATATTTAATAACTCCCCATTTTTGAGGAAGGCTGAATTTGCTGAAGCCACCGGAAACATTGCCCTGTGTTATCCTTGGCTGCTTGTTCAAGCCAAACTCAACCCGACTTGAGTATATCCACTCTAGAAACAGGCACGGAGTCTACGCCGAGCCTGCTGGGAAATCAGTGCTCTATCCACACACTCAAACCTGTACAAATTACAGCAGAACTATATGCTAAATGATCTGCTATTTCATCCCTGACTTCACTCGCTTAGTGATCGTAATTAGGCTGCCTTTGAAATCTGTCCCAAAATAGAAAAAGACCTAAATAAATAAATTCAAAACAACAGTGAGTAAACTATGTTTAAGAGATTTAAAAAAAGTCAGAGCTCGACTTGTTTACAAAAGCATGCATCAGGCTAGGCTAGGTCTGATTTGATAAATATGCTGTAAACATGACAGGGAAGAGATGAGAGTGAAACTGGCGCTCTGTTGCACAACTTGCAAAACTGAAGACACAGGATTCAAACATCACTTTTTTGTTTCACGACAAGCAAAAAGTCTCATAATGAAACTGTTTGCATGTCATTGCTCTGTCAGTAAGTACCACACATCATCACAGTCCTTTCCTATTAACTATTTTGCTGTTACCGCACACTGTGTATAAGAGCAGGGGTTTTCCGACTTTTCCCCCTTCATACACTATAGTTAAGTTTGGGGTCAGTAAGATTTTTTAATGTTTTTGAAAGACTTCTCTTACACTCATCCAGGCTGCATTTATTTGATCAAAACACAATAAAAACAAAAATACAGCTTCTATTTGAATATATTGTAAAATGTAATGTAATGTGATCAAAGCTGAATTTTCAGCATCTTCAGTTTTCAGTGTAACATGATCCTTCAGAAATCATTCTAATATGCTGATTTGCTGCACATTTATTATTATTATCAATGTTGAAAACAGTTGTGCTGCTTGCTATTTTTAAGGAAAAGTTCAAAATAACAGCATTTATTTGACAGAAATATTTTGTAACACTATGATCTTAACAGTCACTTTTGATAAATTGAATGTCCTCGCTAAATAAAACTATTACTATACATAATATAAATATGAACAATTCTTACATTACATTATAACCATTTCATAAATTAACTGACATATTGTGAAATCTTTTTTATTGTATTCAAATATTTAGTGGTCCTTCTAAGCAGAATATCGCAGAGATGATATGAACAGAAATCCCACAGGCTATGATCCATCTGAGTACAGCTCAACTTAAGCAATTAACACCTCTCCTCCCTTCACCCTGAGCCATCTAAGCCATGTCTTCTGTTAATTCCTCAGTTAATGACCTCAGTCCTTGTCCGTGTTCATCACATCATATATAACTTTGCACATCAATTAAACCTGTGTGTGTGTATCTCTCTGTCTCAGTCAGAGAGAGACAGAACATATGGACCAACACCATACACACAACATGTGTGCAGTGAACGGCTCCTGAAATATTCATGTATCATCTTTCCCAGATGAACGGTTCACTCGGAATTAACATGTTAAACAGATCAAGTTGTTCACTCTCACTAGGGTGGGTTTCACATTAAGGACAGATTCTTGACAGAGGGACAAAGACTAGACTTTTACATTTAGTCATGTAGCAGATGATAATTCAAAGCGATTTACAAATGAGAAATAAAGTAGCCAAGCTAAAAGAGCAAGTAGGCTACATGCTTTTTTTTCCCTATACAAGCTTTAGCTTAGAAAAAGGGCAACATCCTGTTTACAAAGTCTGCACTATAATTCCATCCACAAATAAAGCAAACATTATCTCCATGCTCAAATAAATGACATTCAAAGATAGGAAACAGCTCTCTAGAATTCTGGTCGCTCAACTCGGCCATTTTGCTAATATTTTTCTATAATGACTAATGAACTTTACTGTATATTGAACATTATTCCAATCAACTGCTTCAATTCTCACTACTAACTAAATAACTATGACTTTTGCCTCAATAAACTCCTAATTACTGCTTATTGACCGTTAGTAAGGTAGTTGTTATGTTTAGATATTGGGTAGGATTAGGAATGTATGGTCATGCAGAACAAGGCATTAACATGTGCTTTATAAGGACTAATGAACAGCCAATATCCTATAGTAATATCCTATTAAACTAGTTAATAGTGAGAACTGGACCATCAACTAACGTGTTACCCAGCTTTCTTATAAAATAATTATTAATTTTTATTACTTTGCTAATTTAACTACTATTAACTTTTTAAACACGTGTTAAACATTTTTAACAAGTAAAAAAAAAACATGGTGCCCTGAAGAGGTTTAATGTGTTTATCCTCTGCAATTTGTTCTGACCTGAAGTTATTCGCCTGAAGCTCTTCAGCAGAAACATACTTCCTCATAATGGTATTTCTGACATGGCTTAAGGCATGTCACATACCTCACCTGTCCTTTCAGGTGACAACTGTGGGAATTTTCTGCTTTATATGACCTTCAATGGTGTTCTTCGGAGAGGATTTATTAAGAAAACACATGTAATGTGTTTCAAGTGGCTGATTCATTGCCTGTAAATGTAATTCTGGATTCCCTCTCTTTTAGAGCTCAATGTTCCTCTGTCACTCATCGCTACTTGCCTTCTTTTTAAAATTCATACCTTTCTTATCTCATACTAAATTCATACCTAAAATTCATACTTTTCTGACAGCCTTGAAACTGTCAGAAAAGCTCCAAGATAGATGAGTGTACACACTCACATTCCTGTGTCATCCTCCTCTTTTTTTCCTTAAGGGATGAAAGATGATATAAAGAAGGATCACATCCCATCACCATTCTGACAGAGAATGACAAACACTGCACCTTTACCTCTTCCTTCCTTGCTTGCTTTCTTTAACCCGTCTGTCAGAGCGTGGTGACCCTCCATATTCGTTTTTTGTCACGCAGGACCCTACTAGCTCTTCAATTTTATATTCCATAACAAGTTAGCCTCACAAAGTATTGCTGTTTGCCATGCTGTGCTTTAGCAACAGGAAGCAAAGAAAATAATGTGTTTTGTATATCCTACCCACAAATATTGAAAACCATCTTGGAGACCATGGAAAAGTCCTTTCCTGGAATATTTCTTTGGGTTTTACACAAACTTTGCATTATGTTTGCAGTGGAAGAAATGGTTTCAATGACAGTGGTGCAATAATTCATTGTAGAGAGTCAATGTAGCTTTGTCTATGGCACACAGACTTATAATATGAGACTCAGACTATACTAATAATAGACACATGGAGGATATAGGTGAATGTTGCATGCAAATGGACCCCAATCGGTGTCTGTATATTCTTTCTTTCTTTTTAGGAAACACTGCTGTACAATTTAAAATAAAATTTCTTCATGTGATACACTAACTTTACAGTCCCTCCAGAAAAACGCAATTATGCGATCACATAATTCAATGAATAATCAGCCAAAGTCCGCAAATTTATGCGGGGGCATAATTTTATGCATTATGAAACATTATGAAGTGACGTAATTATGCGACGTGAACATCATCGAAAAGCTGTAAAACAAGAAGCACACATTTTATTTTTTTAGATTTTATTTATTAATTTTTAGAGAAGTTGTAGCATATACCTTTTGTAAGCTACAGAACTTGTTTGACTCAATGTTTTGTAAGTTTGAGTCATGTGTTTATTAAGGCCTGAAATAAAACAAGATGAGAACTTAAATATCGTAGGAAGTAATAAGAAATTAGCCTAGTGAGAACAGGTTGTTGGGGGAAATCACTTTTTTCTCTCTTTTTCATCAAACCGCAGTTTTTGCAAGTTCCCGCAATTTCATCGTATAAAATTGCATAAATATCCCGCATATTCCATTGCATTTTTTAAGAATACGTGCTGCATAATCAAGGATTTTTGCCTGTAACAATCACAAAAAAACTCCAAATTTTTCTGGAAGGACTGACTATAAGGTTGCATATCTGAAGAAACTGTCTGTACTTCCTCCCTGTATCTGTATGACACTGCATTCTATGTACATACCTAAAGTCTAACCGTCTGCAACATACCAATGCTCTGATCCAAATGCAAATTCTCTTTAAAAGTTTACAGACAAGGAACAAACAAATTTTTGCCACAGTATCTCATGTCACACGCCTGAAGCATCTCAGTTTTGAATTTGCAGCTGATGCTTGACGATAGAACTCCTTAATGAAATAGCAGAGATGCCAGCTCACATTCTGCTACCTGTAAATCGCTATGAACAGAGGAAACCCAACCTGTTTCTGTTGATGCAAATTGCATAATGTAATCATTCGCTTTAAATCACATCGCACAAAAACATTAGGTGTGGCAGAGGGCCAGAGAGTCACTGTTGCATTTGAAACATTATGCTGGTGACATGGTCTAATGTCAAGCTCTTCAAAAAGTTTGTGTCAGGCCACTTAATAGGCTCATTTGGCTATTTTGCACTTCTAGACAACACATATTTGGGCTGTGTCAAAATAAAAGAAGCATCCAAAGCTCCTACACGGCCTTCCTCACACAGCCAATGGCGATTTGAGCCAGTGTGGGTGAATGTGATTTAACAGGCAGAAGTGGGTCATGTGTGGTGGGCTAGCTGTGGATGACTAAACTAATGACATCACGCCGCATTTAATTGCTTGGATATCTTTTATTTGCAGTGTTCAAATAACGCCTCAACTTCGTGACTCAGTCTTCAATCGCAGTTGAAGTAGGAGTGAGTGATGTAATAAGCGTAGGAGTAGCCTCAGAAACTAAGACACCTAGATTCATAATATACACCTCTGAAATCAGTATCAATCAATGGTCAATTTCAAACCATTTTAATTTAACAGATCAGATTAAATCTTATTAAATTAATTGTGTGTTTGAGTGGCTGTGCAGGCTGAATCTAAGGATACGTATAATGCTGCCTTTGATCAAAGACCAAAGCTTAACTTGAGACATGTTACTATGACAACAGGACTATACCTGTACTGCACTATGCAGTTTGTGACTCAGTCTACAGGAATTACCATCCCTTTAACCAGCATTGTTTCGCTATCAAGGAGAAGCACGCTCGGCCATGAAGCCTTTACCTGTGTGACAATAATGACTTCTGTTCTCCTCTAATCATTTCTTTTAGATGGCAGTCAGGCAGTGTGTGAGTGGATGTTTGGGCATAGAAAAATCGTGACTAGCTAGTCTAAGCAGAAACGGTCAAGAGGACACGCATAGATTCGCACAACCTCAGGGTGGAAGTCAACACAACTTCCACTCCACGGCTGAATGTGCAGAAAAACTTTCTGAAGACAAAACCGTCAGGGCTCCAAGTTCATTTTGAATGGGTTATGAAACCTTTCGCATACAAATTGCTGGCATTGAGATGGAAAGCATTATACAACAAGTTAATAAGGGGAAAGCTAAGCTCAGTGAGCATCGTAGTTAGCCGGAAAGTATCAGGTACAACCTTGATTTAAAAAGCTCTGTTCAGTGACAAACATTTTTTGTCTTTGCATCATGAATGCAACATCACTTGAAGAGTGAATAATGTCAAACTGTATCTGTAGAAACAAAGCTATGGATCTTGATTATTTGCTGAAAAACTGAACTAACTTGTAAAAGTTAATTTGTAGGAGAGCTTCACTTAAATTGTGAAATGGACAAGATAGAAACATCTTATTCTCTGAGCATTCAATTATCTTTGAATCAACAGTATAATAAAACACATTATTTCAATCTATATTTTTGTTTCCCTGTAAAAATAACACAAAAAAAACCTAAAACTCCTTAACAGTGTTTGAGACAGTTATTCCCTAAAAAAGTCACTAATTGCGTAACTTACTTTTTATAGAAAAAAATGTATTACGTTACTTTTGCGTTACTTTTTCTCATCTGCGCTGGGCTTGATTTTTTTTTCTTTTTAATAACAAAAATATATATATTCGGCAAATGTAAAATCCCTTTCACACCAAAAGTAAAATGAATAAGCCTCAGACTGAATGAAATGCAAAATCACACCTGTACAGTAGAGGGCACCGCTCAAACAAACCTTTCAGCTGTGCTGCCATTCTGGATCGCAGAAGAAGAAAGTACAAAACTCTTACTTCAGAAATAAAAAATAAAAAATTAAACAACTGTGAGGTTTAGCAAGTAAATTTTTATTATTAGTATACCGGTAGTTGAATTGGATCATCGAAGGTCGGCAGCAAAGACTAAATACATTGTGTTCAATGTTTCCCCTACAATGTATTCAGCAGCGGCGCAGCGCCACCGCAAAATCTTTCCATGATCAGTAATATCACGACATTCACTTCATTCACTTACACACCTAAAAACACTGAGACATGGCGACCGGTGGCGCTGCATGCGGTGGCTCTGAATCTACTTGTTGACAGGAAGGATCTTTCTTCCAAAAAAGGAAGAAAGAGTCACATATGGAAATATTTTCGATTAGGCTAATGTCACGTTGCCATTAGGGGCCGTTCACATAGCGCGTTTTTTGCGCGTGAAAAATTGGTTATTTCAAATGCGGCATGCGCGCATCAGGGCGCACATAATAGAAGCGACGCGGTGCGCTCGTTTTTCCAAGCACGCCTCTGTTCATGGTTGCATGTTGCAGAGTTTGCATTTCACTGTTTTATTTATATTGAGGAATACTAATACTGAATCTGTTTTTGTGCAAGTGAGATGAGTAAATCATGTTCACATTTCCTAGAACTACAATAACTATTATGTTCACAGTTCACACAGCGCACACAACACCTCTGCACTTACTCATGATTTCTCTCAACATAGGGACAGGAGAGCTGTCAGTCAATAAATGGAAAAACAAAGCAACTTTCATTACTTATTTGAAAAAGTAACTCAGATATTTTGAATATTTAAAAGTAATGCGTTACTTAATTTACTAACTTGAAAAAAGTAATCTGATTACATAACTCACATTAGGCTTGTAATGCATTACCCCCCAACACTGCTCCTTAAAACAAGACACATTTTCAGTTGGTATCTTAAAGATTATTTTTCTCATACACACTTATATATATATATATATATATATATATATATATATATATATAAATTATTTTTTTTAACATACACTTTTACTCAATGGGTTGTGCTATAAAAAAATAAAGTAGTAAATGTATATTGTTTTAAGTATGTTTAGATGTTTAGTGAAAAATATAGATTAAAATTATGTTTTTTGTAGTGTAGTTAAGTTTATGAGTTTGTCATGTTTATTATTGAGTTTATTATTGAGTAACCCATAATGAGTTTATTATGAGTTAAGTTTATACGTTTATCCACTAAAAAAATCTCATACTTGGAAGGTTTTAGATACATTAATCAGTGTCAGTAAAATGCATGTCAAATGCGCATTGTTGTTCATGCGTGCCAGATCTGACCCTGACTGAGGTCACCTGTTCTTCTGCTATAGGAGCTGAGATGTTTATAATCGGCATAATAAAGCAATAGGAGATATGTCACATCATATACCATTCAGTTTCTAAATGAATGGCATATTTCTGCCATGATGACAAGTACAGTATGTTGTGCTTTGATGTGTGAAGAGGATATTCCTGCTAAAAAAACATAAGTGGAATGCTTTAGTGGAATGCTTTCTCTTTCTTTTTCTCGATTCGACTGAAATGCTGATGTATTAACTGATGCTAGGTAATGTTCATGGGAATATAAATTGTAAAATATTTGAGCTGAAAAACAAGTCCTTAGATGGTTAAGAAGCTGTATTGCTGGTAAAGAAGCACTCAAAATTGCCTAAGAAAGTGTAGACAAGGAGTGTGTGTTCTCTCTATCATTGAACAAGAGTTTTGTTTTTGTTTCAGCAGAAACCACTGGACAATGACTGAGTCAGGTGCATGGAGATATGCAGATACTGCATTTCTAAAGAAAAAAGGAGCCTGCATTACATGGCCGCATTTAAATTACATAGTTTGAGTGACCCAATTCCGATCTTTTCCTCCCATGTGGCACAGATCGGATATGACACAAGAACCTGTAAGCAGGAAAAAAGCACATGGATTCCGTTTCAGGCCTCATTCATATAGAAATAAATCTGATATAAATCGGATAAGTGCATTTGCTTCTACCACGTAAACAAACAGATCGAACATTACCCTGTCAATGCAAGTCCTACATCACTGAAAAAGCCACAGTGGCAAATGATGGCAACTCATGTGAACACCAATCACGATCACAAGACTCTTCAATGGTGCAAAGGAGGACTAAGGCTCAAAACAATGTTTTGCTGTCCATTGCAAATCACACCATATTTACTACCTTTTCGGCTTAAGCTTTTCCGAGTTGTTTTGCAAAGTGAATAGTGTAAATACAGATGTCAGATATGGGTCACTTTTAAAAGAAGATGTAAGCTGGTTCTCAAAAAAATAAAGTGGATATAGTCAACAAATCGGAATTGGGCATCAAGACCTGCACTGTAAATGCGGCCTATAAGCTACGTCACACTTATTCAGGAAGTTACAGTTTAGTTTGGTAGGATATTTATAGTTCCTCACCTTTGAATGACTATTGAGGTTTATTAAGCCTGTTATGAAATGCTAAATACATGTTAATACCTGGAGATAAAATACCATGCATAAGTCAGAACGATTTTTTTAATGCATCTGATAGAAGTCTCTTTTGGTCACCAAGGCTGCATTTATTTGATCAAAAATACAGTAAGACTGTAGTATGGTGAAATATTATTACAATTTAAAATATCTACTTTCTATTTTAATATATTTTAAAAAGTAATTTATTCCTGTGATGGCAAAGATTGTTTTGGGAACCGTTATAACCGTTATACATAACCGTTATACCTTTTTTTCAGGTTCCTTTGATGAATAGAGAATATAATTTATTTGAAATAGCACATATTTGTAACTTTATAAATGTAACTACTGTTAATTTTTAAAAAGTATTATTCATTATTTCAAAATGATCTGATACCTGATACCAATCTTTTAAATGGTAGTGTGCATAAATATTGTATTAAGCATTCTGGTTGTAATTTTACAACAAGTTTCCTAAAAAATATTAACGCTGTACTACAGTAAAGCAGTGGTTTCCGAAGAATTTAAGATGCAACCTTTTTTTTTTTTTTTTTTTTAATTTACATAACCCATATATACACAACCATTTACATGCAATCAAGCCAAGTGGCATGAAAGGCAAGAGAGGACCAGGCCTGAAACTGTACTTTGTGGTTTTGTTTACATTTATGCAACAATTGGTCATGAGTTTTGTTGTTTCTGTTTATTTTTGTTATTAAAGTTACATTTTTTACATTAACTGTTACATTTGCCGGTTATCACATCCTTCTTCCCTGAGTCTTTAACTTTGTAACATTTATACATTTTCCTTTTTTTCAGTTTGAAAACCTGTGCTGTAAAGTATTTGCTGTACCAACACGTTTGAAACCACATAATAAACGGATACAGTGAATTATGAATGTCAGATCCATTCATTTCTCAGCGTGCTGAGACAAATGAGAGTCTATGGACTTTGCAGGTGCAGAGCGACAGATGCTGAGGAAGTGACATTAAACAGGAAACTCTCTGACGCCTGTGTATATTTGTGAATGTGGATAGTTGAATACCTGCCTATGTCTGTTCTCATTGTGTTTACAATCTATAGAGGCCTCAACAGAATAAGAGAGGATGTCGAGTTGTTTGAGAGTAAAAGACAGCGCAATGAATCAAGCCAAAACAAACTGATGAAAGTATAGTAGAAGATGGGAACAAAGAGATTAAAAGCTCAGCTTTTCTTGAAGGATATTCTGTAAAACACAGTAAACAGAGGTCACCTCATGTACACTGTGTGTTAATACAGTGAGATTAATGGTCCTAAAACTTACTGTATTATTAAAACACTGAAATCCAATACATCAATTCAGGGAGATTGGTAGGATGGGTAGTTTATATTAGGTGCTGCTCTAACAGTACTGAACAACCAGTCAGTAACTAACTAATATCTGACAAAACTAAATAATTCCAATTTACAATCAATCTTTAAAAAGGAAACTAAACTGTGACCTATCAGACGCTCCGATGTCATTACTAGCAGATGATACTCCTAATCCTGCACTGGAATAGAATGGACACAAATTTACATAACTGTATAGCCGCTGGAAACATGCATGCAAAAATACACCATCCACCATCACTTCTCATACACTTCTGTCAGTGTTTTGCGTTAGCAGCAAGGAAAATGGATGCGTCACACACTGTAAAAAATTATTCCGCATTTAATTTTTTTGTAAATTGATACAACTTGCGATTTCTGAATTTGTTAATCTCTAGTCTCTAAGTTGACTTAGACTATAGTATGTGCTGCCTCAACTTAAAAACATATGCTGAACCAGTAAGGTTAGTCTCATTATTTATTGCGATATCAGATCACGTGAAACGCGAAACAGGTCTCCTTCATCGGCCACGCTGGAGAGTTTATTGCCAGATGATTTAATTCTTTCTATTATCATCAAATCTGGTAAGTAAATATTCATTCATATGATGTAATAAGTTGTAAAATGACATATGTGAAGTAATCATCCATATGGTTCAGTATCAACTTTTCTGTATCACATTGGACCGTTGCTAATCCAGTTTGGCAAGTTATGTATGCTTGCTGATAACTAACTAAACTATATTAATAACTAAACTTAAACTGACACTTTAAGATTTTTCACATTAATAATACCCCTTTAACAGAAATAACTTTAAAACATATGAAATCTTCATATATTTTAGCCAAGTAAAATTAAACAAAGTTAAACAATGAAAATGGATGTCAGGCCATCGAAGCAGGGGAAAAAAATTCCCCATATGAATACACTTTCCATGCATTTTACAAATACATTTTTATCTTTAAACTTTATGCAATTGCAATACCATTTATTCCTTTAAATATGTGAGTTTGTTCTTAACATTTATTGATTTGTAGGGAACAATAAAATCGTTTGTATGGAAAAATCTGTTATTTATTTGGTTGAATGTGCTATTGCAAGTTGAGAAAATATGCCAAATTAAGTTCAATGAACATACATTTTAGTACAGATAACTTGAAAATTTAAGTTATTGTCTTTCAACTAAACTTCGTTATTTGAAATAAGTTGCTGGGTCAACTATTTTAACGAAGTATTTTCAACTTAAAAAGTTGACAAAGTAGATTAAGTAAATAAAACTTAACTGAGTCAAAGCAAAAATATAACTAAAAAATTTAAGTTGAGTGAATACATTTTTTTACAGTGCTATGTCTGTTCAAAATGGTTCAAAAAGCTGATAAAAAATGCTTAGCCATTAGCTCAGCGACTTGAGTCCATTAATTATCCACCCATAATCGGTCCCTGCTCATAGAGAAAAAAGGTTCCATAAAGATTTTTTTCGCCCCTCATTAGAAATGTGCTTGAGTGAAGTGGGTTTAATAGAGATATCCTTAAAACATGGCTAAATGTACTTATGTCAAACAGCTGAGGCATATCACGATAAGACCAAAGTTGTGACAATTTTTGATTTCAGTTATAGGTCACAAGGCCACATCGTTCAGATTTTTTACTTTTCCTTTGTGACATTTGCAAAACTATACTTTTTGAACATAAACATACACTGTTTTTATAAGACAGAAAAAATAGGAATAATGTATTGAGTACTGAATGAAAAAGAAAAAAAAGCACTCTCATGTGGTTTACAGCATAGAGTATCAGTTTGTATTGGAGTACACTGTTGTTTTTCTGTATGCCCATGCTAACTGCCCTTCTTTTCTTTATTTGAAAGTGGTTAGAAACAAAAATGTGTGCGTTTGTTGGTTTGTGGGAGGGAGAGCTGGAACAGTTTGTGGATTAGTGCAGGTTAATGAGGCTGTCCCAGTAATTTTTAAACACAAAAATTGCAAATTAGTAATTAGCACAAACTCTACAAAGTGAAAAAAAGCCCTCTGGGATCTAAAAATGGATACACTACACCCATTAGAGATATGGTTGACTGTGCTCATGCTTTGTATAGGTCCTATATACAATAGGACACAAATGACAAAGTTGATGTTAATGCAGCAGAGTGCTTATGGTAGGTTTTCCGGTCTCCATAATAACACAGGTTTTGCTTTACAAATACATTTTGTCTGCATTCTCTAACTACTCGAACAATCTCAGAGGCCAAATGTCTAATGAATGATGTATCATAAAACTATGTAAGGCACTAATCTTTCTAAATATGCTTCAGAACAATTTATATTGTGAAAAGTGTTACTGCAACTGACAACTCCATTTTAAAGAACACAATGACTAAGCTTAAAGACACCCATAAACATACACCTGCTGCATACCACTGCTGATGAGAACAGTCAAAAGTATGAAAAATATTCCCTTTTCCTGCCTGGATTCTCCTCTATACTTTAAATCTGTCAGGGAGGTTTAAGACGCTCTGTTCTCGGTGTAGAATTACCACAACAAATTATGTAACATTTTAAAGTAAAACCTGATGCTTCCTCTTTAAATATCTATAGAGGATTTCAAGGAAATGTCCTGAAATAAGTGAAATTTCCATCTAAGGATGTTTTTGCAGAAATGTTTACAGATATATCTGATGGAAATGCTAAATATTGATTTTCACAATTTTCAGTTTAAAGGTACACTGTGTAGTTTAAGTATTTTATTAGCTAAAATCAATGTCTTTATTCATAAATACGTCCTCATTGGTGTAAAATTACCTCTACAAACAATCTGACTTTTAATCCTCGTAAGCGAAGAATTTCTTATCTTTATTTACATTGGACGGGCAGGCTTCCATGTCGTTCCACCATTTTGAAAAACTATAATAGCAGAGAGGGACAAAAAACACTAGCCAACCTCAACGCGTTTCCACAACGCGTTTTCGTTCAGGGCAAGCGTCACGTGACTGAAACCAGCTGAAATGGACAAGGAGATCAGTGAGAGGCAGTTGTCACTGTCCCAGCAAATTTGAAAGGCTGCATCGCACGGTACTTAATGCAGGATCATACTTATGCCGAGCCACAGGAGAAGGAATCCTCATCGCCAAAAAAGCGATATCGGGATAGCTTTTCTCAGACATGTTGTCATAGCTTCTTGGTACATAATGGCTACCGCAGTTGCAACACACATTTGAAAAAGCAAGGCACTAGAGCACTATTCGTTTCAATGCAAAATAAAATTTCACCGCTAGATGGGAGAAATTCCTACACAGTGTACCTTTAAGTTCTATGAAATTCTAGGTTGATACTTCAAATGTCTTGAAAACTAGTTTGGAAACACTTATTGTAAACTGCTTAACATTTTTACATTTCTGTAGTGCTTCTGTCAGATTTTTGCAGTGGCATTTGGCCTCCAGACAGAAGCCGCTGTAATAGCTATGAAGGATGTATCTGCGCACCTACCAAGAGACTCCACCTTTGGCTTTTTCTCACCTGACCTTCACGCTCATGCATACCTCTGTCAGAATTCCCCCATCTGAACATCATCAGCATTCCTCTCTTTTACTTCATTGCAGACCATTTCAGGCTTCAGTAGTCTTGGCTTACCAGTGTGGGTGTGTTTGATTTATTTGTGTGAGTGCACATATGTTTCTTGGCATATTATATGCAAGTTGTTGGGTAAAGCTTCCCTGAAATAGGCCACACTGTTTGTAGCTTACCAGAATGTAGCATGACATATTTTTTTTTTTTTCAAACACCACTATTAGCTCTGCCAAGGTTCTGGGGTGAACCCTTACGATTGTATTGCCCGCATGTGGAAGTGGTGGTAAATGGTGTTAGGTTGTTACGCTTTTCATCACTCACTATTAGCTCGCAGCTGCACTTGTGCCTTTCAACAGATCTGAGAGGCAGAAGAGGAGTGCCACTGATAAAAGGAAGATCAACTCAACACTTTACAGATGAATAGTGTTAGCAGAGAGAGCGTGTTGGACATTTACATGATGTGTAGGCACACATTATGCACAGAAACACACTTTTCTTTGAGGAAACACAGTTTCACTTTTTACAACCTTCTACACATAGAATAATAACACCACAGCCTAGTTTAAAATGTTCACTGGAGGTTTTAAATTGAATCCAGATGAAGATTTATATATTTAAAATTCTCATCGGTTTAGTGCACAGGAACTGATCTGGACGAGCTATTTTGAAGCTAGCTTCCCAAGCTACCAGATAATCATAATTTGAGGTACTGTAGTTAATTTTGAACAGATTCATTTTCTATTTCTGTTAAACCATCTTTTGATTCCTTATATTAAAACAACTCATTAAAAGTTTTCAGAAATTGTCATTAAATACAACAAATAAAACTAGAAATGCTCTAATTTGTATAATGAAAACAGTGGCGAATAGCAACATTTAAGTATTTCACCACAAAAAGACAAAGTCTCACGCAAGGACTTGTAATGAAGCAGTCCGAATGGAATCATGTGAAGCAATGAATCGTTTCTTCTGACAGGTTTTTTATTAACTCTCTGAACAAACTGTTTTACTAAAATGAATCGTGAAGCAGCGAAACACTTATTTGCACAAGCCATTTGGTACAAACTGTCGAAAGCAAAATGAATCAGAATTCTCAAAACTATTCGAGAGACAGGACAGTTCAGGAGATTGTGTGATTCCTGCATGACTTCACTCAGATCTCAAGCTTCATGCAAAACATAATGTGACACAAAATTATTATAGAGCATCACACTTGTCACGCTACACTGTTAATCTTTGGAAAAATTACTTGTTACTGGAAAAGCTACATTATTGTGAAAAGAGCTGAGCCATTGTCACCCTTTTGGAAAATTTACTGTAGTTAAATTGGTTGCAGCACTACTCTTAATTGACCCTTCGCTAAGCCCCGCCCTCCCTAGTTACTGTTGCTACGCCTGTCAAGCTTTTGTGTCTGGCACGTCTATTACAGTGTGTATGCACCGGTGTCAGACATTTCCAATGTCTTTATTTATAAAAATTAGTAATTTTTGGCGAACATGTGAAATATCTGAGAGAGCAAGACAAAGGGGACTGCAGTGTGCATTCGAGCGATATATCCACGAAATAATATGCAACAAATTAGCGAATAATTTCATTCAAATTGAAGCTAAAGTCTATAGTCCCAGCGCAAGCAGCCGCCGCCTCATACGCTGACCATTCAAATGGGAAACACACAGCTATTTTCGTGCACAGCAGGGTAAGTGAAATGTGAAAATAATCTAATAATTATATATCAAACAGTTTATCCATACATTTTGTGGAATAACACTAACACCGGGCGGGCCGCGATCAGATTGGGTTAAAGTTACTCAGTCAGGGGTAACGTTAGTAGGCCGTCGATTAACGAAATGCTGAAATACAATTTGAAGTATGTCAGTGAGCCTCCGTCTTGTCTTTAATCGTCTTATTTTACGTTAAAATATATGCATTATGAACAAAGAGCAGTCATTATTTCCAACTTCCAAGCAATATGTGTTTTTGTTAATCCTGTGGACATGTAGTTGTGAATGTGGTCTCCCACACTGCTGATCCACGCACATCATTTCTCCTCTTGGCTTTTAGATTTTCAGGAAGGAAAAAAATTCCACTCCCCCGTCCAAACTTTTAGGATACCGGGTATCAGATTAGCACAATCCATACGCACAACGCTTCGGCATGTTTCACTCGCTCGAAAGCTTGCCAGACCTCCCGCGCCTAGTTACGGTTGCTAAGACACGATTGGCCAGTTGCGATTTTCGGGCGTGGCTTAGCGAAGGGTCAATTAGTCAATTACCTCCCAATAGTCCAGAGGAAATTTGTCCTGACACTGAAATTCCTTTAATATGGACATTAAAGATAAAAAAGTAAACCACATGGGAAATGGAGCTTTAACTGTATTTTATAATGGCCTTGGTTAGAAAGCAGAATTAAGACAAGAAAAGATAATATCCTGTAATTTCCTTGCTTCCGGCTGGTTAGACTCCGTGTTATAGCTGGGAGCTGGTGTGTGAGAAGCGTGGGATATGGGCTTTTTCAGTGGATGTGGAGTTTTCCTCTCCAGCCCAGAGCTGTACATCTAATGATAGGCCAGCATTCAAATGACAGAGTGAGTAAATGTGTGTGTGTTTGTGTCAATGCTGAGGTCCTTGCCAAAGCTGTTAAAACCAATGTGACAAATTTACTCACAATTGGTAAATCCAAATGCACACAAACCCTCACGTACACACATATATTCTATCATAGGATCACACCCATGATCTCTCTCTCTCTGAATGTACTGTAATAAATGATTTGACCTTGGTTGATGAAGCTGTATTGTGTGTGGATGGGTGGTTCTGTCCACAGGGGACAGAGAATAGACCCTCGCCTTGTATTGATTTCTCCATGTCTTTCTCGTACAAGAAAATACACAAAGTTTATGCTATGCCTAATCTAATTCTAATGTCTGAGGGATTTTGGGTCATTGTAAAAAATGCTTTGTTGTGTTGAACACTGAGAGAGCTTCAGAAGAGCTTTTGCCCTTTTATACGCTCTCTCCATTCCTGTCCTCCCTTTTTTACAGGGAAACTGTCCAAGCAGACTCTTTAAATTTAAGAGAGGATGCCTTTGTGAATCTAATATGAATGAGGTGGGCCACTCACTGGCTTTGTGGTTAATGCTTGCTGTGATTGGCATGAAGCCCTGTGAGAGTGAGCTGAGGATCAGGGTGGGGTTTAAGGGGGATCAATGAAGCCCCGTCCCCTTTGAGACATGGCCTAAAAATTCCCAGTTTCTGTTGGCGCTTTTCCACTGCATGGTACGGTACGGTTCGGTTCGGTACGGCACGATTTGGCGCTTTTCCACTGCATGGTACGGTACGGCTCGGCTCGGTACGGTACGGCTCTCTTGTGGCACTTTTAAACTGCATAGTACGGTACAGTACAGCTCGCTTCGGCTCGCTTTAAATGGTACCACCTCTGTTGAGGTTCCATTGTATTTGCGAGACATCAAACCCGCTAGATTTAAATAGCCAGTAACAGCCACCGCTGTAGCACCTGTTTTAAAACTACTTGCTTGACTTGCTTGAAGAAAAAAAACTTCCAAAAAAGAAATGGCTGAATCGTGGTCAGTGGACGAGAAGGGCAGACGTTCCTCTTGTTGGTTGCCGAGGAGCGGACAAACTATAACGATTAGTCATAATCCCACCCACTTTGAAGCGGTACTAACTGCAGTTGGAAAGCAACCGAGCTAAAGCTAACCGAGCCGTGCCGCGCCGCGCCGAGTCGTACCACGCAGTGGAAAAGCGAAGCGAGCCGAACCGTGCGCGCCGAGCCGAACCGTACCAAGCCGTACCATGCAGTGGAAAAGCGCCATATCTTATTCACACATACATTTCATTACAAACAGTACACAGAATAAATAATTACATAAAGAATTTCAGGATTAATCTCATATATACAAATGAGTATATTATATATATATATATATATATATATATATATATATATATATATATATATATATATGTTATATATATTATATATAGATATATATATAAATTTATTTATTTATATATATTGCCTGAAATATGACCCTGACATTTGTGAGATTTGTGAGGTTCACCCATCTGGCTGATCTAAAGCAGATTCAAGCAGTAAGACCTACATATCTATTCATAGCATGTGCAGAGATGTGGATTTGATGTATTGATTGCTCATTACCCAGTGTCAGAGCCAAACTTTGGTTTTTATTTTTTCCCTCCGTTTTCACATTGACATGTCTGTAATCCATTACATCTCTGTGCCATTGACAGAGGAGCGATGAGCAGGTGCTGGAATCTTTCCTCTTTCATTTCCATTCCTCTCACTTAGTCTACAACCCTCTCCTTCAAGCACATCTCCTGTCTCTTTCCTGCTGTTGAATCCATTTATTCATTTTTTTAATATTAGATGCCTTTCAAATTGACAGTGCTGCAAAACAGCTCCAGAGCAATGTGTTTTGTGAGAAACCTAATAATACAGAGAGACGAAGAAAGGAGGGATATCATAGTACAGCTGTGGTCTGAGTATGAACAGCTGATGATACACAGATACAGTAGCTCCTCGCTGTCTAGGCCAAAGAAATCAGAAACTGTAAGATCCACCATTAAAATGAAAGCTGAGAAGGGGACAATTTTGGCTGTGTAAACATACAGTGGAAGTGCTGTACTACAGGAGGCCTGTAGTAACATCTCACTTCTTAAATGATGTATTTTAATGGCTCATGGCTATGTAAGCCAATATCCTGAAAGTCACAATCCAGTCCACACAGAAATTTCTTCTCGATATAGCGCTTTCTTTGTCTGGGTGGATGTAGTCGTGCACCTGGGCCGGTGTCATTCACTTACAGACTGACTGGCCACAGACTGCAGCTATATACGACACATGCCCCAGACGGAGCGGCTAGACGGAGACATGGACACAGTGGAGTCATGTCAGGATTCAAAGCAGTGTTCGCTCCTGCAGTGACAGATGGGATAGCAGAAAACGGCAGACGTACACCTAGCATGCAGACAAGAGCTACCATCTTTGACCAGAGGGCACTGATCTCTTGACCTTTAGAGCAATACAGTCTAATTAGAGTCTCTACGGTATAATCAGAGATATGAAATATATCGTATCATATCTTTCTCATGAAAATGATTAGTTACTACTGCTCATACTCATACTCAAAACCCATAACCTTGAGTAATAAAGTTTAGACAAATTACCTAAATTCTTGCATCTGATTGAGATGTTTGCTATTACTTTTCTAAGAGACTGGACTTAGAATATTTGAAAAACAAAACAAAAAAAAAAAACAGAAAAAGGCCGTCTTATATATGGATACATATACAACCCACTGATATTTGGGTTGGGCTCTTTTGACCTGGGCCTGTAGCCAAACACTAACACCTACTCTGAACTAGGGCTGCACGATTAATTAAAATAAAGCAGAAATCTAAATATGACTTGTGCACAGCATGCGTCAACCATCTTTCAAAACTTGTTATGAGAAGTGCTCATAAACCTGCTACTGTCAACAAAAGAGAAGCTTTAATGGATCCATGCGTTTTTTTCACCAAAATTAATGCTTGATGGTAATTAAGTAATTATGACAGCCGTAAATATTGTTATTGTAGTTTTACAGTTGTACTGTATTATAATTTTTTGTTGTTTTAGTATGTTTTTTTTTTATTTACTACTGCTATTACTACAACTAATAATTATTATTATTATTGTATAGTCATATTGATATATAATCACAAAATATTTGGCCAAAGCATGAAATTAAACCTACAAACAAGCAAAGCAAACCTGAAACTTTTGTTATCGCATTTTAAATCACAATCTTTACAAACAGACAATTCACAATTAAATTGTTCCACAAATTGTGCAATCATACTCTAAACCCCTTTAGTAACTGCATTGCAACCAGCCAGGGATGCAATTCCCGTACATAACAACGTAACTCACTACTTAACCACCATAGTACGAATCATCGTTCTAGAAACTAACTAACAAGTCATACTGTTTCTATCACACCTCTGTCGTCTGAACAACAATAGTTCAACAATATAGTCAACAACAATATAAATTTGTTAATGATGTCATGTGCAGGTGAAGAAAGATCTTCAGCTAATTCATCTCTTTGATATTTTAATTAATGCATTTAATATTATTATAGTTAATTTAAATAAACAACAGAAAGCATTTTTTAAAATCATGTTAGCATATCGTATTTGGCGTATACTTTACTCCCGTATACATACGGTTCATTTAGTCAGTCAGTTTCGACTATGTAAGTTTGCAAGGTTGTTTGCGAATGTTCGTAGGAACTATGGTTTCGGGAAATTCAAAATCATTCAACTATGTTGATAACGAGGGAACTTGTGACCATAATTGGATTAAGATGCTTTTGGGCAATGCACCCCTAATCAAGTGATTAATGTGGTGGCATGTTTTCCACTGTCAAGCAAGACTCAAAACATATGTTTTATTATTATTTAGTTTCTTATTATTGCCCTCAAAACAAGTGCAAACCTTTTAACCATTAAAAATCAGTGCTGGTTTTAGATAGTGTAAGACTGAAGACCACCCACCGCTGCGTCACTAACCCACAGGAAATTTTAACATTCACCTGCCTAAGGCTCATCTCCATTCATCCATCTTCAGCAAATATTTCTCTTTTGGATGCAGGGAGGCCATCCAGATTCCCCGCACCCACCCTTAAAATGCCAATGTCACCTACCAAACAAAAGAGCAGGAGGAGGCCCTCGGGACAGTAATAACATCCAAGTTAACCCTCTCTTCTTTCCTCATTCCATCCTCATTATTTCTTCTATCTTGCAGACACCCAGGACCGCCTGCAGGCATTGTGGCTAGCAAACAGTCCATTATTTTTTGGTGTCAACAATAATTGTTCTTTTCCACTAATCTGAAATTAATATCTCTTAGTCTGATAAAGGTTTTGGTTAAACTCAGCAAGGCAAAAGAAATGAAGCATGAGAGAGCATTGTGAGTGGGATCAGATCTAGAAGGTTTGTCTTTGTTGATATAGAGGTGATTGACAGGCATGAGGCACAGGTAAAAGCACATTGTGTAAAGCCCGGTAAAGTCAATATTGCCCTGATATGGTTATATGTAAGGGGCCTATGTGTCAATATCAAGTATAGACACAGATTTGTCTGGAAATATGACACTGGGCATCACTTTAAGGACACAAACCAGACATTATCATATAACCAATATTTTACATCTGTGAAATATTTTTGCAGGGAGTTTTCAGCAACTGAATCTTTCATCTCGATTTGTTAATACAAGTGATTTGGTAATCGCCACAATAGATCAATTGAAACATGAGGCCTGAATCACCCTGTGTTGAGCTAAGGCTTGCGGTATATGACCTCATGTGGTACTGGATACTCCATTCTTCCCACATGGCATCATTCACTGATTTACTGTATATTTACTTCCTTTTGTTATGACAATGGCACAATGTCATGAAAGATCGACTCTCGTAGAATTGGCCTTTGAGTTTAGGAAATATATTATGAAAAGATTCCTCCTCCCAAACTGTCTCTGTATTTCACCTCCTGTTTTATGGTACACTGCCTTAGTCAGCTATTCTCAAGACATTCCTTAAGACATTAATCTCTCACCTCTTCATGCTATGTGCACTTTAAGACATACTGCCATAGTCTGTAGATTTTGGGAAGGCTAGCTCCTCTGTCAAACTAACAGATGTGTATATGTAAGAGATGTGTACACTGAAAAAAACGGGGTTATCTTGTTTCACAGTGAATATATCAACAAATCACATATATATATATATATATATATATATATATAAGAAAAGAAAAGCTTTCACTTTTTCATCAAGGTGAGTTAAACACACTGATCAAACCTATCACAATAGGTCGCACTCCAGTTGATCTCACGCCATCCCTTCAACCAACTTTTCACACTGAGGTTCTCAGCCAGTGACCAGAGCATCTGAAATTTCGTTGCGCTGTGTGAAGAATGAGGTCAGACTGGGATCAGAGGCCAAACTAAACCTACCACAGACACTTTCTCTACATTCTAAACACTGACCACATGCAAAGGGACTTAACAAAGGGACTTTTCCCTGCTCGTATTTTTCTGGGTTGCATAGGATATGGTTCAAGATGTGGTTTGCTTTGATATTTTGTTATATAATACAAAGGCAATCATATATTTTTATGTTCTTAACAAAAGAATCTGCTAAAACAGTATAAGAAAACTCGACCCACTAATGTCTAGATGGCAACCCTTGTGCTGTGAAAAAATAACACATTTGCAGAAATAAATAGTTCATCACTCCATTTTCTCAATGCTCCAGTCCTGATTTTTTGATTGTTTGAGGTATTACACCTAATTTTAGCAAATGTAAAAAAAAAAAAAAACTATTGTACATTTATTTGTTTGTTTTGGTGGGGCTGTATCTTGCCAGATTTTTGGGCTCCCCACCCTTAAATGTACAAATGCAACCCCTAGTTAGAGAGAATCTTGAGACAGTGTCACAGCATGAGAGGTGCCATCCCTCTTGTAGCATATAGAACAATAATTGGCTGCCATGCTGTCAAAGCATGAAAAGAAGCACCAATTCCCTGTTGAGAATCAACCTATAGAAAGTTTCCAACCAGTCGTTTACTTCATGGTTAGCCTGAGCCAAGCATAATTGTAATGTTTATTTGCAACCAATTACAGACTCATCAAAAACACATTTTCTTCAGTGAGTTACAGTATAGTCTAAATTGGTCAGCTAAGCAAAAACAGAATTCTTTCTTACTGCCTTTTAAATGAAAGGTTTCCGTTGTACATCTCACTCATCTCTACAGGCAGTTATATAATATAATTGAGCTGAATAGAGCCGGATGTTTTATTTAGAAAGTCTCAAAGTACCAACAAAGTTTTTATTCACCTTTTCTCCTCTTTTCTATACTATTTGGACTAAATTTAAGCTAAAACACAAAAACCTCAAATTAAATTTAGATATCAAACCATGCTTGAAAGCAAAAGATTTTACTGTATTTTTTTATTTAAAAAAATGCAGCAGAGTGACGATTATTTCAAAAACAGGATAGATCTTAACAGCTCCAAACTTTTGAAAGGTAGTAGATATTAATATAAATCAAAATATATTATATTTATTATTCATTTGTTCTGTGAAAAAAAACCCGTAATTGTTCATCTCAAGTAAATTGATCTTGTTTTACAGTAAGAGGTGTAGATTTTTAGAATCAAAACATGGCACTCTTAAATACGGAAAGATTTATGTGCTGAGGTCTCTAGGCGCCAGTTATTCTAATATTTTTAAACCAAATGAATGGAGGCAATAGATCAACATTGAGCTGGATCTGAATCCCAGACATCCCCGACTATGCAACTGCTCAATGACCCTCTGTAAGTGTGTGTGTGTGTGTGTGTGTGTGTGTGTGTGTGTGTGTGTGTGTGTGTGTGTGTGTGTGTGTGTGTGTGTGTGTGTGTGTGTGTGTGTGCGTGTGCGCGTGTGTGTGTGTGTGTGTGTGTGTGTGTGTGTGTGTGTGTGTGTGTGTGTGTGTGTGTGTGTGTGCGCGTGTGTGTCTGTGAGCATTTGTGCTTGTATATTCTTGCCACTGCATATGACGTGCTTGACAGTGTCTCTGTGTGCACACTCTGGTATGTATGTGAATAAGCACACGAGTATAGTTTGTGTGTTCAAGTGTTCAGATAGCCGCTAAGCACTCCAACAGGGCCTGCACACAGTGACTCTACTTCACAAAAGCCATTTGACGTGGACCCAGCCCAGTTCAGGAAGCCTCCAAAAAAACCCACCTGACCAAGCGCAATCCTGCTGTTTAAACACTGAAACCTCTCATTCGCCTCCCTCCATATACATCCACTGATTTCTCACCAACCACAAATAACCTTTAATGATGTCATAATTTGCTACACATCACTGTCTTCTGCATATAATGAGTGGCCGATTATTAGTCATTTTTTAATTTTAGCTGTTATAAACGTTAGCAAAAACCGCATGCATCGCACGCAGCTCTGTGTGATTTCCAGAACAAACTAGTCTTTTCCTCCCATTAAAAGGAACCATAGAGTGAACTTGCACTGTTGGGCATCCACTGCAGTACTATTACAGTTTCCTGTAACAACCAGGCTAAAAACTAAAAACACACTTTTACAGCTTCCCCAGTTGAACAATTTTACTGAACCATACTGTGGTATTTTTCCTTAATATAAATATTGGAAAATCTATGTAAAGTCATTGCACTGTTGAATAACGGGTGGGTCTCCAACTAATCCAAACAACTGTGGCACTCCTCTGCTTTGTTAAACCCAAACAAGTGCTTCAAGCTCAGTCAATTACACTGGCTTTGGTGAGGAAGGAGGTCTAGTTGGACCACCGCGTCCATAGATTTTTTTTCACTCCTTTGTTATCCCTGTCACTCCAGCTGCAAGGAGCTTAATGGATTTTAGTCTTCTCTTCCACCTCGTGCCAGTGATATAAGTCAGTGAGTCTGCATGTTTACACTGCATGATTGCAAAACCACGTAATTATGGGATTATGAGAGACTTACCTGTTTGCAACAAGCCTGCTCCACTGTCACCAACATCGAAGTGTTTCTGTATGTCAAGAAGGACACCTAAAAAACAGAGACCGAGAGAGAGAGATTAGAATTTGTGCTCTGAAGTAAATTTGAGTTGAGTAGAGCATTTTAGTCTCTTTTCGGAGAAATAATTACTGAATGAACTTTCGGGCATCTTTTGTGCTAAAGCAATTTAAAGGATTAAAAATATTGACAGTTGTTTCTCAATACATTTCCTTGTAATCCTCAAAAACAGAACAATCATAGGCTTATGGATGAACACATACACTTCTACTCTGGGCTGTTTGAGGTGTAATATTTCATCAAAATTAGGGATGCTCTGATATTACAGGCCATAATGATAAGCTGATCATTCTTTTCAAGTTGATAGTGGCAATAAATAGCCAAAATGAAACTTCTACGCTATTTTAATGAAATGAAAAATAAACCCACTGAGGTGAATCTAAACATTAATGTACAGTATGCAAAAATGGATATTAATTTTGACATTTGATAAAGATTATATTAAATATAAATAATTTAATTTACTTTAATAAAATATTATAAAATAGATAATAGAAATATATACAAATAAAAACAAACATATATTCTAATATCGAATAAAAGACAAATAAAATACGCTCTAATATAAAATAAAAATGAAATCTCCTGTTGAAGTGTAACAAAAGGCATGTCCTCAGAATATAAAAGACAAGAGAACGTAAAAGTGTGAATGTACCTTGAGTTGCAGACAGTAAGGAAAGAGACACTGGCTGCACTGGAATGCGAGCAGGTGCCGTGACTCGTGTGACAGGAATGTTACATATGTCACTATGTGTGGACAAGCCTGCACCTGCCAAAGTGCTTCTTCTCAGAACGTCTTTGCTACAACGTGCCAGTGACAAGTCAAAACGGGTGGCGACGGGAAACTGCGAAGTGATCGAGACGAAACTCGAAGATGACTAAAGCCACCATAGCAACAGAAACAAATTGCTATTTTTATTTCTCAAAGCCACTCCTACGTTATGTGTCTGTGTTTGTAAGACCTTAAAAAGCATGACGTAATTAGCCAGGCAGCACTGAGAAGTGAATGAAGAGACGTTTCTACAGCATTAGGTGTTTGATCTGGGTGCGAGTTAATTGCGGGAAGCCTGTGAAGCGGAAGTCTTTCTCTTTGCATCTGTTCGTACAAGACTGTTCAGTGACTTAGAAAGATGTAACTTCAGAGATAACGTCAAGGATGTTGGATCTCTATCGCTCTTGTCTAATTTCATTGGCTGTCAGTCACAGACCCTGTTTACAGCCTACCCTGCATTTAGAAGTGTCTGAATGCTGTGAGCTTTTAACAAATGGAAGATCAAAGCATATGTCTGAGTTAGACACTTAAAGAGCTCTTTTTTACTTTAAAGCGATCAGAAAGAAGGAATGTGTAGATGAGAGACTGATGATTTGAAGGCAGCAACACGAAAGCTGCAATTACACTAAAAAGGGAGATATGCCCTGATCAAGAGCCCTTTAGATTCCTGGCCAACACACACATAACTACAGCAACAAACCATAGAGCAACATGATGATATGGTCAGATTAAACAAAAGACAAGGAATCTTCTAAAACATTTTACTATTCAATTGATTGAAATCATTAGTTGTTGAGATTTAGATAACCTTTGTCATCATGTAACGCTCACTCAAAGTTATTCTTAAAAAAACCCTAATAATTTAATAACAGGGGTTAGTGGGTTTATGGAAAGCTAATAATTAATTAATTCAAATATAATATTAAAATTAAGAAATCATTAAAAAAATTTAAAAACACTGAATTAAATTAATTGACATAAGATAACCGCGAACATGCAAATGTTTTGTTAAATGATTGAGATTCCTAAATCCATGACTTGCAGCATTTCTTTTTTTATACCTATTATGAACAATACATTTTATTTAAAAAGCTGCTAATGAACTTGGCACACTTTGAAACAGCCCAGGCTCATTGGAAAAATATCCCCACTGGCAACATTTCTGCAAAAGTATATATGCCGTTGCTTCTTGCATTTTTTGCGACACTTTCCAGTGTCCAAAATGTCCAGTGACTGGTACTAAAAGAGTGTTAGTTTTTTTTTTGGTCATATTTGGTCATATTGATCATTTTATGCTATAAAAACAGGGGTTTGACATCATGATTGACAGCTGAGATTGACAACTTCTCTGAGCAAAGTAGTAGTTTTTTAAGACATTTCCATAGCTGTTTATTTCACACCGACATAATGAGTTGTTCTGCAGTAAACTGTACTAACCGATCCTGCGGGAGTGTGGGTCGGGCCTTGATAGGGCAGCTCCACTTCACGCTCACTGCTGCACAGACTTGAGTCCCGAATCGGCTCAATATGTCAGCACCATATTGGGACATTGGCAGCTTCACTTTTCTACAATGGAAGGTGACGTCCATCTTTTTTTACGGCCTATGGTTTGCTACGTCAGTTTGCTAAAGCCTTAGATTTGCATCAGGTTATGTGATTCAAATGTATTAGTCTACAAATCATACACTATGGTAAAAATGTTTTGAATCCATAAAATATTGTGCAAGGAACTGTGTGAAAATTATTTTCCAGTGAGCCAAGGTTTGATACGGAGGCGTTGGCTTCCACTGTTCTTCTCCATGCTCAGGAGTGGGTGATCCCGCCTTCTTTCCATTAGTCTAATCTGAGGGGGTGTACTAATTACCTTGGTCACACTCCTCCGTTGCTCCACATCCCTCAATCCCTCCGTCTCTCCCTCTCCTCCCACTGGGAGGGGGATCCCTGTGCCAGATGGTGCTGCGTTTCTCCTCTTTCAACCGAGACTGCACCTGCCCACCCTCACGCCTGCCAAAGACACAACCTCAACCACCACGCTCTTCCCTCCAAAACTACCACAGGCACAATTGATGCAAACTGATGACTTGTTTGGAAATATGATTGATTCATTGATTCATTGATTCACATTTGTGAAGTATGTCCTTATTTAACATTATAAAGGGAAGAATTGTAACTGGAAGAGACTGGTACTAGTAGGTCAGTGTGTGCACAATGTAACACTGAACTATTAGAGCAACTGTCATATTAGTGAATTATGTTCTGCGTTTGGCAGGCGATACTGTCCGTGTGAGATTTGCCCTAAATTCTTCTCTCTCTATCTTCTCTTCTGGCTCTCAGATAAAGATGCACTGCTCAGGGAAAACATGGCAACACCTTGAAACTTTTCAGAGAGAGCTGTCTTTATGCATCTGAGGTGCAGCAGCTCTGACTTCATCTTGCATCATACTGTAAAACGGTAGGTAATGCCACACAAGGTGATGCAAATGCCCCAAATGGCACCAGCAGAATCATCGACCTTCTAGTGTCCGCCTTGATGCCGCCAGCCCTGAGGTGTTGCCATAGTAACACGGCGCGGGCACACACACTGAGGAGGGAAAGGTCGGCTGGCAATTGGTCAGATCGGACTAACTAAGATGGAAAAAGGAACACACATTTACCGTAATCTAGCTTAAAACTTTATCTGAATCTTCTTACATGATAGATTACACAGTAACCTGTAATGCACTTTGATTTACTAAAATGTAGAAACCGCAACAGATACTAAGAGGCTAAAGAATGTTGTCCTGCCTGTTGTGACTGATCTATTGCATGCAAAACACATCTCTGAAGAGCAACAGCCATTGAACAGAGAAAAAATTCTGTTGCAGAATAACACCAAGATTGGCTGAGGTATAATCAGTTTTCTAAATAAAGAAATCTGATCATCTAAAATAAATAAACTTTGTGAATGACTGGTAACGTCAGGCTATTGGTAGATTATCGGTTCATGTGCCGCCAGGCGCTAGATATCTGTCGCGTCACATTTAAAAGCGCCAAAACGGTAACCTATTTATTGTTTTTGAATTTCGTAAAAAAATGACATAATCTCAGGATCTGAGAGCTGAGAATTGGTTTCATATCAAAAGTATCCTGCTCTATCTTGTTTGTCGCGGTGTCAGTGTCCTCTTTGCTTCGCAATTTTTCTCTGCGTGAGAAAATGGATGTGTGGCATGTGAGCGTGTGAAAAGGGTCAATTGCGTGAGTCTCCCGGTGAATGCGTGAGAGTTGGCAGCTCTATAGTTGAATCAAATGGTAAACAGTGTGTCAATATAGACTAAGTACAAGTGACTTGAATTCTATACCTACCATTAATGCTACTTTTGGTGCTGGTTTTGTGCAGTGCTTTGTAGTCAAGTAATATCTTTTAGTTCAACGACGCAGATTCAGATCAGTTCATGAATGTAAATTCGTCTGTCCATGTAATTTTCAAACGATTTATGGATGACCGGAAAATTACCGCTCCACTTCACAATCACATTGTCCAATGAAATTTGAACTTCTTGTGCCAGATGACGATTGGTCGGTGTATTATACATGACAAACAGGCTTCAATGAATTATGTAATATTTTAAAACATGTGATATGTGGATTTTTAATTGAATCGACACACAACTTTAAAATTGTTTGGTTTATTTATTTTTTCCTGCCGTCGAGCGATATACTCACCGGAAGAACCATATTTGGCTCGAGAGCATCGGTTCCCGAGCAATCTGTGGGATATCTACGTTTACATTTTTATTCTAAAACGCATAACTTTTGCTCGTCAGACAAGACCATAGACTGTTAAAAATATGGACAAAGCATCTGTGACGTCACCAATAGACTTTCTGAAGAACGGTTATGAGGCCGTTTATGGGGGGTATGGGCGGCGCCATCTTGGAAAATCTTTTCAGAAAGGATACAGAGGTGGTATGATGTGTTGTGTCAGATCATGGCTGAGACGTCAAATTTCAGGAATTCCACTCGGCGCAGCCCGTTATCAGCTGTCAATCACGCTGTCAATCAAAGTTAACCACGCCCTTATTTGTCAAACATTTTATAGCTAAACACAATCTAAACTAACGAGTTAGAAAAAAATTCACCCCCCTCACAGTTGTCAGGCACTCCGAACCTATCGAAAAATACAATAAAAGTCCATGGGACCAACCTGTAAAAACATGAATTTATGCTGTGAAAACGGACATTTTAACATGGGGGTCTATGGACATTTGGTCCCTTTTGGGACCTGCCCCCAGCGGATTTTCGATGTATTGCAGTTTTTCGCACTTCCGGGTAGGCTTCATTTTTCAGATAAGAATGTTGCCGCTAGGTCAAGACCGAAGCAAGACACACGCAAGTGACGCAACCCATAGCAGCGCAATGGCAACGACACATCAGACTGACAGATACGTAAAAATAAACGTGAATTCAGGCTACTTTAGTTTTGTACACCTTGTCATGTTAATTATAATCAAATGCATTTTGTTTTTTTGACCACAATAGTACCATTGATATTTGATTGAGAAGGGCACTTTTGATAAATGTTGAAATAAGGCAGGGGCTCGAGCACCCAAAGCCCAGTAGATACTCTGTATGATGTAAGTTATTGTTATTTAACACTAGTTTAAAAAATAATTAATGCAAAAGCCTCTAATGCTCATTTTGAACATTTCATTTAATATCAATAAAGTCATGGACTCATGGATTAGAAATTAAATAAATTAAACCCACTAATTCAAATTCAAATAAACATCTGCTACACAAATCACACAGTAAAACTGCAATGCAAACAGATTGTTGTGTGAGAAAGAGCGTCTTTTGTTTTCTAGCACACTAGTTTCATTATCCCAAATGCTAATTAAACATTGACCCGTTCATGTAGGTCTCCATCTTATCAGCTGATTGGTGCAGTGAAATGGCGATATGCTAATGTTGATGCTATTGCGTAAGATGCAGTGCATATGAATGCTCCTTTTTGCTATAATGCTTTCATAGCGATGTCCCCAGGAGACCCATTGACCAGTGGACTGACCAATAGCATGTTTGAAGAAAGCTCTGTGGGTGAGGATGAACAAATCAGTTCTGTTAATGTGTCTAGTGCTATTTCAAATCTCAGGGGAGTTCATTCAAGTGAAGCTGCTTAATGGATCCTGGAAGCTGAAGCTCCTGCATTTGATTTACACAAACCGTGTGATGCTATCTTTGACATACATTGTTTGGACCCACTTTTATCTGATCTGATAAGAGGAAGCCAGCCTTTGAGTTTAAGTGCTTGTTTGGGTAGAGTGTGTTCTTAAAAGAGTATGAGCTCATCCAAGCCAAGAAAGACCAAGAGGTTTGATTTTTGATATATAACCTTCTCTGAGATGAACTGGCGAAATGCCAACACATTTTTGAGTGCGTGAGACACGGTCTATATGTATACACCATCCATTCATTTGAACAGGAAGTGGTTCACCGGCTGAAATTCCAATACGGTCAAATCCTGAAACTCAAACATCATCTATTCATCTGTCAGAGGCTTTGACAATGGCAAACATTTTTCTTAGAATCTAGACACTAAAACTCATTTAGGTGGGGAAACTGCATTAATGCACACAACACCCTGTTCTTATTTTTTGCACACAGACGCGTCACCGTATATAGACCCAGAGGACTGTCTCGCCGCCTAGAGAGAGAGAACGAAAACGAGGATCATTGAGTGGTAGGACAGACCTCATTTTACAATCCCCAAAAGAGAGACGATAGACCTGAGCAACCCCCGGTGCTATTTCAGGGCTAGGAGAAGTAGGTTAGGATAAAGGCATAGCAACAGAGGCTGGTCGTCCTATATACTGTAACTGAGAAGATGACGATAGGTGAGAAGTTAGGCGACTGGAAGGAAAGAAAAGCTTATATTCAGAACTCTGTGGGGAGATTTTACTGAGAATGAACCTCGTATGCTGTTGCGTTGTTTACTTGCACACTCCACCACAGCAATCCACATTCCTGAGACAGGTTTTTAAAATGCAGGTTAGCTGAGATTCACAGCACATTTGTATTATGCCAAGTTTTAAAGTTTGTATCCATTATTTGATCATCATTTGATAAACAACCGGTGCCATGATCAACATAAATGTACACAATCTTTTAAATTAAATGTAGTTTAGCAAAAAGCTAATTACACCAGAGACATGGTGAGTTTTAGTAAGTACTGGTCAATCTATAGTAAGACATAAATATGCATCCCTGTGGCTCAAACAGAAAAGTGATGCCAAGGTCATGGGTTTGAGGGAATGCATGAACTGATAAAATGACTAGAATGCAATGCAAGTCATTTTGGTTAAAAGCATCTGCCAAATGCATAATGCATGTAAATTTACATAAAAAAAGATTGCAGATGGTTAGTAAATAAGTCACAGGGTTTTTTCGCTGCAGTACTGCATTTAAAAGTGGCAATCATATTGAATTAATTGACCGTCTGATGGCACCGTTTGCATGTGCGTGTTGTTTTAGCACCCTGTTAACTAAAGAAATTATGCAAATTATCAAATCCAAAGGACAATGCATATTATTATCCTCCATCATTTGATCACTATGTGATGATTTATTGCTGCCATGGTCAATAGATAGAAAAGATACACAAAACATCTCCTTTAATGCAGTTTAATACAATGCCAAAAAGTTTACTTTAAATGTTATAATTGAGTGCCTGCTTAAACTACATTGCAGATGGTTAGTAAATAATATGCAGGTTTATGTGCCGTAGTAATGCATGTAAAAGTGCCACAACTGTTTCAAATTTGCCTCTATGTGTGTGTCTAAGTGTGTGTGTGTGTGCGTGTGCGTGCGTGTGTGTGTGTGTGTGTGTGTGTGTGTGTGGTAGGTGAAACTACAGTACAAATGTACATTTCCATATCCTGTGTAATGCTACTCTTTGCGGTAAGAGAATGTTTCCTCTCTGCTCTGTTCTCTCCCTCATTCTTTTCATTCTACCAAACCACTGGTACACTGTTCGGCTGCTGTAACACCCTGAAGCTCTCTTCCTCCTATTTTCTTTTCCTCCTTTCCCATCCCCTTCTCTGCTTCTCTCATCAGCTCGGGGTGATCCTTCTTAAAGTGTCACAGGAATCGATGTAACAACACCTCAGCTCGCAGGAGTTGCACATGTGCGAAAGCGAGAAAAAGACTGTTCCCATGTTAACCCTTCCCAGCTTCTCTGCAAAATGTCTGCCCTTTTCCACCGAGCCAAACCTTTGAGAGTGCAGAGGCAGGGTAAGAGCTTACCACAAATATTCTCATCTTTTTTTGGCGAGCTCCTGACCGCCGGGTCCATCGATTTCCCGCAAAGCAACGGATGCTTTTTCCACTCAGCCTTTTAACCACCACACAGTCCGTATAAACACAATGCAGATGTCAGAGGAGCAGGGGGGTGTTTTAGCGGGCGTTTGCGGGTGTGGGAGTTTTGGAATTCCCTCACTATTTTATACCAGTAGTTCCTCATTACTGCCTCACCCTCAGGCAGGCTGCCAGAGCTGCTTGTCAGAGTATCATGGTGTACACTGCACTGCTGAACTGAGACTGGTTTTAAGGTGTGCGTGCGCGCGTGTGTGTGTGTGTGTGTGTGTGTGTGTGTGTGTGTGTGTGTGTGTGTGTGTGTGTGTGTGTGTGTGTGTGTGTGTGTGTGTGTGTGTGTGTGTGTGTGTGTGTGTGTGTGTGTGTGTGTGTGTGTGTGTGTGTGTGTGTGTGTGTGCCTAAAAAATGGAATGATGTATGAATATGCAATTGCAAATCCTCAGGAAATGTATCTAATAACCCCAGACACATTCCCTGTGTACCCAAATACTTGCCTGGAGAGTGTAAATAAACTGTGCACTGCAAGGCTTCTTCACCAAAACACAGATATTCTAGACTGCATCACTTGCTTTTAAATATTGCATAAAAATATTGCTCATCCGGAGATGCTATGCAGAAACAGCCTAGTATTTGGGCATTAATAATTCATAAGAGAATTATCCTCTGGAGTGTGAGCCCATGTGTCAGACATATAGCTGTGCAGTGGTCAGAATGCAATGGAGCGCAGAAAAATCCCTAGGCTGTCCGATTCCCCCTTAGATACTCAACATCACTGTCGGAGTGCGTATGGTCAGTGAGTGTATGGTAGAAGGTAAATATCAGTACACTTACTCCTTACACTGGTACAGAACTAGAGTGGTTTTCCAGTTTAAACATCAAAGACAGATACTGAGACACATGAGTAAAGATATTTAGCAACAGTAAACATTGGCAGATGTTCACTATACATTTATATAGAGGATATTTCACACAGAGGCTTTAAAAGAGCTGCTTGTTTCATTAAATGAGCAAATTTGTGGATCACATTTAGCAGGACAGAATGCTGCTGCAGACGCTGGAGTGCTATACGGCAACCCTTATTAAACAGCCTGATCTGATACCATCCTGTTGGATGCTATTGTTAACTGCCAACCAGAAGCTTCAATTACCTTCCCTTCTCTCAAATTCTAATAAAAAAAAACACTTTACGAGCAGTTTTCTTTCCTGTGTTGACCTATTTCCAATTGAATCTAGATTTGGGATGGTGATTTTTGTAAACAGCCATGAATATTTTTTGCTATTTGCTATTAAGTTGCATAAAAGTGGTATTAAGTGAAAATATTGTACTCTTTAAATTTGTTAGCAGTACGCCAGCATATACACTACTAATTAACAGTTTGGGGTCAGTAAGATTTTCTTATCTTTTTTATTATTAGTAGTACTTATTCAGTAAGAATGCATACAATTGTTCAAAAGTGAGTGACAGTAAAGAAATTTATTTTTGTATATTAGGCTATACATTACTTTTGAACTTTTATTCATCAAATGCTTTTATGGTTTCCACAAACATATTGAGAAGCACTCAACTGTTTTCAACATTAATAATAATAAGAAATGTCTCTTAAGGGATCACGTGAATGAAGACTGGAGTAATGGCTGCTGAAGATTGAGCTTTACTATCGCAGGAATAAATTATATTTTATTTAAACTTAAAAAATGAAAACAGCTATTTTAAATTTGAATAATATTTTACAATATTACAGTTTTACTGTATTTTTAATAAATAAATGAAGCCTTACCGACCATGAGACTTACAAAAAAAAATTGTACTGAGCCCAAACTTTTGAACAGTACATTCACTAAGACCAACATCATCTGGTGACGTAAAGCCATTAACTGACTAAATGTTTTGCTGACTGACGTTAAACATTTAGCCTGTAGCCTAATCCTGATGCTTTGTTTTTATTTTTTTATTTTTACATAACACAGAAAGGGATTACTGTAATTACGAGGGCTTTTTGTTTTTTGCCTGTAACGAGATTTAATTTGGCTTTTCTCACTCGCTATGCCTCTTTGCTTGTTCTCCTTTTCTTCTCTTTGTTCTCTAAGAGCTGTGTAGGAGCGGGGTGGGTCTAACCCAGGGGGGTGTCAACAGTGCCCGATTCTGTGAATAATAATTAGTCCTGAATAAAAGTGCTGAAGTGCTTGATTATCTTTCTTAATACTGCTGATCCCATTCAAAGTGTAAACCTATAGTGAAACATCATTAATTAGCCCATATCCCTCTGACAAACATGTTGAGATGGTAAACTGAATCTATTAACCAATGAAAAATGTTAGATTTAAAGCAGCATGCTAATACAAAACATAGTTCTTATTGATTTTTAAAATTTGTGTCCATTAATTGTGTATAGCCACACAAAAAACAAAATTCACAGTCTTTGGGCGAAACATCTTTGAAGCTCTTTGATTCAGAAAATGTCTAAGGAGAAGAGCTCAATCAATAAAGCTTCAAACGGCACAGCGAGCCAAGCTATTCTCAATGTACTAATAGACAGTGTTGAGCAACCTAGAGTGAGAGCTACCAGAGAGAAGAGAGACTAGAGGTGTCACGAGACTGAGTAAATGAAAACTGGAGAGAAAAGAGGACGAGGGAGAAAAAGAGAGAGCTAAATTGGATGGGGCATTTCAGCACACTTTGGTCTGAAAAAGCATATGTTGAGAGCTGGTCTTTCAAGCTCAATTTAGCATTAAGCTGTAGCCATACTGCTCTGTGTGAGTGCCCATGGGCTTCAGACAACTGACAGCTGAGGGTGATGAGTAGGAGAAATGTGTGTGTGGGAAAAAAAAAAAAAATTTCAGCCAGTTATAATGACCAATAGAGTGAAGACTACACACATAAATGTTTCACGGTTTTCTCTTTTGTTTTATGCTGTACAGACCAGTTATAGCTATACTTTAAAGAAAATATGACTCTTTACTACTTGCTAAGATTCTTCATCCAACTTAATACCAAAGGGTCAAACGTGGATCCAGAAGAGATAGAGCATTCATAACCTTAGAGAACCCTACAGAGGACAGTAATAACTATAAAGTGCTATATGGTAGGAAAGCTATCTATCTATCTATCTATCTATCTATCTATCTATCTATCTATCTATCTATCTATCTATCTATCTATCTATCTATCTATCTATCTATCTATCTATCTATAACTGAACTAGAATATAAAAGGCATTCTCAATTCAATTCTGAATGTCGTATAACCCTGTGATAAACACATAGAAAGCATCAGAACTGGGTTGCTTGAAATCAATACCTACAAGAGATCCACATGTGGCAGATATTCAAAGGCTACTATAGTCTGCAATTGACTGTAGCCCTAGAAACCTCTATTCTATGCAATCAATACACAGACACACACCCATGCAATCACACACAGACCTCCTGGTCATTTTTATCTGTCCCAGGCTCTTTTATTACATCCATTTTCTTGCTATGCAAAGGACTATTTTCATCCACTCTCATTTAGAACAGCTGAGAGTCACCAGCACAGTAATCCATCTCCCTTTCTCCTTCATGAATTAGAAATAAATCTCATTTCTTCCTGGTATGGTTTAATGCAGAGCAGTGCAGGACACGTTCAAGATACAGTATGTCTAAGATTTGTATTTTATCCTGCAGGCAAATGACAAAAAATGGACCACCAAAATGTTCCACTACAGAAACCCAAGAGAAACGTTAAAGGAATTAAAAGGGTATGAGAGCCACAAAGAAGTGTTTTAAGCAGTTTAAATCTAGATGCTTTGTATTGATTTTGTTTTTGACAAGCACCTTTCTGTTTCGTGGGCTGGTGACTGGTAACTGTAGATCAGAGGTAACTGTGGGAAAACAAACCAGCCGCATCACTGGAATTCCAGCTCTACCTCCACATTCCACAGCAGTGAGGTGGAGACACACACCTCACACACACACATAGACGAGTATTTTAGGCGTTAGTTGTGAGTAATTATTATGTTCTGGTGTGGCTAAATAACTCAAACTATTGTGCTAACCTGGTAAGAATGGCAAATTAATCCTTAAAGAAACTAAGGTCTTCAAGTATGTATCATACAGCAAGCGGCAGCAAGCCCCGGAGTTTCCTATCGCCAGTCTATCCCTGCGTACTGTACAGCATACATAAAGGCATTCTTGTCTCCATAGTATACAAGGGGTTAGTTTTAGGACTGGTGAAGAAATGAAAGAGCCTATTTAAAGATTCACTGGAATTTAAACAGGTACAGGGTAGGACGCTGACATGTGACAGTCACCCTAATGATTTGAGAAAACACAGCCATGTTTCTCTGTGCATTCCTGAGCCTATACTCTGGGCATCTACACATCACACACACTGAAAAATCCAGGGCAAGCTTTCACGCCGAGATGAAAGTCTTTCTCCCATGTAATGTGTCGGGGTGACAATCAAAGCCATACGTTTTCAGGGATAAATAGATGGCATACAATTACACAGGTATACACATACAACATAAGATAGATGTGAATTGATGTGCTTAATTAAGTGCTTATTTGGAAAAATGCTCCAAATACTGGCTTGTTGAGATGATATTTCAGTAGGCCTGTACTTTCATCCCTGCATTAATAGAGATTTCACAAAACAGACTGAGGTCTAAACCCCGATTTACCTACAGACACTGACACTGTGGCACACTGTGTAGTCACACACATACACGCTTAGGCTGTAATCTGGGAAATATTATGTTACATAACACCAGTGGCTGACTATTTACTCTTTTTCACTATTGATGGAAAGATTACATATTTCCCTCCTTAATAAGTAATAAGCAAATACTTAAATAAAGTGCAGTTTAAATATTTGTCCTGGCAATATAAAGCGCTTCCGAAGGCTTACTTTACGGACAAAGCTAAGCTTCAGTGAACTAGTTTACCCTACTGACCCTTCTTTTTGATTTTATTTTGGTCAGTATTTACTCAGAAGTCTTATCTAAAAAAAGAAAAGATTATCAGCCTAATCCATGAATATCACCCACTCTCATATAACTAGAACAACTACTTTTAAATCATACATGATTTTAAGAAAAGTCATTCATCATCTGAAATTCTGGTATCTCAGTTATGCTGTAGCACCTATTTGCGATGCTCTCAGAATGATTTAGCCACTGTTATGTTGTATCCAGAAACATTAATGTCAGGGTCACTGGGTTTGCCCCTCTCTGTGTGTAGATAAATGGAAGACAGGGTTTTGTGTTTGCTATTAAAAATAAAATAAAGAAAAACTCATCACTTAATGGAAAATGAATGAAAAATGCTACGGTATGTAAAAACATAAAAAATGGTCAATTTATATCAGATTTGGTGGTACTGTTTACTACCATTCAAAATATAAGCAAAAGATTTTTTTTTCTCATCAAAGCAATCTATTTGTCTAATCCGAATTTTCAGCATTACTCCAGTCTTCAGTGTCACATGATCCTTGAAATAATTGTAATATGCTGATTTGGTGCTTAAGAAGCATTTCTTATTATCATTGTTGTAATGATAATACAGTTGCGCTCCTTAAAATTTTTGTGGCAACCATGATACATTTTTTTTTTATTCTTTGATGAATAGAAAGTTCAGAAAAACAACACTTTACTATTACTTTTAAACAATTTAATGCATATTATCAAAGGCATAAAAAAATATATATATATAGAGGACAAACCTTTGAACAGTTGTTTTCATGTAATTTTACTGTAAAAAATAAATACAAATATAAAAGAAATAAAAGGGTTGAATGAAAATCTGTATTATATGTACTATATTTCATAAATACATGCACTTTTACCGTAAAATAATGTTCAATTATGCAGGCTCTTATAACAAAAATTATTATAGCATTATATAAAAGCTTCTGCTAAATGTTCATGTTGTTTGCTTTCTGTCCCTGTTTGGACATGTGTAGTCATCTTGGGTCAGAGGTCCAGCCAGAGGATATCTCCCACACTCATATTAATACATTTTGAATGATCTTGGTCTAATACACAGTGACATACCTGAGACTTCCAATCTCACAGGTGCGCTCCCCCCTCAGGCACCCCTCCCCCCCTTCCTCCACCCTCCTCTACAGCTGTCTGTCAAACTCTCCGCCCTTAATCCCTTAGACACACTCGATCAAAAAGACACATGTTGAGGCTGAGAATCACAGTGAATCCCTTTTTTGAACAGACAAACACCCACACATATTGCGCCTCTGTTTGGAATACGCAATGAGCTAAATATGGGCCACCAATTATATTAACAGGGTCAATGCCATTTAAACATGCACATCAGCCGTCTCTCTGGTGGAAAAACATAACAAACGCTGTGCCTTGTTTGGATCGTCCACGCTACATTAAATGAACATCACATGGGCTAAATGAAAGACAAGCCCGTTAAAAAATAAACCGAACAAATCGCATCCCGATTCTCAGAGGCTGTTAGCGGACATGATTGTGTCAGTGTTTATTTTGAGAGTCACCAGGCTGCTTCGCCCAATACAGCCTCTCCGGAGCAAGATGAGAATTTGTCCTGCTGAACACCACTCGTGTCTATATATATTATAAACTGACCTTATTGTTAGGGTCAGATAGGCAGTCATGGTTGTGTGTTCTTTATAAGGAAACTGCTGAGGCAGATGAATGAAAATAAACGATACAGGAACGCTGGAAGTTCTTTTCACTCACTTTCTTGCCCGACTTTTAGGGCTAGATCAGGCTTAAGGAGCCAAGCTGTCTTTAGGGAAGTAGCGGCTGACACAGAAATGGCTTTTAGTGCTTGTGTAATAAATGCCGTGACCACATGAAAAGCACTGTCGAAAGGAGGAAGAAAGGCTGCTGTCTAATTCCAGCCTCTGCACACAGGCAGCACATACTGTACATCAGCAAAATACAACCCCTCAAAAATACACACACATGCCAAGAAAGGATCTGAATATGAGAGAACTTTCATTTGAGGTCAAAATTTGTTCAATTAAAAGCAAACACCACATTAAAGTATGCCAATCGTATCTCAAACACTAATGTATATTGTACTGCACGGTTATGGAGCATATTAAATACTCTGTGCCTTCATCAATACAATTTAGCATTAAGAGCTAAACTTGTAATTGTCTTTTAACGAGTTTACTTTAATGGATTTATATTTCAGGTTTGAGAAAGACATCAGAGGTAAACACAACAGCTCTATAACTGCTTCTACGATGAACAATTAAAGTGCATATGGAAATCAACTTTGGAGAAAATGGAAGCCATTTGTTCTTCAGAAGATTTCAGAGGGTTTCAGAAGAGCGAGACAAGTTTATAAACTCAATTACTGAGAGTTTTTCATTACTTTTATGTTTTTGTTGTTTAAAGTCCTTTAATACGAACACAGTAAAAACAAGTGAGAGAAGAGGAGAGAGACGACTGCCAAGCCTAAAGTGATTGAGCCAACCTCAAAGTTTCATTTTCAACACAGACATTCAATTTGCTGCAAGTATATTTAAAATGCACTGCTGTGATACTTACCCACATACTGTGTGTGTGTGTGTGTGTATATATATATATATATATATATATATATAAACCTTCACAAATAAACACTTTTTCCTGTCACATTTGCCCTCTTTTGTTTAGCTGACATTCTACTGTGACTTACAGCACTTATATATAAGTAATTGCCTTGGTTAAGCTAAGTTTTCAGCCCACGGAGAGGATTGTTAACCCCTTGCAAAATATGTGTGGGGAAATCTTTCGCCCTCACACAAAATTCCGGATTGCGCCAATTCCTATTAAATTGGATTTCACCTGCAAAACTTTGCTTGAATAACGGTAAATGTGACTACACCTTTGTGCAAAAACGCCCCTAAACACGTCTATTATAAACGGCTTCCTTATAAGCGATTAGTCAGGCCAACTTTAGTCAATTTAAAAAAAATATGTAATTCTATCAAATAAATAAATAAATAAACATAATAAAGATAAACATTTATTCGCACATACGCTGCACACAAAGTGACATTATTTGCAGTGCATGTGCTACGTGTTACTTCTGCTGACTTACTTCAGTATACAGCACACTGTTTTGTTGCTGATTGGCCTTATCACACTTTCAACTCACACCATAAGGGGCACAAGTGGAAATGACAGTGTGCGGGGGGCGGGGGTGTATATGTATGCCTCACAAAAGGCACTGCTAAGGAGTGTGTCCAGGCAGAACTAGAGATGAGCCAGCTAGACTGGACCATCTAGTGCAGAAGAGCAATGCAGCAAAACGTACAGTACTGTAGTCTCCACTTCCCCTCATAAACTGTGAGCCTGTGTGTATCTGAATGTGCAGACGTACCCATTTTCCCTCAAGGAGCTCCTCGGGCTGCTGGATTACCCGTCACACTTAATTAAGCACTTGTTTTGAGATTAAACATTCTCATACCTCAGATGCCTTTAGAAAAAAACAGCACCTTTCAGTATCCTCTGCACCTCATAATCCAGATTACCAGTCAAACTGCCTTCATTAGAGCAGGCGTCAGGCCGGTGGCTCAACGGAGGATCTTAGATCAAATAATGTTAAGTGGCCTCCGTCTGTACGTCCCTGTGGTATTCCCTGCGCCTCCTAATCCCGGTCTTAAACGTAATCTGTTGTTGAGCTCAGCCTGTCTGCTGGAGGGACTCTTGCCAGCCAGCTTCCCTGGGTCTGAGCCATCACAGCCAAACCACAAATTTAATCAAACTAAATGGTTCACAACCTCAGTCCCATCAATCTGATCTCTCGGTCCCACTGGAGGCTGTGTTGGAGACAGTAAGAGACGGATATAGATAGTGGACAACTATAATGGGCCAATAGGGAGGGAAAGACGAGGGCAAATCAGGCCCAACGTTGCAGAAATGCACCTCGGGCTAAACATAAAGAAGGATAAAGTCTCCTACTACTTTGACTAGCCAGGTAAGAGTTATAGCAGAAAGCCCAACTACCAAAAATATACAACATGAGCCTATAGTGATCATATTACACTCACACCTAACCACAATCCAAACTTGACACAGGTGATAAGCAAGTTTTTCCCAAAGATTCAGGACACATGCACAAACTAGCATGGTTTTCTTCCTCTATGCTCCGTATCGTGCTCTGTGGTTCCTCATGAGGGATTGGTTGTGTCTCCTCTGCTGTAAAAACTGCACACCCACTAGTTTTGTTTAGGTGGAGAAAACAACTAAATTAGATCTTTGCTGTTCTCTTTCTCTCACAAGAATATCATCAATCAGTTAAACATAAGACCGACAAGGCCAAAATGACACACGCTGCTTTTTTAGAGAATTAACATTGTGTTCTGGCTAGAAGTGATGGGAGACTTTAGTTGATGATAAAAGATTCCAAGACAACCACAGCTTGGAAAAAGGGCTTGTAAAAAGTGAAACTGGCAGTAATTGGATATGACTTAAATAGCAAAAAAAACTGAAATTAAGTGTTTTCACTGTGACGGTATTTACTAGACCCGAATATAGTCATTCGGACTGCATTAATTTGTATGTAAGACACTGACTGAGAATGTACTGTTAAGCTGTTCATTTTTTCAAGCAATTGCTCCATGCACATTTGATTTTATTTTGTTTGTGTGTGATGCGCACTAAAACTTGAATGGGCACAGTTCTGTTTTCCATTTTTTACTACACCACTGCAAATGTTAAAGCATCATGGCTTAATGAATTTCTTTTTAAATGATGGCAAAACATCTGTTTGCTTTTACAGGGATAGTTTACCCATAAACAAAAGTGCTGTTATCATTTAATCACTCTCAAGTCATTCCAAACCTGCATGAATTTCTTTTTGTTTGAATTTTGAAAGTCAAAACAACATTGGACCCTACTGTGTTTCATTGTATAAACAAAAAATAGACTTTTTCTAATATATATTCGTATGTGTTCTACATTGAAAGTAAGTCATTCGGGTTTGGAACGTGAGTAAATGATCACAGAATTTTTTGGGGGTGTACTATCTCTAATTTTCCCTCAAACACACAAACCCACAAGCACTTACACACTGCTTATCATCATTAATAAGATCTCTGTGTCAGTCTGACTGCAGTACAAATGATTGAACAGCAGTGGTGAGGAGGTCTCTCAACCATGTGGATCTCTCTCTCTCTCTCTCTCTCTCTCTCTCTCTCTCTCTCCCTCTCTCTCTCTCAGACACACATACTAAAGAGTGACCGTCGCCACTGCAGGATGGCTGCGTCAGATAGCCTCTCTTCTTTACCCATGAAGGGGGCTTCGCCCTCACATACACTTCCCATAATGCATACTGAGGTGTAGAAGAGATCCGTGCACAACTCAACAACATTCAGTCTGCTGCTGCAACACTCACAAACCAAATGCATTTACAAAACTCCTCCCCTGAGAATTGACCATTTTTGCTGCAATCTCACTGCAATCATCATCTCACACATTTCTCTCTATATATTCTCTATTTCCTTCTATTCATTCATCTATACTGTCCAGAGTTTAAGAGGTTCATCAACTGTGTGTGTTTCACGTGAGCAGTTGTAGCCTATAACATGATAAATAATCTATTTCACAGACAAAGGTGTGTATTTGTTAACTCACTTGAGAAAAACCGGATGGAATTTAGCTTACATTGATATTTATCTATGAAAGAGGATGATTATTTTAGAGATGGCGATATCAGATGAGATAGCCCACGTAAACCCCTATTTTTCATAATGTTATCACAGCTCGACTGTCTTGTTGCTGAACCTTGTATAGCTTACAATCGAGCGAAAACCGCCATGAGCCGATAACGTTGCCTTGTCTAATCTTCTCCTTTCACGTCTTCTCACACTTCACCCCGAAACTGACTGTCTTAAAACTGTTCGCGTAGTCTACGTGACTTACGCGACCATCTGGCAAAATAACGCAACTTTTACGTTTAGTCCTATATGAAAGGATGAGAGAATACTTTGCCAACGCAGATCCTGCAACTGGAGGCACCCCGTGCTGTGCTAAATAACGACACCCCCCCCCCCCCCATTACAGTAAAGTACATGCTGCAGAGGCGCGCCATTCAAGCATCTCGCGCTGTCAAAAGTATCTGTGAAGCGCGCGCTGGAGGGAACGAGATGTTCAGCGCAGAAAGAACAGACACTGCAATATTCCCATTTCAATTATCGAATCGTCATAATGTAAAAATACCGTTTTTCTTCTTCTTGCAATTAATAATTATTTGTAATGAGTAGGCTATTTCCCAGTATAGAGCTACAATATCCATAGGCGTTTAAAATTAAATATAGGCTATATATTTCACAAACTTCACCTGATAATGAAGAAAGTGCATATGAACATTTCTTAGTAGGCAACATCATATCAGTCAAAACCACAATGCGACCAATCAAGAAACAGAAAGAAAAAATGTCATATAGTCTTCGTAAAGCAATGAGGGAAATGGATTGAAAGAGTCGTAGGCTATCCTCTATCGACGGCTATACTAAATCCCGCATTTCGGAAATCCCTAGCTAATAGCGCACTCTTGCCTTGTTCCAAATCTCTAATCGCTTATCATGAGTTATTCATGAAAATTACCCCTCTCAGAGTGCGCTGGAGCAAATGTCATCTGACATGTCGCCTCAGATCACCGAGTAGGCTACCCATACAAAAAAAATACAAAAAACGAATTAATCCGTACTTTTTGAGGGATGATAAATTTGACAACAGAAAAACTAGTAGATTAAATCTGTTCTAGTTTCTATGGAAACGTGTCAGACCACGGCTGCGCTCTGCCTTTATTCCTGAATAACTTGTTTCAAGGGCATCTTGTGTGTGGTGCTACTGAGGTTACTATTTATAAAACCGAGGATATAAGATGTGTCCCTCGAGAAGTTTGCTCTAAATTACTTTGAACTGTAATATTCTCGAGTATAGCGCTACTGCTTTAAATGAGATCTGTGAATGTTTGTAGCGTATTGGACGCAGTGTCCATAGGCTACATTCATCAATTGGTAAATAGGCTACGTTCCGTGATTTGAATCACATTTTAAATGTAGAGACAATGCTAAATTAATGAACCTCAGCCTGTGCACATTCTTATTAGTAGTCTATACTAGGCTACTGTATAGGGAGCCTATGTGTAGCCTAATACTGATTTGGAAAAAATAGCCCATAATGACATCAAATTTACATTTGTCATGAGACTTTGGATTATGTCTCTTTTGAGAGACATAAAGTCAGATTAGATTGATCTAAGATCATTCACAATAGTAATCAATATCATGTTAGAACAACGGGGTTACCTTTTACAATCCGGGTGGTTTGATTAAATCACACAGTATTAGAGCAGGAACCCGTTCAATAAAACTCAGCACGTGTGCAGCGCCTACAAATGATCACTTGACTTATGTTAATGTTTACAATGTGATTTTCCTGGCCAGTGTGTTGAACTGAAACATTGTAGGTGAAACATTAAACAATAGCTACAAATGACTATCGCTGTTGTTGCTCTCCTAATAAAACGAACGTCTAGCTACCAAGAAAATACTGGTCTTACCTGCTACGGTGTATCTGTCCATGTAATTGAGCACATTTCCAAAACTCAGAATCCCGGCGGCAACGAGCGGAGTCCGGCATCGGAGTAATGCGGCACGGAATTTTTGCCCAGGTCTGCAGGGATGCAGGTCTGTACTGGATATAAGAGTGGGACTCATGCTTCCAGACAGCGTGTGCACCACATCCGAACCACTGCACCCCTCAATTTCACATCCATCGCTCTCCACGCACATCTTCTCGCACGACAGATCCAGCGCAACCGACTGAACGATTTCTGAACAGAGACAGGGCGGTTATGACGGAATAGTGTTGCACCTTTGAGCGGAAAATGGAAAAAAAAAAGTGTTAATCGCTAAGAATAAAAATCATTGATTTGATTATTGCTCGCTGAGCTCAGTTCATGTCTGTACAGTGACAGGATTGAGCGCTCGGGAAGCGCTTTTCTCTCACTCTGTAGTGTGTGTGTGTGTGTGTATGTGTGAGGGAGGCGTGGTTGCGCGTTAAGCCCCTCCCACTCCGAGCGAATGAAGGAGCAGTAGTGTGCGCGGAATGCTCATGTGAGAGAGGAGATTTTAGCAGGGACAAAACAGCGCTCCCAGGGCGCTCTTGTAAAGTTGCTTTGTCTCTGTAAAAGTAGCCTATTCATCGAATAAACTCAACTGACGTTAGACGTCCTCTAAAGGTGTAAATTAAAAGAAAGCACGGAGCCATAAGGAAACATTACACTTAGAAGCAGGTCATCATGTTATCATGTTGACTCAAGACATTGCGAATTATGGGGGGGCTTTGGGGGGTCTGACCCTCCCTACTAATCTTTAAGCCTTCCAAAGGATGTCAAAACAAATTGTTAGGCATCTTGCAAAGTAGGCTACATTAAACAGGTTTAATTCTATAATTGTTCACAATGGGGCTTTTTAAACAACATTTTAAGCACATTCTCACTTGTGACAAATAGGCTAGAGAAATGTCGTTCGACTGAGGAAGGTAACCATAGCAACAGAACGCCGCCCGAGGACTTGATCGTTACTGGGATGCGATAGAAGGACCAAGTATCGTGTCAAACGGACACACCGGCAAGCACACATACATCTCGGAGACGTCTATTTGATGTGCTTGTCTTCATCTGGAAGACGTTTTTTTTCTCCTTTTTTTCTTTTCTTTTTTTCTTATCTGCAATATGACATTTACTGTCAAATGATAAATAGACATTTAGAAAACGTCTTTAAGATGTTTATGATTAAGAATAGCCTATGCAAAACTGACTTTTTAAAGATTTTTGTACACAGCAGATTCTTTCCAAATGAACCGCTCTTTAACAGACATTTTGGAGACGTACGTGTGCTTACTGTCTTTATTTTATCACTTTATTGGAGATTGACATACACACGTTTATTACTTGCGAAATAATTCCTTGTGTATAATTCGCAATTATAGGGCTATATACAATAATTGTAGTAGCCTAGCTTCGACGTCTTATGTAGCTATTAAAATGAGAGTAAAAATGCTGACAAATTATATGAAACTGATCATTCATATTAAATAGCTAAACACTGAAAAAGTAGGCTGTAATAAACATGAAATGGCCTCTTTAAACGTTTGCAATAAAAAGCGTCTGGAATAGAATACCCGTTAGTTGATTGCATTGCGGTTAACTGTCAAAGTAGGCTATAATGTTTTATTACGCAAAGTATTTAGGACACAATATTTGCTTAATTCTTATGAAAGGGTTTGCATGGGTTAAAACAGCTGTACCTCAAGTAGTAACACAAGTCACCTTATCTGAAAGCGATTGTGGTCTTCAGCACTCTGGACAGCTCATTATTACGATCTAAAACCCTACAGACACACTGAATTATATCATAAACACTGTTTCACCTCATAATAAATTACACTTACTGCATTTACTAATTAATATTCTGCAAAACATGTACTGGGAAACATGCTATTAAGCTCACATTGCAAAATGACGGTAGGCTATTTGAATAATGTAATAGAGACTTTAATTCCTACACGTGTGGGACTAATTAATTAAGGACAGCCTATTATTGAGCTCTCTTTGACTGATTTTATTGCCCGCTTTTCACCGAAACCCATCAATTAGCGAAGATTAAATCAAATCACGTCATTCAGTAGCCTACTTCTTAGTTTTACCCTCTTTTTGTTAATGCGCTAATCACTTGTATCTTACAACGCGAAATTCGTAAAATATTATCAAACTCTGGAGAACAGCAACCGGTCTAGCCCCTGTTAAAATGCCCATCCTTAAAATAAGCAGTTTCCCCAAGGGTCTTTCTGATTATCCTTTCGGAAATATCAAAAGAGGGGATTTTACTGTAGTTAAGATTTATCTTGATCACAGATGAGTCTTTTACGCTATGGTTCATTCTCATTCTCATGAGAGAAGGTTGAAAGATACAAATTATTGTCGGCAAAGAAGAAAGTTATTCGTTTGTTATTTTTCTCTTAATCTATTCCCAGATCAGAGGGTGCTACTTGTCAGAAGAAATCAAACTAAACGGGGTCATATACTGCACTGCCGCTTAAGACAGTAAAGACTTGCTAATTCAGTCATTCATAAAATTATTTTACACATCATTATTTTTAAGTAAATTAATCCAAGTGGCAGTGATTTAAATTTTCCATCATTGTATCAATTGCATAAGAGTCCTTAAACTTTAAAAGTTCTATTCAAATTTACATCATAACACCACAAAACAAGTTACTAAATGTGTAAAACTAAAGAAAAATAAATACAACTGGTCAGTGCATGCTGGGAAGAGGGCTAATGAGACTAAAACAAGATTTTGTTCAGTGATACTTTAATACATGTTTGTGAAGCTTTCTTGGTGCAGTGTAATGCTGGGTCAATATTCAGAATATACTGTACGGCCAGTTTAAAGCTGCAGTCTGTAGTTTTTCCTCTTTGTCGCCATCTCGTTCGAAATCTGCAATTGCCGTTTTTCACGTAATGATCAACTTTACCTGGGTTGTGCCTCGGCACGGCACAGCGCAGACGAATCCAATGTTTTGAGGAGAATATGCGGGTGTCAGTCGCCGCGCTGGTGTGGATACTGTCATTCGAAATCACAGATTCTACTTTTTGGAAGTATGACCCCATAATAATTTTCACCGGAAAATGTCATCTGAACAAGTAACATCCACTTTTGTTCTGACCAACTACGTGGAAAAAAGCATTGCAGTAAATCGCGCTGATTAAATCTAACGATCGCTCATCATATCACGTCAAAAGGTGCAAATTATACTTTGTTCTCAAATTGTTACATTTTTAATGTCAACAACATCAGCATTGTGTGACTACATTTAATGCCCTTCCGATATTTATCCTTGTTTTCGCATGGGCCCGGTTGCAGTCTCTATTTTTCTGTAGCCACTCCGAAGTCTTTTGCATTTTACAACGGATGAATATCCAGTTGTCACTGGTGATTGTCGTTTGAACCTTTCTGTATCCACGATCAAAATAAGTTTAATTATATCAAGTGCTGTGAGAAAAGGCTATGAATCTCCACCTCCAACATCCTCACACTCAATATAGCCTACTAGTCGTGACATCTTCTTTATGTGTACAGATGTGACGTAATGACACAAAGACATGTTCGAATTTCCCGTATCCACCAGTACCATTGGAAAATACCGTTTTGAATCGAGCTGACGGAAGCAGATAGTTTTGAACACTGGCTGGTTATGTACTTGCTCAGAAACTTATTTTTAATCATTTTTAACCCAAAAAAGTTAAGGACTGCAGCTTAAAATGACCTTGTGATCTTCAGTCACAACCTTCATGAGTGATCTGCATGCCAGCAAATCTCACATCCTACTGGTCACAGGCTGTGCAATGAGGAACCAAGCATCCTTTATCTGCCTCCTGCTGTATATCAGCCGCTCTCTTGCGAAGGCTGGATCACAGATAAGTCAAACAATCCAAATGCCTACCTTTGTCATCCACTATTCCTGAGTTCCTGTTGGTTCTGCACTGCATGGCCTATCAGTATCTGTATGCATATGCCAAGACTGATAAATCAATGAAACACACACACTTAGGTTAGTTGTGTAAGTATGTGGGTATTTTTGTATTTTTTTGTTGTGGTTCATATCATTTATTATCACTAAAGGAAGCCTTTGTAACTCCTGTCACCCAAATAATGACATGATAAGCACTATAGAGACGTAAGGGGAAAGGGGCTAGTCCGTTTGACTTCCACAATATCATTTATCTTCCTTCACATTCCTTGCTGCATGCAGTTGAACTTCAGACTTATGGCTCAGAGTACAGAGAAACGTGTGTGTGTGTGTGTGTGTGTGTGTGTGTGTGTGTGTGTGTGTGTGTGTGTGTGTGTGTGTGTGTGTGTGTGTGTGTGTGTGTGTGTGTGTGTGTGTGTGTGTGTGTGTGTGTTTTAAAACATGTTTAAGACATTTCTTTAATATAATGCACTAAATAATTCAAAGAATCCCTGTTAAAATAAATATGAAAGAAGCAAGCTGTGGTATACTGATTTAATCAAAACCAGAGACAAACAAAGTGTCATGGGCAGACTTTGAAAACAATAAAACTGATTTTTTGTAGTTTTTACATATATCCATGAGGATGGAATGAGTATTAGTCTCTTCAGACTGAGGAGATCACGCTCCAGCTGTTTAGTTTGAATTTCCATGACACAAGAAGAAACAGAACATGCTTGATAGAAACTAATCCATGCAATGGTACAGAGAGAGAGAGAGAGAGAGAGAGAGAGAGACTGATTATGGAACAGAATAGAATAGAATTGAATAAAGAGCAAGAGCTATTTATACATTAAAAACTGTGCTTTGGCAAGAAGTCAGAAAGTAAAAAAAAAAGTGAAAAAAGAGAGAACATGGAGGCATGTGGACATGGAGAAAGAGGTCAACACTGAGAGAGTACATGGGACTAACAGAGACAGATGGAGAAGTGTTATGACCTGCTGGTCTCTGCTATATAGGGAAGCTGTCAGAAACCAAGAAGGACATATAGAGAAGATGTGGAAGAGAGAGAGCGAGGTTAAAACAATAGTTTTAATTAATGTAAAGGAATGAACTCTGGTGACTGTGTAAACTTAACTCTCCTAAACAAACAATGTAACTGTCGAAACAAAGCTTTTTGACTGTTTGAATATTAAAATTGGATTATAAAAAGCCCAGTCATGAGTAAAATAATCGCAAATGAAAATAATCTTAATAGTATTTTACTTCAAAACAATAACATAATCATTACCATTTTCCCCTTCAGAATTATGTATTTTTACACATGTAGAGGACACCATGCATTTAGGGTGGTAATGTAAGTCAATGACCATTTAAAGATAAGCAAATAATACATTTATAGTAACTTTTGTTACAATTGTTATGAATTTTTAAACCGAATAAAGATTACAGTTACCAACTTCCTATCACCACAAACACTGAATGGACAGCCCGATCTCACGGCAATTCGTATGAATTTTACGAGGTGGCTAATTCGTACGAATTCATACGACCTCACTCATACGAATTAGTACGACTTTTGCTAAATCGTACATATTTTACGAGTTGCCCAATTCGTATGAATTTGTACGAATGACCTACCCCTGACCCCGCCCCTAAACCTACCCATCACATGGGTTCAGACAAATCGTACAAATTCGTACGAGTGAGGTCATTCATATTCATACGAATTAGCCACTTTTAAATCACTCGTACAAATTCGTACAAATTGGTCGTGAGATAGCGTTGGAATGGACTATTGTTCAAATGGGCAAATATGGTCTCCACTACAGTTTATTTTAGTTTAGGAATGTAAACAACAAATACATAGAAATTCTTGAAATAGAAGAGCTTTTTACCTGTCTGGGTGTCCTAAAAAAAGAGAGGTAATGCTTCACTGCTTTTGTCAGCATGTTGATTTTATGTGGTCATAAATAAAAAGAACACAATGCCAGATAAATACAGTCATACAAAATTATAAGAAAGATTCAGATGTAATCACCCATGTTGGTTTTGATGAATCATTAAATCCTGAACAGTCAGTTGACATTTAAAGTGCTGTCCATGGCATATTGAATATCATTCATTTGTATTGGTCTATTCCTCATGGAATTACAGCGATGGCATACATTGTATTTGTCACAGACTTGGCTTAGAGGGTTAGTTCACCCAAAAATGAAAATTCTGTCATCAGTTACTCAACCTCAAGTTGTTCCAAACCTGTATGAATTTCTTTCTTCTGCTGAACACAAAAGAAGATATTTTAATGAATATGGGTAACCAAACAGTTGATGGACCCAATTGACTTCCATATGGAAAAGAAATACTATGGAAGTCAATGGGGCCCATCAACTGTTACAGGTTCAAGGTACAGGTTCAACTATTACAGGATCAGAAACTCATACAGGTTTGGAACAACTTGAGGGTGAGTAAATGATGATAGTAAATTACAATTTTCATTTTGGGGTGAACTATCCCTTTAAGTGTCACAGGGTTCATTTGAGGGCCAGAATATTACAATTGTCACAGTGAATCAAATTATTATTGTATGCTTTTTATCAATAAGTTAAATATGATATGCCTCTTATAACAATAATCAAATAAAAAAAAAAGAAGATGCCAAATGGCACAAAGCCAGTTTGAGGTTTTGATGGTGTCTTTCTACATCTCCCAGAACCACAAAATAATGTGTGTCATAATGGTGAGATTGTAAAGGAATTGTATATAAAATCAAAGCTCCCATAATTTAGGTCCTAAGTCAAATCAAGTCGAGTCACATTTATAGCGCTTTTTACAATACAGATTGTTTCAAAGCAGATAACAGGAAAATCATCCAAAAAAGTTTGTTTCCAGAACAAAATAGCGTCACACTCCAGCTTAAGTAAGTTCAGTGATGTTTCATTTTTGTTTTAAAAAAACATATTACTTTAGTTAACTTATATATATAGCCGCTCTGGAGTAAACCGTGATGTCATTGTCCATCTCAGTTCAGTTCTTGTATAATAGTGTCAATGCAGGCAGATCAATATGATTGTTGAATATTAAATTTAATGTTAAATTTAATGTCCCCAACTAAGCAAGCCAATCCAATGGCAACAAAAGTGGAAAAAGTTTACACTGGCAAGGAACGAAAACTCCATCAGGTGGCAGGATGGAGAGAAAAACTTTGGGAGAACACAAGCTCAGTCAGGGGGCCAGTTCTCCTCTGGCCAACGAACGAACAGTGTATGATTATGATTCAGGCAGTATTATAGGTATTATCAGAGTCATCACACAGGGATGGAGACGGGTTTGTTGAGGATCCGTGCTGATGGCTGTCGTGTCGATGAGGTCTTCACATGGGAGAGTCTAGTTGACACAATCTCTGCTGACACTTCAGGGAGGCGTTGTCGTCGTATCTAGGTGCAGGTCCTCCATCTGGTCTGGATACGGCCCAGATCCGGCTGACTACATCATGCGTTGTGGTCGTGGCACAGGTCCTCCATCTGGTCTGGATACGGCCTGGATCTAGCTGATTACAGTAAACCTCGGAATAAGCAGAAAGACTAACATTAGCGTAGATGCCATTCTTCTTATGATGTAATGAGTACATCGGGTGTTATAGGAAGTGTCCCCGGTTCCGGCTGACCAAATGTATGCAGCCTAATAATCATTTAACTGATTAGAATAATTGGAATGTATAATTTTTTATGTGTATGCCAAGTTAAAGAGATGTGTTTTTAGTCTAGATTTAAACTGACAGAGTGTGTCTGCTACCTAAGTTAGGAAGACTGTTCCAGACTGTTTATAATGACAAAATGAAAAAAGGAAAAAAGTTTAACTTGTGAAGTAAATATATAATTATTACGTAGTATAAATTTAAATGTGCCTCAAAGGATATGAGCCAAATGTTCTCCCCATTAAGTTAAATTGCACAATTATTGCTGTGAGAAGATAAATGTGCCCCTGATAGCAATACCACTCAATTTCATGTTTCATTTTTTCCAACACAGGGATTTGGCCTTTAGTTGATCAATCATTTAAAGGATAATGTTGGGACAGATTCCTAAATCCACTGCATTTAAAAGCACTATATTTTTAACATGGAATGGATCAAAGTTAATAGTTAGTGCTAATCTGCAGCGCTGGGTGGAGGTCGAGTTGTGCACAGCTCTGGCTGATGATGCTTCTGGTGACTGTAGCCCTGGTGAGAGCAGGAGAGGGACGGGCTCAGACCAATGCAGTAAATAAGAGGATTCTGGCAGCTGGGAGACTACAGGCTTTTTAGCTGTCACAGGGCGTTATGGCCCCAAGTGGTGAATGGCCTCTGACTCAGCAAAAAAAAAAGCTGTGCATAAAACCTAGGGGAGGGGGGAGGGGGAGACTGATTAGCAAAAAGGGGAATAAAAGGAATAGGTCACAGCAATGAAGACACAATGTGTTTATTTAAACCCAAGACTTTGCAAAGACTACAAAGTTTTATTTTACATGGTCGTATGATCTAGCCTCCTCATGTAGGCTACAATTCTATTTTGTTTTCATACTTATTACTATTACTTATTCATCATGTCATGTTTATTTGTTTGATCCTCTCTCTCTGTTTTTTCTCTCTCATTGGCCGTTTACTCTGCGCTAGCTGGTGCTGTTTATTCTTTTCATTCTGATTCTGTGTTTGCAGATCAAACTCGAGATCACAGAAAAGTATTTCGTTTTCCTAGTCTGTTTGATCTCCACTTACTTTATTGTTAGCTGTTTTAAATTATGAAACGAGCCAAGACACAGCAGTAGATAACTCTGCTGACTTTTCCACACGCAAAATATTTACATGTTCCTTTTAGTTCACATGTTGATTTAAGTATCAGCAGCATACCAAGTATTCCAGCTTCACTTAATATTGGATTCTTAATAAATAAATATGCGGCCGGTCATGAAATACTATTCTATAATCTTAGCTGTATATTATCTTAAAGCTTCCACTAAGAAAAAATAATAAAACAATCAAACGAGCAACAAGATTAATGCTGCAACAAAATTACAGTAATATTAATATTTAATTACAGTAATAATAGGTCATTTCCACTGCGTTGGATAACTGATAGAGAAGTTGTACCAGTTGCGTATAAAACAAGATCTCTGCATGATACTAGAGACATGATAGTAGCTCCAGTTACAATTACTCGGATGAGTGGACTGATGTACAGCATTGCCATGAATGACGATTAACCAATCAGAATTAAGTATTCCACAGAGCTGTTTAATAGGTTGCGTTACATTAGGTTGTGACATTCTTCTTGTTGTCTTTAGGGAAGATGTTTTTAGGAACCCATTCTGATGCTTTTTAAAAAAAGAAAAAAAATTTTTACCACTTATTGAATAATAATAACTTATTAATAAACAGAGACATTCAAAAATGTCTTTCTGGCTCCATACGGTCTCCAAGGACATCCTTTGCCTATCTAGATGTCCTATTGATGCCTTCCTTCCTGTGTGGTGGAGCCACAGAGCTGTAAGGCATGATAATGCATTATCATTTCTTCAGCCACAGTGTGTTTTGAATGATAAATTGGGGCTTCTTTTAAACACATGTATGAACCTGATAATTAGGTGAGTGGTGAGTTCCATTTATCACTTTTTCTTATAGTAAATAGTGGGCAAATAACATCAGTTAATAGTGTTTTAGCAGTTCTGATAACACTCTTATAACGGATAGCTGTTTATACACACACATTTATATTTTGTTGCTACACTTCTCTCTTTATATACAGACTTGCATTTACTGTCCCACAGATGATCTTGAATTAGAAGCACATGAATTGGCTGAGGTTTCGGGATGCACCTGCTCTGGGGAAAGGCGTTCCATGAATTCCAGTTTGAAGATATATGTGTCAGAGATTGAGAACATCCCCTTCTACCATGATGGATATGCAGTCTCATTAGCCAATTTATTTAGTACTTGCCACTACTGAAATTCGGTTCAAAGCTGAAGCCAAGTTTCATCATGGCTTTGCTTGTTCTGTGCATAACATTTCCTCCAGATGTTCACACTGCTTTTTAAGGAGCGGAAAAATGTGTGCCAACTCCTAGAGTACAATCGTTATGGTGGGGGACAAATTGACCCTAATTTAATTCAATACAATTCACCAAAAATCACTCTATGAAAAACAAAAAAGAATCAGGTAAAATCAGTAAACCTGAAATTAATAGTTCTCATACCTTACATTTTTTAATATTTAAATACAGAGAAAGTGAAGAAAAGCACTCAAGAAAACTTCTAACAGTGGAGAATGGTGTTAGTAATGCCAAGATCATAGGTTTGATTCCAGCGATCTGAAAAATTAACTGATATAAAAAATGCAATCAATGCAGTGTAAGGTTATTTGGATGAAACCATCTGCCAAATGCTTACGTGTAAATAATCTGAAAAAGGTGTAAGGTTATTTGGATGAAACCATCTGCCAAATGCTTACGTGTAAATAATCTCAGAAGGTTTTATGACAAAATATATTAAAACATTTGTTTTTTTTGTCAGAGCCATAGGGGCAAGTGCTCCGACATACAGTGTGGTTTCACTGTATGTCAGACTAGGTCCTTTCTCTGTCTAATTCCCCTCTCTCTTCTCCCATGATTTCCTGTCTGGCCTATCTAAATAAAGGCAAAAGGCCCCAAAAATATAACCGTTAGGGATCGCTAAACTCTTACAATAACAAAGGCGTAGATTGATGACGCAGTGATTACGTGGAATCATGGAACTTGATGTCATGCTGATGGATCTAATAATGTTTATGAATGAGTGAAAACATTCATGTTTTTTAACATGACTGTGGTATGAAGCAGGGCGCGATTGCTAATGATAGACAGATATCAGCACCACATGCGAGTCCCGCGGATATAAAGGAATGACATTTAATTCTACCGAACTAACGTACCGACAAGTGCTGAATTACTACACACAGGTCAGTTTATTTGACGAATTAAACTTGTGAGGTAACGCAGCTCTGTAACGTCTGAGCACTGTTTCACTTGGTGTAACGTTACACTATCATACTGAACAGAATTTGAGTGTGTTGAAACAAGTTATGTTCTATGTGTTAGTTTGTTGGCTTTATGAGACTAGCAGTAAGCTAGATCAACATTAGAATAACATACTGATCATATTCTAATATTTCATCATGTTGAGCTATATAACATTGATTTGTTTTATGTACATTTGCTCAGCTGTCTAATAAAGTACATGCAAGATTGCGTCTCTGTCAAGTCGTGAAGCTCTGTCAAGTCCAAGTTTGCCGCAAAGCTCTCAGCATCTCGAAAATACTACGCCGATATTGATCCTCGCTTTAGATCTCCTTTTGTCCCAAAGTCTGCTTGCCATGATCCATAATGTTTGAACGAAACAACAACAGTGTGCCGCTAAACATTATGCATTTGTCCACATCTGTGGCCATGGTCACTGTGGCAATTCAAGTGGAAACCAGGGATAACGCGGATATTACGTCAGTGACGGGCGACAAGTGACAAGGGACGGCCCTATTTAAAATTTTGAATTCTCTGAATTTACAAATTCTTGGAAACATTTAAAATAATTTAACTACACAATTGAAAGAAATATATAACACTGTACAAGTGGTTTTTGGATGTTTTGATACAAAATTCTTACATATTGTAGCTTTAATATAAAATAACTGCTTTGCAGCTGCCTTTAAATCTGAAAGTGTAAATGTGAAATGTTTAAATGCAAACTTACCCTCAAACATCATAATCATAATAGAAATTGTGTACGCACATTCCAAAATGCATCAGTGGGTCGACACTCTGCAGGCATGTTCAAGAACATAAATGAAAAAAGTGACAAAAATTTAAGGAGATCATCATAGGTTACCCAGTATATTTGACACATATTAAAGGATTTGTTCACCTCAAAATGAAAATTTCCTAATAATTTACTCACCCCAATGCCATCCAAGATATCCATGTCTTTCTTTCCTCAGTGGAAGAGAAAATACGTTTTTTGAGGAAAACATTTCTGGATTTTTCTTCGATTAATGGACTTCAATGGCAACCAGCGTTTTGAAGTCCAAATCAATGCAGTTTCAAAGGTCTTTGAAGTGCTTGAAAATGCTGTGCACGATCGCAGCTGAGGAAGAGGGTCTTATCTAGCGAAACGATAGGTCATTTAAAAAAAAAAAAAATTATTATACTTTTTAACTACAATTGTTCGGATTGAGCTGATCTGCAACGCGCTGGGAACTACGTCATCACGTTGAAAGGTCAAGCTTGAAAAAAAAACTTTTAGGTTTTAAAAGATTTAAACACCCAGGATACGCACACGTAAGGACCATTTTAAACAATAATATGACACAAAGACATTCAACATACAATACAATTTAAACAATCCTCCTTTGCACGGTGACCTTTCAACGTGATGACGTAGTTCCCGGCGCGTTGCAGATCAGCTCAATCCGAACAATTGTAGGTAAAAAGTATATATATATATATATTTAATTTTTTGGGGAAAATGACCTTTCGTTTCGCTAGATAAGACCCTCTTCCTCAGCTGCGATCGTGCACAGCATTGTCAAGCACTTCAAAGATCTTTGAAACTGCATTGATTTGGACTTCAAAACGCTGGTTGCCATGGAAGTCCATTATTCAAAGAAAAATCCAGAAATGTTTTCCTCAAAAAACTTATTTTCTCTTCCACTGAGAAAAGAAAGACATGGATATCTTGGATGGCATTGAGGTGAGTAATAGGAAATTTTCATTTTGAGGTGAACTAATCCTTTAAGTATCTTTTATCACAGTCTAATGTAATGATTTAAATAGGAATTGGCTTCTCCGTGAATCAATATGTCTAGGTGGTTAAGTCTGTATTCTGTAAATAAAAAAAAACTTTTAAAATAAAAAAATTCTGTAAAAAAAAAAAAAAATTGTTTGGTTTGAATATATGGAGACTGAAGCATTCTAATATGACTCAAACTGCTCAAACAGACAGAACCTGTCTTGTTCATGGCCTAATAGAGGTCAGTATCAGTTTTAAGGCAGCTGATCTTCAGAGTTGACTCCTTGTTGCTGTACCTCCCTCCACAACCACTTCCTGTTTGTCATTCTCAGTGACTCCAGGACACGTAAACACAAGAAACCCCAAACTGTTTTTAATTTCCACTACATCGTCATGTTGTGCAGAGTTATTCTAGCCATTGACCATACAAATGAATGCGGTCACACAGATAAGTGCTGAATACAATATTCCAGGCCAGGTCACTCATTTCCAGACCACAAGGATGCAAAGTGGCAAATGAAAATAGAACTTTTGGATGTGGGCTTCACAATGTCAATATGATGTGTATTGATGCTAGGCCTCTTTGTCTCTTTTGCGTTCTTTGCCTTGATCTCTTTTCAAGGGACAGTTTACACAAAAATGAAAATTCTGTCAATATTTACTAATCCTTGTGTAGGTTGTTTTTTTCTGTGGAACACATATTTTTTTATAATTTTTCAATTGTTTTGTTCATACATTGGAAGTCAAAAACAACATTGGACACCACTGACTTTGATAGTATGGAAATGGCATCAACAACATGGGTGAGTACATAATCAGAATTGGGGTTTTACAGTTTTTTACAATCGCTATGACAATTTTTTCAATACTTTTGACAAATTTCCTAAGCTCTTAACACAGTTAGCAGCACATCGGTCTTTGTAAGCTATACTATTAACACATTTCTTGTTGCTTTAACACAAAATGCGTACAATTAACACAAATTTAAAATGCTTGAACTTCTTTTACACACAAGCTCAAACAAGACCAAAATAAATGATTTTTACTGGCAAATTTACCAATGCTTTAACACTGTATGTCAGTACAGATAACACCATGTTCTAAACCTAACCCAGGCTAAAGTCAAGGTGAACAGCTGTTTATATTGTGAATTGAAACACAAATATATCCCCTGTATTTTATTCTATTGTTACTGAGAAACAGCTGATTGAATTATGCAAATATATAAATTTATTTTTATTTATTTTTTATAGCAGCCATTCTGTCTCTGTCTTCGTTTTTTCATTACAGTAACCGTACATTATATAAAGCACTCTGAGATGGGTCTTTTATTATTGAATTTCGCAACAACAAAAAAATGTAGAGGCTTCAAAAGAAACTGCAGTGCAAAACACAATCTATGATCAATACAATATACTGTCTGTTGTATAAGGGCATACCTGACACATATAAAATAATGCAGTTTCTGTAATTCCATCTGATGTTAGTGTTTTTATTGCATTGTGCTATGATTGACTAAATCTTCCTGTTCGACGAGAACATAAGTTAGTGTTTTGAAAAATTATTTGATTTCGAGACATGTTTGCAGTGTTTTGGTAGACAGTGTATTGTTGCAAGTGTATTATTGTATTTTGAAAATTAATGTGGAGTTTAGTTTACAATGTGTGATTTTCAGCATGAAATTATCTGTGAAGTTAACTCAAATTAATTGTGCGTTGTAGGTGTGTTGGTGCGTTAAGAGTTTAGGAAATTTGTTAAAAGTATTGAAAAAATCGTCATAGCGATTGTAAAAAACTGTAATTGAACCCATAATCGAATCAACAATGCTAGTTTCTGTCTTTAAAAATAAGCATGAGCATGTTTGAAGCTGAAATATACAGAACATATACCTACAGTCATGTCTTTTGCAAGACTTAGACAAAAAACGGCATGGACACACAAATATGCACACAGACACACATTTTTGTTATTGTTTTTGGAGCCAAGGAGAGGTCTGGAGTGTGGCGTGCAGGAAAGTAAAGACCAAGCCACAGCTGACCTCCATGACTTTTGACCCCCCTCATCCCTGCTGTTTTAGGATGTAAGTGTGATCACATCAAGGGGGCACAATAGGCAAGAACGTCAAACCACCAACATGCATCACAAAACAGCAGAACACTAATGCATCTACAGAGTCATGTTACACACACACACACACACACACACACACACACACACACACACACACACACACACACACACAGAGAGAGAGAGAGAGAGAGAGACACTCACTACCATTCAAAAGTTTGGGGTCAGTGCAATTTTAAGAAATACTTTTATTCAGCAAGGATGCATTGCTCAAAAGTGACAGTAAAGACATTTATAATGTGACAAAAGATTAATGTTTCAAATGAATGCTGTTATTTTGAACTTGCACAGCATATTAGAATGATTTCTGAAGGATGTGACACTGAAGACTGGAGTAATGATGCTGAAAATTCAGCTTAGTCATCACATTAATAAATTACACTTTAAAATATATCTAATAGAAAACAGTTAATTTACAGGTTTTTTTCAACTGCTTACACTCATTTTCAAAACTGTGCCTCTTTTTTTTCAAAACTTTACACAAAAATCCAAGAATTACACACACAAAATGCAAAATGCCTCACTTCTCTTGCAAAATGAAGCTCTGCATTCAAAATATCACAAACACATCTCAAAAGCAAACATTTGTCTTACATTGCAAACACCTTTGCCATAATATTATATTTTTGGATATATCATATACACACAGTTATTCAAAACCTAGCTCTTCTTTCATGAGCTCCTATGTACAATCTGGTTTAATAATCCCTCTGATATTATTAAACCAAACTATTTATTTTTTTACTGTAAGCATTTGTGTTTGTGAATACACTATTACACAGTCCGGAAAACCTATAACTTGAACTTAGGCCTATTTATAGGCCTATTCTAAAGCCATTATTGGTTGGTTTAAAGTAAAGAAATGAGTGTTTGCACATGTGAGGAGTTAGTGTGAGGCACTGATGAATTAGTGAGGCAATTTGATAGGTTGTGTTTGAAAAAGAAAAGATACTTCCTGACTGATTTTTGTGTGTTACATACGAGAGAATTGTGTGTTGTGGTTTGCAAAAAATGTTTTATGAAATTGAAAACTGAGTCGAAGGCTGAGAATTAGTGTATGGTTATGGTGTGTGGTTCTGGTGTTTGAGTGTCAGGTTTCAGAAATTGTTTGACAAGTAAGGATTTTGTGTATAAGCAGTTGAAAAAAAATGTAAATTGTAATAATATCCAATAAAATCTTACTGACCCAAACATTTTAACAGTAGTGAATATATGACCCCTTGCATGCTGAACTGAAAGTATACCTACTATCTTACAATTTTATGATGACAAACACATCCAGGACAGTCTAGTGTTGTTTATACTGAGTACTGCCTGAGGTTTTTTTTGTTTTGTTTTTTGCATTTGATTCTCTCTTACTTGCTACAGACAAACTCTGCCATAAACACACACGCATGAAAAATATGCAAACATTGACAAACACTGTTTTCTTTGCTGCAAAGCTGCTTAGTTCCGATATGTTAGATCTGACATCTCTCTCCCCAGACTCCCATCTGGAGTATTCACATTTTTTTACTGGAACAAAGGCACTAAATTTAGCCTGCAGAAGAAGGGAGAGAGATACATAGATGATAGGAATAGAGAGAGTCTTTTATCAGTGAGTTTAATAATGTATTAAGCGTCTCCATCCTAGACGAGTCTCATTGCAGTGAGATTGCTCAGTCATGGTAATGTGTTCAACATTGCTTCCAGACTTCTTCAGCCTGCGTTTGTAGACAGAGACACTTTGACTGTCCTCCTCTAACCCCGTTCTAGTCTCAGAGTCTGCAACAATTACACACACAGTCACTGTGCTGAATTCTGATGTCTACCTCCATATTGCAATCAACCATGGATGAATGGATGGATGGATGGATGGATGGATGGATGGATGGATGGATGGACGGACAGACAGACAAATAAGGGTGGGTGGATGGATGGTTAGATGGATGGATGGATGGACAGACGGACGGACGAACGGACAGACAGACAGATATAGGTGGATGGATGGATGGATGGATGGATGGATGGATGGATGGATGGACGGATGGATGGATGGACGGACAGACAGACAGATAAGGGTGGGTGGATGGATGGTTAGATGGATGGATGGATGGATGGACAGACAGACAGACGGACGGACGAACGGACAGACAGACAGACAGATATCCGTGGATGGATGGATGGATGGATGGATGGATGGATGGACAGACAGACGGACGGACGAACGGACAGACAGAGAGATATAGGTGGATGGATGGATGGATGGATGATAGATAGATAGATAGATAGATAGATAGATAGATAGATAGATAGATAGATAGATAGATAGATAGATAGATAGATAGATAGATAGATAGATAGATAGATAGATAGATTAACAGACAGACTTATAAAATGTTAGATAGACTGACTGACAGATACTGCGACAAGCATTCCTTTATAATGCCTCTCTGTCTTATATCTTCCTCTCGCAGTTTTTTTTTCATGGTCTCTATTGTAGAGGCACTGAGGGGAGCTATTTGAAGTCATAATCCCTTGGACGAACAAGCGGGGGGATGATCGATAAGGCTATAATGAAAGAGTGTGTGTGTGTGTGTGTGTGTGTGTGTGTGTGCGTGTGCGCTCAGGGAGTGTTTTGTGTGTTTGGGAGAGGATGTTTCTAGATGCACACATGACAGCAGTGTGTGTGAGTGCATGTATTCTCTGTCACAATGGCTGCAAATACTGATTTAAAAATTGAAACAGAGTCAGTTCAGCATAAAAAAATTCTTAGTAAACTTTCAGCCTCTGTAGTGCACACTTCTGCAAATGTAGTGGACACTTCAGAAAACATCTAGAGCCCTGCAGTTAGTTATTGAATGAGGGCCCAGTGTAACCAGATCTCAATGCATCTCTTAGCAGTGCAGTTGTGGTCAATATTTTTAGAGTCCTGAGTCCTTTGTAATTACCCTCGTGCGTTTGTGTGTTTGCTTTCTGGATGGTGGCAGAAACAGAGGGGAAAAAAAGAGAATCACAGAAAAGAGAAATGCAACTTGCATGCAGGAATGCTAAATACATGGGAGAAGACACACCACAGATATACTGTGTGATTAAGAGCCTGACCTCAGTTTTGGTCTCATTCTTTTGGGTTTTCAGCTTTTTTTATTTTGTTAAAGACTGGCATATGAAAAACTGAATACTGACAGCTTAAAGAAAATAGCAACAAGATGCCATGTTCACACAACGTAAATATAGGCTAAATTAATTAGTCTCACTCATAAAGCAGTTGTTAGCAAATCATGAAGTGTATCAGCACCTTGTGCGGTACGGTATAGAGGGGGCTTAGCTTATGTTAAGAGAGTCCTGGTTTCGAGGTAAACAATACATTTTTTCCAGTGTTTCCTGTACTGCTTTTTTGGCTGAACTATTATTAAAAAATTTGTTTTTATCAAATGTTGGTTGTTTGTGCGAATTCGCAGTCGGTACTTAATGTGATGCAATATTAAAACATGCACTAATGGGAAGTTCAGATCATTTTACTGACTCTGAGAGCCATTGACCGCAAACAAAATTACATCAAAATGAACGACTCTTCGAACTCTTATGAGCAGTTTCTTTAATTAATAGACCAGTTATCATTATCATTAGGTTATCATTATTTTCAATGTCCATATCAAAATTCTTTATTTTAAAGAATTTAAATTTTATTTTATTTTTATATTATCAAACTCTGTATTGTATTTATTTAGCATATTTCAAGCTATTTTTTCAAAAACATAATTAAACAGTATAGGAGACCCCATTAGTGAACTGCAGTTCATTAGCAGAATGTAAGCAACCCAATCAGCACATTCACAACAGGTCCTTGAGTAAAAGAAGAGGAACACATACAAGCGGGCAAGGGTAAAAAAGAGCTCACTACAAAACATTGAATTTATTACACTGACTGGATTATTCACATATATTATCTATAAAGCAATAAAATTAGATTTTTTTTTACACCGTAGCACCAATGAGTCGAATTTAAAAAAGAAATAGGGTCAGTTTTCATTTCATGTTGACCATTTCAGTTTATATTCCTTTTTAATTGCACGTGTCAGGGGAATACAAACTTTTCTTGTGTGTCAGCCCGTGTGTGTGGCCTGTTCGATTTACACAAGTTATAAAAATAGATACTGAAATTGGCATAACTCCATTCATGCTCTGAACTGACAGACAGTGTGATGAGTCCGTATTATGAAGACACATTAGTAATCAAATGCATGTAGGGGCCCTCAGTGATGTCATGGACCCCTCCGGACGAGGGTGATAAGACAGGGAGTGGCTCTTCCTCCCTGACACGAAAGACACTGATAAGAAATCTTTCTTTTTGTGCCATCTGGCTGAATAGTAGCTGGTATGAGACAAATAGTGAAGGTAGGCCTATGTCTCAACACTGGGGAAGGTACTTTAAAATAATATATATACAGTAATGTGTATGTATATATATATATATATATCTCTCACACACACACACACACACACACACACACACACACACACACACACACACACACACACACACACACACACACACACACACACACACACACACACACACACACACACACACACACACATACACACACACACACACACAAAACATAGGCCCAAAACATAGGCCCAAATGAGAGAGAGGACTATTTAGGATGAACCGATTCACTATGATAAATTCCTATTGATAATGCTATGAATTATGGAGAAAGCGAGCAAGAAAGACGAGACGAGCGTGTTTTATTCCCTCAGCTCAGATAAAACAGCGATGTATTGGTCGTGTTACACCGCTACATGTTGGAAAAAGTAGCACATTAATGAAAAGCAGAAAAGACAATATGGGCAAGCTTACTGAAAAACATCATGACTTTTACTTAGTTATTCAACATTATACTTAGCACAGGTATGACTGAGCATGAAGATGCATAGCTTAGAGCAGCACAGCAACATGCAATTCAACAATAATTACAGCACTGTAAAGCAGAACATGATTTATAAAGATCATAGCATCATCATAATTCTACATATGCAAAGCTAAGGGCATTTTAATCAACAGCACAGCAAATTACAAAGGAAAATGTAGCATATCCCTTGTTCACCCCGAGAGTTACTGTAAGGCGCTTTGTTTTTTCATATTGTTCCAGATCAGCACAACAATAATTGACTGTTTATAAAATTATGAGCCTGTTTGTGCATAGGGTATTGTGTGTGCTCACACTGTGTTCCTCTTATTTACGGTTATGAAAAGCACACCAGGTCTAAATAAACACACACAATGTCAGTTACCTCTCTCTCTCTCTCTCTCTCTCTCTCTCTCTCTCTCTCTCTCGCTCCTTTTGGCTCACCGCTTCTCATTGATCGCCCTGTAAATTTATTAGCCATTGTGACAGCTTCCTGCCAGGTTCAGCAGGCGATCAGGGGAAACACACAACTGCTCAGATAAAGGGGGGGCACACAATACCTATTGTGTCCTGATTGCAGGTCAAAGTATTACCCTGAAAGGAATGTTTTTCAGGTATGCATGTACATTTGTGTCTATGAATGTGTGGCCATGTTTTCTCAGTGTGGTTATGCATGCACCTCCTCATCCAGTGAAGCTGAAGAATGAAGATTGTCACTAGAAAGGCTTAAAAATTCCAAACACAAGGTCAGAAAAACAAGAGTGCGGATGAGAAGAACAAAACAGGGTAAAGGAAATGGATTCTAGCCAAAGGCAAACAAATGAGCGGCAATGGCTTTAAATGAATTACCTTGACCTTTTAGCACTCCGAGTTTAAGTTCAGTGTTTTGAGGAAAGTATTCGAAAGGGTGTGCACTGGACTACTGGCTATAAATGGAAAACAGTATTATCTGTCCTTTCAATACCGCCAAACAGCAATGTTACATTACCTATTAAGCTCACGACTAATTTTAAACCTTAGGAGTGAGCTTTGACTATGCAGGTCTATTTGTATAAGTGATGACAAAATGACCGTGTAACTGTTGCATGTGTCTCAGTTTATGTTTGGAGGTCTGTGTTTGTGTATGTACTTTTTTTTTTAAATATGTATTTTATGGTTTCTGTGTGAGAGAGGTTGGGGGCTTGTCAGGGCTTGTTTGCATGTCTGTTCATGTGTAACATGTCATTAGAATTAACACTGATGGTATGACACTGGTTAAGCTGGATGATTGACAGCTCCCTTTTTCAAAACAGGCATCAAATAGACAGATGCACACAGTAAGACATAAATAGGATTGGTCTTATGGTTTTTTTCCTAATCCTAACCAAAGGGACATAAGTGCTGAGGTTCATGTAGACTTAAAACATCTTATTACACATCAGCACCAGTTATTCAGTATACCACTTAAGCAATAATCAATAACTGAACAATCCTGACTATAGAGCTCGGGATCGTTTCGTCACGTCGCGATGCATTGTGGGAATCACGGTATGGAAGTAGATGTACTGTATAGTAGGCAGTACGTAATTACGTTTTTCATTAGATAATATTAGGTTTAATTTAGGTTATTTTTAGGAAAATGCTTCAGTATTGCTGTATTGTGAACTGCTGTAATCGGTCTCCCGATCGACAGGGCAAACGCCTCATAAATCATATAAGTGGTGGTCTTTTTGCTTTGCTTTGTAGTCAACTCCGTTAGTGCTAACGGCTAACTATAACTGATATTTTTATCACATGGTCAATAGATTTTCAGCTGCCAGAGTTAACTAGCTAGCTACATTTACATTGAATGTATTCATTTGGCAGTTAACTAAAGTTCTGCTGTTCAGATTATCGTTAAAGCAGTAAGTACGTTGCTGTGTTTTGGGAGCAAGCTGTTATACTGATGTAGCTGCTGTTAGCCAAATCAGCATATCAATTCTCGATTAGCAATGTCACCTCATTTATTCATCTAGATTTTGGTGGATAGACTAGGTTAGTGTAATACTGACAAGCTATGGCATAATTTGTACCTTACACTTCTCTCCTCTGTACTGGACCTTAAATAGTATTCTGTCACTGAAGCTGTAGCTCTGTAGCTTAAATGTTAAAATGCTTTATTATTACTAACAGCTTACATATTATTCTATTGCTGGAGCTCTGTGGTTTAATTGTTATTATTACATGGCTTGGTTGAATACTAATATTGAATGCGGTCTGTTATTTCTTGATAACAGACCACTGCTAAGTATAACACAACGTTGCCATGAAAAACAGAGTGTTGCCATGGACACAGTTCTGTTCATTCTGGAGCAATACAATCGTTTTTAAATCAATAAACGGAGATCGGCCGGTTACGCTATTACCTTATTCCAAACCGGCTTATGTGTGACCTCTAAAATGGCCGCCGTTACCCACAATGCACCGTTCCATGACGTCTACGCCCGAGCTCTATAGAGTGCCGAAGTTATGACGTCACTTTGTAGGCCAAAACGCAGAAGTGAGTTCCCTCCGGTTCCCTCGCTCTAAAGTCTATGGGTTTTTCCAATGGGTTTTTGCTAAATCGCCTGAAATAAAATGGTTAACAAAGCCTCTAAATTTTTTCACATTTTGATCTATGACATAAAACACACCAGTTATAACCTGCTTGTGGTTTTTAAACTTTATTGTGTCTGCTTGTGTTTTTTTAAACTTTATATAGGCTTCAAAATGTATACATTTTGGATTAACTTGTAAAGATTATCTTGATAGACAAAACGTGTAAGGGTCACAACTCTTTGTTGAACACTTGCGATTTTCCAAAAGTGTATGGGGAACATGCATAGCTATTCGATCGAGGGAACCCATGCGCCGCTAACTTCAGAGTTGTCCTACAAAGTGACGTTATAACTTCCGCACTCTATACATGGATTTCCTCGGCGACGTCATCACTGCTTGCTCACGCAACCAGGAGGCAAAAGACGCGCGGTCTTCGTACCGGAGTAAAGGGTTTAGGCTAGTAGCATAGTGGTGGTGTTGTCGCAAGTCAAAATGCCAAGGAGTTGTTGCGTGGTCAATTTCACATTATATGCATCAAGGGATTTGTACGCTCTAAAAATTTTTTTTGTAGACACACTTGGTGTCTGAATTAGATAATTATATATATCAGGCCATACATTTGCTGGCCACTTCTTGTCATCCACAATCCAAAGATCGTCAGGTAGTGCGTAGGGATCCGGCAAGATCTCACCATTGCTGAGAGTAGGTTTTTTAATAATCGCCACGGTCGGAGGTACTAAGGCTTCCCACATAATCCAGCGTCAAATCTTTGATTTACAGTAAAGTAACGTTATATGTGTGCAGTCATGATATGTTGCAGGACGTAAACAATGTTAACTTATACAAAAGCAAATTCGGGCTCTATAGAGGCTATTAAATTACTAACTTAGTCTAACATGATAATTCATACATGCATCACAGCCGGATTTTGATTCGTAAACAGTTGGACGTTTTACATAATGTCATATTAATATGAAACACAAACAAACAGATCCAACTCTGAAATTGCTGTTTATTATTGAGTCAACAAGAAATTACAAACAATGCGAAATCTAAGTTAATTACAATGTTCTTTTACAGAACTCAGCATAACAGATAGTGTTTTTTTGCCTCCTGGATGCGCAGGCATCCGGTTTTGTTTGTATACAAGAAACCCCTGCACCAGAGAAACGAGGGCACCGCCATCTTTAGAATATTGTCTTTGAACTTCCGTTTTTGCGGTCGCTCTGTATATTTCTAAGGCATCGCTGTCCAGGAGTAATTAGCTGGTGAAGTGGATTTACTTATTGTAGAGTTAACGAAAGTTATCATGAGCATTGTAATGTTTGTCATAAGCATTATAAAGCATATGTCTTAAATGGACCTTGACATTTTTTTAAACGAGCCGTTCATTCATAACTACACAAGATCGCTGTGAAAATACAGACCGGAAGTCAAAAGACAACGAGCTCAGCGCTGAAAGGGGGCGTGGCTACATAAGGTCTATACTGGTATCAGATGACATGATATGCTTTGTACAGGTAGCTCATTAAACTGCTTAACACACAATAAAGGACTTTGCTAACACCTGGAATAGATTTTTAATGATACCTTTATCAGGTGTCCTAATGGTCTCTAATGACCAAGGTTATTTTCGTAAACGAAAACTAAGACTAAAACTATTGGTCAAAAAACATTTTCGTAAACTGAAATAAAATTAAAAACTCATAATAAATGAAAAACTAAAACCAAACGAAAATAACAACAGTTACTGAAAAACAAACTGAAATAAAATAATAATCAGTAGTAGTAATAGTAATTAGTAAGCCATTTACTTTGGCGGAATGACCTCCAGTAGGGGTTCAATCTTCAGCTGGCTGTCAGGAGCCGCCACTGGTATGTCACGTGACCTGTCAGTGGCCGGCTGGCAGCTGCCAGTCTGATTCTAATAAGAAAACAATTAATTTCCGTGCAGCGAGAGTGAGAGGCAACACGTTATACTCGCTGATCAGCCGCGGCTGACTCATGAGCCTCGAGCGACTCGAGCAAAGCGTCAGTAAGCTGCCAGTCTGATCATGGCACATTTGACTGGTTTAATAGGGATAACAGTCCCCAAAACATCAAGTATACTAAAGAATAGATGCATGACATTATATGCTTAATAAGAAAACAATTAATTTCCGTGCAGCGAGAGTGTCAGGCAACGCGTTATACTCGCTGATCAGCCGCGGCTGACTCATGAGCGTCGAGCAAACCGTCAGTAAGCTGCCAGTCTGATCATGGCCATTTGACTGGTTTAATTGGAATAACAGTCCCCAAAACATCAATCATACTAAAGAACATAATCATATCAACATTTGTGTAATAAATGAGCTAGAAAAGGGAGGAACACAAAACACAAAAACTGCTAAAAAAACAATGGATTTGAAACTTGGCAAAGGCAGACTGCCAGGCAACTAGCCAACCACTGACAGGTCACGTCACATGCTAGAATCAGACTGGCAGCTGCCAGCCAGCCACTGACAGGTCACGTGACATGCCAGTGGCGGCTCCTGCCAGCCAGCTGAAGATTGAACCCCCACTCATGACCTGTGGCTGTTTAGGGAAATGCCTGTATATGGCACTTCATGCACGTTAAGTTGCTGAGGCGATTAACCTCTGTCCTGTCCCACGCTCAATGAAGGACCGCGTATCCCGTAACATAGAACACATCGCTACTGCTAAGTGGCTGTTCATGAAGGATGCATCTGTTGCAGTGGAATGGGAAATAACACAAGATAATGAGACGCAAGTTGTACTTCTTTTAACTTGAGCGCGGCACTTTTAGAATGCCGTTTCATGTGCGAGACGCGGTTGCAAAAGCAAAACAAGTCCGTCAAGCACAAAAAAACAACTTTAATGTACTACTACTACTGCATGTTTGAGATGTCATGTTTTCATGAATGTTGACAGGTGCTGTTATTATCTTTGTTTTTACAAAACATTTAACGTTAGGCTATTGTCCATGTGGAGACATTTCCCCACAATGTAGGGAATACCAGGACACACACACACACACACACACACACACACACACACACACACACACACACACACACACACACACACACACACACACACACACACACACACTATCTTTGTGGGGACTCTTCATAGACGTAATGGTTTTTATACTGTACAAAATGTATATTCTGTTTCCTTCCACTAACCCGACCCCTAAACCTATACCCCATCACACACAACATTCTTCATTTTTACATAAAAAAAAAAAAAACTCATTCTGTGAGTGACACGAGTCCCCATTAGTCTGTGTGCATTCAGGTTAAAGTCCCCACGGAGATAGAAATACCTTATTTAATCACACTGGCATCAAAGCAGGTTGTGTTGGCTGTAGTCAGATGAATTGAGCTGGTTTTTTTTGTGTGTGTGTTTTTTTTAAATGTAGACTACAAGTGATCACTCTGCTACATTGTACAGCTGAAAAAAGTAAACTTGGCATGTTTAACAAGATTTCATTTTTATTATGAATTAGTTTGTCTGAATTTTTTTATAGTTTTTTCTTGTATACTTTTAAGTTCCATTTATTTGGTGCTTTGTTCAATCTCAAACCATTATTTCATTTTTATTATTAAGATGTCTGCTCAAGAGTTAACTGTAATCTGTGCAAACATTAAACTTTGCTGAAATTAAAAGTCTCGAATTTGGTCTACACTGGAAGTGTTCTGTTTGCTCTGCTAAACTATAATTACTAAAACTAAAACTAAATAAAATAAAAACTAAATAAAAAATGCATTTGCAAAATAAAAACTAAAACTAACAAAACCATTAATGAAACTAACTAAAACTAAACTGAATTTTAATTTTCAAAATTGAAAACGATATTAAAATTAACTAATTTATTAAAAACTAATTTATAGCAAAACTATAATGGCTATTACAAAAGGTTCAACAGTAATGCCACTTTGGTGTCTCTTGGCATAAATACCATGTTTTATTGTTTTTTGGTAGGACATAGATATGTTTGATAAACTGTTATCTAACATTATTCACCTTGCATGAAAAGTAGCTAGTTTTAAACATAAAATAGCTGAATCCCCCTTTAAAATGTTTTTTATCCTGCCCCACCTCAGAGATATTGAACTTCTATTGAAATCCAATTCACTATAGTAAACTCACTTTAAAAAAAAAAAAGTTTCTACCTTAAAGTACGTACAATCAACTAAAATTGCACTAAACTGACTTTAAAAAATTAGCTGAAATCTTGTTTAACTGAAAAATGCTTAACTTATTTTGGGGAGTTAAAGCAATTTTAATACATATGTTGTCATAACTTATTGATCATACATTTTTTACAGTGCAAATTAATTATAAGTACAAAACAAATTTAAGCCGTGTCCTAAATTAATTTGTGTGCAACCGTTACCGCCTAATGAGTGGGCGTACTATTACACACATTTTTTATTGTTAAAAAGAAAAAAGTTAGCAACCCATTTTTTAAATATATTTTTGCTATTAAATTCTGATGTTTATTTAATGTTTATTGTGTTTAAGTTGCTATATCAAACAATTCAAGGTTTTAATTAGCACTTAGACCTATCTTACATTTTGATAACAGGGTTGAATAAAGGATTCATGGTTTGGCTTAGTAATACTACATCTGTTCAGGTCATGAATGTTTTGCAGTCAACGGGTGCTGGTGGTTTAAACTTGAGTATATTCTGCTACCTACTGTTGCTTAAGGGTATGACAGAATTTAACTACTGTATGTGGAAATTACACTGCAGCCAAAACATAAAAATAAAAGCATATACATTTATTTAAAAGCTTTTTTGTACAAAAAGAAATTTAAAAAATTATATAAACAATACAAACAAATGTAAAAGTACAATAAAAATGACATTTAAATGACCTATAAAATGCTAAAATTATCCAGTCTCAGGACTAATTTGGCACATACAGTATTTCAAGATTTAAGTTTTAGTCCAGGAGGGGATGTTCTCTCCCCTTGTTCCCCTGAGGCTCTCATTAGTAGCACACAGCTGCTGAGAGAAGAAAGCAGGCCGAACGCTTCTAATGACAAGTACATGATATGCTGTGTCAACATTTTTTTGTTTAGCATAAATGGGTGAAAACGGCAAAAAACATAGCAGGCAGTTTAATTTCCCTTATGGAAAATATGTAAGCAAGACAATAAGTTACACATACAGTAGGTGTGAGTCATGACTAATTCAAACATGTTTAAAACATAAAAACGCATTCTAGTGCGTTTGTTTTTCTCAGTAAGATGCCAGTCCAGTGTTTTAGTGATGTAAACTTGTACATTCCACGTATCCGGTCACAATGCATGCTCATTGTCATTTGAAAGTTTCTAAAATATGTCCATGTCTCATTTACAAGCACTTGCTTGATGTAGCAAAGCTCATCCAAGGTCTTGGTCGGTGTGTAAAAGGTCACAGTGACTCTGTGGATGTCTCCGGTGGTGCAGGAGCCTGTCCTGAATTGAAGAAGACAGAAAGGAAAGAAAATTATTCAAATATATGCTTTTATGTACCGCTATGGAGTAACATCCAAAACCAGCTTCAAGATAGCATAAAATGTGACAGCGTTTCACATTTTAAAACGGGTTCTTTGGACTGTGATATTATTAGAGTTCGGCCCTCAGTAAAACAGAAATATTGACAAGAACAGAAAGAGCTGCAGTAAACAGTATCTTCCGTTCTAAACAAGCATTGTGCCGGTATGAACAGTTTTTAACACATCTCTGGTTAATCTTACTTACATCTGTTTACTACTAATAGTTTTACTTTCTTTATAGATATAAGAGAATACATGGTAATATACATGAAAATAAAACAGAATATTTGATGATTTGTAAGCTTAAAACAAAGAAACAGTGCCATAAAATAATTAAGGAAAAGTTCAGATTTTGCAAATGTTTGATAATATACCTTGTATATGCACTACTGTTCAAAAGTTTGGGGTCCTTAAGATTTTTAAATTGTGAAATAGTATCACACTTTAAAATAACCATTTTCCATTTTAATATATTTTAAAAATGTAATTTATTCCTGCGACGACAAAGCTGAAATTTCAGCATCATTACTCCAGTGTCACATGATCCTTTAGAAATCATTCTAATATGCCGATTTGCTGCTCAATAAGCATTGTGTTTGTCAGGATGAATAATAATAAATAAATACATAAAAAATATATAGGCCTTTGTCCCAGACTCAACTTTGAGACTTGTGTAAAAATTTAACACGCGTTTCGGCACAGATTTGGTCACGGTGTAATCTTTTATACTTTGTCTCTAGCTAGGATGTGTTATCATCTGTGCCAAGTGTTGGCTAATAGAGGCCATTAGGTGTGTTTAGAATAAACATACAATTGCAACAGCAAAGCTTGTGAACTAAAATGACAATTAATTTTTCACATTTAAATAAACTTTTTATATTTAATCATTTAATAGCTTGACATACCAGCTTTTGTTTCAAATTAATCAATCATTTTAATTGCCGATTTTTAATGTCCCTTTTTTACTTATTGTTTGTCTTTTTTATCTGCCAACTACTGGATGTGTCTTGCATTCATTAAACGCTTTATATTTATTCATTTTTAACATCGAATTGGCTGATCATGTCCAAGAACATACAATCATTATCTGAAGGCACCAAGAAGACAGACAGTTTGGACAGTCTGTAATTACAATAGCCTGTTATTACCTGAAGTGAGCAGTTCTGCTGCTTTCCTGTCCTCTTTGATATACAGAGAAGTCATTAGGAAAAACAGGCCTCCCAAAACCCCAATGAAGGGGCACAGAAGAAAGCTATATTCCAGTCTATGGAAGTCCCAGCTGAGAGAGTCTGGCTTATACTTACGCAGAGCATCTGAGATCTGAAAGAAAAATAAACAAATGTTTTTATTTATATATATATATAGTGCTGTCAAATTGATTAATCGCATTTAAGATAAAACTTTGTATGTATAATATATGTATACATATTAATACAGTATATGCTATGCAATTAATCGTTATTAATCATTTCAATAGCACTGCACTGTATTAAAGCCATTGTAGTTATGCCAAAATAATGCACAAGGTGCAATTTTGTATCCAGTAGTGCCATGTGTTCTATAGCACTTCTGGATAGTGACAGCATAGCCTTTGACCCTACTGCTATTAAATGTGAAAGTATTGTGGATTCAAATATGCTTACCGCACCAATAAGGTAAGGACTTCCCGCATCTCCAAGAAGATGACAGACCATAATCTGTAAGGCCTCAGCTGTACCTCTTCTAGTAGGCACGACAACATACTAAAAACAATATGAATATAATTTAAATGATGCCTTTTACACGCAACATTTTTCAGCAATTCAATCTAATCACACACTGGAAACAATAAATCCCTGTTCTCAACGTTTCTATATTTAATCATAATGGAATTTTACTTTTATGCTATTAGCTTTATTGAATCACTTAGCAGGTTTTCACATGCTTGTCGCCCTGCGCTAATTAAAAAGAGTTTTTTTCCATTTCTGCACTTTTTTTAATGTTGTATTGAGAAGTGTAAACCTCTCACCAGCAGAATGTCCGCCAGAAGAGCCCAGTTGAGGGACAGCAACAACTCTCCAATTGCAATGAATGTCTGTAAAAATGGCACAAACATAAGAAACACACAGTATATTTAGAGAGCATATCGCAACCTGGTGGTCACACTGTGCCATAACAGCAAATACTCTGTGTTGTTCTGTATGCACTCAATGTCCCTAATAGGATGAGCAGAAGTCAAGAAAAATTCGCGACCGAAATTAACTTATACTAAAGCAAAATATTGAGTAGTTATTGTCTGATAAAACATTAAAAACTCCGTGGAGGTTGAGTAGTGTAGAGAGGGCAGCCGCGAGCTCAGTGAATGAATGTGCAGGCAGCCAGTGGTAAAGAAGTGATTGATTTGTCGCGGCCAAAAATACTTCGGCAATGAACAATTACTACATATTAGACTACAATTTACCAATTTTAATATTAACACAGATACTGAATCACAAAATAAACCTGTCAAACGCAGAAACGTGTCTGAGCTTTGCTTACATAAGTGGCCGGGATGCTGGTGCCTGCCAGGACGATGGCAATGAAAAAGCAGGGGGAGGAGCTGAGCATGCCAAAAGCACAGATGAGAGGGTCTGCATTCGGGAATCTGTCTCTCAGCTTCTTTGATATGTAGGTGCCCAGAAACACTCCCACAACACCTGTCACCACTGTGATTGCTCCAAAAATGTAACTTTCACAAGAAAAAAGAAGAAACAGTATGATATTACTCAAATTTGGCCTCAGTTTCAGAAAAAATGTTTTATTCCTCATAGGAACTACCAGACCAGTCTGACTAGTCAAACTGATAAATACTCTCTCAACTCAGTTTGGAGGTACAAATGGCTAAGAAACATACTTAATCAGATATATTGACAGGATTGTGAGAGCAAAAACAGCTGCAGTAAACAGTATGTGCCATCTAAGCAAGGAACAAGCAGATATGAACACTATCACAGAGGAAGTCTCTGCCGTTTAACCAATCTTTGGCTAATCTCACTTTTACTAGTCTACTGCTAACCTCAGTTTTCCATTAAGACCCGTTCAATTATATCAAGTCAGAAAGCATCAAGAAACTTGCTGTACCTGTCTAAAGGGTTACAGGGCTCTTCACTACAAGGTGGTCTGAGACCCTGTGTAACCTGTGCACGAGACAGAAAGTTGGGGGTCCAGAAGGCCAGAGCTCCTGTGACAAAAGCCATGGCAGTCACGCCAAGAGAAGACCAGACAAAACTCCGACTGGAAGGAGGGCACAGAACAAAACAATAAAAAAGGTAAACTTTGCAACAACCTTTAATAAGTGAAAACCCTTAGAGCAGTGGTTCTCAACCTTTTTGACCTGAAAGGCCTCCATTGTCCAATACAATATTTGAAGCCCACCCCCCACCCCATTTTTATTAATAAAGTTATATTACTTTTTAGTTTTTTTTATGCAATTAAAAAAATAAGCTTTGAAGATTGTTGTGAGCACATGCAGATTTAAACCAAATGAACATTTAATGTAGTGTGGGTCTTTAAAATGTGACCTACTTCTTCCAGAGGTACTTGACATCCTCAATGTAAGAGGTACTTTCCAACGTTGCTCCTCCCTGGGTGTCCGAGGCTCCACGAGGAGGATTGGGAATCAGAAACACAAGGAGCAGCAGACCCAGTCCTCCCAGAGCAGGACTGAACTATATCAGAAGAAAAACTCAAACAATATGCTCAACTTTCTTTAATAAATGTGGAAGGTAATTGTCTTGATTATATTACTCAAATAAATGCTTACATAACAAAGCCACTAAAATAATCATCACTGATGTACATAATCTTGTAAAAATTATATTTTTACATAATGCATTTCAATGATGGAAAGACAACAAAACATCTTCAACTTTGGTTTAAGTTAACCCTGATATTGCAATTTTGTTTAATACATTTAATTTTTTTCTGTTTGAGACCTAATAATTGCCAGACTCTCTGCAATACTGCTTTGGACCCCCTGTTTAAGACCCCTGTTTTACTGGGAACAGAGCATATAAACTGGTTAAAACTATTCCACTTTAAAGTGAACTTTTTAGCTTGAATATAGAACAGATATGCCATATAGGAATCCAAGGAAGGAAATCCAATTAGACCCTTAAAATATAATGCAATGCAGAGCCTATTTTATACCTGGCTACATTTCAGTTGATTGCATGATAACAAGTTTAGATTATTAAAACTAAAACGGTAAAGTTAACATTTACAAAATATATATTTTCTTACCCTCAGGGCCCAACGCCAATCCCCTGTTGCATTAGCTATAGTTGCTCCCATTATATATCCTAGACCACTAAATAAAAATAATTAAAAAAAAACTTCCGTCAGAAAGCGTAAAAAGATTCAACAAAAGTCTTGTCAACATGCAGGAAACATTGTATAGTATATATAAAAATCCACACAAGTTTTGGGGGTAAATAATTACAAGTATGTGAGTTATGTAATCAGACTACTTTTTCAAGTAAAAAAAGTAGCAAGTTTTTTTTGTTATTAAAAAAAAACACCAAGCAAGGTGACAAAAAGTAACTCAAAAGTAACTTAACATTACTTAAAAGTAAGTACTGCAATCAGTTTTTAAGGGAGTAACGTAATATTGTAACGCATTACTTTTAACAGTAACTTTCCCCAATGCTGGCCAAATAGTACCGATTTTATACAACAGTTTAAGAAACAAGAGGCTTGTTCTAAACAAACCACAACAGAATTAACTCTGTGCCTCATATGGATGGCTGCGCCCTTAAGAGTTCACATTTGTCTGCAACATACGTCAATGAGGATGTCTTATTTCTGAAAAGTAACCATTATAAAACTGTTATTCCTTGTGAGTCGTAAATTACTGTAATTCCTTTCTTACTTTGCAGTGTAATGGTCATTTTCTCTTAAATGAGCCTCGACAGTTTCTGAATTAATCAGTACTTCAAACAAATTAGTTAGAATGACTCAATGAGACAGTTGTTTCGCTCCTGAATGAGTACATCATTTGAATAAACGAGTCGATGACACACACAGTCACACACAAAGACAGTCACTTGTCATCCCTACTGGCATAAAGATGTAACCTGCAGAAAGAGCTACTGCATCTACACTACTAAAGGACAGACTGACAGTAAGTCTGGAACATGGAAACACAGACAAGCAAAGCATGATTATTTTTCCCCAAAACAAGTTCAGCGCAAATTCCACCCTGCACCCAATTTCTTTGGTGATGGTTAAGGTGTAGGGTAGGGTTAGGGGCTAGTATTTGTTTTAACATTGTGTAGGCAAAAAGCACTGTTTTACATGACCAATGAAATCTTTAGAATCGGCTGAAGAGCAGAGTTTGCTCTGACCTGGGCTGCATCTTAAGCATAAGTTGATCATAGGACCATTGCCATCAATGGTCTCTACGATCAACTTGCAATACTTTTGGGAAATGCTGCCCTGGTCATACAAATGGTTAAAAGTCTGTATATATGCACTTTTAGACTGCCTCTCAGCCCACTATGTATAAATTGTGATATACATGATTATTATTAACTTCTTCAGATCAGAGTATATTTCTCTTTCTCAAATATAGTTTAGTAAGACCTTCACCTTCCGACCGGTATGCAGATATAGAAGAAGGAGATCATGAGAGTTCTTTGGTTGCCAGTGAACAAGTCCCCAATGATAGTAGGAGCTATGGTGGAGTAACTGGCCTCTCCTGTCCCAACCAAGGCCCTCGTCAGGACCAGAATCCAGAAGTGCTGTGGTGAGAATCAAGACAGATCTGTAACTTAAAATAAAAATAAAAATCTGTTCTCTTCCATTTTAACTGTTAAATATAGAAAAATAAAGATATTGTTCAAAAGTAGGCCCTACAGGTACAAAATTAAACAATTACACATTATAAGGGTTGTAAGACTTCACAAAGATTACACTAAAACCCCGGAATTCCCCATAAAGACTTTGTACTATACCGTATTTTTGACGAAAGAGCTGCCCAGTGTTGTGACAATCCACACAATCAACCCAGCGATCATGAGAAGCTTCCTGTCGTAGCGATCTCCAAGGTAACCAAAAACTGGCGCCAACAACATAAAGCTACAGATAAAAACTGTACATATGTTAACATAGGGTTGATGGCAAAGATACACTATACCATTGAAAGTTTGGGATTTTCACGGTGTGGCTGTAACAAGTAAGCACAAGACACAGGAGAATAGGGTCCAAAGGGGCTAAAAGCAAGAAAAACTTGCTTTTGACTAGTCAAGTCACCTACATTTATATAGGCCTAGCACTTTTTACAGTATAGATTGTTTCAAAGCAGCTTAAAAGTGATATGAAAATAATGTAACAATGATTGTTTTGGCTGTACAGCAGCTCTAGAAGAAAGTCATTGTCCAGCTTAAGTACGTTTTTAATTGATTAATTTCCGTTTTAGGGGCCACTAACATGGTATCGTGAAAACAGAAACCTTTTAATGCGTTATGTGGTTCATTTACACGACAGCACCGTTTGGTGGCCTGAGAACGCAAACTTTGAAATAGGTTCAAAGTGCTAGTTTTTCAAAACTACACCGTTTTCAATATTCGTGTAAACTTAAAAAAACGGGAATCTGTGAAAACGTACTCGGTTACTAACATAACCTCGGTTCTCTCTAGAGAGGGAACGAGTACTGCGTAATATCTTTCGCTATGGGGAAAACCTCTTTTCCACGAGATATTGAAGCCCAAAATTATCCTTAATTTTGAATTAATGTAAAACGCTGTGCAGCAGCATGCAGACATAGGCAAGACGGCTCGCGCGCCTATTGGCTGCCCTGCGGCAACAGCAGCAGCCTATCGAGAGAGGCGCTGCGTGACACCTTATCCAATCGGGGCATTTCGCACCCATTTCGTCACGTCCCGCCAGAAAGGGCGTGGTCTCGCCCTATAAATATAGCTCGATAAGGCTGGTACACTGGTTTTCATCGCCGAAGCGAACCAGAGCTGTGTATGCACGGCAAGATACGCAGTACTCGTTCCCTCTCTAGAGAGAACCGAGGTTACGTTAGTAACCGACTACGTTCTCTTACGAGAGTATATCTCGTACTGCATAATATCTTACGCTATGGGGAACACAATGCAATACGCCGTGCGTGGCGGGCTGTGTTTGTGTGTAGAAATGAACACTGGGCTGTGGCATTTTTAATATACTCATAACACCATCGGCTGTGGCCGGAATACCAGAAAATACACTGCTTATATGATTTTTCTGGGTCGCCGTGGAAACGGCATTTGTGTGCAGGCAAGCGGGCCATGGTACCAGCTTGTTTACTGCAAAATACACTGGAACAGTCGCATTTTCTCGGAACTGAACGAGTGAAAAGTTTGGGTGTAAGTCTGGCTGCGGTGAGACTAAATTTTATCTGCTGCGAGCGCTGGGATCAAACACGGGTCTCCTGTGCAAAGGCTTTGGGTTTCGCCACTGAGCCACAGGGGGAAACAACAAAATCTTAAAATAGCCCGAACAGATCAAGAGCGCCAACACAGTTTTGTGTGTGTCGGCGTTTGTTTGCAGGCGTGCGTGTTATACAACAGGCTCATTGCTGCAATATTTGTCATTTTCAGCCGCTCAAACTAAGAGCTGAGAAATGTTTGATAAATGGAGATTGGTCCGACCTCGGCGGGACTAAAACACACTCTTTCCTTATTTCGCCAGTGACGCACGCCCACGGGGGCATCGAGCAGATAAGAGAGCGTCATCACAGTTCTGTTTGTGTCGGCGTTTGTTTGCAGGCGTGCGTGTTATACAACAGGCTCACTGCTGCAATATTGATATTTTTAGCCGCTCAAACTAAGAGGAGTTGAGAAATGTTTGAGAAATGGAGATTGGTCCGGGCTCAGCGGGACTAAAACACACTCTTTCCTCATTTCGCCGGTGACACACGGCCACGAGAGGCGGGGGCGGGGTGGCATTCTTGTACCGTAAAGAAAGCTAGCCGCGGTTTTGATAATGGCCCGTTTCCCTGACGACTCGCGGGCAGAAGGGGGGGAGGTCCACAGAGCTTGCCCCATCCTCACTGTCCGATGCCAGGATAGAGTAGCTGGTCTTCTCTACAGATGCAGCTATCTAGTCGTCATAATGGCGGAGGCGGCGGCCCGCGGCGGCCGTTGTCCGTCAGTGAGCGACTCGACTGAAGCTGGTGAAGCTGGCGGGCGAACCGGCAAGCTTTCACGGGCTGGAGAAGGCTCAGGGACCCGCTGAGTATGGGGCTTTACGGTGCGGCACTACAGCTGGCGGGAGTGCAGACTCGGAGAAAAATGCCAGGCGAGTCCTCAGAGTCACCATGGCAATAGCTCGCTCAGCGAGCGCGAGAGCTGCATGATCCTTACCCAGGCGGGAAACGCAGATGAAATGGCGGTCCCCGTCGCTGAGTGGGGCTCGGCACGAGCCACAGGAACGAAGCATCTTTAAAAAGACGCTGCTCTTTTAGATAAAGAGAGAGAGAGTGCGAGTCGCGACGGCGAACAAACACTCTCAGCAGAGTTAAAGGATATTGACGCCGGAAAGCGTAGCAGGTACGGCGACTGAAGGCGGCGAGCTGAAGGCCAGCGGCTTCAGGTTCAAGGGCTCGTCCCGCAGAAGGCTTGTGTCGACGGCGCGGCTTCTCACTCTGGATCCAGCGATGCGTTCGCTTCGCTGAAGAGATGAAAATCAGGGTACCAGCCTTATCGAGCTATATTTATAGGGCGAGACCACGCCCTTTCTGGCGGGACGTGACGAAATGGGCGCGAAATGCCCCGATTGGATAAGGTGTCACGCAGCGCCTCTCTCGATAGGCTGCTGCTGTTGCCGCAGGGCAGCCAATAGGCGCGCGAGCCGTCTTGTCTATGTCTGCATGCTGCTGCACAGCGTTTTACATTAATTCAAAATTAAGGATCATTTTTGGCTTCAATATCTCGTGGAAAATAGGTTTTCCCCATAGCGTAAGATATTACCCAGTACGAGAGATACTCTCGTAACAGAACGGTGACGCATGCACATGCGTATTATGCGTTGAGTCTATAAGCAAGCGCTTTTGAATGCATATTTATGTGGTTGTGTAGACTTTTTGTACAAAGTGAAATCTGCAATTACTTGTCTGGCAAGCATAATACAGCGTTTTTAGTGGAATCATTTTGATAACGTTTTCATCTGTACAGAGGAAAAAACTTTTATAAGGAAAATCAAATTGTCCTGTCGATGAGGGCTTCGCAGGAGATAGTCTGGTTCTGTCTCTGATGACACTTCAGGGCTGCATTGTGGTCGTGTCTAGGTGAAGGTCGTTCGCCTGATCTTGATACGGCGCGGATCTGGCTGGTTAATATTAGCGTAGATGCCATTCTTCTTATGATGTAACGAGCACATCAGGTGTTATGGTAAGCGTTCCAGTTAATGCTGCAGTGTTGTGCCTGAACGAGTTTATTGAACGATAGTTCATGAACTCGTTCATATTTTGGGCGAACGTGAACTGAACGTACTGTATTACTGCCTGATGAACGTTACTGTGAACTCGTTCATTCTGGTGTCTGTGAATGGCACGCTCTCTCAGTTTAACTTCTTTCAATAGGGTGCCAGATTTCTTGAAAGCCTTACAGGCGAAAACCCAGATAAAACACACCGTAAACTGGCCTTAATATGTAGCAGAAAAAAAACACCCAATCTGGCAACACCAGCCACCAGTGTCGCACCGCCGCATGCGTCATCAAAACAAAAAGCATCAAGGGGGTGTCGTATGATCATTTAAACGAGTTTTATGACAAGGTCGGTGAGGATGGGAAAAATCTTACATTTCTATGCAAACTTTGCCCGCCGATAAAATAAGTGCTGTCTGTGGTTCTATATGGGTTGTGGCAATAATTTTGAAAAATAATAGCTTGCAGCAACATATGGAAAAATAACTATGAACTGAACTAGTTCATTTTAAAATTTGTGAACTGAGCTTTGAACTAGTTCATGTAGAAAGTGAACTTTCCCAACACTGTCTAGCTGACATAGTTTATGCAGCCTAACAATCATTTCACATGATTTGAATTATAGAAACTATCCCTATGAGGTCATAACAGACCACCAGAATCTGGAATAAAGGCTAAAAGTCTCACCAGGCCCATTGAGCATTATTCTTCACCCAATTACAGTTTACTGTCATCTACTGTCCTGGCACAAAGAATTTGAAAGCGGACACCCTTTCTCGTATTCATGCACCTGATCAACCCAACAGTAATCCAGAGCCAATACTCCCTCCAGCCGCCATCTTCTGTCCTATTCAATGGGCCCTGGACGACCAGATCACAAAAGCAAACCTGCTTCGCCAGGATGTCCTGAGGGATGGATTTAGGTTTCATCTTACGACTGTCCCTCATGGACTCTGTGCACTCTTCCCAGGGGTCCGGTCATCCAAGCAATCAACAAACACTCATCTGCAGCCGTTATTAGTGGCCAGGCATGTCTCAGAAAGTCAACCGCCCTGTCCAAGGCTGTACCACGCATCTTCCTGCAGGAAAGCTCCAGGTACTGCCCATTCCTCGAAAACCCTGGTCACACGTAGGAGTGGATTTCATCACTTCTTCTGAATAATTTACCTGCATCCTGGTGGACGTGGATCAATCTCCAAAGCCTGCTGCCTCATCCCCCTTACAGGATTACCATCGGCTATAGTAACTGTTGAGGCCCTGTTCCCTTACGCGTTTTGCAATAACAGCTTACCTGAGGACATTGTCTTGATTGTGGACCTCAGTTCATCTCCAGAGTATGTAGGGCATTCTTCCATCTCCTAGGTGTGTCAGTGAGTTTAACATCCGGCTACCGCCCACAATTGAATAAGCAGACGGAGCAGAAAGAAACAGGAGATAGGATGCTCCCTGAGATCTTATTGCCATAGCCACCAGCCACCAACACCAGCCAGAGCCACCCAAAACTCTCCACACCAATGGACAACAGGTGAATGGAATAATGAATAAAGGTAATAAACTGGGACAAACTAGGAAAACTAGGTCACACAGACCAACAGGAACAGAACTAAAACACAAATAAACTAAGCCAAAACAGAACATAATATATTTATTTTTTTGAAAGTCGTCTTTTATGGTCATCAAGATCAACAGTAATATTGTGAAATATTATTACAATTTAAAATAACCTAAGTATTTATTTGAAACAAATCTTTTTTTAACATTATAAATTTCTTTACTGACACTTTTGATTAATTTAATGCATTATTGCTGAATAAAAGTATCAATTTCTTCCTAAAAATAAAATAAAAATAAATAAAGTCCAATTTTTCTTTTCACTCGATATTTCATTTTTTTAACTACATGTCATTAGATTTTCCACAGCTTTGTCAAGGCTACAACAGCTATAAAACACGATGCTGCGTAACATGGTGTCAAGTATGGATTATGCAAATCCATGAAACAAATTGTGTATTTTTTTAATGAATGTCAGTACGCCAAATAATCAACCAACCAGCATTTTGGAGATTAGAGCAGACAGAGATCGAGAAAGCATGAAACTGCAAACCAGATCGGCGTTAGATTAGATCATTTAGAATTACTGGTAATTTCAAGTAATGTAAACTCCAGGACTAAATTTAACATACAGTATCTACTTGTGTTTTGCTTAATACCAGGCTTGTTACTAACTTACATAATGACCGTAAAAGACCTATTAGTTCATCTCCAACAAGGATGTACTCTTGTAAAATGAAGTTCTGCAATGTTGTTTTCCTTGTTACTGTTTTGTCAGTGCAATGGGCTACAAATTCATACTGATACCTGTCTGTAGGAGACCTGATGTGCTGTCAGAAATATTGAAATAATTCTGGATGCTAAGCAGCACACCTGGATCAAAATCAGAACAGCATCTGTCGCTATTTTAGAAATTCTGTGAACCATCACAATTGCTTTGGTATAGTGTGCTCACCTGCTATAGAATAACGGTCCATGTAGTTGAGGAGATTGATGTAGCAGAGCACTGCAACTGCGATGTAGGAGCGTCTCTGAGAAATTGAGTTTGTTTGAAAGGAGGATGCAGAAAGTTCCATGGTGACGGAAAGAAAGAAAGAAGAAAAAAACGCAGCAAAAAAACTACCTTTTCGGTTCAGTGTTCTGTCACTTTGTGCCTTTAACAAGGAAGTGCACGACGCAGGAGAAAATACAAATAATCAAAAAGATTTGACAACCACGTAACTTAGGCGAAACAGAACAAAGAACTGAATGAAGACAGGACTTAAATACAAAGCGGAACTAATGAGTTAATTAACTGGACAACAGGTGAACAGAATAATTAATTAAGGGAACAAACTGGCACACACTAGGAAACTAGGTCACACAAACAGGAACAGACCTAAAACCCAAAGCCAAAACAGAACATAACAGATTATAGCAGTTACAGTACCACCAGTGGAGAAACGGGAGACTCAGGGCTGGACGGAACCAGTGATGAAGGGAGATTTAGGGAATACAATCTACCAAATCTAATTCAAAGTCAGAGGCCAGTGGAAGCTCACAATCAGTGGCGGAAGTGTGGGCGGGACTCAATTCCATGCCCTCGAATTCCACAAGAACTCCCTTGGGGACAGGTGTTGTTGGCGGCTCATGCACCTGGTCAAACGCGTCGGCTGGGCTAAGGCTCAGGGGTGGGTAGGGGTATGGTTAAAATTGGTCAGGCTTGTTAACCGTGGCAGGATCTGGCTCCGTGACTGTGGTGGGCAAAGGCATCCGTCCTGTCCAGCGGGGTGCAGGCTGACTGGGCTCGGGGTCTCGAGTGGGGCTTGTGTCGTCCTCCGCAGGGCAGGTGGCGAGTGGTGAAAAGTTGTTCCCTAGCACCCACTCCACAAGTGTGGCGAAGTTGTCATAAGGACCGCTGCCTGGGAAGTGTGCCCTGGACTTGGCACACCAATTCCAAAAAAATCCCTGGTGCGAGACTCCAAGGAGCGGTCCCTCTGCTCCAGGCATAACATGTGAACTACATGGTGACAAGAACCATGGTGATGGAGGGAGGGGAAAAAATAAAAAGGTTGCAAAAAAAACAAACAACACACGGTGGGGCTGTAACAAGGAAGCTTCTGACGCAGGAGAATATAATACGAATGGCATTTAATTCAAAAATCCACAGAAACACTCAAGAAACTGATTTGCCAACTACGTAACTTAGGCGACGTGGAACAAAGAACCAAATGAAGACAGGACTTAAATACACAGAGGAACTAATGAGTTAATTAATTGAACAACAGGTGAATGGGATAATTAGTCAAGGGAACAAACTGGCACACACCAGGAAACTAGGGGGCTGTTTACATGCCACAGTTTTCAACTAAAAACGTAAAACTTTTAATGCGCTTTGGCTGTTCATTTACACGAAAACGGCGTTTTGGGTGCCTGAAAATGCAAACTTTTGAAAACGGGTTTCAAAGTGGAAGTTTTTGAAAACGGTCTCCGTGTAATCAACAAAAACGCAAATCTCTGAAAAAGATGACGTCATGCACATGCGTATAACGTGTTCAGTCTATAGTGTTTCATTCCCGCAATGGCCTGGCCTATGAAACATAATGCAGTGTAACATGGTGTCAAGTATGGACTATGCAAATCCATGAAACAAATTGCGTACTATTTTAAAGACTGTCAGTATGCAGAATAGTCAACCAACCAGCATTTTGGAGATTAGAGCAGACAGAGATTGAGAAAGCATGAAACTGCAAACCAGATCAGCGTTAGATTAGATCATTTAGAATTACTGGTGCTTTCAAGTAATGTAAACTCCAAGACTAAATTGAACATATCTACTTGTGTTTTGCTTAATACCAGGCTTGTTAATAACTTACAAAATGACAGTAAAAGACCTATTAGTTCATCTCCAACATGGACATACTCTTTTAAAATCAAGTTCTGCAATTTTGTCTTCCTTCTTACTGTTTTGTCAGTTCAATATGCTACAAATTCATACTGATACCTGTCTGTAGGAGACCTGATGTGCTGTCAGAAATCTTGAAGTAATTCTGGATGCTAAGCAGCACACCTGGAACAGAATCAGAACAGCATCTGTTGCTATTTCAAGTGACATTCTGTGAACCATCACACCTGCTATGGCTTTGGTATAGAGTACTCACCTGCTATAGTATATCGGTCCATATAGTTGAGGAGATTGATGTAGCAGAGCACTGCAACTGCGATGTAGGAGCGTCTCTGAGAAATTGAGGTTATTTGAACGGAGGGTGCGTCACTTTCTGGTTGCTCAGAGCTCATGGAGCCATAACGTACAGTCGTGTTTGAGCGGAGGCTCAAGCGGGGTTTTGGTCTGTGTTGGTTGGAGGCCATAGTGCTCTCTGACTCTATCGCTACCGAAAGACTTTTTTCCCTCTGTAAGAAGAAAAATGACTTTTAAGCACAGATGGTAAAAGTGCCAAAACATTGTGGTTTTCAAGCCCTCTTATACTGATGAATGATTTGTGAACTATGCCATAAAACTCACATGGCTTCCATGTGATTCCAGGACACTGGACAATTTTTTAAGATTGAAGTAACCATGGCAGCAAGGAAAAGCATGTAGTCGCAATCAATGAACTAGGCTGGTGACAAATGCCTCATATGGAAATAAACACCAAACAGTGTTTTATCAAATAATTTGGTTTAGTTTTGCTGGATTATGAAAACTTAACTTGTATTATGTGCAAAAAAAGCTAATTAAATGCCAAAGGCTTTGTACGAATCAAGTGTCTGGAAGATGTTTACGACCAATGATGCTATTATACTCATTTGTGAAAACAGTGTTTTCAGTGTCAAAACTACCTTTTAGCTCTTATAATATGCCGTGCAAATACCATACAAAGCATTGGTGTTAAAAGGGCTGCCACAACATTTCTGTAGATACAGTAGAATTACCTACTTGTCATTTCATTCATCTCACAAACAAATTTGTCCTTTTAATAGTAATAATTTTGCAATGCATCTGACTTGTTTTTCTGTATGTACTACAGACCTATACATTTTGTGAGAATGGAAAATGTAGACCGGAACTTCTTATCTCAAAGTTGGTTGTGATCTTAGTTGCACCCAGCAAAGCAGTCTTGTTGTCACCAACTCAACCCACGAGCTGATGTTATTGCAGCAGTCCTAATTATGGTCTCACATTTGTCACAGGAAGGGCATCTATTACCTAATAATAATATGACCACTATTATCTTTTTACCTAAAGTAATATGTGTTTCATTGTGCTTGAAGGAAGATTTATAACATTAAACCTTCCTTTTAGTGATAGTCTGAACAGATACTTCCAAATGGGTATCATTAGATCAGTTCAGGTCAGGACTTAGCGGACTGCCAACAACGCCACTGTTGTGGTGATTAGCTGTGTATGACCACCACAGGACAATGCCATATGATTGTTTGGCCTACAACCAGTCTTTTAGACATTGAGGCTATGCTAAATTTTAGTTTTCAGGTTCACATTTTTTATCTATTAATTTGTTCATAAAATGCATATTTCATGAGAAGACCATTTTACCTTGACCATTTCAACAATTTAAGCAACTTGCTAATTCATTTAAGTTACTTACACTTCAGTCGATGTGCTCCAATGTCCAGCGCTGCTCTAATCCATCTTTTTTTCTTTTCTCTTTTGTTGTTTGCTGTGTTCGTTGAGATGTCACTTGTAGAAACAGAAAGGCATTCCTCTGCATATACAGCACACTACAGGGTTATCAAGTTAGAATCAAGCCCTACCCCCTTTTTTCAGGTCACAGGCAGCAGAACAGTTCCTCCTTGTGTTGCGATATAGACCACAAACCAGTAGATTTTCATCTCCATGCTCCCTTCATGCTTTCTGTTTTACACTGATCTGTTACCCAGATCTGCAGGGCTTTTGGCATTATGTTTCACATGAATGCTCTTCCTCTGAAGTCTGAACACCAGGACAGTGAGGGAATTATTCAAATGGAAACCTTATCTTGTATTGTCTACTCAACTGAGACTGAGTGAAGTTTATGACCCTTGTTTTTATACAGTTAACATTTCATACTGTTGGATGCATAGATCATTCTAAATAAGCCATAATCATGTTTACTGGATATAGCTTGCCAGTGAGAGTCTGTATTCAGTTATAGTGGGCCATAAACTCATCATTTCCCCCCACAAAGTTTCTTCACAGCAGAATTGTGAAACTTCAGTATTTTGCTGTCCGATGACGCACAAGTGTTTCATTCTTATGAAATCATCTCAGCCTATACCAACTTCTCCAAAATACAAAGCCTCTGTACATTGTACCATAATATGTAGCCTAATACTGTACTTGTGTACAGTGAGCAGTGACCTCACCACATCTTTTCTGTATTGCTGATTTCAGGTTAGATGAAAAAGTAGGTTGTGGTATGTGTTATAATATGGGTTACCATTATAAAAAGCAGGATGGGTGTCGTTAAATTGTATATTAAATTATATGCCGATCAATAATTATGCAATAGATTAAATGGAATTTTATATTAGCCTACTCTTTACTGTCGCCCAGTGGTTGAATGACACTGTAGGCTACTGTCCATAAAATCAAAAACTTTACACCTAAACTGGGTTACAAAAACGAAGAAAACACAACCTAATCAATCACTAAATATACACTAAGTAGCTACAGCATTAAGCTATAAGGAGAAAACATAGGCTGTATGTTACTTAGTGGTGCTTATCGTGTCATCTTGCATTATGAACTTGTTATCCTGCAAACATTCAGAATGTCCTAGCAATTGCCTATTGACGAGTTTTACACCACTCACATTTTGTTCAAAAAATTACATCTAGTTATTATTTTATGGTCTTCTGTGTGAATTTTGGACTGGAATCAAGTTTTCAATAGACTCACTAACAACATAATTAAAATGTACATGTCTAGTTATTATTGTATCGTCTTCTACGTGAATTTTGAACAGTAAAAAACGTGTTCAATAGACTCACACAACAACACAATTGGAGCTTCATAGTATTGAAGCCATCACCGTTTTTAGTCGTGTTTGCTGGGGCATGCGCCAATCCTTTTCTCCTCGCGGCCTCATAGAGAGCAGAGCGCATGCGCACACCGGATCAGAATGTTGAGCAAAACGGACTAGAGAAGAGACGGAAAGACGTGCAAGCCAATTCAAACATATTTTCTCCTTAGCTAAGTGAACGACTGTCGACCTAGAATATAACTTATAAAAACATGACGGAGCCCCAGTCAGCACTGTTACTCAGGAGACAGCTAGCAGGTAATTTTTCAAGGCTGTTGGCAAAGCCAGGCTAACAAGCCGGTGAACATTTAGCCTGTCAATGCAGTCAAGACGGAGGTGTTAGCCGCTAGTTTAGCTGCTAACGAGCGCTGTATTTATTGTGAAGCATTTGTTAGCGAGTTAGCAGCTAAAGTAGCCGGCTAAAGGCTATCTCCGCTGTCTTTTGTTATTTTAAAATGCTGTTTTGGTACGACTTATGATGAAATATTCATCCGAGAGTCGTTAAGATTTAATTAAAATAATACTACGCGTACATTTGTTTGGTTTTATTTAGTTTGCTTTTGTAAATGTATGTCAGGCAGTTGTGTCTGTTATCACTCCGGCGGGGCCGCTCGCTGTCGGCCAGTCCGTGTTTTGACATCTGTGTCCAGACTCCGGACGCAGTTTTCATAGGAGCACCAGGCGTCGGTTATAGTCTCAGGGAAACTGTCATTGGTGCCATTTCCGTTCACCATGTTATCTTGATCCGTCAAACCAGTATTGTTATCACAAGGCGCAAAAGTGAGATTTATAAACCGTAACGTTACATTGTGTACCATGTCCCCGCAGCGGGGCAATCAAATCCCTTTGTTTTTCTAGCTGGCTAACAGGCTAAGCTAACAAATTGATGGTTGCTGTTTGAACACCAGCTCACTGGTACAGAGAGAACTACAGTACAGTCCAGTCCAGCTGTAATCTTCATAACAGATTTACATACTTTATCAACACACAACGTGCTTTTTTATATACGAATTTGGTTATAATAAGCTGTTACTAGAGTCGTTACTACTATTTTGTTTCTCCTGTTCTTTGGCCAATAAACATACTGAGCAACATGATCCGTGAGTGTCAGCTTTACAGAGCTCAAGCCAGAGGATGATATCTCCACTGGGCCCCATTTGAGCAGTGCAGCCAGTGAAGTGAATTGAATTATTTGTAAAAGGGTCAAACTAAGCTGATTATATGAGTTCTCTTCTCAGTTTAAACATGAACATTTCAGATCATGTTAAAAATGTTAGATCTGACTCATGACAGCTGTCTCTTGCTGCATAGACAGCTCAAGCAACTCCATCCCCCCCATTACTCATCTTACACGCTCATAGAGGCAACTCGCCTATTTCTTTCCAAGGGTTGACAGGGTGAGTGGCACCCCGGGTCTGTCATGGCGTCAGGTTCTGCGGTGGCCCTGCTAATTCAGGGGATCGGGGCTGTTTTGGTTGTCTCCTTTCAGCAGGTCCAGCATGGTGAACTCACCGGCCTTGTTCTAAACTCAGTGAACCCTCTGTGGGAACAAAAGCCTCACAACTTCCATTTATGCTGGACTTAAAAGATACAGGGCAGGAAAATGTGGCACTTGTGAGATCTTAATGCGCTCATAAAAATGACATCCATATGAGTGGATTACCCAACTGTCAACTTGTCTTTGTCAACAAGGTGGTCATCCCCAAACCTACAGTGATTTTGTTTTGCTCTCTCTTATAAGAACACAGAAGTTCAGACAGAGCGTCTGAGACCACAGGCACCAATAGACGGACGTTCTTTGGCTTGAGGCTCAGTCAGTTGAACTGATAACAAACAGGCAAATTGCTAATTTCTTGTCTAAAATTCTCCCCAGATGTGAAAACCGTTTTTTGTGTTGTTACTGTTGAGGTCCAACTATTAACACCCATGTGTAAGCACAAATGCACGTAGTGGCCGGAAATGCCACATTTCCTTTTTCTTCTTTCTTCTTTCATCTAAAATAGCTAATCAGTATCTTCATGTTCTCTCTTCCTGACAGAACTAAATAAAAATCCTGTTGAAGGTTTCTCAGCTGGTTTGATAGATGATAATGACCTCTACAGATGGGAAGTGCTAATAATCGGTCCTCCTGATACACTCTAGTAAGTCTTTTTGTTGTCTTATGAAATACCATGTGACATTTTTATTTACAAATGTAAATTATGTTAAAGGATTAGTGCAACCAAAAATGAAAACTTTCATCATTAACAAAGAGTGAGCAGTACAGTTATTCAAAATGTAAGTTCTGTGTTGCTTAAAAGAAATTTTAAGTCATGTAGGCTAGGGCTGTAACGATACGCGATATAAAATCGAAATCGCGATACTCAGGTCCACGATCCTGTATCGCGATGTGAGAAGGCAGAATCGCGATCACACCCCTTCCAACTCCCAGAGTTATCCTTCCTGTCCAGAACCAGGGCTCGAATTTCGGCGCGGGTATTGCGCATAATTCTAATCATTCCCGCAGGTCTCCCATTTATAATGTGGGAAATTCCCGCAATCGTAATCCACACAGATAATAAAATAAAATCATTCTTTTAACAACTATCTTCCAGACGCAATTTCACAAACAGCGTGAGTGTTCAGCGGTGCCGCGCGTCTTCTATCTCTTCTCATAATGTTTTGTGCAAGGCAGGCATCAAGCGCTGCGGCGATAATACACACTCGCGTTTTGGAGTCGGGACCATAGACTGTAAGGTCGGGACATGACGGAATATTCACTTGCACAATCGGGCCAGCAGTGCATCGTGACTGAAGTCTTTTTAAGTCTTACCAGTTTAAACATTCAAGCGATTTTAAACTAATCAGTGCTCGCGCGCTCTCTGAGATTATTTTCTATGCGCACATTCATAGAAAATCCGCCTCAAAAACAGCTGGCTAGTAACTATTTTTCGCGGATTATATTGCTTTAACACGCAAAATTGTCAATTTCGGTCTTTGTGAGTAGGCTATACTCTAAATAGGCTATAGTCGGTTTTGTTTTTAATAAACATAAAACGCATGCCAGTATAATGAACACAGGATCCGTGCACTAGCTCTTAAAGTGACGGCAGCCATATGTGTCTGTCATTAATTTTGTTGTCAAAACAACAAAAGATGGCTTTAAGTTAAAGGAATCAGGATTAATAGCCTATGTATTTAATTTATTCAGGACTAAAATACTACCCAGTGTTATTTTCCATTTGATTACTTTATTCAGTATCTGTATATAAATACTAGTGTTAGACCTATTCAAAAACTTTTCTCTTTAATTGTCTTTATTTGTATCTTTATTCTATTGTATTTATTTGTGCTACTTTTTTCAATTTAATTAAACAATTTAAATCAAGCTTCCTTGTGATGTGTAAATTCTTAACAACAATAGGCTATTACCCCATTGTAAAAATGCAATGAGCGCAAACATTTAGGCAAGATAAATGTAATAATTTTGTTTGGAAAAAATGCCCCCCCTTTCTCCCCTCAAACAAAAAAAATCCCCCCCATGAGAATCATCTAAAGGGGGGATCCCCCTCCTCCCCCCCTCCCCTCCCCTCAGGCCCATGAGAACTACCACATCTTTAAATTACTATTAGTATTATTTGAAGTTAACATTATAAAATAGCCTACGTAGACCTACACCACAAAACTAGTTGAGGATAAATTATTTAAAATTTGGCAATTTCAGCATTATGGACGTGAAATTTGCAGCCAAAACTTGAAATATAAATTCTCAGAAAGTGCATTAAATTAATCCTCAATTGACCGGCAACACGTCCAACATGCAGATGCATATTACGGCACCATCCCGAAATCAATTTAGTTGGAGTACAGAACACAGCCCAAAAGCAGCAGCCTACACTGCCGTATAGTATAATAATTTGCATAGTTATTATTGTTCTTTGGTGTTTAGATTATACAGGTTTTTCCTAATGTTATTTAATAAAAATACCGGTATTTTTTTTCTTCTCTCAAAATCTCTTTTTTTCACCACAAGCCCCGCCCCCTCAAGCCCCGCCCCCGTGATAGAATCGCGATACGAATCGAATCGTGGGTCAAAAATCGTTATACGAATCGAATCGTGGGTTTGGTGTATCGTTACAGCCCTAATGTAGGCATGAGGGTGAGTAAATGATGATGACAGAATTAAATTTTTTGTGTGAACTATGACTTTAATATGAATTTCCCCATGACAAATGCCAGTCTGGTTGTGGTTGTTCTTAAAGGGACATTAAGTAAGAATTACTCCCATCTAGCGGTGAAATTGTATTTTGCATTCAAACGAATTGTGCTCTCCAGCGCCTTGTGTTTTCAAATGCGTGTTGCATCTACGGTAGCTGTTATGTACCAAAAAGCTATGACAGGATGTCTTCTAATAGCACTTCGTCGAGTTTTCCTTCGGGTGAACAGCTTTGTTATTTCAAACAAACTTCAAATTGACACAACGAACAAACGAATGTTACAGTATGAAGTAATGAGTGTCAAAAACATGAACTATTGTTATTAGTAGTTTGTAATTAAGACTGTAACATTGATTTACCTGTCGAGGAGAAAGCAGGACTTCAGCGTCTCTTTTGTATTCTTTCTCCTGCATTAGCTCTTCCCACCGGGAAAAAGCAATCCCGACATTCACTCGTGTTTTTTGTATCCTCTGGTCACGTTTCCTTTTACGATCATTTTTGGTCTGTTTTGGCGAAGAGGATTTCTTATCCAGTGGCTCGGCATAGGTATGGTCCGCCATTAAAAATAAAAGTGACAAGCGCCTCTCACTGCTTTCAGTTACGTCTCGCGTTGTGGAAACCCTTTGGCGTACTTTTTGACCCTCTCTGCTATTATAGTTTTTCAAGATGGCGGAACTACATGGAAGCCTCCGTGGACTTACCCCCCCCCCCCATGTATATAAAGATAATAAATTCTTCGTTTACGAGGATAAATCAGATAATTGGCAGAGGTATTTGTACACCATTGGGGACATATTTATGAATAAAAATATTGATTTTAGATTATAAATTACCTAAAAAGTTACTTATAGTCCCTTTAATGAAGATGTATATGTATACACACACGTTTTAGTGGTGTCATAGGGGATCCTAACTGGCACAGTTTAAGCAGTTGCAGAATATTTTAATACATTACAAAGAATGTACCACCACAATATTGTTTCTGAATAATACTTTAAGTCTGTTATGTTTTTTTCTGTTTACAGTGAGGGTGGTGTCTTTAAAGCTCATCTTACATTTCCCAAAGACTATCCTCTCAGGCCTCCTAAAATGAAGTTCATAACAGAAATATGGCATCCAAATGGTAAGTGTGGGTTCCCACTGGGTATTTCACATTTTTTCTGAGCAGTATTCATCTGCAATGTTTGTATTTAATGTTGTAAAACTGAGAAACATTTTTGTGAGATTTGTTGTTTGCAGATTTCCACAGAATGTAAACATCCCTTATTCAGGTTGCAGAGCCATGGGTGGACCGTGAAGTTCAGCTCCTCCTCTCTGGTTGTAATTTGGGCATAATGGGTGAAGGTTCAACAACATCCTTACCCTACCCATAACTATCCCCCCACCCATTATATCCACCGAGGTGGAGCTGGACTAGGTCAATCTCAACCCATGAATAGCTGGAGGTCATTGGGCTCTGCACTGCAGTGAGCACCATTTGGGCTTTATATAAAAGCTATATTATATTGCACGTACACTGACACCTAGCGTTGTGAAATGCTTTTTGTTGCTTATTCAGAATGTAAATATTGTATTTTACTGGCAAAATGTCTAGTAATGGGACTTGCCTAACATTGTGTGTGTTTTTGGCTGGTCTTCTAATCTTAACTTGTCTGCTCACATTAGGAGACCTCTATATAAAATAAATCGCTTTAAAAAAATATATTGATATGACTGGAGGTTTTTCATGTGAATGTACATGATTTAATTTTTTTTATTAAAGTTATAGGTATATTTTTAAAGGTATATTCTTCTGTGTAATATTTTAATGAGGGAAAAAATATGGAATATACCTAACTATTATTTTGTTGATTTAATAATTCTTTCAGCAACCATATTTTTCTATTTTATTATATGAATAGCAACAGAGAAAAATGGTTCATGTATGTCAAACTGTGTAAGACTGTAATAACTTGCATGCAATCTCATGTCCTGTTTCTGCATTGTGTTTGCAGTTGACAAGAATGGTGATGTTTGTATTTCGATATTGCACGAACCGGGGGAGGATAAATACGGCTATGAGAAACCAGAAGAGCGTTGGCTCCCCATCCACACCGTAGAGACCATTATGATTAGCGTCATCTCTATGCTAGCTGACCCCAATGGAGATTCCCCTGCCAATGTTGATGCAGCAGTAAGTCTGATGCTATCTATTTAATAAATAATATATGCTTCGTATTCCATTGTGGGCATGTTAGCAGAATGTGATGCTGCTGTACTTTTATTCACTTCAGAGATAAATGAGAAATTATGTGTGTATTTATGCATTCATTTTGATCTAATATTTTAGAAAGAGTGGAGGGAAGACAGACATGGTGAATTCAAAAGAAAAGTTGCCCGCTGTGTGAGAAAGAGCCAAGAGACTGCCTTTGAGTGAAAATCATCTAGCAGCTTGTAGCTTCACTATTTTCAGGGTAAGCAAATGGACTTTTACCATCTTGTTTTACTGCTGACGTCTTGTGACCATTTTTTTTAATTCCCCAACTTGACTGACTTATTGAAAACTCACGAGCTCAGAGCCAGGTGATGCAGAGAATTGTTATCGCAAGTTTTAAAGCTATCCCTCAGGTGACTTTTTTTATTAGCATGTTGATTTATTCTGGTCTGTTTTTACCTGTGTTTTTTTTATTTTTATAAAAGGTAAAATGTGCTTTATCTGCATATGAATGTGTAGCACATAAAAAGTCAGGAAATTATTTCTGACATTGCTGATTTGTATAGGGTTAAAAATCACACAACTCCCATGTTGCCTCACTATCCCGTACAGAACTAATCCCCTCAGAATAGGGCTTTTGTCAGTCTGAGTAGAGTTCTGTCATAGTAATGTTGTGGGCTAACCTGTTAGAACAGGTTCACAAGGCTTGTTTAAAAATAGAGGTTCGATGCTAAAGATTATTAGGTAACAGTGGCTCTTTTGTCTGCTTAGCCTATCATAGGTAACTCATAGACCCTTTAGTCCAGAGCATTTCAGTTGGTTGTACTGTTTCCCCCTCGTTCTCACATGATCCTTCAGAAGTCATTCTAATATGCTGATTTGGTGCTCAAGAAATTGTTGTAATATTATTGATATGCTGTCACTTATCAAAAATAATGCATCCTTATTGAATTCAATAAAAAAAAATTGTGCTGACCCCAAACTTTTGAACTGTAGTGTATGTTTAAAGTAAGTTGTTAAGTTTCAAAAGATTGATATTGCTGATGTATGTCACTGACAAAATGAACTGTTGAAAGTTTTAGATGTCTAAAGGTCTATTAGTCTGACATTTGTTGAAATATCTAATCTAATATCTTTGTCTGTGTCTTTCACAGGTCTCCAGTTGAGAAACAATATGGCACTGTTTTCTTGCACTCTACCACCCTATTGCTGGACTGGTTTTCATTGAATGTTGGCAGTAACAGACTGGCATTAATAGGCTGCAATAGAACATAAGGCCATCACAGATGCTGACAGAACACGCCAAGCAAGTGCCAACAAAAAAGAGAAAAAAAAACTTACAAACAATTACGCTTTTTTCCTTCTTTTTTTTCTCCAAGTCTACGAACTGATACAACTTTTCAGGAAGAGATTGTAAAGACGTGTACATAGCACAGACATAAAAACCGGATAATATATAATAACTTGTTCCTATCCATCCAGCAGGACTTAGTACCAAATAAAATAGCAATTCTGTAGTTAGAGTGTGACATCATGTACAGTTCTTGAAGAGTATAGTTCATCTCCTACCCTCCACCTCCTGCTGCCTCACATCTCTTAGTGTGCATCAGATCTGATACAGGTGCAAGTGGCCTCACGTACCCGCCTGTCAGTTTGAACAAAAGTCGCTTAAACTCAATCCAGTTTTAGGGTGGGGATGGAAGGGGTAAGCTATAATTAGACCTCAAAGCATGCTCGTCATGTTGGATGGCTTTCTCACTCGGGACACTTCAGGTAAAAATAGCTGTAAAGCACGTCATTTTCTTATTAATTAGGTATTTGAAGGTATTTCTCTGATTTGCTTTTTAAAAGGGGTTGGTTGGGATGGGTGGGTGCTCTTATTTAGGCTGAAAGGAAGGATGTCTGCATTCTGAGTGTCAGGTTCTCATCTTTTCTCTTGTTTTGTCCGTTTGAGGCGGGAAGGGAATGGCAAGGAAACCCATCAGATGTGATTTTCTTTTTTTCCCCTGCATGTTTTAAGTTCTCGTTTGTTTTCAAAAGTGCCTCCAATTTAAATCGCTTGGTTTGTTACGTGCCCTGCATCAAACGGGAGCTAAAGGGAGGAACATGTTTAAGAACTGCTTAATATCCTCTCAAGTTTGTGTGTATGTGTAAGGTTTTTTTTTTTTCATAACCTTTGTACCAGCATTCTGAATTATTTGGTGTAGCAATAACTGTGTTGCCCACTTTGCGAGGACATCCTAAAATTGGATATTCATGTAAGATTTCTAGTAAAGATTCTCCCTTGTATCAGAGCAGGTTTTTTTGTGTGTTTGCTCAACATCTCTTTTGTGTGGTTTCTTTGATAGGTTTCTTAGCCATGCTTTAAATGTAGATTTCTTGCTAACAGTTTCTGGGATTTCAGATGAGGTGTATGTGTTTAAGGGTGAGTGAGCATTAAGTGTTATGCAGAGGTGTGTGTGTGTGCGTGTGCGTGCGCGTGTGTGCATGCCTGTATCCCATCCTCTCTCCCACAATCTTTAATTCTCTGGTTAATTTTATTCTGGCTCTGACAGACTACTGCAATTCTTTTGCCTAATGTACAAAGACAAAATACCGATGTATATTTTTCATGTTATGAAAATTGTCACCTCTAGTGAGTTCTTCTAAAATATAATTTTTTCCAATACTTGTGTGCTGTCTGTGTTCAGTTCAAAGTATTACCACAAATCTGGATGTGAAAGGACACTCATCCATTCATCAATACCAGCATAACTACAAATGTATTTGCTTTTCATTAAAAATATACTTCTCAGAACATGGCGGTCTTATATAAACCACTGGGTAAAAAGTGTATCTACCGTTCTGTAGTTTTAAAAACATCTATTTGGGCAAGTGTGATTTTAGTATTTATATACTATTATAGTATTTACATTTTAAATTTGTTTTATTTTTCATATTTTTATTTTAGTTTAAGTAATTTCACATGCTTTGTTATTAGTTTTGTTATATTTCTATATAGCTTTAATTTTGTTTTTAAGCTAAAAATCATCTTAGTGCGTAAACGTATAAGTTAGTTGTTAAGGGGAAATTTGTAATTTTCTTTTAAGCCTTTCAGCTATTTTAATTTTTATTTCAGGTCATTTAATTTCAATTTCTGAAAACAGGTTTGAATAGTTTTGTGTTAGCTAACAATAACAACACTGGTTAGAAGGACAATGGGAAATATTGATTGGCCATCACAAGGACAAATTGAATTGTACAAAATTTGGATGTGCAAATCCTGATCCCTAATATATCTGCAACAGTCTTGAGGAACAGTAACACACAGGCTGATGGTCAGAATTAAACTTAAATAAGATAATAAAGACCCCGTGTAACAGTTGGTTTCCTTGCGACACAGACTTGGATTTTTTTTTAAATCTGCACTTTACAAACGTAATGTATCTTTGGGTCATTGCTTGCTTCCACCAGCACGCTCCTCCCAAATCAAACCCTTCCTCCCGCTCTCTCTCGCGATATTAGGCGACGAGCCACGGATCCAACATGGCAGAAGGTATGAGGATGGTTTCTTTCTTATTTTTCACGCCCTTTCTGTTTAACACGTACAGCTGTTATTACTTTACTCGATGGACAGGCCTAATACTGCATTTAAGTGTTACCACCAAATCCATTTGGGGATAAATATTGCATAACGCTGAAATGAACCACTTTATTGCATAGATTTTTGTCTAGCCCTGCTGGTTGCAAGTCAGGTGGTGGGCTGGGCGGTGGTAGTAATAATTCGCCGGGTGATTTGAGCTCTCATGTAAAGAGATATCCAATGAATCCTTTTTGAAAGGATACATTCAGCTGCATTTAGCGCAGATCATATACAACCTAATGCTTTTGAAAGGTAAATGGTTGATTTTAGAGACATTGTCGTCCTGTATTCTCATTTTGCGCTGGTTTTCCTAAAACGTTTCTAATCAGAATTTTCCCTTTTTAATCTTTTGTCTCAGTCTTCATCACCCTGAATGAGTATTCATGTGGCTTTGCAAATTGATTAAATCTGCCATTGCTCTATTTAATGTAGCCTATGTGATACAATTGAATATAACTCTAAAATTATATATAATAACAGTAGAAGATAATTTTATAGCTCTGCCTTGTTGATTTTTATAAATAATTTTCATATCATGATTGCATTTAGTGACGTTGCAGCAGGCGTTTGTAACCGTTACTTTTATCAGCTGATGTGTGACATCTCCCTTCTTTATCTTCCCTCAACATGCTGTAAAATCATAATAAATTTAAGTGGAATTGCCTTCTGCGTAAGAACACTTTAGCTGTCTTTCTGTCATTTTGATTTACTTCTTATTTAAAGATTGGGTGCCTAATGATAGGACAGTGAAGTTTTATTGTAGTTTCAACACAACCATGTAACTTTGAGACAAGCGTATTGGTTAAAGCCATGGTTGGTTATCTTGGTAATATTTTGTACCTTACCTTTTGTACCTAATTTTCTGTACCCATTTCCTGATTAGTAAACTGGTAGAACAATTTATTGTATATTAATTTCACAATTTCTTCAGAATTATTTATTCCTCATCTGAGTTCATTGAGTAATTCATGGGCTGTTTTAATTCTTGTTAATGCTTGTTGGTGATGCAAGCAGATTATTGCTTCACAAGCTTTCCTGTCATCTGATTGGCTGATGAGCTTTTTAAATACTTTATGGGACCTATTTGGACATCTCTGTGTTGTTGATTGCTCAGCATGCTGGATTATTGAATCTAGGCTGAAGACAAATGGCTCACATATTAAACTGAAAACATTCTAATCCTTTGCTTACACACACACACACACACACACACACACACACACACACACACACACACACACACACACACACAGGTTTAATGGTGTGCAATGACTAGGGTAGACTCTATTTTCTTTTCACAAAATGTACAGCTTTGGCATGTTATACTTATACAAGGCTCTGGCTAGCTTGCTGTTTTTTTTTGTTTTTTTTTAGCAGAATTCAAAGATTTTCCTAGATGTCAAATGGTAAGACATTACTAGAGCAGCTCTCTCAGTACCTGAGCTTATGTGGAGCAAAGTGTAGCCTCAGCATTCTGGAGAGATGAACAGAAATAAATTTAAGGAAAGAGGAAGGAAGCGGCTGTGTTGGAATGTGGGTTAAGCTGCGAAATCCTCTAGTCACAGATCCAAGGCAATTACCACATTTAAGATGGCGAGTTTAAAGTTGTTATTTTGAGGTTTAAGTGGAATGAGACTGATCAAGGTTGTATATTAACTTTTGCGATTGTGGTTATCGTGAATCGGACCATGTTAAAAGTTTTTACTTATTGTAATGTGTAAAGGCAGTTTTGCTCACATGTCGTAGGTCCAATTCTCCCTTGAGCATGCTCAGGAAGTCTGTTTGTGTCAGCAGTTATCATGTGAAATCTGTATTTTGTCCCTCTTTCTCTCGTCTACATGGCATTTCCACTTCCCCTTTGCTTTACCCATCACATTTGACGGTTTATTCTTATTTGTTTACCCTTATTTTCTCCTTGTACTCCATGTGCTCATTCCTTTTGTTCCACTACTTATCTCTCGTCATCGTTTCCATCATGCCTGCAGAGGAGGTGCAGAAATTGCAGAAGCACCTTGCTCTGCTGAGGCAGGAGTATGTGAAGATGCAACAGAAGCTGGTGGAGACGGAGAGGCGGTGCTCTGTGTTGGCTGCCCAGGCCACTCTCCCGGGCTCTGCGTCCCAGGCCAGTGACTCCTTCATCAGCCGCCTGCTGGGCATCGTGGCTGACCTTTTTCAGCAAGAGCAGTACAGGTGAGAACTGGACACGAATGCACACATACTGTTAGATGAGATGTTGGGTGAATGTTAACCAAGAAATGTTCAGGTCATATTTAACCCCAGAAGCAAAAGAAATAAGAAAAAGAAAGATGTTTTGCAATATATATTGTTTGTGAAAAGAAAATTGCATTTACTTTGATAAAGTTTTTCTTAGCAATACCAATGCAAAAAATGATAAATTCCCCCCCAAAATTTTTGTTTACCATCAAAGCTCAAGCTATGTATTTACACATGCACATAAAATATTAATATTATATATCAGTATTTTTTTGCATATTTAAATGAAATATTTATTTTTGTTGTTGCGGTATTGAGAATGAAACCGGCGCTTAAGGCCGTGTGCCCACCAAAGCGTTTTTAGCCCGCTGAAAACGCTGGACGCTCTGCTGAAAATGCCTAGCTGTGGGCGCTTGAGAGCGTTTTGGCAGCGCTGCGTTTTTTCAGTTGAGACGATTCGTTGCTATGATACAGATATCCGCAGCACAGTTTACTTGTAACTGATTTCGCAGATAATTTTGTTTCATACTAAATTTATTTTTTCATCCATTTTGTTCGGTTAGCTCTGCTGGTTGACGTCGTTGTACAGAAAGAATGTTGTGACAGTTGGTCGTGTGGTATTTGTCCCGCCCCTCCTCAACTGTGATTGGACGGCTGTGTAAAAAGTGACAGTGATGAGCGCATCGTTTTACCCAAAGTTGAACATTTTTCAACTCTCGGCGACCAGTAAAAAACGCCGGGCGCTCAGCGCTTGAGCGTTAAATACACGCTCAGCGCCTCGTTACGCTCATGGCGTTTAAAAAACGCGGCGCTCCCATTGAAAACAATTGGAATTTTACGCCAGCTGCGTGAAAAAACGCTTTGGTGGACACACGGCCTAAATGTACTTAATTGTCATGAAAATAGTCAAAATTTAATTGACAGTTTTATAAGATGCTCATTGTAATTGAAATGCATTAGTAAGCTTGTTTGTGGCTTTGTCCTGATTTTAAATTTCTTCTTCCACCAAATTATAAAAGTTATGATTTACAGTTTCATTTTCCTTCTCAGTGTATAAAAGCTGGCTGAAAGTATTTTAATATGTCTGCTGGGTCTGTAAATGTAGGAAGTTCTATTACAGTTGTATTTCTTTTTATTGCACTACTTAAGAGGTTACAGAATGACCTGTCTGAGATTTGAGCCTGGACTGTTGTCTCAGATCTGACCTCACTGAGACCAATGCATAATACATTAGGTCTTATGCGTCAAATGATATATTAGCTGATTACTGCATATTTCACAGAAATGCTATGTAAAATCAGTATGACCACATCAGTCTTTTTCACTCTTAGTGATCTGAAGGTGAAGATTGGAGATCAGAGGCTCAGTGCTCATAAATTCGTGCTGGCTGCTCGGAGTGAAATCTGGAGTTCAGCCAACATGGCCTCCACTACTGAACTGGACCTCTCAGGTAACAATGGCTTCTGTTTCCTACAACCTGCACTAGAAATGTAGGATGTCTAGATTACGTTTGGCTGTTTTTTCCCCTTATTGTTCTAATGCAGTATGCAGCAGTAATCCCTCAAAACTGAACTTGTTGTTGGATTCTTTCCTGTACATCCCCATGTGACTTCCTAGATGCCAAACCAGAGGTTGCCATGGCAATGCTGCGCTGGGCGTACACGGATGATCTGGCGTTGAGTGGGGACGACGGCTTCCTCATCGACCTGATGAAGTTATCCAACCGCTTTCAGCTCAATCTTCTGCGTGAAAGGTGGGAACGCTCCCTTAGAATAATAATTGACTGGATAGATTTATGACTCATGTTGCAGCTCTTTACATCTCATAGTGTTTCACCAACAAAAACACCATGTAACTGCACTTATTGGGTACTCGATATGTAAGAATATCAACTACAAGTAAAAAATAAATAAAGAAAAAGCACCCCTCAGATTGATGAGGAACATGAATGATTTTGCTGATGAATGCTACACTTGATGATTAATACAGCATATGCATAATGCCATCATTTTAGTCACTCTGGTCATGTTCATCAAATTAAATAGACATCTCCCTGAAAGAATGTGCTCTTTGCATTTGCTTGTAAGAGGCTTCTAGTTAAACTGGAGAGTTGCCTTGAGTCCTCTCCTGTCAATAAGTATTTTTTGGATAAAAGCAGCTGCTTAATGGCAAGCAAACAGCCTATATGTTTGGTGCTTTTATGCTAATGACCAGCTTTTATCTTTGAGCACTGGGACTGCAGAAATGAAAAATATGTCTGACATTTGTCACATTTTCTGTGTCACATATTACTTTGGATAACTGGGCTTGCATAACATGAATAATATTGCAATTAAAATCAGTTTGTTAGTTGTCATAGCATGGTTGGGACAGGAAATAAATACACTACCGTATAAATGTTTGTGGTCGGTAAATCTTTTGTGCTCACCAAGGCTGGATTTATTTAGTCAAAAATACAGTAAAAACAGTCATATTGTGAAATATTATTACAATTTAAAACAACTGATTTCTATTGTAATATATTGTAAAATGTAATATATTCCTATACAAAGCTGAATTTTCAGCATCATAACTGTCACATGATTCTTCAGAAATCGTTTTAAATATGGTGATTTGGTGCTAAAGAAACATTTCTTATTATTATCAGTTGAAAACAGCTCTGCTGCTTAATAATTTTGTACAAACCGTTGTGCATAATAAATGTTTTACTGTAACTTTTGATCAATTTAATGTACTGTATACCAAACCTTTGAATGGAAACATGCAGTATATAAAAAAATGTGTGATGCTGAACTCATAGCAGGTGAATATAGAAAATGGACCTAATTTATAAAAAGTATCAAGTATATTGTCTGAAGTCAGGTGGTAATAATTTATAATTTTAATAAAGTAAAGATAAAAGATTTTTATGATATATCTACTTAATTACAAAACTGAAATGTTATGTAAAAGAATACAAAGCGAGCTCTAAACCTAGATATTGTTTTTGAAATGCAGATGTGAGAAAGGAGTGATGTCATCAGTGAACGTGAGGAACTGTATCAGGTTCTACCAGACAGCCGAAGAGCTGGACGCCACAACATTGATGAACTATTGTGGAGAGATCATTGCCAGTCACTGGGTGAGTCAGAAGAACAGAACCATCATCTTCATCCTTGAAAGATGAGGAATTTGTTCTATAGATGCACATAGCATGGACCCTTTATTTTGTTTGCCAGAAATATACATTCTAGGCATCATTTATCATCACTAAATACAATAAATATTGATTTAATAAATGGACAATTTCACTGTGAAAGATAGCCTTCCTCCATTGAATGCTGTTTAAAAGCAGCATGATCTTGTCCTCCTCGATGTTTGGGGTCTTCTTTATGGCTTCTTGTAAATCCCCACAAGTAGTGATGATTCTTAAGGCTATGTCTAAGATTGGGATAGTAAAGGAAACCTTTTCGTAGGTTTACAGGCGTGCTCTCTGCTGAGTGAACTAAACGCATCAATATCAGCTCAGCAGACCTTGAGCAAGACCTTGAAAAAGACCAGAGGGAGATTTGCATAATTATTACTTGTTGTCACCTGCTGTTTTAAAGGAGAAAATCATTGAGATATATATATTTTTTTTTTTTTGAGTGTGTATTCATGCAAAAGGTAGGATTAATATTTACTTCCTCTTCCCTCTCAAACAGGATGATCTACGGAAAGAGGACTTCAGTACCATGGACGCTCAGCTGCTCTATAAAATGATCAAATCCAAGACCGAGTACCCCCTTCACAAAGCAATTAAAGTAGAACGAGAAGATGTTGTCTTCCTTTATCTAATAGAGATGGATGCCCAGGTAAAGAGCCAGCACTGAATCAAAGAAGTGTTCTTGCTTTATATATCGTGATATAAAAAGTGCAAGGTCCTATATGTAGTGAAATCAATATCAAGTGATGTTTTTCTATGGTTAATGTTTTGCATTAGGTTTTACATTGGACAATTAGTAGTGACCCAACATACTAAAATATTTCTAGTATACAAATAAACAAAAATGTGAATATTATTGATTATATTTTGAATGACTCTCATTTTATTGTTTAAATTGTTACAACACAATCATTGTTACCCCTGATTTTTAGCAAATTTTTTCCCACTGATTAATGTTTTATCCTCTATTGATAAGCTTGTTTATTGCGTGGCAAACTCATTATGATCAATGTTTCTTTCATTTCATTCCCAAGTTACCAGGAAAACTGAATGAGCTGGACAATAATGGAGATTTGGCGCTGGATCTGGCTCTGTCCAAGAAGCTGGAGAGCATTGCCACCACACTGGTCAACAACAAAGCAGATGTTGACATGGTGGACCAGAGCGGCTGGAGTCTTCTACACAAGGCCATCCAGAGAGGTGAGGAGTGTTTGTATTTGGGGTGAGGGAATATAATTTTATGATGAATTTGAAAGTGGCATACAGTCGTTTAGCCCACAAAAGGCATTCATTTTGGATATCTGTCTTAAATCTTTTGAGAAGGTTTTTTTTTTTTTGGTGGTCTAAATACTGTCCCTGTCCTGTATCTTTCTCTTTCTCTTTCTCTCTCTCTCTCGCTCTCTCTCTCTCTCTCTCTCTCTTTAGGAGATGAATTTGCTTCCACTTTTTTGATCCGTCACTCTGCACAGGTGAATGCTGCCACAGTGGGTGCAGTTGAGACGCCTCTGCACCTTGTCTGCTCTTTCAGCCCTAAGAAACACAGTGGTGAAGTTATGGCTGGCATGGCCCACATTGCTGAGGCTCTGCTCAAAGCTGGTGCCAACCCAAACATGCAAAACAGCAAAGGACGGTGGGTAACAAAAGTCAAAGGTTTCTTCTGCAATAATGAGTTTCGGGATTATTATTTTATCTGCAATGTTTTTTGGGAGTAATGCTTATTCATTGTATTCATGACCTGGTTTTATTTTTCTAATTCTTAGGACGCCATTACATGAGGCTGTGGTGTCGGGAAATGAAGCAGTCTTTAACCAGCTTCTACAATGCAAACAGTAAGCTTAAACAGGCTTTATCTGGGCGAATTCATAAAATTTAGTTTTTGTGCCCTTGAAGGGAACTTTGGGAAGGGGAAGCCATTTGTAGTGCCATTCCAAACGAAAGTGAATAGTTGAATCCCCTCACGAAGGGCCTCTCCACAAGTCTGTTTACAAGGGGTACATACGATGGTCACTTCAAAATAAGTAATTTAATCGTTTATGGTCATGTGACGTGAATCCTCGCGATTCATTTTAAAGCTAGATGGCGCGAGAGTTCCAGTTAACATATAAACAGAATAATTAGTTGTTTTGATCGTTTATGGTCATGTGAAGTGAATCCTCGCGATTCATTTTAAAGCTAGATGGCGTGAGAGTTCGAGTTAACATATAAACAGAATAATTAGTTGTTTGCTTGTGATGTTGCTTTGACTTCTTTGCACATATTTTTGTCATACATTTCATATGAAGATTGAATAAGTTTAATAGGTAAGAAATGTTTAAAGTCCCCCTGTAGCCAATTTTATCCCTTAAAACTCATTTTTGATCACCAAAATGGCATAGTAAAAAACGTTTCAATTTGATTTTTTTTTTATTAATACCTACAAAAAAAAAAGCTTGAATGTAACTTCACACCCTTGCTTAAACAAGTCAAGTTTATGTATACGCTGATCCATGAATAAGCAGTTTTAGACCCACCTCCACTCACTCATATGTGCTTAGATTAGCTGATCTACTCAGTCAACTTTATTGTAGTAAATGCGGCAAAATGGCAAGTGGAAATACTGGTTTAATTCAGCCACATATGTTTGAACCAGAAACTGATTCCAAAGAAGTGGAAGAGTGAAGTATACAGGCTTGTATAAGTAGATGTATCAGAATAGTAATGCATTTTATGTATCGCTCTTTACAACGTCGGACAATTAATATGTAATTAATATGATTAGCCTTTTGCTTGACTACGTTGTCAAACGGCTAATAATGTGTTACACACACCATGTTCCCGTTCGCCACCTCAGAGTCAAGACAGCTGTCTTCTAGAAATTAGCTTCCTTACAAACTCTTTGAACAACTCAGAACGCCAGCGGAGAAAGGCATATAATTCATCATAATATTGTCATATAGATAATTCACCCGCTATATTGATAAATGAATCTAATTTTTCATATCAACAGAAAAGTATACCAGGATAACCTGGCTTCTCTTGAGACTCCCCTGCTTCAGAGCAGTTAATGATATGTTAAAGCCCGTCGGCACATTGACGTGATTGGTTACAAGTTAGTTTGTGAAGTAAGAAACGCCAGCGATTTCAAACTTTTTTTTAAGACTGTCTCTAGATCACTGCAGTTTCTAAAGAGAAAATACTCTTTTTTCACCATTGAAAATGCAATGGTGTTGACTTATGAATGTTTTGTCTTAAAGCATATTAAAAACACCACATAGACATATAAACAACATTAAAAAAATATCACAAATTTTCACAACAGAGGGTCTTTAATAGTAGATAAATATGAATATAGTCCAAAGAACAGACGAGCAAATAGGAAACACACACACTCACTTCCGATTGGGAATTCGCCGCCTTTTTCAAAACGAATGATCTTAAATTGTTTATGTAGGTAATGAAAAAGCATAATACCAAACTACTTTCTGTATGATATGATCATCACAGAATGATCTAAAACTTGAATTCAAAAATGTACAAATGCAAGAGTCTTGTGTGGGATAGTGTATCCCATGATGCATTACTTCACCTCCCATTGTGATAAAGGAACTTGATGTAATATCAAAATGTTATTTGTAATCTTGACTTGGACTGCCTTAACCACTGTTTTTTCATGTGTTCTCATAAAAGTATACATTGTATAATGTTCAGTTAGCTAGTGTTCTGAACATTGAGATAGTTACCTCTTCCTTCTTGGTGTAATATTGTCCCTTTCTTGTTTCCTTTTTGTAACACTGTAATCCCTCCCCTTCCTGCTTAGATTAGACCTGGAGTTGAAAGATCACGAAGGCAGCACTGCACTGTGGCTGGCCCTGCAGTACATCACTGTGTCCTCTGACCCCTCCGTGAACCCTTTTGAGGATGAAGCTCCTGTTGTGAATGGAACCTCATTTGACGAGAACAGCTTAGCAGCAAGGCTTATACAAAGAGGGAGCAATCCTGATGCACCAGACTCCAATGGTATCAAACATCTTGCACTTCATAAAATGTGTCCCTTTAGTCATTACCCATTTTATACCTGCTAATCACAACATCTCCTCCTCAGGTAACTGCCTCATGCAGAGAGCAGCTATCACAGGAAGTGAAGCAGCCGCTATCTTCCTGGCCACACATGGAGCTAAAGTCAATCACACCAACAAATGGGTGTGTGTGTGTCAGCTTTTTTTAGAAATACACTGCCAGTTAAATGTTTGAACATGCATATTCCTTTTAGACAATTTAGAAAACTACTAAATGGAACAAATTTAAAGTATGGAAATTCTGCTATGATCCTGAAAAAATATGCAGCACGGTTTCCACAAAGATATTAAGCATCACAACTCTTCTCAATGTTGATAATATTAAGATGTTTTTTGAGTACTAAAACAGCATGTTAGAATGATTTCCGAAGGGCAGTGTGACACTAAAGACTGGCGTACTGAAAATTCAGCTTTGCCATCAGAGAATAAATTACATTTTAAGTTTTCTATTTTAATATATTTCAAAATATTCCTGTTTTACTGCATTTTTGATCAAATAAATGCAGCCTTGCTGAGCTTAAGACTTCAACATTTTGAATAATAATTTATATATAAATGTATTAACTAGCAATTATTATAATACAGGAGTAGTAGTAAAGGGGTTGGACTGTCATAAATGAAATATTTATTAATTTTTCCACCTTGTGATTTCTTATGATCACATTTTCGTTTGTAGGCTGAGACCCCCCTCCATACGGCGTGCCGCTGTGGCCTGGCAGGGCTGACGGTGGAGTTGCTCCAGCAGGGGGCGAATCCTAACTTGCAGACCGACAGCGCCCTGCCTGACGGAGTCGAGAAGAGCCAAGGAGTCTTCCTCCAGAGCCCGCTCCACCTGGCCATCGTTCACAACCACCCAGATGTGGTGTCTGTCATACTAGAGCAGAAGGGTGAGGTTTGATTTGAATACTGATCTGTGCAGCTGTGCCATCTCTTGTCATTCATATCTTTATTTTTGATCCATCTCTCAAAGCCAATGCACTACATGCCACCAACAACCTGCAGATCATCCCTGACTTCAGTTTGAAAGACTCCATGGATCAGACCGTTCTGGGTCTTGCACTCTGGACCGGTGGGTTCTGCTAAAATCTCCTTCAGTGAGTTCCCTGCTCATGCAGATCATTTAATGTTTCTTATTTACATTGCTAGGTATGCACACTATTGCCGCACAGCTGCTGGGTTCTGGAGCAGCCATTAATGACACCATGTCTGATGGACAGACGCTACTGCACATGGCTATAAAGAGACAGGACAGCAAGAGCGCCCTCTTCCTGCTAGAGCATCAGGCCGACATCAACGTCAGGTACTAGAACTGCTATAAAAACATCGGTTAGCACTAGCAGACATCCCTTTAGACATGTTTAGCCGTGGAGTTCATGTGGGCAATAAAGGTTCGAGTCCTGCCTGTGGTGTGCATTAATCAATTCCCTCTCTGTCTCCCCAAATAGTTATTGCTGAAAGAGTTGATGCATATAATATCTGATATTTCGATCATGAAAACAAATCCTAACACTACAAATCATACTTTATATTATATACTAATATTCAACAATATTATTGATTTGACAGCACTGAGCTGGATGACATCGTCACTGTTTTTCTGCAGAAATGCTTTATAGATTAAATAAAATAATTTAATAATTGATGATCCTTACAGCAGAATTGAATCAACACTGAACTGACTTCAGATGCACAATGACACTGTTTTCTTTTAGAGCTGCAGTACAGCCGAAATGAACTGTTTGCATCATTTAATCATTTTCTTGTCATCGCTGTAAAACTACTTTGCAACAATCTGTAATGTATAATAAAAGTGACTTGACTTTGTTTTAGGACCCAGGAGGGGCAAACGGCTTTGCAGTTGGCTATCAGTAACCAGCTCCCTTTAGTAGTGGACGCCATCTGCACAAGAGGAGCTGACATGTCAGTGGTGAATGAGAAGGGTGATCCTCCACTCTGGCTGGCTTTGGAAAATGGTTTGGAGGACATTGCGTCCACATTGGTGAGAACTGCCTTTTTTCCCCCTGACATTCGGTTCACTACCTTGAAATTATTGTTTTCCCATATTTTTAAATAATGCTTGTTTATGATGAGTTTATTTGATTCATCAGTTATATATTTTTTGGATTAGGTCAGGCACGGGTGTGATGCAACATGTTGGAGTTCAGGGCCTGGAGGCTGTCAGCAAAATCTTCTCCACAGAGCCATCGATGAAAACAACGAGGTCACTGCTTGCTTCCTTGTACGCAGGTTTGTACACCTCTCCTTGTTTTCTCTTGCTTCAGGATTTGTGTTTTTAAAAATGTGTATGACAATTCATCAAATTTATATTTTCAATAAAAGCCTAAAAAGGTGATTAATTTTGGCACTTCTGGTTCCATTTGACTTTTCTTTTTTTTCTTTTTTTTATGCTTGAAATAAGGTCTGTGGTTAACAAGCTCAGGATACTGTATATTCACACAAGTTGTTCATTTGCAAAGATTATTCTAATGAACAAAACGTGTTAATCATAAACTTTTGTTGGTCACAAGCTCACGTTTTACAATGATCCAAGAGCCAATGGAAAAATCTCATTGCATTTTTGTCAAAGTAATCAGGGTGATGCTAACTTTCAGGTTGTCCTACAAAATCACGTCATCACTGCAGCCGTCTATTCAGGCTATAATTAAGACTGGGGCTTTTACACAAGGTTTTAAAAGCTTATATAAAAAAAAAATAGGGAAATAAAACTTTTACAGCCACTTTTTGCATAACACACACACATAATTTGATTTGATTTGATTTTTTTAAACAATTGACAATTCTATCATAAATGATCTCAACATTTGTTTTCAGTGGCTGTGATGTGAACAGCCCGAGGAGGCCTGGTCCTAACGGTGAGGGCGATGAGGAGGCAAGGGATGGACAGTGCCCACTGCATTTGGCTTCGTCCTGGGGGCTGGATGAGGTGGCACAGTGCCTTTTGGAGTTTGGAGCCAATGTGAATGCACAGGTTAATACAGATATACAGCAGATGCATACACTCACCCTAGTTTTTCATTTTTTCTTTAGATGACAAGGCTTTATGCAGATATGCTCCATATACTCATTGTTTTCAAATTCCCTGAGAACTGTAATGCCCATTTCTCTGCACGCAGGATTCAGAAGGCCGTGCTCCGATCCACGTCGCCATCAGCAACCAGCAAAGCATCATCATCCAGCTGCTCATCTCCCACCCTGAAATCCGACTGAATATTCGAGACAGACAAGGCATGACGCCATTTGCCTGTGCCATGACCCACAAGAACAACAAGGCTGCCGAAGCCATCCTCAAGAGAGAGCCTGGCGCTGCCGAACAGGTGTGTGGGCATGATTATATCCACAAGTGTATATATGTGTGTGTGTGTGTATATATATATATATATATATATATATATATATATATATATATATATATATATACATATATGAGTTTCCCCTAAAATGTATTAAGCTGCTGGATTTTCAGCGATGCTGCAAAATCTTTCCATGATCAGTAATAATCACGACATTCACTTCAATCACTTACACACCTAAAAACACTGAGACATGGCGACCGGTGGTGCTGCATGCGGTGCCTCCAAATCTACTTGTTGACAAGAAAGGAGGAAAGAGCCACATATGGAAATATTTTCGACTAGGCTAATGTCACGTTGCCATAAGGGGCCGTTCACAGTACGTTTTTTTTTGCGTGTGCAAATTGCTTATTTCAAATGCGGCATGCGCGCATCAAGGCGCTCATAATAGAAGCGATGTGCTCGTTTTTCCAAGCGCACCTCTGTTCATGGTTACAACGACAGACGCCTCTGTTCATAGCAACGACAGATGCCACGGGAGAGCAAGCGCTTGTGTAAAGGAAAAAGCGGTACGAACTGCGCTCTCCATGCGGATGAGGAAGTATCACCTATATCACATATATATATACTAGAGGTGGGCATAGATTATTTTTTTTTAATCTAAATTAATCTCACTGGAATCTTGGAATTAATCTAGATTAATCTAGATTAAAATGGATCATTTGAATTCTGCCGAAGGCATTCAGAATATGTGTGCTACCCAAATAATGACTAAAAGTAAGTCTTTGAGAATAGTTCGCCTCGCATAGGGATGTGAATTTATGCCAAAAATGCCATTCGACAATAGAGGAGCAAAAGTCGAATATCGGTCAAAAAATTTTATAAAATAAAATAAATAAATAAAACGCACAATTACAATGACAGAAAGGGAGGCCAATTTTAATCTTTAGCGATTTGTCATCAAACAAACTGTTTATTAATTGAACAAGTAACATGTTTTCGTCGTTTTTTTTTTAACATAGTAGCCTAGACTAATAGAGGGAATGCATTAACGTCACTTTCCCGCCGGAACACGCCCCCTCAGCCGGACTGAGTGGCAGAAGAGCAGCTGCGTGACTGGATTTAATAGGAGAAACTGCGAAAACGCAAGAAAAACAAACGATTATCAATTTAAACTAAAGATTGGACTCAATATAGTGTTCCTTACAACTTACTAAAGATCCAGTGATCCATGGATATTAACATGCAGCCAGGAATCGTGTTTCCTGACATTTATATGTGCCTGATTTTGACACCGGGGAAATACATACAGCAAATTTGCCTGTGAACGCTTTATATAAATACAATATAGGCAGGTCTAAATCCACTTTAGACCTGGGTTAACTAAATCCAAGGTTATCACTTATATCAATGTTATATATATCATCATATCGTCTAGACTTAAAACTTGTATAGTTTTTTGTCAGTGTTTATTTAAAAATGTCAAATTATACAGAATATAGTGGTAAATATTTGATTGATGAGTTGTCACTGTAATATATAACAATACAATATATAGAGAATGATTTTACCACTAAATTCAGCATATTGACACAAAAATGATAACTGCAAATCCACCTTTCGCTGCCTGGAGTCCAGTTGTTTCTATGAATTGCAGTGATCTATTTGCTTCTCTGTTCTGTAGCTTTCGGCAATCTGTAAAAATATACCTCAGATTTCTTGTCAAATGTAGTTGTACAGTCAATCGCAAAGCTCGTTCCCGTTCTAGATGTGTTTTTTGTGTTTTTCACGGCATTCACGCTGAAAACCAATGCTGTCACTCAGTCTTTTTGCCACTCAGTTCGCGTGGCCTCAATCACTCCAGCTGACGGTGACGTCACGCGTATTCCCTCTATTGGAAGAAGAAAAAAACAATAAGCACGACGTAGCTACAGTCCGTTTTTACATCGCCAAACCGGATGCTCGTTAGATCAAAAAATAATGTCATATGTCTTAATGATTTTATGTGAACATGCCTTTACCGGCAATAGCCTCCTCCTTTTTAAACAAATTAGTTTCAATCAATGTAAACTATTCGTGTGACTATGCCCCTGCGCAATACACACACATTACCGCGGGATGGCGGGTGTTCATTTCATAAACTGTACACAATGGTAGCTTATTTATTTTGTAGCCTATAAATTAATGTATATGTCCAACGGATAATGTCATACTTTTTAGTAGTGCTATCGTGGCGTAATAATCTGTTTGGTTGTAAAATGTATTACCTGAATGAAATGAAATCGAATGTATCGTCCTGTGGAATCATTCTTTCACAGACAGCATACGAAGATGTTCAACTAATAAAGATCTTCATCGCTGGCAAAAATATGATGCATTTGCATATTTGCTTTCACTAGACTAAACTGTAGCTCTTGGTGTTCTTAAATCGTCCTGTTACGACTCCGTGTTGAGTGTGATTGAACGCGCTTCAGTGATTCAGTGCGTGAGGAACTGAACAGAACTGATTCGCGAACCGATTTAGACAGATCTGCCAACTTGTTTGATGAAGTCTTTGAACAGAATCGACCCAAAAGAGTGATTCATTTGTAAATTGAGCATCGCTCATGCCCATAAAAAAGATACAGCGCGCTTGGAATAAACTCATTTAACAACATGTAAAGTAACGAGAGGAACGATCAACGTAACATTTCTTTACACCTTGTGTCCCTGACGGGAAAATACCCTGCTGCGCGATTTGCGCGAAAATATAACGATATTCGATGGCTATTTTTCAAAAGCTATTTTATGATCCCAACCCAACTTTGAGAATAGATTAACGGCGATATTTTTTTTTTCGCCCGATAAGAGTCTCACGTTAAAGCAGCACGTTTACGCCGACAACGGCCCACCACTAATATATACAAACACACATACTGCTTGCAGTGTGTTTGTGTTCATTACTCACTGCTCATAATGTATGTGCACTAACTTGGATGGGTTAAATGCAGAGACAAAATCAGATTTGTCCCAAAAATTACTCCACATTGTTTTGATATGTGACGTCACAAACCACTGAATATTATGAATGTTCTCTCTCTGCCTAGGTGGACAACAAAGGTCGTAACTTCCTGCATGTTGCTGTGCAGAACTCAGACATAGAGAGTGTGCTCTTTCTCATTAGCGTACAGGCCAATGTCAACTCCAGAGTGCAGGACAGTGCCAAACTCTCTCCTCTACACCTGGCCGTGCAGGCAGGATCCGAGATCATTGTCAGAAATCTGGTAAAGCAAAGAGAATAAAAGTGTTGGAGGAATTTTTATTTTATTTTCAATTCAAACACTGAAACATATGTTTGTTTTCTCTGATGTACGTGTGGATTGTAGCTGTTGGCTGGTGCAAAAGTAAACGAGCTGACCAAGCATCGTCAGACAGCGCTGCATCTCGCTGCACAACAGGACCTTTCCACAATCTGCTCTGTTTTGATCGAGAATGGCGTTGACTTTGCTGCCGTAGATGAGAATGGAAACAATGGTAGATTATTGTGCTAAACTTATTTATTTTAATATTCTTGAATGACTAAACTCCATTTCACTCTCTTTTTTTTTATATCTCCTTCTACTAGCACTTCATCTGGCTGTGATGCAGGGGCGTCTGAATAATGTACGTGCGCTACTCACTGAGTCCAACATAGATGCTGAGGCCTATAATCTCAGGTTTGACTCAAAATATATTACTCCACACTTAAAGGTGAAGTATGTACGATTGTTTTGTTAAAATACATTCTCTTTAACCCGTTTATTGTTCATTGACTACTATTAGTATGCCATTCATGGGTTTATCTCCCCCAAAAGTTTAAACATTGAGCCTCCCAGGCACCATCTAAACATTGAGAGCGATCTGCTCAGATCTGTAGTAGAATAATATATAGAATTACTCATCCAATAGTGTGAGTTTAGGACATGACTACTGTAGCAGGCTGAGCCAGAGGGTGTTTAACCCATGTGGGACCCTGGCTGACGCTTGTGAAAAGACATTCAGCTTTGGTTATAGAATCCAAATTGCATTTAGACCTTCAAAGATAAGACCGGTCATGAACACGTCAAAGCAAACGGGGCATTGTGCTAAAATCGATGCTTAAATACCGTACAGTATCATCATGCACCTGTTCAGAAAGACAAATGTTCCAGTTTACTTTGATGTGTCCCAATTAAACAGCCTCAAACAGCTGTGGGGCGTCATATCAAGAAATGCGTGTTGTTCAGATACGTTGGATGGGTTTATTAGAAGCGAGACGATTCAATTGCTTACTCATGACACATAGCGATAGCTACACATCTAAAAGAGTATTCCTAAACATGTTGGACCTTTTATTGAAAGTAGGTTACTTTTACCTGTTGAGACATGCCTTCACAAGCACCCGTAAGAGCTGTGATTGTGATGTTTGAGTTGGGGAGGTGTGATGCACAAAAGGGGTTGTAATTTCACTAGTGTAGAAGAAACTACATTCTTCACCTTTAAACTCTATGTAATATATTAGTTCTTATTTACCACTAATATATACACAGTGTATGTGTGTATATCACTGAACTATGAATTATTTACACTATTTAATTCACAAAAAAATTCAAATAAATTGTGCATTATTCATGGACATTGACTAACTTTTTTGCCTTATTTTCCCTTGTCTAGAGGTCAATCTCCCATGCATGTCCTCGGCCAGTATGGGAAGGAAAACGCGGCAGCCATCTTTGAGCTGTTTTTAGAATGCATGCCTGAGTATCCCCTGGATAAACCTGATAATGAGGGGAACACAGGTGAAGCACAAGCGGTTTGATTATACTGAATGTGCATTTTTAAATGGATAATTTTCCATATTAATAATAACAATAATGCCATTTTGCTTGTCAGATACAAACACTGGATCAATGATAGTTGATGTTTTTCTCCTTTCAGTGCTTCTGTTGGCCTATATAAAAGGAAACGCTAACCTGTGTCGTGCCATCGTGAGGGCTGGAGCTCGACTCGGCGTCACTAACAACCAGGGCATCAACATCTTCAACTATCAAGTAGCCACTAAGCAGCTTCTATTCCGTCTGCTAGGTAAAAGATACAGGTTTAGTGTTTCTACGACATTTACAGTGCTTGTAGTAGTTATACCTAACTAGTCTTTTGTATCGTGTTTTGAAAGACATGCTTTCCAAAGAGCCCCCGTGGTGTGATGGATCAAACTGCTATGAATGTATAACCAAATTTGGAGTCACCACTAGGAAACATCACTGGTATGTAGCCAACTAAATGAGTTTAATCGGTCTGCCTTTATAAAGAATGAAGACCTTGTTTCTCTCTTTCGTTGTTTCTTTTCAAACCATAAATCTTCCCTCCATTTATGATGTTTTGTCATCTTCCTGTTTCCTAACCACCCATTCTTTGTCTTTTTCTCTCATAGCCGCCATTGTGGACGTCTGCTCTGCCATAAGTGCTCTATAAAAGAGATCCCCATCATCAAATTTGATCTGAACAAACCTGTGCGTGTATGCGACATCTGCTTTGATGTGCTGACATTAGGCGGCGTGTCCTAACACACTAGAGGAACTTGAAAGACGGCACCAGCCAAGCTGAGTATGAACCCACAGGCTGGGCCTAGCACTAAAAGGATGGAGAAATGGAGTAAGACACATTGAGAGGAAGAGCTCTTGAACAAAACCATTCCATTCTTGTCAAAGGAAAAAATACAACCATAACAATGTGTTTGTTCTAGCAGTTCTTTTTAGAACAAAAATATTATGTGTCGAGGGTCCAGATTAAAACAAGTGGAATTCAGATGCTAATGTAAATGTAGTTCCGAGTTCAGCTTTCGACAAAAACCAAGTGTGATTGAGAAGGGCAAGTATCCTTTACTACAAAAAAGAAAAGAAAAAAAAAACCATAGGGGTTTTATACAGGGCTAATGTGCTATATGGACAGTTATGATTTAAATATTACTTCATTTCCCATTACAATGACAAGACTAGTATGATTCCCTCATGCTGTCAGCAGTCGAATTGACTTTCTACAGATTGGTCGATCAATATTTCAAGGAAGTTTGGTATTGAATGTTGCTTGATATGAAAGAATCTATAAAAGGTAAGTAGTGTGAAGCCTTAATCATACTGTGCAGGGTCTTTGAGATGTTAGATTTAGGTTTTGAATTTTAACCTCTGGAGAGATACAGGCAAGGACATTTCTCTGGAGTTCAAATCAAAACACTAAGAGAGAGATGGAGAAATATACCTTGCTGGGTTTGTTATTAGTAAACTGATCACTCAATCATGTATTACCGGTAATCTGCATATTCAGTAGACTTTATTTTAACTGATCCATTAGTTAACGTCATACTAAAATTTGAGAAACACTTCAGATGTGTAAGTGTCCTTGTTGTGGAATTCAAATCGTTACTTGTGATTCTATTAAGTCAGACAGGTGCAGAAATACAAGCGCAGAATTATGATATGCTTACTATGCATATGCATGACATTTGTAGCCTGTTATTATTGTCATCATTACATCATTAATTACACTTTATTCATTTTCTGATCACCAAAAGATACATTCCAGTTAACGTTTTCAAAAGTCACATTATGTTTCCTATCATATTTTAAATGCTTTTTCATGTCCATGCTTAACAGGTGCACTTTATCAAAGGTTTTTGTTTTTTTACATATCTGATCACATTTCAAAGGTTTGTTTGTGGGGGGAGGGCAGGGAAAGGGCCAAGTCCACAGTCTGTTATTGGTATTGTTTAACTGTACAGATAAATGTATAATATTTTTGACCACTACAACTGTTTTGTACCTAATGCAGGTTGTGCTTTTTTGTCTATGTGACAAACCTACAATTGGCCTCTGTTTAATCTTTTCTGCATATTGTATGGTATCTGTATGCTCAGATATTTAGCCTGTCGCCGCCTCTAGTATCCTTTTCAAGAAAGGGAGGACAACTTTACATAAAGGACAATTGAAAAAACAAATTTATAAAATTGTCTTTTATTTAACAGTCTTGATTCTATGGTATAAATAATATACTCGGTCACAAATTGTAAAGGAATTAAAAGTAAGAACTAAATCACAGAAACGATACAATTGGAAACAGAACTAGCAGCATTGGTCTCTTGGCATGTGCCTGCTATAATAAACCAATCATAAAAACTAAATGGAAATCTTGAGAGTCCTTGAAATCCAAACCAAATTCACTGACACTTGTAGTGTGGTGAGGACTTGTAGCTCAGTCTTTAGTTATCTGGCAGGATTCTGCTTGAGGAGGACAGTCCTTGTACTCTCTGAGGTTTCGGTTCTCTGAGTGAACAGGATCAGACGGTTGGATACACACACATCGGGAATGACCAGACCCAGGGGAGAAAACCATTCTGGGTACTCCAACCCAGTCTCTTTGAATGCCACCGCTACAGAGTAAAACTTGTTACATTTTTCCAGTAAATGTATCGAACATTGTCCGAGATAAAAAAAAATCATAGTACCTCATTGTGGAGCACCATACCCGTCCCCCGCTGGCTTCGCTCCACTCCGAGTTACAGGCTGGGTACAGCTGCATCTCACTCTGAGCCTGGGCCTTTTTCTTCAACCCCTCTGACAAGAAAGCCTCAACACGTAGCAAAGCATCAGTTGGCTGCCCGGTTTCTCTGTAGAATCGGCCTATCAGTTTACCTACAGCACAGTGGTTATAAGGACAGAGACCTTAAAGGGTCTGTTCACCCTAAAATCTGTCATACTCATGACAATTTTCATTTGGGGGTGAATTATTGTTTTGTGTGTGTATTTTTGCAACAACTTAAGAAATGAATGTGGAGTGCATTATATCATTGCATCTAAGATCTTACAAGTAATTGAACTATCAGTTCTTTAAATAATTAAAATATATTAAAACTATGATATAAACACTATTCCAGACTATTGTTTCAAGTTTGCTGAGTAGCAATTATGAGTTATTTTAAAAGAAACTTTTGAAAAAATAAATTGACATTTTGTCAAAGCCAGAATTATTATTATTTTTTTTTCATGGTGGCATTGAATTAATTATTCCAAAAACGTATACAGGCAGGTAAAGATATCCGAGTTCTTTATTTGTGGTTGAATTATAGCAAATTAGTTATATCATCGTGAGGTACCAACCTACTGGAGTGTAGTCCCTCTGATAAAATGACAGCCAGTCATAAAGAGCCACAATCTGGGAGTCCAAGAAATCCGAGACATCGCTAGACAAGCCAGACTCTGTGAAATCACCTGTAATAAACGCCCTTGACGCGTCTTTTCCTGCATAAACACACATTTTTAATGAATCTCTATGGCATCACTCAAACATCTGTCTTGTAAAATGCATGAACTAACCTGTAAAGAAATGGTAACCGCCACCAGGGCCGTAATGTTTCCTCCCCTTTTCAACGTCAAACACCTGTCCTAAAATCGCCAGGTACAGTCCTTTACTGTTGTCTCCTCCGTTGTATAAAGACAGTTCATCTTCGGTCAGCATGCGTCCAGGTGGAGATGCTGACACATCACTGACCTGCTGCCGCAGCCACGACTCTAGTACATTCACAACATTGCCATAGATCGGGAATGTGAGCCACTCGGGAACCGTCCACACGGCCAGGACCATTGAAATAAGAGCTACTAAATACTTAAGCATTCTACAGACAAACTGTCAGGCAGTCAGAAGCATAGACAGGTCAGAAGCAATTTGCATTCCGTACCGAGTATCTTCTTCTGTTTGGATTTTACGGCAGCTGGCATCCATTGAGTTGCATTACTGCCATCTTCAGGCTTTACCTACCCTTTGCCAAAGAATGTCTAATATGGGCCTTTGCTTTCATTCATACTAAATCCGTCTATTCCAGGCCCCCTCAGAAAACCAAAAATATCCATTTCCTACCCTCCACACTCTCTCCATAGTCCAATAAACTTTTTACTGTATTATCTACCCGTCCTATTTTTTTGTTAAATGTGTTATTTCTTGTCTTTCCTGATTAAATTTCCTGCATGTTGTAAGAATACGTTCTACTGTTTCAGCCTCCTGACATTGTTCACACATTCCTGTAGGATGTTTTCCAGTAATTAAAAGTGTGCTGTTAAGATTGCTATGCCCAATTCTAAGCCTGCTTATTATCACCTGCTCTTTCCTCTTTGCTCCCCTACTTCTTGATATACCTACTTTGCTTTGGATTTACTGTAAATGTCTCCCTTTGTTTTGCATTATCCCAGCTTTGTTGCCATTGTTGATTTACACTTTTCCACACTATGCCTTTCCCCTCTGATTTTGATAATTTAATGTTGACTTCAACATCTCCTTTTTTAACTGCTTCTTTTGCCACCTTATCTGCTTTCTCATTTCCCTGAATTACCGAATGTGCAGGGACCCACAGAAATATGACATTTTCCCCCTGCCTATCTATTCTTGAGTTCATAAATAAGACTTCATACAGGAGGTCCAGGTGACTTCTAGTTGTACATGTCTTCATGCTTATAAGAGCTGACACAGAGTGTAATATGTATACATATTAATATTTCATTATCACTAATTTGTTCTGTCCATTCCATCAAAATGGCAAACAGTTCAACTGCAAACACACTCAGACAATCCGATGTTCTTTTGCTAAGTTCCACCTGATATCTAGGAACAACAACTGCAGACCCTGTTGCATCTGTTTGCATGTCATTTGACCCATCTGTGAAAATCTGAATACTTTCCTTATACTTACATTCCCTATAGCTATAATATACACTAGTTAAATCAGCATTCTTAATATTGCATTTAATCTTAAGTAGTTCCATATCTACACATGGTATTTCTAATTCCCAAGAAGGTCTGATAGGCCACACCACATTTTCCCGTACCGAGTATCGCATCGGATAAAACAATATCAATATCACATGTTTCCGGGTGTGGGAATGCGCATGCGCAAATTTATAATTAAAAAAAAAAATTAATATAGAGCTTAAATGTGTTTTTATTCAGTGAACAGCAATATTAATCGACACTATAGACAGCAACCAAAAGAAAGAAAGAGACAAATAACCACCAGGGAGAATTAAAAAAATGTACTGTGACAAATTTCAAAATAAAGTTACAGAATAATAAAATTTGGCTCTTGGTGGCTTTTTAAATGGAAAGAGTCTCTAAAAAACTCCCAAAGTATGGCTTGGTTACTCTTATAAATCTATATATTTGGGTATTCTATTAGTAAATTATTATTATTATTTAAATAGGCTAGGCTACAATTAAAATGCACTTTTATTTGCTGATTGAAGTTTCAAGTGTTTGAAATAAATACTCTAAATAAATAATTGGACAGTAACAAAGTAGGCCTACATTTACTCGAGTATAAGTACACTTTTTGAGTATCTGTACTTTACTTGAGATGATTTTTTCTGGAAACTTTTTACTTTAACTTCACTACATTTGAAAGACAAATATCATACTTTTTACTCCACTACAATTCTGTTAAGGTCCTTGGGTAAAATGTAGTAACGTCAGTCAGGGGATCATTTTGGTTGCAGGGGTTGCATTTTGGAAATGAAAGTCGGGTTGACGTCAGAACCCGACTGATGTTGGTTTCTGACGTCAACCCAATTTTCATTTTCAACCACAGTTGGAGATTAATGTCAATCTGGCATTGGATTCTGACATCAACCTGATTTTCAATGTTGGGTTTGGCCTTCTAAATGCGAAGTTTGTCATTTTGGAGCACACTACCTTATAGATAACAGTAAGGCTGGCTAACTGTGGCGAGCAGGACGAGGCCGAGGGGCGTGAGTGAGTGAGCGGCACGAGGACGGTGGCGTGATTACTGATGAGCGACACCTGCGCTGCGCACCGGTCTCGTATCTCTCACGGAGGAGCGGAAACATAAAAGGAGGAGCGACGACAGTGGAGATTGAGAGAGGCCAGGCCTGGATTTATGTTGTGTTGTTTATGTTTTATTATGTGAACATCACGGACTACTGCTGTCTTTTACTTTCGTGTTGTATTTGTTTTATTTTGTTATTAAATTGTTTAAATCTTCGCCGGTTCCTGCCTCCTTCCCATAACAACGAACTGCGTTACACAGACTAAATACTGCCTGTACCAAGATGAATGATGAATGAAGATGGTGTGAAATGTGAAAGTCTTTACTCGTGTACACATCGAAAAATCTGGGATTCAAAATCAAATTCAAACCGGGACAGTTTTAGGATTTTGAGTTTTAAAATAAAGAAACATGAAGTAAAATTAATACGAAATTTTTAAGATTCAAGACGCATGCAGTTCTGTTTATTAACCCCTAGAGTGGCAAAAGTTACAAACTGCAGCTTTAAAAATAACAATTACATTTTAGGGAATTTAAAGGGGTGGTATAATGCCCCTTTTTATATGTAGAAAATGTATCTGTTGTCCCCAGAATGTATATGTGAAGTTTTAGCTCAAAATACCACACAAATTATTTTTTACAGCATGTTAAAATTGTATTGAGGGTCAGTAAAAATGCGTTGTTTTCTGCGTGTCCCTTTAAATGCAATTGAGCTGCTGCTTTTCCTAGTATTAAAATCTTGTGTGTCATTCTGGAATGGCCTATTCTGCAATGGGTAAACAATCTGGTCCCACCGATTTGAGAATTAATTGTTTGTTCATAGTTTGTTCACAAGATTCAACAGTTTCAGCAAGTAATGATTTAGAAATGTTTCAAGAGTGTCAGCAACATTTCTCTGTAGTGTTTGCTCTCTAAAACCTGTTTAAAACTTTAAAAAATGTATTTACTTACCAAAGCTAAGACTGTGGTGAAGTGCCGGTGTGTGATACACCATGGCGTTGCTTGCGTTCACCGCCTGGTCCACTTTTGAGCCCGCGGCAATCTCGTTCCTGAATGGCTGCTTCTTGCAGGTTATCAAAAGAGCCCTCATGAGCTCTGTCCTGCCAACAGAAGAATCCTGCAACGGATCCCAGCGAGCAAACTCCTTCAGGAATTCCACCAGTTCATCTCCACAAGGACCTGGCTCTTCCTGTCGAACAAAATTGCTCAAGACATTAGACTTTTTTTGGACTGAAACACACACATACGGTCAAATCCGTAGTAGGCCTACCCTCACCTGTTCAACAAAACAAAACAAAATTCATGTTTCCAAACTTTTGACAGGTTCAGTATATAGAGTTACTAATTAAATGTAAAATATATAGGCCTGAATTAAAAAAAGGTTCGCAAAGAGCCCACTTCTTTTCATGTAGGCTGTTTTTTTACTTTTGATATTTTTTTAATTAAAAAACCCACATCTAATCGTAATCGAAATCTATTCTAAATCCTTTCAAAATAATCTTAAGTAATTACAATTATAAAATAAATACAAAATTCGTTTATTTTTCCAGTCCACAAAATTCGCACTTTTGAAATAAAGAATGACCTGTCCTTTCCAGATTAACAAATGTAATTAAACAGGTTCGAAAATGAGCACATTTATTTGGCATAATTTGGCATTTATTTTCTGCCCAACATTAAAAAATGAAATTAATCAAATACTGGCGGTGATACGCTAGGGGGCGTGTTTCCAACGCAGCGGGCGTCGCTGAGCTCACGGAAGGGACCAAAGTTTTTTGCTGACAAACATGACGTAAGCTGGCGGAGCCCGTCAATGCGGTAGTGACAGCGGAGGAACGCACTGACTGGAAAAGCACAAGCCTGACACTTAAACTAAGCTTGAATCCTGGGCTGAAGGCGATCGGTAGAGAGCCCGAGGCCGCAGAAGAACAGCATGGGGAACGCGGAGAGCGGCTGTGGCGTGGGGAGCGGCGATGAGGAGGACGTAGAAACGGAGAGTCCCGTGTTCGCCGAGGGCAGCCCGGCCTCTGCGGCCCCAGGCACCAGGGCCGGCAACGAAGGTGGTGGTGGTGGTGGTAATAATAGTGGAGGAGAAGGTGGAGGACCATCAGCGGCGGCGGCGGCAGGCTCCGACCAGGGGAAAAGCGTAAGAAGTGCGGCGAACCCTCCGCCGCCGATCTATGGACTTCCCACCCCTGAAGCTCTACTGGAACAGGTGAAGCTGCGAGAGGCAGCGGCCCGTATGAGCGACTCATGGGTCGCCATTTCGGAGTCGGTGCTGGCTCGTAACGAGAGCGCTCTGGTGCGCTGGCTGGAGGAGCGTCTGAGCCGCGGAGAGGAGTCCGTGACCCTGGAGCAGTTCTGCGAGATGCTGGAGACCAGAGACGCCACCAGAGAGGAGTGCGAGGAGGTGAGGAGACATGCCACTCAGACGAGCAATGTGTCTCGTGGTTTAAATACTTGCCTATTCTGGTAACTGAAAGATCGAAGGCTCAAAACCCAAGAAGGATGTTGTTTATAGACATCGTAGACAGTTCACAAAAGCGTCTTAGCCCCGGTTAACTAAATACGTAATATATATATATATATATATATATATATATATATATATATATATATAGAAGTAATGTTTCACTGTGACTAACAACTCAAAGTTCTGTAACGTTATTTGACCCCACAGCTCTAATAATCTGCGAGTGGTTATATTGTGTAATCTCTATCTTCGTATAACTCGTTTGATAAAGGCTGTTTATTGGCTGTCTCCACCTAGTTTACTTCCAATCTAAACGCCATTTTAAGGTGTTATAGGACTGTCATTGTTAGATTTACTTTGTCTTTTTTTGATTGGCAGCTACAGGTTTTAAATAGATTGGGCAATTCATATTGACCGCAAAGGAGTCACACTCATCTAGTGCCAGGTCTTTCTGTACTGTACTTTCTTGCCAATAAATATAATAAATGCTTTAGCAAATTAAATTTCACAAATCTAACTTTTAAAATGTATTTCTACATTTGAAATCTGACTATAGGCTGCCAATTTGTATAAGTAAAATATATATTTTCACACACACACAAACACATTACATAGAAGTCTTGTTTATGGAATAGTGGACTAGTGGGTGTCCATAATCACAGGGCCTGGGAAAATGTCCCCAAATGCAACCCTGATTAAATTTAAAGCCTATCCGGAGCATATGATATTGAATAACTGTATTATTCTTCTGGGATTGGCTCACAACATCACCATTGGTTATACTGATGGCTAGTGTTTATTTATACAGTTTGGTACTTTGATGCTGAGTGATTATTTTATTCATGTACTATGGTATTCTAAGACATATCCAAAACATGGTTGAACTTTCCTGATTTAACCATGACTCTCTTTCATTTGCTTTACAAATGATTCGCATGCTGGCTCGAGTGTGTTTATGTAGGTGAAATAGAGAGCTGGTTTGAGAGAGCTAGAGAGAGCTTTTGTTTGTCTTCTCCTTTGTGTCCTGATATTTGTGTAAATAGAATGTACAGACAGAAGAATCACCTCTTCCTTTTGTGCACTTTAGGCCTTTGGTCAGTTTGATGCTGAGGGTGACGGGATTATTGATGTGGAGAACATGCTCATGGCACTGAAGAACTCCAATGGAGCCAATCTTAAGGGAGAACTCAGTCATGTTATCAGGCAACTTCAGGCGTGCTCTTTGACACCAGGTATGGAAGCAGGCATATTTATTTGAATGCAATGGTGACAGGAGCACAGATGTTCATAGTTGACCATTCCGGCTGATTATGCAAATGATTGTCAGTCTTTGACCCAGATGTGCTCCTCTTTTACCCTTCATGCTTATTCAGGATTTGTGGATATCTTCTCCAAGTCCAAGGACCGCCTCAAAGCACATGCCTCCAAAATTCTGAAATTCTTGCACCGGAATCGCATCCCCAGCAGTGCCATCCCGTTCCCTGTGCTGGAAGGCTACAACAGCATCTGCACCATGAGATCATCTGTACTGCAAGACTTTCTGGAATACCTGCTGCAGAAGGAGAAAGGTGAACGGCAAATGGGGGGTGGGCTCATAAAAACAATTTATTTATATATATATGTGTGTGTGTGTGTGTGTGTGTGTGTGTGTGTGTGTGTGTGTGTGTGTGTGTGTGTGTGTGTGTGTGTGTGTGTGTGCGCGTGTGCGCGTGTGCGCGCGTGTGCGTGTGTGTGTGTGTGTGTGTAGGCCAACATAAACAACCAACCCATTATTATAAATAATCGAATTAAATGATCAATCACATTGACTCATTTTACAATCCTGCTAGCCCTTAATTTAGACTAAAACCCTTCTCATTCATTTGGGGAGGAACATGGTGTTTTGAGCAGGATTCGCAGACCCTGTCATGCGGTTGGCTTTATGCCATTGCAGTATTAGGGCTAACGATTGAGTTTAAAGCCTAAATGGGTTCACCAGCAGTTATTATAACAAACTGCTATGACTTCAACATCACCACCACTAAGCTTCTGACAACTCTTTAAATTGAAATCGTTGTTTAAAATGTACAAGTTGGAAAGTTAGAATAGTTTGCAAGAGCACAAGTATAAACAACGAGGCTGTAAAAATGAACTAGTCAGTAGATGAGATTTCTGTTCGGCGTGATGTTTAAAGATGAAGTATGCAGTTTCTGCGACACAAGTGGCAATTACTATAATAAAACATATGTTCAGCGTCAAAAGTAGCGAGTTATTTAGCAATTCCCCATTTGCCTTGAAGGTCTAAATGTAGTAAATTTTGGCTTGCACTTTGGTACCCAAAGCTGAAATTCTTTTCTCACGTAAAACATCAGAAATGATCCCACACCGGCTAAACACCCTCTGGCTCAGCCTGCTACAGTACCCACGCCCCAAACTCATGCTATTGGTTGAGCTGGAAAGAGATTGACAGATCTGAGCAGACCACTCTCAATGTTTAAACTTTTGGGGGAGATAAACCCATGTATGCCATACTAATAGTATCAATGAACAATAAACTGGGTTAAGAGAATGTATTGTCACAGAAATAATTGTACATACTTTACCTTTAATATCCCTGACAACTTCTGTAATCCCATTTAGCTACTTATCAACTCTCGTCAAGACATGTAAAAGTAAAAAAAAAAATATCACAAAACAAGTATTACTGGTTTTATGTTGTAGAATAAAACATGTAAATACTGTATGTGTTAACCACAGTCCTTAATACAGTCATTTAACCAAAAACCCATTGACTGGGAAAATGGAACCTCAAGGGCAAACATGCTAACTCATTTGCAGGTTTCAGGACTCATTACCGCTGCATTCTGTTGAAAACAAAACATGAATTTAACAATTTTCATTTTGTGCTGCTAGTGGTGAAATTTGCTGTGGATAAAATATGAGAACATTTTCTTCCATCTCCTCCTTTGGCCTCCATCTTCATATTCTGATGAATCTCCTTTCAGATCTAGACATCCAGTACAGAGCGGAGGTCAATCATGACCCAGATATGGATAAGGTCAAAGTGGTCACCCAGTGCTACAGCTTCATCGAGGCCTCATCCAATAGTGTAGATATCAACAAGCTGACCAACGGTGAGACGGTGTCTTTCTGGCAGTCGGACGGCAGCGCTCGCTCACACTGGATAAGGCAAGCTGTTTATTTCATTGGTGCATCTACATGCAGTTAAATTATAGCTGATAATTCTACAAATTTCGTTATCTTTGCTAAATATCTAGTTAAATATGACCACTTCCTCTGACTCTCTTTCACAGGTTAAAAATGAAGCCAGACATAGTTTTGAGACGGTTGGCTATTGCGGTTGCGTCTAATGACCACAGCTACATGCCACAGCTTGTGTCTGTAGCTGTAGGGAAGAGCCGGCGTTCCATGCAGGAGATCAGAGATGTGAGGATCCCCAGTAACGTCACGGGATATGTACCACTGCTAGAAAATGCCAACATCAGCCATCCCTGTAAGCACACGCTTTAATAGCACAGTGTTTTGTTTGACTTTTAAAGTGGGACACTAATGTTCAAATGTTTAGGGTTTTTGAAAGAAGTCTCTTATGCTCAACAAGGCTGCATTCATTTGATTAAAAAAAATAATAATATTGTGAAATAGTATTACAATTTACTCCGGTCTTTGGTGTCACATGATCCTTCAGAAATCATTCTGATATGCTGATGTAGTGAAATCAAGAAACATTTCTTATTGTTATCAATGTTGAGAACTTTGTAGAAACAGTAATGCAGTTTTTCAGGATTCTTTGATGAATAGAAAGTTCAAAAGAACAGCATTTATGTGAAATATAAATCTTTTGTAACATTATAAATGTAACTTTTGATCAATTTAATGCATTCTTGTCAGATAAAAGTATTCATTTCTTTCAAAAAAATCTTACTGACCCCAAGCTTTTGCACATAGTCTACATGTATTTTGAATTTGCATACTATGAGTGGAATGTTAAGAGTGGCTGTATTTGTGTGTATTTCAAGTTTATGCTACTCTAATTCTATCCACATGAATGTTATAAGTCAGAAAGCCCTTGCAAACTCACACAGATCTTCCTTTTGTCTCTCAGATATTCAGATTAACATTAAGCGCTGCCTTAGCGATGGCTGTGACACGCGTATTCACGGTCTGAAGACAATGGGCTACCAGATCACCAGGAGCAAAGAGGTTTCAGTATCTGACGCCTCGGCTATATGGTATCTGTCTCTCCTCACGTCTCTGGTCACCGCTTCCATGGAAACCAACCCTGTGCTTGCGCAGACAGTCCTACAGAGCACACAGTGAGTCAAGAAAAATGACTATTGAATTTTGCTTCTCGCGAAAGCTTGGTAGTGATGTACAAATCCAGCTTTTGATTTATATACCCTGGTTTCACAGACAAGGATTAAGCCTGGACTAAAATGCATGTTTCAGCTGTTTTAATTGAACTAAGGCCTAATCCTGGCTTAATCTAAACCCAGTCTGTGAAACCAGGCCATAGTGTCCTAGATGGGAACTTAATGTTTTCTCCTCTACTTTGCCTGATGCATTTTATTTTTTAAAATTGACAATCATAATTCTGGAGAAATTTACACTCTCGTAACCATTCAAAGGTTTCTTTTTTGAAAAAATTAGATACTTTTATTCAGCAATGTTGCATTAAATTGATCAAAAGTGACCGTACAGACATTTATAATGTTACAAATAAATTATATTTCAAATGAAATGGTGTTATTTTAAATTTTTATTCATCAAAGAATTTTTAAAAGTATATCATGGTATCTGTGAAAATGTTAAGACCATTTTATAACATCATAAACATTGATATTAAAAAGAGATGTTTGTTGATGTTTTTTAATTGATTAAATAAACGCAGGCTTGGTAAGTATAAGAGAATTCTTTCAAAAACATACAATTATTTTTACCCACCCCAAGCTTTTGAATGGTAGTATGGTTTTGTTCTGATAAATCCCATCATTTGGTGTGTTGTTTTTTTTTACACTTTTTGTTCTCCAGGAAAGCCTTACAGCACATGCCACCCCTGTCCTTAACACCGTCTTCAACGGAGTTCCCCAAATTCTTCTCTGCGAACATTCTGGAAGAGGTGGACAGCTTTTTAATGCGCATAGCAGAGTAAGAATCAAGCTGTACAAACTCAACTCAGCATGTTTAAATGTATTATAAAGAGGTCAAAACAATGCAAAACCCCTTTCGGTTTTCATGCAATATGAATCAGCCTGATAATAATGGAAAACTCTTTCTCTCAGTAAATAATTAAAGCTTTTTCATCCGTATGTAATTTGACACTGCCATTCTCTGCTGAGAAAGCTTATCAGAAGTGCTTTGCTTTTAACCGTCCCACCTCTCTCTAGCTGCTGTGTGTCTCCTGAGGCTGAGCTGACTCTGTTATCGTTCGCTCTGGCTCGAGGCAGCGTGGCTAAAGTCCTCATCTCTCTGTCTGGTGTCTGTGAGCATCTGGGTTCAGAATACAGAGCTTCCTCACTGCTGGCCTCTATGGCGTCGGTCCGGTTAAGACTTCTCTACCGCAACGGTATTGGACATTAGTTTCATAGACAAAGGATTTTTAATACTTCAATCAAATGAACTTCTACATATGATGATCCCCATAACTACTTATGAATGTGCACTGCAAGACAGAACACTTATTTTTAGTATCATGTATATACTATTATGGTATTTATTCATATTTTAAATTAGCTTTTATTTTTGTTTAGTTTACATTGTGAGTTTGAGTAATATTGTTATGTGCTTTTGTCTTTTTTTTTTCACGTTTTGTTTTTCTGTTTAGCTTTTATTTTAATTTCCGTTTTAGTCATTTTAGTACTTCAACTTAAAGGGATAGTTCACCCAAAAATGAAAATTCTGTCAGTATTTACTCACCCTAATGTTGTTCCACCCTCGTAAGACCTTCGTTCATCTTCGGAACACGAATTAAGATATTTTTGATTAAATCTGAGAGCTGGATCACTCCTCCATAGGCTTCTAAGGGATTGAAACTTGCAGGCCCCTAAAAGTCATTAAAGACATTGTTAAAATAGTCCCAAGTTACTACAGTGGCTCAATCTTAAGTTTATCAAGCGACGAGAATACTTTTAGTGCGCAAAAAAACACAAAAATAACGACTTTATTTCGACTATTCATTTCCTTCTCTGTGGGCCTCGAGTCAGTTCACTAGTATAATAGTGTAAGCTCCTGTTGTTGTACGTCACACGCATCACACACATGACCAGCGTCGGCCAATAGTGAGCCTACGTGTGACGTAACTCTACGCAATCATACTAAGTTAACTGACTAGAGGCCCACAAAGAAGGAAATGAATAGTTGAAATAAAGTTGTTATATTTGTTTTTTTTTGCGCACAAAAAGTATTCTCGCCGCTTGATAAACTTAAGATTGAGCCACTGTAGTCACTTGGACTATTATAACGATGTCTTTAATAACTTTCGGGGCTGGCAAGTTTCAATCCCTTAGAAGCCTATGGAGGAGTGATCCAGCTCTCAGATTTCATCAAAAATATCTTAATTTGTGTTCCGAAGATGAATGAATGTCTTACGGGGTTGGAACAACATGAGGGTGAGTAAATACTGACAGAATTTTCATTTTGGGGTGAACTATCCCTTTAAACATATTATATTGCAGGTGCCATTCCACCACACTTCTAATTTGTATCTAATATTTATAAACATTACTTTTTTACAACTAATATTTATATTTTATTTTATTTCAGATTTCTTTCAGTTAATGAAAACCGGTTTTAATATTTGTGATTTTAGTTAATAACAACACTGATTTGGGTGTGTGTTTTTTTAAGCCTTGTTCATTATTGCTAAATCAAATTTTATAAAATATTTTTTTTCTCTTAAATTTTCCATGGACCCCCTAGAAGCCCCTTTCAACCGAGGTTGAAACCCCCTGCTGTAGAGCAAATGCATTTATTTTGTTTGTTTGTTTTCCTTACTTAAGTTCCAAATTGCTTTGCAGAAATTTCATTTGCAGCTCCACATAGCTGTATTATAACTATCTAATATTGATGAGAAGAGATTAGTCATAACTGCAAAAAATTTCACTTTAAGCGTTGAAAGACACAGTATTGTAATGCATGTAAACCTGTGTGTATGTGTGTGTAGGTAAACCCCTCCAGCTCCATCTGCAGGCATGTGATGTGAAGAGTAAAGAGGAGAAGTCTGGTCCCGAAAACATGCTGACGGAGCCCAACTCTGGAGATGGTACGCAAACCATATATAACATTCCAAATGATCCTGCTTTTAAAATATGTGTAGGGAGGGGTATTGTGGTCAAGTACTTGACAGATTAATCACCCGAGTACTGGGATGGATAGGGACGTCTTTTGAAACTTTAAAAGCAAACGTTGCTACTAAACTTTCTCTGTAGAGAAAATAAATCTGATTTGAGCTGCTCTGTTTTATTCACATTATCTGTTTTGCTTAGAAACAAAGTAAAAGTTGAGACTTTAATGTAGATGTTTCATTTGAAACTGCAGGTTTTCTGACAGAAAATGGAAAGAGGAAAGCCAGTGTGATTCTGTCCACTGAAAACCAGAGCTGCTTCCAGGTCACACAGATCAAGATAAAAGTGAGAGAAGCTTCAGTGCACACTTGAACTTTTGTGTTTTATACTACATAATATGTTCTGTTTGTATGATTGTTCAATTGGAAACACAAACTGATTTGATCTGCTTATCCTAGTTTTAAAGCACTGCTATGTTCTTCCACCTCAGGTGCGTAAAGGAGCCATTGGTGCTAAATGTGGCTTGTTGTTTGCCTACAATGATAGCGAGCCATTTGATGCCGATAAACATTTCAAAAGATTCAAAAAGTATGATAGCTGGGACTACAAAGACTATAAAGAATTTGTCCAAGACAGGTATGTCACATTCTTAGTGTTATATTTTTATGGAGCTAATTTGCATAACATTAGTGCTCATAAGAGACAGCAAATGCTGATAAAGTGATCTTTAAATGGTGCTTGTTTAGGAGTGTGTGTGAGACTGTGTTGTCTTGCCCAGTTCGTTTGAGTGTATTTTGGTCTTTGTATGTGTGCACACGGCCAAGATGGCTGTAAATTTAGTGAGAATGTTTTTGTCAAGTCAATTGACCTCTCACTGTTATCTACCTCTGTACCCCCCACACACTGTCATATGTATCACTTTCACATTCACGCACAAACACATACACATACACATACACATACACATACTTCAGCACAAGGATACCAGAAACCAGTGAGGAGGAGCCCATTGGCTGGTTTGAGATGGAGGAGGACTGGAACGATGTGGAGATCAAGCTGCAACAATGCAGAGTGTCAAAAGTATGGACTTGCTGCCTGTCTTTCTTTTTTCTTTTACTTATTTTTAACAAATACACAGAAATAGTACCGCAGTTTGATCATTTTCTTTATTGCGACTTTGTTGTTTTGGTTTTTTTTTAAAGCAAAAATTATGGTTATGATAAAACCCTTAAAATGGACTGTAAACAATAAAATACAGACTATTAAAACAGTCTTTTAACTTTGCTGTCTTGGCAAAGTAATCCAGTAGCTTTCACACCAAAAGTGCAAAGATATTATAAATACAAGTGACACAAATGTGCAAAGCAAACTAAACTTGCAGGAATTTCTGTATGTCCAAAACATTGGCCTTTCATCCACCTACTGAAGTACTCCCATCTTAGAATGAATGACTTGGACAACATTAGAGGCTTTGAAATCAACTAATCTTAATGCAAGCTTGCAGTCGATTGTAAGAAAGGTTTAAGCAGACTAAAGATTGGGGTCTGGCATACATCACGAGAGAGACATGTTGATTAAAAATGATGAGGTCAAAACATTTTTGAAACATGCATTGATGAATCATTCACAATAACATGCGTTTAGAAATGCCGACTTTTCATTCACATCTACGATTTCTTTTTCACTACTTTTTTCATTCCCTGCAGTGCTTGTCTGTTTTATTTTGTTTGGAAGTATACATTTACTTTAAGAATTGAAAGACGAGTCAAAATGATGTTCTGAATGTCATTATGTCACAAATGATTTGATCTTAACTTTAATTCAAAACATCTTTAAGTGGTTGCTATTGAATATGGAAACTCAAAAATCTGATTTTATATGCATACGTCAGCACGTACTTGATTAACCTAAACTTTCTCTGTCTCTGCATGTAGTTTCTGATGGTGAAGTTCCTGTGTGCTAGGCAGGACACAGCAGACCGGTTGGGGGTTCAGCAGATGGGTTTCAGTGGTTATTTGTGTCCAGACTCTGAGCGGATGGAGGATGTGGAGGATCTGAGTGCTCAGGGCGAGGGGAGCGTCTCAGGCTTGGTCACGGGTCTCACTCTCATGAAGAAAACCCTTTATTTCATCCAGCAACTCACCAGAGATATGGTACACCCACCAAATGTCCTCTTGCAAAGGGGTCTCACCATGACTTTGACCTGATTTATTTAAACGCTACTCACAACTGAAATTCATAATGCATTTTTTTGTGCATAAATCTTTAAAGAGAGCTGTATAAACCCTGAGCCTATGTTACAGGATCTGTCTCTGTCCAAGCAGAAGTCTCTGCTGGACTTTAGTGACCTCAACCTGCCGCTGTTCTGGGACTTTTACCGCAAACTCAGATCCATGTGAGTAAAGTTGTAATATGAATGTTTGTGTATATTTATGTACATGGATTATATTTTAAATTATTTCTAAATGGGATTTTGCATTATAACATAAAAAAGGTGCACTATTTCTAGGCCACTAATCAGAAAAGTACATTTGTGACATTGATCATAGCCGCGTTTCCACCGAAATTACCCGGAACAATTTGTCCCAGGAACTTTTTTTTCCACAGACCTGTTGCTGTCTGCATTTCCATCGCGGTCTAAAGTACCGTGTAGATTAGGCAAATTAGTTTGGTGACATAGGGCGGCGCGCTCCTTTCCAGTTCCCGCTGAATTTCATCCTCTGAATTTAAGCTTAATAAAGCCTGAACTTTGTCGTCGGTCCATCTGTCGTATTTTTTAAACTCCATTGTTGATTCGAATAGCGAACAACTCTTACTGCACGCACCGCAGCAGATTTTTAAAAATGGTGGTTGAAATAAAATGCTGCGTTGAGTCAACCAATAAAATTTTTGCGTGAACTCAACCAATCAGCATGTTCAGTGCCCAAGTCCCACCCCTGAAAGTTCCTGAACTTTGAAAAAGTACTGCCAGCAGGGACTTTCCCTGAATTTTTCCCCGGAACTTCATTTAGACCCTGGTTCCTGTGGTCGATACACACCGAGTACCACCCCAAAGTTCCTAGTTCCTGGGGAAAGTATTAAAAATGTATACAGTATATTTTAGAAATTTGTCAATTTAAAGGATCTTTTAAAATTAACTAATGAATGCAAACATAGAATACAAATTATAAAATGTTTTTTTCAATACAGACTTGCCACAAGGCATTAAGATGAGAGTAGTATGGCCTTGACTATTGGAAAATTTCAAATGTAATTTACTAAAATGAACTAATGACAACTAAAAGGAATGTGCATGGACCATTTATGGACAAACTTGTGTTTTCCACTATGTTTTCGCTTTTAGGAAATGTGCTGACTGATCAGTTTTTGTCTGTGTTAATGTATTTCTCTGTTGTGTGTGTGTCTGTACACTCAGTGAGGGAGAAGAAGCTGTAAAGACACGAGTTCTCCTGCTTCAGCTGCTCCAGAACTGCTTCCCAATGCTGCCCAGCCTGACAGAGTCCCAGCCTACAGACGTCACAGCATCAGCATCAGCATCACCCTCAGCCAGCGCAGATGTGGACCCTGCAGTAGCTGTCGGAGAGCTCTACAGTCACTTGTGTCAAGGTGAGACTCACAAACTGCTCTTTATGACTCAATGGCTCAAGAAACATTTCCTGTTATTATCAGTGTTGAAAACGGCATCATATTTTTGTGGAAATCATGATAATTCTTTGACGAATAGAAAGATCGAAAGAACAGCATTTATTTAAAATAAATAATTTAAATCTTCTGTAACATTATAAAAGTATTTTTAATGCATCCTGGCTGAATAAAAGTATTAATATAAAAAAGAAAACTTTTGAACGGTAGTATAGTATCAACTTTCCAAAAAATATCAGTTAAAATTGATTGCTGAAAACTAAAGTTACGTCTTTAAAACATTTGCTTAACCCTCTGAGGTCGGCTATCGCGCGGGCGTGATAGTCTCGCTTTTTTTCTTATCAGTGCAAAAGAAACTCAAAATACTCTGTTGATTTTGATCTTACATATTAAGTGTTCTACATCATTAGATCCTGATAAGTGTCTATTTTTTTTTGTGGATACTCACAATAAAAACTAAGTGTTGTGCTTGTCGCCAAATAAAGAAAAACAAACATGATGCGCGTTCTGCCTTCTCTCTGTCAGTTAAGTCCATTCTGAAACGCGTCCGAAAATTAACTGTAATTCCGCGAATACTTGTCATACAGGCACGAGTGTTTTTCCATAATGAAGCTTGAACTCTCTTCTTTTAAATGAATTAATTTATATAAAAAACCAAATATTCTCAGTTTATGTAATCTGTATGAAAATAGAGAGATGTCAGTCTTTTTCTTTCCAGCTCATTATACCTGATTACGCGTTAATGTTCCACGCCCACGGAGAGCGCGCGGTATTCAAACGCAAATGATCTAAGGCAAGCCATTCAAACATGCCAACGCCCACCAGCTGGATTATAAAACACATCATGTTTAGTCAGTATCTTACTACAGCTGTGTAAACAGCGTATCCCTACGCTGTGAGCAATAATACTATCTAATAACCCAGGAAAATGTACCAGAAGTGCTGGTAGTTTCATTTCGAGGAGCAACGGATCCAGCTGATGTAGTAAGTAATTTATTCTTAAGTGCTTTATTCTAATCGCGATATTGAATAGTGTCTGACTGTAAACCGCAAAAAGACTGTTTAAATATGAATTGCGTGTCTGTGTGTAGGCTAAATGATGAATGAACGGCACAGGCGCGCGCGCTTTGTTTACTACAGTTATACAGTGCGTGTCTGTGCCGTTCATTCACTCTCGCACCTACATTAGTAAACGTTATGTTTACATGAACACATCCAAACTATATTGCTGTAGCCTATTAAGATGAGTAAAAATAGACTGAAATATGTTGAAATAAAATGTCTGTATAAGCAACAAACAGCAAATTCACATGTATATGCTAATATATCATACACAATATGTTACAAATTTTGTAACAAAGACTAAATATGAATGTTTAGACAAGATTTTGTGATTAGTTTTGGATAGATTATAAAGTTTTGACTGTAAAAAAGGACTACTGTCACATTAAATAGGTACGCTTTTGTTCACCAATTTCTGCTCATAGTTAAATATACTGTAGTATGATGTTTTGTCAAAAATAAAGTAGGTATATTGAATTATCAACTAAGATGTTATTATAGTGTTTATTCCAATATTCAAACTAATGAATCCTTACCTTTTTTAATACGTATGATAAAATGTATACTTTTTACAAAGAAATACACTTGAAATATTGTTAAAATTGTTGTTGTAATTGTAACCTATTTGTAATTGGTTACAATTTCTAATTGTAAAATATGTATATATAGATAATTTCTTTTGTCCTTGCATTCTTTGGGACCCAGTGACACACCTGTGTGACAGGATAATTAATATGCAGCTCATTATGTATGTGGCACATTATCCGGCCTTTGTCTTCTCAGGTGTGAACACGCCTCCACGCATATTGCCTTTCCAAACAAAAGGTGTCTTAAAATTTAAATCAATGTATTGTTTTGTGTAAATGATTAGGCAGGATGATTTTCAGATCATTTTGAAGCAAAAATTCTAGGCAACAACACTCATTAGTCAAAAGTCTTGTGGACACATATTTAGTATGTGTTTTGTGGACTTATTTCAGACACTTTAAGTTTTAGTTTTTTCAATAACCACGCATAAAAGTTATTCTCTAAAAAATACAAACATGTACATACATGTTGCTCACTCATACGGTAGCCCCGTTTGTCCTATATAGAGTGAATTTACACCTTTGCCATTAACATGTTTATAAATAACTGAAAAAAGCACAAATGTCAGAGCATGTCAGAACACCTCAAGGACCCGAAAACCCCTTAGACCTCAGAGGGTTAAAAGCCTTGTAGTGATGCCATTGTGTTTTGATTGGCAGTTAAGAGAGTAACCCATAGTTTTGCGCTATGCAGTGGTGGATGGGCCTGAAGAAGAGACTGCAGTGGATAAAGCTCTGAGGAAAGAAGCGGTGAAAGCCATTCTCAATGGAGCCGCCATCTTCTACCCCGACAAACAGAGCCGGAGGGACAAACTCTTCCTCTTGATGGTAAGACTGTACTTGCCTTGGCTGAAAATTGTTACTGAGATGCTTTTAAATGTTAATTGTTTTTATTGTTTGTTTTTTTTGCTGTTTTTCTCAGCAAAACATAACTGAGGAAAATCAACTGGAGTCTGTAAAACTGACATTCGAGTCTCTCTGCAGTTATTTCAGGTATGAAATGCCTCCCTTTAAACTTGTAATCCCAGTCCTATCATGTCCTGTCTTCTCCTGTAAACTTTATAACTTAATTTCCTGCTCACACATTGTCTCTCACTCATCTCTGTCCGCAGTGATCATGACCCGAAAGGTCTCCTTATGCTGCCCCCTAAAGGAGCCCCGTCTGACTTTGACATCTCGCCTATCCTGACCGTCATGGACACACTGCTCATTGTGGCCACTAGAGAGGCATGTCGACAGCTGCCAACCTCATCTATTCACCCCTGCGCACATACAATCCCCTGCAAATAGCTGACACATGCTGTAGATATTTACATTGTGCATTAACGTCTGTTAGCTGATGCCTCGTATTGTAATGCATTGTTTTACAGCTCATTAATAGGTTTCCCTTGTCTCGTAGCTTTGTAAAGAGTAATGTGATGTTTATCCATGTAAGAATGTGCCTCTTTTTTGCAGTGTGAGGTGTTGATGTTGGACTCCAGAGGAGGGTCAATTTGGAGGGTCCTGCTGTCTCTGTTCTGGGCTCTACAAGGAAGCCTGCTGTCCTGGTGTTTCCTGCAGCTTAAAGGAGGAACGGCCACCTCTGCTGATCTGGCCAGGGAAATTCTGCTTAAATGTTAGTGTGATTTTCTTGGTTTTGCAGTCTGCTTGTCTAGAGCCCTTCAAAATACAGTGGTTTCCAGAAGTCTGAGGCAACTGCTGGAAATGCTTCTATTGTACTAAAATATTTATATTTGAATGCCCTTTTCATTACACATTGTATTAGCAGCATAACAATAACAAGAGTTCGATCATGAGAACATTGCAATCTTGAGTTTTAGTTTCGAATTCAGAGATCACTTTTGTTCATACTGTACTCCAAAGAGTTTTGCAATCTCTATAATGATGTAGTCAACCCTATACGCAAACTGCAGCTTTTTACATGGAATGCAAGAACAATGCAATTGAAAAAAAATCGACATAAATATAAAATATAAATTTGAAACACTATTAAAGTCAAGTAAACAGTCTGTAATAAAATAAGAACAAATAATCAGACAACAAGCAATAGCACAAATGAAGAGTTCAGATGCAAAAGCCTCTAAGTGCCATCTGAAATTTTCTTCTAGAATGATGATTTTTATCGTGTTCAGTAATTCACTTAAATGACAATAGGTAATTTTCATTGCCATTTAAGTGTAATTACTGAACTAAAATATACGAGCTTGATAAAAATCATCATTCTAGAAGAAAATTTCAGATGGCACTCATAGGCTTTTGCATCTGAACTCTCCAAATATACAACAGAACAAAGATGCAAATGAAATGAACTGTTTTTCAGGTAGATCTAATAGCAGTTAGATACAGATTAGGTAGATTATGTACAGAAATTGAATAAAGTAATCAAATGTAAAATAACACTGCATATTCTTCACTGTATTTATTAAATATAGATGAATCCTTATTAAGTTACAAAAGTTATTCAGTCAAGATCGAGTGTTTTTTTTTTGCCGCAAGTCTCAGCCAAGCGACGATGCGTAAAGCTCATCAGGCAATGAAATCGTATATGCGCTAAACTTATTTTTTGCCTCTAACTCAATTACAGGCGACTGTAATCATACAAATTTACTAGCCATTGGCTAATTACAGACATTCTTTAATCTTCTCTTGTGACATTTGGTTGCATATGCGAGTGATTTTCTCCCATTATAGAGGGTTGTGTTGTCGAGTTTCAAGTGTTTTTATTTGTCTTCAGATATGCGAGTTCTGTAAAACGGCAAATGTTTGTGTAAAATTTCAGTAATAGCACTTTTTAGTTTAGGACTGAACTATACTTTCAACTATTTTTTGACTGTCAAATAGCGCGGTGTACTTCAGAGTAAATAGTGAACATGACGGATACACTACCTTTCAAAGTTTGGGGTCAGTAAGATTTTATTTAGTAAGGACACATTCAATTTATCAAAAGAAACATTAAAGACGTTTATAATGTCTTATTAAAAACATTTATAATCATTTATTTTTTTTAACTTTCTATTTCTATTCAAACAATTCTGAAAAAAATATAACAATTTCCACAATATTGAGCAGCACATCATTGTTAATAATGAGAAATCATTGTTGGAATGATTTCTGAAGGATCATGTGACACTGAAGGCTGACATAATGCCTGATAAATTCAGTATTGCCGTCGCAGGAATAAATTACATCTTAAAATATATTTAAATATTAAACAGTTATTTTATGTTGTACTATTTTACAACCACAACATAATTTTTTTACTGTATTTTTGATCAAATAAATGCAGCCTTTCCTTAAATAAAAATCGTACAGACTTTTAAACGGTTTTGAGTTATTTGCAGTGGTCTGTCACAGTGTTAATACATCTATGTTGTTTTTCTTAGATGTGGAACAGTTCCTGTCAGGTACCAAAGACATACTGAGTCCTCTTATTAAGCGTTTCTCTGGACCTGACATCATGGAGAAACTTAGTGGATCTATCCTTGCCATGGCAGCAAGACAGCTGGTAGCACACCACTATTCATGTATTTATGTTTCTGTATATGCTTTTGTGTGTATGTATATAAAACTGTGTCCCGTTGTAGACCATCTTCCTGCTGGAGCTGTCCCCTTTGAATATTCCTCACTGTGTGCTGCTCAAAAGATTCTACCCTCTGGCAGACATGCTCAAGAAGCTGTCTAATGACACAGAGGACATCTTCTCTAAGGTCAGTTCACTGTGTCTCTTAAATAAATAATTGAAAGAAAAATAAATTACTGAGTATGTTACGTTTTTCACTTGCCATTTAAAAACCATGAATGATAATTAATAAGAATGTTTATCAGATTTTTATTTTTTTACCCCGTTGTGTTTGTAGGTAGATATGGAGGGCTGTCAACAGACACAGCAGCCTGTTGTTTTAAGGACGTGGCAAATGGAGTCGCCTCATAACTATGAGAACAGCAGGCATGAGACCACCATCTTTGTCTGTCCTGGTGCCACATCCTTCGAGGTGGAGTTTGATGAACGCTGTGAAACAGAGAAAAGGTGTGAAAGGCTTATGCTACAACTCAACTGCCACCTTCTTGTGATAACAGGAATCAAATACTAATTTTCCTGTTACAGACCCCTTGTGGCTCTTAAAGGCCGTGTTGCAGGGTTAATTTTTCAACGAATTTGTGCAATTTGCTTGTTGGTAATAAACATTTAAACTGTTATCCATTGCATTTTATGTTGTTGGGTATCACAAAATGGAATATAATAAGAAAAAGTAGGTACTATCTTACAGCGGTTTGCAGCGATTCTCCTTTCCCCCAAAATGCATTGCATTACGTCACCTTGGGGAGAGAATTTACCAAAGCCCGTCTTGAAAGCATTGAGAGTGACTAGAGAGGCGAGTAGTAGACGAGAGTATTCAGATAGCGCAGATTATAGATAACCAGATAAATACATAGATATAGATAGATATATAGACTAGATATATAGATAGACAGATATATAGATATAGATAGGCTAGTATATGCGGCAACTGCACATCCAATGGCGCGGGCACCTCTGACGTGAGACCAACTCTACTTTGTCAATCTACCTACTATATATTTCTATATATTTATCTATCTAGCTGCTAGCTATCTATGCTAACGTTATGATCTGGCTGTCTGGCTATCTCTCTCTATACCGCCCACACAAGCACCTGCCAAACAAACACAGCGACAGACATGTGGCGGCTACGTTTGCAACAACATTTTCACCGGAGGAAGAGATAAACTCTTAGAAACGCCCATATAGCTAGCATGATGCCTTCTATTTCTAGATGACAAAGACAAAGTTTACTAGTACTACGACACTATGACAAAGGTTACCGGTACCTATCTGAACTAACGTCATGATCGGTGCTATTCAATGACAGTAAAAAAAACATGTGTCGTTATTGTGCACTGCTGCTCGTAGACTAGCTCCAGTGCTCATTGCTGTGTTGCTAAATGATAGCATCTCACCAGGACACTTCACAAACTCTCCATGCATTTAATTGGCTTTGACGGCCATCAGTTCTTGGCAATACCTCATTTGCCCTCACGTTTGGCAGGTTCGAAATTATATGGCTGCGGGCCATCATACATGTTGGCTCTTGCCACCTCTTCCTCATCCCAGTCAGTCGCCATAGTTCTAATACTAGGCTGAGGCTACCCTTCCTCCACTTCTCCCCAACGTGACGTCATCAACGAATCGCGTAAAAAACCCCCGTTAATTCCAAAAACGTAAAAAACTGGTCTTGAAGACCATTTTTGAGACATTTTAAAAATGATATACATATCTTGAGTGATTTATGTACCCATTAATCGATAGTGATGGTTAACCTGCAACATGGCCTTTAAATATGCTTTATATTTAAACTGATTGAGGTGTTTTTTTTATTATATTTTTGTAGGTATGACTATCTGGAATTCACTGATGCTAGGGGAGGGAAAGTGCGATATGATATGAAGGTCGGAACGGAGAAATGGCCAACGGTACAAAAACTTTTATTGGGGCATTTTTACTAGGGTTGTCAACTGAATGTGATAATTCTGTAATTATATATATATATTATATATATATACACATACACAGGTCCTTCTCAAAAAATTAGCATATTGTGATAAAGTTCATTATTTTCCATAATGATAAATGATAAAAAATTAAACTTTCATATATTTTATATTCATTGCACACCAACTGAAATATTTCAGGTCTTTTATTGTTTTAATACTGATGGTTTTGGCATACAGCTCATGAAAACCCAAAATTCCTATCTCAAAAAATTTGCATATTTCATCCGACCAATAAAAGAAGTGTTTTTAATACAAAAAAAAGTCAACCTTCAAATAATTATGTTCAGTTATGCACTCAATACTTGGTCGGGAATCCTTTTGCAGAAATGACTGCTTCAATGCGGCGTGGCATGGAGGCAATCAGCCTGTGGCACTGCTGAGGTGTTATGGAGGCCCAAGATGCTTCGATAGCGGCCTTAAGCTCATCCAGAGTGTTGGGTCTTGCGTCTCTCAACTTTCTCTTCAGAATATCCCATGGATTCTCTATGGGGTTCAGGTCAGGAGAGTTGGCAGGCCAATTGAGCACAGTAAACCATGGTCAGTAAACCATTTACCACTGGTTTTGGCACTGTGAGCAGGTGCCAGGTCGTGCTGAAAAATGAAATCTTCATCTCCATAAAGCTTTTCAGCAGATGGAAGCATGAAGTGCTCCAAAATCTCCTGATAGCTAGCTGCATTGACCCTGCCCTTGATAAAACACAGTGGACCAACACCAGCAGCTGACATGGCACCCCAGACCATCACTGACTGTGGGTACTTGACACTGGACTTCAGGCATTTTGGCATTTCCTTCTCCCCAGTCTTCCTCCAGACTCTGGCACCTTGATTTCTGAATGACATGCAAAACTGAGCAACAGTCCAGTGCTGCTTCTCTGTAGCCCAGGTCAGGCGCTTCTGCCGCTGTTTCTGGTTCAAAAGTGGCTTGACCTGGGGAATGCGGCACCTGTAGCCCATTTCCTGCACACGCCTGTGCACGGTGGCTCTGGATGTTTCTACTCCAGACTCAGTCCACTGCTTCCGCAGGTCCTCCAAGGTCTGGAATCGGTCCTTCTCCACAATCTTCCTCAGGGTCCGGTCACCTCTTCTCGTTGTGCAGCGTTTTTTGCCACACTTTTTCCTTCCCTCAGACTTCCCACTGAGGTGCCTTGATACAGCACTCTGGGAACAGCCTATTTGTTCAGAAATTTCTTTCTGTGTCTTACCCTCTTGCTTGAGGGTGTCAATGATGGCCTTCTGGACAGCCTTCAGGTCGGCAGTCTTAACCATGATTGCGGTTTTGAGTAATGAAACAGGCTGGGAGTTTTTAAAAGCCTCAGGAATCTCTTGCAGGTGTTTAGAGCTAATTAGTTGATTCAGATGATTAGGTTAATAGCTCGTTTAGAGACCCTTTTCATGATATGCTAATTTCTTGAGATAAGAATTTTGGGTTTTCATGAGCTGTATGCCAAAATCATCAGTATTATATACTGAAATATTTCAGTTGGTGTGCAATGAATCTAAAATATATGAAAGTTTAATTTTTATCATTACATTTTAAAATAATTAACTCTAGCTCAATATGCTAATTTTTTGAGAAGGACATATACATATATATATATATATATATATACATATATATATATATATAATGTGTTTGTAATGTTAACCCAATCATGGGCAGCAGCCAAAAAAAATGATATGGCCAAAATGAACAGGCAGTGGGATATTACATTTTTTTTATATTTGTTAAGCCTAATATTTAATTAACCTGCACTATGCAAACATGAAACATCCATAATGCAAAAATTAATGCAATTACTTTTGCCCCGTGCTTGTACGTAATTCCAATTTTTTTAATTTAGTCTGGTCTGGTGTCTTGGAGAGAGAAAAAAATTATGTATAATAAATAAATATATATATTTTTTGTCTTCAGAAAGTGACGTTTAAAGCGGGTCCCCAGCTGCAGTTTCTGTTTCATTCAGACAGCAGTAATAACGAATGGGGTTACAAGTTCACAGTGACGGCGTACGGCCTGCCAGACGTCACTGTGTCCTGGACCTCAGACCTGCAGCTCCTCGTGTCCAGGCTGATGGGACGTCTGGCCTCCCGCACCATGGCTTTGAAATCACCTTATGGTAAGAGATCGCACTGAAAATCGATGAATAAGTTGATTATTTCTCTGTTTAATTTATTTTAAAAATGCATATTTTATTATCTGTATTTATTCCAAAAACTCTATTCCACTATAATGTGTTCTCCTTCAAATAATAAATTGTAAATTAAAGGCTGTATAAAAATAATTGTAAATGTATCCACCTTATTTTGCAATGTGGATGTAAGCGATTTTCTGTGAATCTGCGAGACTTCCGGTTTATTAGCTGCTATAGATAAATAACTGGAAGTATAACAAAGTGCAGTAACTGGTAAAACTATTTGAACAAGAAAGCAGTGTGTTTGATCATAAAATATGCCAAATTGCAATATAAAGGAGCATCACAGACTGTTTTGTACAGCTAAAATAACTGGAAGTGAATGACCTTACACATTCAAATTTCAAATGGCTACTCCTGGCCAATTAAAAGTTGGTGGACGGGTCTACTTTTAATAAAAAAAAGGTTCAGCCCAAAATGAAAATTCTTTCATTAATTACTCACCCTCATGTCATTCCAAACCTGTAAGACTTTCGTTCATCTTCGGATCACAAATGAAGAAATGTTAGTGAAATCAGTTCGTTTAGAGTTCATAAAACTAATCCTTATGAATTGAGTGGTTTTGAAGAGACTTGATCACTTTATACGATGAACAGATTAAATTTAGGCTTTTATTCACATATAAACATTCATCAACTCAAACATCACTTATTGTAAAGGGAAGCTCAAGCATGTTCTCTTGACGTGCGAGAACGAGAACCAATGAGGTTCATTCTTGTTTGTTATGCAGCACATTTAAGCTTCCGCAAGAACCAATGAGGTTTGTTCTTGCGTGTCAAAGCAGGTTCGGTTGAGCTTCTGTTAATGTTCGCTGATCAGTGTTCTGTTTATATGTGAATAAAAGCCTAAATTAAATCTGTTCATCATTTAAAGCGATCGAGTCTCTTCGTAAAAACTAATCCAAATGAATTGAGCGGTTTAGTCTTTAATTTTCGGATCTCTTTATGAGCTTTTTGAAGCATCAAAGTGGTAATTTCGTAGACTGTCAATGGAGGGACAGGAATCTCTCAGATTTCATTAAAAATATCTTCATTTGTGTTCTGAAAATGAGCGAAAGTCTTACAGGTTTAGACCGTCATGAGGGTGAGTAAATTATGACTATTTTTTTCTTTTTGGGTGAACTAACCTTTTAAACTGTCATAATATAAATTGCATATAGTTGAGGAAGTGAGAAAACACACTGACTTATGGTGTTGGTTTTGTGCCATGTCTATCTTCCTCTTGAAGAAATCCGTGGTGTGAAGGAGTTACCTGCAGGCTTGATGAACCATGTCCTGTCCTGTCCTTTATGGAAGCCTGTCTTCAGACAAGGATTGAGTGGGCTTCCCGGAGAAAAAACGTTAGCACAGGCCAGCCTAGACACCGACCAGGTGAGGGTACTAGTAATATTACTGTATGTGTGTGTGTTTCAGTCCGAAAAAAGTCTAATTACATTTGTGCGTCTTGTGCAATTTTGTTCGACAGGAAGAGCCAACTCCCTGTGGAGATGAACTGGTGGAATTCCTGAAGGAGTTTGCTCGCTGGGATCCGTTGCAGGATTCTTCTGATGGCAGGACAGAGCTCATGAGGGCTCTTTTGATGACCTGCAAGAAGCAGCCATTCAGGAACGAGATTGCCGCGGGCTCAAAAGTGGACCAGGCGGTGAACGCCACCTGGGCTGCCATGGTGTATCACACACCGGCACTTCACCATAGTCTTAGGAGCTTTGGTAAGTTAAGACATTTTTAAGAGTTTTAAACAGGTTTTAGAGAGCAAACACTACAGAGAAATGTTGCTGACACTCTTGAAACATTTCTAAATCATTACTTGCTGAAACTGTTGAATCTTGTGAACAGACTATGAACAAACTCCATGAATTAATTCTCAAATCGATGGGACCAGATTGTTTATACCCATTGCAGAATAGGCCATTCCAGAATGACACACAAAATTTTAATACTAGGAAAAGCAGCAGCTCAATTGCATTTAAAGGGACACACAGAAAACAACGCGTTTTTACTGACCCTCAAAAAGGGACAATTTTAACATGCTGTAAAAAATAATCCGTTCGGGTATTTTGAGCTAAAACTTCACATATACACTCTGGGGACAACAGAGACTTATTTTATATATTATAAAAAGGGGCATTATACCACCCCTTTAAATTCCCTAAAATGTAATTGTTATCTTTAAAGCTGCAGTTCGTAACTTTTGCCACTCTAGCGGTTCATAAACAGAACTGCATGCATCTTGAATCTTAAATATTTCTTATTAATTTTACTTAATTTTGCTTTATTTTAAAACACAAAATCCTAAAACTGTCCCGGTTTAAATTAGTTAGATTTTGAAACCCAGATTTTTCAAAGTGTACATGAGTATAGACTTTCACATTTCACACCATCTTCATTCATCAGGGTAATGCTAACTCATCAAAACCTTGTCCCCTTGGGACAGGCAGTATTTAGTCTGTGTAACACAGTTCGTTGTTATGGGAAGAAGGAGGCGGGAACCGGCGAACATTTAAACAATTTAATAACAAAATAAAACAGCCCCTCACGGACGACTGCTGTCACATAATAAAACATAAACAACACAACATAAATCCAGGCCTGGCCTCTCTCGACCTCCACTGTCGTCACTCCTCCTTTTATGTTTCCGCTCCTCCGTGAGAGATACGAGACCGGTACGCCGCACTGGTGTCGCTCATCAGTAATCACGCCACCGTCCTCGTGCCGCTTACGGCCCTCGGCCTCGTCCTGCTCGCCACAGTCTGCTTCTGTAAGATGTTTGTATGAGCAGGACAATTCAGTGGTCACACATGTAAATGTCATTTTGACCAAATTTCCTTTCCTTTCTCATCTTCCCTGCATTAGTTACTAAAAACGGTCAGAGCGGTCTTAGCGAGGACATTATACAGGTTTACACCCTCGCAGATGGCATCAGAACATGGATGGTTAGTATGGCTTATGATTATTGGTTTTAAGATACCATATTTATTTTATATTTACTCTCTCATTTAAACTGTTTTGGTAGTTGGAGATGAAACAACGCTACCTTATGGGGAAAATGAATGGAGTAGAGGAAAAAGATCGAAGTCAGAATGAGGTTACGTTGGAGTCACTTGGTAAATATTGAAGCTATATTTGCACCTTTGATACACATTTTAAAAAATAATGAGGCTGCATTCTCACTCTCCCTTTTTTCACTCTCTAAACAGCTGAAATTTGCATCAGTAGAAGTTTGTTCCTCTTTCAATTCAGCCCGAGCGGTGGTATCTCTGCGCTTTCGGAACAAGAGTCTTCCAGATATGAAGATGGTGCCTGTGCTGCTCCTCTTCTCCGATCTATTTCGACCACAGAGGGAGACTTCCAACCCAGTCCCTCCATATCCCAGACGCCTGAGGGAGCAGAAGCAGCAGGGCCAGGTCAGAGTGAGCGGACACAAGAACAGGCATTCTCTGCATCAGAGGATGCTGGTCCTTCCAGCAGCATCAGTTCTCTGGGTGCCACGGGCTCCTCAGAAAGTCTTCAGTCTCAAACAGGAGACCCTCTGTCCCCGTTACTCTTCCCACGTAAAGCACCTTTCAGTCGGGGACGCTTGAGGCTCCTGTCCTTGCGATCTATGGAGGAGCCTCGCACAGCACCACCTGTCAAAGAGCGCTTCCCGATCCTCAAACACATCCTCAGCTTTATGAAGGACATGGTCATTAATGAGAGCAGGTATGAACTGAGTATTTTCACCTCATGATGTGAATACCAAGAAGTCTGATGCCATTATTCAACAGATTTTGATGCATAAACTCACATGTCGTGCTAACCCGTATGATTATCTGACACACTGTTACACAAAAGTATATATTGTGCTGAATGTCCTGTTGGCTTTTTTCCACACAGTAAAACTGATTAGTGACCGGGGTTCCAAAAGTGACAGTGTTAATGATCTTACAACTTGTTTGCTACGTTTTACTGAAATTACAGCTATTAATTGCTGAAATATCATGTATATTTGAACCATTATCTATGCATTAAAATCTGTTGAATTATGGTAGCATTTACTGTACATCTGAGAACACAGATGTACAGATCCTTCTTTTTGTTGTGCATTTTTTTGTTTTAATGTAACAATTTTCTAACACTTTTTAATAAATATACAGTAATAAAGTACTTACAAAAACTTAACAAAGTATTAGTTTATAATTAAGTCATAGTTAATATATTGGGAGCAGACTGGTAACCCGAAGGTTGCGGTTTCGATACTCAATGCTGGCAGAAAATGGCTGAGGTGCCATTTGTAGAGTACTTGTATTTAACGTTACTGTCGTAAACACCACTCATGCAGAGCGTATCTGCACTCACGGCCTCTGCACTTCATAATAATAAAGTAGCCTACCAAGTTAGGCTTACCTGAGCCTAAATGCCAGATGACACCAATAAAGTGTATCATGTACGTCGCATTATTTCGCAGGGCTCTCAAGTTTTGGAAGACAGGCAAGAGTGACATCCAGCCGACAGATACATTTTTGTCATTGGTTGTTGGGTTAAATCTTACCCAGATACAATAGTGCTATTTTCTGATTGGCTATTATGTAGCTCGACGAACAACACCAGAGGAGACGCGCATGATTCCTGCCGGTTCCACAGTGAGAGCGGCACGGCCAGAGTTTTGTGTGCTGCGGCATATTAAATATATTACAAATAGTTTGTCAGCGTGAGAAATACAATGTGTGGCGGGAGATCGTGACAAAAGACCGAAATGAGTGACTGTCACGCTCAATGCATGACACTTGAGAGCCCTGATTTCGTAACAATGTCCGTTATGATGTTGTTAGACATGATTATTGCAATTTATCATAATAGTTTGCAAATTGCGCTCATTAACACTATTTACAACATGTAGGCTTATTTATGTCCTGATAATTATGTGAGATATTGACAACTGTTCTCATGATAATCGCAGGAATCAACTTTAACAGTGAAAGACTGGGCGAGTGGGACTCTTGTTCGCTTCCTCGTGCTGTCATATTCTCGTTACCTTTTTCTTGACTCTTCCGACCGCGCTTTCTTCGTTTTTTTTCGCCATTCTGAAAACGCAGGTCCGATGTTTACTCGTGTCTGACTCCTTGCTCGGTCAGTCTGCCATTTCCTCTTTCTCTGTTCCTCCGATAATGCTTTTCTAGCTTTCTGCTTCTTATATGCCAGCTTTGCCATGGGACGATAGTTGTTCTTATAGCTAACCGTATCCTGGATGGGGGCGTGTACGCGTGCAGTGCCGTAAAGCAATTCGTTACCTCGCGAGACCTGATATCACACGATACTTCCTAACACTGAGGCCGGCGGCCCGCCGGCCCAAAGTTGCAAGGGTGGTTTTTCGGCTCACAGGCACCAGCGGGGTGCGAGACGACCACCATTCAGCACGAAATCAGTAATATAAACATTACAATGACTCCAAAGCTGTTCGGTTAAGGTAAAAAAGTTACTTAGTTCTGCTTTAAATGCAGAGGACAAATTCTAAGTATGGGTTACCATCATTCACGTCACTAAGTTCTACTTACTACTTGTAGTTTCTACATTTGTTGATATATTAATAGGATATATTTAAATAGTGAGTTCTTCTTTCATTGTCACTGTAATAAACACAATTATTATTGTAAATTAGCTCGTTGTAAAGGAATTGTTTTTTAGGAGTAAATAGTTTAACTGAATTGTGTTAATCACAGTGACAATACATTAAGAACTTACTATTTGTATATTGTCTATTAATATATTAACAATGTAGGGACTACAATATATTAACGATAAATTAACTATAAACTAATAATTCGCAAAGTACTTTATTACTGTATACTAGGGGTGTCCCCGACTAAGGATTTTCATAGTCGAATCAGAATCGTAAAGTCTTCCCTATAGTCGACTAATAGTCGAATCGTGTGTGTGGGGTTAGGGAGGGGGCGGGGCTTTAACATTTTAAAGCCGCGATGTACAGAGCATCACAAAAAGATATAGAAAAATATGTAGAAAAACATTTCGGATTAATACAACTAAGAAATAACATAAATAACTGCAGAAAGGCCACACTGCAGACAGGATTTGCATTTCACATGCAAATCAAATTAAATCAGCTAAATTGCCTGTGCGAGCAGGCTCTCAGTACCTACAGAGCGCAACATCTATGCACCGAAAAATAATCAACAATTAATTTACAGAATTAAATTAGAACAGAATATACCTTTCTAAAAAAAAAAAAAAAAATGAAATAACTCTGAATCAAGTCACAAGATGCAGAACAAATGTGTGCAAAGTGCTTAAAGTGCAGGGGAACATATATTCAAAACACAAGCCACAAATAGTTAAATTAGATTACCTTGAGTGATCAATAAATAAAAATAAAAAATAAAGATATTATTAAAATATCGAAAGTAGCCTATAGCCAGAATGGTCAACCTTGTCTTTTTAACTGCAGAAACAACAATAAACGCTGAACTCGAGTGACAGTTTATCTAAACATGTTCACAGCATCCAGAAATCAAATTAGAACCGGCTGAAATTTTTTGAAATCACTTGTACCCTGATTGAGAGAGAAAAAAATCTAGTCTTTCAGTCTGTGTCTCTGTGTCCGTTTGAGTCTTTTCAAATTGTTTGCGCGGATAAAATACATTCTAAAACACTTAACATGAACGTTTAACGTTAAACGTTTAACGGCTTAATTCCCTAAGACAGTTATGTTAAAAGATCAAATTGTATACACACCTTATTAATCAAGCATACTGTATAGCCTACAGAAAAGCAGATGAACCCAGAATATGAATGCAACGCGTTTAATTAAACGCTAATTTTCCTCCCATTGAAAACCGTTATTATAAAGAAAACACTTTACGTGACTTTCTATAGGAGGAACACGTTGCGTTCATATTCTGGGTTCATTTGCTTATCTGCACATTGTATGGTTTCTTAATGAGGTAGCATACTATACATTAATAAAGCCATGTAAAAGTGCCCTAGCGTTTTAAAAGCTTTTTTCACGTTAAGCGTTTTAGAATGTCCAGAGAAAAACCAACTGGCCTGCAGAAGTGTGATCATGGTTTTCCTGATGCTAAATCCACTTTGGGAAAATATCCTTTCTGATGGTGTGCATCCACTCTTTAGATTTTCTTATCCCATACATTTTTAAAGATTTAAATCCCTGCCGCCAAAACGCTCCTCTATCGGTCACGTATCGAAAGTGAAACTTAAATCTGTCACGGGGTGTTTGGATTTATTCATGCACGTTAAAAATATTTATTTAAAGCTTCTTCCTTTTGCACATTTGTATTTACAGCATTATCATAATAGGCTCCTATACTAACGTATTGACAGAAAACCAGTAGTTCTATGTGAAATCAGACACTGAGCACACGTATAACATCTGCGAAGATTCGACTGTGAGATTGGTAGTTGAATCAGGCTCCTCCTATCGATGCATCGAATCTTCGACTGTTCGGGGTCACCCCTACTGTATACTTGTTATAAAGCGTTACAAAATGGGTAAATGTAATTGTAATTGTAAGGTTTTTAGAAGAAGTCTCTTATTCTCATCAAGGCTGCATTTATTTGTTTTCTATTTTAATATATTTTAAAAAGTAAATTATTAATGTGATAACGGCAAGGCTGAATTTTCAGCATCATTACTCCAGTCTTCAGTCACATGATCCTTCACAATTATTCCAGTATGTTGATTTACTACTCCAGAAGCATTTCTTATCAATGTGGGAGGCATTGTGCTGCTTTATTTCTTTAATAGTCTCACTGAGTTTTCCAAATTTTTTAATGTGTGCATATTGTGTTGTGTGTTGTTGTTGTTGTTGTGTGTGTGTGTTTGTGTGTGTGTGTGCGTGTGCGTGTGTGCGTGTGCGTGTGCGTGTGCGTGTGCGTGCGCGTGCGCGTGCGCGTGCGTGTGTGTGTGTTTTTTCAGTGTTCTTCAAACTCTGGCTCTGAAGAAAGCACAGGCTCTGAGTGTGTGTGAGGTGCTGGAGCTCGTGCAGAAGTGTATACTCACCCTGGGGAAACCGCACCTCTTCCAGGCACCCTGTATTTTGTTTCTCCAGGAACTCTTGGCCTGTCAGAAAGATTTCACCAAGTATGTTATCCAAAACAATGGGCTATCACTTATGGTACTAATAATATCTACTAGTACTATCCTAATCATAATTTTAACTCAATCTTTCTTTCTCAGTTACTTTTCTCAGTTGGCGGGCAGCGGGCAGGAGATGAGGGAGCTGGTCAGGCATTCGCATCATCAGCTGGTTCTCATGCTAGTAGCGGCCGTGCAGGGCTTCAACGCACTGAACGAAAAGTGGGTTCTCTCTCCCGTTTTTAAACATTTGTTCTACAATATAAACTACATAGTCATACCCTAAACATGAATTTTTAAACCCTCGTGTGCTTTATAATAATAAAGTTGCCACATAAGGACTACAAATACATGCTTGATAAATCGGGACAACTGCTGTAGTCCTTATATACAACATAATCTTTTTTATGTCCTTTCTATGTTTTATGCCCGTTATGTCTTCTTTATGCCCTCAGGGTCCTGCTGCCTGCCCTGTCATGTGTGCAGACATGTCTGTTGCATTTGCTGGATATGAGCTGGGAGGCTGAGGATTTGTTGCTGTTTCAGGACATCAAACTGCCTGATCTTCTGCTCACCATGTCACAGGAAAACATCAGTGTACATGACATTGCCATCAGGTATGAGCTGGCTTAGGACAGATATAGAGCAGTCGTTCTCAGCCATTTTGACTTGAATTCAACCTTTTTTGTGATTCCAGAAGATTCTGATTCAGTGTATTCTTAAATAAAAACATCTTGATCTATTTGGGTTTTTAGTGTTAAAATTAGGTTTGTTTTTTAAATATAATTTAATCATTTGAAGTCATCCTGTGGCCCCCTGGTTGAGAACCACTTATCTAGAGTAAACTTGATTATTAAATTGGGATTTTATTAAAAAAGACACATGAAGGAAGTGCGTTATTGAAATAGTGTATTGTTATGACCATATTCATTTATAATGCTCTTGTTGACTTTGATAATGTCCCATTAGAATTGAAGGAAAGGTATTTTCTAATAAAACACCAGATTCAATTTATGACAAATGGCCGCAGCCACAGGGACTTCAGTTGTTAAAAGACTTCAATATAAAAGGAGGGTAAAAATGAGGAGGGAGACAGACAGACAGTGGATGTCCAAATCTATTATCTGTTGACTTCTAACGTGTAGTTGTTGAACATGTCTTGAGTACTTTACTGTTTTGTTGTTAGTTTTTTTGCATTATTGAAACTATTAATAGGGCGGTAATCTACACTTAATCCTGATCTCACAAACTAGGTTTAAAATGTATCAAATGTTTTATTTGGCTTCTCATCTGTCCTTTTCTTCATGTGACATGGTGGTGTAGTCAGTGGACGGAGGAGGATGAGATCGCTGACTACGAGAGGAACTCTGAATGGATGGATGAGTGTTTGGACGGCATGTTTGAGAAATGGTTTGACAAGATCAGCCAGGCCTCAGTGGAGGACAAGAGAAAGGTACAGATATCACACCAAATAAATGTTTTCCTCCACAGTAAAACTAGATAACAAAAGACAATCTAATTTCGCATTAATAACAATTTTTTTAAATAATGGAGACAATTAAATAAGTCAGCTAAATTAACACAAAGTAACTTTTGGGTGGAGGTATTGCATTATTATTCATGCTTGTCATCTTTATTGAATGTATTCCTGCAAACCAATGGTTAATCTCTGCAAACACACTGTTCAGGCAGAGCAAATATTAAAGTTTTTAAGTTTACATTTTGATCTAGTTCATCTGTGAACAGTGTTTGTTCTCTGCAAAAGCACATATTTTACACACTTCCATTTGCAACCTACCCAATAAACATATTGTATATTTTTGGTGCTCAGTCACTGACCTTTGACCTTTGCAGATGCACATGTTCATTGCACGCTACTGCGACCTGCTAAATGTGGAGATTTCGTGTGATGGCTGCGAGCGGATTGCACCGTGGCATCGCTACCGGTGCCTGCAGTGCACAGACATGGACCTGTGCAAGACCTGCTTCCTCAGTGAGTCACTTACACTGTAATGAGGGGAAAGCAACATTGTCATGAAGCATTATTTCCACTTATTTATTACAATAACATAAAGTTAGACACTATGTAATGAATCTATTGCAGCAGCAGCACATTTCTCAGGAGTGTGTGTGTTGAACGGTTCTGCTCTTCTTGTTCAGGTGGTGCTAAACCAGAAGGCCATGAGGATGACCATGAGATGGTCAACATGGAGTATGCCTGTGACCACTGCCAGGGCCTTATCGTGGGCAGCAGGATTAACTGTAATGTCTGTGAGGACTTTGATCTTTGCTTTGGCTGTTACAATGCCAAAAAATACCCAGACAGGTAATACACGCCGGGGTGTGCAATATCAACTGTTTTAACGATGTGGGATCTGACATTATCGAATAAGTCCCTTACTTCGCAAAAACAATCCTAGAGAGTCCACTCATACACTTCGTGAAGTAGCCTTTTAAGTTTAGGACTTCTGCACATGTGCATTTAGATCTTGAAAATGCTTTCGCTGCAAGATTTACTTTTATTAATATAAAAGAATATTTGTCTTTTAGGCTATTTTTATATCCTATGATATAGTTAAGCAATCACACAAAGAGTGACGTTTTTTGTGTTTTTTGTAATATCAGCACGATGGCAAATGTAATATTTATTTTTTACAACAGTTTAATAAACAAGAAGTTAAGTAACTTACATTTTAAAACAATATTGCCTGGTTTTGATCCATTTCACCAACAAAAATAGTTAACAAAGCCACAGCAGATCTGTTTTGCATTTGAGCAACACACTGCTGTGTTTTGTTACTAAATGAAACAGTCCTCTTGAACTACCCTTTACACAGAATATGTGGAATATCTTATAATATAAAACTTTAGGAATCAGATGTCCACAGGAGTCTTCAACCTGCCAAAGTACCAGCAGAATAACACACTCAGCAAAATAAAGTTTAATTATCGTTTCTAAAAGATTTTTTTCAGTATCGCACACCCTTAAATACACGTGCCACACAATCATGAAGACAACCACTAGCATGTATGTCTGAGTCTAAGACAGCAACTAAACAATGGTCATTAAAGTATTAACCATTCCCTAACAATTTTTCTAAATAAACAACAATATATATTATATATTTTATTATATATATTATATATATATATATATATGTATGTGTGTGTGTGTGTGTATATATATAAACGTATAAATTATATATATATATATTTTTTCCCCTCTCTCCAGCCATCTGCCCACCCACCGTATCACAGTGTACCCTATGGTCACCATCCGCATCAGTGACCGCCACAGACTCATCCAGCCCTACATACATAACTACTCCTGGCTTCTTTTTGCCACGCTCGCCCTGTTCACCTCTGAGCTGGTCAGCGAGAGAGCGCAGGACGGAGAGCCTCTGGATGATGTCACCCTCGGTTATGCTAGCGCTCTGCAGACCCGCTGCTCTGACATCATAAATGAGTGCCTGCTGAAGGGACAGACTGGGAAAGGTAATCAGTATAGTTGAATGTCGATGATCTGTTAGGAATTATATTATGTGTTAACTAGAAATGGAAGTCTAAAGTGGTTTGTATGTATAGTTAGAGGTGCTGTTGTTTCCTGTAGGTTTACGAGCCTCTGCCCTGCTGTCCCTACTTTCTTCTAATGAATCGGCCACAGAGAGTGAACTGTGTCCTGCGACGGCTGGCTCCTCTCAGGACATCAGCAGCACAGACACCTCCTCACTGCCTAGCAGCACTACAGCTATCTGCTCCCCTTTGCTACCTAGAGACAGAGTCAGTCACTGCACATACTACATTACTGAAGCTCTTTGCCTTTTTTTATTTATTTTTATCTGTGACAGGGAAAAAAACAATATCATGAGGACAGATGTATGGTTTTTTTTTTCTTGACAAGAAACCCCAAAAGCAGGACCCTAATGCAGAAGATGATGCGAGGAGGAGGAAGCTAGTCTCTGAAGATACGTCAGACTCGTCCAGTGCAAGTCAGACACCCTCTGTGTCTAGTGAGGAGACACTGTCACCTGGAGTCAGAGGTGAGCCTGTACCGGAGTACTCTTCAATAATAAAGAGCTCTAGTCTACAGTATAATATCTTTATGTAGTCAAAGTTTGATTTCTGCTTTAGGTGTAAATTTGTTGCATTTGAATGTCTTGTGGGATTCAATCAAAGACAAGAACATAGAAGGTGTATATGGGGACAAAACTATTATAGTAAAAATGTTGTTACAGCATTATAGGTAACTAATTTAGTGTATATATTGTTTTTGTGTGTGTCTCAGTTTCAGAGTCAAGTGGAGATACTATCACATCTCCTACCTCAGAAAATGTGGACGCATACAAAGACCAGGAGGAGAAGACAGCCCGGGGGCCGCTACAGGAACACGTGTTTGCTGAATGCTCCAGAGAGAGAATTCTGGGATTGTTGGCAGCCATGTTGCCTGCAACCAAACCGGTAAAAAAAAAAATTCCAGTTTAATTTGTAATTGCTGGCTTTTGGTTTGTTGGCAGAGATTACTTTGTAAAATGTTTGATTTTATAACCATTTTAAATACCTCTTTTTTTTCACATTTCTATTCTACAATATATGCTCATATACAAATGTAATCCTCTATAGGGCAGCCCAGTATCTTTGTCCAGCTTGAGTCCCATCCTGCCACTGCTGTTTAGAGTGGTCATCTCAAATGCCGGCTGTCTCAATGAAACATACCACCTGACACTAGGTCTTCTGGGACAGCTTCTGTTAAGGATTGCTCCTGCTGAGGCTGATGCAGCTGTGTCAGAGGCACTGACAGATAAATTTGAGCTCCTTACCCTCGGAGATGGAGCAGCACTTGATGTTCCTGGTTGGAAGACCACTCAACTGCTCTTCAGTCTGGGAGCAGTGTGTCTGGACAGGTAGTGTGACTTAAAATGTAACATATGGCTGAATATAATGTGTATGAGAGCTCTTCAATCTGAATAGGGTGACAGAGCTGAACACATTTTACTGTTAAATATTGTGTTAAATAATACTGTTAAGTATTGATGATACTTATGATACTTACATTGTATGGTATAAACAATGCTTCCAATTGCAAAGCCACTTAAATTATCATTTTGATGTACAGTGTCAGTTCGGGGTCAGTAAAATATATATTTATTTTATACTTTATTGTATTAAATTGACCAGACATTTATGATGTTAACAAAAGTTTTCTATTTCAAATAAATTTAGTTTTTGAACTTTCTGTTTGTCAAAGAATCCTAAAACATTGCATCATGTTTTCCACAAATATATTATGTAGCACAACTGTTTTCAATTTTGGTAATGCTAAGAAATGTTTCTGGAGCAGCAAATCAGTATATTAGCTTGATTTCTAAAGGATCATGTGACACTGAAGACTGAAGTAATGATGCTGAAAATTCAGCTTTGCCGTCACAGGAATAAATGACGTTTTTAAAATAATTATAAATACAAAACGGTTATTTGTTTTTCCTTTATTTTTGATCAAATAAATGCAGCCTTGGTGAACAAACGAGACCTCTTTCTAAATCTTTTTTTTTTTTTTTATCTTACTGACCCCAAAAGAGACAATTAAACATTTTGCTGAACTTTACCCTTTTTTTAACTTTACTTCAGCTTTGAAGGAAGTTATTGTATTTTTATATATTTTGTATTTAATTTTTAACAAAATGATGTTTTATATAACACTTTTCACTTGTGTCTGTGTCCATCATCTGTCTTTACATGACAACAGTCGTATCGGTCTGGATTGGGCATGTTCAGTGGCGGACATCTTGCGCAACCTGAATGTTTCTTCACAGTGGTGTGCTGTTGTGGCAGCTTTCACTGATCACTGCATCCAGCAATTACCACAGCAACTTAAGAGAACCAACCTCTTCACTTTGCTGGTGCTCGTGGGATTCCCTGAGGTATGAACGAACATGCCACACGTGCACGCTAACACACTTAATATTGGCCTGTATTAAGTTAAATGTAGAATTATATAACAATGTGCTGTTACAATCACACTTATTTGAAGATGCAAAAGCCCTTATAACATTTTGAAAAAGCTTCTCATAATAAACGTGTCTCTTGATATTAGGTTCTGTGCATGGGGACTCAGGCTGTGTTCATCGATAATGCCAACGAACAGCACAACATGATTCTGCTCAAACACTTCACTGAGAAGAACAGAGCTGCTGTGGTGGACGTCAAGACTCGTAAGAGGAGAACAGGTGCGAGTAGAGTAGAGGTTCATCAAACTTATCACACTCATCTCTCAAATTTTCTCAGCTGTAAAAATACCAGAGCTGCACGAGTCTTTCAGCAAAGTCTAAAATCACATGACTGCCGATGATATTCAAACCCACCTTCATTTACAAAGGGTGTGTCTGCTTTACTCCCTTGTTTAACAGACTTACTGGCTTCTAAGGCTTTAAATATAACAGAGCAAATATTTGATGACTGCAATGTGTATTTCTCTGTTGTAAAACAATCATATGCTGAAAAAACAAAACAAAATGTTTGTTGTGATTGTCGAACTGGCTTTTAAATTTCGACCACTGAAAGTTTGTTGTGGGTAGCATAATTGGCAGCATCTTACAGATTCGCTACTATCTTCAGAATTAAAGTTGATGAAGACATCTCAGTAGACAGGATGTTCAATAAACATTCAACTAAGACTTCTTAACCTCAGTTAATGGCTGCGTAGAGGACATTTCAGAAACACCCATGGTCACTCAAAACAAGTAATGGTAGGAAATGGCATTAATGCGACTCTCTGTGTATTTCCTCTCAGTGAAAGACTACCAGTTAGTCCAGGTGCATGAGAGCAGCAGCAGCAATGATGTGGAGTCTCATGAGGGACAGGCTGTGTCCCTGACTTCCGCCCACCTGAGATGCTACCTGAAGAACTTCACCTCTATTGTGAGTCACCTGTTGCAGGTCGAGGTGGAGAGCAGTGCCCAAGATGCTGTGGAGGCCACCTGGGTGCTCTCTCTCGCTCTTAAAGGACTCTATAACTCTCTGAAGGTATTCACCAGACACCTGAACTGTGTGTGCGTGTGTGCGTGCGTGCGTGCGTGCGTGCGTATGTGTGTTTGTATATATAGGTGTATATATATATATATATATATATATATATATATGTGTATATGTGTGTTTGTGTGTATATATATATATATATATATGTATGTGTATGTATATATATATGTATGTGTGTTTGTTTATATATATATAGTGTATCAAATATACAATAATTACAGTTGTTATACACATTATATATACTTTATTTTCCAAATACATTTTAGGGTCATTATATAAATACACAACAAGTCATGAGTGGTCATGTTTTCCTCTCTTGCAGAAGCACGGTGTGGATCAAGCCCAGGAGGCCATCCAAGGCTCCGGCCTGATGCAGCTCCTGGTCCGTAAGTGCAGCAAAGGCACAGGCTTCAGCAAGATGTGGCTTTTGCGAGACCTAGAGATCCTCTCCATCATGCTTTATTCCTCTAAGCGAGAGATCCACTCCATGGCAGAGGACGGAGACACTGAGACAGATGGAGAGAAGGAGAGAGAGAAAGAGCATGACTCTGATCACTCCAGCTGCTGCGCTGATGATGCTGATCCAAACAGACCGGATCCACTGGAAGGACTGGATGAAGAGACAAAGATCTGTTTCCAGGTTAGGCTTCAGACACTCATCCTCTGTTAGACATGGGCCTTTTTCACCTCCTTCTGTTCTTCTCATATCTCTTCTAGCAGTTATGAATCATCAGATTGAATGAGTGTTGTAATTGCTCCTCACCAGCTGAGTTGGAGAAGGAAAGGGGGGTGGATAATTCACAGTACTAGAATGTAGAAATTAGTATGTAGAGGAATAATTAGCTCTGATATTTGTCTTGCTCTTAGATTACCCATGATGCTCTCAATGCCCCACTGCACATCTTGAGAGCCATGTATGAGCTCCAGATGAAGAGGACAGACTCTTTCTTCCTTGAGGTGCAGAAAAGGTGAGTTACACTTTGAATTAGCATTTCTGTTATATAGTCAAGTTTTACATTTTTACAATGAAAGAGCTCAAAAATGTGCATACCCCTTGCAGAATCAGAGAAAAAATATATGAAAAAATAAGAGACATAGGGTCAGATTTACTAAACAGGGCAAATTAGCGTGAGCGCAATTCCAAAAAAGTTCTGCTCGTGATCACCTTGCATGATTCATTTAAATACTCTCCTCCCATAAATTTTGCATCTGAAAGTGAAACTCCAACAACTGCAAATGCAATAAGGTCAGCCATTAAAAAAATATCTGTTCACATCTTTTCAATCCTGACAGTAGTTTATTAACAGCAAAAAGGGTTTTCACTGGCGCAAGCTGTTAGTAAATCTGGTCCATAGTTTGACTGGAATTATACAAATCTATGCATCAGTGACTTCTTGATCTGTAATCTCTCAGTGAGCGGTTTATTATTAAACAAATAATTTTGAAAATATTTAAAATAGGATCATCCATTTTTAGCGATCCTTAATATCTACACAGTGCTAAAGTTCTTGCAGATTTTGTGAGGGGTGTGGAAACTTATTAGCAGAATTGCAAATAAATATTGTGTGTAACTCAGTTGTATTAAATAAAATCAAGGACTTTCTCTCAAATAATCCTTTTTTTTCTAAAATATCATCTATCAGGTTTGACGGTGATGCTATAAAAACCGATGAGACTATTCGTACGCTGGCACAGAAGTGGCAACCATCTAAAAGACCTCGTTCTGAGGAAAGAAGCACCAAGGCTGTAGATACAGATATTATCATTGTCCCCTGTGTGGTAAGACTCATTTTAAGATTAAACCTATATTTGAGTATATTTTGTGATCTTGAGTAAATTAAGTTAATTCACTCTACTTTCTTTGACCTTAGTCTAAACCCACCCGGTGTGAAAAGGCCACAGAAGAAACGAACGTCATCACACAGAAACTTATCACCAACAGCGAGAGTGACCTGCAGCTGAGTTACGCCAAACAGCAGCGCACCAAAAGCTCAGCTCTGTTGCATAAAGAGCTGGACGCCCGCAGTAACAAGGCAGTGCGACAGTACCTTTTCAAGGTGAACGAGGCCATTGCTATCCTGTACGCTCGTCATGTGTTGGCGACGCTGCTGACCAACTGGCCTTCTGACACACCCATCAGAGAGGAAGACCTTGAGCTGACTGGAGCTTCTCACATGGCCTACATACTGGACATGCTCATGCAACTAGAGGAGAGACCGATGTGGGGGAAGGTGAGAAGGAGATTTGTTGTCAGGATCTAAAATGTCAAACCTGTGAGTGAGTTGATAAAATTTACAGGCAGGAACTATGTTTCTTTCAATGAAACCGTACCATTATTACTAGCATAAATTTCTTCCTCACATATTGCATCTCAGATCTTGCAGAAGGTACTGAGGGGCTGCAGCCAGAGCATGCTGGGTAATCTGTCACTGACTGCATGTCAGTTTATGGAGGAGCCTGGGATGGCCGTGCAGGTCCGTGAGTCCAAGCACCCCTATGACAACAATACCAACTTTGAGGTATGAATTCCATTTTATTTTTTTACTCAAAATCATGATCATGATTGAGTCTTTCTGGTCCACTCAGTGTCATCCTTTCCATTGTCTCAGGATAAGGTGCACATCCCTGGAGCGATCTTCCTGTCTGTGAAGTTCGACTCACGCTGTCACACAGAGGAAGGATGTGACGAGCTCCTGATGGCCAGCAGTAGTGACTTCCTGCAGGACCTGCACACTTTCAGTGGTTCTCACCAGAAATGGACGGACTTTGAGATTCCTGGTGAGAGTTTGAGAAAGTGGCATGTTTGAGTGCTAGTGGTTTATAAATAAATCATAACAGACTGACGTTTACTTGGTTTGGACTTACCTTTACTTGAATTAGTCTGAATTTCTGCAAAAATTGGTCATATAATTAAATCATAACAAGAAACGAAGTCTGCTTTTAAAAGTAGTACACAAACATGATTGTTCGCTGTCCGCCAAACTGAAACTGAAACTGAAACCGGGTTCGAATCCACTGTGAGACACCAATGTGTCCCTGAGCAAGACACTTAACCCTAGTTGCTCCAGAGGCGTGCGACCTCTGAAATATAGCAATTGTAAGTCGCTTTGGATAAAAGCGTCAGCTAAATGAATAAATGTAAATGAAACTGTAAAGAGGTCCAGTATTCCTCTTGACCTTTGTGCTGGTCTGATCCATAAGTACAGGAAATGTTTGGTGGAGTTTATGCTGCCACAGAGAAAACCAACCAGATATTATATCCAATACTTCCCAAATCAAATAACTGACTTTTCTCTATACTAAACCCAAAGCAAATAGTTAAAATATCATTTGGAAAATATTTACTTTTTTTAAATTAAATATTAAATGTAATAATATAGAATACTAAGATGCATGTTATATTAAAATCATGAATATAATAGCATTCCAAAGCAGTGTGTTAAATTATTAGGTTACACTTTATTTTAAGGTGTCATTGTTACAGTGTAATTATATATTTAAGTACTGGGTAATAATTAACAACATGTACTTATAGTAGGATTAGGGTTTGGTTGAGAGTTAGTTGCATGTAATTATGCATAATTTACTGTTATTACTATGGTAAGTATATGTAACAATGACACTGTAAAATAAAGTGATACCAATTATTGTATTAAACTTTCAGTAAAACTTACTTAAATATTTATTTATATATACATTCATTTTTTCTCAAATTTTTACACTTACCCCTGGCACCCCTTTGTGGCCCTTTAAGGTCACTGGACCCCACTATAAAATAAACCTGGTTTAAGAAAAATGTGTTTGTCAATTTTTGTGATGGATTAGAATTATTATTATTTATTTTTTAACAGAAATCCAGGTCAGTCTAAAGGGTTCACATATGTTTTCCTTCATTTGTATATCTGCTGATGTACATGCATTTTAGCTTTAGTTACAATGACAAATTAAAACGTATTGTTTTCTCTTTCTCCTCTAGGGGACACTCTCTACTTCAGGTTTATATCAGATATGAGTAACACAGAATGGGGCTACAAGTTCACTGTGACTGGTGGCCATCGAGGGCGCTTCCAGACTGGTACGCTTTTGTAGTCATTTACTGAATCTCTTTTGATGTCTGTGACCAATGTCCTCTAGCCACTGTTATTCTTCAACCTGTGCTGTCAATGTCATCATCTCCCTGTCTAATAAGCCAAAAAAAGAAATGCCCATCTTATTCATTTAAGCATTTCACTTGAGACTTGAATTCTTACAGTCTTTTAGGGATGTAATGTTGGTGTCTCACTTGGTGATTTTCAGTAGTAAGCTTCATTTACACTGTAGTTGGAGAATCAGAGGGGGTCGGTGTGCATGGATGTGTGTCTCAGCGTGTGAGAGCGTTAAAAGTCCCAAAAACTCAACTTTTTGCTGAGTCAATGGCCCAGCCGACCCAGCGATCATAACTAACACATTTACAATGAATGAAGGCAGTCAGTTGGGTGAACTCGTGGTTTTGGCAGTGACAAGTGAGCTACTTCTAATGCTGAACAGAAAACGCAAAGCGACATATCACAAACACTGACTGTTAAACCATAATGATTGTATATCTGAGTATTTGTCTAAATACATGAAAACATAAACTACAATCAGTCATTCAAATTTTGAATTTAGGCTTCTTGAGATTTATACTTATATTTGTACAGTATAGAAAACTAAAACTATAAAAATAATTTTCATTAATTGAAATAAATTCAAAATAAAATAAATATAATTATTAAATGAAAAACTTAACCTAAATTAAATAAAAATGAACAAATAAAATGTTTAAGTTCTAAATTTACTACAACTAAAATAGAAATAAAAATAAAGCTAAATTGGAATATTAAAAAATAACAAATAAAATTGAGTAGTGTGTGTTCACTACTCACTGCTCCTAATGTGTGTGTACAAGTTTGAGTATGGCTTACCATACTTGGCCTTCAAGTCAGGCTTGTGCAAAAGTATGTCACATTGCCCCGAATCTGAGAACGGCTTGTTCTGAGACAGTGCTTATGATTTATGGGGATTTTTTTATTTTTTTTTAAAAGCACTGGGTGGATTTTTATCATTATAGGGTGGTTGTGTACACACACTGCCAACACACATTTATGTTCAAATGCCACGTAAAAGTGAATTTTGCATAATAGGTGCCCTATCCATCACAGAATTCTCATCCACAACCCAGTTGCCCAGGCCATTCACACACAGACGTTTTAGAACGTGGGCGCAACAGTCAAACACCTCCATATAGAGCATGTTTGGTTAGGTAAACAATGTAAAACACTAACTGGTTTACTTCTATGAACTGGCCCTTGGTATTTAAACCTCTGAGCATATGATTGATCATTACCGGCAGTAGTAAGTCATGACACGAGTCACTTTGAACTCTTCCCCTGAGCCTTGTTCACTTATAATCAAAGAATTAATAGACTTGTGCACCTTTTGCTCTGTTTCTGACGTTATTATTCTATAATGGAATATCAAATGAGTTTCCCCAGCCATGAAGCAGCGCCTCATTTATGAGGTCTGCCAACTTGTTCTTTTTTCACAGATGAGGCTTTAGAGGGTAAACAAGAGAAAGAAAACACCCCCACATGTGAATTTATGTTCTTCCTTTTATATTCTTTTCAATTTGCTAGTTAAATGGGTCCTATTGTGTTTTTTCACATTTTCAAATTTCTTTAGTATGTAATGTTGCTGTTTGAGTATAAAAAAGTCTGCAATGTTACAAAGCACAAAGTCCACTTTAAAGGGAGTTATTCCCTATATCAGTAAGAACTGTTTCTGAACTTGCTTAACAGCCTTGATTGTAGTCTTGAGTTTTCTTCCAGGAACTAAATAAGTAATTCCTTCCCAAGGCATACACAATAAAAGGGGTGAGGCCCGATTGAGTTGCGTTAGCAGTGTGTTGTTGAACTGACATTATAGTTAGCATAGTTACAGTTATGGCTGCACGATATTGGAAAAAACTGACATTGCAGTATTTAGTTTTTCTGCGATATAAAAACAGTTTCGCCAGAACACATGAATAGCTGTATCTGGAAATAATTAATCATTCTAGAATTCTTCAATCATTGTGTGATATTGTTGGGGAGAGAATACAAAGTACAAGCATTAGATAAATATAATAGAAGAAAGATACAAATGAAATAAATAGTGCTTTATATTTTTCATGTAAGTCTAACAGTATTCAGGTACAGAAATTGAATAATCAAATGTAAAATAACACTGATAGAGGCAGAAGAGTTAGTTATTTTAGTTAAAATTAGTTATTTTTAACGTCTTGCACTCGAATGGCTTAATCACTTGAATGTTTAAACCTAAAACATGTGTAAATGATAAACTTTCACTCTATAATGGTTAAACTTTGCAATTAATCAGAGAATTACATGCGTTTCAAACTGTGGGGCATGGTCTTTACAGTCACAGATAAACTGCAATCCCTATACTTGACATCACACATCCTGCGACATGACTGTCGCAGAGGCGCACATCGTAATATCGATGCTAAAACGATATATCGTGCAGCCCTAGTTACAGTAGTGTTTACAGCGCCTCAGGAAGCCTTCGAGGCTGATACTCACCGGTTATGGTAAGGGGCGTTGCATTTCAAGCAGTAGACCAATCATAATAGACTGGAGCAGGCTGACCAATCAAAGCAGACTGTGCTTTTCGAAAGGTGGGTTTTAAAGAAATCTAAACTAAAACAGAGAATTCAGACACTGGGTGAAAACAGATGCTGCAACAATGTAAATTATCAAAAAAAATAAAGTTTTTTGAACATTAAATAATGTAAGTGTATTGTAGCAGACCTCATAAACAATGATGAACATAATAGGACCCCCTTAACTAATATGTTCACATTTATGTTTTTGAATCTGAACAGGTTTTGAGATCCTGAAGCAGATGCTAGCAGATGAGCAGGCCCTCACTCACCTCCCGCTGTCTGACATCTGGGAGTGGCAGGTGGGCGTGGCTTGTCGGCAAACAGGAAACCAGCGGCTGAAAGCTATTCATCTGCTGCTGCGGCTCCTGCAGTGTCCGTCTCAATGGTGTGTCCCTTCTTACCTTTCTGATAGTGCTTTTTAAAAGCTGACAGCATTTATTAAAACCCACAAAAGGTAGCCGCATCATCCTGCAGTGCTTTATAGCTGTCCCAATATTCTGGAGAGATACCAGAACCTGGTTCTGTCAGGTCAGTTCTGCACTCTGTGGGCGGCAGGTCCAACTTGACCCAGTTTAACACGCCTCAAGTGAGCTTCTCTTCCTCTCGCTCTGCAACTTTTCTTCTTGTTTCTGAAAATCGATGAGTTCAGAAATGCTTTTGAAAATTGAATCAAGGGGCCGATTTAAGCGTACAAATATTGTTATGTCATCTTATTGGCGGTTTTCCTCAAAACCACTTCTTGAGTGTTTTATACTACTCCGGCTCATTCTTTTGTGTGTTTTGTTTTGGTGAGCATCCAGATTAACACAGCTTTTGCATAACGCATATGACAGTGGCTTTCTGCCTTCGTTGTTCCCATGGCAACAAGGTCACATGTCAGGCTGATTTGCATAATTTCCATGGTGTTTGGACACAGTTAAATCATCATCATCAGCAGAGAGATCGTGTATGAGAGAAATAGAGACATTAACCTGTGGTGTCAGATGAGTTAGCGAGGTTAAAGAATAGCCCATGCAAATGACCACCTGCTCTCTGCAAGGGGAACATTAATCGGGTGAATGAAATGGCCACAGTTCAAATATGAGTAATGATAAAGCTAAGATCATTCAGAGTGTAATGACCTCACGTTTCGATTGTTGTGTGTTAACACAGGGGTTGTGACCTTACACTTCTGCGGCCGCTGTGGCAGCTCTTCACTACTATGGAAAGTGGTTTGAGCCAGGACCCCACAAGCATCACGGTCCTCCTTCCTCTCCACCGCGCTCTCACAGAGCTCTTTTTCATCGCCGAAGCAAAGGCCATGGTGAGTGACCATCTTCTTCCTCTTAAGCAGCTCTTCTAAAAACATTCTTGAGAAAGCAATCCATCTTAAGCGTTCACCTCAGCTACAGATCTTTTCGAATTAAAGCTGATTAGAGCTGGTTCAAAGCTGGTTTACAGAAAAATGAACATTCCCTCGTGTATGCTGTTCGCAATAACGTCTGTCCAACACCAATAAAATCACCAAAACCCAAATAAATTTGAATTTATTTTAATTTCAATATTCCTCATTTTAATGAGATATTTTAAGTATTTGCGTGCTTTTAAATACCTATTTACACTACTGTTCAAAACTTTAATGCCACCGCAAATACACTTATAATGTTATTTTTATTTCAAATAAATACTGTTTGTTTGAACTTTGTTCATCAAAGAATCCTGGAAAAAAGCGTCAACTTCCCCAAAATTTTTTAAAAACTACAGTTGTTTTCAACATTGATAATAAGAAGAACATTTTCTGGAGCAACAAATCAGCATATTAGAAGGATTTCTGAAGGATCATGTGACACTGAATACTGGAGTAATGATGCTGATAATTCAACTTTACCATCACAGAAATAAAATAAATTTTACAGTATATTAAAATAGAAAACAGTTGACATCTGGTGATAACATCAGTCATCTTTTTGTGTAGTTTCATTTGAGGTGCATAATTTGTCTGTATCTTTGATTCTTAATCTTTATTTTATCATTTATTTTGGTATGCGTTTAGGGTCAGTGGTGGTTTAGGGTGTGTAACAGATGTGAATTGTTCTGTCCTTCAGACAGTGATGATAAAACGGTGACAAATTTGTCCCCTTCCAAAATTCCTGATGCCCCATCAAGTTATTTATCCTGGCATTGCTCTGTCCGGACAGTTACTTTTTATGGAGCATATTTATTGAATTCCGGGAGGCGTCCAGGTGACGTTAAAGTAATTGTTTTGTGCTGTCACAAGGAAATAGTTCTGTGATGAAATGTGAATAACTGGCCTGGAGAGCATTAGATTTTTAGTGTCAGATTTCATTCAGTCTGAATCATGCCAGGGTCTGTGAGTGTCTTTCAGGGGAGCTGCACTAAAGTGAGTCTTCCCGTATGATTTACTGCGCTTCTCATATCCACATGCGCAACTGTCTATTGAGTGTGTATGTGTCTCAGTCCCAGAGTTCAGCATTTGTATGCTACACTCAAACTCCAAATATTATAAGAACACCCACACAGAAACGGACAGGCCTGCCATTAGCCTTTATGGCCACATTTACATGGTGTAGTCTGCTCGACTTGATAAAGCATTATGGCTGTAATACTGTTTACCGATGGTGGATCCTCAGCTCAAACTCACGGTTTAACTGGATCTCCTTGATAATCCATATGTATCGATCTGTGCAACAAACCAAAATTGTCCAAGATCCATCACAGATTGCATCCATGTTCATGGTAATTTGTTGCAGTGCCCTCTTAAACAATGTGTGAAATGCAACATAGGTACAGGTACAAAGTATTTTGGGCACTTTTTAAATGAATGTATGAAGTAAGTTTCTCTCAAGTTCATAGCAGAGTAACCACAGGTGTAGTTCATCACATTAACTATGTTACACTAATGTTTGACAAGCAGTGTAAACATACTTTGTCTTAGTTTTAAACGCATCTATTGTTTATAATTTAGAACGTAACAAACTTAAACTGGGGAAATGTTTTACTTAGTGTGTTTTGCTATATTTCTTAAAAATGAAATCCACTTGTTTTGATATTTTTGTTATATAATGCAAGGACAATTAAAGTGGCTTTAGCTTCCAAACATTTTATAAGTGCGTGGGAGAGACAAAAGTGGGCTCTAGGGGGCACTTAGACACCTCCTTGTATTCAAAGTAAGTCAAAATAGTCTTCAAGAACACAGTATAGTCACACAGGCAGTTCAGAGAGATGCATATGAACATATGCAGTACATGATATTTATAGATATAAACAGCCATGTCGGGTAATGTCTGAGTGAATGGCTCTTTCTTTGAGCCTGTGAATGAGAGGAAAGTATTTTTATGACAATTCTCTTTTATCACTGAGCCATAATGCTTTAACCGCCAAGTTGGACTCGAATATGAAGTGGTTTGTTTGTGTGTGTGTTTGAAGGAGATATGTTTAAGTGAGCATTAGTGTTGAGGACTGACAAGCAAATGGATGAAGTGAGTGTTTTGTGAGCGTGTTTGTTGTGTGGTTATGGGAGTAGATACTCAATACTGTTTGGCCTCATTATGAAGAGCCTTAATCTCTACCACAACCGCTGCACTTCTCAGAACTGACCATAATGATTTCAAACCTCTCAGCAGCCAGATGATCATGACTGATCTATTGTTTTTTTTCAGTTAGGCAACGCTAGAAAATGGGATCAGAACACTGAACTAATGGGAGATTGTCAACACGTATTTGAAAGAGCGTTTCAGCATGTGAATACTCAGCTGTTGCAACGTTTGAGTCGGAAATGAGACGGAAAGAAAAAAAAACCGATAAGACGTTCAGACTTGCTATGTCTTCCTCTCCTGTAGTGTAGTAACACACATTTCTGCTGGATGACCAAAAAAACACTCTTTCACAGAGGAAGTGGTTTTGAATGTGTTCTGACGTGACAAAAGCTGCAGCCCCTCCACAGTCTTCAGAGAGTTCTGTCAAGAAGCATTTAGATGTCTAGATGCTGTTCATTTGAGTGTAGAAGTAAAGTGCGAGCTGACTGGCTTCTGTTAACCCAAAGCATTGACGGCAATCCATTCATAACTCTTCCAACTAAAGTCCTCAAAGATGAGCTCTCAGTAAGAATGTTGTTTGACTGAAGGAGACTTTTTATGTAGTTCTATGTTTTTATGTAGAAAAAACAGTTTATTTACATTAGAGGGTTAGTTCACCCAAAAATGAAGACTGTCATCATCATTAACTCACCCTAATGTTGTTCCAAACCTGTATGAATTTCTTTCTGCTGCCGAACACAAAAGAAGATATTTTGAAGAATCAGTAACCAAACAGTTGACGGGTCTCATTTTTTTTCCACACACATTCTTCAGAATATCTTATTTTGTGTTCAGCTGAAGAACCAAATTCATATAGGTTTGTAAATTTTCATTTATGGGTGACCTAACTCTTTAAGTAATGTTTTATTTTTATTTTACATAACCTTTTTCCAGCATGCTTAATGAATAGAGGCATATATAAAAAAAATATTTTTTTAAATGTTACAATTTAAAATAACTTTTTTTCTATTTAAAATAGTTTTTTTTATGTCATTTATTTTTGTGATGGTAAACGTAATTTTCAGCTTCATTACTCCAGTCTTCAGTGTCACATTATCCTTCAGAAATCATTCTAATGTGCTGATTTGATGCTCAAGAAACCATTCTTGTTAATACCAATTGTGCTGTTTATTATTTTTGTGGAAACCATGATGCATTTTTTTTTTCAAAATTCTCTGTAAATAAAATCCAAAAGCATTTATTTGAAGTAGACATCTTGTGTAACTTTATAAATGTCTTAAATCAAAGTGACATAACACTGATATGTATGAAAACGTCCCTTTAATTTTTTTTTTAAAGGGCTTACAATAACTTTTGTGCCGTTCTTGTTCAGTTTCCCATTTTTCATTAGCATTCGCATTTCTAGCCTAGCGTGCCATCTGTAGTTCTTGAGCACATTTTAACAATCTATGGCTAATTCATGCCAATTGGTGCATGAGTATGCATTAGCCATGTCAACCTTGTTGTGTGTTGTTTATACATACTGTCGAACAAAGTTTACCTTCACATGGACATATTCTCTGACTTTTCATGGATTTTTTTAACAACACAATACTTTTTTTAAACAATTTACTTTACTGTATTGCTGTGCATACTTTACGAAATGTTTAAATGGGCTTTACGGTTCCATGGTTCCACCATGCACCCTCAAAAGTTTCCTGGAGATTATGCATAACAGAAATAGGCTTTAGACTTTGATCCATGTGAAATACCTGGAAGAGTGTGAATACTCCTACCTCAGGAAATTAGATAGCAAAGGCAGAGCTGATTTAGATGACGTCTGGTTTGATTCAGAGTCTTGTCATCAGCAGCATGGTGCTGTTCCAAACCCCAGATTAACAGCTCATGTTGAGCCAGTCTATGGTGAATAACAGTATAGTCTAACTGGCCTCGCATCAGATTGCTCTCCTGGCAAGTGCTATAGAATAAATTCAGAATTTTTTGCTGCTTGTTTTCTATATCAAATGTGTTCAGTTGGTGTTGTGGGTGAATACTGAAGCTGGTATGTGTCTTTTCATTTGTCCATCAGGAGCAGGACCTTCTGCAAGAGTACCTTCTTGCTCTCACTACCAATGAACAGCTGGTAATTCGCACTGCACAGGTAAGACAACTACAGTCCCTATGGTGTTCATACATTTTTTTTATTTACAGGGCTCCAGCGGGTCTTTGAAATCCTTGAAAGTTTGTGGATCTGGGTTAGTCCCTGGAAAGTTTTTGAAAATAAACGTACATAGATACAGGTCCTTGAAAGTGCTTGAATTTATTTTGTGCAAGAAGTCTTCTGTAAAAAAATTCCATATTATTCCCTCCGGTCCACTAATGTGTTATTTCGCCAACACTTCGTGGCCTATGCATACTAACCCAAATATGTTCAGTCAGTGAGGTGTATATGACTTCGTCTTCTTTCAGACGAATACAATCGGAGTTATATTTTAAAAAAGCTGCCAAGCTTTATAATGGCAGTGAATGGACATTTCTGTTTTGAAGTCCATCAAAGTGAATCTATCCATGATAAAAGTGCATCTATCCATCATAAAAGTGCTCCACACGGCTCTGGGGGGTTTAATAAATGCCTTCTGAAGCGAAGCGATATGTTTGTGTAAGAAAAATATTATTTAGAAAAACTATCTTCCGGCTGACGGTAAGTAATGTGACAGTAATGCCTAGTAATGCAACACTGCTGATATTTAAGCTACGCCATGACGCACTACGCTTCTTCTGACGTCACAAGTTGCGCTTTGCTTAAGTAGACTGCGTATGTTTGTTTGGCCGGAAGCTAGAATTCTACTTTGTAGCGTGTTAAATGTGAATGTTTTTCTTACAAAAACTCAGAAGGCCTTTATTAACCCCCGGAGCAGTGTGGAGCACAATTATGATGGATAGATGCACTTTTTTGAGCTTCAATCTGATGGTTGCAATCCACTGCCATGATAAAGCTCGGTAGCATCAGGTTGTTAATTAATATAACTCCGAATCTTTTCGTCATATACACCTTGGATGGCTTGAGGGTGAGTAAATCATGGGCTGATTTTCATTTTAAAGTGAACTGCTCCTTTAAAAGCATATTCAAATATATTAAAACTTCTGGTTACATGAGCCTAAGCTTTTTTCAATAAAATAGGATGTACCAAATATTCTTCAGTTTTATGCAAAACAGAAGTACGACAAATAGAATATCAGATCTCTGTAATTTGGCCAAAAATAAATGTAAAAAAATGCTTTTTTGCATAGTTGTGTTTGACGCATGTAAACTGTAACAATGTATCTTACAAGGTAACACGATCTAACCTTGCTCTCACTTGAAATGTGTCCCCATATTAAGTCTTTGAATTTAAGGGTATTGGACCTGGAAAGTCCTTGAAAAGTCCTTGAATTTGAAGTTACCCAAGGTGTGGGATTTATTATTTTTTATTTTCAAGACTTTATTTTTCATTTTTAAATCAAGAGCAGACATCATAAAAGCACTAGATAAAAAGGAGTGGTAGGATGGAAATCATCAGTGATTCAGATTACCATTGAAATTCCTTCATAGCAATAGTTTAAAGATCTTTAAGTTTGAGAAAAGTTTGTAAGCTGTTCCTAGAAAATGATTATAATAATAAAAAAATATAAAAATAAATCCTAGTTCAGACCAGGCTTTATGAACATTCATGAGCATATCTGGAGAACATATGCCATAAACACCACATCTGTATCATTAAAAATTAGATAAGCGAAAAGATGGTCTTCCCTTGTAAATAATGATGGACTGTCAATTAAACTGGTGATTTAGTACATTTGCTGTAATTATGTAAACAAAAACTTAATACAAGTAGTGTGAGTACCAGAGATTGACCAGTTTTAGTAATTAATTCTGTAATAATATTTTTAATCTGTATATACCAATTAATAATTTGACATATACAGTAAGAAGAGAAAGATAACAGATCTTGTTATACAATATACAGTAAGTAAGGGTTGTGCAGTTGATGACAAATGAGGACAAGAAACTGATGCACCCATCTTCAAATGAGTACATATACGGTATAACAGGAGACACGTTGGGTTTCAGTGGCATTGGTTTAAGGCTTAAAGTGAGATGTGGCAGAGCCTAGTGCAGTAACTTGTGCTGTAAAGCTGCTAATTCACAGGAAAACCACAGCACAGTGAAAAGGTGGATGGTTTTACAATGGCTCTGTTGGATGATCCCACCATATGTTGATGAGGAATAATGATCCTGTAATGTTTAATGATGTGTAAAGCTTGTTTATTAGCACAACTTGATGACTGACAGTCATTGTACAGTATGGATACTTGATGAAAAATTAATGAAAGTGTATTTTATTATTACTATATACAGTAGCGATCTCATTTGCTAATTTGTGTTGCTTCTGTTGCAGTAACATTCATTAAGGCAATTTGAGAAAATACTCAATTTCTTACTTTCTCTAAAAGTAAGAGTCTACAACCTTTGTTCACTTTGAGAGATAATGGCAATAGTGACACAATTACCTTTGGTGAAATAAATATTTGTGCTGCTCATCACATGATGGCTCTAACCAAATATTATGCTAAAACAGCTGAATGTACGAAAGGATATTGATAAAAACACCTGTGTTGACTCTCACATGAGGTGTATGTGTGTTCCCATCCTCCATATACGTGTGTAAGAGTGTGTTTGTGTGTGGGCTGGGGGCAGCTCTGTTGCTTTTAGTCATTAACCCCATTATCGTGTCGGGTGTGGCACGGCCTCGTCTCCTCCACAGGGGCGGCTAAAGGACCACATTGTGATGTGTAGGACGGGATTAATGCTCTGTATTTATCTTCTCCCTAGCACCTTTTTAGCTTCAATAAAAAACATGCTTGAAATATTCATGACAGACAGCCAAACAAGTGGTTTATGATGTTAACCAAATATTGTTTTTGTGCCAAAAAAGTTTTTAAATGGGTTGAGCAGTGGCATATTTCAAGTGTGATAATTGTGTGTTTGTGTGTGGGTGTTTTTGCTGAGCTCTGAGGGCCACAGGTGTGTGAAACGGTTTGATAAATTACCCACAATGTTTTGCTTAATGGTTCTATTCTCTCTCTCCCTCCCTCTCATTCTCTCTGTTTTTTTGACCCCCCCCCCCCCCCCCTCCCTTTTTTCCCTTTCTCCCCTTTCTCCTTCTGCACTCACTTTTCTTTATATTGTTCTTTCCCCTGTTTTATTGCATAGGCGCTGAAGAACATCGCAGCCATCAGCCTGGCCATTAATTACCCAAATAAATCCACTAAGCTGCTCAACCTGTCCCCGTGAAGGAGGGATGAAAGAGAGATGGAGATGAAAGACGGGAAGCTTGCCAGAGCCCCATGGGCCCACGAGTCCTTCTGCGCTCGACGGCTGAGGCGGGGACGGGCCAGAAAAATCCACCTGTAAACCCACCCCTTCACTGTTTAATCATGAAGTGAGGGGCACTGTGATGTTTCCTGTCTCTTCATAATCATAAAAGTTTCCTGTTGAAATTTTGGCGAAGGATATTTCCTTTTTCTTCTTTTTTTGGGCTAACCTTGTCTGTTTTACCTCCTCTTTTACTATGGGAGTTTAGTGGGCTGTGCCAAGTTTGTTTCTCACTCATAAGCACATGTTCCTTTCTCCACCCATTCGTTTTCTTTGCCACCGTGGGCAAGACAATCGATCAAAGTAAAAGCAGGTCACCTTCCCTGCTTCTCACACTCTCCCCGGACACGTCGCCTAAAAATACGAAGCTGCCGACGCAGTCTCATCCTTTAAAGTGGCCCGAGACTACATACCATTCACAATATTTCGATATCTATCCAAAACCGCGGGGCCTTCACTCTGTTCACCCTCCGTGGAGCCTGATGAGCTGATGTTTGTTCAGTACTAGCAGCTAGCAGTTACACTTGAAAACCACATGCTTCTAGACAAATGGCGGCTGATGTTTGCGAGTAAAATAAAAAATAAAAAACGAAACCAAGAGTTTGATGTGCCATTCAAGTACAGATGGCGCCGTTTGCCTTAAGAGAGCAACTCAAAGTGATCTTTCAACTGATTGTGGGCAAGTTAAAAAAGCTATGAAATGTCCTAGTAAGTGGAATGTCAGTGCTTGTGTCTTACATTGTCACGTCCCAGATTCTCAACTCACTCGTAGTGCAGCATACCACCAGGAAATGTAGAGCACTATGTACAGAAATATCACTTTATGTTGTGCTGCATGCAACACTGGACTGAATCATGATGTCCATTACTGTTAGGGGCATATTGGTTGGCGTTTTATAGATCTATTCTGTAATATTACTGCGGTTGGAGATGTTCTTAAGTGTTTGATCTGTTAAATGATAACACAATTGCGAGTTTAGTGGACGGTCAAAAGGCGCAGAACTTGATAATCATAAACTTCATCCATCGAAGCGGTTTCCTTCTAATCTTGCTATTGAGACTCACCAGTATTTTAACTGTGGTGACATGGATTCGGTTATGGAAGTTGTCTTGCTTTAAATATATATTTATTATCATTACAGGGACATTTTAGGCTGAATCTTGAGTGAAGCATTTGATTGGCTAACAGAGATGTGTTGCTGTTTTTCCAGTCACATAAAGGTTCTTAGTTCTAATCAGTGTTTATCTAAATAGTTAGCCAATTTTATTAATTGTCATTTTTGCCCTGTAGCCAAGTGTTTCTTTTTTTTAATGAAATATAGCTTTTTGTTCTTGACAGGGGTATTCAGGTCTTTGATTTTTATTTCAGTTTGATTTCATTTTAGTTCATTTAAGGGATTGAGATGGGTAGTTATTTATGCCAAAGAATCATTGTTGTTTGAAAATTAAATGTATATTTATCTTCCAGACGAGATATTGGGGGTGGTTGGTGGTGGTGGTGTTATAATTGAAAAGAAAGCTCCAACGACGGACACAGATCCTTTAGTCCTCAATGTTTTTGTTTACATACGTACTAGCATGAAGTGCTGGCTGCCTTCGGGGCCCTGCTCAGCCTCAGTTCGGGTGGAACATTTCAAAATGTCTGCCAGGAAAACTTCCTGTCACTATAAAGCCTCAGATATTAACAAACGATGTGCCTATGTTTAAAATGAAGCAATCTTAATTTAATCTTCATATCATTGTAAAAGTCCTCTCTTCAACTATATTTTTAAAGAAAATTATATAGTTTCATTTGGAGCATTTTCTATCTATTTTATTTTTATGAATGTTTTTTTTCTTTCTCAGAGTTCATGGCCTCAATTGCTTTGAATTTGACATGAATGTATATAGTTGTGAATATGGACAATTGCATAAATAATTGATATGAAAATAATTTTTCAAATCAGCCCTCCACATTAAAGAAATGTCATAACAATGTACTATATTGTTGTAAGTTTACACTTGATCCTTTTGAATTGATTTGCTATGTCACGCAAAAAAAAAGAAAAAACTGCTCTTGATTGCTCATTTGTTTTTAATTAAAAAAGCAAGATATGCAAATTCATGTGCCTAAGGGTTTCCTTCTTTTACAGAAAATTACTTGGAAGTCAAAACTTGAGCATGTTGTTGGCGAGTTGTTTTATCATGAGTTTTATAATATACTATATACAAAAAAACATTATTGCTACATTGTTGTAGCAATATTTGTTTTATTTGACTTAGTTTTGGAGTCATAATGTAGTTTAGTTTCAGTTTTTTGCTACTATTTTTATTTCAGTTAACGAAAATGTTTTCATTTAGTTTTCATTAACGGTAATAACGCTGCATTGAGCTGACTTAAGAACATTTTGTTTATTCACTTGGATTTGTAGAATTAACTTCAATTTGTTTTGCTACTGTAAATTGTTCCTTGCCTATTTTACTTTCTTTTTAAATTTTAAACCTTTAGTTAAGTTACAAAATTTGCCATGCAGCTTCTATTTAAGATTGATTTTACAGCCATACTTCAAGCATATTGATTTTCCTCAAGGTTTATGTCGCTTTGACCTTGAAAACCTTTCACATATTAAATTCCATATCATTTGTGCAGCTATTTAACAAAAGCCATCACATTTTGTATGTAGCTGCATATAGTTATAAGTACTAAATAAGATATTTTTCTGTAATTTCTGATTTGATCCTTCTTTTTTTACCTGTGCTGAAAGGATCAATTAATCTCAAAACTGCCTTACATATGGAGCCTGATTGAAGCCTCGAATGTGGCTTGCTACTTAATGTTGTACTCAATTACACAATCCAGTTTTTATGAAACTTGACTCTTAACTTCAATAAAATGTAACATTTACAAGTCAATTAAAAAAATCGAGCCAACATAAAGTTTTTGTGTTCCTTTCCCATTTGAATATTAACAACATTTCCAGCATCCGGATCCAATTGAATACAGGCAGCAGAGGTGTCTGAGGTCTAATGTCTATATGTTTGTGTTTTGGCTTGGCAAACACATGGATTCTCCCTTTAGTAATACAAATAGTCCCTCCCATGTCAGCATTTTCTTCCCACCTAAAATGTAAACCATCTGCTGTTTTATTGTAACCGTTCACCTAAATATAGGCTCTCGCTTTCAAACAAACACGCATGCACGGTCGACACGTGACAGAGCCACACCCTGGAACTCATCTTCACGAATAAAAGTGGACAATTTTACCACATAGTACCACCAGTGTTTCTCTCTGCCTCCCTCTCTCTCCATTCACAGAAACACTGAATGACAGACGTGTCACTGATGATGATGGTGGTGGTGGTGGCGAGTGTGCTGGAGAACACCGTGATGATTCAGAGGAGCTCTAAACTGTAACATCCCCCTCATTACATGTGAGTCAGCTCTCCTCACACCTCCTCTCCCGCTCCCTGCCTTCCCACGAACTGGACACCAGCAGTGAGACCCTGCTGATGAGGATGTTGATGATGATGATGATGATGAAGTCATCCGGTGGGGACGTGAGGCTGTGGGTTTGAAGAAGTATAAATAGCCTTTGACACCCCGATGGCGCGCAACTCTCTCTTCACACCTACACCTCGGATATGGGAAAAAGGGTTTAGGGGTAAAGAGAGAGTGAAGTGAAAAACGGAGTAACTGATCATCTGTAGATGTGTTGGTCCTGAGAGGGGGTGGGTGGCTGTGATTCAGGCTTCGCCAAAGAGGAGTCCGGATTAATGGTGCTTTCACAGCAGATGATTTGTGTTTTGGCTAGGCGTAATGTTATGCAGGAATAAGGGCTTGCACTAGATGAATGCAATAGTATATTGCTTGTTTTTGAAATGAGCTGTTTTTGAGTAAAATCTGGTCAGTGGTCAACGTCAGTTGAGGCATTCATGCATTTTGTTCAAGAAAATAAACCACGCACACAGTTATAACTCAAACGTGTAGTTGCTAACCACTTACATACAACTTTAGCCATACAAGACTACATAACTACAACTGTTTGCTGATTCGTCAAGCACCTGAACTCACATCCTTGTTAGCTGTAGCCCTTATGTTGCATCTTGTTAGCAACTTGGAAAAACAGTGAAAAGTACCTGTGCTGTAATGCAGCCTTCAAGTGGAGTCGAAAATGTCATATTTATGTTTTCAAAGCACATGAATGACCCAGCAATGTTGCATTTACATGCGGGAAACTCCGAAATATTGATTATTCTCGACTATATGTCTCAAAGTATTGTGCCGGTTCTAAATGGTAAGCCTAATGAATGACTTTGCAAAATTATTTTAATTTTCTGTGCTGTATTTCAGTAATAATGCAATATGTATTTAAGATACAACAAATGAAAAGTAAACCACTAAATATTAATTGCACTTCTACACTAAACATAGGCTACTGTGAACAATAAACCCAAATAGCTATATCTGAATTCCAAAAAGGATTAAAGTTATTAAATTGTATCACTTAGTCACTTAGTTCAATAGTGTATAAAAAAATAATATTTATTACATGGAGCAAGGCAGGAAAGTAATTAATAAATGAGTAATTTATCAAGTAGCCTAGTTAATTGTGTTACTCGCGCAGCTATGAAAGCACTATATAAAATGCCTCATTCATTCATTTCTTCAACTCATGTATCACCTAGAACCAGATATAATACGGATGAACAAATGATAAAGCTCGGGTTGCTGAATATTCAATCCCTTACTTCAAAAGCACTTATTGTTAATGATATGATTACAGATTATAATCTAGATGTGCTGTGTTTGACAGAAACCTGGCTAATACCAGACGATTACATTACTTTAAATGAGTCCACCCCACATGATTACTGTTATAAACATGAGCCTTGTCTGAAAGGCAAAGGGGGAGGTGTTGCTGTAATTAATAGTAATATCTTCAGAATTATTGAGAAGCCTAGTTTTAAATATAATTATTTTGAAGTGTTGGTGCTTAATGTAACAATATCTAGTTTAAATGATAAATCACGTTTGGGATTTGTCCTGGCTACTGTATACAGGCCACCAGGGTACCATACAGACTTTATCAAAGAATTTGCTGATTTTCTATCAGAGTTAGTACTGGCTGCAGAAAAAGTCCTAATTGTTGGTGATTTTAATATACATGTAGATAACGAAAAAGATGCATTGGGAATGGCATTTAAAGACATTCTGAACTCGATTGGAGTTAGACAACACGTGTCAGGACCTACTCATTGTCGTAATCATACTCTAGATCTAATATTATCACATGGAATCAATGTTGATAGCCGTTGATATCCTACAGCAGAGCGATGACATCTCAGATCATTATCTAGTCTAGTGTATACTTAATTTAGCCAAGGCTGCAAAGTCAACTCCGTGTTACAAATATGTTAGACCTATCACTTCTGCCACTAAAGATCGCTTCATGAATAATATTACTGATCAGTTTCATCTCCTCAGCATCCCAGATAGCTTAGAACTCAATATTGCGACAGAAACTTATGACTCTCTCTTTTCCAGCACTTTAGACACAGTTGCTCCTTTGCGCTTAAAGAAGATTAAAGAAAATAGTCCAACGCCATGGTACAATGAGCAAACTCAGGCCCTTAAGAGAGCATCCAGAAAAATTGAGCTTAAATGGAAGAAAACAAAACTAGAGTTTGTTTCGCATTTCATGAAAAGAGAGCACGATTCCGTACAGAGAGGCCTTAAAAGCCTTATTTTTCAACCCTATCAGAAGAAAATAAAACCCTAGGTATTTATTTAAAACAGTGGCTAAATTAACCGAAAATAAAATAAATCATTGCTATAGGAGAGGAAGAATTTTCTAAACTTGTTAAATCATCTAAATCAGGGTTGTCAAACTCAGTTCCTGGAGGGCCACAGCCCTGCAGAGTTTAGCTTCAACTCTAATTAAACACACATGATCCAGCTAATCAAGTTCTTCAGGCTTATTTAAAAACTACAGGTATGTGTGTTGGAGCTGGTTGGAACTTAACTCTGCAGGGCTGTGGCCCTCCAGGAATTGAGTTTGACACCCCTGATCTAAATCGACAACATGTACAGTATGTTAGACCCTATACCGACTAAGCTATTGAAAGAGATGCTTCCAGAGGTCATAGATCCTCCTCTTACTATCATTAATTCATCTTTGTCATTAGGATACGTACCAAAAAATTTTAAGCTGGCTATGATTAAACCGCTTGTTTAAAAAACGCAACTTAATCCTACAGAATTAGTAAATTACAGGCTAATCCCAAATCTACCTTTTCTGTCAAAGATACTATCCTCACAACTACAGTATGTTCCTTTTTAGAAAGAAGTAGTGTTTGCAAGGATTTTCAGTCAGGATTAAGACCTCTCATCAGAGACACAAATTATATGCTCTTATCATCCGATCATGGTTTTATCATTCTATTAGTGTTACTCGATCTTAGTGCTGCATTTGATACCATTGACCACAACATTCTTTTAAATAGACTTTTTTTTAAATTATGTTGGCATTAGTGGAATTGCATTTGCATGGTTTAAATCATACTTATCTGACCGTTATCAGTTTGTAGCAGTAAATAAAGAGATGTCTTATCGATCAAAAGTTCAGTATGGTGTACCACAAGGCTCAGTACTAGGACCGTTGCTGTTCACTCTGTACATGCTACCCTTAGGAGATATCATTAGGAAGCATGGCATTAGGTTTCACTGTTATGCTGATGATACTCAGCTCTATATTTCTTCACGCCCCGAAGAAACCTACCAATTCACAAAATTAACGGAATGCATAGCTGATATAAAAAACTGGATGACTAGTAATTTCCTACTACTTAACTCTGAAAAATCAGAGATTCTAATTATTGGACAAAAAACTTCCTCAGATACTAACCTAGAATACTATCTAACACTTGATGTTTGCTCTGTCAAGTCTTCGTCATCGGTTAGGAACCTGGGTGTGCTGTTTGATACCAATCTTTGACAGCATAACCAATCTTAAAACCGCATTTTTTCATCTTAAAAATATATCTAAATTACTTAATATGCTCTCAATGACAAATGCGGAACAGTTAGTTATGTAATGCTATTATGGGTGGTTGCCCTGCACGTTTAATAAACACACTACAGCTGGTCCAAAACGCAGCAGCTAGAGTTCTTACCAGAACCAGGAATTATGACCATATTAGCCCGGTTCTGTCAACAGCATTGGCTGCATACCCTATTAAACATCGTATAAATTTTAAAATATTGCGGATTACTTACAAAGCATTACATGGTTTAGCTCCCCAGTACTTGAGTGAACTCACGTCTACTACGATCTCAAAATTCCGGCCAGTTGATAATACTTTGAATATCAAAATCGACTGCTGGCGGTAGATCCTTTTCCTATTTAGCACCAAAACTTAGTCTTCCTAACATTGTCCGGGAAGCAGACACACTCTTGTCAGTTCAAATCTAGACTAAAAACACATCTCTTTGACCTAGCATACACGTAACACATTATAGACTTCTATAATTCAATGTTAGGCTGCATAGATTAGGTCAGCGGGAACCGGGAACACTTCCCTTACATCCTGATGTACTGGTTACATCATAAGAAGGATGGTGTCTACGCTAATATTAGTCTCTCTGTTTATCCCGAGGTTTACCGCAGTCCACCGATCCAAGCCGTACCTGGATCTGATGAAGGACCTGCGCCTGGACACGACGTCAACGCAGTCCTGAAGTGACAACTAGTCTCTCCACCATGAAGGCCTCCTTCCCTTTCCTTAACCTCTGTGCAGATAAAATGTTGTCAGGATAATTCCGGTTCACGTGACTTGGAAGCGATAAAAAAATCTGTATTATACATTTTTCAAGGCTTGTACCTTGGAACCTATTTCATGGTTTGCGTTCTCAAACCACCAGGCTGTTTTATGCAAATGAGCGGCCAGATCGCATTAAGGGTTTTCTGTTAGAACGGTGTCGTGTTAGCGGCCCCTAAGTTAATAGCTAATGATGCGACGGAAGTAAATCAATCAAAACTATAGCTAGACAATAACTTTATTCTAGAGCTGCTGTAAAGCAAAAACAATCTCTGTTATCTAGTGGCTATCTGCCACTAGCAATGTACTAGTTTAATTATAATTAAAGAACTCTGAATATAGGCTAGTTCAAGACTACAGGCAGGCTGATGCACAGGAAGACACATATTTGTATTTACATTATCTACATTGTACTTTTTATTCGCATGAACCAGTCACACTCTTAGGAAAACAGTGACACTTTCATAGATGAACAATGGATGTGAGGACTTGATTCTTATTACATAAACAGGAACATTTGTATTCTTTTGGGATGCAAACTTTTATGGGTGTATGAATTCACTGAGAATGGGCCTGCAGTTGTCTTTTATGACTGCAAGTCAAAAACAAAATGTAATTGCGCAACAATCCTATATTTTTCTAAGCTGCTGATCTCTTTTGTGTCTTGCTACCATAATCTTGAATGCTTATAGTCTTTACCGCTAGAAGCAAACTGTTATGTTGCTTTGTATCTCATCATTGTGTCCCAGCCAATGCCAATGGTTTTGACATTTAAATGCTCAGTAAGCACATTTGGGTGTCTACATACTATTGGCAGTAAAGTGTAACATCATATGTTTGACCAAGGAAGTGTTGTTTAAAGTTGTAGCTAGTTTTGTCAGCTAATAGATTAACATATTTGCATAGTTTTACCAATGTAGATCATGATTATATTTTCAAAAGGATAGTTAAACCGCTCGTGATCCCTTAGAAGCTAGTTTAGCTAAATTATTCATTGTGTTCATTAACTGATACCATTTCTTTTTCTTCAAATGTCTCAGACACTATCCTAGCGGTATGTCCTTTTAATGTCCAGTCACGAAATGAAATCGAGGCGAAAGTGCTGTGTGAAATGAATCTCATCGCTGTGAGTGTGCTCTAGAGAAAAGCAATGATCTGCTCTCTGACTTCTGTCAAACGCTGCAGGTTTGATTTCCTGTATGTAAGAAAGAGGCTGAGAGAAAAGGCTTGCTTTGTGTGTGTTTGGGGAGAGAATATTTGCATTTGTTTTCAATTCTCTGATGTCAAGCTCCATTGCAATGCCTATAGGCAGTGTAGGGCCGGGCTGAGATGATCTGAGGCTGAGCTCTGCTTCACTGGAGTCAGCTGCCCTTCGTGGCTCGTCTCCCGACACTCGAGAACTACACACATCAAATCTTTCTGTCAATACACTGCAGCTTACTTGAGTTTTTTTTCTACTTATTTTGCCTTAGGCAGAGCTAATGACGTCATTGTGAAAATCGTTCTCTTTATGTCTATGCATTGTTGCAATATGAGAATTTTAGACAATTTTTCCTGTTTTTCTCTCTATGGCTGTGTTCAGAATGGAGTGTGTGGCATACTAGGCAGTATATAATGCATACACTGTCATTCATAAGATTGGGGTTGGCAAGCATTTTGCAAGGTCTCTAATCTGTCTCTAATGGTCATCGAGGCTGCATTTATGTGATCAAAAAATACAGTAATATTTTGAAGTGCTTTCTATTTCAATATATTTTAAAATGTATCTCTAGATATCTAACACAACTTGCAAAATGTCATTGTGATTATTTCAGACTGAATGCTGCACTGCTGTTTCTTGACCACATTATATTACATGGTGAATTCAGAAATAAGCGTTATCATCTTTGAAAAAAAAAATCATACATAAATACACTGTCATTGCATTGTGGGATACAGTAATCCTCAGTGTGTGGTTGTATAGTGTACATTTGCATAGGGAGTTATATGCAATCAGAGATTTTGCATACCTCAAAAATAGTATGGCAATATGCCTCTCTGAACATGGCCTTTTTTTCTTTAGCGTCTCTGATGAGTATGGTGGAAGACTTCATAGCTATTCTTTCACCCTTCTTCCGTCCTTGTAGATTGTTGAAAAAATAAAACTGTCTTTACAGGGTTCATCCTTTAACAGAACATTAAAAAGAAGTTACTAGAGCTTCTTCATTCAGCAGTCTTGTGTCATGCAGTACGTTTTTTTATAGTTAAAGTATAAAATTGGAGTCAAAAGCAACATTTAACAGTTTTAGATTGTAGTCATTCCTTTACCAACAGAATGAGCATTTAGCCACGATAACTCAAGCTCCTATCAACCCCAACTCTAACCCTAATTTCACACGTGGTACCCCAGATCCTCTCATTTTTCAGAGAATCAAACGTTACATTCCATCACAGCAGAAATGACATCACATCAGATGTCACAGACATCTAAGAACTTCATTAAAGGAATGCCCCATCACAATACTAATGAGACCTACTTCCTGTTTCCCAAGTGTCACTTCTTCAGAGACCTGCCAGCAAGCTAATTGGCTTGTTTAAATAACCCACCAGAGCGAGACCCCGCTCAGCCTTTTAACCCAGATTTAATGACATCACAGAGGGACATGTCTGATTGCTCTGAGAGACGCAGGAGACTATTTTAGATTTGATTTCTCCTTTAGCATATGTTTGATTATTCTTAATAAGGGCTTTTGAGTGCCTTGTTGTCATAATCCGCCCCGTTCCTCTCCTTTATCGTCAAGGAAAACAAGCCCTGGTCAATAACAGAAGATATTATGACCACAACACAGGTCTTCAGTTAATCTGTCCATGCTGTTAATAAAGAAATCAAGAACAGTCTAAAACTGGCCACAGTCCATTTAATGAGCATTTGATTGTACACACATTATTGGCTCTCCACCTACAAGCAAAGTCATGTTTACAAGTTACAAGTCCGCAAGGTCCAGATAGCAACACACTCATGACAACTAGGCCACAATACATACAAGATTGCGAAAATGTATAGTAAAACTGTACATGTTTTTTACAATCTTGAACAAATAATTGGCACCTTATTGAACAAATTTTGCCATCTTGTCTTCTCGTGATACTGGGTTGGTAATAGTCAAAATGACAACTAATAATAATTTATATGAGATGTAACATGCCACTTACATTTTACGCAAACTCTTTAATAGATTTCTTCTATTTTAGTAGGTTTTGGTTTGATTTGTACGTTTCTCAATTTAAGATTTTGCAATCTTGTAAAAATGATTATAACTTTTCATAAGACCGGGTTGATCAATAGATTAAAGTCTCACTTTGAGATTAACTCACGGAAGAGTACGGGGTGGCCAACAAATCTTTATATCTGGAATATCTGTCGACATGTAGAAACCTTTATTTATGGCATGATTTTGATAGGAAGATCAGAAAATTGCTGAGATTATCTTCTAGACTAAGTTAAACTGAATTTAGCAAAGTCTGATTTCACCCTTTCTCCTTCTCGTTCACTATCTCCATCCCCCTTCCCATAAGGATAAGGTACAGCAGGAGTTGGAGGGGAAGATTCTCAGCAGATGGAGAGAATATGTTGATTAGAGGATGAAAGAACTGGAATAGAGGTTAATGAGAAAAGACCTAGTAAGAAAAGTCCTGAAACATTTCTTGACCTTTTCCTCTCATCTTCCCACAAATGTCTATCCACTCAAGGTAAAACTGTGGGTGGGAGACCTTCTCTGAGAGCTAGTTGTTCTTTCACCAGTACATGTTTCTTCACTGATTTGCAGACTCTCTCTAGCATGTGTTGCGTAACGCCACCTACTTCCCTGAACTTAAAACACTTGAGGGCTGTACTGCATGAGCTTGATTCATAACCACATTCAAATTCATATAATACAGAAGGAAAAAACTTATTTTTTATGGTATGCTTAAAAGGTATGTAGTACTATCAATCTTTTTAAAACATCCCGGTGCTTTCAGAAGCGATGATATCCGTTATTGCTATTAAGGAGGCTGAGGTGAAGTTCTGCTAGTCATGCTATTATCTCCTCAGTGAGCTCTGGGTATCTCTGTAATGTTGACTTCACCCACTCATTGGTTTATTGTGCCACAGTTTCAGTAGAAAGTGCAATTTCTCATTTGCCATGTTTCTGAGAAGTTGCCCTTAAAGTGATCATTGAAAATTCTGTCATCATTTACAACCCTCATGTCGTATGAATTTCTTTAATATGCTGAACATAAAAAGGAGATATTCCGCAGAATGTACAAGCTGCTCTTTTTCCATACATTAACAGTGGATGAGTACCAGTTCAGACATTTGGCCAATACACCTCCTTTTACTATATGTTGTTCCTCAAAGAATAAAAGTCATACAGGTTTAGAACAATGCGAGGGTGAGTAAATTAAATAAGCATTTGATCTTCCTCTGCCACTGTTTCAAATTTATGAGATAAGATAATTCCTTATGCCATTTTCACTGTAAAGATTCATTGTGAACACAAATGTCATTACGATGCCTCTAGCTGATATCTAGATATGAAACTATAGCACTCAGTTGGTGAATGGAACAAGGTGTCATTTGGAAAGACAAGATGATGGTTCAGTGATACTAAAATTGCACCATGTTAATGCCTGGAGCAAAAGCTTGATGTGTAATTGTGATGTTCAAATGTGAAAGCTTTGCAGCGCTGCAGTCTCTGGTAACCTCAAAACATCCGGACTCTACAGAAATATATAGGGCTACAGGACTGCAGTGATATCCCTCCAAGTCTAAAACAGACAACATTATTGGGGGTATGGGTGGGGAAGCATCAGCATTAGCGAGAAGCATTTCACATCAAACATTTCCCCAGCTTCAGAGTTATGAAGTACAGTCCTTTTCGTAATAATGACTAGAAGTAGTTATTAGTTAGTAGAATTTGCCTTCTTAATATACTCCTTATCTGTTTGTAAAGAAAACGACACACACCCACTTGGCCAACATGAATGTTTCGTTTAATTTACTTAGTGAACGTGAGTTGCCATGCACAACACATTACTTAAAGGGATAGTTCACCCATAAAATGAAAATTCAGTCCTTTACTCACGCTGGTGTTGTTCTAAGGATACTTAACCTTCTTTCCTTTTCAAGGAGATATTTTTAAAAAATGTCCCGAACACGCTCGTTCCTGTAATGGAAGTGAATAGTGACAAGAAATATGCAAAAATATCATAGAATGATCCTATACGTTGTATTTTCCAAGTGTTTTGAGGGCAAATTTAAATGTATTATTTAGCGAAAGTCATGGCCTAGCCATTGGTCTGCTGTGCAGTGTTAATGAGACCGCATAAGCACAGCAGTTCACACTGGCTCGCCTAGGAAAAGCACACCATTTTGAGAAATCAAGATAATTAAAACACAAAAGAAAAGGAAAGTTCATTGAGCATTTGAATAACATCAGGGTGGGTAAATAATTATTTAATTGACATTTTTGGGTGTACTATCCCTTTAAGTACAGTAATGTGAAAAGTGTTGAACAAGACAAAAATGTAGGGCAGGATTTTGGGAATCCATTGAGAATTGATTGAGTGGTGAAAAGTGGATGTTACATACCAGAACACAGCAATGACCACATCATTTTTATTACAGCTATTAAGACAAATTAGTTTTGATGCTAGAATGGTGTGCGAACGTCTAAATAACTGACAAATCTTTCACAATAAGACCAAGAATATGCATTAAAAGAAAGTAAATAGACTTTCTCTCAAAATTCTTTTTTTGAATGTTTCAGTCCTTGCTCCGTCACTTAAATCTTAAACAGTGTAAATACATAAAAAAGAGGAGGAGGAGAAAGACACCTGGAAGGGAGCTGCTGGGAACAGTGAGTCCAAACAAATGACAACGAGACTGTATATCAGGAAGAAAGCAATTGTATGAGGGAGGAAAGGAGAGCGTAAAATATAAGAGATAGAGGGGAGGAGGTAATAAAGGGAGGCAACGGAAGATTTTCAGGATGAGCTTGGTGCATTTCTATTATGGTAACTGGTTTTACGCAGAGGCTACTGGCCATGACCTTCACTGGCTTACAATGCAGGGGTTTTTTTTTCATCTCACTTAAAGCAAGGAGGATATATTCCCTTCTTGGCTGTACTGAGAGGTCACCTTCATAAGTGATAAATTCCTTTGGCAGTAGGCCTAATGTGACCACCATCAAACAAACCAAATGTGGGACTATTACTAAGTTAATGTGGGACATGTTACCAACACTAAAACACAACCTGAAACTGTTATGTAATGTTTATCTAACTTAATAAAAACATTTGTATTCTGCCTTTAAGCTGATAACAATTCTTTGTTCTTTAGTCCGTTCCAGAAAACACCATTACATCACAATGTAACATAACATGTCTTTATTTTCCATGTCATTTAAATTCAACATCACTGAGCCCAAGGGCAGCAGGCATCATGCAGATAACCATTTTTGAAACATTTCTGACCAAGTCCAACTAAAATCCAACAAAATAAATAAAAAACAAATAAAATATAAAACAACATGAAATTAGTTAATTGACAGTCTTATATATTAAGAATATATTAAATAGGCTATGTTGCCATTATGCCGCCTTGTAAATTTTTAATTTATCAAATTATCCATTTGTTTTCTGACAGGGAACACTTGGAACGAATCACCGCTCTACATTTTGATTGACAGCCATCACAAGCTACTAGTAGTAACCGTGTTTACTCCTGTCTTTTCAACCATTGGATAGGATTCAAAAAACAGCTGTTGTATTTTTGTACTTCTGACGAAGCGCGGTTAAATACAGGTGAAAAACTACGCCGCAAAAAGAATATATAAAATGCTTTCTTACAAAGGCAAAAGAATGCATGCACGTCTTTTTTAAGATGATAATTAAAAACCAACAGACTGTTGGGGCGTGCGGGAATATGGGAATATTCAATATGGGACGTGCGGGAAGGGGTGAAAATACTGTGCGGTACAACAAAAAGCAGGACGGGTGGTCACCCTAAGTAGGCCTCAGAACTGATAGTTCACCCAAAAATGGAAAGTTTTTTTTTATTTCTCATTATTGGGGAGAAATATCCCTTTAATAGCACCATCCATGCAGTGTTTGTCAGCCAATTGTAGATGGAATAAAATTCTATTTCAGTAAGAAACAGGATTTATTTCACAACAGTGTCCTCTGTGTCTTGCTCCAAAGCACATTTCACTACTATATTGGTCTTTCTCTCAGAACTGACTTCACCTCATGCTCAGAAGAGAGACACAGACTAATTAGCACATGCTTCGCAGCAGTATTACGGATGAACAGGGGGATCGAAGCTCTCACGCTGCTTGACTACAACCTGACACTGCACACTCCAGAGGAGATGGCTAAAAATGCTGAAACATGACGCTCTGTCGACTTCAGTCTCTCTGTACTATTCCACGGGCCTTGTCTCACCCATGAAGTCCTGACCTTGAAAAATGATGAACAGAACAGGGTAGTGAAAGGGCTTCATGAAAGTTTTAACTCCGGCACCCTTGAATGTGCCAATGGAGCCGGTGGTGCTGTTGTTGCATCTGTTTCGAAGGCAACATAACAGCAGGATTCATGTGCATGTGTTTTAAGAGAGAAAGAAGATGAAGATGTCTGTATGATCTGCCATGGACAGCTGGCCTCAAAACAGAAAAGGATCTGTCAAGAACATCTGAGCACTCACAAAGAGAAACACATTTAGCAAGTTAAATATGCAGCCTCTGTGTCATGCACATGACTGACATTGTAGGGGGTAAAAGTGCCACTGACTCCTGCTTTTATTGTCTACGAGTCAAGAGAAATGTTTTGCTAAATCAAACATTTTTACAAGTATTAACAATACAGACATGTTTGTTAAGCTCTGTTGTTTCTCAAGGCCAGTGGAGCTCATCTAATGTTTATGACTTGTGACTGAATTAGCCATTAGCTAGGTTTTTCAAGCTCACTGCTCTTCTCTGCCTCACAGTATTGTTTAACTAGCAGTTCCACTAAGTGATAATTATGAAATTGAAGCATTTAGTTGCGATATTGACCTGTTTGTTGAAACATCCAGCACTTTGCATGCACATGTGAACTGTGAAATGGACCTTGCCGAAAAGAGTTGAAATGAATCAGGATGATGAGTAATTTTGAAACTTTCAAATTTCTGTCTACGTCCTGTTCGCTGGAGAGTTATTATAATTAACTTGTCTGCAATACCTCTCTTTTAGAAAATAGCTTCTAACATTTGTGTCTTTATGATCCATCAAAAGAAGTGATGTTATCTCACATAATACCCTTTTCATGGACATGAACAGTTTACTCTGCCTGTTTAATCGAATCTGCCTGAGACTAGCCTGCTACCTTAGACAATTTAAGTCATTTATTTATGTATTTTCTGTTAGTCAGTAGATTCAGGCCTGTTGTGTGAAGTCAATATTTTTTGTGTTTGGGCCATTGTAAACTCTGGATTAAATTTTAAAAACTATGTTAAACTAAACTCATGTTTGTTGCTATACAGGAATTTATGCATTTGGCAGATGCTTAATTTACAGTAAATTGGTTTACATTTTTTACATTAAATTTTACCATTATGTGTGTTCCTTAGGAATTGAATTCACATCTTTGGTGTTGCTATAGCAGCATTTTGTATCAGTTGAGCTACATGAGCAGTTGATGTAAAACTACATTTCCCAGAATGCTTGATCATTCTCATTCTTAAGCTTGTCTCTAAACATTTATCTGTGTGTGGCCTTCTGCCCTACTACCAAATAAGCCTATTTGCATGTCTGAAGTCTTTTGCATTGCAAATCGGCATTATCTCTCCATCATCTTTTCATTTTTACTTGCATCTATCCATCATTTTGAAGGTGGTATTCTCTCATTCTTCTTGGGATGTCCACACAAAAACCCTATTTTGTCTCACACTTGCAACTGAAAATAAGCAATATCAGTCATCCAAAATATGTGCTTTATCTTTGGTTCAGTCTGGCAGTGCCTCTTTCTCATTCCCTTTTATATTCTCCCTCCCTCTCTCTCATAATCAGGCCAACATTTTATTTAAAGCCTCCAACTGCCATTGTGTTCCACGGGGATGTTTCGGCACAGCATATCTGATATAAAGAGAAAGAACAAACATAGCTAGCACAGCATTTTAAGCAGTGAAGGAAGGAAAATGTAACTCGCTATAGTATACATTGGCCCCCAACATGCCATATCATAAAAGTCTGCTTAAATAACACACGAGCAATGATATTTTTTCGTGTCTTTACTGAACTTATAGTGTGAACAATTCTGGGTTAAAAGAGTATGTGAACCCTTGGATTTAATAACTGGCTGACCTTTGTTGGCAGCAATAACCTCAAGTAAAAGTTTCCTGTAATTGCGGATCAGTCAGGAGGACTTTTTCACCAGTGCTCTTTACCAAACTGTTTCAGTTCAGTAATATTCTCTGGATCTCTGATGTGAATTGCTTTCGAGGTCATGGGCCACATGACTGATTCTTCTTCTGCTGATGCCATTCTGTTGTTGATTACTCCTGTGATTTAGGTAGTTGTCCTGTTGCCTCATCCAAATTATGTTGAGCGTGAATTTGCAAACAGATGGCCTTACATTCTACTGCAAACATCCTCAAAAACAAATTGAGATAATTAATTTTTCTGCCGATAGCAAGCTATTCAGGTTCAACGGCATCAAAGCAACTCCAAAACTATGATAGCTGCTCCACCATATAGATTATAGGTGAGATAAGTTTTTGATGTTGTGCCTGCCTATTTTTCATTCTTTCTTTTTTTTTCTTCCTCGCATACAGCTCAACTTTGAATTCGTCAGTCCAAAGAAAATTTTGCCAGTAGCGCTAAGGCACAGCCAGGTGCTCTTTTGAAACTTCAGATGTGCATAAATGTTTTATTTTGTTTTTGAACAGCCATGGTATCTCCTAAATTTCATTCTTGTTTATCGTTTTATGTATCATAGACATGTCAACAAGAAATTTGCGTGTTTCGGATTTTTCGTAGGCTACTGTAAGTCTTTAGCTGGCAATCTCTGATTCTTCTTAATAACAGCGAGTATTTTTCATCTGTGCCCTTGCAGTCATCTTTCCAGGACGCCCACTCTTGGGATGTGTAGCAACAGTGCTTAATATTCTCCATTTATAGACAGTTTGTCTTGTTGTGAACTGATGAACGCCAAAGCTTTTTTAACCTTTACAGTTTTATGCAAGTCAACAATTCTTAATCTTTGATCTTATTCATAAGATTATTTTCTTATCCTTAATTTTATGTCATCTTAGATCACTTTTCTAAGAATTTATAATAAGATAAGGCACCAACACCTCCAATCTTTTTTGAATAAGTGTGTTTACATGAACTTTTAAAATCTTTATTTCGCTGAATGTTTAGGTCAGACTGAAATTGTACCAGTCCGGTTTTTGCATAGTCTGACTAACAGACCTATATAATAATTTTCAGCAACTTTGTCAACAATCCAAAAAGCTGTCTATGAGCACCTTTCATTGATTGAACAAAAAAAAAAACATGTATGTACACTACAATCTCAAGGCGTATTTAATATTTCAAATATTCGATAATGCATTGTGTCATGTTGACAAATGAAGGCTGTAGCTCGACCCAATAGTATCCAGCTGCAGACCCGCAGCACCACCAGTTTCAGAACCCCAGCGCCAGAACCGGAAGTAAGGGGCGGAGCTTACGTTCTAACACCAGCGCCAGGACCGGAAGTGAGGGGCGGAGTTTACGTTCTAAACCGAGTAACGCCACCTAACGTTTTGGAGCGTAATTTGCTTAGACACGAAACGTCATTATTACACACGAAATGTCATACTTTATACTTATTATAATGATACATTAAGGTATAGTACAATAAGTATTTAAAACATTGATTTTGTGTAATATAATTCTATATAGTTATCCGTTTTATTGTATTATGAGAGTTACTTCCTGATCGTGAAAATAATGCTTGAAACTTATGGTCATTTTATATAAAATATACTTTATTTCACAAGAACATGTGCAGCATGCATTTTTCTTTATGTAAAATAATGTCAAAAATCTAAAAAGAGAGAGAAAATCCGGCATTGTTTTAAAAGAAACCATAAAAATGTACCGTACTTCAAATAATAGCCGAGTCCCAAATAGACGATTGTCTCTTTACACGCCTGGTGTGGCTGCAGGTCTGGGTAAATATAAGTCCGGTCTCAAATAGAGGTCGGGTCTGTTTTTTAGTTTCAGGTTGTATTAAATCTTCTAAAACCCGTCAGATCGTCCGCTTTTTGGCGGAATAGAATGACTGCTGCGCATGACAGGGCGCTTAACGAGCAGAGAGAGAGAGAGCCCCGGCCGCGCGCGCGCACTCTCACGTCTTCAAACAACACGAGCACTGTCTTGCTCTTTATTTGTCACATACCAGTTATAGTTCATACAACGAGCAGTGACTCACTGTGTAATAAAAACATACCCTAAATATTATTTAAAAGGTGCAACAATTTTTAATATTTTTAAATACTTGCAAAAATAACCATGGTTGTGTCATTGTAAATAATTCCGCCCCTCCCTCACTTCCGGTTCTGGCGCTGGGGTTCTGGCACTGGGGTTCTGAAACTGGTGGTGCTGCGGGTCTGCAGCTGGATATATCTCGCTCGACTACGCACTAACCTGCAGTAGCTCCTTTATAACTGCATATGCAAACTGATTCTTACTAATTGGAATCTGATTATCTTTTGGAAAAGTCCTCAGCTTAGGGTTTACATACCTTTTTTACCTTGCACTGCGAATAACGAAGCAATGTTTGTGTGTTATTTGTTTAACAAGACTATTGTTGTTACTGAGGGTTCACATACTTTTTCCTGATCTGTACTTTCTATGTGGACATCTATTGTTGAAATGTGTTTGTAGCAATCATATGAATGATTTCAGTGTGTGTGTGTGTGTGTGTGTGTTTGTGTGTGTGCGTGTGCGTGTGCGTGCGTGTGTGTGTGTGTGTGAGGAAGTCGGCTCAGTCGTGAGCTGACATCGTGACTACTTGTCATCCCATCAGTAGGTTTGATTAAGTGTTGCATTTACGTGAGCTTATTATGACTATGTGCATGCAAGTAGTCAACAGCGCTAATTGTTTTGGACATATCTGCTGCCCTTATTATAGGGATCTGAAGGGATTGAGAGGTCAGTTGCTGTGTGTGGGTTTTAATTGCGTTTGCATGTATTTGTGTGTGTGTGGGAGAGAAGGGTGACTGTGGGCATGTGCTTTGCATGTGTCGAGTTAGTTGTTTGTATATGAGTTTGTTTGTTTGTGTGTGTGAGGTGTACGATGGAAGAAAGCAGGCTGAGTCACTGTTGCTGCATTGGTAATGGGTGCTGGATAAGAGAGGGAGGGAGGAAGGGAAGCCCACCCACTGCCTCAGTATCACAGACAGCAAAAAACGTGACAAGAAACCAGCTGGATATGCAAGAGAGTGACGTGATGCTGTGGGGTGAGGGTGTTTGGATGGAGTGACCAAATGAGGCATGAAGATGACGCACTGTTTGATGGCTATTTCAGTAAACAACTGTGATGATGAAGATTGATCGCCCCTTATCACTGAGTTGTGTGTGCATCTGAACTCATCTAAACTATTAAAGAACAAAACAAATCTCGTCTCTGTCTCTCTTTTTTTCCCTCTCCTTCTCTTCCTGGGAAATGGAAAACAGTCAGCAGCACAGCACATTTAGTGAGAAACGCTTCACTTCCCCCTCAGTGCTGAAGGCTATTCATGAGCTGTGGCAGCTCTTTGAATGCAGGGGTATTTTGGTATATTTCATTTCAAGAAATCTCTATTTGCATTAATGTTTACACAACTATGTTGTTGCGGCGGCAGCTAATTAACTATTATTTATTACGACCAATAAGACTAGACTAGTTTATTCATGCAAACCATACAGTATTCATTCATTTAATTTCAAAATTTAAAGCGTGTTCACCCAAAAATTCTGTCATAATTTACTCACCCTCATGTTGTTCATCTCAAGAGAACAAACCTCATTGGATCCTACAGAAGCTTAAACGTGCTGTGTAACACAAATGAAAATGACCCACATATTAACTATTTTTACAATCTCTTTATAAGTTTTTTTGAAGTGTCAAAGTGCTAGTTGCATAGACTGTCAATGGAGGGGCAGAAATTTCTCAGATTTCATTAAAATATCTTCCTTTGTGTTCTGAAGATGAACAAAAGTCTTACAGGTTTGGAACGACATGAGGGTGAGTAATTGATGACTTTCATTTTTGGGTGAACTATCCCTTTAAGTTGAACTGATTGACAACTGAACTTAGTGAGCTTTTTGATTTTGAATATCATTTAGTGAATAAAGCACGTTTCCATCGCATGTGTTCATAAGAACAAAACTATCAATTCTGTGGAAATTGGTGCAAAATAGGAAGGAGTGTTGGAGCCACTGTGGGTTTTTTATTAAACATAGTACTATATTATTGTCACGGCGTGTGAGGGTTGAAGGAGGAGGCTGAGTCTGGAGGCTTCAATGCAAACAGTTTACTGAATAAATATATATGAAAACAACAAACACGTACAGGCAGAATATCAGGCCAAAGGAAGACTCACGCACCAAAACCACAGTAACCTTAAAACAAGAACCGACAAAGGCAGACTGAACAGAAGCCAACTAAATACAAGTACAGATCAAACATAACAAGGTGAAGACAGGTGACACAGATGATAAAGACGAGGAACAGGTGGGTAATTGAGGGAGTGAGTTCAGGTGTGGAGACAAGGAGGACACTGGCTAGTGTAGTGCAGACGAAGACAGACAGGTGCAGACGAGGACTGTGACAATTATATAGTGTATACTATATATTACCAGTACTAGCGCTTTAGAGCACACAGCTCTAGTCAGGTCAAGTAAAGTCACCTTTATTTATATAGCACTTTTTACAATACAGATTGTATCAAAGCAGCTTCACAGTGATCCATAGCTATGATCCACATAAGATCCATAACTATGTGTTCAGTGGTATATAAAGACCTTACTCAATGAAATGTTATGTTTTTATTACCTTAGAATGAGACATTTATATCTACATAACCACGGGCACCCCCTCCTATGAAGGTTGACATAGTGACGTCATGTTTCTAATGTAGCCGACAGCGAACAAACAGCGCTACAGAGCGCGTTTCGTCACAACCTTAAAAGAGAAGCCGCAGAAAGCTAGAAGCTAGCCATAGACACCGTGAGTAGTGACTTTTCCCTTGTCAGTGGTGTAAAATATGTAGTTAGATTGTTAATGTAACTTAGTTCTTCTCCCTCGCTGTGTTATGGCTTTGACAATCAGCTGATTAGTACTATTGACCGTAAAACAGTAACGTTATAGAAGTCACCAACCCGTCGATCGCAGTCGACTAGTCGATCTTGGAAGCATTTTAAGTCGATCGTGAGTAGTTTTCAAAACCAGAGAAAAAAACAATATTTTTATTCATTATTATTTGTGTGTAGTAAATGGTGTCTAGGGGATGCGGAGGCGCGTGCGCTGTTACAATCACGTTCGCGGCGACGCAGAGGGGTCTGCGGGGGTACGCCGTCGATTTGACGCAGAAGCATAAAACATGCTTTACGCTTTAACCAGCTCAGCCACAGCCCTACAGCATAACAGCTCATATTAGCCAGCTAAACTTTTACTACCCTGTTAGAAAAAATATGTAGTTGGATAGTTTCATGTGGTTCTTCTCCCTCGCTGTATTATGGGTTTGCTATGTGGGGAGAAATGTGCTGGTTACGTTCGTGAGACAATCAGCTGATTACTATTATTATATTATATATTAAGACCCTTGATCCTCACCTGACTAGGGCTTTGTAAACTTTATCCATTTGGTTTATAATGGACTGTGGTACAGAAACAGTGACAATGTTACACACTCTTAGCTTACTCTGGTTATTCTCTGCTGTCTCAGACGACGATATGTTTGTCCCGTTTTAGCCACCATAGCTTCTTCGGTAGGTGAGGGGTGAGCATTGGGCTGAGCCATTAGTGCTACTCGCAACCGAACCGCTAGATGCCGCTAAAATCTACACATTGCACCTTTAAGTAAGGCAGATCAATAATATTGTTGAATTTTAAATGTCCCCAACTAAGCAAGCCAAAACCCAAGGCAAGGAACCCTGAAGGAATCATCAGGTGACAGAATGGAGGAAAAAACCTTGGTAGAAACCAGGCTCAGTTGGGGGGCCAGTTCTCCTCTGGCCAACGAACAAACAGTGTATGATTATGATTTAGGCAGGGTTACAGGTCAGAAGTCAGATTGGATCAGAACATTCAGAATATTTATCCAGTTCCGTCTGGTTGGAAGTCGGAGTCACGCCGGTGTGGAGACAAGTTTGTTGAGGATCAGTGCCGATGGCTGTCGTGTCGATAAGGCCTTCACAGGGCTGATGAGGCTGGCACTTCAGGGATGCATTGTGGATGGGTCCAGGCGCAGGTCCGCCATCTGATCTGGATACGCCACGGATCCGGCTGACTTCAGTAAACCTCGGAATAAACAGAAAGACTAACATTAGTGTAGATTCCATTCTTCTTATGATGTAACAAGTAGATTGGGTGTTATAGGAAGTGTCCCCGGTTCCGGCTGACCTTATCTATGCAGCCTAATTGTCATTTACTGTAACTGATTTGAATAATAGAAATGTATAATATTCTATATGAATGCCAGGTAAAAGAGATGCGTTTTTAGTCTAGATTTAAACTGACAGAGTGTGTCTGCTTCCCGGACAATGTTAGGAAGACTGTTCCAAGTTTAGGTGCTAAATAGGAGAAGGATCTACCGCCTGCAGTTGATTTTGATATTCTAGGTATTATCAGCAGGCCAGAATTTTGAGATCGCAGTAGATGTGAAGGAGTATAATGCGTTAAGAGCATGCTCAAGTACTGGGGAGCTAAACCATTTAGTGCTTTGTAAGTAGTCAACAATATTTTAAAAATTTATAAGATGTTTAATTGGGAGCCAATGCAGTGTTGACAGAACGGGGTCATACTTTCTGGTTCTAGGGAGAACTCTATCTGCTGTGTTTTGGACCAGCTGGACTTTGTTTATTAAGCGTGCAGGGCAACCACCCATAAGATCATTACAATAAACAAGCCTTGAGGTCAAGAACGCATGAACTAACTGTTCCGCATTTTTCATTGAAAGCATATGTCGTAATTTAGATATATTTTTAAGATGGAAGAATGTGAATTTACAGATACTAGACACCTGACTTTCAAATGAAAGATTGGTATCAAAGAGCACACCCAGGTTCCTAACCGACAACGAAGATTTGAGAGAGCAGCCATCAATTGTTAGACAGTATTTTTGGGTTAATACGTACAGAGGTTTTTTGCCCAATAATTAGAAACTTTTTTCAGAATTAAGTAGTAGGAAATTACAAGTCATCCAAATTTTTATATCAGCTATGCATTCCGTTAATTTTGTGAATTGGTGAGTTTCGTCGGGGCGTGAAGAATTATAGAGCTGAGTATCATCAGCATAACAGTGAAAGCTAATTCCATGCTTCCTAATGATATCTCCCAAGGGTAAAATGTACAGAGTGAACAGCAACGGTCCTAGTACTGAGCCTTGTGGTACTCCATACTGAACCTTTGATCGATATGACATCTCTTCATTTACTGCAACAAACTGATAATGGTCAGATAAGTATGATTTGAACCATGCTAGTGCAATTCCACTAATGCCAAAATCATTTTCGAGCTTATTCAAAAGAATGTTGTGGTCAATGGTATCAAATCCATTACTAAGATCCAGTAACACTAATAGAGAGATACAACCATGATCGGATAATAAGAGCAGATAATTTGTAACTCTAATGAGAGCTGTCTCAGTACCATGATATGGTCTAAATCCTGACTGGAAATCCTCGCAGATAGGCTACCATTTCTTTTTTTTAAAGGAATGTAGTTGTGAGGATACTGCCTTTTCTATTAGATTTCACAGAAAAGGTAGATTCAAGATAGGTCTGTAATTGACTAATTCTCTAGGATCAAGTTGCGTTTTTTTAACAAGCGGTTTAATCATAGCCAGCTTAAGTTTTCGGTACATATCCTAGTGACAAAGATGAATTAATGATATTAAGAGGATCTATGATCTCTGGAAGCATCTCTTTCAATAGCTTAGTCGGTATAGGGTCTAACATACTGTACATGTTGTTGATTTAGATGATTTAAGGAGTTTTCTGTCAGTGTCAGCTGCAATGATAAAGTTGACGATGCTGACTCGCCATCTTCGCAGCAGTGAACGCGCATATAGGGAGAAATGCACACTTTGAATTAGCCTACATACGCAGAGAGTAGCCAATTTCTTTCTGTTTTTTAGAGTTTTGTTTAAAAGTAGACATTTCAAGCTTTTTATAGATATACTTCTCAGGACTGTGATGCAAGTATCGCTGAGTTTCGGTTCATTTATGTGTCACCGGGTCGGGGGAGGAGTGGACGCCAGATGACCGGCCGTCCCAGCCCCCGACTCACGTACCACCGCGAGGAGCCAACACCACAGAGGACAAAGAGGCAAAGTAATGTAGAAAAACACAGAATCTTTATTGAATAAATTAAGTAAAAACAACCTCAAGCCAACTGGAGGAAGGTGAGGTTTCAGCCGTATAACTGGTCCTTCTCAGGACTCTGGCAGGCAAGGAACAGGTAAGAATTATCAGCGGAACTGCTTCTCTCGGATTCACAGCAGAACTGTCTTTCTCTTCACAGGATTCGGGTGGACGGAGAGGAGTACGGAATCAGCACAGAGTTGGCTCTTTTCTCGGGGCACAGGCAGGCGGAGAACCGGTAAGAGTTATCAGCGAAACTGTTTCTCTCGGATTCACAGCAGAACTGTCTCTCTTCCCAGGATTCGGCTAGACGGAGAGGAGTACGGAATCAGCCACAAGACTGGCTCTCTTCTCGGGGCTCAGACAGGTAGAGGACAGGTAAGAATTATCAGCAGAACTGTTTCTCTCGGATTCACAGCAGAACTGTCTCTCTTCCCAGGATTCGGGTGGACGGAGAGGAATACGGAATCAGCCACAGGACTGGCTCTCCTCTCGGGGCTCAGACAGGTAGAGGACAGGTAAGAATTATCAGCAGAACTGTTTCTCTCGGATTCACAGCAGAACTGTCTCTCTTCACAGGATTCGGGTGGACGGAGAGGAATACGGAATCAGCCACAGGACTGGCTCTCCTCTCGGGGCTCAGACAGGTAGAGGACAGGTAAGAATTATCAGCAGAACTGTTTCTCTCGGATTCACAGCAGAACTGTCTCTCTTCACAGGATTCGGGTGGACGGAGAGGAATACGGAATCAGCCACAGGACTGGCTCTCCTCTCGGGGCTCAGACAGGTAGAGGACAGGTAAGAATTACCCGCAGAACTGTTTCTCTCGGATTCACAGCAGAACTGTCTTTCTCTTCACAGGGCTCAGACAGAGAGAAGATGAGGTTTCCACAGCAAAGCTAGTTCCATTCACAGGGCTCAGACAGAGGGAAGATGAGGATTCCACAGTGAAGCTGGTTCTACTCACAAGGCTCCGGCAGACAGAGAGAGAAGATGAGGATTCCACAGCAAAGCTAGCTCCATTCACAGGGCTCAGACAGAGAGAAGATGAGGATTCCACAGCAAAGCTAGTTCCATTCACAGGGCTCAGACAGAGAGAAGATGAGGTTTCCACAGCAAAGCTAGTTCCATTCACAGGGCTCAGACAGAAAGAAGATGAGGATTCCACAATGAAGCTGGTTCTACTCACAAGGCTCCGGCAGACAGAGAGAGAAGATGAGGATTCCACAGCAAAGCTAGCTCCATTCACAGGGCTCAGACAGAGAGAAGATGAGGATTCCACAGCAAAGCTAGCTCCATTCACAGGGCTCAGACAGAGAGAAGATGAGGTTTCCACAGCAAAGCTAGTTCCATTCACAGGGCTCAGACAGAAAGAAGATGAGGATTCCACAATGAAGCTGGTTCTACTCACAAGGCTCCGGCAGACAGAGAGAGAAGATGAGGATTCCACAGCAAAGCTAGCTCCATTCACAGGGCTCAGACAGAGAGAAGATGAGGATTCCACAGCAAAGCTAGCTCCATTCACAGGGCTCAGACAGAGAGAAGATGAGGATTCCACAGCAAAGCTAGTTCCATTCACAGGGCTCAGACAGAGAGAAGATGAGGTTTCCACAGCAAAGCTAGTTCCATTCACAGGGCTCAGACAGAAAGAAGATGAGGATTCCACAATGAAGCTGGTTCTACTCACAAGGCTCCGGCAGACAGAGAGAGAAGATGAGGATTCCACAGCAAAGCTAGCTCCATTCACAGGGCTCAGACAGAGAGAAGATGAGGATTCCACAGCAAAGCTAGCTCCATTCACAGGGCTCAGACAGAGAGAAGATGAGGTTTCCACAGCAAAGCTAGTTCCATTCACAGGGCTCAGACAGAAAGAAGATGAGGATTCCACAATGAAGCTGGTTCTACTCACAAGGCTCCGGCAGACAGAGAGAGAAGATGAGGATTCCACAGCAAAGCTAGCTCCATTCACAGGGCTCAGACAGAGAGAAGATGAGGATTCCACAGCAAAGCTAGCTCCATTCACAGGGCTCAGACAGAGAGAAGATGAGGATTCCACAGCAAAGCTAGTTCCATTCACAGGGCTCAGACAGAGAGAAGATGAGGACTCCACAGCAAAGCTAGTTCCATTCACAGGGCTCAGACAGAGAGAAGATGAGGATTCCCCAGTGAAGCTGGTTCTACTCACAAGGCTCCGGCAGACAGAGAGAGAGAAGATGAGGATTCCACAGCAAAGCTAGCTCCATTCACAGGGCTCAGACAGAGAGAAGATGAGGATTCCACAGCAAAGCTAGTTCCATTCACAGGGCTCAGACAGAGAGAAGATGAGGTTTCCACAGCAAAGCTAGTTCCATTCACAGGGCTCAGACAGAAAGAAGATGAGGATTCCACAGTGAAGCTAGTTCCATTCACAGGGCTCAGACAGAGAGAAGATGAGGTTTCCACAGCAAAGCTAGTTCCATTCACAGGGCTCAGACAGAGGGAAGATGAGGATTCCCCAGTGAAGCTGGTTCTACTCACAAGGCTCCGGCAGACAGAGAGAGAAGATGAGGATTCCACAGCAAAGCTAGTTCCATTCACAGGGCTCAGACAGAGAGAAGATGAGGTTTCCACAGCAAAGCTAGTTCCATTCACAGGGCTCAGACAGAGGGAAGATGAGGATTCCCCAGTGAAGCTGGTTCTACTCACAAGGCTCCGGCAGACAGAGAGAGAGAAGATGAGGATTCCACAGCAAAGCTATCTCCATTCACAGGGCTCAGACAGAGAGAAGATGAGGTTTCCACAGCAAAGCTAGTTCCATTCACAGGGCTCAGACAGAGAGAAGATGAGGTTTCCACAGCAAAGCTAACACTTCACAATGCCCCATAACGATTAAAGAGGAGAAAAGGAGAATTTCACCACTAGATGACTTCTTCCAACGGTCTCCATCCAATGAGTCGCGGACGATGTCTCCACAGCCTGGACCGCTTCCCCAATGTCACTGCATTACACCTCCACTCGTGCTCAACTGCAACTCGCACAAATCTGCACACGTGTTTACATTAATGAACAACACTGCAAAGTCTCGTCACTCACAAACTAGGGCGGAGACAGGGGGTCTGGTCCACTGCACCTCTCACAATCTCTTGGACTTTTTCCAATGGAGCGTGGGGCATTCAACTTCCTCCAAAAAGACAAAATTACACTCCATGCAGCCTCATCACATCCTCCAAACAGATTTCTCATATCACAGTCCTAACATCAACAGCACTTATCTTCTCATCACGTCCTCCACCAGATTTCTCATTTCTCACTCCAAACATCAACAGCACTTATCTTTTATCCGCCACAGTTCTCCTCTCCACATCTCCAGATTCACCCGAATATCTCCCGCCGCTATTCCTCTCTCCTTCCTTCTTCATTGAAGATGAAATGTCCTTTTATCCTTCCCAACTGACAACGCGTCCCAATCGTCCCAAAAATGAAATTCACTTTAAAGAAAGGCTTTCTACTAAACAAAACTTAATAAGTGGTCAAAATCATGTCTGACCCATTCCAAATGTTTTCCGATATATTGGGCATCTTATGATCCTATCTTACTCATCTCATGCGGTTCCCTTTTCATATAGCCTAATCAACATAGATGAAATAAAAAAAATAACGTTATATTATTAAACATAAATATGAAACGTATGTTTACGTTTTTTTTTTTTTTATACTTATATTTAAGCGTCACGCTGTTCTGCTTTGCTCACATGCTGTGCAGCCTATACATGCATGTGTGTGTGCATGTGGTGGAGGGGTGCCCATCCCTACTTTTGAATATCGTTATCATTATTGAATATTTTTAATCATTTACATTTTTTTAATAATTTTGAATAATTTTAATAATTTGTTTTTTTTTAGTGGACAAATTGGTCCTACTTGTTACAGGTTTGACACTTTACTAAAAATGACACTGAATGTATTACTAAATAACTTATTGAATAGCTATTGATATCATTAGCCTACTATTTTCAGGTTCTACACCAAATGACTATTAGCCTAAATGTGTTACTAAATTTAATTTATATTAATTTATAGTATGAGCCCCTGATTATATGTTGCAGGTTCTCGTTTTTTTTTTTTTTTTTTTTTAAAGACAAACCATACATTTTTGGAAAAAAGGGATGGATTTATAGCGTTTTGAAAAAGAAACTTTTAATTTATCATAAACAATATTGTTGTTTGATTTAATAATCATTGTTCAACAGGTTCAGACTGAGACAATAAAACATTTTAACAGGATAAATTGAATTTTCACAAAATGTGTGGGTCTAAGTAAAAAATGTAATTTTCCTGAAAACTATTGAAATGGATTTATAGCGTTTTGGAAAAGAACTCCTCAATTCTTCCTCTCCTGCAATGAATGAATGAAAATTTTCTCAGGGAGACTACAATGCACTGTCTGATGCGATACTATAGTAGACGGTTGCATAGTTATAATTTTCTCTCTAATATTATCAATCTTGTAAGTAAAGAAGTTCATAAAGTCCTTACAGTACTACTGTGCTTTGGAAATGTCCAGTGTTGGAGCTTCATTTTTCATTCTTCATTTAGCCACTGTTTCGAATAAAATACCTAGGCTTGTGTTTGTTTTCTTCTAAAAGTGTTGAAAAATAAGCAGATCTAGCAGTTTTTAAGGCCTTTCTGTACGCATTTCTTACTCTCTCTCTCTCTCTCTGTTTCTCTTTCTCCACGAAATACGAAAAACTTCTAATTTTGTTTTCTTCAAGCTGCGCTCCATTTTTCTGGCTCTCTTTAGGGCCAGAGTGTGCTCGCTGTACCACGGTGTTGGACTATTTCCTTTAATCTTCTTTAAGCGCAAAGGAGCAACTGTGTCTAAAGTCCTGGAAAAGAGAGAGTCAATCATTTTTGTTGCAATTTCGAGTTCTTCTAAGATATCTGGGATGCTGACGAGATGAAACTGATCAGGAAGATTATTTATAAAACAATCTTTAGTAGCAGAAGTGATAGTTCTACCATATTTATAACACAGAGTCAGCTTTACAACCTTGGCTAAATTAAGTATATATGAGATTAAATAATGATCTGAGATGTCATCACTCTGCTGCAGAATTTCAATGGCATCAACATTGATTTCATGTGACAATATTAGATCTAAAGTATGATTACGACAATGAGTAGGTCCTGACACGTGTTGTCTAACTCCAATAACACAAAATCAACAACAATTAGGTCTTTATCTACAGCCAGTACAAACTCTGATAGAAAATCAGCAAATTCTTTGATCAAATCTGTACGATGCCCTGGTGGCCTGTATACAGTAGCCAGCACAAATGTCAAACGTGATTTTGTCACTTACGCTAGATAACGTTACAGAAAGCACCATCACTTCAAAATAATTACATTTGAAACTAGACTTCTGAGTAATACACCCCCCCCCCCCCCCCTTTTCCTTTTAAACAAGCTCTAAACAAACTTAATGTTTCCTAGCAGGCAGCATATGCCTTGTCTTGAGTGACACTGTTTCATGGATAGCAGGCTTTAGCTCTTGCTTTTCAGAATGACCAGTGCTACATTTGAGATGTTAAATAATGATTTGGTCTGATGACTTTTCTTAGCGAATAATTCAGTCACATGACTTTGAGGCAAAGTTTTTTAGGTCCATATTTTTTTTGATGTTCATCTACGATTTGTAATTCCATCGTAATTTATGCACACTTCTTTTTACAGAATAATAATAATTAAGAAACTTTAAGCAATACTTAAAAAAAAAATTTAATGTGTATTTTTAAAGTTTTACATGTTGCTCCCATTTAGCACTTTTTATGTGATACCCCTACATTCACATAAAAAAATATCTGGATGGAAACCTGGCTATACTGTAAAGGTCCTATATCAATTATGAATTTCACTTTCCTAACAGCTATATCTCTCCAAATACGGCTGAGCCTGCAAAACACATAATTAGGCCCATTTCCCTTGAATACCTCCATGTCATGCCGCACTGAGCTCCTGCCACTGATGCCAAAAGCTGAAAGCTGAGACCAGCACGCTGAGCATACATTGTAAAAAATAAAATAAAATAAAAAGTACGACATGGACATAGCACAGAATAGAGGACATATATGTATACTCAGAGACACATACTGAAATACATTTGTTATGTACTTGAAGTTGGTATGGTTTGTACTCAAGCCATGGATTACAGTGCATGGTTGTGAGCTGTGATTGACATGCATCTCAGGTGAAACTTCATCTTTTAAACTGGCTTATTGAATTCAAAGCTGAAATAAATTGAGTTAACATTGTTAACTGTTGGTTTAGAGGCTTGAAAAAATCATCTGTTGTCAGTTGATGGTGTAATCCTTTGAGCCATGTCAGATTGGAGTGAATGTAAAATTTTCACTCCAGGATCCTGACATAAAAAACCCCACTAAAAACACAACTGGAATGTTCTGCACGTCCCTTTCACCTCGTGTCTTTAGTAAATCCTAGTTTTTTAATGCCAAAAGAGGGTTTGGGTTTCCAGACATACTATAGCTGTTATTGACACAAATGAACATATTCTTTGCAGTAAACAGTGCAGCTGTAATCACAACTAGAGCAGACTGCTGTCCAAATTTCTCAAATAACAGTACCATATGATCATGATCTTATAAATCTAGATTTGAAATATACAGTAAACAGATTGGTGTTATTGCCCGTCTGTGAGCTTTATCTGAATGCAGTATTATATTTCGGTATTTTTTTTTTTTTGCTTCATAAAGTTATTAACTGCTTATTAACTAATGTAAATCTTATTTTATGAGACTTCTGACAAGTCCAATTTACTTATGATGGACATTGCATCCAAATATATTTCCATCAATATCTGCCCTTGTCTAACCTTACACCATAACTAAACTTTTTAGAATTTGTAACAAACTGTAGAAAACAAAACAACAAAAAGTATTAGACAGTGATTTGAATATTCCCTGCTGTCATCTTCAGCTTGCATACTTTTGCATGCTAAGCTTTGTTTGATTTTCAATCTTGAATCCAGTTTGCAGAGGGTCACATCCTTCCTGGGAGGAGCTCTTTGCTTTGTAGCGCAAAATAAACGTCTACAGACCTTAAAGCCAAGAGTCAGTGAACTGAGTCAGTGAAGTCTAGAGTCAGTGACCTGAGTCAGTGAAGTTAGTCTGAGTCATCATGCATGTTAGACAACCCCATCTTACGAGTTGCCCAATTCGTATGAATTCGTACGACTGACCTACCCCTGACCCCACCCCTAAACCTACCCATCACATGGGTATAGACAAATCGTATGAATTCGTACGAGTGAGGTTGTACGATTTCGTATGAATTAGCACCTTTTGATCACTCGTACAAATTCGTACGAATTGGTTGTGAAATGGGGTTGTGTTAGACTTGAATTAAATTCAGTTTCACGGTCTTGTTGGCATTCCAGTGCCTTCTTTTAGGTAGGTGGCACATGTCAAATTCTAGGTAAATTGTGCACACGTACACGGCCGTCCACGTGATGTGAAAGAATATGGAGTTCATCGGACCAGGCAACCTTCTTCCACTGCTCCAAGGTCCAGTTCTGATGCTCGTGTGCCCATTGTAGCCGCTTTCGACGGTGGACAGGGTCATCATAGGCACTCTGATTGGTCTGTGGCTATGTAGCCCCAAACACTGCAGAGTGAGTTGTGACACATTCCTCCTATAATGATCATTTTGTGTGATTTGTGCCACAGTAGACCTTCTGTTGGCTCAAACCAGACAGGGTAGCCTTCGTTGCCCTCGTGCATCGATGAGAGTTGGGTGCCCAAAACCCTGTTGCCTGTGTGTCCCTCCTCGAACCACTGTTGGTAAATTCACACCACTACCGACCGGGAGCAACCCAAAAGCCTTGCCATTTCAGAGATTCTCTGACCCAGTCGCCTTGCCATAACAATTTTCCCTTTGTTGCTCAGATCTTTATTCTTGCCCATTTCTCCTGCATCCAACTCATTGATTCAAACCGCTATTTTTTTCCCGCATGGTCATGATGGAAACAACAAAATTAAGATGAAGTAGGGTGATCAGACAAAAATTCAGACAAAAAAATCAGACAAAAAAAAGACAGTCCCGAAATCTAAGCTGTTGTCCCGAATCCCGAATCCGGACCTAATTATCCCGAAAATTATACTAAAGCAAAATCTTGATTGTCTGATAAAACATTGAAAACTATCCGTGGAGGTTGAGCCGCCGCCGGCTGCTCATTTGCTGCAGCACCTTTTTTGTTTCTTTTTTTGAAGTTCTACAAAGATACCGTAGGCACGAATTTAGATATGCATTGATAAGCTAATTTTCATTAATTCGTTTCGTTGACATGGCTGGTGTACTGGAACCCCAGCACGGCGCTTTTTTGTGGCAGACTAAAGACTAATGACAGACTGTTGATCTTTGAATAAAAATATGCTTGGTTCAGGTTTGAAATTCATTATCTTTTATTATTGGCTATGTAGTCTAATATCGTAGGCCTAAATCCCCCCCGTCCCGAATTTCGGCCTATCTCATCTGGTCACCCTAAGATGAAGTGATATTAATCTTAGGTCAGTTATAACATCAACTCATCTCATCCCTCCAGAATTATTGTCATTTCATTTGAAATGAGGTTTTCTAAATGCTGTCATATTTGAGGCACATTACAATATGAAATGCCATTGATACCTGGAGAATATGACACTGTGATCAAAACTACCAGGAAAAACTATTCAAGGATTTCTCATTTTACAAACACTAGCACATCTTAAATTTTATCTTCGTTTTATCAAAATCTCAGTGCAGGCCTCAACCATTTTTAAAAAAAGGTCAAACGGGCAAGAAAATGACACATCCCAGAGGACCAGATCTGCCGCTGGATAGAGCTCACATCCGCCCATGATGTTTAATATCTAACTCTCTAGATCTCTAATTCAAAACCAGTCTCTATTCTTAGTCTTCAGGGACTGAAGTTATGCTGTTTTATTAGTCTGAGAACAGGGGAAAAAAAGCCGATCAAGATTTCCACAGAAGTATTAAGCAGCAAAACAGTTTTCAGCATGTTTCTTGAGCATTGAATAAACATATTCATTTTTTCAAAAGTTATTTTAAATTGTAATAATATTTTACAATACAATTGTTTTTATTTTTGATCAAATTAAACTCCTCCTTGGTGAGAAAAGAGATTTATTTCAAAAACCATCCATCCTTTTGAAAGGTAATATACTGTACTGTATAAGCTATGCGGAAAAAAAAAACTTTTTCAAACTTTTTGGACTTTACAAACTGTTTTATTCAGTGGAATGGAAACACTCTTTACCCATGACCCCAATACTTAATCCTTGTCACCAAGACAGCCACAAGACAGAGTTCATACCTCTTTAGTAGTTAGCTGGATGTTTAGTTTGGACTGTGCAGATGATCTTGTGCTGTACCACAAGAGAAGAGAAAGGCGAAGTTCTTTTCAGTGTGGTGTACAAGCTGAGCACCTTAAACACATAGGAATATAGATTACAGTTCTGTCAGAGTAGAGGGAAAAGGAGGAATAGAGTGAAAATTTTCCAATGATCCCAACCAAATTGACACATTGATGCCTTTAGGGTCATGTTGTGACTGTGTCAAATGTGTCAAGCTGCACAAAGAATGTTTATGATGTTGTGTCTGTTCTTGTTGTTAGTGCGGGTTTTACAAAAGAGCAGCTGAATGCTAAATAATAAATGTCAAAAATAGTATTTTAAAGCTGTCATAAGAATTTCCACAGGGAGAAAAGTGAGAGAGATGGATAGTAATATCACAGCTGTTTGGTTTATTTTAAAAGGGAAATCCTTAAGATAACAAAACAATTAACACCCACGAGACTTTTTAGATATATTGCTTTGTGTTCTACAAAATAGAGAGAGAAAGAAAAATTTTTTAATCACTTTTTATTATTGGTTGAACTATCCCTTTAAGGTGAAAATTGCTTTCTCAGTCATCTTACGGAGAACTAGTGCTGTACACAATGTGCTGCTATCTGACTGATTTATAAATAGATGAGGTGCATCATTAAAGGGGTCATATGTTAAGCAACTATTTCCTTGATCTTGTGAGATAAAAGAGAGTTGTTTAATGAAAACATACAGTACTGTGACTTTCAAAACTCAAAACTTCCTCCACAATGAAAAAAAGACGATATTTATTGAATATTAATACTATATGACAACTCACATTTACTTCACGATGCCTATGGTTGTTCAGAAAAAAAAGCATTCTTTAGAGAACATTAGAAAAGATTATATGAATCTGGAATCTAAATAATGAATGTTTTGCAACATTGTAAGTGGACCTTAGGGAGAAAAAGTAAATAAAAAATTTGAAAAGACCTGTTTTTTTTGGTTATAAGGGAAAATAATTAGAAAATTAGAGGGAAAAGAATTCGAAAATTATTGTGTAAGAATTGATAAATTAGGAAATTCCAGACAGTCTGTTTCGGGGGTGACCAGACACTGAGAGGACAAAAGGACCTCTCTGGAGATTACCATTTGAACTGGCCTTCATGCACCATTGAGACGAAAGTCTCACCTCCGAACCAACTTCATCTACATCTCCCCTCACCCCCACCTGAATGCACCCAAGAAAATGTAGTTTTAATGTGAATGATTATCACAGAGTATTTTCATGTTTAGTATTATTTAAAATGTCACAGTGCGACTGGTACAAATGTCCTATTTCCAAATAAGTAAAACAAAGGGTAATAAGGTTTTTGAGATTTTATGGATAACTAGCACACAAGGAGGTGTTGGCCTCTAGACAAAGGGTCTCCCTACACCCAGAGGTGCTACCTCTGAATGCAAATGTCTCACTGATAGCAAATGGTTACTGGCAGGTAAATTTCCACTGTGGATGATGTTTAGATCTGAAATGAGGTCTGGGTATATAATGAAACGCAGCGAGAGCTCGGGGCCTTTTCTGTACTTCAGATCGGTCCGTGAGGCTGAGAGGAAGACCTCTCAGCCTCATGTATTTCTTAAAGTCGGGTTTGCATCTTCTCTCTATTCCAGAGCATTTGATGTTTTGTATCGATTATCTTTGAATTGATTATGAAATTGGCATGATACATTTACCTGACATAATAAATTGTTACATTTGATAATTTTAACTGACTCTGACATTGTTTTCATTGAAGAGTTAAACGGAATAGTCAAACATTCGCTCACTTTTAGTGAGGCACAGATATTATTAAAACCTTTCATTTATGGAGTCAGATGAAGTAACGAGTAAATACATATGAGAAAATGTATTGCATTTAACCAAAAATACTTTGGCACGAGAAAAGACAGTAACACGCAAAGACCTTCACCGCTAATTCGAATACCGCCATTGGATCGAGTTAGACGGCCTTACAATTGCATCGTGACCTGGATATCGGTATAATATTGTAATGCCGGGTCCCTCCTTAACGGTTACTACCCTGTCAGTAAGGGAGAAGAAAAGCGAAAAGACATTCACTGAAGCGGCAGTTGGTTTCTTATTACAAATGATATGACTGAAGGAACGCTCGTAAGAGATAGAGAGCGAGAGAAAGAAAGAATATGGAAATGGAAATAGGATGAAGGAAACGAGTCACAAAAGAGTACATCAAATTAAAATCGAGACTAAGAGAAGATTAGAGGCATTTTAAGAGAAAGCACAGTGATCCTTGAACCAAACAAGTTGACAGGTGTGTATACGCTGTTCAAAGGTCAGAGTGTGATTCACTAATCACTTGGACATGATCCCTCCTTTGGGTACTTCATCAAGGGGGAACTTGAAGATCAGTCGCCCATGTGAGCGTGCTCTGCTCATAGGGCAGGTAATCAAAGGAAGGTAGAGTGTAATTAGAGAGTCAGATCTGTTTCCTTTAAGTCCCAGTCTCTGGAGCATTGAAAGATAAGCTGATGACTTCTGCACTATAAGTCCAAGGTTTTCAGTCACACAGAAATGAAGTCTAATTAGATACCTCGGGAGATGAATATTGACATTCATTTTACTAAGTTTGTTTTTCAAAACTCTGGAGCTTTAAAAATGAAATATTCAGGAAAAGTATGTAAAATATGACTGACCATGGGCACATTTGCATCTTTCATTTCTTTCTGTTGTGTAATTTCTTTCTTTTGGAATTCTTTTTTTTTTCAGCTCCAGTTGTTGTGAAGCGTCCTTGCCTTTGTGAAAAGTATTGCACTTTTCACAAAGGCAAGGATGCTTCACAACAACTGGAAATTGTTAAATTATTTGTTAAACTAGAAATAAAAATGATTGTTTCTTTAACAAATAATTTTTGCCATAATAAATATTTTATTTGACTGTTGATATGACATTTGTTCATCTAATTGAACTTGCTCTAAGGTGATACACACCAAGGCCAACAGGGCTAGTATCAGCCATTTTAAGAAACAATCATAGGATTGATGTTAAATTGTACATTTAATGCTTTGCTACATGATCAGGATGCTACATGATGAAATCATCAGGATTCATTTAGAATTAATTCATGTTTCAGTTGCATTAATTTTAGTTGCCCAGTTAGTGTGCTGCATTTCATTGTTCCTTTTTATCTGCCTCTCTGCCTGTGTCTGAAAGGCCCATCTTTGCCTTTCTTCTTCCTAATTTCTTTGGTAGTGCAGTGTGCCTTTGTTTACACCAAAAAAAAAAAAAAAAACACTGGCCAGCTTAAGCAGCTTTGGCTTTGTAAATTAAGACCAGCCTGCCCTAAAAATCGATATCTACCTAAGCCTTTTCTTTACCACTGGGCTGTTCTGTCAGTAGGAGCCGAGTTATCAATGACACCAGTTCCAATTCAATCTCTCTCTCTCTCTCTCTGCACTTTTCATTCACACATTCTTTTTGCATCCCTGATTTTGGCCTAACTCTTTTATTTTTTCCTGAGCCCTTTTCCCACTTCATCTGTGTGATACAATTTGGTTTATTCCCTCTCTCTTACTTTTGCTGAGTCTGACTGTCTATTCCTTCCCTTTCTCAGTCTATTATTTATTTTTTCAATGCACAGCAGCTTAACAACAGTGCTATTTGTTTAGTATGAAAACAGACTCCAGTACAATGAATGGACAGGTTGAAGCTGCTTAGCATCACAGCATTGATCCAAATCTCTTTTTTGTCACAGTGACAAAAAAACTAACTGATTTTTTTTTACTGTTATAATCTATATTTTGTTGATGCTGATTTACTGTTCAAAACTTTCAATATGCCTTGGAAAAGAAACCCACCATGACAATGTGGAAGAAAAAAAGACATTGAATAAGGACATTTGTAAAACTGCCAAATGCATAAGTGTAACAGTTTTCCGAACGACTTCATTTTGTCCGTCAGGATTGATTGAATCATTGTCTTTTGCTAACTGCTGCAATCTCATGTGACTGACAGGTTGCTGGTGGGAAGGAATTATTGCCCAGCCGTTGCGCCGGTTCACACGTCATCAGAAAAGAGATGCCATGGATCCTTTTCTCATTTCCGGGGGTTCTCAGAAGCGGAAGTCGTTATAGTTGGGTAAACTTCTATAGCAGTGAACAAGAGACGACGGCAGAAATATTTTTTGTATTTCCATTTGGTTCAATAGCACAAGAAAAAATCTGTGATCGATTTTTACGGTAAAAATATAAAGAGATTGATAACGTTGGTCAGAAGAGAAATTTACAGTCATTTACTGCCAAGGTAATATAACACAAAGTAGACAGTGTTATAAATGTCTATTACATTTTTTTTAAATGAAAATATGTAAAACAACTACATTTGCAATGTTGATAACTTTGAGAACGCATCATAATCACAATCTGTGAAACGGGTCCATTGTTGAGGCAGAGACGGAAGTTTTGATCATGTTTTTAATTAAGGATAATGGCGGTAACATGAATAAAAAAAAAATGATTCGCATGGATAAATCATTTATAATCATGGTGACTTTAAATTCACCTCTATTCCCTGTTTTTTCTCCTCTGGCCCTCCTTTTGAATAGAGATCTTGAATCTTGAATAGTCAGAAGTGTAGTTGAATAATCCACAGCATCACCCACTGAAGGTTGCACATTGTTTTTTTTTTCTCTGAGAGGATAATTACTTTGATTCAGAGTAAAGCTCAAGGTGCTTCATGCATGCTTCCTCCTGCACCGCGTTACGTACCTCCTGATGCGAGTAATTAACTTTGATTTAATTTCCATCTCTAGATTTGTTGGGTGCCGAGTCTATCATGATGTTGTTTTCATGTTTAATGGAGGTGCATTTTAGTGGGTAATGTGTATTGTGTTTCAGTGCATTATGAAATAACAGTATTTCTAGTAATGGTTCTCTACGCAATACACCACCCTTCCCTCTTTTGCTTTTGCTGTCTTGATACTGTACATCACTCTGTGGTTAAATTTGCTTTAAACATAAGTACATGTGCTGAAGCACCGACAGCCCGTATTACAATGCCTCATGTCTGAAAGACCCTTCACAGAGTGAATGACAACTCAGCAAGGGCTGTGATATGATGCGCTAGAAAGTGGAAGTAGTGGACTGGAACTACAGAAAGACTTACATAATGTGAAATATTTCAAAATCACTGTCACATTTGGAAGCTATACACATTTTCGAGGCATAACATTTTATGTTATGTAACATATTTGTTTGTAAACCTTCTTTACTTCCTCTACAGAAACCTGTAGCTTCTGGGAAATAATGTCACTTGCAATGGACTGAAATGAATAAGATCATCATAATGAGATGAGAGCTTAAGTTATGTTTAGTGATGTCACTTGAATAGGCAACCTGGCTGACTGGCATCTTAACAGTCAACTACTTTCACTGCATAGTAATTGGTTCATTATAGACTGTTTGATTCCATTAGGCGATGACTGATAGATGAAGATTGGCAAAACACTGATAGTGTGACTCTTTTGTGCACGTAATAAGAAAGATATTTGCACAAGAGCCACACTTCAAAATATTTGAAAAGGTTTTATCAGGCAATGTTAAAATAACTGAAAAAGAAAAGTTGTTGAATTCTTCTCTCTAGATTATCATTACTTCATCACTATGTAAGTCAAAAACATTCCTTGGTTTTGTGCTCCAATTGGCTCAATTTTTAAATATGATTGGATTACACTTAATTGTTACTCTGCAATTCAGACAAACCTCTTTCTTCCTCCTCCCCTTTTCTCCCTCTCATCTTTTATTCCCGTCAGGCAGACTGTCAGACGACGCATTGACATCCCCTGGTACCATCCTGTGAAATGACTACTGCGTCACAGATGTAATGTGCTTGGAGTCTGTGTGTGTAACAGGAAGAGAGAAAGGATGATGAAGTGCATTGTATTTGGTCGGGACGGAGTGTAGGGGATGCTAGCACAGGCACAGTCTCTCTCTCTCTCATTCTTTCTCTATGTCAAGTGCAGCTGCTGCAGTCTGGGGATTAGTCTCACTCCAGATCTCCTTGAGTCAAAGTCAATGAAGGTACTGCATATACTGTGCCTGGAGCAGATATCACAGCGGCTCTTTCCCATCACGTCACAGCTGATGGCCGCAAAATGCTGAGACTTCAAATGATGTAACTTATTACTTACTGTTTCTTTTATTTTATACCAATAATTTGCCTCTATTATGTATCTTTAATATTGATGGAAATGGCATACTGGTGGATTCATTTCTTTACACAGGAAAGAGGGAGCAGAATGGAGAGAGAGAAGAGCATCCCTTTTGATAGAAACAATGAATGTCTTAATGGTATACAACAAAAATTAAGCGCATTTAGTAACTGATTTCCATAATGCAAAGTGATGGTGAGACCAGCCAGGCTTGAAGGCAAATGCAGCTGGGAGGCTCACAAACCCGAGTGGAAAATTTGGTGTCTGAAACTGTAACTCGCACAGACATCCATTGTACGCCAGTGTGGTAAAATAGTCAGGGAAAAGGGGGAAGGATTTCCTTTCCGTAAGGACTTTGGCATTCAAGGATTTCCCTTCTATTTTTTTCTCATTTAGGGGGAGGGTAGATTGAGTTTGATGTCAAATATGTAATGGTCACACTGATGTGAGTCTCCACAGTGGAATTGTGTGGCTAAATAAACTGCACACATCAAACCTTACGTTTTGTTATGTGTATAAGACTAGCTTTCTTCATCACAAAGGTAATATTTTAAGATTGACAGAGGATAGAACTGTCTTATTGCAACTGTCAACAAAATGAGATTTCAGCTTCATGCTAAGTCATTTAAGATAGGAAGCCTGAAAGAAACACATCCCACCCTGATGCTAAACCGGCATGAACTATTGGAAATGGGAAGCGGCAACTGATGTGAATTATGTCCTATTAACATTACTTTCCAACAAGGCAATCTGATCCATCAATTTGTATTAGCATGCTGCCTCAAGTCACTGGCTTAGCCCAAGAAGACATCTATCTATCCAACTCTATGTGGAGTCAAGAAGGGAGTCAATATCTGAATTGATCAAATGCAGAAAGTGGTCTGAACACTGATCACCATTGTGGTACGACGATGATGACTAAAGTAGGCTCTTTTCAAGTTAAATTTATGAAAAGCCAGAAGCCAATCATTATTGAGTGGGGCTTTTGCCCTTTGCTTCTGATCTGAACATAATGATGAAAGATATGTTTTCAGTGGTGACAGCTGGTCCTAGATCAGCATCAGCAAAGCGTATAAACAGAGCTCCTGTACTTTAGTGGAAGCTGATTATGACCTGGATAGGTGAAAAGAGACCTGGGCCATTTTGAGATAAATATAGTCCTCAAAAGCACATTGTGTTCTAGAGGCAGTGGGTTTAAAGTAGGGTATCGTCAGTACTCTCTGAGAACGCTTTGTTAAGACAGTACTCTGTAGAAGCATAACTATAGGAAGATCTGTATGTTAACAGTGCACGTCTATATTTTAATCCATAGCATACCCTCTCTTTTTCTTGCGTACCGGTACTCCTAAAACATATTTTAGGATTACTTATAGGTATTTACTAATACTGGAAATTACATTGAAATTACATTACATGCTCATGTGTGCAACGTTTTGGAGCGCTCTGACACAGTGAATCATTTAGTTTTAAAAAAGACTCACTTTTCGAATCATACTGTAATGTGCTGATTGCCTACACAAAGCTAAAAAAAATACTAATCCCTAACCCATTAGTTGTCAACATGGGGATTAGGGCCCACTCCTCAGCAAACCTTGGAGGGAGACTCAAGATTACTTAATATGTTTTAAAATAAGACAAAACAAGCTTTAAAATAATCTAAAACAACTCAACATCAATATTTCTTATTTTAATTTACCTTTAATCTTTTGGAATTTAATTATTTCAATTATAATTGTTTTAGTTACTTATTTTAATCTATGGACGGCATTCATAATTTCAGTAAAATTCATTTTTAACTGTTAGCCTAACTGTGACGTTTTAAATATTGTTGTGGCCTTGAAGTCAAAAAGTTTGAGAACCACTGCCCTAATCCCAACTTTATGGCATTGGTAGCACTTCCTCATAAATTGCATTACTTCCTGTCACTATCCATACTAAGGTAAAAAGAGACCAGCGAGGGGAGGTTGGTGGAAATGAACTCAGGTTCAGACCAAGCAATCAAACCAATGTGAAAACAGTATGAGAGGTGAAAAGCCAAGCCAGATGGGGCTGCCAGTCTCGTTTGTGATGCCAGCTTTTACCTAACTAACTATTACCTAATTTACCCCACATATCTCCTATCACTTCTGCAGTCAAGGATGACGTAACCTATAAAGTTTCTTGTTTTAACATGAGTTTAGTAGTGTATATTTTCTATATATAGACATCGCACAGGGACAGATGAGAAAGCCAGGAAAGAACTGGAGCACCTTGTTCTAAATCCATCTCCCCTTCTGTACACGGCTGCGATAATAGTGTTTTCCTTTTAAGACAGTTCTCAATGCTTTTACCTGAATTTTAGGATGACAATTTTGCAGTTTGCAGCTTTTATAAGTTTCGATTCAGCTAGTTCTTGCATTAACAGTGTGCTCTATGCATTTAATAAGCAAAGGTAAACGCAATTTTTAGATGTCAAAGGTTTCACTACTGTGGATAATTTTATTTCATATACAACGGCCAGTTAATGATTAATATATAGCCTATTCTAGATACATTAATCAGAGGCAATATTGACACAAGTTTGAGCTGTGACGGTTTGACAAGTCCACAGATGACGCGCTCGGAGGAACTTACAGTCACTACGATAGCTTCCTTCATCCGCGACAAACTGCTCAACGTTTTATTTTATTCTCCTCACACGGAAATTAGTTTGGCGCAGTTCTCGATTACGGCGGTTTTTCTTTTTCATACACATTCAGCGAATGCGAGCAGCCTTTCACTTCTCTCAGGTAACGAGAGCCAATAAGCGCTCGCGAACGGTGCTCACTGCTCAAACAAGCGCGAGCTCACGGAAAAAGAGGCGGGAACCTCGCGCACCTTCAGAGGACGCGGAGCGCGTTCACGCTCATTCACATCGCTCGGGCTCACACAGTCAGTCAGTCACAACAGCTTCACGGGCTCAAACCGGCGGCTTGCAGAAGGGGCAGGTGGACGTCTGCGCAGACTACCACCTCCGCTTGGCGGTCTGAAAGCACCTCGGTGGAAATTTAGCCACTTCACACAGCCCGTCCGTGATCTCGGTATCATTTGTCACAAATACATGCCGTTAAAGTGCTCGTAGTAAACAATTCCTCGAGATGGAAAACGCCCACACTAAATCTACATCAGAAGTTTTAGCAAACTTCGGTGTGAACGAAAACACTGGACTCACGCTGGAACAAGTGAAAATTAATTTTGAAAAATATGGACCTAACGGTGAGTAACCTCTCACGTATTTACCTGGCAGTGTTTAGAAGTGTTTACCGGCGGTAGAGTTGATCATACGCAGAACACGCGTTTCCTACAGCGGGAAAAAGTTATTCATTACAATACTATATGTGGCTTTTGTCTCCCTTAAGTTATATGATAAGAAATAGAGGGAGAGGATGAGATGTCAGCATGGTGAGGTCCACGGTGGAGATCTCAGAAATGATGAATTATGATGCAGTGTCTCTAAGTTTTGGAATTTTACTAAGAATAACCTTGAAATATGATGTTTGTTCAAAGGTTGTGCTTTAAATAATTCTGACTATGAGGTAACAAAAATCTTGTTTTCATAGATAGTTTGGTTATGTATACTATAATGAAGTCATATCTGTTCAGCCTGGCTCTTTTTTATGAGGTGGGACATTGACCAATGAGACCGGCATTTTCCATTCTCCCTCTTTTATTACCCTTAGTTTGAATTCAGGCAAATCCAACGTGATTGGCGCTCTGTAATATACCTGGCCGTGAGCCTTCAAATGGAAAACCTTCTGTTGAGGTGTCTTAGTGCACCAGCATTATAGGTCTGCTGAGATGCAAGTGTCCACCTCCTGCAGGATTTCAGACACCCCTCATTATAAGCCACCAGCTCCCACACTCAGATGATTTTGTCTCAAAGGCATTTGCAGGGAAAAGCCGTCCTTTGAAAGGGAAATATTGTTTCAAGAGATAAAGAGCTAGATAATTTACCAGTGACCAGCATTATAGAACTTGAGAAACCTGTTTTCTACTTCCTCAGTGAGACAAAATGTTCATGCAGAAACAGTCCGCATCAGGTTACGTTGCCCTACTACCAATGTTTGTTACATAGGACACTTTGAAAGAGCTTTTTTAACGCAAGACTGTACTGTACTAAATTATTCTGTTTTTGTGTCATATTTCATTAAGAGATGAGAGTTTCTCTTAATAGGACTGCCACAATCTACTGTTTAAGAGAACAGGCTTTACATTTCCCTGTTTTAATAGCCTAATATCTTGTTTTGTTTTTCTGTCATCTGAAATTACACTGGAAGCTCTATTTGTTCGGTTCACATTGCTCGATTTATTTTGCAGGGTCTAGTAATTGAGAGTAGTATAATGAACAAGCATAATAGAGTCTGTATGTTTATCTCATACATGATGTCATGGTTTTGATAGCATTGCCCTGACACTCACTGTCCAATTTTCACTGATATCTCATCTTATCTCAGTAGGCTACACTTGACCGCAGTGGTTCTGAAAAATTCTCTGCAGTTTTAATACGTTTTTTGTCTGAAAATCTTTTGAAAAGCATTTTTCTCTCAGTTTAGCTTGTCATGGTTGCTTTGTGGTGCACACCCAGTCATATCAAACACTATAACAGAATTTGCACTTTGACACGTGACATGTTTTCCACTACAGCACTTTTGTTCATATACTACCTGCTTGCTTGATATTCAAATTAGAACGGTGACACCTACAAATGAACACACAGTAACAGAAGATATAATATCAACTATTATTTATTTATTACGAAATGAACATGAGCTAGTGTCAGCATGTGACAGCCCATCACAGATTAATAAAGAATCCTCACTGCATTTGACTCTAATGCTGCATAAGCACATCGCCCCGACTTTCCACTTGGGTCAGTTAAAGCAACAGACTCATTAACTCATTACATACACACTCAGCAACACTCAACTTTAACTGGGCTTTCTTTGTCATATATGCTCTCAGTAACCCCCACTAGATGTTTGAAGGAGGTTCCTCTTTAAGATGGACAAAGATTAGGTTTGAATTGATCTCTAAACTTCCAGTGCAACAACTCCAGCCACATAAACGTGCAATGTACAGAATGTAAGATACAGTAAACAATACATTGGATATTTGTGTGGTGATTTGTGTCTGGGTAGAGCTGTTTTGTAACATGATTTGGTTGAGACATCACAGCTGCCTGAGGCTGACTTTTACTTAATGGAAAAAGTAACATTCTTGTTGTAGATTTTGTCTCTCTCGCTTTGAGACATCAACTTCCTGTTTGACATGCAGCTGAATCTCACTGGGAATACCCTTTCCTCTTCGACCTGTTTAACTTTGCTGTATGTTTTGTATCTGTTTGTAGTCTATTTGTATTTTTGTGTATGTATATCTGCTTTCAGAATGCATTCAGAAGTTGTGTTATCTTAAGTTGATGTTATGCTTTAAAGTGACAGGTGTTGTAATAAACAGTAATGCTTTTTGACATTTTGTTTCAAGCAAATAACTAATTGGCCTGTGTTCTCTGATGCATATTGTTTTTCCTTTCAAATTGTGTCTCACCCCCTTGTTTATGCATTTTGTGTATGTAACAGTGTGCTTTTGTCTAAAGCCTGTGTGTTTGTTTTCTGTGTGTGGGTGGGAAATGCTCCAAACCCTTTTGAGATTATTCTGACACGCTGGCACGTTGTTAATGCAGGCGGACAGGAGGTTTTGTTTACCATTAAGCCATTAATCATTTTTGTATATTAGCACCCACATTTGTTTTCCCTAGAGGTAATTCTGACAGGGGTTTGCAGGAATCAGGATGCAGCTGAAATCTAACATCAGAATTCCCCAGAAAGCATTCCTCATTCCACTCCTTTTGTTCTGTGGGAAAATTCTGTCATTAATTACTCACCCTCATGTCATTCCAAACCCGTAAGACCTTCGTTTATCTTCGGAACACAAATTAAGATATTTTTTGATGAAATCTGAGAGCTTTTCGACCCTACCGTAGACTACAATGTAATTGCAGTCTACTAAGGCCCAGAAAGGTAGTAAAGACATTGTTAAAATAGTCCTTGTGACTACAGTGGTTCAACCTTAACTTTATGAAGCAACGATATTATTTTTTGTGTGAAAAAAAGAGCAAAAATAATGACTTCATTCAACAATTTCTTCTCTTCCGTGTCAGTCTCTGATGCTGTTCACGTTGTAAACACAGTGCAGGGCTTCCGGGCTCTTCGTCAGAATGGAGGCTCAGTATTGGCCAGCTTCACACGCATGCATCATGGTGCTTATGTGAACAGCGTAGTATTTTCGTCGCTTCATAAAATTAAGGTTGTCATCTGTAGTCTGTACTGTAGTCACATGACATGGAGTATATACACACAACTCGATGGGTAGCTGGCTAAGCAAATTCAGCATCACTGAAGATTAAACATTAAAAAATAGCACTCATGCAAGTTTACCTAGCATGATGGCTAATTAATAATTAGCTTTACTAGCGATTAGCAACCTAATAATATAATATTCATTCATGAATATGAGTGCTATTTTTTATGTTTAATCTTCAGTGATGCTGAACATCCTACAGACTAGGCGTAACATAGGCCTATCAATAAAAGTATAAATGGTTTTGCAGTTATACTTCGCACTATACATCTTTGAACTTCCTTAAAAGGTGTGTTTTATAGGAATTGTTCACCCAAAAATGAAAATTACCACCCCTCTCATGTTCTAAACCTGTATGATATTTTTTATTTGGAGCATAAAATATATTTTGAGTTGTGTTTTTTTTCCCCACATACAATGGAAGTAAGTCAATAACCAAAATGGTTTGGTTAACAACATTCTTCAAAATATTTTTTTACCTTCTGCAGAAGAAAGTCATGCATGACATGTGGGTGAGTAAATGCAGACATCATTTTTAATTTTTTTTATTTATTTTGGGTGAAATATCCCCTTAAAACTATCCCTTTAAAATTCTAATGAATACAAGTTAATTTTCTTTTTAAGATCTATTGTATTTTACATCAACATTAATTTGAGTTGAAACAATGCTTCCTGTGGAACTATTTACACTAGTGACAAAATCTGTCTAACAGATCAAATACTTTTATTCTTCCTTTTTCCATTTAACTTTTTCATGTCACCCTCATGTCATTTCAACCCAGTATTGTCATCTTTGTTCAGCGAAACACAAAATGAGATCTCAGTCAGAATGTTTGAGCAGTGCTTTTATTACAATGAAATAATATGGAGCTAGAATTGTGTCTTTATTACATGCGAGAAAATATATGATCTGAGAGAAAAAAAAATTGAGAGAAAAAGTTATCACACTGATAGCAAAAAAGCATTTCATGAGAGAAAAAATAATATTTGAGAGAAAACGTTTTCATACCAATAGCAAAAAATAATAATGTTTGAGACTAAAAAAAAGTTTTGAGAGAAAGTATTTTCTCATAGAACATAAAAAAAATTAATTTGAATTTTTAAAAATTATTTCAGTTGCAATTTTTTGCTCTCGTGTCAGGATTTTGCTTTCGCTGTGAAAATTGTGTCATGGGAGGGGCCATGTTCTTTTTTTCCTATTGGAACGTTCCTATTGGCCAGTCGGGTGAGCATCGTCTTGGGAGTCGAACTGAATCATTACACTTTGTTGTTCGGTTCACCTAGATAGATGCCGTCTCTGCCTCAGTTGAGCACGGACACTCCAATGTTTGGGTAAGATGATGACACACACAACTCGATGGGTAGCTAGCTAAGCAAATTCAGCATCACTGAAGATTAAACATTTAAAAAAAAGCACTCATGCAAGTTTACCTAGCATGATGGCTAATTAATAAATATCTTTACTAGTGATTAGCAAGCTAATAATATAATACACATTCATTCATGAATATGAGTGCTATTTTTTATGTTTAATCTTCAGTGATGCTGAACTTGCTCAGCCAGCTAACATCCAGTTGTGTGTGTCATCATCTTACCCAAACATTGGAGTGTCCGTGCTCAACTTAGAGCTTAGATCGGGCCCAAAAAATCAAGCCTGACCCTACCCGAGCCCGTGCATGTGTGTCCGAGCCCGGCCTGGCCCGACACATTAACTATAATTATGAGCCCGAGCCCGATTTAAACCCGACCATTTTTTAATACGTGGGTCGTTATAACTGACGTTCTCAACTACTTTCTATGTTACTTTCTCCTCCTCTGTTCTGCACTTCCAAATACTTTCAAGTTAGCCTATGTGTCGCCATCATACACATCAGCATAAATGCTCCTGATAAATTATTTGTTATTAAAGCATGAACACTCAAACCACTGTTATAACATAAAATCAAGCAGATACTGCGTGCATTTGGCATAACTGAATCCGCACAAAGTGTGCTCCCTTAAAAATTCCTAAAGCTGACATCAGTTCATCGTGATCTCACACATCTCTGTTATTATCAATGAAGCTGACTGCACAATGAATCTTTCATAATATATACACGTTTGTTATAATTAGAGGATTTCCCAGCATACACAATTCAGCTCTGAACAAAAAGTCAGTTTTGAGCGGTAAGGGGAGTCTATCTTAAATGCTTCTGAATGGGTCATTGCGTTCAAGAAATCAACACATCGCTCAACGCTGCCAACATGTTATAAAACGAAACTCTGGCCTGTAAATCATTTGTATTTTGTTTTAGTTGTTCTTGTTGCTTTTCTTCCACAGATGAATAAAAATTTATTAATTTTTATATGTTTAATTCATAGATATTTCTAGTTTGCGGGAGTCCCACAAATCGTTTTATTCTCCCGGAACCCATACACACAGAGTGAGTGCATTACAGCCCGCACTCGCATTTGGCCATCAAATCTAGTCCCGCGCTGCACTCTTTTGCGTTGGGAGTGCACGTTTCTAGATCAAAGGCCCGGCCCGAGGATAGTGACGGGAAATAGCGGCCCGACCTCGGGCTAGGGCAGAGAATCTAAGCTCTAAGGCAGAGGAGGCATCTATCTAGGTGAACCGAACAACAATGGTGTAATGATTCAGTTCGACTCCCAAGACAAGACGATGCTCACCCGACTGGCCAATAGGAACGTTCCAGTAGGAAAAAAAGAACGTGGCCCCGCCCATGACACAATTTTCACAGCTAAAGCAAAATCCTGACACGAGCAAAAAATTGCATCGAGAGCAAAGAAAAGTGTTTTGAGAGAAACACTTTTTTTTTCGAGAAAATGTTTTCACACTGATAGCAAAAAATATATATTTGAGAGTTTTTTTCAACGTATTTTGAGAGAGATTTTTTTTCTCCGAAATAATTTTAAAAAAATTCAAATTTATATTTTTTTATGTTCTATGAGAAATTACTTTCTCTCAACTTTTTTTAGTCTCAAATATAATTTTTTGCTATTGGTATGAACTTTTTCTCTCAAACTTTTTTTTTCTCTCAGATCATTTATTTTCTTGCATGTAATAAAGACACAATTCTAGCTCCATAGAAATAGGGCTGGGTATTTCACAATTTAATTCGATTTCGATTCACAGGCTTGCAATTCGATTCGATTTTGATTCCGATTCGATTCAATATTGATTATTTTGGATATCAGGCTGCAATCATGGTAAATTCTCAAGGAAAACAAATCTCTTAACTAATGCTGTAAACTGGGAGTCAGTTGTAGCCTACTAGGCTTCGTTACCCTATATAATATTGAAGGTAAAAAATAACTGATTTCTTTACAAACACTTAAATTACACTTTTATTTATTTTTATAGGCTAATAATAAAGTTATTTGAATAACATAACACATAATAAAGATTTAAATGGTGGCTGTCATAAAACTACTCGGTTACTCACGTAACCTGAGTTAGGGAACGAGTATTGCGTAGTGATACGCAGTGGGGAAACTCCTTTTCCTCGATTTACTGAAGCCTATATGTAAAGCGCATTTGCAGCTGCACAGCTAGTACATTGAGCGTCTGGCTCGCTCATAGGCTGCACTGCGGCAACTGCACATCCAATGGCGCGGTTGCCTCCGACGTGCGACCAATGAGACAACACTGTGTCATACACATCAGAGCCCGCCAAGGGGGCGTGACCTCCCTATATAATAGTCCCTCGAATTCGCCATTATAGCAGGTTTAACGACTGAAGCGACAACTTGCCATGTTACTATAGTGTGGCCGGCTACGCAATACTCGTTCCCTAACTCAGGGTTTTATACATGAAATACAACCGGCCCACAGCGGGCTTTATATATATATATATGTGAATGGGATTGTGCACAGTAATATATGACTAGACCGGCCACCGATGGATCTTAATCATACCGAAAGCACCTTCGCCTGCAGGGAAGGCAGTTCCATATTATAGAAACTCATAAATGTGGAAGGCGAGGACCAGCCGGCCGCATCACAAATATCACTAATGGGAATGCCAGATGACCAAGCCCATGACGAGGCCATACCTCTGGTCGAATGGGCCTTGATACCTATAGGGCAAACTTGACCCACTGCGCTATAAGCCATAGAAATAGCATCCAGTATCCATCTAGACAGTCTTTGCTTAGTGACTGGATCCCCCTTGGATCTACCACCAAAGCAGACAAAAAGCTGTTCTGATTGTCTAAAAGACGCAGAACGGTCCAGATAGATTCTCAGCGCTCTGACAGGGCAGAGAAGATTAACCTCTCCATCCTCTGCAGAAGGAGGGAGGGCTGATAATGTCACCACCTGTGCTCTGAACGGTGTTGAGAGCACTTTAGGAACGTAACCATGCCTGGGCTTGAGGATGACTCTGGAGTAACCTAGACCCAATTCCAAACATGCAGGGCTCACAGAGAGCGCCTGCAGATCTCCCACTCGTTTGTTAGATGCCAACGCCATAAGGAGAGCGGTCTTCAGCGAGAGGGGTTTAAGGTCAACCGATTGGAGCGATTCGAAAGGCGGACCTTTCAGAGCCCCCAGGACCGTGGAGAGGTCCCAAGGCAGCACAGACGGAGGTCTGGAGGGGTTCATTCTCCTAGCACCTTTCAGGAATCTTACGACCAAGTCGTTTGTTCCCAGTGACTGGCCAGCCGTCAGAACATGATGTGCTGCTATGGCTGCCACATACACTTTGAGCGTGGACGGGGAGAAACCCGCGTCCAGCAGCTCCTGTAAGAATGAGAGAACCACAGATATCTCACATGACTCTTGGTCAGCCTGATTTTTCGAGCACCAGCTGGAAAAACCTAACCATTTTGAAGCATACAGGCGCCGAGTCGACGGGTATCATCGGGACGGGGGGAAAGGCATAAAGGGGACGGTTGGTCCAGACATGGGCCAGCGCATCCCTGTTCTTCGAGAAGAACACTTTGCAGTGGGTGTTGATTCTCGAGGCGAAAAGGTCGATCTCGGCCTCGCCAAACACCTTCCATATCAGACTGACAGTCTGTGGGTTCAGGGACCACTAGCCGAGGGGACGGTTGCCCCGTGAGAGCATATGGATATGGATCTGGACGCCCGGGATATGCGCTGCTCTCAGAGAGCTCAGGTTGGTTTGTGCCCATAAGAGGAGGTCTCTCGCCATCACATGCAGGTTTCCTGACCTGATGCCCCCCTGACGATTAATTTAGGCCACCACTGACATGTTGTCTGTGCGGACTAAGACGTGGTGACCTCTGAGGTTCGACAGAAATGCCTTCAGGGTCAACACAACTGCTTTAATCTCCAGACAGTTGATATATAAGGTCTGCTCCGTGCTCGACCAGAGGCCGGATGCAGGCATGCCCTCGTCCAGCGCTCCCCAACCCAGGTTGGACGCATCTCTAAGAACCACTTTCCTCCTGGAAATTGTTCCCATAGTCGTCCCCTCGTGGTACCAGTCCTGAGCCCGCCAGGGAATCAGGGTTCTTAAACAACCGTGATTCACCATAATGCGTAAGCTGCCTGACTGCCATGTGGGTTGGCACACAGCGTTTCAGCCAATGCTGCAGCGGGCGCATGCACAGTAATCCCATGCAGAGTACTGGCGATGCTGCTGCCATAAGACCAAGCAGTTTCTGAAATTTCTTCAGTGGCGCAGGCTCGCGCACTCTGAAAGTGCATTGCAAGGGCTCGCACCGAGAGCGCGCGCTCTGGTGTGAGTCGCGCTGTCATAGCTCTCGAGTCTAAAACTGTGCCCAGAAAGATCACGCTCTGGCTGGGGGTTAGTTTGCTTTTTGAAACATTGATTGTGAAACCCAGGCATTTTAGATGGCCGAGAATCCAATCCCTGTGAGCTAATAGCTTGATTCTCGACCGTGCCAGCACCAGCCAGTCGTCGAGATAATTTAACACGCGTACTCCCTAATGTCTCAGAGGAGAGAGCGCTGCATCCACACACTTCGTGAATGTACGGGGTGCCAACGATAGACCGAACGGCAGAACGGTGTATTGATAAGCCTGGTCTTTGAAGGCGAATCTCAAGAATGGCCTGTGAAGAGGATTTATTTGAATGTGAAAGTAAGCATCTTTCAGATCCATTGTGACAAACCAATCATCCGGGCGCACTTGCGCGATGATATGTTTGATAGTTAACATTTTGAACGGCCGTCTCATGAGAGCTTTGTTCAAATGTCTCAAATCTAGAATGGGTCTGAGACCGCCGTCTTTTTTCGGAATCAGAAAATAGCGGCTGTAAAAACCCATATGTTTTAGCGCAGGGGGGACTAATTCTATCTCCCCTTTTGCTAATAGATACTGTACTTCGGTGCGAAGCACATGACCCACGTTGCTTCTCACCAAAGTCTCGAGAACCGCCTGAAATTTCGGGGGTCTGCAAGCAAATTGGAGCGAGTAGCCTTGCTTTATAGTGTTTATGTCCCGACTCGACACATCGGGGATGGCTTGCCAGGCTGGAACCCGTGTGGCTAGGGCTTGACACACTGATTGGGGCGGGTCGCCTAACGTAGATTTGTGCACACATTGAGTATAGCAAATGTATACAGCTGCTAGCTGGTGAACTCGAACTGATATACTCGGAGAGTATATCTCTCCGAGAACCCCTTCACCGACGGATACCGGGGCGTCGAGGAACCTCGTTCTCTCCGAGGGGCGGCAATGACTCATAGCCTTTTTCCGCTGCGCCGTCCACGGAGGAGAGCGTCGCGAAAACTGCGGGGCCTCGTGTTGAATAAGGAGTGCGCCAGGCCTTGGTAAGCTCGTCGTTTATTTCGGGAAAAAAATGGTGCTGGCTTGTGACGCGGGGCCTGCTGGTGCCCCGGCAGAAACCAGCCATCCAGCCGACTTCGAGGGGGTTCAGCGGGCGCGGCCCACTCGAGCTTGAGGTCCGCTACGGCCTGCGCCAGGATCCGAAGCATTTCCGTGTCGGAGTAAGTCCTGGTAGCTGAGGCACTGGCCGTCGGCTGGGAAGCCATGACGGGGTCGAAAGATCCCGGCCATTCTTCCTCAGACGCGGTGATAGACAGGCTGTCGTCGTGCTCGCTGGGCCCGCCGAAGGAGACAAGGCCCATCTCCCTCAAACAGGACCGGAGATGACCGAGCTGGAGAGATTGAGGCATGCGGGTATGTGGCCAGCGTGCGTTCACTAACATCCATGCTCTCAGGTTGCCGTTGGCTGCGGCGCTTCTTCTTCCTCGGCTAAAGTAGGGCCGGAGAAGGAAGCACGGGAGAGGCGGCATCGCCTTCTCGGGAGAGGGCTAGCCGAGTTCGCAGCACGGAGATAGGCATGCTCTCGCAGGCCGCACATCCGCCGGCAGACTGTGCATTCTCTGCGTTGTGGAGTCCCAGGCATGAAATGCAGCTAGCGTGTTCGTCCGCCTTTGAGCATTTGAAACAACGCTCGTACAGATTTGATAACATAGAAAAGGTAATGAAAAGGATATCGCCGGATAGCCACAGGAGAGACGGCGTCAGAAGAAACACGGTTGAGATGTGTCAGAGACGTGAAGTTTGTCGCTAAAATCTGCTATAATGGCGAATTCGGGGACTATTATAGACTGAGGTCACGCCCCCTTGGCGGGCTCTGACGTGTATGACACAGAGTTGTCTCATTGGCCGCACGTCGGAGGCTCCCGCGCCATTGGATGTGCAGTTGCCGCAGCGCAGCCTATGAGCGAGCCAAAGCTGTGCAGCTGCAAATGCGCTTTACATATAGGGTTTAGTAAATCAAGGAAAAGCAGTTTCCCCACTGCGTATAGCTACGCAATACGAAGTGACCGTTCGAAAGGGAACTTGCCAGATTTATTTAAACATGCATTAAATATTGAAGAACATTAAAATTATAAAGAAAATGTTATATGGTGCAAAATGCTCCTATAGAGTTCTAGGTGACTAACGAGTTCATGGTCACTGGATAAGTTTTTTCTGAGGTAAATGTGCCGTTGCATAACATTGTTTGCAAGCTGTTTCACTAACACCTTTCTACGGTTGAAACACTGATTGAGCGATTCCATGTAACATGATACGGAAAAAAGAACTGTACAGAAAAAAGAAAAAAACAGACTGTTCCTCACACAGTTTTAGTAAAATATATATTTCAAAAGTGAAGTCAAATTTATTTGTATATCAGTTTTACAATACACATATTTCAGAGCAGATTTACAGAAAGTCATGTGTTATGATAATGCCTTAATGCTTTGACTGGTTTTAGGACTGGGCGATATTAGGGGTGGGCGATTTGACAAATTTTTATTTCACGATAACAATATATATCACAATATAGTTATTTCTACTTTAAATAAGGTTTATGGTATCAAAATATGTATATTTCATAATTCTTGCCATAATTTCATAACCAAAAAAACAATACTTAAATTGTATAAAGTAATTTAGCCAAGCAAGGCCAGTGGTGCAAGTGCTAATAAGCGTGACCTGTGTGCCACATTGGTCTCGAGTCCCACAGAGGAGCTCCAGAAGGATAAGAGTATGAGCAGTGGCTTCATGTGCACACTTCTCAGACAGCACTCACAAACCATCTCTCAGACAGGGCACGCATATAGCAAAATTAGTTCTCTTTAGCTACTTGTTGCGCTTCAACGGTTTAAAATCACTTGTTTTTAAAAAACAAGCATGTAAATGATAAACTTCTGTATTTTTTTTTTCTTCATGATTTTTAAGATTCTATACACCTTTAATTGTATGGAAAAGGGCATTTGAACTTCTCTTTTTGTATTGCCTGAAAATAACGGACAAAATGACAACTGATGATCGTTTAAAATGGTGCCAGCAATCCAGAAAGCGAACCCTGCTACTATGCGGGATAAATGCTGAAGAAGAAGAAATGACAACTGGGTAAATGATGATCTGTGGGACCCCACTCTCAGTCTCCTAGATGATAAACATGATCTTGATCTGTAGGTCAGGGAACTGTGACTGCATAGTCTCTCTATTTCTTCAATCTTCTTTGTGACATTAGGATCTCAAAATGAAGGAACCCATCTTCATTTATGATCTTAGAAGCCAATCTGTTAAACACAAAATAGGGCGAAAAATCAGCACAGAAAATGCTATACTGCTCGCTTTTTGGGCTATGCTGAATTGAGGTCAACTCCATTATGTATTTCACCTGCGTGCAGAAAGGGGCCAGTGGTTAGCTGCTGCTGTAACTGTGGTGGATGGAATCCTCTGGGGTTAAAGTCATTGTTAGCTAGGTATGTGCTTCCCACTGAGCTGTTGTCGTAGGGAGGAGAGAGGTCTTCATTTGCTATAAAATTGGTGCTCGTACTGTTTTTGAAAGGACAAGTCTTTAGAATTCATCTTTACTGACTTTCAGGTTTGCCCATTTTTATTTCAGACACTAAACTCTGTAACTTTCTACTACTACGCGGAAGAAGCAGCTTTTCTCACTTACAGCTGTGATCTAAGGACTCTATAGAGGATGTTTGGTGGTTCGATCTTTGTGATGCAGAGTTTTGTAGCGTGTGTGAGTGAGCACATTCGTGTGTTTTTGTAAGCCTTTTGGCATGGGTATTGCTAATGTAAAACACTGAAACAGTGTTTACACACACAGTGACCTGAAGCCATTCTCGGAGGACCACATTTGCACTGTTTCTCTCTCTCTTAAAATACCTCATAATGAAAATGCTTTCAAATTCTTGTTGTGTTTTTTTGGTATGACATATCATCTGTGTGAAACTTATGCTTGGGTGGTTTTGCTTCCTTCTTGTCAGAACTCCAGTTACACCAGATCCAAAATACTAAAATGCTCATTATTCTTAGAACACCTCTTTAAGCCTATGAATAGTTATGTGAGTGTTATTAAAAAAATTGGTGTCATATAACCTTTTATTATAATACAATGTTATATGGGTCAGAAACAATCATTTATTTACAAATCATTTTTTGTGGTGGGGTTGTGAAAACGTTGGCAGGACAAGTAAAAACACTGCTCAACAAGGCTGCATTTATTTGATAATTAAAAAAACAAAACTGTAATATTGTGAATTATTACAATTTAAAATAGGCTAACTGTTTTTATTTTTATATATATTTTTAATGTTGCATAATGCTTCAGAAATCATTCTGATTTGTTAATTATTATTATTATTATTATTATTATTATTATTATTATTATTATTATTATTATTATCACTTTTAAAAAACGCTTGTGCTGCCTAATATTTTTGTGTAAACTGTGATGATGTGTTCACGTTAAAAGTCTGTTCAGAGAGAACGGTGTCGTCTTAGCGGCCCCTAATTTAATAACAAATGATCATTTAGACGGAAGTGAATCAATCAAAACTAACTTTAGCTGGAAAAAACATTTTTCAAGAACCACTATAAAACCAAACCAATCTCTGTTACCTTAAATGATATGTTTATCTCTGTAAAGCTGCTTTGAAACAATCTACATTGTTAAAAGCGCTATATAAATGAGGATGACTTGACTTGACTTGATAGTTTTTTTTTAGGATTTTTTGATAAATAGAATGTTCAAAAGAACATAATTATTTATTTCAAATTGTTACTATTTAAAAGTCTTTACTGTCACTTTTGATCAAATGTTTGACAAAGTCTTCATTGTGTGACTGACAGGATGGGCCAGATTGACCGCTAATTTTTTTAAATTTCATTAATGAACCCAGTGGTTGGTGTAACCGAATAATTTCCATCATTGACAGATTTTTTTTTTTGTACATATTTGCTTGTTTTAGTGGCCTTCGCTGTCACTGCAGAAAATAACAAACAATCTTCTGCTTTGTGTGGTGGTTCTCTTCATAAAAAACATAAAGGCATAATAGCCTATAAGATCGTCTTTCAATTACAGGATTAAAAATGAAAACGTGAACGAAAACAAAAGCTATAAAATGTCTTATTATCATTGAAATATGAATATTCAAATGCAGAGTAATAATAGATTATCACGACTTTTACGACCGTCAATGAGAAGGTCTAGCACAATCACTGAATGAACAGTTTCAACAACTCTAAGCACACTTAACCATTTAAAATGTTAAAAGCCATCTTTAATGTTGCACCTTAGTGTGTGACCACATTAGTGCTGGTTTTATACATGCAACAGTGCATTAAAATCTGCAGCTGTAAAATGGCGAGGTTTTTGAAGCGTCATGTTGCATTGGTGTAAATCATCATTTTACTGTAATTACTCCAACACACCTAATACTGCACAAATAGAATAACAATGCAGATATATTTTGTCTTTTTATATTCCTTGCTTAAATAGCTGTTGGTTTTTATTGATATTTTTTGTTTTGTTACCATGCTTGTTTGAGTGACGGAAGTAAACTGAGGCTAGAGCGTTATCATTAGCACATCTTGTGTGTGTGTGTATGTTTGTGTGATCTGCTTCTAACTTACCACTCAGCTCTCATTCTCACCTCCCACTTCTGCTCACAGCATCACCTCCTTGTGGCAAACCGCTCATTTGACTAAGCCTGCATGAGTGTAGTGTTTTTATTAATCACTCACAACCATTTCTCTTTGGTTCCTGTATGTCTGTCTAGTGGTCTTTGTGTTCTTTTGCAGAAACGTTCCTATCTGTTCAGCTCTTGTATTTTCCCTGATCTGCAGGTCAGGTTGAAGAAAGAAAATGCTTAAAGAAGCGTAACTCAGCTGGTTTAACCCTACGTTGGAAGCCCAGGATACAGTAGCCAACACTGTTCAAGATTTTGCCTCTACAAACTTATACAGGACTTTCCTAAAGGTATAGTTCAGCAAAAATATTAAAATTCTGCCATCATAAACTCACCCATGTTGTTCCAAACCTGAATTACTTAATTTTTTCTAAGATATTTGAGAAATGTCTTTTATTTGTTGGTCCATTCGATGGAAGTCAATGGTCACCTAAACTTTGTGTTCCACAGAAGAAAGTCATATAGGTTTGGAACGTGAATAAATGATGTCAGAATTTTCATTTTTTGTGACTGTGATCTATACCTTTAAGACCCATTAGTCAGACAGCTATAGTTGTACAGGCAACCTACCGACTTGTTGGATGTTCCCTCATTTTGTGTGTGTTTGTGTGTACTTCGATGTATTCACTGTAGCTGGAAAACTGTACTTGATGCTGAAATGAATTGAAACATCCAAAAGTCTTTCATTCAGTTTTCCTTGTGTGAGAAATGATTTATGTTGTGCGTGCCGTGGCCGTGTATGTGTGTTGCAGATGTAAAGGTTGTTCTGTTAAAGGTGCCATGTGTCAGAATTGAGTTAAAAATATACAAAAAATGAGTTACACGGATCAAAAGAATGAGAAGAAATAAGGGCGATGATGTCATTAAAAAAATTAAAAGTTATAGTGTTGCGGAGATATCAACCTGAATTAGCATGCTAAATTACTAGCCCCGGCCCGACAGATGTCATAATACCAGTTTCGGCCATGGGAGGCGGTTAGGGCTGCAACTAACGATTATTTTGATAATCGATTAATCGGATGATTATTTTTTCGATTAATCGGATAGAAATTAAATTAGATTTTTTTATTATTATAACTAAATAAAACCGTAAATCAGGGTATTTATGTGTAAAAGTGTACTTTAAAAAGTGCAAAAGCCACACATTGAGTTTTACTAATATCAATATTTGCATTGTTTTTAATGATAATTGCTGATGGCAAGTTGACAAACATGATTATTGTTAAAAAAATGATATCCAACATATTAACACAATTTTTGTTAAAACAAATTTACACAGACATGTTGTTCAGATGTGAATATCTGAACTAAAAACAAACTAAAAACATCTAAAATATATAATTCATTTAATTTTTATTTAAAATTAATTATATATAAGGAATATAAGGATAAAGAATATAATATATATTATATATAATATATAAAAGAATAATATAAGGATAAATTGATTAAATAAATATAGAAAGACTGAAAACAATTGTGTGAACGTAGAGCCGCAGTAGATCGCGTTTGAAAAACAATTAAAACTTAGTAGACAAATGCTATAAAAAGAGAACGGAATGGAGGTAACGTTACCAGGCTTGAGTAAAGGACAGGAGAAATTATGCTTTAGTGCACAAGCATTCGCTGAAAACCACTGAGTACAGTGACTAAAAAACAATATTTTACTGCTGCTGTTATTAACTGCCTTTGTATTTAATGCTTCACTTTGTAAACACCGTTTTAATTTAACCTATTTCTGCGGTAGCGCTATTTTAATCCATCACTTACGTTGCGAGCGAACTGATTGCGCAACCTGATGCTCGAGACAAAATACAGACATCCCAAGATCCCGGAAGTCCCGGGAGTCTCCCGCATATTGATTGCGGCTCCCTGATGCCCGCGAATTAGTTCAAACTCCCGAAATCTAGAGCGCGCAAGCAAGAGCGCGCATGCGAGACAGAAGAGACTGCTCCAAACCGTGTAGCTCGCGCTTCTCGGCAGAGCGCCTGAGGGAGAGAGACCTTGCGTGTGTGTGCGTACCAGTAAACGCTCCCCGTGACGTAAGCAGACCAACTAATCGATAATGACATTCGTTGACAACGATTTTCATAATCGATTATAATCGATTTTATCGATTAGTTGTTGCAGCCCTAGAGGCGGTATGCGGGCAACACCAGCCAAACTGCAATACACGAATAACTCGCACGGCTTGTGGGCGTACTTGAACCTGATGTCAATCGTGTGGAAAGTACACCCCACTACTACAGTTCAGTTCAGGGAAGAGAGCGGAAGAGTGGCTGAAGCCCTTGGCAAGAGACCCTTACCACAACCACCCGCTGCAGGGGGAAAAAACGTGCTCGGAATCACAAATAAAATCGGATTAAAAAAAAGGAGCAGAACCAGAGTTAACATTGGCTCTGCTTTCCATCGTTGGAGACAACTAATGGAAATGAAAGAAATGAGGTTTGACTCCGAATTTGCAACATTCCTTTTGGATTGGTAAGTAAGATGCTGTTAGTATTTCGCTAGAAGTTTGTTTTATATGTTTGTTTATTTTTTTCGGGAAGTTATAACAGAAATGTATCGAAGGCTGTTCGATATAAGTTCTAAAGTTAGCGATGGCTACATTGAACGGTGTAATGAGAACTACGTGAGCTATATTATGTTTACTAAATTGCTTTCCTGAGGTAAATCTGACATATTTGTTCTCCAGCTATGTTATTGACCTCTGCACGCTGATTAAAAAAATGATTGGTCGGTATTATGTATGAAGAATACATTTTGGTAAGTTGTAGCATACTGTATCTTTCAACAGTGTTCGTGTGTTTTTACTATTAGCTAGTAGAGATGATCGGTTCACGTGCGCTAGGGATCTGTCGTGTAACGTTAACATTTACAAGCGCTAAAACGGTATTTTTTGTTTGAATTGCATAATAACATTGACAGAATCGGTGACGGTGAATTTGTGAGAGTTGGCAGCTCTGAATGGCTGAATGCTGAATGCTGTCTGTCAAATTAATGTAATTAAAACTAACAATAAAAATGTAATATGAACAAAACGAATATGAACATTCACTGGTGAAGGGGAGTAGCTTGAAGATGTCATTTAAAAAGCACTTGACATCAACCAACGTTCCTCTGGAGTCAAAATGTCCTCTATTAGGAGTTGGCTCGGCTTCGGCTATGGCTCTAGGGTCGTTGTGAAGGTAGGGGCGGAGCATAGAGACTATGCCGTTTCTCGTTTGTTACTCTAGAGTAGATCAATTCACTTTCTGGAGGTAGACTGCCCCCATCTAGTATGGAATGTGGAGTATGAATTGATTTTTTTTGCGGATATTACAGAAGGCACCTTTAAAGCTGAGGATCACTGTGGGTGATGCATGTAGGGTTACTGTACACAGTCACAGAAACTTTGTGTGAGACCTTCCACCTTCAGTGAGAAGCAATGTTATTACAACACCTCAGACAGCCAATATCAATGCTTTGAGCTCGCCATGAAGTAGACAACTAAATAACATTAAATATGAAATGTAAAATGAGTGTGTGTGAGAATATGCATGCATTCCAGGTGTGTTCAAATGACTTTGAGGTATATTTAATAACATCAGTATACGGGTACTCTGGGTATGTCTCATTATTAGACCTATGAACTATTAACAGATTCAGAACCCCCTGTCTTATTCCAGAGATTAATGACTGTCTCTCACATGAAATGAAGGAAAGTTTGAATATTAGTCCCCATAATATGACTTTTTATGCAATGTTATGAGAAAACCTCTTTGAGGTTGTGAAGAGTCAAATAATTACATCCCTGTGTTCATCACTCACAATTTTTTTCCAGAAACTTCATAACGTGTATCCTAACCTAATAAAGTACTGAGTGTTGTGCACGAACAGTACTAGGATGCTCACTATACTAATGATGTATGTAGGGCCGTCATGGGGCATTTATACATACAGTGGCAAAGTGATTTGGAATCATTACTATTTTCAGTGAGAGTTGGCAATGTCTGTTTGGCAACATGAGTAAAAGCAACCGTTGGCGATGCAACAAGATGAGCAGAGGTGAACTTTTGCAAATAAGTAGCCACTTCCAACATTGGAGCTCACATGACCCACCGCTTGATACAGCTGGACTAGTAGGAATCTCGACAAGAATCCCACCGAGACTTGGCAACCTCCTTAATCAATGTGTGAACCTTATGCCAAGGGTTTTCCGTGTGACCACAACTTTGAAGTTTAACTTGAGACTTTGCATGTTTAGTTGTAATAATTAACACAATAATCAGTACTTTTGTGTTTTACTACTCTTTCTGTAGTCATCAAAATTACAGATGAGTTGATTATGATTTATTCACAGTAATGGAGAGTTGCACTTACAGTAACCCTAAAGTCTTCTGCATTCTAGTTTACATCAATAGCTTCAGCATGACTGCATTAGAATTCCTTCCAAGTTATTTTGAGAAGCTGAAGGAGGCCTGGAACTTCATTAACTGTTTTAATGACTGCTTTGTAAGTGGCACTTAAAGCAGGGAATTATTTTCGTCCTTCAACATTCTGTACATTTATCATAAGACTTGGTTCACATGAATTCAAACAGCATTTTGATTTATGGTAGTATAGTGTTGTTGTGATAAATCTTACTCGCTTGAATTATGTTGTGTAACATTTATTTTGGGTGAATGTTGACAGAGAGATGCTGTTCCGGCCATGTCCATGAGCCAGGTGGTCATGGCAACTACTCTTAAAAACTAATTTTTTCTTGGTTGAAACTGACGGAAACAAAGAAAGTAGCATTTTTTTTCTCTCAACAAATAATATTTGAATACCTACCTAATGTATGAATACCAAACCTTAAATACTAAACTTGGCACATAACTGAAATTGCAGTATTTAGGCTATGGACTTGCATCCTCAATTCAACACATTATGGTGATTGTGCTTTTCTGTGAAATCTGATCTTTTTCTTTTGAATGATAAAGCAAAAAAAGGCCATAGGCTTACATTCAAAGAAACTTGACCCATATCTAGAGATGAGAATACAAACTTCATAGGAGAATAGAATAGCCTAGAGATTTTCATAAGAAGTGGATTTTTGTTTTTAAAGCAATATTGGTTGCTATTGAGTACTTAAAGGGATAATTCACCCAAAAATGAGAATTGTCATCATCTACTCACCCTCAAGTTGTTCCATGCCTGTATGAGTTTCTTTCCTCTGCTGAGCACAAAAGAAGATATTTTAAAGAATGTTGGTATTCAAACAGTTGACGGCAGCCATTGATTCCCATAGTAGAAAAACAATGTAGTCTTTGGCTACTGTCAAATATCTGGTTACCAACATTTTTTAAAATATCAAGATGTCTTTGTAACTATCCTCGTCAACACCTTTGTTTATGACATAAGTGAATGTAAACAGCTGAAAAAGAAAGCATGTATCACTAAATTAGATCAGTGCATTCAGTCATAAAGTAACAGTAGCCTTGCATATCTGCTGGCATCTGTGCCAATAATGCTAACTAAACAATTTTATTGCTCTTGACTGTATCCCTTTTGTAACTTTAATAAGAATTATGTATATTCAGTTTACACTATTAAATTTACTGCATAGACTATGCAATCTTTTTTGCACATTTGATTACTTCATACAATTTATGTGGTAGCCTATTTCTATAGGCATATCTAGTTCTTGAGGGTAGGTCTACTTCATTTGTATCTTTGTTTTATTGCAGTTTTTTATTTCTAATGCTTGAAGTTTTTCAATTGGGTCTATTCATTTGTGTCTTTGGATTTTGGTCATATCGCCCACCCCTATTGGTCAATATTATTTTCTCCCACCCATGTGGACTTGGATGTGTCATTACAAAAAAAGTAGTTTTAGAAGTAAAGAAAGCTTTTGCTTCTATCTATCTATCTATCTATCTATCTATCTATCTATCTATCTATCTATCTATCTATCTATCTATCTATCTATCTATCTATCTATCTATCTATCTATATATATATATCTATATATATATATATATATATATATATATATACATACACTATTAATCATTTAGGAAGTAAACAGAGTCAAAGTTTGTTCAGGTTAGCTGTGAGCTCTACCCGGACACTCTTTCACTGCATCCTGCTGTGTGCTGCCATGCTCTCGCTTCTGAACACTGTTCAGAAATTTCCTCCTACTTCCCCATGTGCAGACATTACAGGCTCTCTGTGTTGTTGGCAACCGTTTCCAGGAAGTGTTTCCCCTCTCCCACTGACTGGTGTGTAAACAGACAGCCACTTGTTTTCATTTACTGTGTGGTTGTAGAGTGAAGGAGAGAGAGAAAGATAGTTGCAAAAGAGGGTGGAAGACTAGAGCAAGATGAATTTAAAGAAGGACAACAAAAGCGAGCTTGTGTGTGTGTTATGCGTGAGGGCAGGGTGAAGTCACGATGTAGGAATGTGTCTGGGCCAGAAGAGCTGACACGGCCCAGATGACTCTGAGGGAATCCTTGGCACACCCTAACAGGGAACCCCTTCCATCCCTCCTCTCTTTCTCTTGTCTTTCCCACACTCATTTTGTGTCCAGGCCAAATGTCGGGCCCAGAGCTGCCTACAGAGTATTCATTTCTCACTAAGAATTCACCTTTTTTCTCTGATTTGAGGTCAGTTTAGCAGTTTCTTAAATATTTGCAAGGTAAAGCGGTTCTAGATCAGCAGAAACTTGCACCTAGATCCAGGGAGCTAAAGCAACAGGAGGACAACGTGCCCAGGTAAACTCTCTCTCTCACACACACACACACACACACACACACACACACACACACACACGCACACACACACACACACACACGCAACTGGAAAGAGAGGGAAGCTCAGGGCCATTACTCCCCCTGTCCTACCTCCCAGTTTTTCCACACCACTGGAGGAACATGCTGCTGTTCTGTGAGGTGATTTCTTTCCACAACAGACTTCAGATGAGTTCATATTGCTCTTACATAATATTGTGTTGAATTAGAGCTGAACCCGCTACAGACTGTGCCATTGGGTTCATGATTCAAAAAAGAGACCTAGGGCCCTATCTTGCACCCGGCGCAAATGACTTTGTACACTGACGCATGTATCATTCCTATTTTGCACCCGCGCAAAGCGGACTTTTCCCTCCACAGACACACGTCGGTTAACTAAGAAATACACTTGCGCTCCCCGGGGCGGTTCAGCGCAAAGAGGAGGCGTGTTCCGGCGCAAACTTTCCCTCATGCTATTTTGCAGTTCTATAAAACAATTGCGCCACTGACCAGAAAAAAACTAGACTAAAGTCAGTGGAGCGTTGCGCGTACATTCAGATGCTATTTTAAGCGCGCATGCTAGTAGTATTGCACCATGGAACAAGCGCACCTAGTTCATCATGCTCTTAAAGGGAATGTGATATAAAGCTCTTATTGGTTTGTTTCCCGTTACGCCCAAACCACACCTATGAATAAAGAACCTACTTCAGACCAACCCCTTTTAGATTTGCGCCAGGCGCTAGAGTCATTTATCCCGCCAGGAAAATAGCAGCAGCGCTGGGATCCGCCCACAAAGTTACTTGCGCTTTGCGCTTTGACACTTGCGTTTCAGATCATTAAAATAGGGCCCATAGTCTTTTTAATGCTGTGAAATGAGAAGGGCTTCAAGATCAATTCGGGATATGCTTGCACCCATTCTAAGCTGTCCAGGTGTCTCAATACAGATGCAGTAGTTGATTTCTGTTACAGATAAGAGGCAGTTTTTCATTTCATTGAACATATTTTAAAGAGTCAGGCAGTGCTTCTGTAGCTAGTCATTCAAAGTAGCAAGAAAAATATATGGGATATTCTTGCTTCCTGTAATGTATGCACAGTACCCCCAAAGAGACAAAAATGACACACAGATATCAGGACATTTGAAGTATATCACTGCGCTTATTTTACAAAAACTGATCTCTCGACTTCAAATTCTCAGGCTCTCTAGTACAGACAGATCTCATAGCCTGTGGGAAGATGAAGAGAAGAATCTGCTGATCTGTTCTTCAAAGCAGAACACACTCTTTCATGCTTTTTTCCTCCCTCTCATTCATTTGTACATCTGAATAATCTCATTCCTTCTATTCACGCTTGTCATTACAAAAAACCATTAAGAAGCCGAAAAACTCCGGACATTATTAAGTAAACATGCAGTCATGATTGGTTGTGTTTTTTCCCTGTACAATTTTTTTCCAAGCATTGCTGGAAATTCAGTCATTGACGGGCTAAATGTGTGTATGTGTGTTAAAACAGTTTGGCCGCGTGCCTTCTTTTTTGAAAGGGAAATGGGAATCTTGGTGCTTTACCGCTGCGTAGTCTCACTGCTGCAGGTCTCCCTCCAAGAGCAGATTTCACTTTGGTTTGGTAGCCTGTTCCCATCTGGTGCCCAGAGTCTTGATCCATGATGACTTCATGACTGGCATGACCTGTTTCCGTTCCTGTCTATATGATTGTGTGACAAAAATTGTCTTAATATAGAACAAAAGAGAATCCAAGTCTGAGACAAAAGCCAGTGCAACCGAGGTTTCTCTTGGTTATCAGAATTGATGTGGATGCAGGCTTTCCCACTGCACAGTAGTGAAACTCCTGATTGTGTCCGCACAACGCAAGGCTAATCTTAACCCAAGTACACACAAACACATGCTCTTTGGAATTCAGGAACACCCTGTTTTTTCTCTCACTATCTTTTGAATCGGCTCCAAGGATTTTCCATTGTGCTTTCTCTTTGGTCCATTCATGAACAGTCTCCTAGAAACAAATGTTCTAGTCCACTTTGTGTACCTTATGCCAAGCGATATCAGAAATTGTGATTCGTTAATTAAAGCCTTTGATAGTCAGATAGAAAGTCGTAATTGCACCCTAGAGCATTAAGAGCAACATCAGTGTGAATTGCTTATTAATGAGGCCTCACTTTCCCCATATAGATGGGCATGCATCTGAAAAAGTTTCAAGTCTCAACAAAGAGGGCATCTGTGTTGTAATTATGATGTGTGTCTGTGTGTTTGTGAGCGAGAGTGAGAGAGAGGTCTGTGAAGCTCCGCCCCCTCCCACTCTCCACATGCTCTTCGGCTCCCACACGCTCTGACTCGAGAATCTTCTAGAACTGACTAAACAGCAGTGTGTAGGCCACAGAGCGCATCTATGTCGTATGCCTTGTGCACAATGCCAGAAATGTTTGTTTCATGAAATTCTCCATCTTCGAGAGAGGAAGCACATTCACTAAACAAACGCCATCACAGTTGGTGATCCATCTGTACATTTTCCACCCCAGATGATATTCTTCGTGTACAATGATTGTGGTTTACATTTTAACTGGCTGTTTGCTGATGTACCTGATTTTATTACATAACTCTAGATGCTCAAAGAAGCCCACAGCACATTATTTTGAATGGATTTGATTTTCTAAAAAGCAAATCATGTATTTGTTTTTTTTAATAGAAATATCTTATTAATTATCTAAATTAATTGTTTCATGATAAGTGAGGATGCACCGATATTCAAATTCTGGCGATACCTATACACTGGTCATTATTTTCATGATACAATGAGCAATAACTGTTAAATGGATGATATTAAAATTCTATAGAATTGTCAAGGTATTCTGTTATTTTACATTATGCAAGTCAATTTAGGCATAATTTAATGTACAGTATGAACATTTTATTTATTTTAAGATATAGTTACAGTCGGTATAGATTGGAAATTTATATCTATTTTCTAAATGCATTGATCAATGTTGATGATTTTATTGTGAAAGTTCATGCATATGTTTACATTTTTTTTATTGTTTTTTAAAAATATCGGAACTCTGCCTTCTAGTGAAACAATAAACTCTCTGGTGACATATGCAGGACTTCTCCAATCATTTTGCCTCCCCTTTCTTACAATCTTCCATTCAGATCTACCTCCATTCAATCAACTGATATGTCTCCACCATTATGTTTTTTAAAAACTATTCGACTTGGATGTATGTCACAATACGGAGGAAAAAATCTGTCGTTACTTCCGTTACATCACAACTTTAAAGATTACATTTGACGACAGTGTGAGTGGTACATGTCTGCAAAGATATTGCAGTTCTTTTTTTGCAGTGTAGGAATCTTTCTAGAGAATGTCTCAGATAATAAAAAAAAGTGTTCTTATCTATTCTGCAGAGAGAAATCCATTAATCCTAAATCAATAATTGTCTATGCTAATCTGTAATCTTCTAGTTTAGCATTGCTCTGCGTGTCTCTGTTTGTTTAACATTCAGACAGAAAATGAAGACAATTTGAACCGTCACAGTCAATGCAGTGTGAATGTAAAATAAACTGTTTAAACATTTTCACCATATGGCCTTTCTAACAGAATACCCTCTGTTTTGTCCTCTCTCTCTCTCTCTCTCTCTCTCTCTCTCTCTCTCTCTCTCTCTCTCTCTCTCTCTCTCTCTCTCTCTCTCTCTCTCTCTCTCTCTCTCTCTCTCTCTCTCTCTCTTTCTTCCTCCTCTCCTGCCTCTCATTCCACTACGGATTCCCTCGCCGTGTTTTGACTGACAGAGCTCCCAGCCGAAGAAGGTAAATATTGATCTTTCCATCATGTTGTTGTTACTGCTCTCACTTTATGCGTTACACCATTAGAATGGGCTCAGTCATTCTGTATTACTAGAGAGAAGTAAACTTTAAGACTTGGTATATACACATATGCACAAATACATGCACAGCGTTATAGCTGTGTGCAGTGGTGTCCTGGTGCAAAGTTAACCTAAGACCTAAGATTTTCATTCAATATTTTTAAAATATTTATTTCTGTCTGTCCGCTATTCTCATATCTGTCTCACAGGTAAATCCCTATGGGAGTTGGTGGTGGAGCAGTTTGAGGACCTCCTGGTGAGGATTCTGCTGCTGGCAGCCTGCGTGTCTTTTGTAAGTGACTTTCTCTCTGGTTTAGATGTGGTTTATTTTATTCCCAGCACAATAATTACTGTCACAGTCAGACCCCAACATAAGTTTTAAAGCAGGCATGTTCATACAGTAGTAGGTGAGGTAATGCAGAACATTTAACAGAATGAGTTTCCATCACCAACTATCACAAACAGTTCAATTCGGTGAACTAAACCTCAAATTTCACTAAATGTTTGTCAATAATCGGATTGTGTAAGTGAGAGAGGGATTTTTTTTAATCTCCCTTTCTCATTTTTAAAAATCTGTCTTTTGTAGTCAAATGATATATGTAAAACCTTCACCTGGACTCATTTGTGTGGCTTAAGGTCATTTACTTCGGTGGAATGCTCTGTGGATCTAGAGAACACAGGTAAATTAATTAGGTGATTTGAAGTCAAAGCTCATTTGTCCACATGTCAGCAAACTCCAAAGAAACTAGATGTCCACTCAGCACTCTCTTCAGTTAGATCTTGGAAAGAAAGCATTAAACATCTTTAGTGCTGCACGTTTATCACCTGCAGGATCGGGACAGTGGTTAGTCTCAATAGTGTTACGTCAGATATACTCTTTGAATACGATATGTTCAAAATTCCATACTTTTAATAATCACAGTGTATAATTAGAAGATTTAAGGTCTGGTCTACCATATGGGGTGTTCACATAATGTACAGTAATGTAGATAGAGCACAACAGATTGGAACTGAACTCTCAAGATGTGTTTTTAAAAATTGAACTATTTTTTAGATTGAAACGCTATCCTAAAAATGCACTGATCATGATGCGAGATGCAGAAAAAAATCTGTGTGAGACATGGCACAAATGTGCTGCATTTGGAGACATGAAACGCCTGAAAGTTTATAGTGTCGGCAGTCTAACACCCTCTCAGCTCACTGAAATCCTCTCTGAGAAATACTTATTTAAAATGTATCCCAGTAAAAGAACCACAGCTAAAAATATTTAGAATAACTTATTTGTAATAATATACACTACCGTTTGAAAGTTTGTGCTCAGTACGATTTTTGTCTTTTGATTTTAGAAAAAAGTCTCTTATGCTCACCAATGATGCATTTATTTGATCAAACATACAGTAAACACAGTCATATTGTGAAATATTACAATTCAAAATAACTGCTTTCTATTTTAATTTATTTAAAATGTAAATTTTCTGCAGTTATTACACCAGTCTTCAGTGTCACATGATCTGTCAGAAATCATTCTAATTTATATAGTATGTATAGTAGATCAACTATCCTTATGCTGTGACAAACTGATTGTGTTGCTGTGGTTCTGACTTCAGACTTTCCATGAGTCTGACTTGTTAAACTGATCTGTTTTTCTTATTGGATTTTTTAAAAAATATATAAAAATATAAGCATTATCTGTGTAGAGGGACAGTAGACTGGTATCCACATTAAGCTAATCCTAAACAGCAAAAGCATATATATTCTAAAGCCCTGGGTAAAAGTCTCAGTCTATCATGCTCCTCTCTTGGCTTTTATGAATTTACCTTTTTATGAACTTTCCGTCTGACTTCATGTAGCAACAAGGGCCACTGTCGAACCTCTCCAGCCTCCCTCCGTTCCTTGAGAGTAATATAACATGAGCGTGCACATACAGTGGAACGGATAGTCAGGCAGGCACTCGTATGTTTTTTTTCTGCAAAAACACATTAGCTCCTGTGGTCTTTGTGTACATGCTCTTTGTTTCCATACATCTGCACTTCAAGTCTTCCCTCAAGTACATCAGCTTTTGAAGCTCTGTTCATGCCATCTATCATGTTGTGTTTCATCAATACTTTTATCTTCTTAACCATGGTTAAATTCTATGAGGCAAGCACCAGTCTTCTGACCTCTAGAATCCTGCGGGGCACTTGAAATTGCTAAAAAATATTGCATTAGACCTCCCAGAAAGCAGTGTGTGTGTGTTTGTCTGCTGGTCAAATGCTATGGTGCAATGGAAATACTCCGGGGAGATCAGCCCAGTCTTGGAACTCATTTGTGTGCCTGTTTGAATATATTAAAATCTGTAGCATTCAGCTTTCCTGACTTTTTTGCATGTTATGCAAACTAAGTTATTGGTATCTAAGCGACGGGGGAGACGTGTAGACAAAAATGTAGTGTTTTTTAAAATATATATTTTGTTTTTTGAAACAAGTGTTATTATGAGGGTATGGTAGCCTGACTCATTCTAGAACAGCATGTGCTGGGAATGAAAGCTATTGGATGGAAACAAACAGATCTACATGTGCAGCCATGCAACTGCTGGTCCCAAGACGCCCGAAATGGTTGACTGTTTTCATTTCAGTTCATTTCAGATTAACTAGCTGTATTACTTCTGTCTTGATGAGCTTTTCATTCCTTTTCTGTCATCGTTCATTTTTCCTTCTTTCATTTCAGCCATTTCTTAAGACTTCATGTGTATCTCTACGTTATCTTGTCTGCACATTCCTGGTGTACAGAGATCTCCGTAGAATCAGTTGCGGCTTCAGCAGATCTCTGGCAGAGTGTACATCAGTATAATGTAATTTACTGTACATCATCAGAGAAATGGTCACCTGAACAATGGATAGAGTATACTTTACCATTTATATATAAGAGTATACCGACTGTGAAGCATTTTTAACTTTTAATTTTTTTTACTTCCGAGAGTGGTGTGAAGTTATAAATAATGCAATTTATGTACAAATTCTACATGTGACTATTCATCATCAGAAAGATTCCTGAGGTCATATTTTGGTCACTATGAAAAGCTTTTAGGTAATGGTGGCATGAAAACATTTTGTTTTAAACATGAAATGAATGAAAACAGTCATTGTATTGTTTGTGGTATAATATTCACTACACTTTTTAACATTACAAAGTTCAAAAACAGTGAAGTTAAAGTTGAAACCTCAAATTCCTCTTTGTCAGTGATATTCTTGGTCAGTCACTTTGTGCTCAATGGTTAAAGTGATCTGAAGATGACAATGACTGGATTATTTTGTCCATTTGACGTCAGCTAAATGTGTTAAGAACCTGTATGACTTGCTCTCCTCTGTGGAACACAAAAGAAGATACTTTTAAAGAATGTTTCAGCTGTTTTTGATCATACACTGAAAGTCAGTAGGGTTCTAAACAATGACTTTCACTGAATGGACAAAAAAAACCCAGACATTTTTCAAAACATCCTAAAACATCCAAATTTTGCTCAAATGTTCAAACTAATAACAGTTTGTATGCCATTGTTTGTCAACTGAAATGATCTAGTCAGTCCATTTGTATTCTGTTTGAAGTGTAAAAACTGAGGGAATGCAAAGAGGATCTACAGTCTACTGATATTTATGAGTGAATAGACCTCAGTTGGACTAGCCGCCCAGAGCCATGGCTTGACAGGATTTAGCTGAGCTCTGTGATCTAAACCCTAAGCTGCTCATCTGTGAGGCTTTTCTCAATATTTCAGTAAATGTCATCTTTCCACCCGTTTTGTTTCATGGGATCCTTTTTGCTCTTCATCACTTTCTCATTCCGCCTCTTTGACTATTTCTGGTCTCCTCAACCGCCTGCCCATCTTATTTCACGGTTACTCAGTTTTCTAAAGTAGCCTTATCAGTTTGTAATGAAAGGTTAAAGACAGACCGCTCTTTGACTGATCTGTATTGAAGTTGCTTAGAATTTGGTGGAAGGAGAGAGTGTGTTGTATGAATGCATGATATGAAAGAGTGGAGGACAACACGCAAACTTGTCTATATAAAGTACATTAAGTTCATGCAATTATTAGTGTATTTATGGTCAATCTACTTAGCCCCTCTTTCATCTTTTGTTATTTCTCCTCCACCCTCTATCCCTCTCCCTCATTTTTGTCTTTTTTTTCAAGACATCCACAAAACTCAAAATCAGTTTTTAGCTGCCTCTAACTATCCTTTTAACGAAATTGTTGGCTTATAGTGCCATTGAACAAATATTTTAGGTCAACTCGTGCCAAGCTTTTCTGGAGTTTCTATCTCTGATGAGAAGTTGAACAGATCAATGCTGTCAGAAAGTAATGAACTTCAAGGCCGTCTCTGCGATCTGTAAAAATCAAGCCGTCACATTCCATTCCCTATCATGCATATTGCTGCTTTTAGCTTCTAAGGTAAGAAAATACCTCCCACCCTGGCCCGAACTCCCACATATCTGCCCGGGGCATGTACCTGATGGCCTGATTTCACTGGAATATTTGTAATGGGTGTGGAATGATCCAGTATCTTGTTTCATAACAGACAGAGCCTGATGTTTATTGTACTAGCTATTTATTTAAAAGAGGTACTGTAGAGTCCTCAGGGCTCAACAAGGGCTTTTTTTCAGTACTTAATTAGTTTTAATACTTTAATTTCCATGCCAACATACGACTTTTTTAATATTTATGAAAGAAGTCTTTTATGCTCACCAAAGCTGCATTTATTTGATCTTTTGTTTTGTGTTATTGCAATTTAAAGTTTTCTATTTTAATATATTGTAAAATGTAATTTATTCCTGTGATGGCAAAGCGGAATTTTCAGCAGCCATTACTCAAGTCTTCAGAAATGGAAATAGAACTTTTTAAAAGCATTTGTAACATTATAAATGTCTTTATTGACACTTTTACTCATTTCAATGCATCCTTGCTGAATAAAAGTATTAATTTCTTTCTTACGAAAGAGCGGAACAGTAAACTGAACGGTAGTGTGTGTGTGTGTACTGTGTATAAAAAAATTTTCCCCCCAAAAAATATTATTAAATACTTTAATTCTCACTTCAGTAACCTGAACAGAACCAGAGACAGAACTGAGCTTTGAATATTAGGTAGGAGTAATTTATGTTGTGTTTGTTCATTAGGTGTTGGCACTGTTTGAGGATGGGGAGGAGTCGACCACAGCTTTCGTGGAGCCTATTGTCATCCTGCTCATTCTGGTGGCCAACGCAGTCATTGGAGTCTGGCAGGTGGGTGCGTGTAGGCAGAGAAACTGATGGACCTCAAAGAAATTCTTCTCAAAGAGTAATGTCAGAACAGCGAGTCTGCTTGATGTCTCACTGTGTTTAGCATAAGATATGCTACAACTACTACTAAGGTCTAATGTTCCAAAACATGAGAGATGATTATCAGGTGTTCATATTAGTTTATTAGTGTGTACATATGGATCTGTGACATGTAATTTACATTTATTCCACAATGGCAGGACACAGCAATGGACAGCATTGACAGAGATAAATCTCTTTACTGCTGTCTCCTGCTATTGTTAACCTGCCCCCCTTTTGAAAAAAAATATATCACATATCCAAACTGAAATATATACAGTTCATGAAGCCCTTGTACTACAAGTATAAGTGTGAAAGCAGACAGCATCAAGTCAGAATTAATTATTGTCTTAAAAATAAAAACTTAGAAAGGGCTTAAATGTTTTCTGAAATTACTAGAAGTTTCTTTGTTGGAATTGTCTTTATGGGAAATAAATATGAAACTGGTCTTGTTGCAGCCTAGTAAAACAATGCATCCTGATCATTCTAATACCAAGATAACTAAAATTTAGAGTTTTTTTAAATATTTTTTTCATGTAATTTAATTTAGAGAAGACTCTAAAATGCTAAATGATGTTTATTCAAATCTTTTAAGCATCCATTCAGTCTATTGATACAGTCTCTTCCATTCAGTTCCAGTCTCCCCTGCACACATATACACCTCTCCGACCAAGATATGGATCTTATTATTATTCTTTTGTCTTTGTTGTATTTAGTTATGACTTTCTATTCATAAATCCATTATTTCTTTGACCAAGCTTGTCACTTCACCACCTTTGGCTTTGTATCAAATGCCCTTCTTAAGATAAAGGAAACATTCCAAAGATCTTTATTTTTCAAAATTAGTCATAAAACGTAATTGATCCTGGTAACAGGTGCATAAGGGCTAGCAGCATGTTAGCTTATTACAGCATTAAAACATAACAATTTATTAGATTACAACCATATTTTTGCACCAAACTCACTTTATAACATCAGTCGAGTGTTAGAAATAACTTTCTGTGATCCCATGTGGCTTATTACAAAATGAGGCAGAAAATTTATTATTTTATAGTATTCTGTACTGTGATAAAGGTTATGTTGGATAGCATTGCATTATAAATATACATTCTTATGAATATACCCATCTGTCGAAATTTTGTCTGATATTGAATTCTGCGGCTTGCATCCGATATGATGGACAATGGTTTATTTTTTAATTTGTATATCTTTTTTATTATTATAATTTTTTGGTTGTTTACAAATTCTATTATAGTAATAATTTTACAAATTGTAATATTATATATATTTTTACTTCAAATTTTTTTTGCCTTCCTATCAGAACATTATCACATTGTACTGCAGACATAGGCGCCGATACCGTCGGTGCTCCGGGGCTCGAGCACCCACGGAAAATACCAAGCACCCACGTGTGTGCCAGACTGCCAGTAGGCTACATTCATTTAAAATTAAACATTGCAGTTGGTGCTATGTGAAGCGTCTGTCACATTGTGATTGGTTATGTCGCTGTCAGTCGCCTGCTCCATATCCTATCCACCAATCACAGCGTTTCTCGGATGAAAACGCCTCTGATCGCGGTTACGTGTCAGTTAAACTTTTGATCTCCAATCCTGTCTGTATGTATTTGTGAGAAGTGGCGCTGTCCTGAGCTATGGTCCTGAGTTGAAAGATAGCCTACTTTACGGCTTTATTATGAAGTAAATGGGTGTGTGCGTTCGTGTCTGCAGCTGTCCATTTCCTAAAAGGGGTCGCACACCGGACGAGAAGTGCAGCGCCGCGTAGTGCCATGTCTTTTAAAATTCGAACACATCATTCTCTATGAGTGTAACTTACACACACTGGCGGCGCCCAGCTACGGCTATAGGACCTTGTTCAAAATCCTGCCGTGCCACAGAGCGCGATTTACATAGTTTTATATTAAATTTACATTTATTTGTCTCAAATCGTCGTTAATGTACTGACTTCAACCTGTGCTGCAATATACATTTATTTTACATTCATTTACAGAAATCAGCTGCTTGAATGAAAATTGCTGATGTTTTCGGATTTTCAGGTGATATTCTCAATACATTCAGTTAACAGACCCGCCGGTTGTGTTTAATTGTACAGTACAATCGTAAGATAGTAGCCTACAGACATTATCTTAATTCCATAATGTCCTTAAACATATCATTACAATATTGCTGGCCATAAACTGACAAAGTGCGCGTACGGTGTGCGATAGGCTACCTCGAGTTGTCATTGACGCAGCGCTACGCTTCTCGTTCGGTTCTGAAATGCAAACATTTTTTGAATAGGCCTAACGTTACTTTTTTTTTTTTTTTAAAGGGCGTGCGCCCATGAGCACCCACGGAGGAAAACATAAATCGGCGCCTATGACTGCAGAAGAGATAGATAACTTTTTATTTATGTTTTAAACCTGCCATTGAAAACAAGAGCAGGCGACTGTTGTTTTAGCCTAATCAGACCAATGAAATATGGGCTGTTACCAATGCGCTCCATGTGTATCCTTGCTGATACTATTGTGGTTTGTTGTATGGTCTCAGGAGCGAAATGCAGAGAGCGCCATCGAGGCTCTGAAGGAGTACGAGCCAGAGATGGGCAAAGTTTACCGCATCAACCGTACGGCCGTCCAGAGGATCAAAGCTCGCGACATTGTGCCTGGAGATATCGTGGAGGTTTCTGGTAAGTTTCGGCCTCTCCCTCTCCATTTGATAATACGCCATCTGTTCTCAGTCTCTTCCTTTGTGTAATGAGAAGCAGAGATGATGTTTGTGGAACAATACACATACTTCACCACATCCCCCGTCTTGAGTCCTGTGGACATTTTGAGGTTTCTTCTGTCAATTTACCCACGTGGTCTGACAAAATACGCAGTGGAGTTTTTTTTTCTTCTTCTTCCAGTCATCACCACCTCTCACTGTACCCAAAACACACAAACACAGGCTGTCATTTTCCCCAGTCTTCCCATTGGCTTGTGTGGTTGCCCAGAACTCTTTGCCCTGAACGGGAGCCCTTCAGGGTTTCTATGTGTGTGTGTATGTGTGTGTGTGTGTTTGTGTTTGTTTGTTTGGGCTCCTTGCCATAAACTTGAAAGAAGAGCAGGAATATCCCAGACTGTATTACGTAAGTGGCTTTCCTGTGAGTATGAGGGTGCCAAGCAGAGACATGCAGGAAAACATCTGTGTGTGTGCGTGCACGTATTCTGTTCATAGTGCAAAGCTGAAAGGTGACTATAGTGCTCAGTCTTTTTCTCTCTCTTACCTCTTGTTGAAGATGTGGCCTTCCTTTTGTTTCCATACTGTCAGTCCCACCATTCTCCACCTTCATGTGACTGCAGTGACTCCCTCACACATACATATGTGACCACTCTAAATTGGGGATCCTGCCAGTGTATATGTAGATGCTGAGATCAAAGTAGACCTGTTGTCTATTTGTTATGGCTTGACCATATCTGTGCATCACACGCGTACAAATAAATTTGCTAGTCTTGGCTTCAAAGTAATCAGTGTTTGCTTCTTTAAAACCCTGCATGCTAATGATCTCCAGTCTGCATCAGCCAAGTGTGGAGGAGAGGAGATGACAAAGAGGGATGATCAACTGCTTTTCACTATTACAGTAAAATTAAAAGAAAGATCAGACTAATAATCCCTGTGTTATACCACAAGATTTTCCAATTCATGTTTAAGAGCAGCCGCATTCATTCAGAAACATGGATGCAGCCACATCGCTTCGTTTGCTTGTGAATGGAGGTGAAAGAGAGAGAGTCAAAGATGAGACTGGCGTGGGTGTTGAAGGGAACGAGAGTACGGAGAGATACAGAATGTGTGAGGGAGACAGAGAGCGCGAAAGCATAAAAGACAGATGAGCGGGAGGGAGCAATAAATGCGGGGAGATGCAGAGAGAGAGAGACAAGTGGAATTGAAGAGATAGGAATGAGATGTGGGTTGCATTACCTGTCTTAGCACGGTGGTAACAGGCGTCTCTTTGTTCATTTGCACTGTTTGGTCTTATGCCTTGACAAGCCCGCATTCCAGCGGTCGGATTCTCCTCTCTGCACACATACATGCGCTCACACTGTCAGGCTTCACCCTCTGACTCCTATTTGGCATGTCACCATGGGAACAAGTCCCAGAGTCCCTCCCATGTCAAGGTCAAACTGACAGACATGTACAGTAAAGTAACAAGCGTCACTGTCAGTCCAGATGTTTCCAGCATCAAGTTTCTGTCCTTCCTGAAAGCCAAGAATGTACCACAAAACCACACATTATTGATGTTTAATATACAGAATTTAATAAACAGGATTTAGGACCAATGAGATGTAACTGTGGACAGAGATAAGATAACTAGCAAACGCAACTGAAATAGAACAAAAAAGAGGCCGACAGTTGGTTTGACCCTGGAAAGGACAGTAGATTTTCATGTAAGAAACGACAATTATTATTATTATTATTATTATTCTGTTGAAAAACAATATATGTATAATGGCTTTATATATCCTTCACAAGGGGATCATTATATCTGGGGATCATGGCATTAAAAATGTCCCTGTTCTAGAACATTTTGAACAAACTCTTTTCATTTTTGTTGCTATATAGTTAAACATCATGGCTGGATTGATTGATATTTTTAGCTTGCGAGTGAGATTTTTGGCATTTTCCTCTTCCTGAAGCCTTGAGCACTTCCCAGCCTGCAAGCTGAACAAAATCGAAACAAGGTGAATAGGTCCAAGGGGAGAAGAGAAGAGGTGTTTCCACTCCAGAGGTCTGTGAGGGTGGAAATGGCTGGCACTCTATGTATCTTCTGCACTTTGTCATAATGGGCAATAGGGGAAAGGGAGATGGCTCTGAGGTTCAAGATTCATCCACATTTTTATAGCTATGAGAATCCACTAACGAGGTGCAGACACATTCACACACATGCTGAGCTGCTTGTGCTGAGTTCATTGGTTGTAGTCGTAGAATTTAACAAGTCCTGTTCAGTAAGTGGGAAGCACTGGCAGGACAGAGGTGTTGACAGCTGCATCTGCTGATATATTTCTCACTTTCTGTCTAACCCGACTGCAACAATGACATAATCTTGTTGCTAAGCACTATCAAACATGTATAAACAAATACACAACAACCCCTACCTAAAAACTCCACTTTCTCCAGAGGTTGTATGAAAATTATACATTGGAAAAAGGCACTTGTGAGAACTATAATCTATAAATTGGCAACTACGGCCAAAAAAAATGGCAACCAAAAATATGACCCACAACATCTGTTCACCTGTCCTCGCAGCAAAGTTCTTTCTTGTACCCGCCATTCGTGAGTGGCAATTCCATCGGAACTTTTGTTGTGGACCACCACCAATAGAGTTGGAGGTCGGAAAACAGTTTAGCCATTTTTTTGCATGCATGCATGAGTAATATAGATATTCATAGATTATTTACACTTTTATTTCCAGTCAACCCAGTATTGTGCCAGCATTATGGTTGCAGTAATCACAATATCCGAAGTGGAACTTTCCCTCGGCTGTTTCGGAGATTCAAAAATAACATTCTCACTCAATTATAATATCCGATGAACCAGAATGGGGCTTTACAGAATGCCTGGAGATTTTGAAGGAACTCAGTTGTTCTTTTACTCCCTTTGGGATGAGTAACAGTGAAGCATCCACTCTGTGTTTTAAAAGGAATTCACTTTAGCCTGATCATCTTTTAGTCATACCCACAGAATTTTGGACCTTTATGATCAGCATTCGCAAACATCTTGAACTCATCATCCTCTGTTATTACACTGTCCCACATTTACAAATAACCATGCGTCACCCGTTCTAATCAGGTTTATGCCCGATGTCCGTGGCGGCCTGTTTCCTGCTATCAAATGCTTGCCATCTACTGTCATAATGTCTGTGTATATTTAGCTCGCTTTGCATTGTTCTGGCTTGGTATGGCGAAAAGCTGTTCGCATTAGCATTTAGATGGGTTCAGTACCCATTCGCAGTGTGACTGAGTGGGTGGGAGACACTGCTGAGGGGGGAGAGAGGGAGTGATAAAATCCAAGAATGAGAAAAGAAAGGTCCGTCGTTCTGGGAGCATAAACAGTTTCCCGCCCACTGTGCCCTCTCTATCCCCTCTCCCACACAGAACAGCCCCTGATGAGGGTGTTGTCTCCCTCCTCAGAGACCCCCAGGCTGATGTGAGCCATTCCTGTGACGTGGGAGGAAGAGAGACTGTTCGGCTGAGAAATTGTGTCCAGAGGGTTGGAGCAGAAAAAAATAAAAAATGGAAATAGGGTGAAGATATATTTTACTGTTCATGATAGTATTATGCAAGATCACTTGACTCTGACTAACAAAACATTTTGTCGTTCAATTTGTCGATATCCCAAACCTCTTTTAGAGTTTCTACACTGTCCAGGCCGTCATCCACTGTCTGTCTAGCAGTGTGTAAAAGACTAATGGGAAGTGTGGCTGCAGGTTTAAATAGAGTATAATTATGGCACTTAAGGGTCTCTAATTGCTTTAAAATCCCTGTTAAGTGCCCCTGCAGCCTGTCCTGGTCCAGGAGCTAGGCTATATGACATGGGGATGGGTTAATTTACACCCATTTGCAGGGTTATAGGTAGACATGGAAACTGCACACTATTTTCTTTAGTTTCTGTAAAATGGTTTTGAACATAGAAACATGTTATTGATGAAAAAAAGTATAAACAGTACACTACTGTTCAAAAGTTTGGAGTAAGTTTTTTAAAAAGATATGAATACTTTTATTGTATTAAAGGACACATTAAATTGATCAAATGAGACAGTAAAAACTTTTATAATGTTACAAAGGACTTCTATTTTATTTACCCTGGGATACATCTTGGGATACACTTTTTTCTATTCCTTCTAAAGAAAATGTATCTCAGTTTGAACGAAAATATTAAACAACAACTTTTTACAAAATTGATAATATGAAATGTTTCTTGAGCAGCAAATCAGCATATAAGAATGATTTCTGAAGGATCATGTGACACTGAGGACTGGAGTAAGGTAAAATATGTGTTGCTTAAAGCCTAATTGGTTGCAAGGAATCACAAATCCCAGTTGAAAACGACACATATTGACTGATTCTGTTTCATCCAACTGGCTAGGTTTTTTTTCTTTTGTATTAGAAGCATGAACCGAATATTGATCACTCTGTGTGCTCTCATCAACTGGGTATCGAACGGTGTTCCAGTGTGTCTGCAGTTAGTCTTCAAGGTGGTGTTTCTCTCTCTTGCTCTCTCTTTCTTTTTGTTTCAGTCACTTTTTCACTTTGCTTCAGGCTTTGTGTCCTAGTAGCTTCGATCTGTTGTAATTAAGTGTTTACCTGGAAAACAAGAGGTCAAGAACAGCCTTGAATGATGGCTGTGCAGTGGCCTGTCTTATATCCTGTTTATGATTGCAGTTATGACCCCTCAGGCATATGTCCTACACACTTTTTTCAATCTGTCTTGCATTCATCAGTAACGTAGGAGTGTCTTTGCCTGCCTTTTGATGAAGTAATTCTCAACCCATTTTGTTTTCTAGTTGGGGATAAAGTGCCAGCAGATATTAGGATCACATCAATCAAATCCACCACCCTTAGAGTGGACCAGTCCATTCTCACAGGTACTGTGGACGTCTGAGATAAACAGCGTTTGTCACTGCCCAATTCCCAGTATTGCTTTATTTAAAACGTTCTGTGTGTTCTTTAGGTGAATCTGTATCTATTATCAAACACACTGATCCCGTGCCAGATCCTCGAGCTGTCAATCAAGACAAAAAGAACATGCTGTTTTCTGTAAGCACTTCACTTCCTGTTTTGAGAGAGGAACTTCTCATGTGCATATAATAAGCAGTATATTTGCATATAAGCAGTAAGTTGCCAACCCACGGCATAGAATTTTTAGTCTTCTTTCTTTGTGTCTTTTTTTATTCTGTCCTGTTTTTTTGTATCTCTAGTTTGGAGGATGTCATTAGACTGTAGGATATAATAAGACTTAAGTATTCTGTTCGTGCACTCAGTCTAAACACACTCTTCATGTCTGCATTCAATTGCAGTCATTCAGATACTCTAAGTAGGCACGCATTTGACCGCTCTCAATCCAGTTATATTGCGTTAATATCATCTGGGGATAAGGAACACCTCAGGTGACGTTATTTGCCTACTGAGTGATAGTATAACGTCAGAGTTAATGCAGTCTCCCTGTTTTCTTCTTTAGTCATTTAAAATAAACTGTATATGTGCTTTTATAGTCCAGCTTAATGCATTTTCCAACACATTGTGGTAATGAAAGATGTAGTTTTCTATCTGGGGAAAATGTCTCTAATGAGATTATAGCTAACTCTACACAAGTCAATGATTTTTCCAAGCTACGTTTTATAAAATTATATGGGACTGAGGAACATCTGATGCTGTTGTTTCCAAGTCTGCAAAAGTGTAAATTTAGATTTGAAAGGTCTTTGGTGGCTTTGTTTCATTTAGGTGTATATGTGTATGTGCTTAAATATGCCTGTTCTCATGTTTTCCAAAAGGGCACAAACATCGCTGCGGGTCGGGCCATCGGTGTTGTCATCTCCACCGGTGTTTCCACTGAAATCGGTAAGATCCGTAACCAGATGGCGTCAACTGAGCAGGAGAAAACTCCGCTGCAGCAGAAGCTAGATGAGTTCGGTCAACAGCTCTCGAAGGTCATCTCCCTCGTCTGCATCGCCGTCTGGGTCATTAACATCGGCCATTTCGCCGACCCGGTCCACGGCGGCTCATGGATCCGAGGTGCCATCTACTACTTCAAGATAGCTGTGGCCTTGGCAGTGGCTGCTATCCCGGAGGGTCTTCCAGCTGTCATCACCACCTGCCTGGCACTGGGAACCCGTCGTATGGCCAAGAAAAACGCCATTGTCCGTTCACTGCCCTCGGTGGAGACGCTGGGATGCACCTCCGTTATCTGCTCAGACAAGACTGGGACCCTGACAACCAACCAGATGTCTGTCTGCAGGGTGAGTGATGTGGCTGTTCGAGTCAGACGCAGAGATGGTGTCTCATTCAGCATCAGAACTGATGTCTGCGGGCAAATCTTGATTTTATGTCTGGGGTTATGACGGCTTCGTTTTTCATTCGCAGTCTTATGCTGACATATGGTCCTATGTGAGCTTTTTTCTTTTAATATATAACTTAAACAGCACAGATTTTGAACCTCTTTTTTTTTTGTACATTCACAAGAGGTGATTTATTGCTTGCTATAACCAGAGCCAGAACGTATTTCAAACTGTCATGAAGCTTGGCATTGGAGTTCTCCATAAAAATTGTGTTTTATTTTCAAATTCATAATAGATTCACCTGAGGAATACCCCTTAAAAAAGGGGGGGGGGACACTTGAGACCAGAGTGTGTCTTATGAATTCCTTTTTATCGTGTCTTGGAATTCTTTCTCACTGATTCCAGACCTATGTGTTAGCGCCATTGAAAGTGGTTTTAGGAGCTCTGGCAGGTGGGTTTCAAGCAGCAGCTCTCTCTGGCTGCCATATGGAAGACCATAGAAACACGAGGTATTTTAGTATTTTACTCAAACTGAATATTGCAATAAATATAGGGAGACATAACAGCCTCCTAAATGTCTACAAACTCTCAAGTCTCAGTTAAGCTCAAGTGCACAAAAGTAAAGCAATATCCTTCTAAAAGGTCTCAGCAATATTGCGGATAAACAAAATAATGTTACGTAAAATTAAATAATCAAAGTCAACTTGCACTGGATTTGCTGGTTTCGGCCTCATCATGACCTCATCTCCTAAATCAAACACATACGATTCACAACTACTTGCTAATGCACTCGTATTCATGTAAAGTAGCCTTGTTGACAAGTTTGGCTTGGTAAAGGTAGAACACAGATATTGTTCCTTCACTATCCTTAAATGGCTATATCGCTTCTTTATAGCAGAGAGAAACTGCTGCAGAAAAAGTAAGGTGCCATGCAAAATGTAACAAGTAATTGCATTACCCATCACAAATGTATTGGGGTAAAAAGTTAATTTACTTATTCAAAAATGTTCTCAAGTAGAGAGTAAAAGTTGCTAATATATTTGTTACTCAGTAAAATTACAAAGTAATTCAATTTACTCCAATACTTTACAAGCAGTTTGTATGCATTTGTATTCCCATTATGATATAATGTGTGAGTGAGTGTGTGAGACAAACAATGTAACCTGACTCACAGCACAACTAAAAAACGGCATGCATAAGTGCTTGTTCTTTTTTGTTTTAAAGTGTTGTAGCTGTATTTCAATGCCATCACTCTGGCCTAAAAGATGTTCATGTTATGTTCATTTTGTACTGTCCTAACAAAGGAGAGTTTGAACTTGCTACATCCTTTCGTCACCACCATTCTGGTGGTCCCTTTTATGTTGTTGCTTCCGGAGAGTCAGGAAGAGATGTTGAAGACATGCAGTGGAAAATCTTAAACTTGTACAGACAGGTTGGCAGGACATGATTGCAAAATCTTTTACATTATATTTTCCAACATAGACAGAGTTCAGGCCTGTATATATTTTTATATACTATATATATATATATATATATATTAGGGCTGGGAAAAGATTAATCGCGATTAATCGCATCCAAAATAAAAGTTTGTGTTTACATAACATATGTGTGTGCACTGTGTATAATTATTTTGTGTATATATATATAAATACACACACATGCATGTATATATTTAAGAAATATTTTCATGTATATACTGTATATATTTATTTATAATTTATATTATATATAAATATAAATATTTTATATATAAATAAATAAAAATTCTTATATGTATACATACATGTGTGTGTATTTATATATACATAATGATTATACACAGTGCACACACATATGTTATGTAAACACAAACTTTTATTTTGGATGCGATTAATCGCGATTAATCTTTTCCCAGCCCTAATATATATATATATATATATATATATATATATAGCTTTTTATAGTACCATTTTGTCCCTCCGTATTTCATGCCCATGTTATTTCAAAAGAAGAGAGCAGGAAAGGTTTGGAGGATGTATTCTTTGTTTTCTTTACACCATCTGTACCTCTACCACCCCTTTTATCCATTTATCAGCCTCCTTGCATCTCCCGCTTCCAGTTTTGTGACCTTTAGGATTTCAATAGGAAAATCATGATTACAATATTAAAGTCATATCACATCTTTTTTTCTCTTCTGTGTTACTGCACTGTGCACTCATTTGTATTAAAGCGGGCCCTAACATTTCCATTGTGAGCTCCTCCCTAGTTTTCAGTGTTTACAAAGGAAGCCTATGTTATATGTTATATTCTTTGTTGCAAAGCCCCACAGGACATGTGAACGTCCATCTGTGTGTGTCTGCCCAAGGTCTCTCCTGTGTTTGACAGCAGGGTGTTCCCTCTGTTCAGAAACAGCTTAATTCCCTGCAAGTGCCGGGGACCTTCCGGATAGAGTCCCACTGCGCTGTGGTAAATATTTACTCACTCCGCGCACTGATCCCAGACCTGCAACGATCAGAGCTCAAACATTAAGGGCGAGCACTGTAGTCCAACACCACGACATTCACTTTACCAGCTTCAACAGTGATGAGTGTTTCCTGGATGCATATTAAACCTAGTATCAATCTAATACATCCTGTTCAAGGGGATCCTCAATGAAAACACTTTTTAAATTAAGAAGGTACATCTGTATCTTGGAAACTAAAACTCCTTTCAGGCTTACAGTTATGTAATAGACTTTCAAATCCAGCAGACAAAATGATCAAAAAAGCCATAATATACTTGTGTAATATATTTGTGGAAACCGTGATATATTTTTTTAAGCATGCACAACTTCAAAAGAACAGTCTTTATTTAAATCTAATTATTTGTAACAATGAAAAGTCCTTTTTCAGTATTAATTTCCTTTAAAAAAAAGTATGTGTGTGATATTTGTAAGATTAAGATTTTTTTTTTGTGCAAGAAATCCATGAAAATCTTTAAAAATCCTATAAGTTTCAGAACTCAAAACTTCCTTGTTAGTCTAAAAACAGCTTTTATTGAAACCAAGGTCCCAAAATGACTTGTTTTAGATTTTGTCTCAGTATGACATCATAGCTTGATGAAAGACCGCCTCTGCATAAAAAAACCCGACTACTACTACATCATTGCCTCTTTAGCCCCACTCACCGATTCACACATCATGTAGTAGTACAGCAACAAAACCATAGAGATGTCTCTGAGGATTACAAGATGTTTTGAACTGCTTTGCCTTCCTTGTGATCCTAACATCAAAAAAGCATGGATGAACTTTATTTTTTAAAGAAGTTCCAAATCGTGTCAGTAAGACATAGCTCATGTTCGTTTCATTTTACCGCAAATTTGTTTTTAAGCAAGACACAGTTCAGGCTTTTCAGAGAGACAAAAAAAAAAAATGATGCAGTGCAGACTATATTGAATCTTGCAACACACAAATGTGAGTGACAATATTTGTACCATGTGTCATTATTGCTTGGCCTATTACAGATTGTTTGATATATACTCACTTTACTTTCACTGAAAATGGTGAACGATGAATATAAGAACAAGAAACACCGTAAGTTCTCCTGTCAACTATAACTGTGGTAACTCCAAGTTCTTTATTTGCTATAAAGCATATTTAATACGCATAAATGTTTCACGGCTGGCAAATATATATCAACCATGTAACGAGATGAACACCTTTCTGTCTTTGTTTCAACGCTAATATAATATAATGAAATGCAACATAAAGATGATTAATTGCAGCGCTGTCGCAGAGTGGAGTATCCTGTGTATTTGAGGTGTAGGTTTGTTGTCTTTCTAATTCGGGATCAGACTGTCTCAAATAAGTATGGCTGAATTTAACCGGTTGCTATTTTTCAACATTGGACGTTTTCAAACCAATTCCAAACGTGTAATTGCGGGGAACTTGAAAATAATTTTAATATGCAAAACTGTTACCCAATCATAGCAAGGAGCGTTTACTTCCAAGTTTTGAATGTGGCAAGCCCATCAAAACGGAGTGTTTCAAAGAGAAGCTCAAAATCAGCATAGGAAATAGCCTATTACTTTTAAATTAGGATGTTTTTATGTAAAATGCAGAACATTTTATTTTAAAAATGCAGTTCATGACCCTTTTATTCAGCAGGGAAGTATTCAATAAATGCTAAATAAACCCCATTCACTTTTTTATTATGCTGTTAATATATGTAGATAAATATTAATGGATTTGTATAGAACTATATATATATATATATATATATATATATATATATATATATATATATATAAATTTTTTTACATGGATTTATTTCTCAACAACCTCTAGCTTCTCTTGTCAGCAGGATTACGGTGTGTTGGGCACTGGGCAGGCTGATTGTGACTTACTGTAGGTCACACACTACAGCTACATCTTGGCTTTGCCTGCTTTTAATCGTCCAGGATGGACTTTGTGTCTGATAGCCTTTTTTCTTCTCATCCTCTTGCCTTCATACCTTGGTCTTCAGCATCTTAAGCAGCAAGGGATTCCCGCCTGCAATCCTTCATTTGTGTGTGCTGTCATTTTTATGCTACTCACGCTCCTTGCGTCTGCTCGCGCTGCAGCACGATTCAAGAATGGATGCAGAGTCACAGGCACACGTGTTTAGAAAGCCTAATGCAGACTATTCACTGTAAAGTAATGTATTGTTGTACTAGGTGCCTTTTGTGTTAAATTTCTCTTTATTTTGAACACAGTAGTCCTTGTTTTGATTTTCCTTTTCCATTTAATATTAATTAAATTAGACATTACCGAATTTCATCACATATGAACATAGGAAAGAGAGAGACATATACAGGTGCTGGTCATATAATTAGAAAATCATCAAAAAAGTTGATTTATTTCAGTAATTCCATTCAAAAAGTGAGATTTTTATATTATATTCATTCATTACACACAGACTGATATATTTCAAATGTTTATTTCATTTAATTGTGATGATTGAAATTTACAACTAATGAAAATCCCAAATTCAGTATCTCCGAAAATTTGATTATTACTTAAGACCAATACAAAAACAGGATTTTTAGAAATGTTGGCCAACTGAAAAGTATGAACCTGAAAAGTATGAGCAAGTACAGCACTCAATACTTAGTTGGGGCTCCTTTTGCCTGATTACTGGCACTGTAGCAATGCAGCGTGGCATGGAATCGATCAGTCTGTGGCACTGCTCACGTGTTATGAGAGCCCAGGTTTCTCTGATAATGGCCTTCAGCTCTTCTGCATTGTTGGGTCTGGCGTATCGCATCTTCCTCTTCACAATACCCCATAGATTTTCTATAGCGTTAAGGTCAGGCGAGTTTGCTGGCCAATTAAGAACAGGGATACCATGGTCCTTAAACCAGGTACTGGTAGCTTTGGCACTGTGTGCTGGTGCCAAGTCCTGTTGGAAAATGAAATCTGCATCTCCATAAAGTTGGTCAGCAGCAGGAAGCATGAAGTGCTCTAAAACTTCCTGGTAGACGGCTGCATTGACCTTGGACTTCAGAAAACACAGTGGACCAACATCAGCAGATGACATGGCACCCCAAACCAATCACCGACTGTGGAAACTTTACACTGGACTTCAAGCAACGTGGATTCTGTGCCTCTTCACTCTTCCTCCAGACTCTGGGACCTTGATTTCCAAAGGAAATGCAAAATTTACTTTCATCAGAGAACATAACTTTGGACAAACTCAGCAGCAGTCCAGTCCTTTTTTTCTTTAGCCCAGACGAGACGCTTCTGACGCTGTGTCTTGTTCAAGAGTGGCTTGACACAAGGAATGCGACAGCTGAAACCCATGTCTTGCATACGTCTGTGCGTGGTGGTTCTTGCAGCACTGACTCCAGCTGCAGTCCTCTCTTTGTGAATCTCCCCCACATTTTTGAATGGGTTTTGTTTCACAATCCTCTCCAGGGTGCGGTTATCCCTATTGCTTGTACACTTTTTTTATACCACATCTTTTCCTTCCCTTCGCCTTTCTATTAATGTGCTTGGACACAGAGCTCTGTGAGCAGCCAGCTGTGAAAAATTAGCGCTGCAAAGGCGTGAACAGTTATTTTTGCGGCTGACCTTATTGCATATGCATTTGTGCCATTATTTAAGGACCCAAAAAAGCATGTCCTAAACCAGAAGCTAATTTGCTCTGCTCTTGGTAGATTACGTTGGTCATTATTGAAATTATCCAGCTGCGTCTGTTGATTAATTCTTTTTGCACAAAATATACTACATTTTTATTTACTCGATTCATAAAAAAAAGTTGAAATTCTTGAGGCAAAATCTTCTACTCAGCCGAATGGATTGTATATTGTATCATATTGTATTTTAAATCATGGTAATGACTCAACACTCAAAGAATGATTAAATTAAGTAACAAAGTCAGTATACATGGAGAGTATACTGGAGAGTATACTATATTTTGTGTCTTGCCCTCCTTGTGCAAGATGTCAATGGTCGTCTTTTGGACAGCTGTCAAGTCAGCAGTCTTCCCCATGATTGTGTAGCCTACAGAACTAGACTGAGACCATTTATAGGCCTTTGCAGGTGTTTTGAGTTAATTACCTGATTAGAGTGTGGCTCCAGGTGTCTTTAATATTGAACCTTTTCACAATATTCTAATTTTCTGAGATACTGATTTTGGGGTTTTCATTAGTTGTCAGTTATAATCATCAAACTTAAAAGGAATGAACATTTGAAATAAATCAGCCTGTGTGTAATGAATGTATGTATACAGGAATGTATAATACCCAATTTTTTTAAATGGAATTACTGAAATAAATCCACTTTTTGATGATATTCTAATTATATGACCAGCACCTGTACATTATATAAAAGTTCTGCAAACAAACCAAGGCCAATTTCAATTTAGAAGCAGAGTTAAATACAAATGTCTGTCTGATTGTTGCTTTTTTTTTTTACCAATATCATACTCCACAGTTGGTAACGGGCAACTATGTCAGCCTCAGCCTGAAACAGTGACAAAATTCATCACCTAAAGAGTCCCTTAAGAAAAGGAAGAAAAGACATTTCACATGCAAGACAGAATTTTAAAATTGAGCATGTGAAAATGTGTCCCAACTGGATTCAACATTCTGTTAAACCTCCTGTGCCTCGTAATGTTAAAGGGTTAGTTCACCCAAAAATGAAAATTAAGTCATTAATTACTCACCCCCATGCTGTACCAACCCCGTAAGACCTTCGTTCATCTTCGGAACACAAATGAAGATATTTTTGATTAAATATGAGAGGTGGATCACTGCTACATAGGCTGCCAGAGGGAATGAAACTTGACGGCCCAGAAAGTCATTAAAGAACATGTTTAAATATTCCATGTGCCTACAGTGGCTCAACTATAAGTCTATCAAGCGACGAGACTACTTTTTTCCCGAAAAAAAAAACATAATAACGACTTTATTCGACTATTCCTTTTCATTCCTTGTGGGCCTGAGACGAGAGTTCAAGAGATTTCCACGACGCATGCGCGAGAACTGAACAAGAAGTATTAGAAGAAGAACGTCCTCTTCTCAGTTCTCGCGCATGCGTCGTGGAAATCTCTTGAACTCTCGTCTCAGGCCCACAAGGAAGAAAAGGAATAGTCGAATAAAGTCGTTATTATGTTTTTTTTTTTCGGGAAAAAAGTATTCTCGTCGCTTGATAAACTTATAGTTGAGCCACTGTAGGCACATGGAATATTTAAACATTTTCTTTAATGACTTTCTGGGCCGTCAAGTTTCATTCCCTCTGGCAGCCTATGTAGCAGTGATCCACCTCTCAGATTTAATCAAAAATATCTTCATTTGTGTTCCGAAGATGAACGAAGGTCTTACGGGGTTGGTACAGCATGGGGGTGAGTAATTAATGACTTAATTTTCATTTTTGGGTGAACTAACCCTTTAAGTACTAAAAGCGTTCTGCTGAGAGGCTTATTATAGGGACAGACAAGATGCTTATCCTGGGTTTGGAATTAGTGCTGTCACTATGTCGCAGTGTTGTTCAGGATCGCCTAAGCCAATCAACCCACTGTGTGCCTTTTTGGAGTCCAGACATCATCCAAGTCACTGGCACTAATACGTAAGTCACTTTGGCTAAATCAGGCGGAAATACGGATGTCTAAAATAATTTTCCACTCCTGTGAAACTCATACACCCATACACACACATATCCTTATCAGAGGCTCATCATTGCATATCACTGCATGCTACCCTGTTCCCTGGGATCTGTTGCTATGACAACGTATCGCAACATGCAACACAATTCCTTGTCTGCCAAGTTATGGGATGGTTGTTGGTGTTTTTGGTGCAGATCTGATTTATAAATGACTGTAAACAAACAATGCAGGCTAGCAACAACCCTCATCATGACGTTTTTCATTTAGATTATTTTATGCTACTGATGCATCACTGCTACTTGTTGGTACAATTCAGTACATTGTGGGTGTCAGATCTTAATTACTGCTCACTGTGGGTGGGGGGGGGGGGGGGATTTTTGTGAAAGAAGTTAAGAGGTCAAAGAAAATCCATTCAGCAAGGATGCATTAAATTGATTGAAAGTTATAGTAAAAACATTTAGGGCCAGATTTACTAACAGCTTGCGCCAGCGTAAACCCTCTTTTGGCGTTAAAAAACCTACTGCCAGGATTTACTATAGACATGCAGTGAAAAATTAGCGCTGCAAAGGCGTGAACAGTTATTTTTGCGGCTGACCTTATTGCATATGCATTTGTGCCATTATTTAAGGACCCAAAAAAGCATGTCCTAAACCAGAAGCTAATTTGCTCTGCTCTTGGTAGATTACGTTGGTCATTATTGAAATTATCCAGCTGCGTCTGTTGATTAATTCTTTTTGCACAAAATATACTACATTTTTATTTACTCGATTCATAAAAAAAAGTTGAAATTCTTGAGGCAAAATCTTCTACACAGCCGAATGGATTGTATATTGTATCATATTGTATTTTAAATCATGGTAATGACTCAACACTCAAAGAATGATTAAATTAAGTAACAAAGTCAGTATACATGGAGAGTCTGGTTTATTTGTAGAACAGGATAAATTATAGTCATATAAATTCTTGTAGAGTTATTGGGGTGATATGGAGGCCTATAAATAGCTAAAGATGAACTTACAACCAAACAAAGATTTTTCACTAAATGAACATGTCAGAGACCAGCATTCCGAGGTCAAAGAGTACATTGTTTGTGATAGTGGGCAGGCAACTGGGTCTAATTTTCTTCTTTTCCCTCTTGCCCAGTTGACAATGTCTCTTTGCATGGTGTTTGACTGTGGAAATCGAGCAGCACAGATTCCTGTGTAGTTAAAGACCAGAGAAGTAGAACACAAAAATAGTGTTTACCAGAAAAGAGAACCTGCTGCTTTTGTAACTTGGGGTTAGAATCAGCTGGCCCACTGTTACAACAATCACATGCTGTAATGTTCCCAATAACGCATCTAATTATTTGCTCTTTTATGTTAGCTTTATGAAGTAAAAAATACTTGTGCTGTACCAATACCAGTAGTTGTTATGATAATGGTCATTACTTTATAAAGACATTTTTTTTTTTTGCCTGAGAAGACTGTTCTTTACAGCAGAGCAAGCTAACTCAATAATCCATTTATTTTAAGGGCTTAGGGGCATGATCCAGCCCTCTGATTGCTGCTGCCTGCTGCTCGCTTTGTGTTTTCCACACTTACGTTTTGTGTATTTGTGTCTGTTTCAAACAGGAAACAGGAGTTCTGTGGAACTCTGAAAGTTTTACAACTTAACTGCTCCATTAATTCTTTAATCAGACACATTTGAGTCTTGCTGTGAGTGAAGTCGCACCAAGAGAGGATGTTTTTCCCTCTGCGTGTTTGTACATTTGTGTACGTCTGAAACTGCCTTTCATATGATTTTCTTTTTATGGTATACCCATACATGGCTGCTTGGCAGTGATGTTTTAGCGATGTCTTAGTTTAGATGCTTCATTATTGAGCATAGTGCAGATATTGATAAGAATCTACTTCTGGTAGTTTTGTGTGTGTGTGTGTGTGTGTGTGTGTGTGTGTGTGTGTGTGTGTGTGTGTGTGTGTGTGTGTGTGTGTGTGTGTGTGTGTGTGTGTGTGTGTGTGTGTGTGTGTGTGTGTGTGTGTGTGTGTGTGTGTGTGTGTGTGTGTTTTAGTGTCCATGTAACTTGAGCTCGACCGCAGTGGCTTTTAATCATGATAAAACACATTTCAGCAAGTCCACCTGCATAGTCAACATTTACGGCACCTCGTAAGAGCAGGAGTCATTTTTACTCGTTCCCAGCGCGCACCTCCATTTCAGACCTGTCATCCGAACAGAAAGGTGGGGACTGCGATCAATGGTGTTCACCAAATTGGCTTTATGAGTTCCATTCCACCATCCACCTGTTTCATCTGCCACTACACCCACATACTGGAGGAAGGGGATAGTGAGAAAATAAGATCTCTCTTCTCTCTGCTGCAACACGCCCAGGGCTGCCACAGCTCCTGCTGGCTCGTTTCATTGTGATGAATGTCGTAGCAAAGACTCGATGTAAAAAAAAGAAAAAACATTTACCAGTACATTTACAAATACTAGAGCATTGCATAATGGGTTTGGCCGATTTGTCTGATGTTGTCAGGCTGAACTCATCTTCAGCTCATGTCGTTTAGCTTTTCTTAACACTTTTGTGATGTTGATTCCATAAATCAGAAACACTTTATTTGTTTCAGTAATGCAGTAGAATTTAGTATTGGTTGTGCAGTACGGCACCTGGAGTTAATTACAATAAAACTGGACAAATCTCTGCTGAAACAAGGGCAAAGTGATTTGTTTGCTGTTTTTCACTTCATTTGGTCCATTGAAAGCAGACATTTCAGTAGGAGGCAGTAGTTTATTGTAGTCTGTGTTTCTGTTACAAGTTGTGTTGAGTGTGTTGGTTCAGACAGGGAAGAGCTAATGCCAGGCCACTAAACACAGGAACCTACCCAGTGCATTATGACATCATTGCTCTGCCTCTGATTGGCCGGGGGATGAGGGAAACCCCAGAGCTGATTGGGTGGAGTCACAACTTTGTAACTATTTTCTGATGCCTTGGATAACTTATTTTCTAGTTCTTTTTTTTAACCATGTTTTCTTAGGCACAGTTGTGGAGTTTGTTTTTCCAACTTATTTAATTACAAGAACCACTTCTAAATGGTAAACGTATAAGCATTTAGAACTTTATGTGCCAGGATTTCCTCATGGAAAACCTGGGAATATCAGGGAATTTGAAAATGCACTTTTCCTGGCCTGCAGATTTTTTGGAAATTAATAAAACATTGAAGTCATGAAAGTTTCTATGGTGGACATATTTTGTAAGTCTCAACGATAAGATTTTTTTTCTTCTGGCAGCCCAATTGGCCAGTAGTTTTTATATTTAATATTATTATCATTATTATTATTATTATTATATTACAATTAAAATTTTGAAGTTCTTTTATTAAGCAAGGAAGCATTAAATTGATCAAAAGTTTCAAAAGTTTTTTCAAATAAATTATGTTCTTTCAGACTTTCTAATCATCAGAAAATCTTGAAAAACAATTCATCATTATATTTTTTTTATAATAAATGTTGCCTTGGTGAGCATAAGAGACTTTTTTTTGTAAATCATAAGTTTTCCCGACCCTAAACTTTGAATAGTAATGTATATATTTACAAAATGTTAAGTTTACTTTATAAAACTATGAATGTATAATTTATTTTTATTAATTATATATATATATATATATATATATATATATATATATATATATATATATATATATATATATATATATATATATATATATATATATATATCATATTTTTGACAGTGCAATCTCAGAAACAAAAATCCTAATCCAATAATCATGAACAACTGGAAAGAAGTCATACCCCTGATGTGCAGTATGTTTGGTTAATCTCCATGTTTCTCATGCTGTCTCTCTCCCCATCTCACTTCTGTCTCTCTTAGATGTTTGTGGTTAATAAGGCTGATGACACCAGCTGCTCCCTGCATGAGTTCACCATCACCGGCTCAACCTATGCTCCGGAGGGACAAGTGTAAGAGCACACACAAACAAACTCTGAGTCCTTGATCCTTCCCAAAACACCTTTTCATTTTTACCTCCTCCAAATAATCTAATACTCATTCTGGATACTTAGTTTGTATTTACATCCCTTTTTTGCAATAACTGTCTCCCCCTTAGGCTGAAAGCTGACAAGCCTGTGCAGTGTGGAGATTATGATGGTCTAGTGGAACTGGCTACAGTCTGCTCCCTGTGCAATGACTCTTCGCTGGACTATAATGAGGTCAGTGGTGTGTGCGTGGATCTTCTCCTGCATCCAAGCCTCAGATGCCATATTTACCCTTCTGAGTTTAACAAAATGAATCTTGGTCAGTGTTTTTGAGTCTGTCCTACTCTCATTGCTGAAGTGTTTTCTATTCACTTCAACTATTCACCCTGTGTTCTTTAGGGACAGACAGCTTTTTATTTTGCTAGTTTTGTGCATTTGGCTTGTATTTCTCACCTCTGTGCCATTGCCATGGTATCATGGTTACTGTTGCGTAATATCATAGCTTTTTTCCGTGGTTGTCGGGTAGGGTAAAGGACAGTGCAAGTTAGGACAAGCTGAAGATTTTTAAAGCGTGCTTTGTTGTAAAAGGCACCCAATCTAATGTTAAAGTTAAATGACAACACTAAATCAGCAATATCAAGCAAATATTTAAAAAAAGTTTTATTACTTTAATCTGACCATGTTTTTAATAGGATAAATAATCGCTAGTTGAGTAAATGTCATGCTTCACTACCACAGCACCCTGCTTCCTGGAATAATGCAAATATTTCAGGACAGAGTTGACCACCCATCCATAAAGTGAACTGTGAATCTAATAAACCATTATAATAGATGTTAACACAGGAGCCATGTGTTTGAATGAGGAGTATCAAATTTTAGCCTGGGATTTTCATAGAAACACTGTTAGGGCTATCACTAACGATTATTTTGGTAATGTGTTATCGATCGATTATTTTGACGATTAATCAGATATTTTTTGTAGTATTAAAAACAGACCTAAGCAAACAATAGTTTTTAAAATGACTTAAAATACAAATATTAACAATTATGTTAATAATTATTGTTTCAAATAAAGTATCAAAATCAAGTAATCATATTATAGTTTTATAGAAAAACACTGTTAAAATGCATAATAAATATACATAATATTGACAATCGACTTATGTACATCAGGAAATGTATAACAAATGCCTGCAGAGGGCACCCATGACCTGGTGTTGTTGCACTTTACAGTAGATCAAATCCTGGTCTAATATTGGCCAAACGATATTTAATTCAAATGTTAACTTAATCTTTAATATTTGGCAACTTCTTTAAAATAGAAATGCTACAGCAAACTCAGAGCAAGGGTTTAGACTTTTATTTTGAAATCGCAGTGAACATTTTGTATATTTAGAAACATACAGACTAATGATGTATTCTCTTTTGTTGGCATGGGTTTATAAATGATTCACCTTACAAATCTGATGAAATGGCGCACATTGCGTTCCCAGATGAACGTTATAAGCAACCAAAACTCGCAGCATATGCAGAGATAGAGTTTGAGACGCGCTTCACGTATGTAAATGATAACAGTTCATGTGGAGCAGCATCTGTCAACAAAGCCGCTCTGATACTTACTACAAGCATGTAAATAATTAAAGCACTCAATAGCATGGTCTATGCTGTAGTATGTTTTTTTAATGGTTTTAATACTTTGTGCAGCCTTAGAAATCAGTCTAATAATTCTTTTCATGGATTCTTTTCTGTGGAATGCGCAACTTCCGTGATTTTGCCGGTTACTCGAAACGGATAAATTACAATTGAGCATTATTTTTTAAATCGAGTACTCTAATTTAATCAAGGAATAGTGACAGCCCATGATCTTTAGGTGCAGCCATTACAGTTACAAACTGGATTCCAGGGTCATGGAAAACCTGGAAATATTATATACATTTAAAATTGTTATTTATACTCTTGGAAATGTAATAAAAAAATACAAATTCTTTTTACAATTGTACAATATACCACTATTTATAAATTAGTCAATTAGACATTTATATTGTTACAAAAGCTTTCCATTTTAAATAAATGCTGTTCTTTTTCCATCAAAGAAATCATGGTTTCCACAAAAATATTAAGAAGAACGGTTTTTAACATTGATAATAAGAAATCTTTCTTGAGAAGCAAATTATTAGATTAGAATAATTTCTGAAGAATCATGTGAGACTGAAGACTGTAATGATGCCAAAAATGTCACTTTGCCATCACAGGAATTTAATTATATTTGAATGAAAACATTTATTTTAAATTGTAATTATATTTCACTATATTATTGTTTTTTCTGTATTTTTGATCAAATAAATGCATCCTTGGCGAGCACAAGATACTTCTTTCAAAAACATTAAAACAGCTTTCAAGCCCCAAGATTTTGAACACTAGTGTACAATACATGGATTTTCTAAATTGATTTGTGTTGAATGTGTACAGTTTAACAGTTTAACCTAAGAATCAAAACCCAAACAGCCTTAGAAAACGATATTCCTTTTCATAAAAATAATATATCATCTAGTAATCAAGAATGACTGGGAAAGTCATGAAAATTAACTGGACAAAAATGTTAATAACCCTATGTAGAAATTATTTAAAATGTTATAATAGGACATGCTTTGTTGCTGCACTTGTACAGAGTTAGATGAAGTTGGATTTCTCTGTTACAGTACATACTCGCATGGTCCATTGCTTTCAGGTGACATTTAAAGTGCACAGTAACAATCATTTCTGAAGTGAGTGCATGACTCTAGTCTTGCATAATGAATATGCAAGTGCCATATACTTCATGTTGTTTGTGCTGATAGGGCACTGAATGTTTACACACTTTTGTGCTTATGCTGTCCCGCAGGCTAAAGGAGTGTACGAGAAAGTGGGCGAGGCCACGGAAACTGCGCTCACAACGCTGGTTGAGAAGATGAACGTGTTTAAAACGGATCTCTCTGGACTTAGCAAAGTGGACCGAGCTGCAGCTTGTAACCTGGTAAGAAGGGAGCCATGGTGTGCACCAGGAAATGAGACCGACTGCAATAACAGGAGAGTTAGTGATGAAAAAACGATAATTGGAGCGATAGATATTTGAAGCTTCAGAAGAAATATTAGAGCTCATAAAGTTTGGTCAGTGGTGCAAGACAGGGTATTTAAAAGAAATGAAGACATGGCCGTTCTTTTGAGTATCCTTGCAAGCACAGATAATGAAGTCTTAAATTAACGTAGAATTTTGAGAAAATGGGATGCGTGTCAGATCCGCATCATGTGTGGCAGGTCTTAAAGTGACAGCAGCCTAATAAACCTGCTCCACTTGTTGTACCTGCAATTGCCTTTCAGCCCACCGAAACGGGTGGGGCCGACAGCCTATTTAAGTCACGCTGAAAGCCATTTTCATCCGAATTTTTTGACTGAGTAGTGGCTGCGTCGACTCTCGTGTAGGCGCAGTAGCACAGCAAGCTATGCACTGCTCATTCCTGTTATCTCAGGGAACCAAGTTTACGCTAGTAATCAGAAAGTTCCCTTTCAATACGGTTCACTCGCATTGTGTCAGTTTCTTATTCTTATGGGGAATGCAGTTCAATAGTGCCGTGCTACTAGCGCAGTGAGTGTGGTGTCTGCTCATCCTCAGTGGAGGGGAGAACCGAGAGCGTTATAAAGCACCTTGGGCACATAGCCTTGTCCTGGTAGAAGGTGCCCTTGCCTCAGAGATCGTGTTCATGACCTCCTGGAAAGACATGATGGCTCCCATCGAGAGGCCATAGATGTTGGCTCTGCAACTCTGATTCGGGATGCCAAATTGACCCTCCCACCTGGGAAAGGAGGTCCCTCCCCACGGAATTGGCCATGGTGCTGCTGATAGCAGCTGAACCATCCCCAGGAACCACGGTTGGTTTTGCAAGAGTTCTCAAATCACTATTTTTATATCAGCGAATTTAATAAAATAATATAAAAAAAAGTTTCAACATTGTGATTCTATTTGTACACAGTTATAGGTATACATTCTTTCACAGACGTATTCGAGTTTAAACTCAATACACTTAAAAAACGTATTATTCAATGCATTAATTCTATATAGATTTAACGTTATATATTAAGGTGCTCAAACAAGTGGCAAAACATTTAAATATGTAGGCCTTATGTTACCATCGCAAACATTTTAAATTAAAACATACAATTGACAAAAACAGCTCTATCATACCTTTTCTTTTGCATTTAAATCTTTTTTTACAAGAAATATTGTGGGCCACAATTTAAGAACTTGTTTTTCCACCTCCACGAAGAGACGAGTTGGCTGCATCCATTATATCCCGTTGTTGAGGTACTGTGTAGTTTTCCTTGCTTTAATTACCCCGGGCTTAAAAGTTAAAAAGAAAATGACTGTGAAAAATATAAGTATACTTTAATTAAATGCGTTTATTTACTATATTTTCATGTCAATCCGTATTCAGTTTGACCACGAACCATGCGCTGTCACTTTATTTCAGCAGAAGAAATACACTCTGTGCGGAAACGATCTCTGCACTGTTGTATACGCACCGCACCTGGAACGCATCCAGTGTGAACAGCTCTAGCCTGTTAACATGGGTACGGAAAAAAATATGCACTGCAAACGGAGTGTGTGTGAAACAGGCGTTAGTGAAGCGGCTGGTGTAAACGCATGCATTGACTAGAGTTAGCCGTGTCGCAGCCATAACGCGCCACAGACGTGTGTAGTGTAAATAAGGGGTTACATTAACCCATACAATTTGTATTATGAATTTCCTGAACATTTTCCTGAACTAATCAGACACTTTATATGAACAAACTACTGATCTATAAAACACAATCAGAAAGAGCTATAATTTAAGTACACATATGAGGAATTTTTCTTCAGTGACAAATCTTTCATTGTTTTAGTTACACTTAAAAATTTAATATTATATTTTAAACGTATTTTAACGAGGAGGTAAGCTGCTTCTTCTTCATTCAAAGGGCAAATCACACAATAAAACACTTGATTACTGCCATTACTACTGTTAGCCTGGACAGACACTCTCCAAGCTCCTCTCCCCGGTATCAAAGCAATTTTTAATAAGCAGGTAAAATTTCCGACTTTAAACAAATACCAATTTAAATGCTTAGGATGTTTGCGTTGTAAGAATGTTCAGGGAGACTTTAAATTTAAAAATGGTGTCTCGTTAGGCAATGTTTTCTCAGTCAAATCATAAAATTTCCTATTGATTCAATAGAACACGTGAGCTCACTGGGGAATACCAATATATGATGTCATGAGCTATCCAGTCATTCTATATAGATCAGTGGGTGTGAATGATAGCAATTACAGAAAAATGTGCGATTAATTACAGAAAAATTTGCGATTTAATTAGGTTAGTTTTTTTATTTATTGACAGCACTAATATGTATATGTGTGCGCGTGTTTCTCTTGCATATAAACAAACTGATTTTCACTAAAACCCTGAAAACATAATGGGAAATGTCTCTAACACACAAACACTCACACAAGTTAATAAACTTTATGCATGCATGCCAATTGGTGTAAGTATGATGTGAAAGACCACTGGGACAAAATAAAACATTGGAACAGTGGACTAGTCTTGATCCCCTCTCCCTTTTCCCTACGGGGATCATTTTTCTCTGAAAGAGTGAAAGATCAGCTCCACTTTCTTTATTCTGCTGACCCCTGAATCTTTCTCCTCTCCAAAAAATAAGCGTAGTCACACAGACTCCCAGAGGAAAAGCATAATATTTAGATAACCTCTTCATACACTCGCCTGGTTATCTAAACTTTCCATTCTGATCCAAAACTTCACTGCCCTATGGAAACAAAAGAGAGACATTTCTTCTGTCTCTACATATTGGTGGTAAACTTTCAAAGATGTCAGATGGTTGGATGGGCGCATTAATTGATGTAATAGGGAGTTAGATGTGTGTTATTGTTTTTTTAAAGCTGTTGAGGATTGAGAACACAGGAAACCTGCTGAGGAATGACGTCGTGGTGTTCTCAGATAAGCTGGAAACGGGAGACACTGGTTTTCTCTCACACATGCATGCCTTATCTAAACATCTGTAGAATGACTGAGTAGATCATCTGATCCCAATATAAAACAGAGCCACAGACAGAGACAGCAAAAAAGTAGGTAGGTCAGTGTAAATACTCTCTGTTCTCATGTGATGGAGGTGGTTTCCACCTAGTGGCAGAATTATGCTCTTGCATCACTGAATGTTTCTCTTGCATGTTTTTTTTGTGGTTATATTATTTTATTTACTTATTTTCAAAAGTAAATATATAACAGAAAATGATGGGGGATGATCAATTTCTATTTTTTAGTAAAATATATTTTTATTTATGCTAGAAATAAGTACACTCCAATTGAAAAGTGTGGGGTCAGTAATATTTAAAAGAAAATATTCAGCAAGAACACATTAAATTGTGGAAAAGTGAAATTATTAATACGACATTAATACAACAGATTTCTATTTCAAATAAATGCTGTTCATTAGAACTTTCTATTTAACTTTCTATTCATCAAAGAATCTGCAAAAATGTATCATGGTTTCTACAAAAATATTAAGCAATTAAGAAATGTTTACTGGCAACCAAATCAGCATATTAGAATGATTTCTGAAAGATCATGTGACACTGAGAATTGAGAGTAATTGCAACTAAAAATTCAGCTTTTCCATCACAGGAATAAATTCAAATATATTAAAATAGAAAACTGTTTTTTGAATTGTACTATTATTTCACAATATTACAGTTTACTGTATTTTTATTAAATAAATGTGGCCTTTGTGAGTATAAGATACATCTTTTAAACACATTAAAATATCCTACCAACCTCAAAACTTTTGAATCCTTTTTCATTAAATGTTGTGTACTTTTTTTAAATAAAAAGTTATATGCAGGGATGCCCAATTGTTTAAGCTTGAGACTGGTTTCAAACCTATTTTTAAATTTTCTGTTGCTACTGTAATTAAAGTCTAAACACTTTTTGAGAAAACTACTGCAGTGTTGCATAAAATCTGTCAGTTACTGTGTATGAGACTCTTCTCCAACCACCTGGGCTTGACTGCTGACTACAAACAGTGATGTCTGAAGACTACCCTAGAAAACAGTTTAGAGAGAGAGTGGCATCTTACCCAACATACATGCACACTGATAGCAGAGAGTGTTTCACTTTTGTTTAATGTAACCTCTCTCATTCTCTCTTCATCTCTTTTTCTTTCCTTCTTCCCCCTAGATTATCAGAAAACTCATGCAGAAAAAATTCACACTGGAGTTTTCCAGAGACAGGAAGTCCATGTCTGTGTACTGCACTCCCAATGGCTCAAACTCTCAAAGCAAGATGTTTGTCAAGGTATTGCTAGCTTAAACTCATCCAAAACAGTGGCAGTGTTGGGGAAAATTACTTTTAAAAAAGCAATGCTTTACAATATTGCATTACTCCCTAAAAAGTAACTAATTGCATTACTTAGTTACTTTTTATGGAAAGTAATGCATTATATTATTTTTGTGTTACTTTCTTTCATCTGGGCTGGTCTTGCTTTTTGTGTTTTTAATAATAAAAAAAGGTTCTGTTTTTGGCAAATATAAAGGCCCTTTCGCACCAAAGGTGCAAATGCAAAAGGAAATGCAAATTCACGCCTGTAAAGTAGAGGGCGCTTCTCAAACAAACCTTTCAACTGTGCTGCCATTCTGGATTGGAGACAAATAGGATGCAGGAGAAGAAAGTTAAACACTCCTCAGCAGTAAAAAAAACACAATGTGATGTTTATCGGAAGTTAATTTTGCTTTAGTATAGTTGAATTGGATCATCGAAAGTCGGCAGCAAAGACTTTGTTTAAAAGTGAGATTAAATACATGAAGTAGGTTTGTTTTTTTGTATTTAACAATTGCAGATTTACTTAATATTCCGATTTTGTAATTCAATGTTTTTATTCATTTTGAGCAAAACTGAATGTTTTTGTGCAAGTGGGATGAATAAAGGATGCACACATTTAGTCTAGAACTACAATAAAGCACCAAAGTTACTTGAGTTACTTATTTGAAAATGTAACTCAAATATTTTGTTGTAGATTTAGAAGTAATGCATTACTTTAAAAAAAGTAATTTGATTACGTACATTGCTTAACCCCCAACACTGAACATCGGACATCTATAAATACCTTCAGTAAACTTTGCTATATGCATCACACCTGGTTCTCCTTTCATTCTTTCTGTATGTAGGGTGCTCCAGAGAGCGTGATTGACCGTTGTCAATTTGTGCGTGTTGGTAAAGACCGTGTCCCGTTGACCATGGCAGTGAAGGAGGAGCTGATGAGCACTATTAGAGACTGGGGGTCAGGCAGAGACACACTACGCTGCTTAGCTTTGGCCACACGAGACGCTCCTCCTTCTGATGACAAAATGGACCTGGAAAACGCTGTCAAGTTCTCAGAGTATGAGGTGAGAGTTTGGATGTTGTTTAAAATCTTTATACACATCTGTGCACTTGATGTTTTACCACAATAGTTTTTCACTAGGCATACTATAAAGACACAAAAAATATAACAGTTCCATTCCGTGGTTTCCGAGGTTTATTTTAAAGCAGGATAACAGAAGCACACTTCTCAAATAGAATTTTACAATTATGTATTAAAACAATTATTAACTACAATTTTGAATTAGTTATTATTATTATATTATAATTTATATCAGATTATATTTATTATTAACAAATAATAAAAACAAATGTCAGTTATTGAAGCAATATACACTGAATTTTTTTTTTCAAAAAAAAACATGGGTTTGTTTTTGCCCCATTTTTCATGAGCTGAATTCAAAGATCTAAGACTTTTTCTATGTACACAAAAAGGCCTATTTCTCTCAAATATTGTTCACAAATCTGTCTAAATCTGTTAGTGAGCACTTCTCCTTTGCCGAGATAATCCATCCTCCTCACAGGTGGGGCATATTGGCAGGACCTGAAATATGCTGCTTATACACCGATCCAGAGCATCCCAAACATGCTCAATGGGTGACATGTCCAATGACTATGCTGGCAGTTCAAGAACTGGGATGTTTTCAGCTTCCAGGAATTGTGTACAGATCCTTGCAACATGGGGCCGTGCATTATCATGCTGCAACATGAGGTGATGGTCGTGAATGAATGGCACAACAATGTGCCTCAGGATCTCGTCACGGTATCTCTGTGCATTCAAAGTGCCATCAATAAAATGCTCCTGTGTTTGTTGTCCATAACATATCCCTGCCCATACCATAACCCCACCGCCACCATGGGCCACTCGATCCACAACGTTTACATCAGCAAACCGCTCACCCACACGGCGCCATACACACTGTCGGCCAACTGCCCTGTACAGTGAAAACCTGGATTAATTCGTGAAGAGAACACCTCTCCAAAGTGCCAGACGCTATCGAATGTGAGCATTTGCCCACTCAAGTCGTTTACGACAACGAACTGCAGTCAGGTCGAGACCCTGATGAAGACGACGAGCATGCAGATGAGCTTCCCTGAGACGGTTTCTGATAGTTGGTGCAGAAATTCTTTGGTTATACAAACCGATTGTTGCAGCAGCTGTCCGGGTGGCTGGTCTCAGACAATCTTGGAGGTGAAGATGCTAGATGTAGAGGTCCTGGGCTGGTGTGGTTACACGGTCTGCGGTTGTAAGGTCGGTTGGATGTACTGCCATGTTCTCTGAAACGCCTTTGGAGATGGCTTATGGTAGAGAAACAAACATTCAATTCACGGGCAACAGTTCTGGTGGATACTCCTGCAGTCAGCATGCCAATTACACGCTCCCTCAAAGCTTGCGACATCTGTGGCATTGTGCTGTGTGATAAAACTGCACAATTTAGAGTGCCCTTTTATTGTGGCCAGCCTAAGGCACACCTGTGCAATAATCATGCTGTCTTAACAGCATCTTAATATGCCACACCTGTGAGGTGGATGGATTATCTCGGCAAATAATGCTCACTAACACAGATTTAGACAGATTTGAGAGAAATGGGCCTTTTGTGTACGTAGAAAAAGTCTTAGATCTTTGAGTTCAGCTCATGAAAAATGGGGGCAAAAACAAAAGTGTTGCGTTTATAATTTTGTTCATTGTTATACACACACACACACACACACACACACACATATATATATATATATATATATATATATATATATATATATATATATATATATATTAGAGGTGGGCATAGATTAATTTTTTTAATCTAGATTAATCTAGATTAACATTGAAATTAATCTAGATTAAAATGGCTCATTTGAATTCTCCCGAAGGCATTCAGAATATGTGTGCTACCCAAATAATGACTAAAAGTAAGTCTTTGTGAATAGTTCGCCTCGCGTAGGGCTGTGCATTTCTGCCAAAAATGCCATTCGACAATCGAGGAGCAAAAGTCGAATATCGTAAAAAAAAAAAAAACCCAATGACAGAAAGGGAGGCCAATTTCATCTTTAGCGATTTGTCATCAAACAAACTGTTTATTAATTGAACAAGTAACATGTTTTCGTCCTTTTTTAACATAGTAGGCTTGGAAGAAGAAAAAAAACAATACGCACGACAGTCCGTTTTTGCATCGCCAATGCTCGTTAGATCAAAAAATAATGTCATCATATGTCATAATGATTTTATGTGAACCTGCCTTGTTACTGCAATAGCCTCATTTTTAAACAAATTAGTTTCAATCAATGTAAACTATTCGTGTGATTATGCCACTGCGCAATACACGCGCAATACACACACATTACCGCGGGATGGCGGGTGTTCATTTCATAAACTGTGGACAATGGTAGCTTATTTAACCTGTTAACCAGTGCGCCGACGCTCTGAAGCGTTTTTTTTTTTTTGTTGCCTATAAATTAATGTATGTCCAAAAACCGGATAATGTCATACTTTTTATTAGTGCTATCGTGGCGTAATAATCTGTTTGGTTGTAAAATGTATTACCTGAATGAAATGAAATCGAATGTATCGTCCTGTGGAATCATTCATTCACAGACAGCATACGAAGATGTTCAACTAATAAAGATCTTGATCGCTGGCAAAAATATGATGCATTTGCAGATTTGCTTTCACTAGACTAGACTGTAGATCGGCCACTTCATCCAACGCTCTTGATGCTCTTAAATCTTCCTGTTTCGACTACGAGTGTTATTGAAAGCGCTTCAGACGATTCAGTACGCGAGGAACTGAACAGATCAACTGATTCGCGAACCGATTTAGACAGATCATCTGACAACTTATTTGATGAAGTCTTTGAACAGAATCGACTCACAAGAGTGATTCATTTGTAAATGAGCATCGCTCATGCCCATACAAAGGACACAGCGCGCTTGGAATAAACTCATTTAACAACGTATTGCATTAAAATAAAGTAACGAGAGGAACGTCGCCCAACGTAACATGTAGTAAAAGTATACACCTTGTGTCCCTGACAGGAAAATACCCTGCTGCGCGATCTGTGACAGTAGGCGCGGCGTCATATGTCAAATATAGGCTATACACATGGAATTGCGCGAAAATATAACGATATAACGAAATTCATTTTATGATCCCAACCCAACTTTGAGAATAGAATAACGGCGATATTTTTTTATCGCCCGATAAGAGTCTCACGTTAACGCAGCACGTTAACGCCGATAACGGCCCACCACTAATATATATATATATATATAACACACATATATACACACACACACAAATAAATAATATTTGTTTGTAGATTCCACTTCTTTTTGTGGTATTGCTTTTGTTCATACATTTTGCATGTGGATTAAGTCTCATGCCACTGTACATGTAAATTTATATTTCTTGGATTACATGCAAAATGTGTTCATCTGTTTAGTCAAATCTCACCTTCGTTGGCTGTGTGGGGATGTTGGATCCGCCCAGAAAGGAGGTGATTGGCTCAGTGGAGCTGTGCAGTAAGGCCGGTATACGTGTCATCATGATCACCGGGGACAACAAGGGCACCGCCGTGGCCATTTGCAGACGCATCGGCATTTTCAAAGAGGATGAAGACGTGGAAGGAAGAGCCTACACGGGTAGAGAGTTCGATGACCTGACTCCAGAGGCCCAGCGAGAGGCTGTGAAAAGGGCACGGTGCTTCGCCCGTGTTGAGCCTGCACACAAGTCAAAGATTGTTGCTTATCTACAGTCCTTTGATGAGATCACAGCGATGGTGAGATATAGTGGTTAGTGGCTGGTTTCACAAAAGGTCCTCAAAAAAAAACTGTTGAAACACCAAAAGAGAGTCCGAAATAAACATTAGCCAACCACCAAATGGTAGTAAAAATTGGCTTGAAAAATGTGAAAGTCAGTCATCAGTTGGTTACTTTAGGAGCTACAACATGAGCTACAACATAATAAATGTTTTAAATTGAATTGTAAGAACGATAGTCTGACCTTCCTGATGTACTGTAAGTTCACTTACATGGCTAGTACATTTTCTCAATTCACCCACCAATTAGCAGGTGTGGAAAAAGTTAATTTTAGGCCCTGCACTCAAACCTTTTTAATTCAAATTAACATGAGACCAGGAATTATTAGGCATTAACATTACATTTAATATTGTTGTAAAATCTAATTGCTATACATTTGGTTTGAGTAAAATAAAATGTTTCATTACCACCACCAATGTCACAGACTTGGGCTGTTAATACGATTAAAGGGGACAATCATACAATCTGGGATCATAAGAAGGATAAAGTCTCTGATTCTACTCTCCAGTCTCTTAGCAATAATATGCTGCATTACCTACTGTACATCTCTCAGAGACAGAGAGCCTTGTATTTTATGCTGATTTTCCCTGCTGGAGTTATGAGAGCATGTCTGTGCTCTTCCTGTTCACACGCTGTCGCCCCCAGCTTCAGCTCAGCATGTGTCTATTTGTCGTTTAGGGACTTGAGGTATTTCCCAGACATCAGTGTGCGTGACAGAGGCTGCTTTGCTTCTTTCAGAAGAAAAAAAGATTTCCTCATCCTCTACTTGACTCCTGTTTAATCCCCAGCTTGTAATATGCTTTTACCTAAGAGTGAATTAAATTTACCTTTTGATCATTAGTTCTGTCAGCTCAATGTGGATTAAATCTTTACTTTAATCCACTGTATAAACTAATAGACTTTAAATTGACCCTTTGATAAGCTCCACCCCCTTTTAGTTACTGTTGCCAACTCAGACAAGCTTTACTGAACATGCCATAGAAGTGAATTGGATGTTTCTAGAACAATGTGATTTTTCATTAAAATGAGTTCGTTATGTGGTAAACATTTTGTGAATATTATTTGTGTTTTCTGGAATGATGTCTGACATTTCAAACATTTTAATTTATTGTTCTTTAAATAGTTAAATTACATAGTAACACGTTCAATTCATAAATGAAATTGCTTCAATTTATCTTGGAGCAAATGTATGCTATTGTTCAAAAGTTTGGGGTTGGTAAAAAAAATTATGTTTTCGGAAGAAAATTCAATTATGCTCTGCAAGTTTGCATTTATTTGTTCAGAAAAACAATAATACTGTGAAATATGATTGCAATTTAAAATAGCTGTTTTCTATTTTAATGTATTTTAAAATGTAATTTATTCCTATGATGACAAAGCTGATTTTCAGCATCATTACTCCAGGCATCAGTGTCACGTGACCCTTCAGAAATCATTACAATTAGATTTTTTGCTCAAGAAACATTTCTTCTTCTTATTATTATTATTATCAATGTTGAAAATGCTTAATATATCTGTGGTTACCACGATGCATTATTTTCCACAAGATTCTTTGAAGAATATGAAGTAAAAAAAAAAACAGCATTTATTTGAATCTTTTTTTTATTTATTTTTATCATTTTATAAATGTTTTTACTGTTACTTTTGATTCATTTAATGCATCATTGCTGAATAAAATAATTTATTTATTTCTGATGTTATACATTTTCCTTCGGGAATGACGGCTGACACTTTGTTTAATCCTTAGCATGCAGATTTGTTTTAAGATTTGAAGAAAAAAAAATCCATGCATTCCTTGTATAGCTTTAACTGAATTTTACAGAAATGATCCAACACACTGAACTTTCGTAGAGGTGCATTAGAATAGAGAAAAGCTTATCTGATAATATGCCACGATTCAGTTTATCTAGCAGGTCAGTCACGGTTTATAAGTGGGGCTTAGGGCTTAACAAACGTTGTGTTGTGTGAAAAGCCCATGAGTATCCACTAACCCTTATCCTTCACTCTGTTCCTTCCTCCCATCTCACTCACAGACTGGAGATGGCGTGAATGATGCCCCTGCCTTAAAAAAGGCTGAAATTGGCATCGCCATGGGCTCAGGCACCGCTGTAGCCAAGTCAGCCTCCGAGATGGTGCTCTCTGATGATAACTTCTCCACCATTGTGGCCGCAGTGGAGGAGGGACGAGCCATCTACAACAACATGAAGCAGTTTATCCGTTACCTCATCTCCTCCAACGTGGGAGAGGTGGTGTGGTGAGTGGGAGCCTGATTTGTTTAGTGCTTCAGTATCCCAACCACATTTACACTCATGTGAGTTCCCTTTTTTCCCCCTCTCACAGTATATTCCTGACAGCAATTCTTGGCCTGCCTGAGGCTTTGATCCCTGTCCAGCTGTTGTGGGTGAACCTGGTAACGGATGGTCTGCCGGCCACTGCCCTGGGCTTCAATCCCCCTGACCTGGACATCATGGACAAGCCCCCCCGAAATCCTAAGGAGCCTCTTATCTCTGGCTGGCTCTTCTTCAGATACCTTGCCATCGGAGGTTAGCCCAATATCTCGGTTATTTCATAGAATCTAATATTATTGATTTTTTTTTTTTTTTGCCACATTAGTTCACCTACAGATCTTCCCTGAAAACTGTAAATCAGCTCTACACTGTAAAAGATAGAAAATGATGTTAACTGAAGTAATGTTAATATACCACATTATTACAATGTATTTTTTTAATTTATATTATACTGACAAGAACCTTAAAAACAATGGTGGTAAAGAGAAAGCCACATTATAAATCATAGTTTTTCCACTGAGATAAAAAGAAGATGCCACAAATACAAAACGGCATCATGGTCACAAACATGGCACTCAAATAATGCAATAAACATCATAAGAAAGCGTTATTGAAACCTTCAATGAAAACAGATAATTCTGGAATGTCAATTTACAGTTTTTCACTGTATATTATAGGATGACTTCAATTATTTCAGTTCCAAAAGCTTAAAAAGTATTTTATTGTAAAATGTCTCTTTAGATCTCTTACAGATTTCCACTGTACAGAGTAAGGGAACTTTCTATTAACCAATTAACAGGCATTTACTCTTGTTTTTCTAGGATATGTGGGTCTAGGCACTGTCAGTGCTGCTACCTGGTGGTATTTGTATGATGAGGAAGGGCCACAGGTGTCCTTTTATCAGCTGGTGAGTCAACAGTGAGACCATATACTGTACATTACGATTATCTTTGACCCCTTCAGAGTTCACAATGACTGCCATCAAAGGGTCAAATGATTTCCTGTCTTTATAAATGTTGCATCTGATATTATCAGATGTACTGAAACAGACCATTTTTGTATTATTAATAGCCACTGTGAAACCACTAAGAAAACAATCACTGGAAGATCACCATTTGAAATGTAGCTAAAGATCTTTAAGATGGCTAGTGGTGCTAATATTACTGTTTTTTTCTTCTAATTTTCTCATCTGTAGCGGCACTTCATGCAGTGTACAGAAGACAACCCCATGTTTGAGAGCATTAACTGTGAGGTCTTTGAGTCACGTTACCCCACCACCATGGCTCTCTCTGTGCTTGTTACCATAGAGATGTTCAACTCTCTTAACAGGTTAGATCTGCAGCCATGGTGATGGCATTGCATCAACTGTGTTCTTTCAATATGTCTAAGTAGTTTCTTTAAAGCACACATTAGATGTCTCATGAGCTCGGTTGAGTTATGCTGGGTCATTTTCTTAAAATAAATCTTTTTTGTTGTTATTGTTTTATATATTCTGTATGTTATTGTTGTCATTTTTGCTACTTCCATTCTTCTAACTTCAATAAAATATGAGTGGTGTAGACTGGTGGTTAAACATCTGGGCAGGTCCCTCAAAGGTAACAGGTTTAATCCCTTCAAGAGGTCATTTATTGTGGCCTTAATCAAGGCATTTACAGCCTGGTTGCTCAGCAGGACTGTTTCTCTATTAACTGCATTATGTCATTTTTTTTAATGTGAGCATAACCTAAATGACTACTTGGTCTCAGTCAGAGCCTTGGGTCTTAAATAACTTATTTATACAAACTCTTCTCTCATTCAGCCTGTCAGAGAATCAGTCTCTGCTGAGGATGCCACCTTGGGTGAATATATGGCTCCTGGGAGCCATAATCCTTTCCTTGTCTCTACACTTTCTCATCCTGTATGTGGAGCCTCTACCGGTGAGTCAAATATATTGGAAATATCTCTTTTTCTGTCACTATAGAGTTAGATTTAATATTTTATATAATGGTACAAATGATGGATTGAACCTCAAAAACACCTAGTGGAATAAACCTAAAAAAAAACTAAAGATTAATAGGAGATTTGAAGACTTGTGCATATTTAAGCATTTAAAGGGAATGTTCACCCACAAATGAGAATCATTAACTCATTTAAAAAATCATTAATCATTTACTACATTTATACTATAATTTCTAAATCTATTGTCAGCAAAAGAGAGGCTGCGGTTCTATGTCTATGTTCTATGGTTTAACTTTTGAAAGCAAAGAAATTAAGACAGCCAAAAACATTAGCAATGCAATTTTACTTTTGTACTGCAAAATAATAATTATTATTATTATTAAATACAATTTTTTTTACTCTATAGTTCAATAGTATTATAGTAATAATGTTTTTTATTTTTGTGATTTAATAAAATATTTTAATGTCATATATTTTAAAAACAGTAAAAGCAATAATAATAATTGTTATTGTTGTTGCTGTTAATAATAATAAATGAACTACTATTGGTAGTAGTTGTATTGTGTAGTCATATTAAATCAGTTCCAGAACAATTGAAGTAGAGATTTAAAAAATACAAATAAATAAAAATGTGGTGAGTTGTAAAACTGACTGTAAACAAAGTCCAATGTAGTGTAATGTAAGTATTTGAGTTTGGAAAAGTATCGGTGAATGTTTAATGCCGCAAAGACATGTTGATCACATGACTACTGTTAACTAATCAGTTGTCTTAATGAATGAAATTGCATGCATGTGTTGTTGAGTGTGTTGTGTTGTTCTCCCTGAGGAAGGCATGGGCCGAAACGCATTGGAGAGGTTTTTTTTAGATTGTTTTGTATGTAGCCATTTGATAATAAAGGCTTTTTAATTCAAAAGAGTGCCATGGTCATCCTAAAGTTTTCTTTGATAAAACTGACTGTAATTGCACATTTTAAAGCTGGGATATGCCCCCCGGGTCGCCTTTTTGGCACCTGTTTCACACCTGATGAGATTGCATCCCTGCATGTTATGTTTCTCATTTTGTCTTATCTTGTGTTTCCCAGCTGATCTTCCAGGTAACTCCACTGCATTATTCCCAATGGATTGTAGTCCTCAAGATCTCAATTCCTGTCATCCTATTGGATGAAGCACTCAAGTATATCTCCCGCCACCACTTAGAAGGTACAGCCTGTTTACAGGAACATGCTTCCCTCTTTTTGTGTGGCTAAAGTGTTGTTGCTGTCCTTGATATGACTGTTCATAATATTCCAGTCAATGCTTCTGTCTCTTTTTTATTGACTCTGTCATTTATTTTTGTTTCTTCTGATCTGTTTCTCCTCTGGCAGTTTAACTTTCTCCTCTCATCTTTAAAAAGGTATTTTCTTTAACTATGGCCTGTCCATTACAAAATCACCTTTATTCTTTTGGTCTTCATTTCATTTAGGCACTATAAAAATCTCTCTCTCTCTCTCTCTCTCTCTCTCTCTCTCATTTTTGGCCTTTTGCAGGTGAAGAAGAGGAAAGGTACAGGAAGAGTCGGCAGCTGAAATTCTAGGACAAATTCCTCCAGACACACAGGAACACACGCTCCCACCTGCCTATTTCCTCTGATCTTTTAAGACTGCACCCCATACGTACACATTCACACACACGTCATCAGACTCGTCATCATCAGTCCTCCCGTGTCTCCGCTGCATGTCCAGCCACCACTTAAACAAGCAGGGCTTGTAGTTTGTTACTGTGTGTGTGTGTGTGTGTGTGTGTGTGTGTTTATAAGAGAGCGAGATATTAGGTCTCTGTGTGTGTGCGTGCTTGTATGTGCATGGGCCTAACTCAATAATGTCGGTTGTGTGACTGTTTGTTTTCTTTATCTTGCTTTTTAGCTTTCAACACACTTTATGTACATAGTATGACAGTTACTGGTGCACTTGAGGGAACAGAAAGGGGGTTTGAGGTTAAGCATTTGGGTATTACGGGTTAAATTCACAGGGGGACGATGAATCATAATTTGGCCATAGAAAAACATTTCACTATAAACAATGAAAAGAGACTGAAATTGAAAAAGAGAGGATGAAGATGTCACCATGGGCGTCTTTTAACGTGTGAATGTTTGTTTGGACAGAATGGCCAGTTTCTTTAAGTGGTCAACTCCAGTTTCTCTTTTTCTCTCTCCTTTCTCTTCTTTACATACGGGGTTGCCACCTTCAGTGCTGAGAGGTCCTTCTCTTAGCTATACATTTCCTTTTAGATAACTGTTTACACAAGGCTAAACCTTATTGCACTTGAATGTGTAATAAAAGGCCCAGGAATTAATTTTAGCTGTAAAACATTTCAAAACAGTCCTTTTTTCTTCTTCTTTCATATTGTAAACAATATTCATATTCTTCCATTTGTAAACACGAATTGATGTATCCAGAGTTCTCCTCCTCTTCACCTCCTCTGTTCTGTAGAGTTTACTCCAGTTGAACACTAGTAACTATCTGCTGCAAGTAAATCCATCCAAACATGGAGCAGCCTGTCACATGCTGTAACTATTAATATCAATGGCAGGTTTTGAATATTCTGAAAGGGAAGAGGAGGAAAGGAAGGGATTTGTTCATTGACGTGAAGGGCAGACGAGGTCCGCAGCGTTGCTTGTTTAACATTATCTGACCCACTCCTACACAGAGACTCAAACACATTGCCCCCTCATTACGGAGTGAAGGGCTCTCACTTGAATGTACTTTCACTCGCTTCTTCCCTGTACCGTCTTATCCTAGTAAATCACAGTAATCACAGCTGTTTAACATCTGCAGGTCTTAGCTGCACCTTTTCATCCTTTAATACTGTATGCTGCCATATGGCTTTTTTCATTTGCTCTTGTTTTTCTATTTGGTTGAGTTTGAACTCGTCGTCATCATGAACAGAACATCATTTACGCAGTGGGTCTTACATGCTTACCGTACATGTCCGCATTACCGCTAGTGCTTTTCTTGCGATCTTGATGAATTCTGCTACTTTTTCTTTCTTTTGTTTTTAATAAAATAATAATAATGTATTTGACTGAAAAAACCCAGGTGGTTTAGTTTGTCAGTTTTGCTGTTAAGGGTATGATATGCCTTCATCGATCTTTTGGGAAATGCTGGTGTGCTGTTTTCAGACAAATTGGCAAACCTACTACGCCTGTGCCTGGTGTCATTATGCTTGCCATGGTAAAACCGCAGTGTGAAGACTCTGTGTCCGCTTGTTAGCTATGATGGCGTGAGTATCCTTTCGTCGCAGTCTAGAATCATCCGTTTTGCCAGTAATAAATGTGAGTGATAGAAATGCTATTTAAAACAGGCAAGCTCTGTGTCTCACACCTTTAGTTATTCCAATGGCAACATATTACCATATAACTTAAGGGTCAGCGTATTGACACGAGGCAGTAAGGCCGCTCATATTCATCACACTAGCATCTGCGCCAATAGAAAGTGTTGGCTTGTACAGCCTTGCTAATAACTACTGATCTCTTGAACTGTACAGAAGAAAAAAATGAAATACCTGATTGCATGGAACCTTGTTACTGTAATTAATAACCTATACAGTATATTTAATTTTTTAATAATGACTTAAATGAAACATCACCACCCGGAAAAAAACAGTCCAAAACTTTTTTTTTTTTCTCTGCATTCAAGTAACTGAAGATGGAGAATATTTTGTAGAATAGTAGAGTTTGTTTATTCATTGTTACAGTTTGTTTTTAAAGGTAGCAGGGGTTTGTGTCTTTTCAATTTAGCTTAAGAGTTGTAAAATAAAAATGAGAATTGTGCTATGATCATTTTTGCAACTATAAATGGGTTTGAATGTCTGAGGACTTTTAGTTTTTCTTTTTTGTCTGTTTGATTGTTCTGGTAAAGGAACATCTTGTGGTTTACACAGTGACGCCCAGTAGTCAATACTTGCTTATGAAGGGCTTGGTGTGGGTACATGTGCCTCCAGAGATATGAAATGTCTGTGTGTAATGCTGAAAGTTGGACGTCCACTTTGTAAACCTTTTTTAATTCTATTTACAAACCCCTTTTGTTGGTGCTTCTGCTACATACCGTTTTCATCAAACTGAATGTTTTCATTCTGAAACGTACTTGATTGTTTGTAACGAACACTTTCGAAAGGCTGACAATCAGAAAAGCAAACAAAAGATTGTAGTGACGTTTCCCTCCATTCGCTCTCGAGCACAGTGGTCCTGAGATGATCCGTTCGCTCTGGACAGCTGTCTTGTCTTTCTGCCTGCGCACAAACCGGCTGGAGCTTTGCACCCACTACTGAGAAAGAATTCTCTGTAAACGCCTTGGTAATATTAATTGTGGATACATAAATTTATATATATGAAAAGACATGTCAAATAAAGATTATTTATCTTATAATTTATTTCGACGCTGTTCTGCTTTCTTTTTTGCGCTTCCAGATCCCTTTACTGTATCTGCAGTCTGGATTTGTGGCTGCAATGAGTACTAGCTACCACCAGGTGACACTGTATTATCGTACTGGTCTATTGCTCCATTCAACAACACCTCACAGTCTCATTTGAACCCGTCTTTCTACACAGACACAGTGGGATTCTGAATGATATTAAAATTATTTAAATAATTTCAACTTCATGTAGACTTTTCTCATAGTTCTCCACCGCCAAATGTCGTTACTCAGAGAAATGCTAGACGGATATACTGCAGGGTTAGTGGAGAGAAACTGTTAATTTCGCTGGTACAGTCGAAACAGGAGTTAGAGGAACCAGACAAGATCTCCACATAATGAAGTCAGGGAGTGAGAAACAGCAAAGCCATGGAGATATGGTGGGTGGGTGTACTCGGACAACCCTCATTGAGGCAGTATTTTTCTAAGCTCACCTGATTAAATGAAACCATTCTATTTTCATTTTATTAGAAGACGCTCTTGGTGGAATCAAAGGATTTTTCATTGTAAATAAGACTTTTTCGTGGCATTTTGTTAGCTGTTTCTCTATTGAACATCCTAATAACCTGATTTCAACATATTATAAGGTTCAGTTAGAAGTACATTACCGTTCACAAGTTTGGGGTCAGTAAGATTTAAAAAAAAAAAAAAAAGTTTTTAAAGAAGGCTCTTTTGCCTATTTTTATTTGATCAAAAATACAGTAAAATTGTAATATTGTGAAATATTAATATTAATCTGGTGATTGTGCAAGGTCAAACCACATTTACTGTATCAGACTGATGTGTAAGAGGTTATTAGGTTATAAAGCATCTTAGGTTTCTATTCATCATGTTAAGCGTGTGTTATCAATTCAAGAAAACCAATGAATAAAAACAGAAAATAAAATATTTACAGATTACTACTATGTACCAAATATAATGCTGAAAATAATGCTGTATGAACCATTTATGTAAAGTATGGTCTGAAAATCTACAGGGAGGTTTGGAAATTTTAAATGAAAATTGTTTAGGAACCCTGACTGCAATATAGCCTAGGCCTCGTCTTTCATGGGTTTATTAGTTGAAATCGCAAGACGTCTGTCTAACTTGTGTGTAGTTTTATTAAACCATTATTTAATTAGCTTGTTCCCATTGAGATTTAAATGTCTGTTACTCGACCTGACTAAGAAGGGCAGAAACCAGATCCAGACAGCATAAAAATAGACAGCAACAGACTTTGGAATTCAGTGAACAACATCAAGCAACATCATCTAACATCAAGCAAAATACATGCATTGTTCCTGAAATACTGCGCAAATTCAGATGCGTGTCAAATGCAATTGATGACTTAAATGACAGTTTGCTGTCAATTGATAGTGTAGTAGTCAATTGTTAACTTTGCATAGCAATACTTTAAATCCACCCAGCATTCGTACAATTAAAATAGCTATAGTCTTTTTAATAACTTCAGTTTCTATAAAGTAGCTTTTAATAATTAAGCTTGTATTGCATCAAAAGTGTTTTGTAAACTCCACTTTTAATTAGCTCATTATATTGTACATTGTATGTGTGCATGGTCGTGTTTCTTGATGTGTTTATTTGAATAGGCCCTTATGTGAACTATGGCAGGTTTCAGGAACAGACCACAGGTGACAGCAGCAAAAAATAGGTTATCCGTAGTGTGCGAGAACATTCTTGAAAATATTTTCTTTTTTGCTCTGAAGAAAGAAAACCATACAGGTTTTGAACAACATGAAGGTGAGTAAATGATGACAATATTTTGCATTTTTAGTGAAATGTTAATTTAATGTTGCTTTAAAATTTAGCAAATATATACCATCTTACATAGATTGGTAGCATGCACATTTAATGTCTAATATTAGGATTAGATAACAGTATGCCAGAACCATGTAATAAAATACGCCTGTTTTTTTAGATACTGGCTTCATTCTTTTTCCCACGCTAGCTATGATCCATTAATAGGCATGCACAAACACCTTATTCAATATAAATAACTGCACATTATTAATATTCCTCTGTTTTTCCATCTCAGACCCTATTCAGATGTAATATATTTGGAACCATACCTTTAGTCATTATTGAACTAATCCCATCTAAACAAAGATTTTGCATGCTCAGTCAGAGAAGGTGTGAGCGATTCAGCGGCATCAATTGTTTTCCATAAATAATGAGCCTATAATTAATCTGAATGTTGATGTTATCTGTGCCATCTCGTCTTATCTAAACAAAGCCTTTAGGAGCATATTTAGCCTCTATATCTACAAACATTATTGTCTTTAGACCACTTTTTAGATGACTGCACAGTGTATGAGTGTTCACAATGACAAAAGAAATCCTAAACAAATTACTCTTATGAGTCATTTCTTTTTAGCAGAGGTGTAAAGAGTACCTGAATTCCGTACTGTAAAAAAAAAAGAGTAAATATCAAGTTTTTAATGTTGTTTATATGTCTGTGTGGGGTTTTTAAGATGCTTTAAGACAAACCATGTGCACATTCATGTCAACACCATTGCTGAGTATTTTCTCCTTAAAGACTCAAAAAAACGTGTTTCTCAGAAACACGGTTTGAAATCACTGGTGTTTCTGACGTCACAAACTACCTTGTAACCAATCACGTCAATGTGTGATCATCAACGAGTGAAAGAGGGGCTACTTTGCATATTCAAAGGTGAGTTTTTTAAGGGATAAAATTATTGACTACAGGGGGACTTTAAGTAAAAGTAGAGATAACTCAAAGCGAAAATGACTCCATTACAAGTTAGAAGTCATCAATTCCAATACTGCTTGAGTAAAAGTCTTAACGTCTCCATTTTAACAGTACTTAAACATTTTACTCATACTGAATAGCCAATGCAGTAATCCTCAACACCTAAGAGACATGCCAGTAAAAAACAAGAAGCAGTTGATATGTGATGCATCAAGTTCGACACAACAGCCTTTTAAACATCAACAAACAAAAAGTCTTTGTTAAGCTCAAAAAAGGGCATAAGTAAACCAATATCCTTCAAAAGGGTCTCTTTAATATAATGGATAAATAAAACAATATTAAGTCAAATGAAATAGTCAAAGGCGCTGGCTGCATCCATGTCCTCATCTCATATGAAACACTTAAGATTCAGCAATTACCTGCTAGTGCTAAGGCACTCACATTCACGTAAAGTAGCCTTGTTGACAAGTTTGGGTGTGTAAGGGCAAATGAACAACGCACAGTAGCATCAATACCCTGTAGATGGCGATATCACTTCTTTTGTAGCAGAAATAAACTGCTGCAGAAAAAAATTAGGTTCCATGCTAAATGTAATTTTAAATGTAATTATCCATGCTGATATTGCCTATTGGAGTAAAGAGTAGCCTAGGCTAGATCCTTATTCAAAAATCTAGTCAAGTAGAGAGTAGGCCTAAAAGTGGCTAATATCTTTGATACTCAGTCAAATTACAAAGTAGCCAAAAATATATTACAGTAACTGCTATAGTACACCAATGCTTTTTAGATTTAAAAACATACACCAAGACTATGGTAGTCCGATTCCCAAACGAGTTACTTATGAGCCGGTTCTTTTCAGTGAAACAAAAACACAGTGCAACCAGTGTAGTCCGATTCAAAGTTACTTTATGAACCAGTTCTTTTTAGTGAATCAAAATTATTCAGTGCAACCATTGCAGTCTGATTCCTATACTAATGTAGGCCTATTTTATGTGCTGGTTCATTTTATTGAATCAAAAACATTGTAACCAGTGTAGTCTGATTCCCGAACGAATGACTCCTATATGAGCTGGTTCTTTTTAGTGATTTAAAAAAAAAAACACAGGCATACAGATACAGCACGACCAGTGTGTAGTGTGATTCCTGAACGAACGCTGCATGGTTCTATTAATTCAAAGTTCAAAAAGACGAGTTACTGGTTTGGGAATTGGTCTGCTTTCACTGAACTGAACTGGTCAGAGCAGTTAAAGAATCAACATATTATTCACTTACTAAACTGCAATTGATTTATTTTGCAGTAAGCTACATATCAAAATTATGCTTTTTTTTCTTCAAAATTTCTGGTTTTTTTTTTTTCCGGTATCATTATTGACTGACTGTCCATTTGTGGAAACCATATTTTATAATGTGTATTTGATCATACATGGATCTCACTGTTAAACATAATCATACTCTTTAGTGCATGTAATGCTTCAGTATGGGCATTCTAATTGGCTTCATGCAGATAAAAATAAAGGGCCAGATATTATAGTTTATGCTAATCTGTGAGGCTGCACTGAGAAATAATGCAATAATCCCATCATATTGCCTTTTCTTCTCCTCTCTCTTAATGTCCAGACATGGGTACATGTTTCTAAAGCTGCCTGTTTGTCACTGTTGTGCTCGTGGCTTAAGGATCCGCTTTTCCGATTTCTTCTTCCTTCAGCTTGATAAATTACTCTGCCACCCAATCCCTCTTTCCTTTGCTCCCTCATCTTTTTTTCTGCCTCCGTATCTATCTCTTGTTTTTCTATCTATTACCCCCCTCGATTTGGTGGCAATAAGAGCATATTAAAAGCATTGCTGTAAATTATTGGTATGAGTCATTGCAAACTCAACAGCAGACATTCAGAGTATTTTTATGAAAAGACTGAATGGAGCTCACAAGGATACACTCATAGATGGTAAAAGGTGAGAGAGAAAAGGCAGGAAAAAAAGAAAATGGCACAGTAGCTACAATGAGTCCTTGTGTATGTGTGTAAAAGTGAATTAATTTTGGAGTGAGTGTGTGATGCATAATGGCAGTTGTGCATTTGATGTCCTCTGCACCTTGAGCTCCATGGCAAATGCTGTGATGATGATCTCCAAACTCCCTCAAGACAAAGATTTTCTTTTTAAAGCACCTTGCTCAGCATTATGGGTACCTAGATGCAACACAGCCTCTATTCCCGCTGGCATATGCACACGCTAACTTACTTCACCGCCCATTACTTATATCAGACCATCTTGTAGACTCGGATTAGTCTGTAATAGGCAAAAGTAAAAGGAACAGATGGGTTTGACCTTTGAATAAATGAACTCACTTGTCATTACCCATGGGGCATGATGCTATTGCCTCTCAAATTTATAGACATTCGGACTTAAGGTTGTTTGTTCAGCTACATAGCCTTCCAAAAGTTTCAAATAGCTGTAAATTAAAATCATTACAGCTTTAGATCAGGTTTTCTTTGATTGAATCTTACAGTCTCATAGGGGGTGGGAGATAATTCCTGCTATGTTCATCAACGTTTACAATTTTTTTGAGTATTTGAGTGTGTGTGTGTGTGTGTGTGTGTGTGTGTGTGTGTGTGTGTGTGTGTGTGTGTGTGTGTGTGTGTGTGTGTGTGTGTGTGTGTGTGTGTGTGTGTGTACAACTATCTTTGTCAGGACCAGTTTGAGTTTTAGACCATTGGAGTGAGGACAAAGAGAGTAAAGTGAGGACATTTTGGCCGGTCCTCACTTTCTAAGAAGAAGAAGAAGAAGAAGGCCCCTTCTAAGACCCCTTAAAGGCCTGTTTGAGGGTGAAGACTTGGTTTTAGGGATAATGTTATAATTAGGTTAAGGGTAGGTTTAGGGTAAGGGTTCGGGTTAAGCACTTAGTATTCATGAGTAAGGTTAGGGTAAGCGACTAGAGATTGCATTGTGTCAATGAATGTCCTCATAAAGATAGATGTACAAGAGAGAGAGAGAGAGAGAGAGTGTGTGTGTGTGTGTGTGTGTGTGTGTGTGTGTGTGTGTGTGTGTGTGTGTGTGTGTGTGTGTGTGTGTGTGTGTGTGTGTGTGTGTGTGTGTGTGTGTGTGTTTTCTATGAACCAATTACCATCTATGACATTCTGAGTATCTTTCAAACAGTGAGTCTGCTTGTTTGTCTGTCTGTTTTCAATCCTAATATTGTGAAATATTATTACAATTTAAAACGGCTGTTTTCTATGTGAATATACAGTAAAGTAATTTATTTCTGTGATTAAAGCTGAATTTTCAGCATCATTACTCCAGTCTTCAGTGTCACATGATCCTTCAGAAATCATTCTTATATGATGATTTGATGCTCAAAAAACATTTATGATTATTATCAATGTTGAAAAGAGTTTTTTACATTTTTGTTTTTCGGATTCTTTGATGAATAGAAAGTCCAAAAGAACAGCATTTATCTGAAATAGAATCTTTTGTAACATTAAACACTACCCTTCAAAAGTTTGGGGTTAGTAAGAGTTTTTATTTTATTTTTGGAAGAAATCAATACTTTTATTCATCAAGGATGAGTTAAATTGATCAAAAGTGACAGTAAAGACATTTATAATGTTCCAAGTGGACATTACCTGCGACACACATGTAAACATAAATGATAAAATGTAAGACTTCAAACGTTTTCCTTGTACAGTAATAATTTGAGAGGAATACAATGTAATACAAACCTTAATTTCATTCAGGAAGTTTCCCATCAGGATGTGTTCTCTCAGAACAGAAAACAAAATGACGGACCTCAAATGTATCCAGTTTTAACCGGTTTGGCACAGACTACCAAACATTGGGTTACATTGACCCAATGGGTAAACATAAAAAACTGGGTAAAAACATTAAAAACATAACCCAATAAAATGACCCAACAGGGTGAACCAGCATTTTTTCCTTCACAACATCAAAAGTGTACTAACTCAGTAGGCTACCAACCCAGTTTCCATGCTGATATTATATTAAAAAAATCCTGTATGTCCTGGACTTTGTGTAATGCTCACCAATTAGATTTGATCAGAAAGTGTTTTTCAGTTTTGTGTGCAGTGTATGAATAAGACATTAGAGAGCAGACTGTGGGCGTGTTGTCTGAAGCTGAGACTAGTGTGCCATGAACCCGGCGGGCTTTAGGACCCGCCCATAGTAAAAGAAAGGGAAATGTTTGATGGATCGTGAAGTTCATTCAAGCTTTCAGTCAGCGTGGTAATGTTACACATGATAAGAGACTCAAATTAATTCCGCGTAATTCACAGACTGATCTGTAGCGCTGCTCGTAAACGGGAGCTGATGACCGTGAGCATGTGACATGGGCATGTGTTTGAAGCTGCTCTGGCTCACTCGCTCACTCGCTCGGTCGGGGATCTGTCAGCAGTGCGGAAGAGAGGGAGAAAGAGGGATGGGGCAGATATATGCCATCAAACTGACTCACAAGAGACTGAAATGATGCGGAGATTCCGTCGCGCCATAAAGCCCGAACACAATTCAACAAAATAAGAGGCAAAAACACATGGACCCGTGAGCGACAGACAGCAGTCAGTGACATTGATGAAGCCAGCTGTCACTCACTACACGCTCCCGAAGCCTCGACCCACGTCGAGGGTCTTTGAAAGCTCGATTTTGGAACTGAAACTTTTTTCTTTCTTTTTTTAAACATTAAAACAGATTCATTGGAGTGACTTCTGCGAAGCCAAATCGAAAGCAACTTCAAAATGCAAGAGCTGTGATCGGGATATTGTTGAACAAAAGACACGAGACCAAGTTGATAGGTGAGTGCAGTTATCATATCAGCATGGAGATAGTGACAGTGTTTTGTTTTTCGGTCATCTACAACGGTAGTGGTCGAGCGAGCCAGTCTTGGCAGGAAGACAGTGGAGAAGCTGTTGCAATGCTGTTCTGTTTTTAACAATGCAGCTGGTTACTTTAGTGTGGAGACTGAGCCGAAGGGGCGGGTTCGTAGGCTACTCCTAGAGCTCCCTTCTGTCACCATAATTGCACTATATTCATGGTATAGCGCAGTAGTGCAGCCAGAAACAAAGCTTTGTGTTTTGCTATGGGACACACAGGGTGTTCAAGAACGGAAGCCCAATCAACTGACACGAACCATTACAGATGTTCCTTTATAGCCATGTCATTTATTTTAATACTGCGTTGCGTTAGAATGACTGCAATAAACAAATCGCGTTTGGTATTTAGCTGTGAGGTAAAAAACATATTATTTGAATATAATTAAATTCGTTAGGAAAGTTGTAAAGACAAAGTAGCTTATTTAAAAGAATGGCAACTATTAGGCTACCTCTTAATTAAAAAGTAGGCTACGATAACGAGTTGCTAAAGTGATGACACGCAGCATGACAACAACGCATACTGGTGGTGTAATTTAGGGTGAGGGCGACAAATCGCAGTCACCATATAGTTATTGATTTCTAGGGGGGAGGATGAAGATAATTTTTTTCAGTAAAAAGAAAAATCTCCAGCCACCATAAAACAAGACTGCAAGCAATTCAGAAAGAAGATATGAGGGGAGTCATGGGATGCCCTTTTGCATAGTATTTAGCCTACATTGCTGATTTTATTACAGGTAAATTCAGACTGAATGTCTCACTCACAGCTTAAACTGGTGTTTTGGAACTTAGTAGCTTTTACTCATATGCTCTGAAATAGTTGACCATATTTGTATTTATTTAAGGCTTAGTCTATATTCTGATGGGGCAGTCTACTCAAAGAGGGAGCCTTTTTCTTTTTAATACCTATTACACCCCTGTCCTAGTCTGGTTTAATTCAGGTTGTTTTAAGTTTGTCCAGTTGTTTTTTCCAATCTGACCAGCTATGCAAGTGGCCAAAATGACCCTGCTAAACTACTAATGACCAGGCTTGAACCACCTAAGACCAGCCAACCAGCTTATGCTGTTTTTAGCTTATTTTTTTCTTCTAGCCAGCATAGGGGATGATGACTGATTTAAAAAAATAAAAATAAAAATCATTTAGTATTAATTTATAATGTGAAAACCCCCATCACATCTTTGTGTGTGCAAACCGATGTTTTAGGTTGCTTTTGCACACCCTGATTTGTCACTTGTAAAGAAGGGTATATGAAATATTACTAATTTCAGTACAGATAATGTAAGATAATATAGGGTTTGGTCTGAATTATTTGGGGCTATAAAAAATACTTGGATACATTACATGCCATTGACCTGTTGGATTGGTTCTGTAACAAACACCAGATTGCTGTCCCCTCTGCTTCTGTAAATCTAATCCTCATTGACTGTATTGATTCTACTGTGCTTGAAGTATTTCTCAGTTTCGCCAACCAGGAATGCCATGAAACATGCTGGGGAATAGAACAATGTGGTTAAATACAGCTGCTTTACTGGTCTTACTGACTAGCTCTATCTTTATACTGAGTGTAGAGTACAACAGACATTTCTTACCTGCTTTAATTGCCAATTAGGAGCCTGTTCTCCAAATGTAAGCTAATAGATCCAGTATTTATCATTTTTAGTGCACCATAGCTAGCCAGTCGCAGGGGCCGCTGAGAACTGGATGTGAGAGAATAATTCAGAGGTTATACATCTTTTGCCAGCACTTCAGCAGTGCTCAGTCGCTCCTGGTGAGTGTGAGAGAAGATGCAGTGAGCTTCCTGTGTCTCTGTTAGTTTGTTAAACTGATAATGCTAATCAGCCTTTATTAAAATGCAAGCAAGAATCAGACTTATCTGTCAGTATGTTGTCGAATATATGCTAACCAAAGACAGAGTTGAGCTGTGAGTGCAGACAGTTTGTGGTAGTTTTTTTGTGAATATTTTACTGGCTCTTTCAGAACAGTGTCTTGCAGACAGCTATATGAATATTAATTTGAAACCATCATTCTTACTAAATATGACTACAACAATGATGGATTAATTTTGTTGTACTTAATTTTGTCACAATGTCAGCACTACTACAGTACACCGCCTTTCATCATGAGTTCTGAAAGTTGTGTTTATAGGCTGATCAGACATGAAAAACTTTCCTCTCACTGTTACAGTAATGTTGACGTTAAAAATGCATTTACGACCCTATTTTATAATTTTAACTTTATTGTTCTGATTAAAAGTACTTTTCCAGTTAGCTCAATGCTACGGTAGTAAGCTGTTAAATTGCTAACCAAAGGATGACAGAAATCAAAGAAAATGAAATGTTTTATTTGACCATTTTAACTTCAGTTATATTATGTGATATGTATTTTAAAATACATATATTTTCGTAGTTAAGAAAAAAACGACTGTAATGCAGTATTCTAGGATTTTGTGAGGGGAATGAATCTTGCATTACAAAGTATTTCTGTGTGAAGCAGTATGTTCAATGAGAAAAAAAAATTTGGGAGGGACTTGATTTTATCTGGAATGCAGTGGATTGAAGAAAGTGTTGTTACTTGAATGTACAGTTGACAGACCTGAACACGTGTCTGCTAAAACAATGCCTTATTGATTAACATCCAACCTCAACTGATGTCAGTTTTAAAAGAATTGATACGATTTTGATAAAAAATTACTTTGTTGTCTTTAAAGTCAGCATGAAATATAAATTGTTGTTTGTTAAATGTTATTGATCTTATTGTGTACAACATCTATGCATGTTTATTATTTTTTTTTAAACTTGTCATTTTCAATCAAAATGTCAGAACTTGATTTTCAGGTGAAGTGTTATATCATTTAGTCTTCTCCAATTATTTAGTCCACATAAACCCGGCCCGTTCTTAAAGGATAGTTCACTATGAACATCATTGGTTCTTGCTGAAGCTCAAATGTGCTGCGTAACACATGAGAATTAACTCATTGGTTCTTGCAGAAGCTCAAACGTGCTGCGTACAACATGAGAATGAACCTCATGTGTTCTTGCTGAAGCTCAAACGTGCTGCGTAACACACGAGAATTAACTCATTTGTTCTTGCTGAAGCTCAAACGTGCTGCATAACACACGAGAATTAACTCATTGGTTCTTGCAGAAGCTCAAACGTCCTGCATAACAGGAGAATGAACCTCATTGGTTCTCGCAGAAGCTGAAACGTGCTGCGTAACACATGAGAAGGACCTTCATTGGTTCTTGGTGAAGCTCAAATGTTCTGCGTAACACACAAGAATTAACTCATTTGTTCTTGCTGAAGCTCAAACGTGCTGCATAACTCATGAGGATGAACCTCATGGGTTCTTGCTGAAGCTCAAACGTGCTGCATAACACGAGAATGAACCTCATTGGTTCTCGCATAAGCTGAAACGTGCTGCGTAACACATGAGAATGAACTTCATTGGTTCTTGGTGAAGCTCAAATGTTCTGCGTAACACATGAGAATGAACTTCATTGGTTCTTGGTGAAGCTCAAATGTTCTGCGTAACACATGAGAATGAACCTCAGTGGTTCTTGCTGAAGCTGAAATGTGCTGTGTGTGTAACACATGAGAATGAACTTCATTGGTTCTCGCAGAAGCTGAAACGTGCTGTGCGTAACACATGAGAATGACCTTCATTGGTTCTTGGTGAAACCCAAATGTTCTGCATAACACATGAGAATGAAGTTCATTGGTTCTTGGTGAAGCTCAAATTTGCTGCGTAACACATGAGAATTAACTTTATTGGTTCTTGCTGAAGCTCAAACGTGCTGTGCGTAACACGAGAATTAACTCATTTGTTCTTGCTGAAGCTGAAACGTGCTGCATAACACACGAGAATTAACTCATTAGTTCTTACTGAAGCTCAAACGTGCTGCGTAACACATGAGAATGAACTTCATTGGTTCTTGGTGAAGCTCAAACTTGCTGCGTAACACATGAAAATTAACTTCATTGGTTCTTGGTGAAGCTCAAATGTTCTGCGTAACACATGAGAATGAACCTCATTGGTTCTCGCAGAAGCTGAAACGTGCTGTGTGTGTAACACATGAGAATGAACTTTATTGGTTCTTGCTGAAGCTCAAACGTGCTGCATAACACATGAGAATTAACTCATTTGTTCTTGCTGAAGCTGAAACGTGCTGCATAACACACGAGAATGAACTCATTTGTTCTTGCTGAAGCTCAAACGTGCTGCTTAACACATGAGAATGACCTTCATTGGTTCTTGGTAAAGCTCAAACGTGCTGCGTAACACATGAGAATGAACTTCATTGGTTCTTGGTAAAGCTCAAACGTGCTGCGTAACATGAGAATGAACTTCATTGGTTCTTGGTAAAGCTCAAACGTGCTGCATAACACATGAGAATGAACCTCATTGGTTCTCGCAGAAGCTGAAACGTGCTGTGTGTGTAACACATGAGAATGAACTTCATTGGTTCTTGCTGAAGCTCAAACGTTCTGCGTAACACATGAGAATGAACTCATTGGTTCTTGCTGAAGCTCAAACGTGCTTTGTAACACTTGAGAATGAACGTCAGTGGTTCTTGCAGAAGCTCAAACGTGCTGCGTACAACATGAGAATGAACCTCATGGGTTCTTGCTGAAGCTCAAACGTGCTGCATAACACACGAGAATTAACTCATTGGTTATTGCTGAAGCTCAAACGTGCTGCATAACACATGAGGATGAACCTCATGGGTTCTTGCTGAAGCTCAAACGTGCTGCGTAACACGAGAATTAACTCATTTGTTCTTGCTGACGCTGAAATGTGCTGCATAACCCACGAGAATCAACCTCATTGGTTCTTACTGAAGTTCAAACGTGCTGTGTAACACATGAGAATGACCTTCATTGGTTCTTACTGAAGCTCAAACGTGCTGCGTAACACATGAGAATTAACTCATTGGTTCTTACTGAAGCTCAAACGTGCTGCGTAACACATGAAAATGAACCTCATTGGTTCTCGCAGAAGCTGAAACTAGTGTGTAACACATGAGAATGAACTTTATTGGTTCTTGCTGAAGCTAGAATGTTCTGCGTAACACATGAGAATGAACTCATTGGTTCTTGCTGAAGCTCAAACGTGCTGTGTAACACATTAGAATTAACTCATTGGTTCTTGCTGAAGCTCAAACGTGCTGCATAACACACAAGAATTAACTCATTGGTTCTTGCTGAAGCTCAAACGTGCTGCGTAACACATGAGAATGAACCTCATTGGTTCTCGCAGAAGCTGAAACGTGCTGTGTGTGTAACACATGAGAATGAACCTCATTGGTTCTCGCAGAAGCTGATACGTGCTATGTGTGTAACATGAGGATGAACCTCATGGGTTCTTGCTGAAGCTCAAACGTGCTGCGTAACACATGAGAATGAACTCCTTGGTTCTTGCTGAAGCTCAAACGTGCTGCGTAACACGAGAATTAACTCATTTGTTCTTGCTGAAGCTGAAATGTGCTACATAACACACGAGAATGAACCTCATGGGTTTTTGCTGAAGCTCAAACGTGCTGCATAACACATGAGAATTAACTCATTGGTTCTTACTGAAGCTCAAACGTGCTGCATAACACATGAGAATGAACCTCATTGGTTCTTGCTGAAGCTCAAACGTGCTGCGTAACACATGAGAATGAACCTCATTGTTTCTCGCAGAAGCTGAAACGTGCTGTGTGTGTAACATGAGGATGAACCTCATGGGTTCTTGCTGAAGCTCAAACGTGCTGCGTAACACGAGAATTAACTCACTTGTTCTTGCTGAAGCTGAAATGTGCTGCATAACACACGAGAATTTACTCATTGGTTCTTACTGAAGCTCAAACGTGCTGCATAACACATGAGAAAGAACTCATTGGTTCTTGCTGAAGCTGAAACGTGCTGCATAACAGGAGAAATAACTCACTTGTTCTTCCTGAAGCTGAAATGTGCTGCGTAACACATGAGAATGAACCTCATTGGTTCTTACTGAAGCTCAAACGTGCTGCGTAACACATGAGAATGAACCTCATTGGTTCTTACTGAGCTCAAACGTGCTGCGTAACACATGAGAATGACCTTCATTGGTTCTTGGTGAAGCTCAAACATTCTGCGTAACACATGAGAATGAACTTCATTGGTTTTCGCACATCAAGCGAACTTGCATTTACCACATTTGATGTAGGAGTTGATGTGATGTTTATATGTGAATAAAAGCCTAAATTCAGTCTCTTCATCAGATAAAGCGATCCTGTTTCTTCAGAAAATTTGGACTAAACCTATCGATTCGTATGGATTAATTTTACTATCTTTCTATAGAAACTTTTTGAAGTGTCAAATTGGTAGTTACGAAGACTGTCAATGGAGGGACAGAAAGCTCTCAGATTTCATTAAAAAATCTTCATTTGTGTTCGGAAGATGAACGAAAGTCTAATGGGTTTGGAACGACATAAGAATAATTAATGACAGAATTTAAATTTGGGGGGTGAACTAACCCTTTAAATTCGACCTCAAGCTCGTATTCAGATCTGCCTCCTTACAATCGACAATCAACAGATAATCTAAATCTGATTCAATCTAATCATACAGATAAATTTTCCGATAATTACATTACATTTTTTTTTCACTTTAGTAAGTTCCTTTTGTCCTGCCAGAAGGTGGGATGTGCACACAATTACTTTTATAAATATTGTGACTTTAAAATGAGGACCAGTAAAACGTGCAATGGAAGTGGTTTTCTTTTTTTCATGTTGACGAACACAATATGGAGCAATGCTGTGTGCAGACTTGACTCATTGCCAGGGGGAAAATGCAGCAATGTCACCTCTGCTTTGGGTTAACACTGATTCAGCAATAAAATACACTGGAGAATACTGTGCTGTAGCGTAGCACTCCTCCTCCTCTGTGCATACACAAACACACACGCACACATCTCACCTCTAGTTCCTCTTCTCTGCTTCTGGAGCGTGAGTGAACGAAGCCATAGTGTTTACTACTGTTAGAGACTTGAGAGACAACCAGAGAGACGCGAGAGAGGGTGATGGTGGGGCGGGGGCACACAAAGAAAGTTGATGAGGACCTTTGTTGTTTTCCTGTCACATATTTCGGAGGGTGGGAGAGAAGCACAGAGAACTGGAGTGTAACAATGTGTCAGGAGGCAAGAAATTTGAAGAGGCTGCGTGAAAGACATACAAACCTTTGAAAGTAAGTGTAGTTGGGACATTTTAAGACATTACAAACCCAAATAAACATTGAAATTATCTTGATAACACTTTTTAATAAGATTAGGTTGCATGAAGTAACAGTGAATGGTATTTTTTTTAGCATTTTTGATTGTTATTGTCATTTTCTACATGTACATTTATAAATTAACATTGGATACTGTATTATGAAAGAACAACAATTAACAAACATTTCTGAATTAACGATAACCTGGAGTAATGGTTTCTGTAAACAATTGCTGCTCATTGTATATGATACCCAATGAATTAACTTAGCAAATGTTAACAAAGTGTTACCATTATCCTATTACGATTAAATATAGACCCATATGAAAATAATTCAGATCCTGCATAATGCAACAGGACGCCTGTTTGACTTAATCAAATTTTAATGTTCAGCATGCTTGTGATAGCCATTTGTTTTGCTAGAAGATTTTGCTGTTTAGATTCCAGGTCTGCACATTATTTCTAGCAAGATTTTATTCTAATCAGCAGTGAACTAAAACAAAGCTTGCAATCACCACCCTTGTATTTTGTATAAACAAGAATTGTGTGATTGCGCATGCACTGAAGTCTTTTACTCCTGCCGTTGTCATCTTTTGATGAAAGACATGATTACTGTGCATTTGTGAGGTAAATTAGTCTGCTTACAGACTCCACATCATGCATCCTTTGTAATCCTTGACTTGATTCTATAGCTCAGGCTTTGTGATCTCTTTGTGTATTGAGATAAAGACAGGTGTCTTTTGTCATCACGGGGATCTGCATCAGAACTCCAGTGATGCAGCTTATATGACATGCCTCAGTCATACACGTCCCTCTTATCCCCAGTAATTGCACTATGAGTGTTCAGCAAGACCAGGATTTATGCGTGGGTTTCTGACATTGTATTTAAAAAATGTACTACATCATTTCCTTTTGTACAACTAAAAGGCAATGACAATGTAGAACTTACATAATGGAACGCCTTTTTAGGATTATAAAATGCGTATTTTCAATTCTGACTTTTGATTGGTCATTTCTAGTGGTGCAAAATACAACACATGCAGTACAATTTAATGAATGAACCATTATTTTTGTTATCCATCCTATGTCAGGTTCTATATCTCTTCTTTTGCCTGGTATTTGATATTTAATTTTGACCCATTTTAAGATTTAGATAACATTTACCATCATCTAGCACTACTTTGAAGGAATAACAAAATATATTATGGCAAAGATTATACCCATTAAGAAGAGCACTATTCCTTTAAGAGCACTGTAAATTGCTGTTACTGTTGATTGTAATGTCACAATGAAATGTGTGCAGTAAACCGTTTCAGAGCTCTCTTGTATAATAGCTAGTTAATCATTCAGATCTATTGGTTATTAATCTCTGAGGTTGATTCTCTAACTTTTTAAGGGATCTAACCTGCAACCCAGGGGTCTATTTTCTAAGCAGTTCGTATACTTTTTTTTTTCAAATGTCAAAACTTTTTTGAACTTTACATAAACATGTGGTGATGACTAATTTAAATTATAACTGTAAACATTTTTTTTTAGAAAGTAGTATAGATTTTTGTTATCAGCCATAACATGACAATAATTATTTGCATGGAATAATCGAAATTATGCTGGTAATGAGAATCATATGTATATATATATATATATATATATATATATATATATATATATATATATATATATACACATATACATATATTATAAAACAGTTGAGACGATCTCCTGTTTTTAGTCAGTCCTTATACTGTCAGAACAGTCTGAACAGGCTCTTCTCTGGAATAAGGCATTCCAGAAACCCAGAGGTTTGTTGACACGTCTTCCACTGTATTTGGTTTAGTGATGCTTGAGTGTGTTTCTCCAGTATACACATGAGAATAAAGCAGTCATCTAGGACAGGTCTGCAGTATGTGTGTTTGTGCCTGCCTGTGTCTAATTGTCCATGACTTTCCTGTATTTTGCTTTCATAAGCTTGTTTGTATATTCTTTGGAAAGATTGAAAGATAAGCTAACTATTCTTTCTGCTTTCTTAAATTTGTTTTTTTCCCCACCTATTCCAAGTTATGTTTCTATCTTCTTGATTGTGCAATGCAAAGCTACAAGGATATGTAAACCTCCCCAGCATTCATGTAAAATCAGTCTGTAATTGTACCTGGATGGCAGAGCCAGAGCTTTTTCAACCTGGTGCTTATCAGTTAGCGGTGAGATTGTATCTCATGCCCTTGAAAAGGCCACGGATATACAGTATGTGTTCATGCCCCCTGCTGGGTGTGTCAAAGGGTACAAATCACATTGTGTGTCTATGGCCTCTTTACACCTGGCAATAACATGCATTCCATGTCTGGATAACATCTGAATGTTCTTTAGCTGGATTGTATTTATCTCCACTTACCTGTGCAAAATTGAAAATGGCACATAATGCATTTGTAAGGAACTCAGCTTTTTTGGAAATATTAAAAATCAATAATATCTTGTTATTATCAATTATAAATATTTGGGTCAGTTAATTGGATTAACTTGATGTGGCTGAATTAATATTACAATCAATTAATCAGTTCTTCCAACGAACTCTTTTGATTATTAATTTATTCTAAGAAAAGGGTATCTTCCATGGCCACAGAAGAATAATTATTTCTTCGCCTGTACAGTACTTTGAGCCAGTAGCAAAAACCGTGATCGTAAAGTGACTTGTATTGCAAACAAAACAGAACCAAATACTTATTATGTACAAGTTTTATTAACTAAATATAGATATATATATATATGAATATAAATAAACTAAACAACATACACACATGAATACATAAATAGGTTAGTGATAGGATGAAATTTGAAACCGGAAGAGGGTCTATGAGAAGAACCATCAGAATTTAATTTTCACATTTCATTGAATTGAATACTTGCATTTGTAATGGGAACAATTCTTGAAGTTGTTGAAAATTGAAGTTGTTGATGGTTCCGGCAGTGTCAAGTGGAAGTTGGTTGAGCGTTCTCTTTCTCCAGGAACGCATCGCTGGTTTGGTCAAGGCCTGGGACTCTGTTGAGGCCACGCCGAGCACCCAGGAGAAGTGAGGAAGTCGGAAGGATGGGTGATTGGAGTCGTTGTTGGTTGGAGTCTTTGTTCCAAAACTCTTGAGATTGTCCTTGGTTCTTTGTGAGAGAGTCATCTCTCTCCTGCCTGAGCCCATATCTGGTTGGAATCGAGGCCTGCTGGGCCCTGGGGCCCCCGTGGAGGGGGAGGGGGTTCCCCAGTATCACCAGAACAGTGTTGCGGCTGGATGAAAGAACTAAGAGAGGGAGGTCACATGTGGACTGTCTCTAATAAGGCCTGGAGAAGATCCTCCCCTAAGGGTTGAACTCGACCAATCAGAAAGGGGACATGTCTGAGAGGGAAAGTGGCTCTTAGTTGATTTACGGATCTTTGTCCCTAGCATGATTATACCTTCATTAATGCTCAAATAGCTATAACACATCCAAACTGCATTCTAGAAGAAGGTGATGTACATCAAAGTGTGAGTCATTAAATGAGGATTAATTAGGTAGGAGGCATGATACAGGTGAGGTTACATTGATCGTTAGTTGGTTGTATACCAGGATACATACCATAATATATACCTAATAGTACACGAGACAGTAAACCATTTACACTGTTTCTTTCACAGTTTTATGCATGTTCATTTATAGATCAGTTAGTCTATGATTAATGCAGCAAAGTCTGTTTTAAAGAGGGTTTCTGTTTCATAGTCTCTCTCTTGAGTATGTGGCCACATTCCTCGGAGGTCGTAAAATCTCCTTATCATGCCCTGTAACATGACACTGTTTCTGCCCTTGTGTTTGTTCATTTGGGGTGTGTGAGGAGTTTCATAAACCTTTGTATATAATGAATAATTAGTATGTGTCTGATTGGTCCATACCCTACACATTAGAGGCTGGGCTAACAAAATGTTACCTCGTTTACCAGATTTTAAAAGCATTGAGGGATGATTCAAATTGACCAGTCACACTTCACTTTTTTTCTGTTGACTTCCACTCATGCGTATGGAAATGCAGGAGACCAAACACAAGCTCAAGCGAATTTAGCTGTGATCCAAAGTTGCGAGTGATCTGCAATGTCATATCACATGAAGACATGTGACCAACAGAACTATACATCATGACGTAATGGCTGAATTAAAAGAACACAAACTTTTCTGCATAACAAGAAATTGAACCTAAGTTGATTTATTCTATTTGTTATATGTTGAATTTATGTCTTTAAAAATGTCATATAACATGACCATTGTATTGTCCAAAGAAACGTTGCATGCTCACTGGTGTGACCGCTGCTTAAAGGATGCTTATAGGGATTAGAAGTGAAGAAAAGAGAAAACATTCAAGACTAAAATAAATCTCTTTAAATGCTGAATTTATGCATCACGTAAAAAATAATTGATGACGGTCTGTTGGATTATTAGAAAATAATGCACACCCAAGGTGGTAATGCATGTTGTTTTGGAAATGGCAACGGAGGCGTGGGATAAGATGCATAAGAAAGTAGTCCTGCGCTCTTGTATAAATTACACATCATTTTAGAGCTAGTAACGGAGGCTTGAGCCATTGATAGCAGTTATTAGAGGGAGAGAGATTACCGTAAGCATGTTTGAATGACCTAAATCTGTGCATCTCTCAACAGTGTTCCGCAGCAGCGTCTCTACTAATAGCTTTACTGTTATTTTATTTGCTTTAAGAACAGCGCTGTTATTACCTCACTAGTGAGAAATGCCATGTACTGTAGCTTTAAGTTGTTCAACTATTTTACTGATAAAATTGTCAGCTGACAACAAATTTCTGTGCGGGTGTGTTCCAACACATTCCGTACTGTATGTGTGTGCGTTTGAGTGAGAGAGAGAACAGGAGAAAGAAAGTATGTGCTGTCCGTACATAATGAAACGTAATTTTATGGCAAAAACATGGAAATAATTTGTCATTTTTATCCTCGACCTCTTGTTTACTATATTTATTTGCTTGGTCAGTGTCCTTGTGGGTATTGGTTCTTTTGCTGGTGTAGGCTGTAAGGACCTTTTGAAATAACTGAAATCATTTGGGGAAAGTGAAATGGAACTCTAATGCGGTCAAAACCTGCCTGGAACTACTTTAGCCGTGTGCTTCCCTGAAAACGATTGCTCACATGAGAACATTCGTCAACAATCAGATTCAAGCATTCAACAACCTCGTAGTATAAAACATTATAATTTACAGTAAGAAAATGGATGCTCATTGGTATATGATAAAGATTACTTGTAACACATATATATATATACAACCAATACTGATAAAGTAAATAGTACATATATATCATGCATCCCTTGCACAACACATTAATATTTACACCTTTGTCAAATGTCAGAATCCACCCCTGACCACCGCACCAAAACAATCACTCGGAGACCGCCTGAACAAGGTTGTCTCGGGCCGATTCCAAACGAACTCTGGAGCGGTTCGCTTGAGGTGTGAAAGCAATCCGACCCAACGGACCAACGAACCAATTCATAAGGGGAAATGTTCTATATAGCAGTAGTGTCTGATACTGTGAGTGAGAACATTAGAACAAGAGCACCTCTTCATCTGGGTGTAGTCACACCTATCTTGTTTGTTGTCTCAAGTGCGTTTCCCCGCTTGGTGTGGATCTTTTGGGCAGTTGTGAATACAGCAATTGCACTCGGGTGCGGACCAAACAACCGTACCGAGACCCAGCTGAAGAGGTGTTCTTGATCCGGTTCCGAACAAACTCTGGTTCGGTTCGAATTTCTGTCCAATGAATGGATGATCTTAGGACACGTGTGGTTTTGTTTACAGATTTTGGCTCACTTGCAAAAAGGGCAGTGTGAAAGTGAACTACACCAAACAAAAAAAACAACATTGTATTTGGTCCGGACCAAAGCAAGTGATTTCCTGGTGTGTATAGTGTTTGTGTGTGTCTTGACCATGGTCTTGACACAGTAATCTTCTAGACAGCGCTGGCAGATACAGAGAGAGAGAGCACATTTGAATTTGCTGCAGTATTAATACGAATGTAGTATATTTTAACAGTGGGAATTCGTATAGTGTTTGCGTGTGTCTCGACAGTTAAAACGTACTACTAAGTGTAGCAATCTCTGTGATGCAAGCCAGAAGACTGTTTCATTTGAGCTCAGTGGCAATGTATTTTTTTTTGTCTGTGTGTGGAGTTAAGAACCCTGTTATCAGCCATGCTCCCCTCTAGTCACTGTCAGAGAGAGAGAGAGAGAGAGAGAGAGAGAGAGAGAGAGAGAGAGAGAGAGAGAGAGAGAGAGAGAGAGAGAGAGAGAGAGAGAGAGAGAGAGAGAGAGAGAGAGAGGGGAAAAACTCAGAATATAACACATTGCTAATGCTAATCCCTCAGCCTGAGGATTCCCCCAAATATGTATACCCATTGTATGCAGAAGAGGGAGGGAGGAAGGATAGGATATGGTGAGTGAGACATTCAGTATGCTAATGAGGTTTAGGCTATTCAGTTGCAGTAATACGCCAGATCAGTTTTAATATGTAAAAGCAATGTTAATAATTCAAATAAATACTATTGAAAGCTTTCAGGGAATGTCAATGAAGCAAATTAGTTTTTCAAATTCATGTTTTTATATTTCACATCTTAACAATAGGTTACTATCGTAACCCCGGTTCTCTGAAACATCGAGTGGAGAGATCCACCTATGGGAAGGGCATCCGTACCTGACCTCTGCAGAAGCATCCAATTGCACCAAGTCTGGCTAGACAGACAGAAGCGCGCAGCCAATGCCAGGTGAGGCCACACCCCCTCACCTAAGGGCATATAACATCTGGGCGCGCTGCTATTCCTCAGTAAGTATATTCGCTTCTCGTGCAGCAAGCGGGGCAAAGCTGGTGGATCTCTCCACTCGATGTTTCAGAGAACCGGGGTTACGATAGTAACCTATTGTTCTCTTTCATCATCTCGTGTTCGAGATCCACCTATGGGAGAGACATGGACAGCTCCCCGATTGCCCAATACACTCACAGTGAGGTTCTGAAAGCCAGAGAAAGACGGTCACCCCGGGGAGGCGGTGCCTGACACGTCCATTAATCATGAACCTGCAAAGGTGACGCCACACCGACTGCTGTGGACACGCAGGACATGAAGCATGCATGAGACACATACATGAAAGTACCCCCAACCCACCAAGGCACATAAACTAAACCCATAACGGGAAGTAAATGTTTGGTGGCAAGAATGAACATGACCAGCCGGGCCATTCACTCTTATTGGTTTCAACAGGGTACAGGGAAGAGCTAAGAAGACCCAACCCCTAAAACCGAATGTGCTACCGAGGTTCTGGTGACATCCAGCCGGTAGTAACGCACAAAGGTATGAGGAGAAGCCCAACTGGCAGCGGAGCAGATGTCCTGCAGTGACACTCCCCTAAACAAAGCCCAAGAGGCGGCTAAGCCCCTTGTGGAATGAGCTCTGATGCCCCTTGGGGGCTGCACTCCCTTTGCTTCATAAGCCATAGTTATAGCGCCCACAACCCAATGTGAGAGGCGTTGCTTCGATATGGGACTCCCTCTGTGCGGAGGGGCCCATGAAACAAAGAGCTGGTCGCTCTTCCGGAAAGCGCTGGTCCTGGTCATATAAGCCTGTAAAGCACGGACTGGACACAGAGCATTCAGCCTCTGATCCTCCAGAGAGGTAAAAGGTGGAGGGTGAAAAGCGGACAGCTCCAACACCTCCGAAGTGAACGCAGGGAAGCACTTCGGCATGAAGGCCGGGTTAGGCTTAAGGGAAACCTTATCTCCACTGAGGGAGAACTTAGTGCACGAGGGGTGAACCGAGAGTGCATGTAGCTCACTGACACGTTTGGCAGATGCCAAGGCCAAGAGCAAAGCTGTCTTGAAGGACAGCAGCTTAAGGGAAATACTCCCCAGGGGCTCAAAAGGATGTTGAGACAGTGCTTCCAGCACCATGGAGAGGTCCCATTCCGGAACAGTTCTCCTGATGACTGGCAACGAGCGGCGTGCACCCTTCATGAATCTGCGGATTAGAGGGTGCTGCCCGACAGTAGAGCCCTCAAAACCCACATGACAGGCTGAAATCGCAGCCAAATAGACCTTAATGGTGGAAAAAGACCTCCCTTTTTCCATGAGGTCCTGAAGGAAACACAAAATATCAGGAACTGAGCACTGATAAGATGTGAGACCGCGCCCATCGCACCACCCTTCGAACACGTGCCACTTACAGCCATATAAGGACCGTGTAGAGACGGCCCTGGCATTCTGAATAGTGGCGACCACACGCGGCGAAAGCCCAAGTGCGTTCAGGTTCGTCCTCTCACGGGCCAGGCCCAGAGAGCCACCCTGTCCGGGTGGGGGTGGTAAATCTCCCCGTTGGCTTGGGACAATAGATCCGTGCGAACGGGAAGGCGCCACGGCTCGGCGTATAACAGAGGAATTATCTCCGCCAGCCATGGTGCCTTGGGCCACCTGGGTGCTATCAGAATGAGAGACAGGCCCTGCTCTCTCACCCTGGCCAATGAGGGAATTATCAGGCACAGGGGAGGAAAAGCATACAGGAGCACTCTGGGCCATGGGTGGGCCAGTGCGTCTACCCCGAGGGGCGCGTCCATGTCCCTTAGAGAGAAGAACATAGGACAATGGTAGTTTTCGCGCGAGGCGAATAGATCTACGCTCGCCCGTCCGAATCTCATCCATAGCATTTCCACTATCTGAGGGTGAAGACGCCAATCTCCGTAGATTGGGTTTCCCCTTGATAGCAGATCCGCACCTCTGTTCAGAATGCCCGGAACGTGAGTTGCGCGTAACGACAGGAAAACCCGTCTGCTCCACACCAAAAGCTTGTAAGCTAGAGCGTGGAGTTTCGACGAGCGCATGCCGCCCTGACGGTTGATATAAGCCACAGCCGTGGTATTGTCGCACCGTACTAGAACGTGATGTCCCTGCAGGCGAGGCAGAAAATGATTCAGAGCTTTCCAAATGGTTAAAAGCTCTAAATAGTTTATGTGCGCTGAACGTAGTCTGTTTGGCCACAGACCGTTCACCGTTCTGCCCTCCTGGGTGGCACCCCAGCCTGTCAAGGACGCATCTGTCGTCACAACTTTCCGCATCGTAACCGCCCCCAGAGGGGTTCCCCGTGCGTAAAAGTTCTCGCTCTCCCAGTGGCGCAAGGTCGCCGAGCAGGCGCGTGTCACTGTTACCGAGCGGCAAAGGTCGCGAATCGGGCTGAAATGTAGTGACAAGACCCATTTCATGAACGCCCTCATCCTCAGAAGTCCCAATGGCACAACTTGGGTGGATGAAGCCATGAGACCCTGTAGCCTGAGACATGTGCGATATTGCACTTTCGCCCCTTCTCTGAACTGCGTCAGACAGTTCATCAGAGAGCGAACGCGCTCTTGAGAGAGGCGCGCTCGCATGGAGACCGAATTCAACTCCAAGCCCAAGAAAATGACATTCTGGCTGGGCGTGAAATTGCTCTTGCTCACATTCACTTGAAACCCGAGCGATGTGATGTGCGCGAGCACACGGTCGGTGTCCTGCAACACCTTCTCCTTTGATTCGGCTATGATGAGCCAATCGTCTATATAAGTCAGGATTCTCAGACCTGATATTCTCAGAGGTGCTAAGCCCGCCTCCGCGCACAGACAGAAAGACCGGGGACTCAAACTGAGTCCAAACGGAAGAACTGTGAATTCGTAACATATGCCCTGGTAGGCGAAACGAAGAAACTTCCTGTGCGGAGGATAGATGCTTATGTGAAAGAAAGCATCTTTCAGATCGACTGATGTGAACCAGTCGTTCTGTTTTATGGCACGGGCGAGTGCGCCTTGTGTCAGCATTCTGAAATTGTATTTCCTCAAATGTTTGTTCAACACTCGAAGGTCCAAGATAGGGCGGAGAGAGCCGCCTTTTTTCGGGACCAGAAAATAACGGGAATAAAAACCCTGGTTCATCAGATTGGGAGGTACCACCTGAATCGCTCCCTTGTTTAAGAGAGATGAAATTTCCTCTTTCAGAATGTGAGAGGCGTTCTCTTCCGTGTGAGAAAAGAGAATGCCGTTGAAATGCGGGGGTTTTACTGCGAATTGCAATCTGTAACCCTGCATTACTGTACGCATCACCCACTCGGGAGCTGAAACGGTTCGCCAAGCCGCTTCGTGACTCGCGAGAGCTCCCGCTCGGGCCAGAGCGGAGCTGTGTGAGACCGACAGGTTTATTTGTGATGCAATGGCGCCATCTAGTGGGTACACTAGAGGCGACATGCAGGGGTTCGGAGGGATTTCCTCTCTCTGCAGTGAGATGAATTCTCTCTGCGGAGAGAGGTTTTCCCGCCGAAACGAATTCATTTGATTCGTATTTTTTTGTGTTTTGTGTGTTTTGTGTTGGGCAAACACTGGGGCCGAAGCCTTTATTGAGAGAGTGAGGGGAACAGAGTGTGGGCAGTGTGGTGTCACTGAGCTTAAACTTTCCCTTACAAAGGGCCCCCTGAACGTGGGGGGAAAACACACATCTCTCGAACACACGAGCTGGGCAGTCTCGTTTACACACGGAGAGCTGACCCATCCGCGGGACCCCCTGGGTTTTTTGGACGGGGGTCCTAGAAGAGGAGGGGAGTCCGAAGGGCTTGCGGCCCGTGAACATGGACTCGAAGCCCCCATCGGCTGAACATCAGGCAGGCCGCTTGCGTTTCGAGTCGGTGGGGTTGGAATTCGCAGGTCTCCCGGCCGCGGCCGCGGCGGGAGCGGGCTTACCCCAGTGCTTGTGTGTAGGTGCTGGGTTATGTTGCCGAGGGGGTGGTTTGTTGCGGGGCTTTTCTCTGCCCTGATGAAACTGTCGTCCCGTGGCCGGTGGGTTAGGCAAACGCACAGGGGGCGCCTGGCGTGGGACTGACTTCCTAGGAAGGCAAAGTTTGAAGGCCTCATCCTCCTTTTTCTTATCGTCACACCGTTGTTGCATCAGTGCGACGGCGGGGCCGAAGAGAGCCCGGCCGGGCTCCACCGGCGCGCCCGCGATGCGCCGTTTCTCACTGTCAGGGAGTCCCGACAGGTTCAGCCAGAGCGCGCGCTCTCCGACCACGGAAAGCGCCATGGAGCGCCCGCAAGCTTGGACGGCCTGCCGAGCGTTACGGAGGACGAGGTCGTTCACCGTTAGGATCTCCTTCCACAGGGTTTCAGAAGGATTTCCCTTTTCCAATTGTTGCCCTAACTCTTCAAGGATCTCTGCCTGGTAGGCGGAGAGGAGCGAAGAAACGTTAAGGGCCCTGACAGCCACGGCCGAGGACTTATAAGCTGCCTGGTGAACGGAGGCAGCAAAACGGTCCATCTTGTTGGGCAAGACCGGCTTGGGGGGAGCGAGCAGCCCGCCCTGAGCGGGGTTAAGGTGCCTGGCGATGGAAGGTTCGACGGTGGGAGGTTCGCCCATACCGTGCGCCGCCATGTCCTTAACCTCGAGTCCCGTGAGACCGTGTTTGAAGTCGAGCGGGTCGCTCCAATAATTTCTCATGTGCTTCGCGCACGCCGGGAGGATGGGGAAGAGTTGTTTCCTCGGGCCGGGAGGGGGTCCCAGCACTTTCCCATCATAAATATCCCTCTCCTGGTCGGTGGCGCTCTGCGGTGCCGGCCATTCGATGTTGAGACGAGCGGCCGCTCGCTCACACACTTCCAGGAGGATGGCTTGAGGCAGAACCGCGTGGGCCGTAGCCTGGGGAACACCAGAGGGCGGGATGGCCTCCTCGTCCTCTGAAACCCCAAGAATGGCCGCATCCTCCTCTTCGCCAGAACCGGGCAGGTCGTGGACGAGAGTGAGGTTGTCCCCGAAGATGTCCTCCTCGGGGAAGGCGGGATTGGGCTGGTCAGCCCAGACGAGAGACGTTGCGCCCCGGGAGGCCCCCGGTAGCGCGTCGTCATCACCGTGTCCCCCGTCCGAGTCAGAAGGGCTGAGCCCGGTGCACTGTGTCACTGCCACCTTAAGACGGCGTTTTAGCAGCTTCCTAGGCAGCAAGAGGCAGAAACTGCAATTCTCCGGGTTTTCAAGGGCTTCCCGAGCGTGCTTAAGACCCAAACAGACCACGCAAAGCTGATGAAGATCCTTAGCTGCGATGAGGGCACCACACGCGGCCGGGCAGGCCCGTGACATGCTATCCCCTGGAGAGGCTGCAGGCTTAGACAGTGACATACCAGCGAAGAAAACGGAGAAATCCGTGGCGGGCAGCCGTGAGGAGAAACGGTGAAAATAGCGAGAGCGTGGGCGGCTCCGAATGCAAAGCAGCAGTAGTTGAAAAATAAACAACTGTCACGTCCGGCGGAGGCTGATCTGGTCGATATGTCCTCCTGAAGACACGAGGTGAGCAGTGTAAAAATCCAACCGAGCTGTGAGATGCAGAGATCGCGAGAAGCGAATGTCAACTGAGGAATAGCAGCGCGCCCAGATGTTATATGCCCTTAGGTGAGGGGGTGTGGCCTCACCTGGCATTGGCTGCGCGCTTCTGTCTGTCTAGCCAGACTTGGTGCAATTGGATGCTTCTGCAGAGGTCAGGTACGGATGCCCTTCCCATAGGTGGATCTCGAACACGAGATGATGAAAGAGAACCTGTTTCTATGTTTCTCTTAAAAAAATCTCACCGGAAGTAGTAGGTCATCTGGGTACTTTTCGCCTTCTGTTTTCGGACATACTACTCCGCTCACATACTGTACTGTTGTTAGCCTACTATATAGTATGAATGTAAGTAGGCATATTCAGATGCAGGGAGTCACTTGTCACCATAATTTAACCTGCAGTAAGAGTCACAAATTCCACCACAGACTGGTGTCACGATCGGTGGCTGGAATGAAGCGCATGACGAAAGCAATAGGGAACTATAACAGTCTTTAATGAATCCACAAAGAATACTCTGGAGATAAATGTGAACACAACCACCTTAAACATAGGCGATACCGGACAAAGGAACAGAATGATACTCTGAAAAACATGGGGAGCGTTATCAAGGTGAACAGAAACAAGTGTGTTGTGGAAACTAATTAACAGCCAGGGAAACTAAGGCAGGCAAAACAGGAACAGAACACAGTGAAAACAAAACCAAAACAGAACATCCTCGTTACAACTAGACAATCTGTCTGGAACCTGTAAACATGGATGAGTGGAGTATTACAAAACTCCCTGTTGGGCTGTAATTCAAGTACTGGAGGTAACATATGAAATTCAGCATATTCACACTACCATTCAAAAGTTTGGAGTTAGTAAGTTTTTTTTTTTTAAAGAAATAATACTTTTATTCAGCATTACATTGATTAGCAGAAAGTAAAGTCTTCTACATTTTTACAAAAGATTTAACAATTCTAATAATACTGTTTTTTTTTATTTACTTTCCATTTATAAAAAAATCATGAATTTTTTTTATCTCAGTTTCCACAAAAATATTTAGCAGCACAACTGCATTCAACATTGATAATGCATAGAAATGTGTTTTGACATGAAATGCATATTAGAATGATTTCTGAAGGATCTTGTGACACTGAAGACTGGAGTAATGATTCCGCTTTGCCGTCACAGGAAATAAATAAATAAATAAAATTAATATAGTATTATAGAATACATTTAATTTAAATTGTGATAATATTTCAAAATATTATACATTTTGGTCAAATAAAGGCAGCCTTGGTGGGCATGGGATTTCTTTCAAAAAAATGTTTTACCTATACAAGACTTTTGAGCGATAGTGTTTAATTCATAATTCTAAAGACATCATTACATAATCCTCATTCTTTGTTTTTTAAATAAATTTAGAGTCATACACACATTTGCAGGTGTATTTTTAACAGCAGGAGCCTCCTGTACACTGATTTAATCATAGGTTTCAGGTTTCTCTGCACAGACAGATTGATTTGCTGATTGAGACAGTGATCTACAGATTATGGGAGTTTTGTTGTTGTTATGTTCAGTGACAGGTGAAGCAACGGAAGGAGCAGATGGCTCATGCCCATGTCCCATTCTTATTGCTAAGCGTGAAAATCTGTCATTAGATCATCTCCGGTCCATAAAGTCCTGTATCTTATTTCTTTTTAGTCCTGTTGTCATACGACCACATTGAAAGTCTTGTATTCAAAATCTCAAAATTTGAGAACACATTATAAAATGAAAATATGTAAAATAATAATTAGACATTTTATTTTAATTAATTTAATAATAATAAAATCAATTCAACATTCACTCTAATTGTTGTGCTGATAATATATGTAACTTTTTTGTGGTCTAAGACTTTTGAACTCTACTTGTATATAAACAAATTTGAACGGCAGATCTTTTTCTCTCCTTCTTGCTGCATGTGAAGTTTTTATTTAGCTTGAGCTTTTCTCTTTGATGATCTAAAAGGCTTCACTCTGGTTCTTGAGTATTTTGTGTCAGAAAGCACAGGTAAGAGAGGAAACTCAAGCCTCTCTGTGGGAGCTGCTTCTTGCTGCTAAATGAGATGGCCAGATGAAATGGCGAAACTTTAGTACTCTGTACTCAAAACTATTAAAGCGGTCAGTGTTCAGTGGCTTTCCTATTAGACTTCTTATTAAATCTACTTAAATTGCCTTGGTCGTCTCACCGTGTATACACAGGCCAGGCTTCACCGCAGGAGTTATGGAGAGGGAGATGTTTTCACCAACCAATTAATCACATCTCTAGAGTACATGGTTTGGAAATAAACAACCCCCAAAGCCCTCAATCTGGAGACTAATTCTTTCCTCAACAGATGGCAGGAGCTCGTAAACACATTTTGAGGGAAGCTTTGAGCAAACCTTTGCATTGAAGAAAGCTGCTAAACTTTGACAAAGATAGCATAGATGTACAGATGTGACGGCAGGGAGTCTTATCTAAGAAGGCACATTGACCAATAGAAAAATATCATTTAGAAAGGGAAGGAGCATTTTGGGCAACAAAAAAAGTATGACTGTAAATCTTTGGGTTAGCAGTGAGTCGATTCAAAAGTGATTTGTGCACATTTTAAACAATTTGACCTAATTCAGGGCATTTCCTTAGAGGAGGCAAGGGAGCCAGCGCCTCCTCAAAAATTTGGACGAGAAAATCATCCATATTGCAAAAATTAAACAACACAAATATTACAAAATGTCCAACAGGGACACCCGCAGGTAAAGTTACAGTGGGTCTCTCTTGCCTCACCTTAACCCATTGACCTTTACCAGACCCCCTAAAGTTTGCGCTGGGTTTAGTGGGGGGTAATTGAGAATGAATGGGGGAAAGTAACGTAAGGGGAGGCAATGCCTCCATCACGCTATGATTGGTTATGATTGGATATGATTGGTTTGTGTGATAAATTCCCTCCTCTTGTTTTCGTTCGTGTTCGTGAATTATTCTGGATGAACAAAATTATGGCATTAATGGGAAGACTAATTAAAAAGTAAACAACTCACCCACTTAGATATTACTGCGATCACGTCAAAATCAGACTTGAGATGGCCTGAAAATGTGCAGGGTTTTAGTGAGCAGTAATCAGCTTGGTGAAATGAAAGGTAGGCTATACATTTTCGTGTCTTTGATTGGTGTTTACAGAGCTTGATGACTGATGATAAGTTTACTATTACAAAGAATAGCTGAACATCAGTTCTCAAATAAAATGTATTGTTTAAATTGTTACAGCTAATTGTTACAGCCTTTAGTTATTGTTTTGGAATAAATGTAAAAATGCTTAAAAACAACTTGATGAGATTTATATTTGGTATTAATAAATAGAAACTTAATTACATTGTTTATGTAAAAATACAAAAATAGAATTGTATTTGGAATGTAAAGTAATGTTTATTTAAAGAGGAAAAAATTAAAATCCTTTTGTCCACCAAAGCGTACTTTCCCCGCGGCTAGCATATTTTTACATTTGTTTTCAATGGGAGCACCTCGTTTTTAAAACTGCAGGAGCGTAACGATTTCACGCTGAAACTGAGCTTTCAGCATTTTTTACTGGTCGCCGAGAGTTGAAAATTTTTAAAAATGGGTAAAATGCAGCGCTCATCACTTTAACTTTTTACCCAGCCGTCCAATCACAATGGAGGAGGGGCGGGACAAATACCACACCAACCAACTGTCACATTCTGCTAGTACAAAGCAGTAACACTTCGGCAGAAATTTCGTCTCATAACAACCAGCAAAGCGTCTCAACTAAAAAAAACGCTGCGCTGCCAATACGCTCTCATAGCTAAGTGTTTTCAGCAGAGCGCCTAGTGTTTTCAGCTGGCTAAAAACGCTTAGGTGGACACGTGGCCTAAGTGTAGCTAATACATAACACGCATTTAAAAACTTGAAGACTTTGCCTCATTTTAGAACACCACAGCCCGCCACTGTAGAATTAATTTTAAATATTGAACACTAATGATTTGCAATTCATTTAATTATTGCCATTTTAAGCTGATTATAGAGCAACACAATTTATATTTTAACATGGATGATCTGGCAGGATGTGTTAATGCAGCTAGAAACCAAATGAATTGTTATAAACTATGAAGGAACGAAGATCTGTAAATTATAAACTCTCATTCAAGCTTTTTTTTGGCCCATACTTTCTAAATGTCATAAACTGTATGGCTGTGAAGCACTGCCCTGATTCTCTATTAAGTGTTGAGGTGGTCACTGTGGGAATACTTGGATGATGACTACCACCCACTTGAGTGTTAGAAGAAAATGGAAGAGATCACATACCCTTTATCTCACTCAAATCGGCAATGGCTTAAAAGCCATCAGTGATGCCTTCAGATGCGCCTACAGGGAGACAGGATATAGTTAGAAGAGTAGAGAGAAACCAATTCCCACTAATTTTATATTCTGAGTTATCAGTATCAGTGAGTTGCATAAGGATAGTTAGAAAATCCAACAGATGATAGAATCTGCATTAGTTACATAATCCGCGAATAGTTGTGTGGATTCCTTGCTTGCTGTAGAATTACACAAGGTGACCATGCTATTGACTAGTTTAATGGTGGGTTCACACTTGTAGTTAGGTTCTCTTGGTTCTTTTGGTCTGGACCAAAAAAGGAAATTATACATTTAATCTTGGTTCACTTAACATTCACACTGTCATTTTTAACACTGAACCTAAAGATACAAAACAAAAAAAACATGTCTATTTTGTGACGGCACTTACTGAACAACCAGACCAATTCTGTGCACTGGGCTAAATGCTCTTGTTGCATGTGCGTACATACGGTGTTATTTTTACCAGCCGAAAACTCACAAAGAGCTTAGAAAATATGTAAAGGTGTCAAAACAGCTCCTGGAATTCCTCCTTTAGGAAGATCTGTTGCAAAAAAGACAGTGGTTCCGACGCCTGCACTAAACTACAACACTGCCACTATGTCGAGAAAAACCTACGGTGGCCGAGAATGCTCAACGTGCTGCAACTGAAGAAAACGCATGCAAATAGAAAAAAACGCATGCAAATAGAAAAAAAAACACATGCAAATAGAAAAAAACACCCGCAAATTAAGAAAACATCTTCATCAGTTTCACAACACACGTGTGCTCCAAATACTACAACCAAATACAGAAACACGCTGCAAATAACACAGACCACAACGGAAATGTTTCCGGGGGAACCAAATAAGTGACGAACCTGGCTGAGACGTGCTTACAGCTGTTACAGCTCAAAATTCTACTTTATTTTACTTTATTTAATTTAACTTTATTTATTTTTTTCGCAAAACATACAGAGATTACATTTTTATGACACAAAACTTGTATACAATATACAAAATGTATTAACAATATGTTCAATGTCATCAGAATACAAATGAGAAAAGAACAGTGAGTTGAAAACTTTCATGTTATGTTTAAATTTTCATAAAGAAAGTTTCATAAGAAATGTTAGGTAATGTGGGGTCCAAAGTTTTAAAGTTGAGACACTGACACACAGATATATAACGCATATTTGCAACCGTTAGGTTAACAGCATTATATTTCTGTCGTCAGAACAGCTTTTCAGCTGATGGACAACGTGCTGCGTTATCATGGGAACATCCCAGGTGAAAATAATGAGTAAATTACGTTGTCTTTTGTTGCTCCCTTCATCAAGTGCGTTCCAAACGGTTACATAAATGGCACACTAGTGCCATGCTCACTCCAAAGTCCCACTTGAAGGGCTCTGCCGTCTGCCCTTCGAAGGGAGTAGGGCTTAGGGATGCTCACAAGCAATAAGCACATCCCAGCCTGGTTCGTCACTTATTTGGTTCCCCCGGAAACATTTCTGTTGTGGTCTGTGTTATTTGCAGTGCGTTTCTGTATTTGGTTGTGTTGTGAGCTTTTGCAGTGCATTTCTGTATTTGGTTGTGTTGTGAGTATTCGGATCACACGTGTGTTGTGAAACTGATGAAGATGTTTTCTTAATTTGCGGGTGTTTTTTTCTATTTGCGGGTGTTTTTTTTATTTGCGGGTGTTTTTTTCTATTTGCATGCGTTTTTTTCTATTTGCATGCTTTTCTTCAGTCGCAGCACGTTGAGCTCTCTCGGCCACCGTAAAAAACAGTTATGCTTGAGCATTGTGTTCTTTTAAATGTCGCGTCTGTGATTTCATCTCCTGTTTTTAAGTTAGTTTAAATGTATTTGGTCCATGTTGCGTTCATAGTTCAGTCGAACCGCACCATTGCTTGTTTCAGGGTCCGAAATTAACACCAGCCAAACGCCAAAAGCGGTAGATATTTCCCCAACTAAATTTGCATATTACCCTTTTACTTTAACTGTGTTTCTGGACTTGCCGGAAGGGTTAATCCCTTTTACTGTATGTTGTGTTTGTGGTTGGTTTTGTTGCTTTCATTCTTCCCTGTGTTGAACACCATTTTTATCTACAGTATACTCTCTTTTCTGTTGGATATATGTTGTGCTTTTGCATAGTAGCGTTTATACAGCATGTTATCTGGACTAGATTTTGTTTAAATTAAATCAGAATTCCCAGAACTTCTTTTGAGTGGGTTTTATTTGATTATCAGCAACATTATGTCTTCTCCCTAATTTTGCTACTAAGAAAACCATTAAAAACTGCATGTTTTTTTATCTGAGTCAAAGCCATTTCTCTGTGCACAGAGCTTGTAAATTCTCTCTTTGCGCACACACAGTCAGTCCATGTCAGGTTGTTTTCCAGCTCCTCTCTTTTCAAGCTTCCAGTGCTCTTAATTGGATTTGCCAAGATGAAGGGTGACACAATTACACAGGCAATTGTCAATTTCACATGTGCTCTAAGAAGCACACCAATTTTTTTCCAATAACAAGATCTCGTTAAATGTAGTCTAGTTTTTTGCATCCATATTAGTTATTTTACATGAAGAAAAAAAGTAGACGGTTTACATTTATGTATTTAAATGGACAATCCATCTCACTGATAATTCATTCATTGTTCATACACTGTACAATAAGGTTCAGTTTGTTCAGATAAGTTAATGCACTAGGTTTCATAAAATAACAACGAATAATACTTTCCAAGAATCCTAAAGAAATCTTTTAAGGTTTCCACAATAATATTAAGAAGCAATGTTTTTCCATCACCAAATCACTAATTATGAACAATAGCAAAATAAACATTAATTATTAAATGCTGTACAATTAAATGTTTGTCTATTATTAATTTGTGTTATCTAATGCATTTAACTAATATTAGCAAATTAAAAAATTTACTGTATAGTAAAGTGTTTCTGATTCAGCTGTTCTTGAGTGATAGCTGTCCAAATACAGGTCTGTCTTCGCCCACACTGTCAAGCTTTGAGACATTTAAATCCTTTGTGGATTTGTGAGAGTAAGTTTCCTCATTAAAATGTCCTTTTGCATCCGATAGAGCAGCCAGGAAGCCGAATGTGCAGAAGACCTTGTTATTGTTGCATCTTCTACATTTAACTTGTTCATTGTTTCTTTAAATGCCAGAGCACAGAGAACATGGTAATGTCTTGCATCTCAGTAAGTTATGTAAAGAAGGTACATTCAGCAGCTTGAAGGAGTTTTAATGGGGTAAGAGTCGTGTGTGTTTGTGTGTGTAAGAACTGTCCTCCTAGTTGGGCTGTTTTTAGAGGCACACAGTTTGAGTTGGGTGAGGTCCAGACTCTCACAGGACAAGCATGAATTTCCACCATTCATCGTTTATGAATGATGATTACTATCATCTAAATTTAGTGCTGTGTGTGTGTGTGTTTTCTCTCTAACGCATCCTCACTGTTTCTAGAGCTTTTTTCAGTTGGGAGATCCCCAGATGGATCCGATCCCCACTGCTTGCTTCAACTCAAGCACATCCTGTGAGCTGGTTATGCAGGTCCGCAAGTTTTATTTGGATATGGGAAATGGGAAAACACCAGAAGCTCCTCCTCTTACGCCCCACCCACACAGGTTGTCCTATTCCTAGACAGGCGGTGACCTTACAAAGGGACACACTGGAGGTCTTAGCAACGTCTTATGCAGTGCAGGGAGGGGAACGCCCTGGATGTCCCATGTTATGAACAATGGGTTCTTCTTCATCTGGGTCCCCTCCCTATAGAACGGATCATGCCTCCATCCACCAGCCGACCACTCAGGAAGCCCTCGGTCCATGTGAGTAAATGAAACAAGGCGCTTCTACCTCTCTCCATCCGCTAATCCCAAATTCACTAGCTGGGGGTTAGTAGGGCACTTAGAGGTCAGCTCAGGATTTGGCAGGGAAGGTGCCTGCTGCTATTTTTTTCTTAAATAAGTCTCTGACTCTTCTTTTTAAAGTCTGTGGAAGGACGATGTATGTATGTCTTCTCTCGATGACAACAGTGATATAGAGTGAGTGACCATGGCTATAGTAGCTTCACTGAGATAATCTGCGTTATTCAATTAAAGTGACCCAGATTACAGCTTGACACACTCAAACATGACACTCTCTAGTAAGTTGCTTTGGATAAGTGTCTGCTAAATGCAAACATAAATGTAAATTAAAATTTGTGTTGAACGTTCTAGAGATGTGGTATATAAATGTTGCAGGATATGTTGGAAAATGATAGTTTGAGATTTGACAATTTGAACACCAACTGTTTCTTGAGTAGCAGTACCCTACACTCTGTTCAACTGGTTGAAAGTGTCAGAGGGCTTTGGTGAGTTTCTAGATGAAACAATGTGGTTATATAGAATAAAATGATGTGGTCTTTGTGTTTCCTTTCTGCTTATTTGGCTTTTAGTTGTAAATGAAACCATATCTCAAGCTTGATTGATTCCGGAGTGTGTAATCCAATTTTACCCCTGACCTCAACTGACACTTTCATTTCATTTACCATGGTTAATTTCAGCTTTAATTTCACTAATGTAACCTGCACTGAATATGTAAGGAACATTTGAGAAATATTGAGATATGAATGAACTGTATAGTTTAAAGGGATAGTTCACCCAAAAATGAAAATTCTGTCAGTATTTACTCACCCTCAATGTTGTTCCAACCCCGTAAGACCTTCGTTCATCTTTGGAACACGAATTAAGATATTTTTGATGAAATCTGAGAGCTGGATCACTCCTCCATCTAAGGGATTGACACTTGTTCCCCGAAAAGTTATTAAAGACATCGTTAAAGTAGTCCAAATGACTACAGTGGCTCAATCTTAAGTTTATCAAGCGCCGAGAATACTTTTTGTTTGCAAAAACAAACAAAAATAACGACTTTATTTCAACTATTAATTTCCTTCTCTGTGGGCCTCTAGTCCGTTCACGTAGTGTGATTGTGTAGAGCTACGTCACACGCAGGCTCACTATTGGCCGACGCTGGTCATGTGTGTGATGCGTGTGACGTACAACAACAGAAGCTTACGCTATTATACTAGTGAACTGACTCGAGGCCCACAGAGAAGGAAATGAATAGTTGAAATAAAGTCGTTATTTTCGTTTGTTTTTTTGCGAACAAAAAGTATTCTCGCCGCTTGATAAACTTAAGATCGAGCCACTGTAGTAACTTGGACTATTTTAACGATATCTTTAATAACTTTTCGGGGAACAAGTGTCAATCCCTTAGATGGAGGAGTGATCCAGCTCTCAGATTTCATCAAAAATATCTTAATTCGTGTTCCGAAGATGAACGAAAGTCTTACGGGGTTGGAACAACATGAGGGTGAGTAAATACTGACAGAATTTTCATTTTTGGGTGAACTATCCCTTTAAGAAAGTAGTTTTGTATGGCACACGTCTATCAAACAGAATTCTGCAGCATAAAACATAATAAAAGCTTTATAATAAATAATATAAACAGTTTTTAATGCCTTTTAATGAGTCTTGTGAAATATTTGTAATGTTTTTTAAATATATTTTATAATTTAAAAAAATGGTTTTATATTTTAACATATAATATATTTTAAAACAGAATTTATTCCTGTTATAGTCACATGATCAGAAATCTTTCTAATATTCTAATTTACTGTGGAGATGATTTGTGTAATTTAAGAAAGAGGTTACTTTATTGGTAAAGAGAAATGATGTTGCTTTTTGTCAGCTATTCTGCAGAGTTTCGGAGATGGTGTTTATCTATCCATAATGAACTCTTTTGTAAACTTTGGGCAGATTTTCTTAGTGTCTAATGTCTTTTAAACCATTTGAAATCATCTATGATTGTCTGATTTTATGAATTTAAATTAAGCATTTAAAATGAGTCAGTAAGGAGCCAAGATGAAATGCTCCAGATAAAGAGGGGAAGGATTGCATGTTATTAGAAAAATTGTGGGAGGAGAATGAATGTCCCCTGCTTGCTGCCCCCATGTGAACTGCACTCACATTAGCACAAGTGTGTGTGTGTGTGTGTGTGTGTGTGTGTGTGTGTGTGTGGTTTGAAATGGATCCTTATGAAATGGATGCAATATAAAGCTGTTGTTGATTGTAAAGTAGATGCTGAGACCGCTTCGTATGATTTTGATATTTATGTCAATTATGATCTCTTAATTTTCTTGTCAGTTTTTAAAAATTGACCTTTAAAACATAATTTCTTACAATGGCATTTTGAAGCAACTTGACAACATCTTAAAAATGTGGTACAGTTGAGATGAGACACAACACAAAAGTACAGTATAGTGAAGCAGTCTACTTGCAAATGGCATGTGTGATATCTATGGGCTCGGGGTGAAAGAAACATTTCTATGCAATTCGTATAACATTGTTCTTCATCACCAACTCCAACTTTGCTTGCAAAATCGATAAAGATTCTCATTTCCCGCAATAATATAACGACGTAAGTAAAAATTCATGATCAAATAAGGCTGACGATATATCGCCCAACTTTAATCTATTCATTGCTTTCATCTGCCACAGTCATGCCTTTAAAATATCTTTATTTGTGTGATTTTCTCAGCAAATATGAATAGACCTATATGTGGTTACAGTAATTGTGATGAATATCATGTAATTAATTTGAGGAACAATTTGAAGTGATTAAATATACTATAGTATGATGTTTTGTCAAAAATAAAGTAGGTTGAATTATCAACTAAGATGTTATTATAGTGTTTGTTCCAATATTCAAACTAATGAATCCTTACCTTTCTTAATACCTATGATAAAATGTATACTTTTTACAAAGAAATACACTTCAAATATTGTTAAAATTGTAATTGTTGTTGTAATTGTAACCCTTTTTGTAATTGGTTACAATTTCTAATTGTAAAATATGTATATATAGATAATTTCTTTAGTCCTTGCTTTCTTTGGGACCCAGTGACACACCTGTGTGAAAGGGCTAATTAATATGCAGCTCATTATGTATGTGGCACATTATCCGGCCTTTGTCTTCTCAGGTGTGAACACGCCTCCACGCATATTGCCTTTCCAAACAAAAGGTGTCTTATAAAATTTAAATCAATGTATTGTTTTGTGTAAATGATTAGGCAGGATGATTTTCAGATCATTTTGAAGCAAAAATTCTAGGCAACAACACTCATTAGTCAAAAGTCTTGTGAACACATATTTAGTATGTGTTTTGTGGACTTATTTCAGACACTTTAAGTTTTAGTTTTTTCAATAACCACGCATAAACATTATTCTCTAAAAAATACAAACATGTACATACATGTTGCTCACATATTACGGTAGCCCCGTTTGTGCTATATAGAGTGAATTTACACCTTTGCCATTAACATGTTTATAAATAACTGAAAAAAGCACAAATGTCAGAGCATGTCAGAACACCTCAAGGACCACAAAAACCCCTTAGACCTCAGAGGGTTAACAGCCTTTATTTTTCTTATTCCCCTGTCGCACTGTTTTGTCTCCCTGTTGTTATCAAGTTACTGTTGTCACTCCAGCCTGTTCCTCTCTAACTCTCTGTCCTCACATTGTGTCCGTTCTTAGTGTGGGATTACCAGTGATTAATGAATCAGTCTGATCACACCACATCAGCAGTGAGGATTAGTCTCTGCTGTCTATTACTGTATGAATGAAGCCCTCCCTCATTCACTGTAGTGGCTCAATATGTAGATCAAGAGTCCACCATTATACTAATTAACCAGATTAAAGTGTTACATACATTAAACACATTCCCTCATAATGAATGATTAACATGTTACATGTCCTTTAAAATCATGGTATTTTCTTATTAGTGTAGCTACATTATACATGTACAGTGAAAAAAAGATGCTTGGGTTTAACAGTTGGCTGTGAATGCTATATGCACACAAATCCACCGACACACACATCAATGCTAGTTAAAGCTGTTATGTCTAGCCGTAACAAGCAGTAATGCTGTCTGTAGGTCAGAGCACATACCCAGGGGCTTCAGACATTAAAGCTGTTAGCTGAATGTGTGATACTGTGAACTTCACGTAGTGTATCTTGTATAAGTCTTAAGAAAATTCATGCTCAGTTTTAATGGTGTTGTATTTTACAGGTACAAACAGCCACACACGAGATAGGAGTAAATGCATGCTTTTCTCATGCAGCCATTAGTGCTTTTTAGTATTTTATTTATCATTTATTTAAATATAATTTAGCCATAATTTAATAATTCAAGAGGAATTAAGTTAAAAAAAGGTTGTCAATTCAGATTTAAACCACTGTTAAAAAATTTAAGCTGTTGCCTTTGTTGTACCTGCCTGATATTCGATAGGGCATCTCTCTTTTTCTTTCTCTCTCTGTTGTATAGCTGATATGTTCAATTCTTTCTTTCATCACTGCAGAGCGTACAATTGAAGTTTCTCTCTGAGAATAGTCATCATTTGTCCGTTAACCCTCTCACGCTGGCATTCTCTGACAGCCTCCTCTGAAATCCCCATCCCACTTGAGTCGGCTGGCAGCTCTGTTTTGTTCCCTTGCTGACTTGAATAGGTTTTAATGGTGCTGCTTCATGTAGAAATTTAAGACTCCTGACTTAAGACAGCAAACCAGACTCAAGAGCCCTGTGACAATCGGCGCATCCAACATTTGCTCTGAAATCCAGGCCTAGCCAACATAATGTCTGAGCTCTCTGCAGTCAACAGACCAAAACATCTTTTCTGGAGGAGGCAGACAAGTTGTTTTGTCTGGTTCTCTTGCATGTGGAGTCTGAGTGCTTGACCTTTTTGTCCACATCATACTTCTGAAATGATGGCAGTCTGTATTCCTGCTGGAAAAGAGGGCTGTAATTCTTCTCTTACTGAGTGAAGGCATTTGAGCTTGTCAGTTTCTCTCTGTTTACCAAGTTAAGAAATTCCCTGTTAACCATTTGTTCTGCTTGTAATAATTGTAACTAGGAAAACTTGGTTAGAATGAGCATTGGCATACAGTGGGCAAAAGTGATATTTAAGTGATATTTAAGAATGAAGAATACATGGTTATGGTATTAAAATTACAAAATTGCTTGGCAAGAACAGATTTTATTTTAAATAGATTTATTTTGTAACGTTAACATCTTTAATGACAATTTTGATTAATTTAATGCTTCCTTAGTGATTAAAAGTATTTTCTTTCAAGAAAAGAAAAATCTTCTTGACCCCAACTTTTTTAACAGTATAAGTAGCACAGTGCTGTGTGTTTTTGCTTGTAGGCTTATTATATAGTACTGCACACAATAACAATGCCAAACTAAGAAAGATGGCTTCAAAGTTTCTGGGTTGAATTTTGATATCAAAATGGATTTTATCAGTTTTCACACAACGTGTTCCCTGAACATAGAAAACCTTAGAAAACCATAGTAAAACCTGTTTTGTCTCAAGAAAGATCATCAAAGATTGTATGATTTTTAGTCATAACGCTATTTTGATAAAACGTGTTACTGTGATTTGCCACTGTAGATATGGTCCTATTCACAAAACTCAGTGCTATTTACCAAGTGTTATTAATGTAGCAAAAGGAGGTAAATGAAATTTAATTTAAAGTATTTGTGTGCTTATTGTGATCATGGTTGCAGTAATTCATCAAATGATGGAGAAGAGTGTTATAATCATGCATATCTAGATGCTGTTTTTTTAAAGAGCGGATTCATTCCTCTTAGTAAATTGCGCCCTTACCCTGTTATTATCTATTTTCCATCATACAGATTATAAATGCTAAATCACCTGATGATCACTTTCAAAATATTTGAACGTATAATATTTTGATGATACTTTCAGATTACGTGTATGTCTTCCCAGTAGTGCTAACATCTATGTACTTTGAGAAGGAAGTAAAGCTCATGTTTCAGGATGGGTACACAATATTTATTTTTAATAACGGGTTTTTCGAGGCTCCTTGTGTTGACAAACTCATTCTAAGTTAACAGAGGTTTTTTTGTATCACTCACAGGTTGCTTTATGCAATAGGGAGACTAGTGGAAGGAACGTTGAACGCTGCAATACTGAGGTGAGTCCTACTTCATCTACTTGATAAGATCCATTTTATTATCACAGACTTATTTTTGACAGATCCTTTTATGATATCACACTTTACACCTGATTACATCAAGTTGTTTGTGGATCGGTCTAAAAGGACAACTTCTACTTCTATTAAACGTCCATTAAACACTCGTAGATTTTTGTAATCTGTCTAGCTGTTCCTCCGTGTGTGAAATCCCATTTGTATTCATCTGGATGTACATTGGCCGTGTCCTCAATCACCGTACGCTCCAGCAGTTTAAAGCCTGTCAATATTCATCTCATCAGTGCTCCCACTCTCTCTCAGCACTTACCAGCCTCTTAAAGGGGAAGTAATATCTATAATACTCTTCAGACGGTAAAACTGTACTCTAGAGCTTCATGTTTTGTAGCAATATTTTTCTAAGCATTTGGATGTACAGTTGCTAGAAACAGTTTGGGTTTAATAAAAACATTTTTAGTAGCCAAACCCAACTAACATGCTTTAGAAAACAGGATATTATGAAAAACCTCACAGTCATGTTTTCTGCTAGGTTAAACCACGACTACCATTTACTGTCTGTAAAATATGTGTTGATTTAGGTTGATTTAAGTTTTATATATATATATATATATATATATATATATATATATATATATTCACAATAATTTATCAGAAAACAAGACTTGATGTCCTTGTCATTGTGTTGCTCAACTAAATGTATCATATTTTAAGGATGCTTTGATTTCTTTTTTCCTGGAAAACAAGATTTTTTGGAGTGTAGTTTTGTTCATTATTTTCTACCAAGTGACATATGGATGTGACAGCGTTTTCCCCCTTTTAAAAAATCAAACATTTATTGTGTTTAATATGGATGATCATATAGTTAGTTACATTTTTAATTGCTTTTGCATTTTTTCTATGACTCAACAAGAACACTCACTAGTTGAGAACCACTGTTGTATACTGCAAAAAGATATTAAAGTTTATGGTGACACACCATTTATTATGTTCTATTTCAAAGCACATCTTTCTCCCTGTGTTTAGTCAAGAAATAGTTTGCTGTTTATCTTGTCTAATAGCACATGGTTCCCGCTCTAGATCACCACCCACTGACTGATACAGCGCTAGAACCGTTTGGGCGCTGTTCCCTCACAGTTTGCATCAAAGCTTTGGTGTTGAATTGAAGTGAGAGGAGGCAGAACGTGGGCATGTAGCGTTGCAGCCGTTCACCTCTCCTCCTCCTGTTTTGCCTCTTCACATATCCTTCACTCTGCTCTGTGAATTCCTCCTCATCCAGAGGGACTCTCTTTAACAGCCACATAAATGCACTTTGCTTCTACAAGGACGCCTGCTTGAGCTCAGCTCTGCCAGTGCAGGAAGAAAGTGTGTGCGCACTAAAGTCTGCATACTGCATACAGATGTCATGGATTGAAATGGATATCCAGCACCTGGGAGAACAACTGGGGCATCTGTGAATGCAAACTCAGTCACACACAGAAAAACACGATGTGAGTTATATTCTCTTTAGCATGAGCTGACAGGCCTGTCTAGAAGAGTTTAGAAAGTCAGCTATTGCTAGCCTACCAGAGACAGAATGGGGAGGAGATTGGGAGAAATCGCGATGTAACGGACTAGCCTCAAAAGTATTTAGCATGATTTGAGCTAAAAAGGCTACATTTATCATACAATTTTGTACTCACAGATCGGGTTAAAAAGGTTTTGATGTTAATTTGCTTTTAAAAGTAATGCATTACAATATTGCATTACTTCCTAAAAAAGTAACTAATTGTGTTACTTCGTTACTTTTTATGGAAAGCAATGCGCTACATTACTTTCGCGTACTTTCACCTGGGCTTTGCTTGCTTGTTGGTGTTTTAATAACAACAACAAAACAGTTCTATTTTTGGAAATATAAAGGCCCTTTCACACTAATAGTGAAATGAATAAGCCTCAGGCTGAAAGAAATGCAAATTGATGCCTGTACAGTAGAGTGCGCAGTTAAAAGCAGTTCTGCTATTCTGGATTTGAGAAGAATAGGATGCAGGAGAGGGAAGTTCAACACGCTTACTTAAGCAATAGAAATGTTAAAAAATGAAACACAAATGTGGTTTATCTAAGTCATTTTTGCATATTAGTATGGTTGAAGTGGCTCATCGAAGGTCAGCAGCAAAGACATTGGTTAATAAATTGAGATTAAATACATAAAGTATAGATGTGTAATTTAATATATTTAATTATTGCAGGTTTGCGTAATATTCTGAGATTGCATTTCACTGTTTTTATTCATGTTAAGGAATATTGAATCTGTTTTTGGGCAAGTGAGATGAGTAAATGCCTGCTCACATTTATTCTAAAACTACAATAACCATTATGTTCACACAGCGCACACAATGCTTCTGCACTTACTCATGATTTCTCTCAACATAGGGACAGGAGAGCTGTCAGTCAATAAATGGAAAAACGAAGTAACTTGCATTACTTATTTGAAAAAGTAACTCAGATATTTTGTTGTAAATTTAAAAGTAATGCCTTACTTTACTAGTTGCTTGAAAAAAGTAATCTGATTACATAACTCAAGTTACTTGTAATGCGTTACACCCAACACTGGTTAGACACAAAGAGGGCCACCTCTCTAGAATTAGCATAATGCCCTCACACAATAGCATAAAAATAGCGCCTACAGATACTGGATATCATTAGATTTCAGTATTGAATTAATTATAAGTATACTCAACCATACTTTTGCTTTATCTTTTCTTTGCCGCAAAGCATTCTTATATTGCATTTCGTGCAGTATTTGTGTTAAGCAGCTTTAGAATTGGGCCAAACAATTTTCAAAAATAGCTAGAATGTGTGCACTTTTTTGCATATTTACACTTTCTGTGAAATTATGATAATTCTGTGAATATACAGAATTATCTAATCTCATTATCTCATTAACACACTTCAGCATACAGGAACTAAAAGGTTTTCCAAATTAGCCAAATTAATTTTACTCAGATTTGCCCTCCTAACTCTTTTAAGTTCCAATTATAAGAGGAAAAAACACAAACAAGAAAACATTCATAGATGAGATAATTGCAGATGCAGGTTCCATATTGGCCAGTGATTTATCACGTTACAGAGATCTGCGTGAGCGAGTAGAGTGACACCTAACACCGACTGCATGAGAAGATAAATGGACAGAAGTTATTTTAGGGCATTTAAGACTTGTAGCTTGTAACATTAGTCTCCCACTTTCCGTGGTTGCAAAAGAATGGGTTTGGATGACTCAAAATCTCTATTTTTAAAGATGAACCAAGAATTCTCTTATGGTGTCTCACTTACATTATTATAAGAAGCCCATCTGCCCAGGAGGAAGTGAAGTCTCCGGATCAAAATAGGATTTTGTTTTTCTGTTCAACACTGGCATTAAGTGGGACAAAGAGAATTTTTATATAGTAGCTGGTATATATACATTTAGAAATTTAGAAAATCAGCTGTGCGTGTTTGCCTCTACTCACTATCATGTTGTTTCCAGTGAACGTAATTGTTTTGTATAGTGGAACGCTCCTGCACATGATTTTGCTGAGCGCACTGGATTTTGACAAGCCAAGGGTGTCTGTCTGCCTCCTGGATGTAATATGCAGTGTTTGCTACATTGCACTCTTGTAACAATTCATTTCAGATGCTTGTATATGGTGTATGGAATGATTACTGAACAGATTTGAAAGTGACACATAATAGTATGATGTACCGTGTTTGTTTCAATTTGACTGATAGCTACAGTAAAGAAAAGTAAATACATTTATAATCTTACAGAAGATTACGATTTCAAATAAATGTTGTTCTTTTGAACTTTCTATTCATCAAAGAATCCAGAAAAATGTATATCAGATTCCACAAAAATATTAAGCAACACATTGATAATAATAAGAAATGTTTCTTGACCAGGTGTGTGTTTGTTCATTGTAAACAGGCCTCAATCCACTAATGACATTGAGATAAAAGTGCCCCAGTGCTGATCCTGACAGAAGGACAATGCTTTGACTCAGTGCTCAAACAGCCAGTGATGCCAGAATGAGTTTTATAATACTAGAAAGTTTGCTAGTACAGTATGTTAGTTTGAAGGCATGACTCATGAATATTAATTGGTTTGTGTTGATGTTGCCAGACTGTCCAGTCACATAACTAATTAAAATTCATGAGTCAAGCCTTCACCTTGTTATTTATTCATAAATTAATGTGCAGATACACATGAGTTGCACATAGATGTTCACACTGGCTTAATATTGAGATACAATATTAGAATTTTGACTAGCTTTGATAAACTGTCAAAGCATTAATTAATGTTTGTGCAGATCAGATGCCTGTTTTTTTTATTTTAATTTTTTTTTTTTTTTTTTTTTTTTTTTACTTTCTTAGTTCAGTACAGACCACAAAACATTTTAATATCAGTCATCTAAAGTCAGTTAAGTTGTTGGGCCAGGCTCACCTGGGGCAGTTTTAAAATGCATGTTGGAATTGTAGAAGAAAACCTCTCATGTTTGGTGCCTTTATATATTTTGAATAACCTTGAGCAATAGAATAAGGTAGCATGTCCCAAATACGTCAAATCGAGAGTGGCTCCCTTGACATTTGCGTTACAGGATTTCGCTCCGTTTCTGGAGCCTGTCTCATGCCTGGACAAAGCTCACTGTAGAACAAAAAGGATTTAGTTATGGTGACATTTCTATTGCTCAGCTGCTTTCCCTATGGTAATTCTCCATTCCCCCTCATAGAGGATTCTCTGTAATGGTTTGCATTGGAACGAGACAATAACAGTAAGAAATGAAGGAAGATGAGTGGAACGACATTATGAGAATGGATGAAGAAATTAATTCCTACGTCTTTCTCCAATGATTTCTGTTGCTCTTTATTTCCATGTAGAGAGCTATATTTTGTATTTCCACCTCTTTTATCTATAAAACAAAGACTCAAGCAGATGTCCAGCTCTACTTTGAAGCTCTATTATTCCCTCTCTATGAAGCGAACAATGTCTGATCATAGGAGAGACATTGATGTTAGAGAAGCGAACCGTGCCCTTGCTACCAGCAGATGGACCGACAGGTATTCCTGCTCAGTCTTTGCAAATTCTGGACACTTCAGCCAATGTGTGAACTATTTGCATATTCACTCACTCCTGAATATCAGACAGTTAGAAGATAAATATTAGACTCCCATACATTTATTGATTTCTGTTGTTCTATTATGTTTTATTAATGGGATGATTGATATGATAATGCACTGTAAATGATCTGGGGATATTTTGGAAGTGGAGTATGACTGTGTCAGCTTGGCAGATTTGCATTTCTGTTAGTTCTGTCATTATGTTTAGCAAATTTTATGTATCTTTAAAATGTATTAATTGTAAACCGTAATAATAACATAAGTTTGTAAAAAATGTACTGACCCTAAACTTTTATACATTAGTCTGTATAACGTTTGCACAAATGTGAATACTTCTGAATTTACTTTAATTCTAATTTTTATTATTTGACGTAACATGCAGTTTGGGTTCAGGGTCCTGTAAGTTTCCTAATGATTTGTTAGCTTTCTAAAGCTCTGTTGCATTGGGGTTGAGTCTGGCCCTGCAGTGTGTTGTTGTTAATCACTAGGCCTCAGGCAGCCGTCTCACACGCAGCCTGTGTATGGATAGAAGAAAAGACTCTGTCACTGTCTCAATCAGCCACAAACAATCCCCAAACAAACAGATAGATGGATTATTTGAGTTTAAAGGCTCTGAGTGAAATAGGACGCACAGTTGCGCACACACACACACACACACACACACACACACACACACACACACACACACACACACACACACACACACACACACACACACACACACACACACACACACACACAAACACACACAGTCAGTGAGTACAAAACAGTTCTTGTTCACACTGGTGGCTCCTAATTATCTTCCGTCTGAGGAAATTGGGCACCCTTAGAGAAAACACTTTTTTTTTTCAATTAGCTGGTCATGTATGGATGACTTCATTGGCACCTTGCTGCCAGTAGTATCCACACCCTCCACACAGTTAACGCCAGAAAATGAAGTTGAGGACTGATAATGTTCACACAGAGCCTTTCATTTTTCTACTTGTTTGAAAAGGATGAGGAATAAGAGCAATGGAATTTGATTGAATGAGGATACAAAATCAGCTATATTACCATTCCTTCATGTGTCTTTTTACAAAACACAGCAAGCATTGTTTTTATAGAACAATTTAAGATTATACCATCTTAAACCATCAGCTTATGTCACACTCTGTGCCATCTTTTTTTAAAACCTATATTCAACATAGAACAAATAATAATAAATCCAATATGTAAAAAAAAAAAAAAAACAATCTACTCCGTTTTACTGCAAAAAGTTATTCTTTTATTTCAGCTAAGAGGTCACGCTGGTGTATCAGTCTTCTATTGGTCACACATCCAAAACTACTTCGGATTTGCATGCGTTTGAATGCAAGTCAAAGGAACAAAAAGTGTAGTGTGACAGCGCTTTATTCTTTGTTCACACATAGCATTATACCAATAATTTAATGGTAATATTGCAACTTTTCATACTGGGAAACTGACAGAACTGATTTACCTGTATTTTTGAAAAGGTCCTGTTCACGCATGATTTACCATTAAAGGCTGTATGTGTGAAAGGGGTTATTGTCAGTGCAACAAAGTTGAGCAAATATATATATATATATATATATATATATATATGTGTGTGTGTGTATATATATATATATATATATATATATATATATATATGTGTGTATAATTAAAATATGTATAATATAGGTTATTAACAAAAAACAATTCATTTTTTGATTCCAGAAGTTTCAAGAACTTCAGTTTACATCTTTTTTTATTTAGAATTTTAATAAAGTTAGATTGTTTTAATACATTTATAATCATTTTATATTAATATATTACTATTTATATGATTCATATTTATCCTGTGGCCCCCAGGTTTGCTGAGGCACTGCTTTAAAGCCCGCTTGTATTCAGTCATTTTATCTTTGAACACCATAATGACATATTTAAACACTTTTTCCTGTTATTTTTTTTAATTCATGCCTTAAAATAGCATGAATATAAGTCTACACCCTTGCTTCGTTTTGTATACACGGAGCATTGAATATGCAAATTAGCCCCGTCTCCACTCAATCACATAAGCTCAGAATAGTTGATCCACTCGGTTAACTTTACTGTAGTAAACGCTGCACAATGGCAAGTGGAAATACTGGTTTAATTCAGCCATATATGTTTGAACTAGGGTGACCACCCGTCCCGCTTTACGTTGTACTGCACATCATTTTCACCCCTTGTCCCGCACGTTTTCATCACTCTGTTGGTTTTTAATTATCATATTAAGAAAACTTTCATGTGTTCTTTGCCTTTTTAAGAAAACATTTTATTTATTCGTTTTGCGGCGTAGTTTTTCATCTGTATTTAACAGCGCTTCATCAGAAGTACAAAATACAACAGCCGTTTTTTAAATCCTATCCAATGGTTGAAAGGACAGGAGTAGGGCTGGGATAAACGATTATTTTTAAAACGATTAATCTAGCGATTATTTTTTCGTTGCATCGTTTAATCTAACGATTCATTTTTCCAGTCCGATTCGATTTCGATTCGATTATCGATTATCTCCTCATTAATTGACTAATAGCAATTTATACATGTTGATTTACATATCTGAATGGAAAAAAACATGAATTCCTTAACATTGCAATATATGTTTATTGAAATATGTGTATTGCTCTTAAAATTCCAAAATAAAAGACTATACAAGTGCAAAGTAATGAATTCTTAGTCAGAGGCAGCATTCAATAAAACCTTGAAGCCTTGAAAATAGGCCTAGTTTACCGAAAAAAGTGCAATCTGTCACGACACATTAAAGAGCCACAAAATAGTAGGCCTATTTATGTTTAATTTTCTTTGACTGACCAAATTTGAAAGTTGAGACTTTATTAAATGTTACCTTCTTGGTCCTGTCTGTCAGCGCGTTGTCAGTGTCCTCTATGTATTTTTCACGACATTAATAGCTATAAGCGCATACTTGCAGCAGTCTCGCACGCGCTTAGAGCTCGTGTGAATTGCACGTATAAAATGAAGTTAAAGGTATTGTAGGTAGAAATCCACAAAAATACTTTTTGTCCAAATTTGTTTAAACTGTCTTTATATATCAATGCATAGTTAAAATGTAAGTACTCTGGAAAAGAAATTATAAAAATCGAGTGTCTGTAGTCCTCTCAGGACTGCAATAAACACAGCTCATTATTCCATTAACTCCCACCCCCTCCCTTCTCGGCTCCTTCCAAAGCCACGCCCCCAAAACAAATGAACGCGCGATCCCGGCCGTTCGCTAAGCTGGAAGAGTCGGACGCGTTTACCAGCTGTACCAGATGTAGTGACATCATGTCAGAATCACAAGTAATAAAATAACTAACTTTATCAGTATGAATATAAACAATTAACATGGCTGTTAGTACTCACTATCCAGCTCGCATATCGATACTGGTAAAGTTTAAAATATTTGACTAGCTCGTAACGGAATCAAACTCAATATAAGGCAAAGCTATAAATAGCTTAATTGATACACGTTTGCCGTTACTATCAGTTAAACTGGGATGAAGGTGAATTTGTAAGATTCATAACATAAGATTGTTTACAGATAAACTGAGTAACATACACTCAAACACCTTCTCACAACTGCATTGCAGACCCAAGATAATATAACACACACACACACACAACATATATTGTATGTATAGCACATACAGATACAACATAAAGACATAGGTAAACATATGTAGAGCATATAACAACAAACCAAACGTGAAAAAACGGAGCAGGTAGAGTTCACGGTGAAAATAGGAACAAAGTTTAGGCAGAGGGTAAAGCTAGGTATAAAAATAGATCCCCTAAACTTTTTAACCTAAAGTTAGATTTGGCGAAATTAAACAAAACAGCTTTCAACTGCAGATAGGCCTATTGCTTATTTATCGTCTCAACCCTGGCTCACTAACAGACACGTTATACCAGTCGACACCAAAGTTACTCTGTCATAGCTAAGCCAGTACCGTTAGTTATGCTACGTAACGTTAGGTAGCTATATTAGGTAGCTACTTGTGCTAGTGATACATGCTTCATGAAAAAATAAATGCCATCAAAATGAAAACAGCAAGATTACTTGTCCAGCAGAAATAAAGCCATCATGGAGTCACTTTTCAGCCCCTTGAGATCCCTCAGTAGTCGCCCACGCTGGAAAGCCACGCCGATATTGACTCTCGTATGATTTCTTTATTTATCCAAAGACTTTTTGTTCATAGCCTTTTCAAATACTGTCTTCCTTTTTTTAACTTGTTTGACTTCGCTGCCTCTACAGTATATGCAGGTAACGTTACTGAGAATTTTGACTGTTCTTTCTCTGCCATAATTGTTATTACTAGCTTCCGTGCCTCTTCAAACGGGTGCGCGCATTTGGGCTCCTCCTGTATCAGCAGAGGTGGTATCCATGGTAGCGAGGGAGAGTGACAGTCGCCCCAGCCAATCATTTCTTTCGTCCCGAATGGAATAATGAGCTGTGTTTATTACAGTCCTGAGAGAACTACAGACACTCGATTTTTATAATTTATTTTCCAGAGTACTTACATTTTAATTATGCATTGATATATAAAGACAGTTTAAACAAATTGGAAAAAGTATTTTTGGGGATTTCTACCTACAATACCTTTAAGGAACAACCTTGATCCATCAGCAAACGCCACATAGATCGCTGCATTTCACTGCGCTTGATGACATTTTTTTTCCTTTTGCGCGAAGAAGCCGTTCGCCGGAGATGCGGGGTTCATTCATGATTATTGCTGCAGGTATAATAATCATTCTGGCGCCGGGTCTGAGTGAGTCATTTACTCTTTAAAATAAAATACTTTATTTCACTCATTTAACACTGCTCTTATGAGGACACACGATAAAACGGACACTTTGGCATAATTTGTGTGTTATGGTTCGTTCAAGCCCGAAAGAGAACTCGATACTGACGCACATTTTTCTGTGGGTTGTTTGTGTGTGTGTGTGTGTGTGTGTGTGTGTGTGTAGTTTAGAGGAACGAGAGTTTGCCGCCTTGCACTTCTGATAGTCTGAGGAGCCACTCGTGTTATCACTACTCTCTGGCGCTGCCATCTTTGTTTTGGGTCTGACGAATCGACGCGCATATTTTGCGTCGACGTATTTTTTGCGTTGTCCCAGCCCTAGACAGGAGTAAACACGGTCACTAGTAGGTTGTGAAGGCTGTCAATCAAAATGTGGAGCGGTGATTCGTTCCATGTGTTCCCTGTCAGAAAACAAATGGATAATTCGATAAATTGAAATGCCTGCTGCCCTTGGGCTCAGTGATGTTGAATTAAATGACATGGAAAATAAAGACATGTTATGTTACATTGTGATGTAATGGTGTTTTCTGGAAGGGACTAAAGAACAAAGAATTGTTATCAGCTGAAAGGCAGAATGCAAATGTTTTTATTAAGTTAGATAAACATTATATAACAGTTTCAGGTTTTGTTTTAGTGTTGGTAACATGTCCCACACAAACCTAAAATCGTCCCACATTTGGTTTGTTTGATGGTGGTCACCCTAGTTTGATCCAGAAACTGATTCAGAAGAGGTGGAAGAGTGAAATATACCGGCTCATATAAGTCAATGTATCAGAATTGTAATGTGCTTTATAAATCGCTATCTACATCAAAAAGTTGGTCAAAGTTTCGTCCAAATTATGTTTCAGTAACGTACTCTTGTTTCTTTTTGTCTCTTCCTTCTTCTCTATATCTGTCTATATAGCCACAGCTTCCTGTAACTGCAAACCAACGTTGGAGGTTTAACACTTAATGTAAAAAAAAAAACACACACCCCTCCTCCCTGCCTTAAAGCTCCTCATACTGCATCGTCATGGCTATGAGCAGTGATCCTGGTTGCGTGGGGTTGGACCTTGACCCAGACTCTTCCCCGACTGCTGAAATGACTGACAAGATTTCCGCAATGTCCTTAAGGTCTGATCCAACCTCCAGTGTAGTGAAGAATGGGACAGGTGTGAAGAAAGCTCTGCCCAAGAGGCCACACCTGTCAGGCAGGAAGATGTCATTGCAGGAGAGAGGGACGTACGTATCTTCTGGCGGCGGGGCTGAGCGCTACTCCCGAATAGCCAGACAGCCAACCATCGAGTCCAGACGAGTGTCCATCTCAGACTCGCAGGTGAGAGACATTTAAATATTGCCAATGGTTGTGTATGAAATATTATTTTTACATTTAAAATTACATTTACTTTTTTAGGACTTGATAGATTGTTTTGATGACCTATATCTTCAGGGTGGCCAAAGGCCGATATAAACATATATAAACATTAAACATTTTTACTTTAGATAAGAACTTATTGATTCTGTAATCCTATTGTAGTATGTTTTGCAAATAAAGAAATTGTTAAAACATGACACAAAAAAAATATTTCTCAACAAATAAATACAGTCATAGCGCTCAACTTTTAACTGACATAAAACCTGGTGAACGTGCGGCTCATTTGAATGTACGCAAAGGCAAATAAGATCTGAAAGCAAGCTTTGGTGTAGAATGAATTAAATCTCAACCTTTTCTTCAAAGTTATCATATGGCTTAAGGTTTGTTGCTCGTGTTTCCTCAGTGACAGCAGATTTATGCACGGATGGAACAGATTTCTTAAAGTTTGTACGGTTCTTGGAATTACATATTTACTAGATAATCAAAGACATGTTTAAATGATCTTAATGTCTATTTGCTGACTGCCAATGGTATATGAGAAATCTGGTTAAATCTTACTGTCTTTCTAGTATGAAATCCTCTCTTACATAGCATGAAGAGCGTCTGTGTGTGTGTGTGTTTGTGTGTGTTTTTTAAGCAAAACTCATTTCCTGTGATTAGTGTCCAGGGGAGGTCATGTGGTGACCCATACAGCCATACTTTAATGAGGCTTTTTTAATTTCTTACACACACACCCCCCCCCTTCTCATAACAACCGGCTCCTATTAAAAAATATCTTTGTTCTGACCTGTAAAGGTGGTCTGTGTGTGTTTGGGTGTTGTAATGTGTGTGTGTGCGTGCGTGCGTGTGTGTGTGGCCCCATTTCTTCCTGGATATATGTTTGTGAGTGTTAATTTGGTTTAAGCCTGTCTGAAGAATGAGACGCTGCTCTGAGAGGATCATCGGCTGATACATTTGATGAATTTAATGTGTGTTTTCTGAATAAAAGTATTAATTTCTTTAAAAAAATTTTAAAAAAATTTAAAAAATTGTACTTGGGGACATGGAATTTATGCTAAGTGTTTAAATTATTATTTAGAATATTTACATTTATTAAAAATTAAAAATGATGTATTGAAAATATATTATATAGTACTAAGCGAACCTAGAGTAAATACCTTCAATGGAAATGATGGGTGTGTATTATGCTTATTACTAAATATAGGTACACGCCCCTTTCATTGCAATAGATTCATCGACATTAGATCTGGAGTAAGAACAAACTGATGTTTATCTCATCCAACTTTTACACAGTTATTTTAGGGCTGTGCAATTAATCGAATTTTGATTTCAATTTCGATTTTAGCTCCCAACGATCTCCAAAATAGTACAATCGAGTAAAAACGATTATTTTGTCATGTTATTTTGTCTTGTGTTCTGAATGACTCGCGCACGCGCACATCCGTCCCTCCCGAAGTCATAAACTCTCTCAGCCTATACAGGCATAAACTGCAAGCACAATAAACTTCACAATAACAATTGGCTAATTTAATATAGACTGGAGTGAGACCATAGACGTCTCTCGAGCTGTAGCGATCTCTTTAAAATTTAAAATTTCATTCATTTCTGCTCGATCACTGTAGCGCCTCAGTTAAAGCGAAAGGCAGCGAGCGCACATGACCTGATCATCTGTTCCGCTTTACAGAACGAAACAAATCGAGAATGAACACAGGGAGCGACATTAAAACGTGTCTGTTTGTCCGGGAAAAGGGGATTCCCTTTCGAGAGGTCTCTCCTATTGCGTAATGCTTACGCTATGGGAAAACTCCTTTTCTCGAGAAATATTGAAGTCTTTATGTAAAACGCATTGCAGCTGCACAGCATACAGCAATGAGCGAGGCAGCTCGGCCATTGGCTGTGCTACGGCAACTTGCACGAACCAATGACGGGGCGACTCTGAACCCGCTTCCAATGAGCGTGCTTCGCGTCCACGCGCGTCAGAGCCCGCCAAGATGGGCGTGGCCAAGGGCTATATATTGTGCGCCCCGTCGTCTCAATTCTTTAGATTTAATCTCCTTCAGCAAAGAACCTTCTCTTCGCTGATCCTCCGGATTTGTTGGAGTCTTTTCGCCGCCGCCGCCGTCGACAAGCCTACAGCAGGACTGCTTCGAGGACGCCGGCGCGTTCAGCCGCCTTCGATCGCCCTTCTGCTAAGCCATCCGGCGCGCATCATCGCTATATCCTTTCAAAGCTTTCAGTGTTCGCCCCCGCGACACTTTTTCTAAAAGAGCAATTTTTCAAGGCGTCAAATGCCTTCCTGCGCTTCGTGTCGAGGCCCTCTTCAAGACGGGGATCGTCACATCATTTGCGCCCGCTGCCTGGGACCGGACCACGCAGAGGCTGCCCTTACTCGAGGCGGATGTCCCGAGTGTGACGCCCTGGGCCTCACCGAGCTGCGCGCTCGCTTCGCCGTTTTCACCGCGAAAGAGCCCACCTCTTCCGTGCTGCCATCTCCTCTGGTCGAGCCGCGAAAGAAAAAACGCCGCTCACAGAGGCTGTCGGAGCACGCGGTTTGCAGTGATGTCACGCCGGGCCAATCCCCGCGTGCTTCACCGCCACCCGAAGACTCCCCGCCGCCAGTCCAGTTCACACAGGCGGACCAGCACCCCTCCAGCGGAGCGATGGGGCTCGTCTCGTTTGGCGCGTCAGGGGATGACGAAGATAAGGATGACAGTTTTTCCTGTGATGCTGCATCCGACGACTGGCCGGGCTCGTCCTTCGACCCCGCGCCTTCGACATTAGCGGGCACGAGCGCGGGCTCCAGCATGGACTCAGAGATAGTCCGCATTCTCTCCAAGGCCGTGGAAGACCTCGGGCTCGATTGGTCTTCCCCGGAAGAACCCGCCCGCAGCCGACGGGACGAGTGGTTCCTGCAGGGGCAACGACAGGCCCCTCGACAAAGACCCTCCCCCTTCTTCCCGGAAGTTCACAACGAACTCACGAAGTCGTGGAAAGCCCCGCACTCCGCTCGCCTGAAGCCTTCTTTTTCTTTGTCGCTCTCCTCCGTGGACGGCGCGAAAGAAAGAGGCTATGAGGGGACTCCACCCCTCGGGGAGGGTGTGGCCAATCATCTGTGTCCACCCTCCAACGCTGGATGGAAAGCTAAAGCTTCTCATCCCTCGAAGCCTTGCCGGTCCACTTCAGCTCTCGCCGGTCGCGCATACGCCGCCGCCGGCCAAGCTGCATCAGCGCTTCACTCTATGGCTGTCCTCCAGGTGTTTCAAGCCAAACTTCTCCGCAGTATGGACGAGTCTGGACCCGAGCCTGAGGCATTTAAGGACTTACGCAGCGCCACTGACATAGCGCTGCGAGCCACAAAAGCCACCGCCCAATCCATCGGCCGTGTATGGCTAACCTGACTGTCCTTGAGCGCCATCTGTGGCTGACGCTAACAGATATGAAGGATGCAGATAAGGCGTCTTTCCTCGACGCGCCTATCTCCCAAGACGGCCTGTTTAGACCAGCGGTGAAGGAGTTCGCCGAGCGCTTCACCGAAGCCCGTAAGGACTCACAGGCTATGCGTCACTTCCTGCCCAAGCAATCTAGCTCATCGCAGAGCCGCCAACGGCCGCCTCAACAGCAGCGAGCTAAGACGGCGCCCCCCGTTTCTCAGCCCAAACCTGAAACGGATTTTCGACGCCGCTCGCGCTCTGCCAACAGGAAGCAACCACCCGAGCGACGGGGCCCTCGGCCCAGGATTGTGCTGAACCCAGAGCCTCGTAAGTCCTCCTAGCTACAGGGAGGAAAAGGGAGAGCGCGTGTCTCGCAAGAGCCGGACCGTTCTCTCCAAAACGTCCAAAGCATTACTCAGTCCCCTTACAGGCGGCTGGAAATGTCTATACAGCAGCCAATGTGCCAGCCACACAGCTCGCCCACCTGCAAACAAACGCCGTTTTTACGGCGACACACAGAAATCACATAAAGAGCTATTTTCTGCCTGTGTCATTAAAGGGTCACGTGTCCACACCAAAGTGCGCATTCCCACATATCAAAACTGTCAACGCAGTGCCAAATGTTTTCCCAGCTCAGGCTGGACGCCCCATAAATGTAGATTGTGTGCCAACTGTTACGTATGCACCACTACACACAAGCACTGTTCCCACAGTTATAAACACTCCCCCAGTAAAAGCGGGAAGTTGTATAAGAGTAGCGCGTGTGCCCGCTGTTATGCACGCACCCCAACTCACAAACACTGTTTATATGGCCAAAAACCTCCCGCCACGAGCGGGAAGTTTTATGAAAGTGGCGCGCGTGCCTACCACAGTCTATGCACCCCACCCATAAGCACTATACACACAGTGTTAAACTTTTCCCCATCTCACTCTGTGAGCATTACAGCGAGCGTGCCTGTAATCTCACACGCACCCCTGCACTCGGCATTCAGCAGAGCTGCTCAGCGCGCGTGGTGTTAACACAGAACGATTCGCTGGCGGGAGCCATACGTCACTGCGACACGCCCCCGGCCAACATTCAGCCCATATCTGTGCGAGCGAAAGCTTGGGAAATTATCCCCGACATGCCGAAATGGGTTTTGAACATAATAAAACACGGTTACTCGCTTCAATTCGCTCGCAGACCGCCCCGCTTCACAGTGGTGGTAGAGACGAAAGTGAGAAAAGATGTTTCACATGTTCTACGCACCGAGATGCTCAAACTGATAGAGAAAGGCGCTATAGAAACAGTCCCCCCCTCTGTGAGAGGCAGGTTTTTACAGCCGCTATTTTCTCGTCCCGAAAAAGGATGGCGGTCTCCGCCCCATTCTAGATCTCACACATCTGAACAAAGCTTTAATGATTAGTTCGTTCAGAATGATAACTACCAAGCATATCCTCGCGCAAGTTCGCCCGAGGGATTGGTTTCTGTCAGTGGATCTGAAAGACGCTTACTTTCACATTCCAATAGCGCCTCATCACAGGCCATTTCTGAGATTCGCTTTCGAGGGACAGTCATACCAGTACACAGTACTACCATTCGGCCTGTCACTGGCACCCCGTACATTTACGAAATGTATGGATGCAGCACTTTCCCCCCTGAGACAGCGGGGAGTGCGAATACTAAATTATCTCGACGATTGGCTAATACTAGCACAATCAGAGAGCCAGTTAGTGACACACAGGTCTTGGATTATCAGTCATCTAGAGTGCCTAGGTCTAAAAATCAATTTTGCAAAGAGCATGCTATCCCCCAGCCAGAATATTTCTTTTCTGGGAATAGTGCTAGACTCAGTGCAGATGACTGCGCGCCTCTCATCAGAGCGCGCGCTCACTATCCGGCGCCTTGCAACATCGTTCAGAGCGGGCGCGCGCGTCAAGCGGTTTCAGATTATGCTCGGTCTCATGGCCTCAGCATCAGCTGTACTCCAGCTGGGATTGTTGCACATGCGTCCTCTCCAACGCTGGCTCAAAAGCCGTGTCCCCACCCACGCGTGGCGCTCGGGCCACTTTGTAATCAGAGCAAATCACGGCTGCATAAAAGCCCTGACGCCCTGGAAAGCTGTCGACTGGTATCAGTCCGGCGTGAGTTTGGGTGTAAACACAAGGAGAAAAATGATCACGACAGATGCCTCCAAAATAGGTTGGGGGGCCCTTTACGAGGGCAGGCCTGTCTCCGGCTTGTGGTCAAACCCGGAGAAGCGCCTACATATAAACTGTCTGGAATTGAAAGCGGTCGCTTTGGCTCTCAGAGCCCTGCTCCCGTACCTGAAGGACGAGCACGTCCTAGTCCGAACGGACAACATGACGGTAGTCTCGCATATAAATCGTCAGGGTGGACTCAGATCGAGCTCCCTGCACTCGATGGCCAGGGAGCTCCTCTTATGGTCCCAGCGCAACCTGCGCTCGCTGAGAGCAGCGCATGTGCCAGGTGTTCTGAACCAGGGAGCGGACATGCTGTCCAGAGACAAGTTTCTCCCAGGAGAATGGTCTCTCCACCCCCTGACGATTCAGTGGTTATGGCAAACCTTTGGCAGAGCAGAGGTCGACCTCTTTGCCTCCAAGGAAAATACGCACTGCCCTCTCTTCTTTTCAAAGAGCACGGACGCGCTCGCCCAAGTCTGGCCGAGCCGCCCGCTGTATGCCTTCCCTCCGGTTGCGATGCTACCTCAGGTCATCAGTCGGATCAGGGAGGAGAAATGTGCAGTGCTCCTGGTAGCCCCACTCTGGAAAAACCAGACGTGGTTTCCAGAACTGATGCAGATGATACAATCTGCCCCATGGCCGATTCCACTGAGGCTAGATCTCCTCAGGCAGGCCAACGGGACGATCCTCCATCCCCGCCCCGATCTGTGGGCCCTCCATGCGTGGCCCCTCAACGGATTCCCGGGAACCTCCCCAGTGGAGTGTTGAGAACCATCACTGAGGCGCGAGCGCCCTCTACGAGGCGCTTATATGCCCAGAAATGGAAGGTGTTCAGTGACTGGTGCAAGTCCAGGAACCTGAATCCTGAGACATGCGAAGTACCGAGTGTGCTCGTTTTCTTACAGGAGCTGTTGGAGGCAGGCCGCACCCCCTCCACGCTCAAAGTATATGTGGCTGCCATAGCGGCATCACATGAACCGGTCGAAGGACGCACACTAGGGAAAAACTACCTAGTTGTTCGTTTCCTGAGGGGCGCCAGGAGGATAAATCCCCCACGCCCCCCCTCAGTGCCGATTTGGGACCTGGCCACGGTCCTGGACGCACTTAAGCGTGCCCCGTTCGAACCCCTCCGAACTGTGCACCTTAAACAGCTCTCGCTCAAAACTGCTCTCTTGCTGGCTCTCGCCTCGGTCAAGAGAGTGGGCGACCTGCACGCGCTGTCATCAAGCGCTACCTGCCTGGAGTTTGGACCTAACGACAACAGGGTTGTCCTCAGGCCAAGACACGGGTATATTCCTAAAGTGCTCTCTACTCCTTTCAGAGCACAGGTGATATCTTTGGCCGCGCTATCGTCCCCAGCAGACGAAAGTGACGCTAATTTACTCTGCCCGGTCAGGGCACTCAGAGTATATTTGGAACGTTCTGCCCTGTTCAGACAGACAGAGCAGTTGTTCGTATGCTTTGGCGGCCGCACTAAGGGTCTGGCTGTGTCAAAGCAAAGAATATCGCGCTGGATAGTTGATGCTATAGCGCTGGCTTATGAAGCCAAGGGCCTTCAGTGCCCCTTGGGCATCAGAGCTCACTCTACGAGAGGCATGGCCTCCTCGTGGGCGTGGTCGAGTGGGATACCCATTCAAGATATTTGTGCGGCTGCAGGCTGGGCCTCACCGTCCACATTTATCAGGTTTTATAACCTACAGGTCCCCTCATTGCACTCTAACATACTGTCGGTCTAACTATGCATAGGCTGGGGTGTGTACATGCTGAGCATTGTCTCCTCCCTCATAGAATCACATCTTTGCATCTGATGTGGAGGATTTTTCATACATGACAGTACATAAAAATGTGCTTGTGTGTGTCTTTGGACGCCCTTTGGGCCGTTCCACGTTGTCCCTTTATAAAGCCCGCCTTCGGCTGGCTCGTTGGATAATTACTTCGCTCAAAAGCTCAGGCACCGGCCTCCGGCTTAATAGAAGCGAAGTCAGCACGCACAGCGTTTTACATGGCGTTCCCATAGCGTAAGCATTACGCAATAGGAGAGACCTCTCGAAAGGGAACGACTCGGTTACTAACGTAACCTCGGTTCCCTGAGAGGAGGGAACGAGTATTGCGTAATCTGCCGTGCTTGTGCTTGGTCAATTTGCTTCAGTCGATTGAACCTAAAGAACTCAGACGACGGGGCGCCCAATATATAGCCCTTGGCCACGCCCATCTTGGCGGACTCTGACGCGCGTGGACGCGAAGCACGCTCATTGGAAGCGGGTTCAGAGTCGCCCCGTCATTGGTTCGTGCAAGTTGCCGCAGCACAGCCAATGGCCGAGCTGCCTCGCTCATTGCTGTATGCTGTGCAGCTGCAATGCGTTTTACATAAAAACTTCAATATTTCTCGAGAAAAGGAGTTTTCCCATAGCGTAAGCATTACGCAATACTCGTTCCCTCCTCTCAGGGAACCGAGGTTACGTTAGTAACCGAGTCGTTTTTAAGTTTCAAGTGAAAGAGTTTAACTTGCCCGACCGATCGAAACGTGAGATGGTTTTGATCTTATACAGTCAGTGTAAACAGAGATCGGTAATAGTTTCTGGAAGCAGCGCTTTTGCCTTTGTGAGAGAGACATTAGTGGACAAATCAAAACAAATGAGCCTAACAGCTCACACAAAAACTCACAGAAAAAACATACTGAGGTAGAAATGTTGAGTTCTTTTTATTTATAATAAGCTATATGATATAGTTAAGTAACATAACACGATTAAGGGCTGTTCTATAATATCACGATTGCAAATGTTACACTGAATTTATAGTTTTATAAACAAGTAGCCTAGTTTATATGTGGTAACTTACATTTTAGATGCAATATTGACTGGTTTTGTTCCATTTCATCGACGAAAATAGTTACAAAAGAAAAGCATCACTAAGCGCTGTGTTTTGTTACTGTAGGATTCATTATTTTGAACAAATCGTTTTAATGAATGACTCAATGATTCATTTATTAAGACGGTCACTTGTCGCCACCTATTGATTTATTGTTTAAAGGCAAAGGCATAATTGATTTTATTTTTTATTTTATTATTTGTTTAAACATTAATCTCATAATATTTTCACAGTTGTAATTTTGCAGTGTAAATTAATTGAATGGATATCAGCCCTTTTTATTAAAACTGAATTTGATCAAATGTAAGAATTTGACATAAAACATATATTTAGTAAGGTTTAATAAATTGTCCTTTATAAAGGCAAATAACGCCCTGGTGACCCCCTACAACAAATTACTTTGTAAACATGTCACCTTTTTCACCACTTGTGAGTTTGCAAGTCTGTTTAATATTTCAAAAAGTACAATAAATGTGCAAATTTAGATTTTTTTAAGAGTTGTTGAAAGGTGTCTTTTAATAAATGCAACATGTTCCCAAAGTCATGTGAAATAATCGTGTGAAATAATCGTGATTTCAATACTGACCAAAATAATCGTGATTATGATTTTTTCCATAATCGAGCAGCCCTAAGTTATTTGTGAATGAGATCCATTTTATGTGAATTATAATTAATGATTTTTCTGAGGTTGAGGTGCCCTGCTCCCTTCTTAACCTGAGTCTGTTTATCATGTGATGCTGAGGCTCTCAACCTCTCTTTCTATTCCTCTCTCTCTCTCTCTCTCTCTCTCTCTCTCTCTCTCTCTCTCTCTCTCTCTCTCTCTATCATTTCTTCTCTCAGACTTCATTCATGCTCTCCTCTCCACGAGCGAGGAGCACGTCACACCTTGACAGTCCAGCTGAAGTGTGAGCAGTAATGTGAGGCTGTTTTATGGAGCACAGAGCAGTCAAAATAATTGACTGTCAGATTTCATATGGCTGGATATTTCTCCTTTCTTTTCTCTTTGCTCTTTCTCTGTCTCGTTTTCCCTTTTGCCCTTTTCCAGTTTGTTCTCTTGTACTATTTTCTTCACTGACCTTTGTCCATGATGCTCTCATGCCCTTTCTTTAAAAATACTTTGCTCCCTCTCCCGCATTAACCCCAAACACATGCACACAAACCTACACTACTTACACCCTGTGATCCCAGATGTTATTGTAGTACAACATTTGAATGCACAATACGGTTGTACCCTACTTACACCCAAGATTATCCGGTTTAATAAAAAAAGGTCCAACCTGGAAGAGGACCAAACTGAAAATTGAGCCTGTGCGCTAATCCTCGTCTGTCACGCTTAAACGTTTTTTTTTCCCTCTGTGAAAACCTCAGCTCTCTCTTTTGAACTTTCTCTAACATAACATACAGTAGACAACAAGAAACTTCTGACATCACTAATCCTCTTTTTTGTGTGTGGCAGGGGCGTCACTAGGATTTTCATTTTAGGGGGGCTAAGCCCCCAATGAGGGTATGATTTTTTTTTTTAAATAATAAAAAAAAAAAGTTAACACTTTAGTTTAGGATCTAATGCTCACGATTAATTTCATTACCATGCAAAGGCAGGGTTTTATAATCACTGTGGTCCCAAATGTGAGGTAGGGCAGATAGGGGGGTTCAGGGTTCCCCGAGAAAATGTTGATTTCTCTGATCTACATATGTGCATTTTAAGATGTTTTGAAGGCCACAAAAAATTGGATAACAGCTTTAAAACCATGTCAGTGGGCAGCTGATTATTTTTCTCTCCTCATCAGCATCACACTCTTTTTCTCTTTGTTTTTATTTTGCCCTGTCTCTTCCCCTCCTGAAGCTGAGCTTTGACTGATATAGGCTTTTCATTTTTGTCTGTCAGTGAAGAAAGTAAACATAGGGTCAACTGATAGGTTGCATTCACAATATGTAGGCTACACATTCATTATTGATCTTATGCCTAATACAGGGCTGTAGACAGGGCTTTATAATCAAAGAGGTCCTAAATTTGAGAATGGTAGGGGGTTAAAAAATTTTATTTCTCTTATATGTGCATTTCAAGACGGTTTTAAGACCAAAAAAAAGGATAAGAAATAGCTTTAAAACCATGTCAGTGGGCAGTATTTGTCAATACCTGCTCTCTCCTCATCTCCATCACTCTTTCTTTTTTTCTCAGTCTCTTCATCCCTTTCTCTTCACCTCCTAAAGCTCGAGCTTTTTTAATTTACTAAAGGTTACAGTTTGTATTATATTCTCAATATGTACACATTCATTATTAATCTTGTGCCTAACATGATGAAAACAGCTTTAATGTTTCTTGTGCTCTCACAATTACAGTAAACTAATTATTAGCCTACATTACACGTTACATTGGCCTATTTTCAGTTCAAAATGGCGAAAATAGACAAAACTATATTAGTTTGCCTGATTATTTTTTGTCATTTGTATAAAATTTATGACCTAAAAAAATGTAAAATATAAAATGTTAAGTTTAGCTACTTACATCTTATCTCGCACTTGACCGTGAAGATGAAGAACGCGCTGAATCTGATTATAACAAGACTGAAGCGAACACGAATATGTGTAGTCTACATTAATCACACATTTTTAGGGGGGCTAGGCAGAAGTTTAGGGGGGCTGAAGCCCACCTAAAAAGGGCCTAGCGACGCCCCTGGTGTGTGGATATTTCTACTCTCTTCTTCCTCTAAGTATGAAATTAAATATGGTAAAAGTGTAGACTACTATGAAAAATCTACGCAATTTGCTTCCAAGTAAGGGCTCTATTGTTCTTTACTTTCTAAGCCATGACAATATGAATAATTGATGAATGATATGAATTAATAATGTGATGACTAATGTTGTTAATATTGTTCATTTTCAATAGGCACAATGTATTGGTTCCGGATTTGGTTATAGGTCAATATTAGAGATAAAAAAAAAAGTGAATAGGTATCAGCTGATATTACATTTAATTGTGCATTCTACATTTTGATCACATTTGCAGTTATCTAACACTCACTTAAAATTAATCTTTGTAATCTTTATCAAATCTTAAAATGAATATCCATGTTTCATACCGTACCTATCAATGTTGCAATGCTTAAATTTACTTGAAGCATTTAAAACAATTGATTTCAGTTTTTAGTGTTTAATTTTTTTATTTACTTATCTGACATTCACAAATTATAGGACATAACATGAAAGTGTTCTGTAGCTTATTGGTAGTGACCATAATTTTAGTATTAGTGCATCCATAATATTTATGAAACAAATTTAAGGTTTTGTCTAAACTAGTTCCTTCCTTCTAGTCTATAATCATTCTTTAAGCTATGTTTTCCTCTAAATTAAATGTGAAATACAGAAGTGTTGTCCTCTGAGTTTCGACCATCTGCTTGTGTGTGCAGGTGCTGGTTTACTGCAATGCAAAACTCACTGAGTGTGTGCCAGTAATAGTCTGGACTCAGCCAGGAGTCCAACTTTCCTCTGTTCTGCCCTCACCCCATCTCTCTCTTTCTACCTCTTCATCTTATTTACCCGTTCTCTGTAAATAAACTCAAAAATGATTACAGCGTATCAAATTATACTTTAGTCAGAAATCTTTTTTTAAATATATTTCTATTTACACTCATCTGTCATTACATTCTCAGTGATGTTCCTCCCTCAGTGAAGTTCTTCCTCTCTCAGCTTTTACCACTACTGCAGTCTTTCTTCCTGTTGCTCTGTCTTTGCTTTATTCTGTTTGACATTGCTGAAATTTTGTTGAGCAGGGATGTAACCATTGTAAATTCATCTTTCAGTATTCAGTTTTAGGACCACATTTTTTCAGTATAGTACAACAGAACAAAGAACTAAAAGAAAATGGCAGTTTGTTGATGTTTTATAATCTATTCAACTAAATGAAATGCTTTTAAAAATAACAAAGGTCTTTGTTCTGTCTCTTTATAATACTACAACATTTGCAGCACATTCTAGCTTGTAGAAAGCGACACTGTCACATTTCTGTTATTAGGGCAGAATTGTTTGCAGTCGCAATGTTCCCTGCTGCGGTGAAAACTCTGCAGATCACAATTCACCGAGGTTGCTGATCCAGATAGTAATTGTTTTGCCAACTTGGCTACTTGCAAGTCTTTTTGCACTTGCCAGCTGATTCGCATGAAACAATCTGTTTTTGTTTTTAGATGCCTTTACTACTTCAATAATCTTCTTCAATAATTCTTCTTCAGTCATTATTTCATGAATGATAATCCAGAGATAATCTTGATACTTCAGAGCTTGCTGACTCTTACTATTTTTCTAATGGTATTGGAACGTTCAGTGCATTGCGTGATCAACTGCTAAATTCAAATCTCAAAGACTGATGCGCTCACTTGTCATGTATCATATGACAACTGTTTAGTGTTTTCAACCATATAATGTTTATTTTAGGTTTCTGACATTTTAATACACGTATTGCTAGGGAAAAAACCTTTATAGTTTGTAAAATACGCACTGATGTCAATGGAAGAGGCAATAATAATCCTTTCAGAATTTGATGACATGTTTTATTGATATCACACATTGTGTAGGTAACTATAAAATTTGCTCTATTCTTTTCCCAATTTACTCTCCTCTTTCTTACTTTCATGCCCCCCCCCCCCCCCCCCCCCCACACACACACACACACTTAGAAAATATGATATTTGCAACAGTTGATACAAATATTAATTGGGCACAATGACTTTGTGGCTTTTTAAAAAAAGAGGTCAATAATGAAATCCAGGAAAAACATACTGAAAATGCTTTTATGTCAATATTATAGATTCCACATTGCTCTTAAAAAATGGTAAATTAAACAACCACTACAACATTCATACTGATCATTTTCATTCAATATATTCCTAAATGTGTCTACAACAAATGTCTAAGAACTGCTCTGCCTCCAAATTCAACATACTTACACGAAAATGAAAGGCGTGATTTTATCATCAAAATAACCATATTTAATGAGTTAAATTATTATGCAAAATTACCTTGATGTCATTGAATAAAAGCTGAATAAAATATCTTTAATGAAAACCAATATTTAACTGCAAAGTGGATCAGATTCTCTGCCAATATTCAATTGTCAGGCAACGGGAAACTGACTTTGCAGTATTTGCTGTCATGGTCAACCGGGATGCAAAACTATTTTTATATCTTTTCTTTTACAGTTTCCATTCTTCCCTTGTGGAATAGGTTATGAAACAAATGCAGAGATTTGTTGTTTCTGCCTGTAACTGGCTTACATGTTCCCTCTGATGTGCAATATATTAATATAGTGTCACAGCTCCTTTGTGTGTGCAGCTGGTATTGATTCGATTCTCTCTCTGTCTCTGTTCTTTTCTCTCTTTCTTCCTCGCTCTCACAATTTCAGGATTGCATCCAGCTTAACCAATACAAGTTAAAGAGTGAGATTGGGAAGGTAAGCCCCCCTACATTATTGTCATATTGCATAATTTTGATAATCGACATGCATATATAAATCACAATTGTGTTTCATAGCAGACATTCAGACACTGACTCTTTCTGACCCTCGACACTGTCTCATAGTCTGACTCATCATAATCTATGTGTTTTGTTTGTCTTATTTCCTCTATCCGTTTCTTCTATCTTAAAGGGCTCATATGGTGTTGTCAAGTTGGCATACAATGAGGATGATGACAAATATTATGTAAGTACCTTTTAAAATAACAATTATTTTACATGTGGATGTCCTTGTTGCATCTAGTGCAATGCTATGGGCTGGTGGGGTGGCCTGTATGGCCAAAACTGATTTTGATGATGCTAGTAGTACCTTAAATACAGTCATGAGGTGTATGTTGTAAATGAATGAGGATGCAAAATAAAGGTAAGGAATAATACACTGAGGAAAAGAGATTGGAAAGAGAAAAATGCTTGACAGAGAGAATGTAGGAGATGCAGGATAGATTGAATGGTAATGAAAATTAGAGCAGATGGGGGAGGGTTGTGATATAACAGGGATGGCAAGAATGTGCAGCAGTCCTTAATTTTATTTGGAGCTGTTCATATCAGCCACAAGCAGAACATGATCTGTTCAAATTATGTTTTGTTTTATTTATTTATTTATTTAGCAGTTTTTAAATAAAATGTGGAAATTGTCCTGCTGTGTAACTATCCTCATCTTGAACAGAAATACAGAAGCATATCTGTAATGAACAAAACGGATAGAAATAAAATGTAAAAAAAAAAGAAGGGGGGGAAAAAACGACTATATATGTATAAAAAAGACATTTGTCTTTTTATTCACAAGTAGACAAGGGACACACGTACCCTTTTACACCTGGTGTTGTAATCTCTCCTTTGTCCACTTTTAACCACTTCTGTCCAGATTTATTCGAGGGGAGAGCCTACTGTATGGGCGGGTAAATGTATGGTATTTTTTAAAGATTTTTCAATCTAATGGACAAAATAAGCCTGCACAATTTACATATGAACGCGCACAGAGACGATGGAGAAAACATACAGAGAGCAGCAGCTTACTGTACATTTCTGCTCTGACAGCCGCAAGACTATGCTGAACGCTGTGAGTGTGTGTTAAATATCAGGAATGGTGAGAGAACTTCGTGTTTGGTTTGTTTTCGTCTTCAAACTTGGGTCTTCAGCCGAAAAAGTTTAAATCTCGTCTGGCTAGCGTTCTTCCCATTATGTTTACGCGTTAAGGCAGTAAGTGAAGAGTAGGTATTCTTTTGCGGCTGTTCGAACACCGTCGACCACATGAGTGTCTATACCATGAAAGTAATCCAGTCGAATGCATTTTCGAGTACCTCTAGAAGGGGTCGAAAGTGGACAAGCTCAAAATGTTTTAGAACCCGTTTACATCTGTATTTAGCGCCATACACTTGTAATCCGATCAACAAAAACGCATCTTAATACCAGGTGTAAACAGGGCCTAAATGACTTGATTGACATGTTGTTGTTGGTGCTATAGTGGTGTTTTCAGAGTCTCTGAGATGCCGGATGGACAGGCGCTTGTGCACCACAGTATTATATTAGTGCTAAAGCAAATCACATCTATTGAGAGCCTATTCACTGGATGAAAGCACTTTGTTAATGAAAGAGCTCAACTGAGATTGGTTAGACTCCTTCAAGCTGAGAAAAAGGCCACACACACTCAAACTAGCACTTCTCACAACAGGAGAAAAGCACAGCTGAAATCATAACCTTGAAGGGAATGGGCTGGATCATCTTCTGTCGGAATATATATATATGAGATATAAAGTGGGTGACTCAACAGTGGGGGGTGGGGGGATTCTTGTTTTTTTCCTAAGCATGTACATACTGGAATCGAAAAGCATGAATCCAGCATCACATCATGTATCAGCATAAATGTCTTATTTGGTACTATGTGTGTTCTTTTTGCAGGTCTTCTGATCACGTCTAATTATTTTCTTGTCCTCCTCATAGTCATCTGTCATAGACAGTGTATCTGAAAGCAAGATATAGCTCCTGGTGTACAGCTACATTCATTAATTCATGCTGTTTGGATATATAACAGCAAGGATGAAAAGAGGACAGAGATCAAATCCCTTCATAAAGGCAGAGTAGAGTGAGAGTGTCCCCGTCTCTCTGGCCTTTACACTCCACTGACCTCAGAAACTTATGAGCAGGGAATTACCGGTCTTACAATTTCCACACATTCTCTTCTTTTCCTTTACCGGTTGAATGAATCCTGAAATTAAAACTAATTCTTAATTTAACTCGATGCGTTTTCTCCTGCTCCACGCTTTCAGTCTTTCTCATGCTTGTGTTTAAGTTTCAAGAAACTTAAACAGCATATTAGAATGATTTCTGAAGAATCATGAGACTGGAGACTGTTGAACATTTAGCTTTGCCATCAAAAGAATAAATTATATTTAAAAATATATTAAAATAATAATTTACAATAGTACTGGTTGTACTGTATGTACTGAATGTTTTATCAAATAAATGCAGATTTATTGAGCATAAGAGACTTCTTCAAAAAAAATTTAAAAAAATCTTACCAACCCCAAACTTTTGAATGGTAGTGTGTGCATGTATCAATTATAAATAAATAAATAATAATAATAATAATAATAATATATATATATATATATATATATATATATGGTGGCATTTTAACTTGTGTACCGCTGTATTTTTCATAGTATACAATAAATACAGTTCAATCACCACCTGTAATAAACTTTATTTAGGTATTGCTTCCTTAGTGGGAAAAAAAACCTATACCAAAATGTATTTAAAATACATGTATTTCATACTAAGTATACTACAAATCCATTAACATATTTACTGACATATCGCTTGAGACTTACTGATATAAATATAATTAAACTTTATTTGGAGTACTACTTTATTGCACAATGCACATTTCTTAATACAAAGCCTTAAAATGTGTTTACTATCACTATTAGTAAGGATAGTATGATCTCTGCATAATATCAGTACCTTAAATATACGTATTGGCACAAATATATATTGTGCCAATTTAGCAGACTTATGTATATTAATTTAGTGTGCTAAAAAGTACAATTGCAGGGTATTTTTATTAAGTGCATAAATATGTAAATGTATTTGTAGTATACATAGCATAAAACAAATGTATTTCAAATACATTTTAGTATATTTATTTTCACTAGGGTTACTTGCTGATTCATCTCATCGTTTCCCAGTCATTTATATTCGGATGCGTCAGTTCTTTCCCTCCCTGCTGCATTCTAACTAGCAATTTTGTTTCATCGTGCTCACCTCTGACATGTTCATAAAACAGTCATGTTTTCCCCTTCACTCTTTTTGAACTGAGTTATTTAAACTCTCCAGCAATACAGATGTAGATCTCCTCCAGCTATCCTTGAGACTTTTTCCTGTTGCTAACTGTTATTGATTCACGTCAGAATTTATGCTTGCTTTCAGTTTTAATGGGGCCTTTTTATTGGTGCTGTATGTGTTTTAAACATTTATTTTTCTGAGACATTTGATTTTATAGCATGAACTTTTAAGGGAAAAGACCACAGAGTTTCAACATGTGCTTCAGTTAAAATTTTAATTCTTTCCATGGCAATATGTGAAAGTGTATCATGAGAAACTCAAGGATGAATTTTGAAATTGTCAGGCACTCAGTCATTAGGAAACCTCATGTTTTCTGCCGGTGCTAGAAGCCCAGTTGAAAAGTAGACAAGACACAGGTGCACAATTCTTCTGTAATGGACATCTTCCATTATAAAAATCACGCAGATGACTCAGTATGTGTTTCCCAGGAAGTACATGTTTTAAAAGCCCAGTTCTGTGTGCCAGAAGCAATTTATTTGATTAACATTTCAATTGCTTACAAAGACATCTGATCCAAGAATCAGCGGTTGAATGTTGCTCTACCTTTTTTTTCTTCTCTCGAGAAAAAAACCTATATAAACTAGTTGATTTACAAACCACAAGCACTTTGGTCTGCGTGCTTCTTATTCTGTCACTCACTGTTTGGGACCAAATTTCCACATTCACTTTAGCAATCACTTGCACAGAAACACTGCTTTGAGGGGAATTTTGAGTGTCCCATCAAGGTCAGAAGCAAATGAGAAAACTGCAGTTGATTGAACTCCGTGAAAGCTGTTTGATTAGTGTGTAAATGGAAAAAAGTCAGTTATGTCACCCACTGTAGCGGCTCAGGCAAATGGAAATAAGCTATGTTTGAGAAAACCTCGGTGTATAATAGTTCTGATATCTATATAGTCTTTGCAAGATTGTCTATTTGTCTCAATGCATCTGTGTCTTCTTTGTTCTGCAGGCAATGAAAGTGGTATCTAAGAAGAAGCTGATGAAACAGTATGGTTTCCCTCGTATGTATGGCATTTAAATTAAGTTTTAATTTGAAACCATATGTTTGTAGATGTAAAGCACAGCAGATGTTGTTCTTTGGGTCATATGTTGAAGTAGTCTGAGGAATCCTAGCAGCATCCTAAATTCCTTTTATTCTTAATCATTCTTTCGCTGTGCAGGCCGCCCTCCTCCCCGAGGTCCTAAAGCAGCCCAGGGGGAGCAGCCCAAGGTGCTTGGTCCTCTGGAGAGAGTTTACCAGGAGATAGCCATCCTGAAAAAACTGGACCACCTCAACATTGTTAAACTGGTTGAGGTAAGGATTAAGAACAAATCCAATCATTCATATAATCCACTGTTAATTAACTTGTGCTAATCACAATAATAGTACTTTAATAGAGACAATAATAACAAGCAAACTCCTATCCGTTCTTCGAAATGTTATTTTAAAGGGGTTATGAACTGAATTTCTGAGTTCTCAAGATTTTTACATCACAAAACATCATAATATATATGTGTATGTATATATTTATATATGTGTGTATATATATATATATATATATATATATACAGTGTATATATATATATATATATATATTTTTTTTATTATTATTATTATTATTATTTATTTTTTTATGATTTTTTATTTTTAATCCTGTTTTTGACCCTCTTTGAAAAATGTTTTGATAGGCGTGACACATTTAAGACTTGGAAGTAAGCACTACTATGATTTGGTAACAGTTTTGCATATTATTTCGTCACATTTTTGAAACATTTGCCAACAATGTGAAACATTTATGCATATTACATATGCTTTATAAGTCTTGGTTGTGGCAAATAAAGTGTAAGTACTTGGAGTTACCACAGTTATAGTTGACAAATGATAACTTGCGGTGTTTCATGTAAACGAAATTATAAATGAATGTACTATTGTTTGTTGCACTGTTGTTCTTATAGGCTATCCTTTGCGATAAGGAGAAAAACGTATACATTGTCCATTGCAGTGTCATGTTTTAAATAAAATGAAACGGGTTGTAATGTCTTACTGATGACAAAACAGATGATGTCACTCACTGAAGCTTTTATTCAGGATTACAGCGAATGGCTTTGATCAAAACAATAACAAAAGCAGCGTTCTCCATGTGCTTTCTTCCATATCCAGGAATTCCCCCATATTAAGCTCTTAAATGCCGAAGCAAAGGAAAGAACAGTAAATTACACCGTTCATTTAATGGCGTTTTGGTGCCTGAAAACGCAGATTTTTGAAAATGGGTGTCAAAGTGCACATTTTTGAAAACAGTCTCCGTGTAAACAACAAAAACATGAATCTGTGAAAACGACGACGTCATGCGCATTCGTATTGCAACGTTCGGTCTATAGGGTTTCATCGCCATCTAATGGCCTGGCAGCAGAATACAGCGTTTTTAGTTTTTGCGGATCCGTGTGAATGGGGATCATTTTGACAATGGTGTCCTCTGTCCCAGGAAAACTCAAAGGAAAAACTTCTCAGTTTTAAGCATTTCGTTGTCGTGTAAACATACCCTAAAGTTCATCCACGCTTTCTTAATCTTAAAATCACAAGAAATGCAAAGACAAAGAGTTTTTGCAAAACGTCTTGTAATCCTCAGAGGTATCTCTATAGTTTTGTTGCTGGAGTAATCCTGTGTTTGTGTCTCTCTTGTTTTTACTACTACATGACATGCTGGAGTCGGTGAGTGGCTCTAAAGATACAATGATGTAGAAATAGGTGTTGATTTTCTTCTGCAGAGGCGGTCTTTCATCGCATGATTACATCATAATGTGATAAAATCCTAAACGAGTTGTTTTAGGTGCTTGGTTTCAATAAAAGCGTTTTTTCGACTAACAAGGAAGTCCTTCCATCTAAACTTTCTATCAAACTTCCTTTCCTTTCTTAATATTTTCAGAATTAATGAGCTTCTTTTCTTTTTGAGCACAGTAATTTTCTTCTCAACAAACGTCATTTCAAACTTCCTTCCTCAAAGAATGAACAGAAGAACAACCAAACAAAGAATCCCTCTGAACTAACTTTACTTCCTTCTAGGGGTGGAACGGTACACAGAAGTCACGGTTCGGTTCATACCTCGGTTCAGACATCACGGTTCGGTACAATTTCGGTACAATGGAGTGAAAAGCAAAACAAAAATGCAGAAGGCATTTTTATAAATATCTTAAGCCTTGTATTTTTTAAATAAGTTTTATTAATAAAGGCATAGAACCAGTTTATTTGTAGTGCACTGACAATAGTTTTATATAATTTAATTAGTTTATTAATTAAATTAATAAAAAGACAAAGACCTTGCGATATGTTTGGTATGTTTGAATGAATTTAAAATTAATTTGCCATATTTCAGATCAATATATTTGTTTTTCTTAATTTTAATTAACCCTAACTTTATTCTCATCTGAATTATAAATAATTGATTTCCTTATAAAATAATACTAGGCTACCATTAAGAACCACATTTGATTTTCTTTTTTTAATCAATGTAGAATGTGTAATTTAAAAGTAAAACTGTGTGTGTGTGTTTGTGTGTATGTGTGTGTGTGTGTGTGTGTGTGTGTGTGTGTGTGTGTGTCCGTGCGTGCGATTTTGGTTGGGTGACAGTTGTAGGTTACAGTTTGACAAGAGAGTGTGACAAAAGCAAAATGTTGTGTTTTATTGCGAGTGTACACAAATATATGTATTCTCTCTCTCTCTCTCTCTCTCTCTCTCTCTCTCTCTCTCTCTCTCTCTCTCTCTCTCTCTCTCACACTCACACACACACACACACACACACACACAGTTCGATCGCGCCCGCGCCTCTCTCTCTCTCTCTCTCTCTCTCTCTCACACACACTCACATGCACACACACACATACACAGTTCGATCGCGCCCGCGCTTCTCCCTCTCTCGCGCGCGTACACACACAGTTCAGCATTGCAATATTGACATCGCATTCTGTTCATTATGCTGCGTTCAGACCAAACGCGAATTGAGCGAATTTTTTCGCTATTTAGAGTTTTATTTATTTTTATACCGTGTAGGCTATTCTACGTGTAAATTCGTGCACCGAACCGTGACGCCCGTACCGATTCGGTTCAATACAAATACATTTGTACCGTTCCTCCCCTACTTCTTTCTTTCTTTCCTTCTTTTTCTTTCTTTCTTTCTTTCCTTCTTTCCTTCCTTCCTTCCTTCCTGTCTTTCTTTCTTCCTTCCTTCCTTCCTTCCTTCCAAACCAATGAATGATTTGATTGATTAATTATTTGACAACCACTTGGAAGAAATGTTGTTTGACACTGGGTCTCTGGCATTCAGGTGTAAACCTCAAGTTAAAATGTGAAATACAATAAAAACACAGAGAGATGAAATTTGGAAGGAAATGGACTTATGCACCGACCACTCAATAACTCACCCAGAGGACCTAGTCATGTGTCATTATGTAATTTGTGCCAAAGAGGGGACAAAATAATAACAACACAATGAAAATCAGCCCGTAATGCCCTGAGAATAGGGTGTGGAGATGAGTTTAATCGATCGCAGGAAGGTAGAATGGAGGGATGCTGAAGGAGAAAAGCGCCTTTCCTTCTCTCCCACTATGGTTCCGTCTGAGTGCTCTTCAATCACAGCAGCACCCACGTACGTCAGCAAAATTAGAAAAGAGGGGTGAGTGCATGCGAGAGAAAATTGAAACAGAGCATGAAAAATGTTTAAAGGAATCTTAGAAAGTGAACCAGTGGAACCACCTACACTCCAATCACGTCCCTATCCTACTGCCAACCCAGGTACAGTCTTAAGTCAAGAGTATACTGTAGAATGCAGAAATGGAGCTTTGCTGACAGTGAAGAATGAGGTGCACCTGATGCTTATCCAATCTCATCACCGGAGTAAAACTAAAAGTAGCGACTCTGAGCCATTATCTTGGCTGTTTTCAAAATAAGTGTAGCATTTGCATCTAGCTTTTCCAGTATCAGGGAACTTTTCCAAGCAGTGACATAGAATGACATGCTTTTTCCATCATATAGTATTTGCACACACAGCTTTATAGCCAAGGAGCTGAGGCAATAATCAAACACGCTCTTCTAAAATGTTGTCTTGCATATGTAGTGTTGGACAGTCTGATCGATGTTTTTCTCTGCGTCTTTCCTAGACCCCAAGAATGATGGAAATCATACAGTGCATGTAGCAAGTGGTGTTTTTAATAAAATTTCTGTTTCAGGTGCTGGATGATCCAGCGGAGGACAACCTTCACATGGGTATGTTCTTTTTTGTTGCCATATAATTCTAGTGGTAAAATGGCACTTCTGTGTAAAAGATTCCGCAAATGATGCTGTTTTACATTAGTTAATGTTTGATCAGTTGTCATTGCATTAAAGTTATGCATGGTCATTCTAAAACATCCAATAGACCAATTGTATCTATACTAAAGTTCAAAGGTTTGGGGTCAGAAAGATTTCTCTTTAAAGAAATTAATACTTTTGATCAAAAGTGACCGTATAAATATTTACAATATTACAAAAGATTTCTATTTCAAATAAATGGTGTTCTTTTGAAATTTCTATTCATCAAAGAATCCTGAGGGGGGGGTGATCGATGTTTCCACAAAACTATTAATCAACACAGCTATTTTCAACATTGATGAGAAGTGTTTGTGTGCACCAAATCCTGAAGGATCATGTGAAGCTGAAGACTGGAGTAATGACTGCTGAAAATTCAGCTTTAACATCTCAGGATAAATTACATTTTAAAATATATTCAAATAGAAATCATTTTAAATTGGATTCATATTTCACCCTATGACTGTTGTACTGTATTTTTGGTCCAATAAATGCTGCCTTAGTGAACATAAGAGACGTCTTTCAAAAATATAAAACCCCATATTTACACACAATGCATGCTCGTTCATTGGTTGTAGTATTAAGCTTTTTGCTCTCATTGCTAGTCATCACATCGCTTCACTGCTCATTTTTACATGAAATGAACTCTGTTGACTTTTGTCTAATCAATGTCGCTCATATCGTCTCGCATCACCAACTCTCATTGAAAATTAATGAACTCTGGGCGTTTGTCGTTGCAAAATATTTGCCAGTATGAACCCTCTGAAGTCTACCATTTAGAAACTTTACTTTTTCATAAAAAGTAGACTGTTTCAAATAGTTCAAAGTCAAACTGTGCTGCCTGTCTTCCTAACTGGCTGACGTGAGATTCTGAAGAATAAGTGTCTCATACATAAGACTGTGTGACACATTTAGTTGTCCGCTCTTACTCATACTGTAAGGAAGAAAATAAGATGTTTGTGCTGATGGATGGCTACAAACTTCCACTGAGCAATGCTGCGAATATAAGCACATATCATACTTGTATGCGTAAAAAAGTCTGGTCATATAAGGCTATGACATGCTATATGAGGACTGTGAACATTACATTTCATGAAGTGCACTAATTAAAAATGGATTTGTCAATAACAGAATGTCTTTTCCTCTCACTTTGCTTTAATGTCTCCTGTTCTGATCTCTCCGCAGTGTTTGAGCTTATGCAGAAGGGGTGAGTATTCTGTGTCCACTTTCACCACATTATCTTCCATCCTCTGTCCTTCCATTAATCACTCCATTCCTCCTTCGTCAACTGCCCTGTCTTGCATATCTGTTATCACTTACTGTAGATCTGACTCAGTTTTCCCTGTTTTCCTCCCTTGTTCCAAAGGGATTTGTTAAATGCTTATGTTATCACTCTCTCACTCAGACTCTTATTCACATCTTTTTCTAGATCAGTTATTGTTTTTTTTTTCATTGAATAGACTTGTTTTTTCCTCTATATATATAAAAAAATTAGCATTGTTAATTTGTTTTTGTATTACTTCTGTTACTTGTAGTGTTTATTTATTCTGTTGCTTTCTAAATCCATAAAAAGCTCATTTAAAGGGTAGCAGTCTATCCAGTTTCTTCTTTTTTTCCAAATGTGACATTTTACTTTGGTTGAATATGAGTTTCTGCCAAGTGGCCTCCCATACAGAAATGTAATATATGTAAATTACATATATAATGTGAGTGCCAATGTATGTCTGCTGCCTATATGAGAATATATGCAAAATTCATATATATAAAACACATAGACATATATGAAACATATATTTCAAAATATAGCAAAAATGGCCGTTTTCATGTAAGTGCCATATATTTTCCCATATATATGTCACATATTTATACTTAATGTTGTCCATATATGCGAGAAACCAATACTATACTGTAATATATGCAGATATATGGTATCATATATGGATGAACTCAAATATTTTCTTCACATGTTTGGACACATAAATCGTCATATATGTTGCAGGCATATATTGTGTTCTCAGATAAGTCAAATATATGTATAGATATATGTCATGCTATTTAAAATATAAGTACATATATGGCCATATATTACATTTTTGTATGGGCTGGCTTTGTTTTGTAGAGAAATGTGTTGTTCAGTATCCCTGGTGTTTGTGGGCTTATGTCTTGAAAAGAGCAGATTAAAACTTACTTTGCATAATTACAGAATGGTCTATTTTCACTAGACCTGGCTGAATATATTTGGCCTTTCTGCTCAATCGTGATTCACTGCCTGTGGGTAATGAATGAAATGGCCTTTGAGGACCCTGTTTTGTGCTAAGTGGTTTGTGTGATTGGTTTTTATGTAAATCTCACAGTCACAGTTCATTTTGAAGGATTCCATCCACTTTGTGTTCGCAGTCATGTAGTTTCACAGCATCTTCTGTTCTCTCACTGATGTCTCTTGCCCAGTGTGGCCTTGTTAAATGTCTTGCTAACTTATACTATGTAACTTTTTTAGTTTTGATTTTAATTTTTAAAACAAAATTTGAATAATGAGTAAATACTTCATTAATCCTTCTTCCAAAACATGTTTTTGTCTTACCCTGATTCACTATGGTATAAGCCTGTTATAAGTGTTTATATGTTAGACCTGATGGGATGGTTTTCATGGGAAATTGCATACATGCCTCACTCGCCGTGTGTCTTGTTATATCCGTAAATAGAGAATAGTTTCTCCGGCTACTTTGACGGATGTATGGTGTTGGAATGGCATAGGTTAATTGTCACTTCGAGAGAGAAAGATTAAAGCTAAAGCTCAAACCTCCGGGGAATCACCAGTTTGAAAAAAATTGCGAACAGAGAAGAGTCTGCTGGCAAAAATAGAACGCGACAGGAAAAAAAATGCCATTCTGTGATGTACTGTACTGTTGTTTCGGATTCTGCTGATTTAAATGGGTCACTAAGTTTATTTTGTCTGGCTGACTAACGTAGATGAGATTTTGTTGAAAGAAAAAAAAGTTATAATATTCTTAGAAACACCATAATATATTTTATTTATTTATATATATATATATAAATATATATATAGTTAATTAATAAATGGGTAAATCATCAAGGGGATGTTTCAGACACTACTGTATATTGTATCAAAATGATTTTGTGATCTCTGTTAGACTAAATGTTTGAGGTTATTTCTCTACCTATCATTTCATTCACAATTATCTTCATGAATCTTTGCTCGCTGTTACTGTCTTTTCTTTGTACCTTATCAGTTAACTTACAATAAAGTGTCTCCGTTGGTCACCAGCCCTGTGATGGAGGTTCCCAGTGACAGTCCCTTCAGTGAGGACCAGGCCCGCCACTACTTCAGAGACATTGTTCTGGGCATCGAGTACTGTGAGTCATTTCCTTTATTTTTAAAAGCCTTTTTCAAATTGCTGGGTCGACCTCACTGTGTTCCATGCTCGGTTTCTAAGGAGACCACCTTGACATGGTTTTAGTAATAGAGCATCTGAAGTTAAATAAATCCTAGGAGAGAAGAGCGAATCAAACTCCTACAGATGAGCGGCTGACATTAATCATTACTCATGAAAAAATAAAGACCCAAGAGAGCTCTGTCTCAAGGAATATCTCTATGTTTGTTGTTCTAACTCATCATGACATCCTGTTAGGCTAATGAAGTGAGCGAATGTGGTAGTGTGCTCGTGTATGTGTGCGTGGGGGAGGTCATCGTTTCCTGATTAAAACAAGTCTGTCCTATTTCTGATCTGTCATCTGTCAAAAGTAGAAACATGAGATTTTATTTTGCAACATAAAGATTACATAATGATGGTTAAAGTTACATAAAATGGATGAAGAAAAAGTTAAGCTCAATCAATAGTATGTGGCATATTGTTGATTAGCACAGAAACTCATTTCCAAAGGCACTTACAAAGGAGCAAAATGTAGATAATATGAGTGTTATGGCTTTTGTGTAAAAAACAAAATCGCTTACTAAACGTTTCAGTGTAACGTTACAACACAATGTCATAAACTCTAAAACGACTGTATAATTTAAACAGCTGTACACCTTAAATAATAGAAATACGTTTTAACAGAAGTATTAATGTAAGCACTTTTACTTCACATTTCTGCTTTTAAATCCTCCAAAAATTGTCCCTATTCACTTCTATTGTAAGTGTGTCAATTGTAACCTAGATTTTTGCTTTTTAAAAGAAAAAAAGGGACGAGTCAAAATCATTTTTAAGTTAATCGACAGTATATGTTGATTGAGCTTAAATTGCATTGAGCCTTTAAATAAGATGGCAGCACAAAAAAGGAAAATGAACTAAGCTGAGTAGATTGCCAAGTGTCTGTTCTGCTCGAGTGGAAACTCGGCTTTCATCAATTCATTTGAATCCTACTAAACAGGCAACACTCTCTGTGGCAACCGTCTGGATGGCAACAGACCATTTGCATAATTCCCTACAAATCAGTCCGTGTTCACAATCTTTGTGTGTCTTTAATTTGTGGACTGCAATCAGAGTATGTGTCCATATCCTGTTTATTTCATTAGCATTATGCTAGTTACCTTAGGGAGCCATGACAATATAATTAATAGTTATCTAAAAAATCTGTGTGTGGGGGTTTTATGATATGTAAACTGCTTGAGAGACAATTTACATAAGCTGTGGCGTACTCCATGTATTACATTCACTGTGCTTTGCTGACTTTGATCAAATAATTATATGGAATAACCTGCTAATGCTTTGAACACATCTCTTTGTTAGGGTTAGGGTGGATAATGGATTTTCTTTTTTCATTACCATGCTTGTCATCTGAAGACTTCTTAGACATGGCTCTTGTTGTCGCGTATAACCAGTAATGACACATGACTGAAAGATGATAAGTGGTGGGCAGGTTATCTTTGATTGACCACTTGAGACAAAAAGGCGTCTTTTAACCAATCAAATTCAGCTTCTGTGTGCTCAGTGTGACCTTCTTGATCCTTTATGGGGCTCCTTAGTTAAGCTGAGACCTCCAATGGTTAGACACACTTGATTTTGTACCTCCTCTTTACTTACTACTGCATGCTCAACCTAGTAGCTTTATTAAACTTGTTTCGAGTTGAAAAAAACTGACATTTTGGTCAAAATAAAGTAACTTGTACAGTATAAGTATGGGTTAGTGTTTCATTTTACTCTAAACACAATTAGTCTTGAATTTTTAATACTTTTTGATGTTGCATTGAGAAGATTGATCCTCAAATAATAATAATATGTAAAGTGTTTTTGATTAATGATCATTTGAAAAAAAAAGACTTTTAAATATAATGTTAAATGGATAAAATAATTGTATCCTCATAACTTTACATTTTAATTATCGGTTTTAGTGATATTGACCTTGATAGCATGTGGTGTCACCCTTCCATATCACCCTCTAGCCCAAGACTGGTTGCCCACTGAAGCTAAGCAGGACTGAGCCTGGTCAGTACCTGGATGGGAGACCTCCTGAGAAAACTAGGTTGCTGCTGGAAGAGGTGTTAGTGAGGCCAGCAGGGGGTGCTCACCCTGTGGTCTGTGTGGGTCCTAACGCCCCAATAGAGTGATGGGGACACTATACTGTCAAAGAGCACCGTCTTTCAGATGAACTTTAAACCAACGTCCTGCCTCTCTGTGGTCATTAAAAATCCCATGGCACTCCTCGTAAAGAGTAGGGGTGTAACTAGGGCTGGGGCGGTATGGATTTTTTCTAACCGCGGTTGAAAAGCAAGATTTTCCCGCGGTATGGCGGTAAACCGCTTTAAATAGCACCCCACCCCTCTCAGACTTTGCGCACACACCAGAAGTCGTTTTTGCTAGACAGACTTTGTTAAATATTGTCACCTACATCCGAAAAAAAACAAGCACAATTTGAAATTGTCAAATTTTCATCGAGCAGTAATTTGGCATGAACCAATCACTGAATAGATTTCCTTATTCCTAAGAATATTCTCAGATACATTAGCATTGAATTCATCATTTTCAGGAGAATACATTATGATGTTCACATTGAAAATGAAAGATGAACACCTTTTCCAACATGTATTAATTACAAATATTATACTCCATATTTATGTTTACATAATATGGTGTTATTTTTTATTTAATCTATGTCGATTATATGAAAAGTGAACAACATGATAGGATCATAAGATGGGTCAGACACGATTTTGACCACTTTATTAAGTTTTGTTTTGTAGAAAGCCTTTCTTTAAAAAAAATTTCGTTTTGTATAAATTGTACCTTAATTTTAATCACTGTTTCATTAACGAATTGCCTGGAATTAATAAATAAGAAGCAAATATAGCAGACATATAATCAGGAGGACGTGGAAGCGGCGGTGCGGTCTCTTACGCGTGAACTGGAGCTCGTCTCAAATGAACCGAAACTCGGCATAGACTAGGCCTAAATGTCTACTTTTAAACAAAATTCAAAACGAAATGATACAATTTTAGTCTTCAGTAGCCTAGTCAGGTAAGGTCAGGTTTGCTGATGTGCGTTATAGGCTATTTACTTATTTATATGTATCCCTGTGCACCGATCGGAGACGGAGTTCACTGCTAATATTGGGGATACAACATAGCCAATATACTAGGGACTTTAGCCTTTAAATATCTTTGCTGCATTGGGTCAGTGTTCTTTCTAGAAGAGCCAATCGCTTTCTAGCCTCGCGGCAGCAGCGCCTCGCATCACTCATTGACCTTAAAACAGTCAGCGCCGCGGATGCAGTTTCTAAAATTGATCAAAAAACGTTGGTGCGGGTGGATGGCGGACAGATGATGAGTTTTGTGATGCGGTTGCGGATGAAATAATAATAGCCCATCCGTGCATCTCTAATACGAATGGAATTTTATTATGTGTAGTGGAACATCGCGCTCCTCAACTCGCGAAAGGTCAGATTTGCTCCATCTTTTGATGATGAGTTTTGTTTAGAAAACCTTGAATCCATGTAAGCCACTATATGATTAGACATAATCCATATCATTAGAATCAATGAATCCATGTCATTAGACACAATGTGCACACATGTGCAGGCCAATGTTTTTTTTTTGCGGTGATGACGGTGACGAGCTCAGACCCGCGGTTGGAGTCACGTGACCGCGGTATTGCGGTAATGCGGTAACCGTCCCAGCCCTAGGTGTAACCCCGGTGTCCTGGCCACATTCCCTCCAATGGCCCTTGCCTCATCATGGCCTCCTAATAATCTCCATCCATTGAATTGGCTCGATCACTCTCTTTATATATATATATACATATATATTATCTCTAAGTTTTGAAGACCAATGAATTACATTTGTTTTGTGAAGTTTAATAAAATTTTGAGATTCAAAGCTAATCGTCAGTAAATTGAACTTTTGGAATGACTCCTTTTTCTTGTTATTCTTTTAGATAATATTCTCGAAATATCATATTCCTTCTCTGATATTCTTTCTCTTTTTGCTCAGTGCACTTTCAGAAGATCGTTCACAGGGATATCAAACCATCTAATTTATTACTTGGAGATGACGGCCATGTCAAAATCGCAGATTTTGGGGTCAGTAACCAGTTTGAGGGTAACGATGCCTGTCTCTCCAGCACTGCTGGTACTCCTGCATTCATGGCCCCAGAGACACTGTCAGACAACCGCCAGAGTTTTAGTGGAAAGGTAATGCGTGTCTGTGGTGATTTTGCTGGAATGTGTTGTGATAGGCCAATCAGACTGATTTTGTGAACCTTATTATTGAAAAATTAGGCTCAAATTTTTTTTTTTAATGAGTGAGACATTGCTACTTCTCCCATAAATGTGTAAAAGAGCTATACTACTGTTCAACAGTTTTAAAGAAGTTTTTTTTTTTTTATTTCAATATACAGTATTTCAAAAAGTAATTTATTCCGGTAATGGCAATGCTGAATTTTCAGCATCATTACTCCAGCCTTCAGAATCACATGATCTTTTAGAAGTAATTTTAATATGCCGATTTATTGCTTAAGAAGCATTTCTATTAGCATCCATGTTGAAAACAGTATGCCTCCTAATATTTTTGTCGAAACCATTTTTTTCAGGATGTTTTGATTAATAGAAAGTTCAGAAGAACAGCATTTATTTGAAATAGATATTTTTTGTATCTTTAGAAATGTCTTTACTGTCACTTTTGACTATTGTTTTCTTTTTTTTTTTAAATCTAACTGGCCCTTATTAAGTACACATTAGTCCATTCTTTAAGATATTCTGTTTTGTATTCCTAGGAAGACAGTCATAGACGTTTGGCACAACATGATATTAAGTAAATGACAACAGATATCATTATTTGAATTTTGAATGAACTCTCCCTTCAAGAAATGACATTTATCTCAAAAGCTCCTGCATCAATATAACAGAAGTTGTGTCTTGTTCAGGCTCTGGATGTGTGGGCTATGGGAGTGACTCTCTACTGTTTCGTGTATGGGAAGGTGAGTCGGCTCAAATACAGATATGATCAGAATGATAGCCGTAATTCTTCACTGTGGAATTATCTATCAGTAAGCTCAATGGACGGGCCAGTGTGCTACTGCAGTGACATTTGTGTGATTGATGATTTTGATCACTCATCCGTCTAAACTCCTCTCCCTCTCCTCTATTTTTCTTCCTTGTCCTCCAGTGCCCATTTATTGATGAGTACATTCTGGCACTTCACAATAAGATCAAGTGTAAGCCGGTGGAGTTCCCCGAGATGTAAGTCGCCCCTCACTGTGTGTGACGCATCTGTTGTCCCACAGAAAAAGAGAGAGGAAATGACGTTTGAGCGTATGACGATGTGAGATGAATGCTATTTTGAGGCATGTTTGTTTTTGTATGATATGTGTGTATGCCTGTGCAGGTCTTTGATATGTTGATGAAGTCTGTCGTCTGTGTGTGGAAGGCCAGAGGCCATCCGGGTGCATGTCATCTGGTGCATGTGTTTGGACTAATCGTCAGCAAATAAAAGCGCGTCTCTCTCACACACACATGGTCCCTGATGTTATGCCGCAGTGTTCTCACTGGCCAAATTAACTGCAAAATATCACAATGTCATCACTGTGAATCAAAAACAGTGTACATGGCAAGGGACTTCACTCACTTTTTGGGTTTCTTTTCTAATCGTAAACCTCACAAAATGTTCTAATTAATTTTTAATTCTATGCTTACAGCAAAACAAAAATTAAGGGAATGAGGGAAAATTATTTGAGAGATTCAACCTACTTCAAAAAAGTAATCCCATCCCCCCACCACCACCACCACCTTTAATTTAATACATATTAAGAAATTTGCTGAAAAAAAACAGTTAAAGTGAGAGGACATTTCTTTTTTTTGCCGAGTACATGTTGTTGTTTTCATGTTTGCAGAGCTCCTTTTGTGTTTAGTACAGTTGAGCTCTTTAGCCCTTATGATTGTTACAGAGGCAGTGTGACAGTCAGTGGGGGTTTGAAGTCGTGTTTCTTCTGTCTGCAGTGTGTCTCTCCTCTTGTAAAAGCATTATGTCATTGTCTACCAGTACCATCAGGTGTATTGGGTTTGTTTTTTCAACTGTTATCTCTATGTTTCTGTAATATCTCAGGCCAGCTATCAGCGAAGGGCTGAAGTACCTGGTCACACGAATGCTGGACAAAAACCCAGACGCCAGGATCACTGTTCCTGAGATCAAAGTAAGTATACATATGATGGAAAGGAGCACTTCTTAGATTGAAAGTGGCAAGTAATCCCTTCCACCTTCATTTTCACCACTCTGTATTGCAAGATATTGAGTTACTATTCACTGAGGAGTGCATCTATTTAACCTGAAATGAATGGGCATATTTGACCTTCATGGCTGGGCTAGTATTATTAATCAATGCTATCCTTCAGAAATCACCTCAGTTGTCCTTCCTTCATACTGACGAGAGAGTGCGACTTCACTTAATATTGAAATTATAGTCCGTTTCTCAAAAAGAAATGTATCATAAGTTTTCACTCACAATTGCTCCAGTGTTTCTATCAAAGACCATTCCTGAGCCACATACAGGAATAGTGTAAATATGACACAATATCTCTGATAGCTTCTGCACCATCTAGCAGACTTGCTGTTTGGACAGAAACACATCAACTAATCCCTATGGAGAAGGATTTTGGTTCAGTTCTGGAAACTTCCATCTGCTGTCTCAGTGTGACAGTGAGTGTGAATAATTAGCACACACACACTCAGGCATCAGAGACTCCTGCCTGCATGTCATTACCCAGAAAATGTTCCATTAAAGCAGCGATCCCCAGAGCACACTCAGCCTACATTCACTCAACAGCTCTACTCTAATACCCTTCAGACTAACTTTGTTATTTGGACAAATATTTTATTTCTTTAATACTTTTCTGATTGGATGAATGGTTAGATGGATGGATAGATAGATGAAAGGATTGATGGATGAACAGATAAATTAAATGGAGGATAGAAGGTTAGATGGATGGATCAAGGAATGGAGGGATGATGGATGGATGGATGAAACTATAGATGATGGCTTGGTGGATGAAACGCTATATATAGGGATGGATTGATGAATAGATGGATATATGACAGCTGGATGTATGGACGAGTGGATGGATGTATGGACTGATTTACAGACATGGATGGATGCATGGATGAATGGATGGACAGACATGATGGCTGGATGGATGCATGGACTGATCTACAGACATGGATGAATGGAAGGATAAATGATGGATGGTTGTATTAAAGGATGGATGGATAGAATATTAGATGGATGGACCAATGAATGGATGTACAGACTGATGGATTGATGAATAGATGGATATATGATGGCTGGATGGATGGACAAATGTATGGATGGATGGACTGATCTACAGACATGGATGGATGGATGTTTGGATGGATGGATGGATGGACAGGCCAATTGATTGATGAATAGATGGATATATGATGGCTGGATAGATGGACGAATGTATGGATGGATGGACAGACTGATTGATGAGTAGATGGATATATGATGAGATGGATGGACGATCTACAGACATGGATGGATGAATGGAAGGATAAATGATTAATGGATGGATGGATAGATAGAATATTAGATGGATGGATGGACAGACAGGCGGGTGGATGAATTGATGGGTAGAAGATGGCTAAATGGATGAAACTGGATAGATGGATGTATATAAGAAAATATATGGACTGATCTATGGACATATGAATGGATATACAGATGATGGAGGGATGGATGGGTAGACAGATGAATATATGAAATTATAGGTTAAATGGCCAGATGGATGGACGGAATGACGTGTACACAGCATGTTATATGTGTGTGTGTGTGTGTTTTCAGGTGGACCCCTGGGTGACTCAGGATGGTACAGACCCATTGCCTTTAGAAGAGGAGCACTGTACTGCGGTAGAAGTCACTGAAGAGGAGGTGCAGAACTCAGTGAAGTTTGTCCCCAGTCTGTCTGCTGTGGTAAGTGAAACAGAGAAAGAACAAGGGTTTCTATGTGTAAGGGTTAATGAGTTGCTAAACTATAGTTACATGAACACACACAAGCCAAATGTGTCTAGTGCACCGTACTGCTGTCAATGAGTGGATGAATAAGAAGGTTAAGACACAGTTGACCTCAACCAAACAACTGAAACCTCATCACATCTTCTGAACTGTCAGCTTTTCCTTGATTACTTTCCTGGAATTAGCCCTTCTTTCCACCATCATCATCATCATCATTTCAGTAAATGCAAAGTGTATTTTTAGCTGTCCCCTGTTCTTTTTTCTCTATTTTGTGTGTGTAAATGTTGTATTTCTGCATGCCCTGATCTGTATTATTTTAATATGTACAGTAAGTTAAGTCTAGTTGTCCCCTCTTTCCTGTGATGCTGTAGATATTGGTGAAAGCCATGTTAAGGAAGCGTTCCTTTGGGAATCCATTTGAGTGTCCCAGCAGGAGAGAAGAGAGATCCATGTCTGCTCCCAGCAGTCTTCTCATGTAAGTGTTCCAGCCGATGACCAACTGGAAACCAGAGTAATATTAGCTGCACAAATACAAATCACTCTCCTTTTGCTCACAATCCTTTTGTAAGAGGTTGAAGTCTTTTCAGCATTGCATCTCTTTTATTCTTTGCTTTTTTCACTCTCACATTCAAGGTCGCAGCATGATATTTCAGACGTCATGTCTATCTATTTGAACAGGAAGGTGTGCTAATAGTCACCCATTACTTCTCCTGCCGCCAACATACGTTTCCATAGTAGCATGATTCAGACGTTTTTTCTCTTGCAGTAGCATTCAAAGCTCTGGGACTCTATGTTTTCACTATTTCTTGACTGCTGACTCCCTCATTAATATTTTTATGTGTGTGCGTGCGTGTGTGCGTGCGTGTGTGTGTGTGTGTGTGTGTGTGTGTGTGTGTGTGTGTGACCATAAATTAGGGCAGATTCATGGTCTTAGCGCTAGTTTATGATAAACATTTTGTAAGCTTTATATTCTAATGTCTAAACACTCACAATAGATTATATTCTAATGTCCTTGCCTTATTCAGCCCGAGGGTGGCACTCTAATGATGATTTACAGACTTTAGTGTACACGACAGATGCATAGAATGCATTTATAGAATTGCCTTAAAGGGATAGTTCACCCAAAAATGGTTTCGTTCCAAACCCATAAAACCTTTGTTCATTTAAGGAGTACAAATTAAGATCTTTTTGATAAAATCCCAGAGCTTTCTGTCCCGCCATTGGGAGCAACGCAACTTACACATTCAAGGTCCAGAACGATAGGAAAGACATCATTAAAGTAATCCATGTGACTTCAGTGGTTCAACCTCAATTTTATGAAGCAACGCGAGTGCTTTGTTTGCACAAAAAAGTGTGCAACATAGTTCTAAATGTATATTTCAGTTTTTCATATTCAGCATCTATATACACATACAGTATATATACAAGTATAAAAGGTCACAACTATAATTTAGTTTTTTTTTTGTTATTCCTCTGGTTTTTTGCACCATCCATCCTTTGACAGTAATTCTCAGAGGCCTTTTGCTGGTAATGTATCTGCCCACTAGACTGACAGTAAGTGTCTCCATGAAGTCATCTATTTCCCCACTCTGCTGCTTTTCCCACATTAGAGGGGGTTTGTTCAAGGACAGCAGCATGTTCTCTCACTCTTGCTGTCTGTTAGATGCCGGTCAGAATAAGCAGAGGGTTGCACCATGTCTTCTGAATGCCCTGGATCAATACAAACAATCTGGTTATCTCTGTATGCATCCCAGATAGACCAAAGTCAGCCTTGCAAATATTCTAATGCAGTACTGAATGCTCTCTGTTATAGGTTGAATTGTTTGTGGGGTTTTTTGTTTTTTTTTCAATGTGCCGTATGCAGTCATTGTTCGTACAATCAAAACTGAAAGGTCATTTGTTTATCTGTAAACAAATGACATGCTTGTTTGGTGTGAACTCTCTCTGTTGACAAGGGTGCAATCTGATTGGGAAATGAGGTGGATCATACAGTGAATCAGCAGATCGGTGACTTCTTTTGCAAGACGCAGTTGATTGTATTTTAATTCACCTCTATCATTTTTTATTAGCCATTTGTCGGTTAGTTGTTCCTCTGAGTAATAGCGTTTCTGAATAAATAGTTAAAAAGCAGCAGCGCCCCCAGTTGGTAGAAATCTATCATCGTAATTTTTTAAATCCCTCCGTCCCTTTAAATCTCCAACTGTCAGGGGTGACCATTTGCATGTCATCCATAATTCATTGTTAGGTTGAATACGCTACCTCCCGCACCGTTAATAACCTTTTTCATCTAAACACACACTGTACATACTGAACACACACTCTCCCTCCCTTTCACAAGCGTTCATGCATACTCACTCGACTGCAATTGTTACTCTTTGATGGCAGCAAGTCATTTCTTGTGATACTCATGATGATAGCATTATGAGTAGATTATTTTCTACATCTCTCTTAAATATTCATTTTGTCAGAATATTGACACTTTAACAACCCGTTTTAGCACAGGCACATTGTAATTTAGTACAGCCACCATATCTGCATCTGCTGATGTTGGATATACATCTACATTTCATTGTCCCTGCTCATGTCTACCTTTTCTGGTATCTAGTGCTCACTTAAATAATATTTTTAAATGTAATCTTTAACAAATCTCAAAATCCATCTTTCATGCTTTCAATTATAATTTAGTGATGTGTGTGTGTGATATATATACACACACAAACACACACAATACAAAATAGTATACAATATCATTTATACAAGATATTAAATATCTTCCGTTTTTCGTTTATATAACATCAGAATAATTATGGGCTTATTTGTATCAGCCACTATTTTTATATCAGTGCATTTTGTCAGCCTATTGTTCTCTGTTTGTGCTGGATAACCACTCCTCTACTCCACAGCTGTATATTAAACGAAGTAGGTTCTTATTGGTTGTCTTTTTTGTTGCATCGTGCCACGTTTTTCTTTCTGTGTAACAGTTGTTGCTTCAGGCCTGGTTAGGACACGCCACACACAATTACACATCACTGAACCAACCCTGTCTGGGAGCATGGGAAAAGAAATTGCCGTATCACTACACATTTGTTGGATGTGATGAAAATGTGGCCACACATTATTACATATCAGGACTTTTTTTCTGGCCTCCAGCACTAATTTTTTAGCCTCAGAATGCAGGTTGAGTGTGGGTAACGTATTCATATCCTCATGAAGCACAGACTGGAGTTCGTTGATAATATTTCCTGTTGGTGTTTGTCAAATTAAACAAATATGCTTGGCATTTGATGAGATTTTGTATAAGCATCTGGCACATGCATCTCTCTTTAGTAGTTGATGCTGTCTATTTACATGAATTGGCTTTTATTGTAGAACTCGACTTAAATGTAGTCTAATGTCGACTATTAATGTAATTGGCATTCTGACCAGCAAAAACTCACTGTAGTGTCTATAATGACCTGGTTCCTGCTGCTTTACTTCACATGAAACTGCTGATGCTCTCCTCCCTTTCCTCCACTCTCTCTCTCTCTCTCTGCTGCAGGGACTCTTGGCCATTCCGGCCCTCTTTTAAACTCCAGCCCTCGTTAAGGTAACTCATTGTGACAGGTGGTCATTGTCATTTGTCACTCAAGCCCTGTGTCAGATTCCCTGTCCTTCTCCATGTATTCCCACGGGTCAGTGAAAGAGTCATATCAGCCTCCATCCTGTCCTTGTGTGGCATTTCTCTTGCTTTATGGCAGTGAAAGTATGTGGTAACACTGTCAAACAAGTCCAAGCGTGTGAAACATGTCATGTTGTGGTCTTTCATTCAATCCCACCATATATATTCTGAGACCTCTGTGTGCAGTTGTGTCTGTTGTAGAGAACCTTCCCATGTTCATCTGTTTCCTCCAAGATTGTTTGTCAATGTGATAGTTTTTGATTTTTCAGTGTTTCATACTGGATAGTTTCAACCACAGACGATCTACAGATGCATCACACCTGTTTGATGCACGTTGCAGATTTTTTGTTTTATGTTATAAAGCGACAGCAATGTGCTTTACAATCATATAGTGTTACAGTAATGTTCTTAAATGTGCTTCATTAAAAAAAAAATTAGCTAAATAAATTTGGCAACAGCTGGCTGAACTCACCTGTTCTGCTCTGATCAGATAAATCTTTTAAAATAACTCTTTCCTATGTGTGTGTGTGTGTGTGTGTGTGTGTGTGTGTGTGTGTGTGTGTGTGTGTGTGTGTGTGTGTGTGTGTGTGTGTGTGTGTGTGTGTGTGTGTGTGTGTGTGTGTGTGTGTGTGTAATAAATTACACTTTACTATATATTCACATAGAAAACAGCTCTTTTACATTGAAATAATATTTCACAATATTACTGGGTTTGTTCGGTACACACACATTGCCGTTCAAAAGTTTGGGGTCGGTAAGATTTTTAATGTTTTTAAAAGAAGTCTCTTCTGCTCACCAAGGCTGCATTTATTTGATTAAAAATACCGAACAAACCCAGTAATATTGTGAAATATTATTTCAATGTAAAAGAGCTGTTTTCTATGTGAATATATAGTAAAGTGTAATTTATTCCTGTGATGAAAGCTGAATTTTCAGCATCATTACTCCAGTCTTCAATGTCACATGGTCCTTCAGAAATCAGTATAATATGATGATTTGATGCTCAAGAAACATTTCTCATTATTATTATCAATGTTGAAAACAGTTATTTACATTTTTATTTCAGGATTCTTTGATGAATAGAAAGTTCAAAAGAACAGCATTTATTTGAAATAGAATCTTTTGTAACATTAAACACTACCCTTCAAAACTTTGGGGTCAGTAAGAATTTTCATTTTATTTTTTGGGGGAAATAAATAAAATAAATCAATACTTGTATTTATCAAGGATGAATTAAATTGATAAAAAGTGACAGTAAGGACATTTATAATGTTACAAAAGATTATATTTCAAATAAATGCTGTTGTTTTTAACTTTCTGTACATCAAAGAATCCTAAAAAAAATGGTACACAACTGTTTTCAGCATTGATAATAATGAGAAATGTTTCTTGAGCAACAAATCAGCACATTAGAATGATTTCTGAAGGATCATGTGACACTGAAGACTGGAGTAACGATGCTGAATTGCTCCAGTCTTCAGTGTCACATGATCCTTTAGAAATCATTCTAATATGCTGATTTGGACCTCAAGAAACATTCTTATAATCATTATCAATGTTGAAAACAGTTTCGCTGCTTTAATATTTTTGATTTTGTTTTGTTTTTTTCAGGATTCTTTGAATTCAAAAGTATGCAACTTTTTTTTATCCTACTGCCCTGAGACTTTTGAACAGTTAGGGTATACTATATAACGTATCAAGCTGCTACAATGACACTTTTGAGCTAAAACTAATAACCTTTTTGAAGTTTTTGAGATTTTTGTCATAAAAAATATTCATTTTTACTTAAGGCACTTGATAACAACTAAATAGATATTCTCAAGCACAATGTCTTTGAAAAAAAACTATACTTGTTGGACAGACAAAAATCACAAAGTATTCATACATTTTCTGTTAATTTCTTCTGTTTTTTTCTGTACAACCATTCACAGTGCATTTTTTAAAATTGTTTTTGAATATTGTGGTATCATTAATTTAAGATTTATTTCCCCTAAATGAAATGCAAATGTTAAACTGCTGTTGGTCGATTGATTTGCAGCCTCTCTATATCAATTTTATTCCAATTAAATTTCAAACTACTTCATTGCCATGATTTTTTTGGCGGGCCAAAGCATCTGTGGTTACGTGGGCGATTCTTGGCCTGAATAATCTGTATAGTAGACCAGACCTTATAGACTATAGATAGTCAAAACTTTTCGAAATCAACTGCTGGATCAAAGCATGGATCATTTAGAAAGATAATGATTCATTTCTCTCTGTGTTTTTCTTTGTCTCTCAGAAAGGGAAGCAGTGGAGAGGCTGGTAGAGAAGTCGAGCTCGAGGACTTGCATGAGGACGAACCACCCACCTTTTGAGTGTCTCCATAGATCCTGAAGCGTTCCTCATTGTCTGCGCTTCTTCATTCAGACACTTCCAACCCTTCGAGCAGATGACCATCATGACCCAGACCGCTACACTACACTCTGTTTCCACCAACTTGAGGCTCACCTTGACGTTGAACTGGATTCTGCTATTGCTTGTCATCATTCAGGCTTTTCACTTTTTTCAGTCTTGCACAAGAATCACTTTCCTTGCTTTTTTTTAAGTCCACCGTAGTAATGGTTCTCAGAAAACCTGGCCTTGGTAATCCGGCGAAAATCCATACTTTCTCCTTCAAACAGTTTGGATCTTTTCAAGATTTTGGATGGAATCTGGGCCAGATTTGTTTGAAAACCAGACTGTCATAAGCTTTCTAGAGCAAGACTACAGCATTCACAAAAGATGCTAATATTAACTTGGTACGGCACCTCATAAAGCTAAAAAACAGTGATGGCGTTGATGCAGTGTGCTGCCATCATAACGTTTGTACATGTGTATAAAATAATAGCTATGGTGTCTTGCCTTTTTGTATATGTTAATGTGCAATTCTTAACCCTATCCTCGTCATTGCATGCCTGAAATATGGCCTTTTCCATATTATGGTGTTTCCATATCTCTGTTGCTTTCCATTTCTTTCATACTATCAAAATTTCATTCAGATACAATGTATAAACAGACACACACACACACACACAGTGTTGTAGTGTGAATCAAAGGGGCTTATGTAACTACTAGACACTAAAAGAGCTCTTGATGTATAAATGACTGCACATTCAGTCAATTCTAACAAACAGGGCTTTCTCACGAAATATACTGCGTTTGGTATAAGCATTATCTAGAACAGGGCTTTTTCTCCATGTTTGTGAATGTCAGAAATCCCACATTTGGAGCGCACCGGATGAAGGGCTCTCATGTCGCAGTGCTTTGTCTCTACAGGAACAGAATGTGTCATTGTTTACCAAGTCTTCACATTCCAAAAGGCCTATTTATCAGTCAGCAGTGCTAACAGGCGCTCGAACGCACATGCAAATATGCCACCAAGGCAAGCAAGTGTGCGCTGATGCGGAAGGAGGAGTAGTCACTTTCACTCAAAACAGACAAGCCAATTGAGGGAAGGATCTGAATATGGTGTTGTGGTACGAAAGTGAACCGCCATTCAATGTCATCACGGTCCCTCTTAGCTTGTATTAACTCAGCCCAAAACAATACTCCCTTGTTTACATTGGATATTCTGCCAGGCGAACCCATCAGCCCCTGCTTTTGAACCATGTATTGAAAGTACAAAGAGAATCTGAGTGGACAGCCATTGTAAATGCGCATTGGCGATCAAAATATGTAATAATGAGCACAGATCAGTCATATTAATTATATTTTTACTCTGAAATCCCCACTGAGTGTGTTTATTTTAAAAGGACATTTCACACAAAAATGTAATATCCTTTACCAAAGGTCTGTTCATACCAATACGAATGTTCGGCAGAAAATTCTGTCCAATTTTCACATGCAATTTGTCTGTTCAGACCAATGTGTTAAAAAAAATGGCAGTCCGGCTGAATGAAAATGGCAAATTCATGCTTTTAAATTTGCTTATGTTTTTAAAAAGCAGAAATACCCTGGTTACCCTGTTACTCAAAGTCCTGTGCAACTTAATTTTGCGTAGCCAGACCATCAGACTGACAGAAGACTGGCAGAAAGTCTTGAGTCCATAGCAGCTTACATTGGCCAAGAACTACCCAAGAGGACGTCTGACTGACATGTAAAGCAACCAATCACAGTTCACTTGGTTCAGCGTCAAGTTTAGGGGCTTGAAAAAGTAAACTTAATGTCCCCACTATAACAGACTAACAGTGCAGTTTATTCAAGAACGTTGTGCAAGTTTACTGCAACAATTGATCATTTGTCACTGTTAAAAACCCAATGACTTCTTCTATTAGGGGATTTGGCATTATGATGGCTTTGTTTCCAGTCGTATCATTAAAGAATGCAACACATACGTCTCCCGGAAATCCTGGAGAAATTAACAAATCAGATGATGGCCTTGAAACTCCCAAAGTGTTTACCATTTTGTATGCCACCACATGCATCAGATGTTTAGCCAACAGTCCGTGGGCGTGGACCCTTCGTCTGCTACTTAAATAATTCCAATTGATGAATTCAAATATAGTGATAAATATGAACACTAAATAAGTGATCGGGTTGATGTGTCACAAGCTTCAAATCGGAAGTGTGCATCTTTTAACATGCGCACACTGCACACATTTCTGAGATTTCCATTGTTGTCGCATACTAACCATCCTCTTACCATTGCTTATTTTTTTTGTTTTAGAAATCAGACTTTATATTTATATATTTTGGGTCCTAATTAAGAGACAAAGAGCACATAAAGCTTTGTGCCTTGCTGTTTATATATATATCAAGCAGTAAAAATGCCCCTTCCCACATCTGAAAAAGTTAGGGTTTTTTGCAAACTTTGAAAAGATTCGTTTCACGTTTGGGTGTCAACCCAGCTAATGAGTGAAAGGAAAATTTTTAGATTGTTACGACAGTCATTGATGTCACCATATTCAACAACAACAGTTCCCATCATACGTCATGCATATTACGTCTCTACACGTGTAGGACTTTCCAGTTTTTAATTATTCAATCCAATCAAATTGTCCTGCAGAATAGATCAAAAAAGGTTTAAACCACCCCTTACAATCCGAATCAAATTTCAATCAAATTTCATTCCAACTGACATGGTTACATGTGACTCTTTTTTATTCGGACTGTGCTACTAGTCAGATTACAAACAGATTATTATGGCCCATGTAAACACATCTGAAAAGAGTAGCTTGGACTATCTTGAGGTGAACTGTCCCTTTAATTCATTTCAAGAGAATAAAACAGGACTCAATGAGGTCAGCTGCCAATTATTTCTAGTAAGCAGCAAGTGGTTAGAGGAGGAAACCTTTAACCGATGTCAGTCATTTAGATGACTCATCATTGCTTATGAAGATGGATTGATAAACTGCAGTGAAGCGCTTTCATTATATTCTCACTAATATCTTGTGAATATATCCGGAGGTCCATTTTTCACTCCTACACATTCTTCCCCTGTTCTCTCCATTTCCCCATCTCTCTCTGACCTTCTCTTATGCACAAACTCCTTCTAGATTGGTTCTTGCCCATACCATTTTCTCTGAACTGAATTACACAGGAAAAAACATTTTCAGTGCCAAACGACTAGTCTTTTTGGTCTGTTTGTATAGAGTATTTGATTTAGGCATTAAATGGAGTCTCATTTCTGTTGTGTATTAGGATTCTGTATGTGGTACTCAGGGTCTGGTCATTGCATTTCTGGAAATACAGAGAGAATGGAGTAGCATATTCTGTGTTCAGGAGCCCTAAGGTGTGTTTACTGTACGTGTATAAATCCATTGAACGTTTTTAAATGACCCCCCTTCTCTTATATGTGCTGTTGCATTTGTCCATTCTGTCTTAAATGTGCAGTTGTTTGTAACTTCTTGATGTACGCTATGCACCCGTTAGTGTCTTGATGTACGGCATGTCCCTTAACTTGCTATAACCTTTACAAACCTCTCTCTAGGTTCCCTGTTCCTTTTGGTATCTACGAGACAAAACAAATAATGTCTAAAACCCCTTTAAATTGTTTCCTTCAGGACTTTTGTATAAGATAAACATATGCAGCAGAATGTCATACTCTGTCTGAGCAATCAACTCGAGTGTGAAGGCTTTATTTTATTTTTCCGGGTTTCAGCACATGTGCAATAGATGAGGTTTGGTCATTTGTCTACCCACATTTATGAAGGTTTCTGCTGTTTGACATGAGTCTCTGAAGGAAGTGAGAGAAAAGTGGCCATTTTGACGTACTTTGCAGCTGTGAAACGTTCTTGCTATCAAACATTTATGCTTTTTTTTTCAATTTTTACAAATGTTGATTCACAAAAGTATATCAGAATTGATTCATGCATATAGATCGTAGAACACTGTCTCGCTAACATACCTGCAGTTTGAACTGCCCAGTTATTCGTGTCCGAGTGCCTAATATTGATGGTTATTTATAGACGTCTGTATTCTGCTGCATTGATCTGAATGTACCTATTGCAAAAATCAAAGAAAATAGACAAAAAAGAGCATGGCCCAAGAAAGCACTGAATGCAACTCTTACTATGTAAATATGTACCAAACCATATGAAGATGCTATTTTTTGCATGCTTTTTGTACACATAGACATAATCAAAGACAATAAAGATATCACAGGTGACTCTGGTTCCTTTATATTTTGTCATTTAGGGTTTTATTATCATTTTTTATGATAAAAATGAGCATGGAATCAATCGATGGAACCTAATGATACGTATTACAGTAGTACTTTTGTACACAACAAAACCAAACAATCCTTCCTGGTGCTATCTGATTTTCAAATTGTTCAAGAATGTAAATTCTTAAAAAAAGGTCAGAGAAAATCTAGGTAGATTCCAACAAAGAAAAACTAAGCCATTGTAAATAAATCTAAAATACAGACAGAGTTATCAGGATACTAGTACATCCAGGGTTTTGTATCATCCTGAAAGGATTTGGTTTGGTTTTGATTTGAGTTTAAATTATTTCGTTATGTCACCAGAAAGAGACTGAGTGTCCAGAAACTCCGAACTCTGATCCTCTATCTGTTTTTAGCAGCAACCACTTTACAAACAAATAAATATATGGGCATTAAAGCACAGCTAAGAAACAGATTTCCTGGATGAGCGGTTGGGATGAGTAATCATTATTCAGCAATATTTGACCATTGAATGCTGCCATTGACCATTTAAAATCAGTCCAGAGAGCTGTGTATAATAATAATAATATAAAAGACTTTTGACGTTGAGTGCCTTTTTGGCTCAGTGTTTCATTAATGAGCTAAAGTAAAAACTAAAGGCCTAAACCATCATCATTCTGTCTTTTAGAGCTGGATAGTTTCAGCGTTGGATGCTTCATTGACCATCTAAAGCTTATTTCACACAAATATCAGGGGGTCACAGTTTGCATCACAGTTTGACTTGCTACAAAAATAAAACCTGTACAAAACACCTATCAGTAAAATAATAACTGTTTTAAGGTGATTCAGTATCAAGATTTGTATATGGGTGACATCCAGACATTACCCTGTTTGCAAAAAAAAAAAAGTTGCTGCAAACTCTGTAAACCCTGTAAAGACCTCATTAAATTGTTACTTTACAGTCCTGAGCCTCTCAATATTAACACACCTAGTGGAGATTAGCTGCGTCTTGAGTCAAAACAGTGATTGGATATGTTTTCTTAGTTGTTTGGGAAGGAAATGTCTGACATCACTTTTCCTTTCTAAAGGACAATTGTCTGGCCGTCCTGCTTATGCTCCAGTGTTGAGGTGGTGTTGTTTTGTTTTCAGTGCAGTAACTTTAGTCAGTCATCATGGCAGCCGTCTTGACTTCACTCCTGTGCACAGCAAAGATCTAAATTACTGTGACTACAACTAAAATTGAAGTTGTTTATGGAGATATGCGATCATTCTTCAGGGATGCGGTTGAATGGTATGTTACCTTCGGTAGTTCTCTATCTTTCTGTAGTGGAGGCAAGGCTGGCTTCTGTGGATGGAAAAATGCATATCTGAGATTATCAAACACAAAGTGTTTCTTTCTCAGAGAGCTGCTAGAGTGGGAGTCCTGCTGGTTAAGATGTGCCCTTGCTTTCTTTTCTCAGTAAGAGACAAGTTTGGTCAATTTGCAGTGTTGCTACGGTAACTATCCCTGCAGAGATATCTACAGGAAGCCGTGGCGCTGCATAGACTTGAATGCAATGATTTCCCTTACTGCCCACGTGCATACGGATCAAAAGTAAGATATTTGCTGAAACGTGTGGTTATAGGACCATATATTATTTTCCTCTCTCACACACACTCCATCAGTTCAAGTGAGGCGTGCTTTGTATACCATATGGGGGCATTTGAATTTGCGTATCCCTTTATGTTTTCTTAATGATACTACAGGAATTGTGCTTGATGTAAATGTTTGGAAACAGTACTGCATCTGCAACCGCTCAAGTAACAATTTACTTGCATGTCATCTAACTATGTATCTCTGCTGCCATCTAGTCTAGGCTATGGGTAGTGAACTAGCATAAGTAACCAGCAACTACTGTAACTATCCATGAAAAGCATTAAGTTACACACCAGCAATCACAAAGGCAGGATACTGTTTATTCATTCAAAAGTCAACACTCACCTCTTCCTGGACTTCTGTATGCTTGAATTTCATACTTTTGTAGAAATCTCTCTTTGGAAGTAAATATAGAAGGAGCAAATCACACACGACGGTGGCCTTAAACGAATTAGAACAAATATTAACTCACTTCAGTGAACTTATAGTTATGAAATTAACTGTATAATGTTACAAGAGATTTCTGTTTCAAACAATTGCTGCTCTTTTGAACTTTCTTTTCATAAAATAACCCTAAAAAACATTTCCACAATCAGCATAACAGTGTTCAACACTGATCATATGATTCAGCATATTAGAATGATTTCTGAAAGATCATGTGACACTGAAGACTGGAGAAATGATCCTGAAAATTCAGCTTTACTGTCACAGAAATAAATACCATTTAAAAATATATATAAAAAACACAAAACAATTGTAAGAATTTTTTTCACAATATTACTGCATTTACTGTATTTTTGATCAAATAAATGCAACCTTGATGAGGATAAGAGATGACTTATTTTAACAATTAAAAAATTGAATTCAAAATTATTTGACCACAGTGGACCAATCAGAATCTAATATTTCATAGAGCTGTGCAATATAGTTCCACATAAATGCATCTTTAACATGGAGAATAGAACACATTTTTTTCCATCTGGTTTCTTAACCTTGATTCCTTTGAACAGTAGAATCCAAAAGTGGAATCTGTGGTTAAATGTAATTAAGGAAATTATACCAGGTTTATCTCTTTATGATAGTGTATTATCTGTGAGACTCACCACTCCAAAGATTCCTACTCCTGAGCCTATGGCCGTCAGCGTTGGAATGATATCAAATTTTCCCGCCTGTAAGGAATAGTGTAAACAAAAATTGAAATGTGCATGTGCCGTAATTTCTTTGTAAATTATCCATAAGAAAAATATGCTCACCCGTCCATGAACAATGATGTCTATCCGTACACCAAACACCTTCATTAGTGTTCTTTTCTCCACGTTATTCTCCACATAATATTTAGCAAATCTGAAAGAGTCAGTAGCACATAATAGTTCAAATATAGTGAATCCTGAAGATATTAATTAATTATTTTGGAGATCTCATTGAAGCTAACAGGCTTATGAACAATACAGTACAGCAGGTTTTACCTTTTCTCAGCTTAGCTATAATTTTATGTAATGCTGTAATGATATTGGTAAATAATCTATGATTGTGCAGTGAAAAATTCTAAAATATTTCATTATATAACCGTGTTTGTCTCTTTAACAGTTCTGGTTTGAAAAAGTTTGTTTTCACAAGGTGATTAAAAAGGGAATAAACTTTCTTACCTACCTAAAATTGTATCCCAAAGATGGTTTCTCCACTTTTTCATTTTTCCCTGTTCCATAAAGACCATAGAATTCATACTTTGGTTTGCAATGTCTGATACTTAGGTCCAGATTGCAGTCCCAGTCAATGAGGACGCCTATAGCACCACCCTAAAACATCACAAATACCATGAGTATTATCAACTTCATCAGTCTTCTCCAGTCGCTACAACATAATACTCTTGTAAACCTTTTAATAAATAATGTCATAGTAAAAATGTTATATTGGATGTGTTGAAAATTGAAATAGATGTATTTGCAGCAGGAGGAAATTAGCATTTAAGCCATAGGTTCCCTGGGAATTTCCTACGTTTTTAAAGATATTATTATTACGGAAGCTTGTTTTCACCTCTGAAAAAAGGACATTTTAAAATAAGAATTTGAAGTCAATTATAAGATTTGAAGTCACAATTAGGAGATGTGATGTAAGTCAAGTCTTACATCATGCGAGTAAAGTCACGATTGTAAGAAATAGTCGCAATTATGAGAAATATAGTTGCAATTGCAAGATGTTATGTAAACACTTAAAGATGTAAACATTACATCACATAAAATCACAATTATAGAACAACATATGAAGGTCTCTTCAAGTTTTGTTGAGCACAGACCTTAAGGCCAATTCACACTGCACTGACAGACACCGACCAACGACAACAGCACTTTGTCAGGTTCTGTCAGATCTGTGTATTTTTTCTAATGTCGCCGTCTGTTGGTGTTGTTTTCGCTGATTGAACATTTTCATGTACAGTAATCTAGTGATTCTCCTTGTTAGACGTCAGTGCAGTGTGAATTGGCTTTATTTTACTCGTAAAGGAAAAAAAATTGCTGTGTGTGTATTTAAAATCACAAGTGATGAAAAACCTACCACACGAGCTATGTCAGAGAAACTTAACCCGGAGCGCTCAACAATGTCTCCTAATCTGAAGATAGGACACAGTGGATCAGTCTTGGGGTGATACAAACAGCTATTGATGTAATTCTGGTCCACACTCTCCACCAAGCTACTCCTAGAGAAAGAAAAAAGTATGAGGAGAACGTTCATCTAGTAGACAAAATTGATATATTTCATTTTAACCTGGCCTTAAATAATGTGTAAAGTACCATTGATTTACAGTTGTGGTAAGAATTATTGGCACCCCTGGTAAATATGATCAAAGATGGCAACCTTGATCAAAAATCTAACCTTTCATTGAAGTAAAATAATTGAAAATGGGAAAAATCACATAATGAATTAAAGGCTTTTCTCCAAAACACATTGGCCATAATTATTGGCACCCTTTTATTAAATAGTTTTTGCAACCTCCTTAAGCCAATATAACAGCTCTGAGTTTTCTTCTATAATGCCTGAGGAGTTTGAAGAACAACTGACAAGAGATCAGAGACCATTCCTCCATACAGAATCTCTCCAGATTCCCAGATCCATGTTTGCGCTTCTTCTCTTCAGTTCACTCCACTCATTTTCTATAGGGTTCAAGTCACAGGACTGGGATGGTCATTACAGAAGCTTCATTTCATGCTCAGTGACACATTTCTGTGTTGATTTTGATGTTTGTTTTGGATTGTTGTCCTGACGGAAGATCTAACCAGCGCTCATTATAAGATTTCTAGCAGAGGCCGTCAGGTTTTGATTTTTTATCTGTTGGAATTTACTAGAATCCATGATGCCATGTATCTGAACAAGATGTCCAGGACCTCCAGCTAAAAAATAGGCCCACAACATTAAAGATTCAGCGGTATATTTAACTGTGGGCATGGGGTACTTTTTTATCCCTGTTTGCACCAAACCTTTCTGGTATGTTTGCTGGCAAAAAGCAGTTTTCTTTCCTCAGTTTCATCAGACCATAACCAGGCCCTTTTGAAGTTCCAGTCGTGTCTGACTACTAAATATGCTGGAGATTGTTTTTGGATGAGCGGGGGGATTTTTCTTGAAACCATCCCAAACAACATGTGGTGATTATAGGGGTTGTTTGATTTTTTAAAAATATATATTTTTATTATTTTAGGCTTTCTGGCCCCAAGGCTCAACTAATCTCTGCAATTCTCCATCTGTGATCCTTGGAGAGTCTTTGGCCACTCCATCTTTCCTCCTAACCGTGCATTAAGACAATATAGACACACGTCCTCTTCCTGGCAGATTCGTAACATCTTTAGTTTATTGGAACTTCTTAATTATTGGCCTGATGTTCAAAATGGGGATTTTCAATTCTTTAGCTATTTTCTTACTAGTCACTTTATATATTGTGAAGCTCATCAATCTTTTGATGCACATCAGAACTGTATTCTTCGGTTTGACACATTGTGATGGATGATTAAGGGAATCTGGCCTTTGTGTTTCCTCATAATTAATATCCTGTTGTGAAACAAGAAGTCATAGCTAAACAATTTCTTGTTTTGAAGAAAACATTTATTTCATAATGTGACTACCCCTCCTTTTGTTTAATATGTGTATTTTCCTTTTTCTCAACAAAAGTTCATTTGAAAAATGCAGGCTTCCTACAGTACCTCCATTGAAACCCCTGTTGAAGACACCTGGTTTATAGGAAAGGCACTTTTAAAATATTATTTTCTAAGTTAACATTTTTTCTTTTGCTTTCATATCAGATTTAAAAAAAACACTATTTGCTTTGAATTGATTTTTTAGGAGTTGCCATTATACCACAAGGAACAACAAACAATTTGGAAAAGAAAGCATTTACCTTACTACATTAAACTGGCGAAAAGTAATGGAGTTTTTGATGAACAGTGTGTAGTTTTCTGCTGTCTGCAGGATTGGAGGGCTACATGAGGGACAAAGCAAAGTTAAATGGATCAGACTGTGGGCTGATTCAAAACTATTTTAAATACAATTTGTCACATGCTCCAGGTATAAACAAACATTTATGTAACTGCTACATGTAGTTTGATTCACTTTTTCCCAAGATTTCTACATAGACATGAAGTTCAAGCTATTCAGAAATGGTGAGTGTTTGCTGTTTAATAAACAGTAACAAACTTAATTATAGTCAAACTATAATACATTGCTGGCATAATACAATGCTGCTAACAAAAAATTAACATGCAGTAGACGAGTATATACAAGCAAGAGTTTGTTGTTAGTCGCCAGCTGCACACATTCAAAACCAATGTTACTCACACCAGAAACAACACAACCTTGATGTCCGTTTTTTTGCCTTCCCGCGTAGATCTCTCCAGCACTGGAAAGCTTTTCTAATATTAACTCGGGTCCTAAAGCTCTTGCCTGATCACAACTTTTTCCAATGATATTCCTCTGAACTTTACTCTCTCGTTAATGTCAAATCTTCAGAAATCTCCAAATCTCCCACTCTCTCTTCTCCCCCATCATAAGTGTATACACCCCTTACAGCTGATTGGCTACAAGTTTGTTGTGGTGCTCTGTCCGATCCACTTTCTTTCTTTTATTTATTTTATTTTTTTTAATCGATTACTGCACCTTTAAGAAAAATAACTGAAGTCCAGTTCTGTCAAAGTCGTGCCACATTGATTCTTACAATAATAATAAAATAAGCATCCATACTCTGGTATTTGACGGTCATCTTCAACAGGACACCAGGAGTAGATCTCACAAGTACTGGTGTTGGTGACACACTTGCCCGTCATGTGCCCTGAAAGAGAACATAATGTCGTAAGGGATGTAGGAGTATAAGAGGTTTGGAGTGGATCAGAACAGACTGAAACAAAAGCTTGATCAAAACATAATCTCAAGGGATGATCATTGGATCCAAATGTCTGACTTCCCTTGTGAAAATGCTTTGATTTATATGTTTTTACTAATTTGGATGTATAGATGGATTCAATTAGAAAAATACCCCTCTTTGGAGCACGTGATTATGTTTTGATCAAGCTCTTGTTTCAGTCTGTTCTGATCCACTCCAAACCTCTTATAGTTGTAATATTTTTTTTAAAGTCACAACGATTCCATCAGTCTAGCTATTTAGGAATGCTTTCATCAGATTGCAGTTGGTCATATCATATGTTTGTAATTTCAGTCATTCTCTTTTTACACATTGCAATTCATTTACATTCAAACACTGAACTTGCATGGTGGTAGCATGGCATTGACAAACCTTGTGTAAGGATTAAATACACATAACATCAAATACTCATCAAAGACATAATTATACAATTAGCATGAAATAAAATGCAGTCCACAGCATGGCATAAACAAGATGGTTGTGTGTTTTCACAGAAAATGACTGAAGTTCACAGAGTCAGTATGTAACAGGATTAGTAGAACATGATGTATTAAAGTTTGTTGGAAGTTTGTGCCAGTCATCCACGACTGAATTTCAGGAAACTATGAATTACTGCAATGTGAGATAATTATGTTTACTTATGCCTGTATGTCTGCTATGCATGTGAAACTTAGTCAATATTTTAGTATTTGTGACCAAGAGCTCAGAATCTCAGTCAATAATGTGGGTTTGATTGCTTTTTACATTTTTTTCATTCATTTAGCATGAGTTTAATTTGTTCATGTTTGGGTAGCAGTGGGATAATTTAGCATAGCTCCTGTTGTAAATGACAAGGTAGAATTTGCCAACTGAGAATGTTTGGAACCTAGAAAATAAGAAAAAAAAACTTGAATTCCTTTAATTCAATTTGCTTTGTATCTCAAACATGTTGCTGCTGCTAGTAATTATTAAATTACACTTGGCAAGTGAACTAAATCTGGATAAGAGCCCTGTGGAACTCTGGGAATTACAGACATCAGTGAACAATGGGTAAAATCCATCAAAGAGCAAGAGAGCAAAGCATGTTAGTCATGAATGTTAGTGACTTACGCAGACGGCATGGCTGATTTGCAGTTAGAAGAGCGAAAGTTCATTAGGCCCCCAGCAATTCTGAGTGGAACTGAAACCAAATGCTTACGTGCAAGTGCACCAATTTGTTTGAATTTTGTGGTACATATCTTAGACCGCTGGTGCACTGATTTAGTTACCAGTCAAGGTCAAAGGGATAATAGAATGGTCATGAGAAGACACTCAATAGCTGAGTTCTTCTGCCCCCCCGGCTGCTGCTAGCGATGAGAAGTTAGTCTGCTGTGCTGGTGCCTTCTGTCGGAACAATGAAATGGATAGAACTTTACCATTTCCCGTACGTTTGTATTTGCCCTCATCACAGTCTGCGTCCGAGGTGCACTTGTTCTTGTTCTTCCCATCTGGCAGCTGAAACACACAAGATGGGAATGCACTTTAATGTCTATTAGTGTTTAATTAAGCCTGAATTTGCATGCTTGAAAATATACAAATGTGAGATCCAAATGAGACAGGATGCACAGAAGGGGCAGAATAACCACAAAACCTAATTCTTGATACTCATTTGTTTAAGCAAAGCTTTGCAGGCTGGGCAGTAAAGTCAAGTGAAAGACAAATAAGACTGAGGTAAACCGAGAGCATGAATATGAATGAGATGGTAGACAGGATGTCAATGTATAAAAACAACTTAGATGGATCAGATAACACAGGTTAAATGTATGGTTGCCAAGTTCAGCTGGTGAAATAGCCTACTTTTTTTCTTTCAATCGACCACACGTAGCAAAAAAAGTCTCTATGCCTCATGTGTACTAAAGACTCAATTAAGTGCTAAAATACATTTGAGATTCAGTCACATAACTCAATTGTAGCCTATCTGTTGTAAAAAATGAATTATCCTATCATACTAATAGGGGTGTAACAATATATCATGTCACAATATATCACAATACAAAAATGCAAAAACGCGTCCGGGTCCAGGTAAATCGCGTCCACACCATAGTCCACACTCTAAAAATAGCTCACTGAAAGTTCTAATAAACAGGTATCGCGCTTATTCAAGCGTGAAAGAGAACTGGATGCTAGCGCGCTGTCGTGTGCGTGTGCGTCAGGCAATTCACAGACAGCGCCAGAATCCAGTTCTCTTTCCCGCTTGAATAATAACACACACATTTATGCCAAAATGTCTGTTTTGTCAATTGTATCCTCACAAGAACAGTCTTAAATTAGTTAAATAAAATCTTAAATGAACGTCAAGAGTAAATGAGAAAATTAAATGCGAAAGATCCTGTCATCAGCGACTTCTTAAAGGGACAGCAGCCAATTCTCTCTGTCAGTAAAGTTAACCAAAGAACAAAGGGGAACAGAGCAAATTACTCACTGATCTTGTCACGTGACAACTAAAGAAAACTAGGTGAGGACTCAATTGCAAAAGAATAGTGATTTATTTAATAAAAGAAACATAAAGTAAAACAAAAACCCACAAGGGGGAAAAACATAATATAAAACAAGGCCAGGGCGGTGTAGACGACCCATCGGAAGGCCAAGGTGGTGAAGTCGACCCATCGGGCGGCCAGGGCGGTGAAGACCCCTCGGGCGGCCATGGCAGAGAAGATCCCTCGGGCGGCCATGGCAGAGGCTCAGGAACAGCAGACACCGGCTCAGGAACAGCAGACACCGGCTCAGGAACAGCAGACACCGGCTCAGGAACAGCAGACACCGGCTCAGGAACAGCAGACACCGGCTCGGGAACAGCATACACCGGCTCGGGAACAGCAGACACCGGCACGGGAACAGCAGACACCGGCACGGGAACAGCAGACACCGGCACGGGAACAGCAGACACCGGCACGGGAACAGCAGACACCGGCACGGGAACAGCAGACACCGGCACGGGAACAGCAGACACCGGCACGGGAACAGCAGACAGCGGCACGGGAACAGCAGACACCGGCACGGGAACAGCAGACACCGGCACGGGAACAGCAGACACCGGCACGGGAACAGCAGACACCGGCACGGGAACAGCAGACACCGGCACGGGAACAGCAGACACCGGCACGGGAACAGCAGACACCGGCACGGGAACAGCAGACACCGGCTCGGGAACAGCAGACACCGGCTCGGGAACAGCAGACACCGGCTCGGGAACAGCAGACACCGGCTCAGGAACAGCAGACACCGGCTCAGGAACAGCAGACACCGGCTCAGGAACAGCAGACACCGGCTCAGGAACACCAGACCAGCAGACACCGGCTCAGGTACAGCAGACACCGGCTCAGGTACAGCAGACACCGGCTCAGGTACAGCAGACACCGGCTCAGGTACAGCAGACACCGGCTCAGGAACAGCAGACCAGCAGACACCGGCTCAGGTACAGCAGACACCGGCTCAGGAACAGCAGACACCGGCTCAGGAACAGCAGACACCGGCTCAGGAACAGCAGACACCGGCTCAGGAACAGCAGACACCGGCTCAGGAACAGCAGACACCGGCTCAGGAACAGCAGACCAGCAGGCACCGGCTCAGGTACAGCAGACACCGGCTCAGGTACAGCAGGCACCGGCTCAGGTACAGCAGGCACCGGCTCAGGTACAGCAGACACAAGAACTGTAACAGTCACAAGAACAGACACAAACACAGAACAGGCTGGACAGGAACAGGCACTGAAACAGGCACTGGCTCTGGAACAGACATTGGCTCCAGCTCTGGTACAGGCACTGGAACAGGCACTGGCTCTGGAACAGACATTGGCTCCAGCTGTGGTACAGGCATTGGCTCTGCCTCCGGCTCTGGAACAGGCATTGGCTCTGCATCCGGCTCTGGAACAGGCATTGGCTCTGCCTCCGGCTCTGGAACAGGAGACACGGGTATGTCCAGGATCCGAGCCAGACGCTCCAGATAGTCCAAGTCCATGAAGGCAGACGGCACTGGCTCTGCCTCCGGCTCAGGAACGGGCATTGGCTCTGCCTCCGGCTCTGGAGCGGGCATCGGCTCTGCCTCCGGCTCTGGAGCGGGCATCGGCTCTGCCTCCGGCTCTGGAGCGGGCATCGGCTCTGCCTCCGGCTCTGGAGCGGGCATCGGCTCTGCCTCCGGCTCTGGAGCGGGCATCGGCTCTGCCTCCGGCTCTGGAGCGGGCATCGGCTCTGCCTCCGGCTCTGGAGCGGGCATCGGCTCTGCCTCCGGCTCTGGAGCGGGCATCGGCTCTGCCTCCGGCTCTGGAGCGGGCATCGGCTCTGCCTCCGGCTCTGGAGCGGGCATCGGCTCTGCCTCCGGCTCTGGAGCGGGCATCGGCTCTGCCTCCGGCTCTGGAGCGGGCATCGGCTCTGCCTCCGGCTCTGGAGCGGGCATCGGCTCTGCCTCCGGCTCTGGAGCGGGCATCGGCTCTGCCTCCGGCTCTGGAGCGGGCATCGGCTCTGCCTCCGGCTCTGGAGCGGGCATCGGCTCTGCCTCCGGCTCTGGAGCGGGCATCGGCTCTGGAACGGGCATCGGCTCTGGAACGGGCATCGGCTATGGAACGGGCATCGGCTATGGAACGGGCATCGGCTCTGGAACGGGCACTGGCTCTGCCTCCGGCTCTGGAACGGGCACTGGCTCTGCCTCCGGCTCTGGAACGGGCACTGGCTCTGCCTCCGGCTCTGGAACGGGCACTGGCTCTGCCTCCGGCTCTGGAACGGGCACTGGCTCTGCCTCCGGCTCTGGAACGGGCACTGGCTCTGCCTCCGGCTCTGGAACGGGCACTGGCTCTGCCTCCGGCTCTGGAACGGGCACTGGCTCTGCCTCCGGCTCTGGAACGGGCACTGGCTCTGCCTCCGGCTCTGGAACGGGCACTGGCTCTGCCTCCGGCTCTGGAACGGGCACTGGCTCTGCCTCTGGCTCTGGAACAGCAGACACGGGCATGTCCAGGATCCGAGCCAGACGCTCCAGATAGTCCATAAGTGCCTTGGGGACCACACGAATGGGCATTTCCTGATCTGTCTCAGACTGGGCAGACGGGACGTGCACAGTCTCTCGCTGGGCAGACGTGACGTGAACAGTCTCTCGCTGGGCAGACGTGACGTGAACAGTCTCTCGCTGGGCAGACGTGAAGTGAACAGTCTCTCGCTGGGCAGACGCGACGTGAACAGTCTCTGACTTGGCCCCTCTTCTCCGCTGAGTCCACATTTGGTCGGATCGCTATGTCACATGACGACTAAAGAAAACTAGGTGAGGACTCAATTGCAAAAGAATAGTGATTTATTTAATAAAAGAAACATAAAGTAAAACAAAAACCCACAAGGGGGAAAAACATAATATAAAACAAAACAACAACAACTTCAAAATCAAACATACCGGAGGTCACGGGAAAACAGGAGACGTATACAAAACATTAGACAACGATCCGACAAAGACTGCAAACAAGAGGAGACTTAAGAAGGGAACAAATCAAGTGGGGACAGGTGGAAGAACTAAAACAATAATCAGGTAACGAGGGGGAGGGATCAGACAAGGACAAGAGCACATGGCCCAAAATAACAAAACACCCATGTGCAACACAAGACAGGACAGGCATGTGACAGATCTTGTCTAAAGAACGTTTGTAGTTTTAATAAGGATTAATCTATTTATAATTTATGCAGTGCAGACTATTTGATAACCTTATTCAATTTATGTATATTTCGTACCTGTTAGACAGGAAGCCCACAGGTAAATATGACATTTATTATGGGTTTATGTGAGGATTGTTTAAAGTTCACTTAAATTAAAAGTTGTTACATTTTTTAAGCCTATAAATGTTTCAAATTTAGGGGGGGGGGGGGGGGGGGAGGATCCTTTTCATCAAGACATCAGTAGCTATATTAATATCATTGATACTTGTCTTCATTTATAAAAAGATGCTATTACACAATTATTAAAAATATTCTGTCTTTATGTTGTTTTTAAATTACAGTGGGAATTGGGTCTCACATAATTTAAATTTTATTTACACACAAAACATTAATGGTAAACATTTTTGAATTTATAAAATGATTCTCTCAAGTCTTGGAAATCGGCCCCTATTAAACAATAAAAAAAGTAAGAAATCTTTTTGTTATACATAGTTTAGTAGCCTACTTTTATTATCGGCAGAATTTATCATTATAATCAACTTAATTATTTCCTGGATTTTGTATCACCATAATCCCTAAATGTATGTAAATGCAGGAAATGGGGTTCACATCGAATAAAAATTCCCCCATTTTGGAGTTTACTTTTTACTCAGTTACATTTCCCCATGCCTGCTCCAAGTATTTATTACACTGGCTTTCCAAACCAATGAAAAACTTGGTTTTATTTTGAAAAAAAGAACGCGCAAGCACTTTGCCAGCATACGCTCACATAGCAGTCAGTTCGCCATTCTGGAAGATGACCGCAGAAACAGGTGAAGGTGCAGCTCTGCCCAGCAATGATCCTGAGATCCCTTGTATCTTGCACATCTTCTGTTTGATGCAGCTAATGTTATGGAACATGTCTATTGCAGAGCTGCCAACTCTCACTCCTTCAGTGTGAGACTCAAGCAATTGACACTTTCCACACGGTCTCACGACACAAATCCATTTTCTCACGCAGAGAAAAATCGCGAAGCAAAGAGGACACTGACACCGACAGACAAGACAGAGTAGGTTACTTTTGATATGGAACAAATTCTCAGCTCTCAGATTCTGCCAATTTTATTATGAAATTCAAACAATAAATACCGTTTTGGGGCTTTTAAATGCGATGTGTCAGATAGCTAGCGCCTGCTATATTGGTTGCCGTTAATCTCTTTACTACTAGTTAATTGTAAATAAACACAAATGAACAATAATAGGTAGCCTATGTTGAAAGATACAGTACAACTTACCGAAATGTATATACCTTATACATAATATCAATAAATCAGTGTTTTTCAACTGCAGATAGAGGTCAATAAATCAGCTGGAGAACAATGTCACATAACGTTACATTTACCTCAGGGAAAAAAAAAAACATTTAATGACCATAGTATGTTAGTTGGCTAGAAAAATTAGTATTTTATAATATATGTAATATTAGTATAAATTAGTATTTTGTTAAATGTGCACTATATATTTATTATATTTTTACTTATATCATTAAAATATTATAAAGTTGTTATTATAATAAAAATCACATGTATTTTTAACATGTAATAATACCAGCTGACAGGGCTCTCTGTAGCCTATGTTTACAGAATTAGGTGAGATTTTCTTAATTTAAAAATTAACATGTATCTACTATACCAAATATTTATCAAAATGAATCTATTGAATCAAGATCAGAATCAAACCACAATAATTGAATTGAAATTGTAAAATTTGTATCAAAGAATGGCCTACCAATCATTGCACCATAATATGCTGTCACTAAACTTAATGAAATTGTTTAGAATTGATGCAAGGTGCTTCATTGTCTCTTATGATTGCAAATCTAACAAATTCTTAATTGCAGTATCTAATAATTTGTTCAATTAAAACAGATCAATTGTTTTGGGAGTGATATGCAATGTTTAATTATTGATATTTACAGTTTGAATATTTACTTTTTACTTTCGGTACTTAAGTACGTTTTAAATCGGATACTTTTGTACTTTTACTCAAGTGATGTTTGAATGGAGGACTTTCTACTTTTAGTGGAGTCGTTTTTTTTAGGTATATATACTTTTACTCGAGTATAATTTTTGATACTTTTACCACCCCTGCATTTTCGTCTAGTTTTTATTCGTTGACGAAAATGTCAATAGATTTTCGTCATAGTTTTTGTCATTCAAAACTAGTTTTTATAATTTAGTTATCGTCTCGTTTTCGTCTGTGAAAAATGCCTTTGATGAAAATAATGACGAAAATTATTCGTCAACGAAATTAACACTGTAATGCAGTGGAGGAGATAGCCTTGCCAAAATCCTTCACATTGAACTAACATTGTAACGTTAGGCTTAGGCTACAACACAATTTGCTGATCTTACGTAAGCTGACTAGCCGACAAGATTACTTTCCATTATAACGTTAATGTTAAACCTGTTAACTAACAATAAAGTTAGAGAAAACAATTATATTGTTGGCAGATAACAACACTTAACTCAAAACTAATGTCTGTCCAAATTAGCACCAGAGAATTTCTCATTCCATGGGAAAGCTGCAGCCAGGGGCTTTTCAAAGACGACACTGCCATTATCTTGACTGTGATTGGCCAAATGACTCGCGTTTTGTAGCCTACCAAAGGTGTTTGTGAAGAAGGGAAATGAATAAACGTGGTTTCGCCACGTGAACCACGTAATTTCTCAGTAAACGCATTTACTGAATATGCCAAAGCCAGCCAACACCCCCCCCCCCCCACGATAACCACAATAATAAAAGACAACGGAGATGACAAAAAGAGAGAAATCTTTACCTCAGGACATGTGTCCTGTGTCTGTCCCACAGTGGAAATGTAGTTGGTCATCACAACAAAAGATGAATCGCCCTAGAAAACAGAACAGAAATTACTTGAAGGGATGCAATTTCAATCCCTAAACTCAACCAGCATACAGTGGGTTACAAGAGTGCAAGAGTGTCACATTGAATTCACATTCTTTCTCACTGTATTTGGTGATGCAGTAGAAAGGCTCCTGTTTTCGACACCCCTGCATGACATGATGAATGTCCTATTTTGAAAACAAAAACTAAACCCAAAACAAACGGCAAAAAACAAAACAAAAAAACAAAAAAAACCTGTACATTGGTTCAGTATTAAAAGCTTTTACACTTTTTGTGTAAATAGACATGTTTGGTTACTCATATTCTTCAAAATATTTCCTTTAGTGTTCAGCAGAAGAAAGAATCTCATACACGTTTGGAACAACTTGGAGGTAAGAAAATGATGGCAGAATTTTCATTTTTGGGTGAACTATCCCTATAATGCATCATTGCAGAATAAAAGTACTTTAAACAGTAGTGTGTAAAGGATGATATTTGTTATCGCAATGGACAATTTGATGTTTACTTTTTTGGACATGATATTATCTGACTATCAAGAAGCTTCTGGAGCCACTCCTTTAATTGCTAAGTGATGACGTGTCTACTTTTCTGTCAACAGTTGGTCTGTTTCTTATTGCCCTGGGTGATTTCTGCGCGATAACAAAACATTCTGAAAACGCTGCAGGCTGTTGGCATAAGGTAAATAATTACAGGCATTTTCAGTTATTTGTTAAAAAAATATATCTTTATGATCAACTAAGGTGTCATATTGTTCAATGTGTTTCTATGTTTCCCTTCTAATAGTGAGTCACAATTGAGATGTTTACTTGCCTTGACATTGTTAGCACTTTGAGTGAGAATAACCTGAAGCAGCGTGACTGTAAATGTTTACACAATAAGAGTATTACCCAGGACACTTATACCAATTCCAGCACTTTTCTGGATTGGTAATTACCCAGTGAGTTACCTATATCTGCATTCAAATGCATGTACCGATAAAACAAAATATATATACCGAAGTATATAAATCAAGACCCTCTGAACTTTTCAAACAATGAGGTTTGAGGTCAAAATTAAGAGGCACTACCCACCTGTTCAGGAAAAACATAATCGGCTACATCCCATATCCTCTCCACTCCACTGATGTTTGTGTAGGACACACCCTTCATCTTGGTGAAGATGGAGCTTATGGCAGTATCCACTGTCTGGTAGCCTTTCTCATACATAAATACCCACCTAATAAAAGCAACAACAGCAACAAAAAAACAACAACAAAAAAATCATGAACATTACGATCTGCCATAATCAACCTGCATTCTGAAGACTACAGATTTAATCACAATAATTCACAATTATTCTATAACCATAAATTAGAGATATTGTATTTCAAAATTATTAATTATAGTTAATGTACTCTGAATGGCAAATTGCATTAAAATCAATCTTTTACAAAAGATTTTTACTATTTATCCAAAAACATGAGATTTCATGAAGCCATAAAATAATATACCATACAGAATACATTATGACCAAAAGATCCCATTCTTTGATAAATGGTTACACAAAGGAGTATATCTGATATATTTTGTTGATTGCGGACTAATATATTCTTGTTGTTGATAATGTAGAAAACATTTTACTTTTTTTATCTTAATTAATTTTATAAAACATTTTATTTAAGGAATTCTTTCTTTCTTTTCATGAATTCTCACAACACACATTTTGTCAATGTTGAACTTTTGCCTCACTTTTTGGATTTAATATGTTCCTAATAACTTTCACCCAGAATTACTTGCATTTTTTATTGGTTTCTGAATAACAGTACAAAATATATTTATAATTGCATTATTTTATTTGAGTAAAAAGCATATAGTGTATCCTTATGATATGCACTATTAAACTTGCCCAGCAGTCGGAGGACAACTTTTAAATGACATGAGGCTGTTACTGTTCTTTTTGCGTTTCAGAATGTTTGTGTGTGTTCACATAGTTCAGCCATCTTGTGTCATAAAAGTAGGATGAAGCAATAAGATGTTGGCCTCATGCCCTCTAACAAGACAGAAAACGTTATTCTTCCCTTTGAAGCATGACTCACTGCCTTATCGTCTGACACACCTAAAGATGGCAATGGCTCCAGACCGACCAAACTTGCCAAACAAATGCTACTGCACAGTGTTTATCGACTTGATCAGTTTGTTTCATTCAGATTACCTGACTACAAAGACAAACAACTTCTACATGACAGATAACAGAAGCACCTTCCATTGTGTTTAATGCTTATTAGCTTTGAATTCCCAAACAAATACTTCTGTCAGCCTGCTGTGTTTTTGGACTAGAACTGCATTTGATTCATTTAGAGTGGTCTGCTGATGTTCACTGATAAACTAAAGGGAGTAACAGAGAGAAATGCGACAGCAGCACAACTTTTCAGTTGTTCTATGATCACTGACATTAAAGGGATAAATCACCCAAAAAAAGGAAAATTCTGTTATCGTTTACTCACCCTCAACTCATACAGGTTTGGAAAAACTTGAGGGAGAGTAATAGATGACCTTTAAAGGGATAGTTCACCCAAAAAGGGCCCAGGATTTACTCACCCTCAAGTCATCCTAAGTGTATATGACATTCTTCTTTCAGACGAATAAAATATTAAAAATATCCTGGCTCTTCCAAGCTTTATAATGGCAGTGAATTGCTGTTTCTGTTTTGAAGTCCACAAAAGTGCATCTATCTAGAATTTTACTTTGTAATGTGTTAAATATGAATATTTTTCTTACACAAACTCATAGCTTCGCTTCAGAAGGCCTTTGTTAACCCCCGGAGCAGTGTGGAGCACTTTTATAATGGATAGATGCACTTTTGTGAACTTTTGTGAAACAGAAACAGCAATTCACTGCCATTATCAAGCTTGGAAGAGCCAGGACATTTTTTTTTTATATAACTTCGATTGTATTCGTCTGAAGAAGAATGTCATATACACCTAGGATGACCTTTAAAGGAGGTTTATTTTATAGTCACTTTGTTACAGTAAAATAAGCTAGAAATTGCTCTTTAAAGTAGCCTAATAATTGCAAATTGCCATTTTTTTCAGTGTAGATGTACCACCTAAAGTGGAAACAGTGAAGTGTTGCTATATACTGTAACCGGCACTTTTCCAAATGAGTTATTGCTCCAATGGCTTTATATACAGTAGTCATTTATTTGAACAGACTTACAGTATTCAACATTTATTTGGTTACTGTAAATGCAAATTGTATTGCTTAGAGCAGAGGTTTTCAAATTGTTCCTGGAAAAATCTAGAGTAAAACTGTAAAAATGTAAATAATAATCGTAATAAATTAAATAAAGTGTGTGATTAAAATAACATTAGTTGTTAATCTTTTAAATAGATTAAATTAATAATAAATAAATGAATAAGAATTTTGATTCATATAAAGAAATACAATTAGAATAAAACTGCATAAATAAACAAATAAATACACAATACATTTAACAGTATATAGTGAGTAGAAAAAATATATAATAAAGTAATATTTTAGATTTAATATAATATTTTTTTAGTATGTAAATGGTGTTTATAAAAGATGGGACGGGGATCCCTAACATGAAGTTGATCTTTTTTGGGGGGTCCGTGGTATCTAAAACATTGAAAATACCCACATAATGTCTTTACTGTTAATCAGTGTACTGCTCAATACAGGTTTGAATTACATAAGAGGAACACTCAGTGTTTGTTAACATCTGTCAAAGTCTGGTTTTCCCCATGACATTTTACCGCTCAAATAAATGTTTGCTTTTATAAACAAGTCTGTATGCAACATTCATATAATCAGCATCGCATAAGTATAGCCTACACAGACTAATAGTTATCTAATACATACTGAGGGCTAGCTATTAGCTCTAAGACTGGAATTGAGCTGTTGCAATATTATAAGCCATTACAACTAAATCAGACACAATGTAAAGCACGTGGACAAACTTTTAAGCAAATCAAGCTCTCAAAATAAATCTCATCTTATTCTAATTTTCTTCAGAAACAAGTCTGTCTGTTTTGAAACAAGAACAGTTTGATGGTGTATTATCCTAATGCATTATCCTAAATGGTAGGCTACATCATGACTGCACTTAACTGTTCAGTTCAATACAAGGCTTGAGCCGTTCGTTTGTTTGCATTCTGTACATTTTTTTGCTCTTGTTGAAGCATGTTCTGTTTCGACAATCATGCTCGAGTTTCTTCTGCTTTTCTTTTTCAGTTTTTTTAAGAATAAAATAAATCTCTTACCCAATGATGTAGGATAGAACGCCCAGCTGAATGATTCGGCACACAACTGCAACTCTTCTGTTCCTGACCAGAACCTGCCGAGGAGTTTCGTATTCAAAGAAGAAGTCTGAAAAAGATCTCTGTATTATGGATTTCATTTTTGTCATTTAAAGGAAAGGGTAGAAAAATGTGATAAATCCTCCTCTCTGTGTTATTGAGATGTCCTAGAAAACAATGTAAGATGTGTGTAGAGTACTGATCTCTGACTTCCTTCCTCCCTTCACCTTTATCTCTCTCTCTCTCTCTCTCTCTCTCTTTCTCTCTCACACACACACTCTTCTAAACCAAACACTTCATAAAGTAAACCACCCACTTTGCGTTGTCTTCATCCCCCCTCCTCTTGTGACTGTAATACAAATTCATGTACATGCGGATAAACTTCTTAAGGGTGGAGTAAGAACTCAGTGTCCAATTGCAAATAAAGGCTTAATGTCCACCACACATCTGTGATGTCCCTGAAACATCCTACTCTCTCTCTCTCTCTCTCTCTCTCTCTCTCTCTCTCTCTCTCTCTCTCTCTCTCTCTCTCTCTCTCTCTCTCTCCCTCCCTCCCTCCTCTCTCTCTCTCTCTCTCTCTCTCTCTCTCTCTCTCTCTCTCTCTCTCTCTCTCTCTCTCTCTCTCTCTCTCTCTCTCTCTCTCTCTCTCTCTCTCTCTCTCCTGAATGACTGCTAAAGATACAGATTAATTTGAAGCATAATGAGACATCTCAGTTCATATTGCTCTATACAGTGATGGTTCGCCACCATCACCACCACCGTGGATCAATGACCAGCCAAAAATGCCTGCAGTGATATGAAATTCCTTGATTCAAGGAATGAATATCATCAAGTGCACAGGCTTCTCCAGTTTACACTGACACATGTCCTTATGTAAATTGCTTAACAATGTGGTGTGCATATAGACAGTGGCTTTATATAGAATATATTTACATATTGGAGTATCAAATAGGCTACTGCAGGTATTTTTATCATTCCCATTTTCTCTTTTTTCATGGTCATATGGATATTTTAAAATAAATTATTACATTATATTTAATTTAATTAATTATCCTAATTATTGTTGAAATACTAGTAGTAAAATGAATTTTGCTCAGAGCGTCGCTCTCAGTCGTTGAGCAGCTTTGACAACAGCTGACAGCGTGTTCTTTACTCATGGTGCGTCACCACTAGAGGGCGCAATTACTCCGTTAGTGTAGGCGACTTTTATTATGCGTCTTTCTCGTTCTTTTGTTAAGCCTGTTTTTGTGCGAATGGAACAGTAAAAATTATCCATTAACAATCAAGCCATTAAGATAGACTCAATTAAACGCCGTTAAATGGTCCTCTTTCCATAATGTGGTTTTAAGCACAGTTATTATACGGGTTATGTTTTCTTGATGTTTTTTGTGTTAAATTGTACAGGGGATATTCTGTCTAAACAATAATGCACAAGTAATGTGTGTACTCTAAACAGTTTAGGCTACACACATATCATACATTGTGTTAATAACGTACATTACAAAAAGAATATATAGAAATCCATGTTATAAATATTACATATATAGCCTCGCTATTTTGCATTGCAGCAACTTCCCGCAGTTTTCTTTGAGAAGGTTTCAATATCACAGCAGGCTCTCGGTAGTTTCTCGCAATATTTGAGCTGTTTTCTTTTGTCACTTTTCAAGACAGCTCATTGAGTTGTCAGTTTTGAGGCTCCTCCTCACAGTCGTATGATCGGTGCAGTGTTACGTCAATCTTAATGAAGCCTGCGCTCTGATTGGTAGGAGGCTTGGCCGTTGCTGTAGTAGGCGGGGTTTACAACTGTCAGTCCCGCTGGAGTGAAGCCGTGCTCTTCACAGCGCGAGTGGACAAGTGGAGAATGAAACACGGATTCGATAGTAGGGAAAAAAATGTTCTGTAGAACTAAAGGATACAATTGAAACGTTTCACATGGGGAGTTAAAGAACAAAATGACGTGTATGCGTTACACTATGTTACTGTTCTCAGTTTTGGAGTTATTGTTGTTTGGATACACCGCTGGTTTGTCGCGTACTGTACGTCGCTTGAGCGATGAGAACGCGCCTCCAGGCGCGAGACTACCGCGTGCTGTGTTGGGTGAGACGTTGGAGGCGACCACCATCCCAAACCACTTACAAGAGGACGACAGGGACACCAGGTTTTCACCTTTCACCTCCACAATGACCATCACAACCAGGGATTTCAAAACCACTGGCAAAACTAACCAACCAAAGCCCTTCTGGCTGACCACCACGGCAGCGCTTCTTACCAAAACAATGAACCCAACCTCCAAAGGCTGTCAAGTCAGAGAAAACTCCACAACACTAAACATTACAGCAAAACCCACTTCTTCCTCTCCAATTACTGGCACAGGAAACACAACCCCATCTGAACTGGATACTGCAAAGAGTTCATGGGCAGTGAAAAGCACCTCAAAGCCTCTTGTCGTGACCACTGAGAGAGGTAGGTTCGGTTCACACTCAGTTCTCCCTTTTCAGTGACATGAGGATGACGAGTATGCAAGTTTGTAAAACGTAAGTTTTCCAAATGTGCAGTCCATTTGGAGCGCGTTATACCATAAAGAGCAGACCCTAGTGTGTCCTTGAATTTCTTTCCCAGGCTCTGCAAAACAGATTTTGAGGGATTTGCAATGTTTAGGCCTACACCTCAACAAGCTGTTCAAGTGTGGTACATTTATTATTTTATCTTCGTTACAGCATTCTGACAGAATATCACACTGTTCCTTCTTTATAGTCACAGGTTCACAGAGTTGTTTACTGCTTCCAGAGGATCCGTTACAACAAACCAGTAGGCCTACCATTTTTATCCAGAGACACTCCTTTGTCTCAATTCTCTCTGTAGGTTTTGTGGTAATACTGATTATCAGCTGTAACAAAAATGAATTGACAGATTAAATACTTTCCACAAACCTTTAGTACTTTACAGGCAGCTGTGAATCTGAAGGACATTCGAGATATGACCAGTTGTGCAGAGACAACCTTCTTAATTGCTTTAATGTGATTAATTACCACCTGACTTCCAAAAGGGAAAACAGTCATAAATCTTAAACCTTCCACTCGTTTATCTTGAGTTACATGGTGTCAAGCTAGCTTTGAGAATAAGGATGATTAATTTTCATTAAGGTCATCCAGTGTAGTATCAGCACCTTTATGTCTGCTTTATCAGTTTAGTTGAATTACATGTTTTTGTCTTATTCATAATCTTTCATCTAGTCAGTTTCTTACTTGGAAAAAGGGTGAGAAATTCCTCCTATTGGTATCATTAAATTCTCTCAGTCTGAACTTGGATATATTCAGTGCAGCAGTGGGGTGAAATGCAGTTAAAAGAAAAGTGAGGCAGCCGTATGAGGTAGGACATAATCAAAGCTTCAGTTAAGACAGTATGGATTCTGCAGCCCATCTGGACTTCATTTGAAGTGATTGTACTGCTGGGAGACAGGTGTTTGAGATTACAGTTAATAAAAACCATCTTATTCTATGTAGCATCCCAAAGGCGACTAGTTCTGTGTCTGTTTGGGATTTGTTTCTGGATTTTAGCCCTTTCCCCTTGTTTCCCGAGACAGAGATGACATAATTTTAGGGTAAGAGGCGACCCGGATGGCATCTTATTAGAAAGCTCAACCTAAAATCATGGGCATAATATTCAGGATCTGATCAAGACATTGTGATGATGTTTATAAAATGTTTTGTTGTGATGATTGCATAAGAACATCCATTGGATTTTGTTCTGGCAGCTAGATTTTTTATCTACAGTTCATGTTTAATATTAGCAGTGGTATGGGGAACCTAAAAACATTCACCTCATTCTGTCACAAAATGATTTCAGACTCAAATAACACCTACACAAGTTATTGTCAAACCAAGAATCAGAGCGAGACACCTTAACTTAAGCTACGTTTCCTTTAACGTAATTCACTCCATACTACAGACCACCCAAAATGCAATTTGACTTTTATTATTACAAATGTTAGTATTGTCCTCTTTATTGTGTTAGTACAAAGCATAGTGATCATTAATCAGTCTTGTAGACGCACTAATGCAGCATTAGCTCTTGGACACACTGGTAATTGTCTAATTTCAGTTCCTTGCATTATATTCTCTTTTTTGCCCTGTACAGTCCGTTTCAGCAGTGGTGTGTAATAGACAAGCAATGAAAAAAGAAATATGATTGGGGTGAAATCACGCGTTTCATCTTTATACTTGTGGATGGACACATTACATGTATGTTGTACAGAAATTAAGTTTACCACAATTAGGAATAGTTGCATAACAACTACAGTTGTTAGTTTAGCCAGAGACCGTCTGAAGTTTAACCAAGAAAGACATGACAAAACAGGGTTAAAATATGAAAAACTCTTATCATATAGTGTGCTCTTCTTTGTAGCCAAGTGTGTGCACAGTACAGCTACAGTATGTGATGTTTTGTTCTGAAAGATTTTTCCTTCATTTCAGACATTTTCATGTTTAAATGTCAATCTCCTGTTAAAAATAATTAAAGATTTACGAGAATGCAATTTACTGGCAGATATCAGGATTAAATAATGCTCATAAAATTGACACTTGTGTTATATTTAGGCCTATTTAAGTGCAGGATTAGCCTGTAAACAAAACGAGAATATGAGCCAGTATTTCTCCAGACACTATCTTTAATTTGCCCTTTCTCACCTTCAGTGAATCATGTAATGTGTTGTTTTAATGCAATGCAATCAGGAAAAATAATTTCCCAGTGAGAGTACATATCATAAACATTAAAAGTAATGCAAACAAACAGTACACTGAAATACCTTGAGGAGATGAGGTTGGTTTATTGCTGAACTGGTATGTGGTGAACTTAATGGCTGTTTTCCTTTGGAAAAAAAAATTCCAACAGAACATTTGTTAAGGGCAATGCAATCTGTTTTCGCACCACTGTACCTGTGATTCAGAGTTATACTGTAGCACTCATATTGCATGTCATATTGTGCTCTACGTGTGAGCAGCGTGTGGCTTATTAAAACACATTTCAGACAAGGACAGTGAAAGTCATTTCGTAAATCCCCAGGACTGCAGGACACACACAGGCTTGTATGATGGCTGTTTTTCAGCTACTGCGCTGTCCTTGCTGAAGTAACGTGAGCTCAAACAAATTACTGTACACATTATAGACCTTAAAGTCCTCAAATGTGTTACTATCCCTAAGTTACAATACAGTTTTAATGATATTATTTTTGTAAGACCTACTGTAGTATTAAGTTAGATGTGGTGCATTTTCAAGACAAAATGCTGTGGTCTGGGCTTCCTTTTAACATTAAAGGGAAAGTTCACTATTATTTTGGTCAGTATTGAAATTAGAGCTGCACGATTATGACAAAAATCATAATTGCCGATTATTCCCTTGAAATTGTAATTGCGATTATTAATTACGATTATCACAATTTACATTGAATATATATAGGCATATTATAATACATGTTTTCACAAAAATTGTTAACACACATGTACTGTCCCCCTTTACTTAACATACACATAAATTGTAAGAATGACTCATAGTAAAGACTAGAAAAACATTAGGACTATGCTAAAGCAATTAAATAGCAGTCCCAAACTAGTTTTTGTTAATACAATGTTGATATGAGCCACCACAGTCATTTAATAATATAAAAAATAACACAAAGTGAAAATAAAGTGGCATTTTTGAAAGGACAGTTACCATTGTAAATACACAATACTAACAAGAACTGTTAATGAAACAGCTCCTGGTGAATAGAATGAAAATCATACCTGCATGCAAATCATTCTCAGCTAACACGTGATTTATTGGTATTTTATTTTTATTTCGTGACTTAATAATTTGCATTGTAACGACGTTGCATGCACATAGTTTCTTTTGCACTTTATACAGTGAAGCGATACACAGCGCGTGCCGCCGCATTTGCCCGTGCAATTGAAGAGTGCGCGCTACGAGCACAGTATAACGGCTGACAGGACATTAAAGTCCGTTTTTCTGAGGTGAAAGACTTTTTATTTTAGCGTACACTTACGTCACTGCCTGGTATGTCATATTGTGCTGGGTTTTCTGAAGTAGTCGTGATTCTCCTCTCATAACATAATTATGCTCTAAACACACAAACGCAGAGTGGACTTTCTTTTGTAATCGCGGTTTTGAACGATTACGTAATCGTGGCAATCCGTAATCGTAATCGCAATTAGAAATTTGATTAATTGTGCAGCCCTAATTGAAATCACGATTATGTAACACGATTATTTCACATGACTTTGGGAACGTGTTGCATTTATTAAAAGGCACCATTCAATAATTCTTAAAAAATCGAAATTTGAACATTTTGAACAACTTTTTTCAACTTTTTGAACTATTAAACAGACCTGCAAACTCACAAGTGGTGAAAAAGGTGACATGTTTACAAAGTAATTTGTTGTAGGGGGTCACCAGGGCATTATTTACCTTTATAAAGGACAATTTATTAAACCTTACTAAATATATGTTTTATGTCAAATTCTTACATTTGATCCAATTCAGTTTTAATAAAAAGGGCTGTTATCAATAAATTAATTTACACTGCAAAATTACAACTGTAAAATTTTATGAGATTAATGTTTAAACAAATAATAACATAAAAAAAAAGTCAATTATACCTTTAAACAATAAATCAATAGGTGGCGGCAAGTGGCCGTCTTAATAAATGAATCATTGAGTCATTCATTAAAACGATTCATTCGAAATAATGAATCATTCAGTAACAAAACAGCGCTTAGTGTTGCTTTTCTTTTGTAACTATTTTCGCGGTGAAATAGACCAAAACCAGTCAATATTGCGTCTAAAATGTAAGTTACTACATAAAAACTAGGGTACCTGTTTATTAAACTATAAATTCAATGTAACATTTGCAATCGTCATATTATAGAACTAGTCGTGTTATGTTAATTAACTATATCATATATTATATAAATAAATAAAAACTCAACATTACTACCTCAGTATGTTTCTTCTGTGAGTTTTTGTGTGAGCTGTTAGGCTCATTTGTTTTGATTTCTCCACTAATGTCTCTCTCACAAATAGACAGGCAGCGCAGCTTCCAGAAACTATCCATTACCAATCTCTGTTTACACTGACTGTATAAGATCAAAACCATCTCGCGTTTCGATCGTCGGGCAAGTAAAACTCTTTCACTTGAATCTTAAAAATCCCCTATTCCCGAACAAGCAGACACGTGTTAATGTCGCTCCCTGTGTTCATTCTCGATGTGTTTCGTGCTGTAAAGCGGAACAGATGATCAGGTCACGTGCGTTCGCGCTGCCGTTCACTTGAACTGAGGCGCTACAGTGATCGAGCAGAAAGATATCGTGACAGCTCGAGAGACGTCTATGGTCTCACTCCAGTCTATATTAAATTAGCCGATTGTTATTGTGAAGTTTATTGTACTTCCAGTTTATGACTGTATAGGCTGAGAGAGTTTATGGCTTTGAGAGGGGCGGATGTGCGCGTGCGTGAGTCATTCAGAACACAAGACAAAATAAGAGTGTTCTTGCAAAACAGAACATGGCAAAATAATCGTTTTTACTCGATTGTACTATTTTGGAGATCGTTGGGAGCCAAAATCGAAATTGAAATCGAAATTCGATTAATTGCACAGCCCTAATCTGAGAGCTGGATCACTCCTCCATACTAGTCCATAGGCTTCTTCAGGGATTGAACTTGCTGGCCTCGAAAAGTTATTTAAGATATCGTTAAAATAGTCCAAGTGACTACAGTGGCTCAATCTTAAGTTTATCAAACGACGAGAATAATTTTTGTGCGCAAAAACAACGACTTTATTTCAACTTTTCATTTCCTTCTCTGTGGGCCTCGAGTCAGTTCACTAGTTTAACAGCGTACGCTTCTGTTGTTGTACGTCACACGCATCACACACGAACCAACGTTGGCCAATAGTGAGCCTACGTGAGACGTAGCTCTACGGAATCACACTACGCCAACTGACTAGAGGCCCAAAGAGAAGGAAATGAATAGTTGAAATAAAGTCGTTATTTTTGTTTGTTTTTGGTTACAAAAAGTATTCTCGTCGCTTGATAAACTTAAGACTGAGCCACTGTAGTCACTTGGACTATTTTAACGATGTCTTTCATAACTTTTCGGGGCTGGCAAGTTTCAATCCCTGAAGAAGACTATGGACTAGTATGGAGGAGTGATCCAGCTCTCAGATTTTATCAAAAATATCTTAATTCGTGTTCCGAAGATGAACGAAGGTCTTACGGGGTTGGAACAACATGAGGGTGAGTAAATACTGACAGAATTTTCATTTTTGGGTGAACTATCCCTTTAAAAGCATCCACATCATGCTCTGAATAGAACAAACTACTGTGTGTTTGCTTGGGTTTGGCTGTTTGAACATATATAAGTCTATTGACTTTAAATTCAAACCGTTTGTTTGATGTCTTGTACGCCAAACTAAAATTAATTGTAATGCTCTATAGCCAAGTTAAGTTACCTTTATTCATATTGCACTTTATACCATAGCGATTGCTTTAAAACAGCTTTACTGTGATAAACAAGAAAATAACGATCAATGATGCAAACAGACTTCATTTCTGTTTTGTGATGGTAATGGTGGTCTAAAACTATTCTTTGAATATGCAAATGAGCTCTAAGAGCAATAAATTTAGTTTTCTAATTTGCTGTGTAGCACATTTTGATTTGCACCTTATTTGTGCATTCCCATCTGGGAGTCTTATAAAAGCACTGCTCTGCTATTGCTTAAACTGCCATTCTCAATACAGCTCCAGGCCTACAAACACCCTAAACCCAGTTCTTTTGTGAGGAGTAGGCGCTTCCAGACTTAGCACAGATTTATTTTTATGGCTGATTAGAAACTCTCAGGAGTCCTAGAGCCGCAATATACAGATAACTGCCCTTCTGCCTCTGCTTGATAGCCAAGCTCTTACTTTCTTCTCCCTCAATCATTTGAAAGTCAAATTCATAATGAATTTAAAATGTACTGGCATACAGTCTGAGTCTATGTCAAGAAGACCTCATTGCTAAAACACAAAGGATATAATGTATATGTCCTTATAATTATGTCCCTGTGCAATTCCTTTTATGCAAACAGTATAGCAAAGTTTATTTCGCCTATACGGCATTAGGCCAGTGATTGAGCCTGTCATTGTTATAGCTGAACTGATCTGATTTACAACCCTTGTAAATCAACCCCTATAAAATATACCTCCCTTACAGACCCAACACAGAGCATCTCTCTCTCTCTCTCTCTCTCTCTCTCTCTCTCTCTCTCTCTCTCTCTCTCTCTCTCTCTCTCTCTCTCTCTCAAATTACCAATCAATTGAATATCTAAAAATGTTTATCTCTGCCTCACACTGTGCTCACCAGCACACTAAGTGCTCTGATGAAAATGAAGAGTGTCAGTTTGTGGACAGAGCACGCAACAAAGAGCATGAGCAAGAATATCAGCACATGCGTAACTCAGTGTGCATTTACAGAGCTTTCACAATGTGCGCATGTTTTTGAGACTAAACCGATACCACACCCAGGCAATTAAAAACAAGTATAAACCTGTCCTAAAATTTATTTTCTGAAGGAGCGGACTTTCGTTTTATTACTAATAAGTAATTCTTATTACTGTATTTATTCAGCTTTTATCTGACAGCCATGTTCCTTGTTTAGAGACTCAAAAGGATGACGTTTGAAACTACAAATCATTTAGTTGCAAGCTAGGACTTTACCGCTAAAGGCTGATTTATACTTCTGTGTCGGACTTACGCCGTAGCCTCTACGCTGTTGGCTACGCTTCGGTTTTCATTTATACTTCTGCGTCGTTTGTCCACGTCGATGGGCAATTACCCATGCAGACCGCTAGTAGGCAGTGTCCACAGGCATGTTGATGGTGTAACCCACAGTATCAAGGCAAAAGCCGAAGAAGCAGCAGTTTGTTGTGTAAGTTGTTTGAGAAGCAGCAGCAGTGATGGCAGCAAATAGACAGTGACTTTTGTTGCAGCTTGAGTTGTTAAATATCGAAGAACAGGTAATTTATAATCCGCAAGCAGGAATGTGACACTATCGAAAATTGAAATGCGACACTAATAAGCAGGATTTTTTTTTTTTACCTGAGGGAGGGGTTCTAGCGGACCAATCACAACGCTTGCCGTCCGCGTAGAATTGACGCATCGTTACATTTTTGGAGAGGTGCACGTCAGGCTACGCCAGCTACGGCGTAGTTTTTGACGCAGAAGTATAAATCAGCCTTAAGCCACACTTATTTAATTGATTTGTTTAATTAGCTTGAAAGTAAGAGTATTAATTCTGAATCTGAGCCATGCTAATTCAACAAATATTTGACACGCATGTATCATTTACCACACCTGTTTGTGGTCTTTCGCTTTTAAGTTTCTCCTGTCATTTAAGCCGGTTTATTAGCTTTCTCATTGAGCATTACGGTTACGTTTTCACACTGAACGTGTATGACAGTGCTCATGTATTCTGCTTCTCTCAGCGGTAGCACACAGTTTGTCATGTGGGTGGCAATGCAGGGTGACAGCGGCCCCATCACCCATGACACCATGCTGCTCACCCCTGAGGGTCAGTATGTCGTTAAACGGGCCTTTGTCAGGCAATACAGTTATATAAATTCCTGTAAATTTCTTACATAACAATGGCAAAGCTACTGATTCTAATCATAGGCATTTGCCGAAACATATTACGATGATGTGTGAAATCCTTGCTCATCATAAACAAGGGATACCTGTTTGGAAACTATGCATCTGATGACAAATATGGTTACTGTCCGCTTATCACCAAGTGTTTTAGCATTGAAGGCACCTAAAATAAAGCTGTTAGTTTTGAAACCACATTCATAACTAATCATGTAGTAATGATAAATGAACACAATCTAGGCTCATTGTAAGTATGCCTCTACCTACATTTTTGCAAAGGTCCTAAAAAGGTCTACTTTAGGCTATATATACAGTTTACTACAGTTTCCAGATTAGACCACTTCCCTTTTTACACAAATTATGATTACGGGAGCGGATTATCAATATTTTTGCGCAGTTCCTTGCACAATACACAGGGTTTTTCCTGGCTCAAAATGAGGCGGAGGTGGTAAAATTGTAACACTAGGGGGGTCCAGGGGCATGCCCCCCGTGAGAAAATTTTGTACATTTTAAAGATAAATTCATTAAGCTGGTGCACTTTGAGTCACTCGAATCTGTTGTTAAAAATAAATAATAATCCACCCGCCAACCACCCATATTCTTTGATTTAGATATCTGCATCTGATCATCACATTACAATTATTCAATTAAGAATGATAATATGGTAACATATCACACAATTAACATTTATTTAAATTAAAAGTTCTTCTTTTGGCAAAATTACATTTTCTTTATAGCCTAAACAGAGGCTTTACTCCCTTTAAACTTATTGTCAATGTTTCATTTTTGAAAACACACTTATCAGAACAATTTTTTGTAACTTTATAAAGGGCATTTTCCCCCTAATTTTATTTAATGTATGCTCTAAATTTCATTTAAAATTCTTACATTTTATCAATACATTCAATTTATTATCCTTGGGGTCAATTTGACCCCATTCAATGTTTAACGTATGTAAAAAAATGTAAAAAAAAAATTTTTTTTGCTTCAGATTTAATGACTTTTCCTAATTTAATGGGGACAACTCTGTAAACATAAAATTAACCTTCTGATATTTTTTCAATGTCCTGTACACATTTTGAAGCATCGGTGTTCCTTGGGGTCAATTTGACCCCAGGCTCTTTTAGCTGTATAAAACATAAGAAATATTAAAATTTCACACACATTTGTTTTGGTTGTTTTATTGAGGTCACTATAACATGTTATAATTGTATAATGTTCATTATAATTTTACATAAATTTATTCCCCCCATGCCGTGCAAAGGGGAGGAGCAAACATTATAAAAGCATGAACAGAAGCCTTCTAAACCATTTCTCTTTGTGCTCTGTGTGCTCTCTATGTTCTCCATCTCTCTCATTTGAAAATGACATCTAAACACCCTTGGCACCCTCGTCCTGATCTTTGGAACCTCCACGTGTGGCTCCTGGACGGGATGAGGCAGGTTGAGTATCCTACTACCAGCGGTGGTGGTTACCATCACTTCCGCTTAGCATCGTCCACGAGACATGTCTACGCTAAGTGGAACCTCTTCGTCAACTGGGCTCTTCTCACCAAGAAGACCCCCGGAGATGTTCGATCAGTGTCGTGCTTTCCTTCCTTCAAGAAGGGTTGGAGCGAAGGCTGTCTCCCTCCACCCTAAAAGTATACGTTGCCGCTATTGCCGCACACTATGTTACAGTGGAAGGTAAGTCCGTAGGAAAGCACGACCTGATCGTCAGGTTCCTGAGGGGAGCGAGGAGACTGAATCCTCCTCGCCCTCCTCTTGTTCCCTCTTGGGACCTCTCAGTGGTTCTAAATGCCCTGCAGAGTGCTCCCTTTGAGCCTTTGAAATCAGTGGAGCTTAAGTTCCTGTCAATGAAGACAGCACTCCTGGCTGCATTGGCCTCCATCAAGAGGGTAGGGGACCTGCACACATTATCCATTGAAGAAGCGTGCCTGGAATTCGGGCCGGCTTACTCTCACGTGATCCTGAGACCCCGGCCTGGATATGTGCCCAAGGTTCCTACCATTCCTTTCCGGGACCAGGTGGTGAACCTGCAAGCGCTGCCCCTGGAGGAGGCAGACCCAGCCTTGGCACTGCTCTGTCCAGTACGTGCTCTCCGCTCTGTCCAGTACGTGCGTTCCGCCCCTATGTAGACAGAACGCAGTGTTTCAGGACCTCAGACCAGCTTTTTGTCTGTTTTGGTGGGAAGCTGAAGGGAAAGGCTCTCTCACTGGAAAAGATAGTGGACGCCTTTGCTTTGGCATACCAGCAGCAAGGTCGACCGTGCCCCCTTGGTGTGACTGCCCACTCCCCGGAGTGTGGCGTCCTCTTGGGCTCTAGCGCATGGCGCCTCGCTAACAGACATCTGCAGAGCTGCAGGCTGGGCGACACCTAACACATTCGCCAGATTCTACTATCTCCGAGTGAAGCCAGTGTCCTCTCATGTACTCGCTTCAACCAGCTAGTACTGGACCCACTCAGATGTCTTCGCTTGCTCGCCATTCCACTCCATGGACTGGAAATGTGCGATATTCTCCTCAGGTGAGCTTCCCCGAAAGCCCTGAGTTCCTCCAGCACTCCTGACGTCGGCGCCAGTGTCTATTGCCTGCGCGTCAGCTAGGTGCCTCCCGTGTGCATGGTCCCTCCTCTGAGCGACCCCCACATGTGTATTTCCACTGTAAGCCTCTCTGAGCATGTGTCTTTCCCTTGGCAAGCCACCTTGCCACCCCTGGGGTTGAAATATTCCACCTGCGGCTGGACACCCCAGTGTTCTCCATATGCATCCCTTCGGGTCATATGTGTATTCTCTAAGTCCCCCCCCCCCTTCTGGGATGGCAATAATTGCATATTTCCTATAAAGCTATGGGATATGCTCCCCAGTGTACCTTGGTATTCCTGTGCTAAATAGGAGTCCTTCGTCCGTGCCAGTATCACGACAGGGATCTCAGATTTACGCAGGGCACTGGAAGACAGCCGAGAGGGTGGCGTGATTAGACTGGTAACCCCATTCGTCGTCATCCGACGTAACTCGGAGTGACAACGGAAGGGAACGTCTCGTTACGTATGTAACCCTCGTTCCCTGCGTAGGGAACTGAGACGTTACGTCTTCCTGCCACTTCCGCTGTACCGCGGGGATCGCCTGAGTTCAGTCTCTTGTGTTGGGTGGATGTCAACTTAAAAGGTTATTTAAGTAGTCAACAAAGATATAAATTATCTGAGACACAAACCTTTTTAAAAAAAAAATCATATTCTGGAGGTCAAATTGACCCCAGTGGGTAAAAGATGTTATCGGATTTGAGGGTAACAGGAGGGTTAAAATAATAAGACACTAGGCTGTTACCAATCAAATTAAATAATTTACATTGAAAAATTATAACTGTATTAAATGAGATTATTTTGAATATTTTTTGAATATACAAGGAATGTTGAAAAGAATGATACTTTGAAACTAAACCGCCAGTAGGAGGCGGCAGGCGGCCGTCTTAATGAGCGAGTCATTGAGTCATTAATGTAAACGATTCGTTCAAACGGCTGATTGATTCAGAATGAGATGGTTTAATAATGGGCAATTGAATCTTTGACTCAAGCGATTAGTTCAAAACGCTGAATGATTCAGTAATGAATCATGGATGAGTGTTGCTGTGAGACGCGATATGGTTCTGTTGTTTGAAACTATTTTCGCTGCTAAAACGGAACAAAAACAGTCTAAAAATATAAGTAACTTAATTTTAACTATTTGTTTATTGAACTGTTATGAAATTAATATCTCTGTTTCAATCGTGATGGCATTCAGGAAACAGCACTCTGGTCGTGTGTAGGTTTCTTAACTATAATTAATGTTATAAATAACTGCGCGAGACTCAACAGCGCAACTTTGTTACCGTCCGTACATTAGGTACCATGATGGGAGTTCCGTGTCTTTATCAAACTCATTTAGCTGTCATCCACCCTCGATTGAATGGAATGTTTTTATTACTCGACCCTCGGATTATGATCCATGCAGCACTATCGGGAAACTACACGGTTAGAGAATGGACACAAGCGGGAATCGCGACAGAACTGTCACGGTGGAAAAAGTTTATATGAGCACGTGACTGTCTGTCCGAGTTTTGTCGAGAGGCGGAGGCGGCACGAAATTTGACGGAGGCGGCCGCCTCATAATTGTCTATGCAGGAAAAACCCTGACAATACACTTATGACCTGAAAGCACTTATACTACAGCGCTTCAAGAAGTTCAAAGACTTGTAGATGCAAACTAAAATGGCATGGTTGCTTGAACAAATGCGTTCTTATCTCACTTTGGTTTTTGTTTACACTCAGTTAAGTTTAGTGTTGGGTTTAGTGTACAGTAGGTTTATGTTATTTTTAAATTCTGTTGAGCAGGGGTCGGCAAGTAAGTTTGGCATCGGGGCAAAAAAATTGCCATTAGATGGCAGGCCAGAACATGGTAAGAATAATTTCAGAAATTAATTGATGAAAAATGCACTAACTTGCAACACAGACCGCCTTGCTAAAACACACATGTGTGGGAGATGCGGAATGGATACAAATAACTCAAAAAACAAGAGGACATTTAAAAGAAAAGCCGGTGTGTCTTATCTGCAACGAAGCGATCCACAGACTCTTTTGATAGTCTTTAGAAGTTTTCAAATTAAAAGCTCTCAATTCATCTCAAAATAAAACATGCTGCAAAAATGTTCTTGTACTTTTATTTTAAAGGCAAAATCACTAAAGACGAAATGATTGTGAATAACTGTTGCTGTCATGACAGATCTATTTCAGAACCAACCGCTATTAACATAATCTGGCTGCGGGTGCGGGCCATATGTTATTGCTGGCGGGCCAGTTTTGTCCCGTGGGCCGCCTGTTGCCGACCACTGCCGTAGAGCATTAACCTTTTAGCCCCAATCACTAGAGCTGCACGATTCTGGAAACATTTCTTTCTGGATAGTGTTTATTTTATTTATTTATTTATTTTTAGACCACGGTTCTCCCACAATTCTAAATGGACAACTAAACAAAATAACATGTAACTTACTAGAGGTTCTGACAAAATGTTAATTTCTGCAGTCTATTTAAAAAACATTGAATTAATGTGAATTAATTATTTTAAAATAAAAACTGTTTGAATGAGTGTTTCAATGACTCACTCATAAAGACACTTGTTTCATCATTAGAGGAATCAGGGTTTTTGATCTCTTGAATGAATAATTCAATGACAAATAAAAAATTTTAACAGTCACTTGTCACCACCTACTTGTGTAATTATGTATTGATACAATATTTATTTGAAGCATTAAGTTATTTTAAGGTAAGTTACTTCCAAAAGGTGATTTACTCTGTTTTGATCACTACCATAGACATCAGTGTTTATATATCTATACAATTTTATCCCAGTTCATGTGCAATAATTTGTTTACTTTGTACCTCACAAATATGTATCACTTTCCCCCCCTTTTTTTCGAATCTTTATGTATAAAAGCAATGTGTGAATAATGTGCAGACATTTGAACCTACTCAATATTTTATTTTGAGGGATGAGTAAAAAAACAAAAGGTGAATTTAGGTCAATGTGCTCAACCCTGTAAGATATGTAGCCGTTAAATGAAAGCTTTGATTCTTATTCAAACAGAACAAAGCTGTGCCCTTTACGTATTTGTGTAAAGAAAGCCGATACCTCATTGTCAGGTGTCTTGAGCTGACTTCATTTTCTTGCATTCTCTATTTATACTCAATAGGGGGATCACCTTGCCAATGCCCTTCCACAAATACTCATGTCTCAGCATGTTTATGATTGTGTAAAAACAGAAAAAGGACTTCCGTCCATAAAGACCATCACATTCACTAAACTACGACACACAACTTAAAAATTAGCCTAAAACTTTTGATAGTTTTGTTAGTGAGTTAAAATGTTTTTGAAAGAATATTTATTTGCAATTGTATTTATTTTGATCAAAAATACAATAAAACAATTGTTCAATATTAAAATGTAATTTATTCCAGTCTTCAGTGTCACATGATCCTTCAGAAAGCATTCTGCTAAAGAAACATTAATTATTATCAGTGTTAAATACAGTTGTTCTACTTAATATTTTTGTTATCCATTTTTTCAGGACTCTTTTAGTAGAATTTTTTAAAATAATTTATTTGAAATATAAATTATTTTTAACAAAGTTTTTACTTTCACTATTACTTTTATTTGTTACCTTAATGCATCCTTCCATTTGTATGAAAAATCATACAAACCTCAAACTTAAACTTAAACTCAAACCGGTAGTGTATCTGAATTTCTATTAAATGATGCCTTCTCCCATGGGACTGTGAGAAGTAGCCTATAGGAATGAGTCTTGTAAGACATATATATTACTCTGTCTGGCAGAGTTCTCCTATTGTGTAATCTAGAAGGTCACCTCTGATTCAGATCAGAATGCCCCCAGTCAGCTATGGGGAACTGTACACGCTCATAGCTTCTCCTAAATATATCACAGCGCTCCATTTCTCTCACTGCATCAGTGCACATGTGTATGTATACGTGTTCACACTCGCAGGTCCTTTGGGAGGTCACTGTAAAACAATGACACACTGCAGAAAACTTCCCCTTTGGATTTATGCATGCAAGATGTTAGACCCTTAGAAGAAAAGGAGTATTTTCTGAATTTAGAACCCACCAGATGTGTTCCCTTATGGAACAGTGTTATTTCAACCCATCAAAATGTGATTCTTTAGATATTTTTTAGTGATCCAGGGATTGCCTTTGGCATTTTGTTTGGTAGACACAGTGCAAAAAGAAAAAAAAAAAATATTTTATCAATCATTCTTTCCTTACTCACACATCTCACTGATACTATCATCATCGCAAATTACAGCTACTGTGCTTTTCTTCTGGGACAAAGCACCTGCTCCCCTTTTACCCAGAAAAAAAACACAGTAGCATTATATTTGAACACTGCATGTATGCGATGTAGTTTCTCTGCAGATAAGCTCTGGGTTGCTACATAGCACGCTAATATTGCAGCACAGTCACGCGAAGGGTGCTTTAATAATGAGATCTCTTTGTTCTGCTCAGTTTTTCGACTTCTGGGAGCAAATAATTTTGCTGACAGCCTCTCTGTGACCTCTGTAATAGTGCTGATCATATTAGATGTGTACGGTTACTGCTGCTGTAGGTGCTAGAGGCTTTTGAGTTACTGAGCAGGCTGTTTTTATAACAAAAAACTTTTTACTGAGGTGTTGACGTGCATTGCAGGGAACATTTTGTACTATGAGAACTGATAACAGGACGGGCCAGGCTCAAGTCCCCTCTAAATCTTACAAAACATTCCTTGAAACTTTCCTTGAAGGCAGTAGCCAAGTACAGGCTTTTTTCATCAAGCTGGTGTATTTCAACATGTTCTCTGAGCCCACAGGTTCAGTGCACCCCTGGAGGTACCGTCGCCCCACTGGCTATGAAACGTGTACTTTCCATATAATTTACATTTGCTGCTTAAATTGTAATGTTGTAGTTTTGCTCATACAGTTTCTTTTAGAGAGATTTCATCACCATATATCCTGCCCTTGTGCTATTCCCCTGCTGTGACGGCACTGGAAAGTGGCAACCTGCAGCTTTGAATAAATTCACACTTTTTTGTGCCATGTTTGTGGCAAAAAAAAAATCTCTCAATGTGTAGAAGGCCAAATGAGATTGTGCTTTACCACGACCACTTTCTGATTGAATCTCTCGCCAAAAGTCATACTGTTAAGCATTATTGAATGTTAAAGGAACACGCCGACTTTTTTGGACTTTAGCTTATTCATGCGACAACAAAGGTGAAAATCAGCGAAGAAATAGCTAGGGTTGCCGAATGCCCGTTTAATCGACTTTACATTTGCACTCTACGTTTTCACTGTCAAAAGTTGTGAATGGTACCAAAATGCCGAACCGAAACGTACCACTTTTTTGGTACCCTTCCATTGGGGTACCTAAAGGGTGGAGCTAGACTCACTGCAGAATGTTGATTGGTTGACAGAGAATCGTCACTTGCGCGTGCTACAAGGGGAATGACAACATAAGACATTTTTAATTTACAGTGTAAATATAATACTACTGTTATTGTGTCACGAAATGTAGTTTTAAGAGGGTTTTTTTAGGCTAGAATGTAGTTGTTTAAAGCTCAAATCTGTGGTTTATTTATAAAGATTTATGAAAATTTTATCCAGGTTGTGACCACGGTTCGGTTCGTATCACGATTTTAGGGTCACGGTTTTCGGTTCTGTACGGTTCTTGTTGTTATTTTTTCTTTTAATCTTTAACACTCCAGAAATGTACTTCAGCATATGATATAGGCTATAGCTTAATTATCCACAATTCAGCATACAGTATTAAAAAAAATTATATCATGTAATCATGCACAAACTGAATTTGACTTGACTTTAAGCACATTATTGAGACCATCTCTGAGGAAAGCTAGGTGACATTTTGATACAGCAAGAGAGAAGACATTGATGAAATGCTTTTGTTTATTTGGCAAAAAAGGAGAATGTGTATTGCTATCTCTACAGGGACTTATGTGCATTTTTAGCGCACAAAGATTAAAATTAACTTGCATTTATCAAACTGTCAACGTCAGTGTAGCTCTTACAAAATGTTTATCTTTTAAAAGAAAAAGAGAGAAACTCTTAAAGCACTATCTTTTAAATAAGTCAAAATATGTTACACATAATTGCCTATAATGAGGCTATAACAATAGCAAAGGCATAACCATAAAGTGAAACATAAGTTCAACCTCAACACAAAAACAGTATCAGCAATCCTTCTATTCCCTGAGAGTGAGGATAAATTTTTTCCACTTGAAATTAAAGTGCAGTATTTGGAAACGTATGACTGGAGTTCTTATCTAAACTTGGTGTCACTGTATTTAAATATCATAGGTAACATGAAATCCAAAATGTTCCCACACACCGGACTTATACGACGCTGGCGCATCCTCCAACTCCGGTTAGCCTTCCTTATATCTCCCACTTGACATTTCTATACGTGACGAGACCTGCAGCACTCCATACTCCACTTTTACTGTAGGCCTGTTCGACTTGAACCGGCGCTGCACAGATCGATCGGTTTATGACATCAAAGTACCCCGAGATTGATTGAAAAGCATACGAAGCCGTTGCTCTCGCGGTACTTTGATGTTATTCATCGATCGGTCTTTGCACCGCCGGTTCAAGTCGAACAAGCCTCATAACAACAAAAAAAGTAGTTTGACCAAATGGCGATCCCATCGGTCAGGTAAGATAGGGACTACTTTGAAGACTCATCTTTACTATATAAAGCAACACGAACAATCTTTGAATCTTCCTTTTGAATTCCACTGAAGAAAGAATGTAATACTTGTTTGGAACCACATCAGAATTAGTAAATGATGACAGAATTAAATTATTTTGTTAACCAACTTTATACGTCCTTGCTGATTAGGTCAATACATGAAGACCAATGGGGCACAGAAGAACCAGTGAAACATACAAAGGAAAAAAACATACTGAGTACACTTTTAAAGGGGTCATGAACTGCATTGTTTTAAAATATTTTCTGAGCTGCAATTATAGTGTTAGTATGATTTTTACATAAAAATGGTCACATTTTACAAATAAAAGGCATTTTTCCTACCCTGATTTTAGCCCTCTGATATGAACACTCTTTTTTTTTTTTTAAGGAGCGTGTCTGCTATATGACTTCAGTGTAAACGCCTACTGCTGTGATTGGCTAACATCTTTGCATATGAAATAATTACATGTGGATCTTTCTCAAACACTTTCAGCACGTTTTTAGTATTACAGCTCTCAAGGTTAACTAATCGTGAAAAGTGTTGATTAGCTTATAGCATTATATTTAGATCCATAGCATTATATTTAGATCGTGGCATGAAAGGTTGCAGTGATGAACATTGTAGCCGATCACAGACATGTTGAGGTCATGAATGCAGTGATCTCGTCATAGCAACTCGATTTTAGCAGTCTAACGAATGCTTTCATCATAAATAACAGTGCAAACCATGGTGTAAACATGATTTAAAGTGCCGCATTATGGATTTTTGAAAATGACCTTTCATGTAGTGTGTAACATAGCTCTGAATAAAAACATGAATAAAAACATACTGCAAATTTTTTAATCTGAAAGTGCACCGTATATTAGGGCTGGACGATATGGCCACATTTTATATCTCGATATATTTCTTAATTTCGGTTGATACGATAACATTCCGATATCAAAATGAACAATATAAAAGCCTCAGAAAAACTGCCAAGAACGCCCACAACAGATGTCTGTACAATCTTCTGAAAAATGCATTTGCCAAGTCTATGAAACCTGCTGGAGTCTTTCGGTACTGCACCATAACAAACTACATGAAGCAATGAAATAACCCATCATAACAATATTCTCTTCTCAATACCTGCTACAAGACTATGAAAGCATATGGGTAGCAATATTCAATTTGAAATGTAATATGCAAAATGACAATGCAATAGGCTATGTAAAATGGCAATGCATTTCTGTTTTTAAATTTACATTTGCCATTACATTTTTGCAACGTTTGGTGCAAAATTAAAATTCAATTATATAATTTACATTTGCCAGTTCATACACTAGTTTTAATGTGTAAATTGAATACACATTTCAACGTTTTATAAGTTGCAAAATTAAAGTGTATTACAGATATGATTAGATATGTTTAACATATCTGAGCACTGGGTGCGTGCCTGCGTCCGTGTGTCTGTGTTGTACGTCATCACGAAAGTAGCCAATTGTGTTCTGCTCTTTCTGACGGCTGCGCGCCTAACGCCAGTTATGTATATTGAAATGTCGAAAATGTGTTAAAATCATATGACCGTTATTGGAAAAAAAAAATATCACGATTATATATTGATATTGAATTATTTTCTAGCCCTACCATATATAAAGTTATTGTCTTTCAAAACGAGTCATAAGCTGTTTCGTTGTGACGTCAAGACGAAACATTAGCATATTGCCCGCCAGTAGGCTATGCTGGTCTACGAAAAATACAAATTGAACTATCTTATCATTAAAAATACATGATTAGGATTTTACCACCTCCGTCTCATTTTGAGCCAGGAAAAACCCTGCCAATGTTTGTTACATCAGGCATTCACGCTAGAGCTCGGCTAATGTATGCACTGTTATTGATAGTTTCCACATGTTCACCGCAATAAATTAGAAAATACTCTGTAAATAAACAAGTACAAGTAAAATAATCGGTTTGTTGATGGACATCCACTTGTTAATGCTGATGGTGAGTAATTACAGTTGTAACATCTCATAATGTACCTCAAACTGAGTAGTGTATCACTGAGAAACGTCCTGCTTGAGTCGTCTTTGTGATGGAGGTTCGGGTTGAATGACTAGTTCTTCCAATGTTTCATCATCAGACTCACGCTCGGATTGATATGGTAAAATCAACATCATTGTTCGTTACTGTGTTTAGAATACGGTGTAGGAAGCCTCAGGACAAGCAGAGCTGATTTATGGCAATGGACGTTTTTGGTTTTGACACACGCGCTGCACGCGGTAGACCAATCACAACAGACTGAGCTGTCTGGCCAATCAGAGCAGAGTAGCTTGCGGAAAAGAGGGATTTAGAGAGATTGATTCATCCGACGAGTCGTTTGAGAATCATTGAAAATGTGGTGATGCATCAAAGGTAAAAAAACTGTTTAATTTTCTCATAAAATACATTTGCACGTTGTGTGTATTTAAAGTGGTTTACCGCTATACCACAGGAATATCTTGCTTTTCAACTGCGGTTAGAGAAAATCCATACTGCCCCAGCCCTAATTGCGACTGATTTACCAAAGAATCCACAATGAAATGTACCGAACAAACAAACTTTGCTCTACTGAGACATTCACATAGCTGAAAATAAATAACTACATTCCTATCATTATTTTTAGTCTAGTGAGTGATCCTGTGCTCTTCTCTCCTCGTCACTAAAACGCCAGTGGGTGGGGCCAAAGTTGTAATGATGAAGTAGGCGTTGATTTTCTTCTGAAAAGGTGGTCTTTCACCTATCCATGTCATAGATAGGCACATTCCACTACGAGTTGTTCGCTGGGCTTGATTACAATAAAATATGTTTTTGGAATAACAAGGAAGTTTTCAGTTCTGAAACTTACAGGATATGCTTATAGTATGATGACCTCTTATATGTTAAAAGCTCAAGGAAAATTTTATTAATCAATTCATGACCCCCTTTAAACACAGATGTTGCAAAAACATTCTATCACTTGACTCATTTCGGAATCTACTAAGAAAAATGGTCACCAAGATGTTAAAGGGATAGTTTACCCAAAAATGAAAATTAGGCAATGATTTACTCACCCTGAAATCATCCTAGGTTTATGACATTCTTCTTTCAGACGAATACAATCGGAGTTATATTAAAAAATGTCCTGGCTCTTCCAAGCTTTTTAATGGGAGTGAATGGGTGTATGGCATTGTTCCGTACATCCTACGTCATAGATTGTCAAGTGTTACTCTTTTGGCGTAAGTCGACTTGCGTAAGGCTGTCTGCCAGAAGCTAGTTATTTTAGTCGATAAAGTTTTCAACATGAATATTGTTCTTACACGAATGCATCGCTTCACTTCAGAAGGCCTTTAATAACCCCCTAGAGCTGAGTGGGGCACTTTAATCATGGATGGATGCGCTTTGATGGACTTCCAAAGACATACACCCATTCACTCCCATTATAAAGCTTGGAAGAGCCAGGGCATTTTTTAATATAACTCCGATTGTATTCGTCTGAAAGAAGAATGTCATACACCTAGGATGACTTCAGGGTGAGTAAATCATTGCCTAATTTTCATTTTTGGTTGAACTATCCCTTTAAAATCATACTACTTTTTTAAAATTTATTTTTTTACGTTGACAACATTAGTTTTACTCTCTCTTCTCTCTTTTGCACACAGGACCTCAGTGCAACTGTAGTGCTGAGGGTTCAGAGGACCCGAATACCTGCGACTCTGTCACAGGTCAGTGTGTGTGCATACCTGGATACACAGGTCAACTTTGTGATGAATGTGAGAATGGGTATTTCACCAACGGTACTAGTGGCTGCCAGGCCTGTGACTGTGACTCCTATGGAGCCGTAAGCGGACTCTGCAATAGGTGAGTATCTGCTCTTCTTACACCAACCACATCACCCATATTTGATTCAGTACTATGGATATCATGATGAATTGATGGAAAACTTCCTCAAAAAGCGCTCTACAGCAGAATGTAGAATTTGAATAGCAATATGTATCAAAACTGTGTGTTCCAAGCCTTGGAATTTGAGCCTTCTGAACTTGCAGCACCTGCAGTGATGTTAAGCAGTTATGTGTCTTTGTTTTCTAGTAGTATTTTCATGTTTCATTTCCTCTGACTGTCTGATTCTGGCACATAGTCTAAAGCTGTATTTTACTGTATGGCTCATGTTTGACCTTAATTTGATATCTGCATGAATGCAGTTAGCAGGCATGGAGAGATTGCTCTCTGCAGTGCAGTAGAGTTGCTGCTTGATTTTCCACACCCTTTGACTTTGTCAGCTTCCTGCCAAACTGCTGCAATCATGTCACTTATTGTATCACCGTAACAGGATGTCACCTGTCAACCGTTTGTGGTTTATCCCAGTGAGCCCCTTGATGATATCAGTCTCTTCATAACCTTCCCCAATTACATTCTCCTGCATGTATCCTTTCTGCGTGTCATATCTTGTCATTGACGGAGTCATTTTCTGCACCTGTTGTCCGTAGTACACTGCAGGAATACAGAAAGCTAATATTGACATAGCATGCCACCGCATATTCTTAAAAATGTGACCCTCAATTCACAACATTACAATTAATCTCATTATATAACTGACAGGACAGGGTAGGATAATATTTATATTAATACTATTATAATATCAAGTTAGTCTGTTTTATTTATGGCCTATATGGCAATATAGCACTTTTCACATTGGACATTGTTTCAGAGCAGCTTTACAGAAAAAAAGTCCATCAATCTCTATCACGATGTTGTTATAACAATGAAACAATGAACAACAAGCTAATATCAAGTAAAATATATACAATATTGCCAGGTATATATCAAATAGAAATTTAATGTTTGTAAAAATCAAAAGAATGTCAAAGCATCCATAGTGAACTTTATGTTGGCTGTTCTTATTTTATGATCCACTTTAATAAGTCAAACACTCATTCATGTCTTCTCGGGTATCTGTATGTATGTGTGCATGCAGTGTACTAGCATGTTGACAGTGTCTCTCTGTGTAGAAAGATCTGTGTGTGCAAAGCAGACATGAGAGTCAAGGGTACAGTTAGTGACTCCACACGCTGAGTAATTATAGCTTTCCCACAGCAGACGGCTGCCGATGGAAACGAAATAGCCGCAGTCGTACGAGAGTCAGCCATCCGCTTGTTTGATTTGGAGCGGACTCAAAGACTGCAGCCCCCCTCTGCTTCCCCTGACATGGAGAAAGGCATCATAATTCACAGCATTCACTCTCTCTCAGAACACTGGCTGGAGATAGCTTCCATTACAGTACCCTATCCGTCATTCATAAAGTCCTGCTGTACTCATTGTGTTTGAATAGTATATGCTTTTTAGGGTAAGAAACATGCTGTCTAAATTAATACATTCAAGAAAATTGCGTATTCTTGTTTACTTTGTATCCTGTATTTAAGGCATTTATTGATATTTAGAAATTAGACTCTGCAGCTCTTGCTAATGAGCTAGCATGATTACTGTGTTTGTGAATATTTGTGTCATACATAGTGATTAACGAGACCATGCTGGGTAGAACATTGCCACACTTAATCACAGATCACGACATCTATCAGAATACAGAATAAGAGTGACAGGTCATTAGCCTGGGGTGCTATAGATGTATATTTCATGCTGTAGGCTTTCATACTGGTGAGGGGGGTTTACTCTCAGCATTATAAGCCAGTTTTATTATGTAGAACTATTCTGGTCCGCATAGAAGCCGCATAAAAGCATCATGTACACAGTTTGCGGCCTAAATGTATTTACAGAAGCAGGAAACAATCAATGCATCACACATTTGAATTCAGAGAGAAAATGAGAGCAGAGTTGATTGACATGACTGAGAGGCAGTGTAAAGACGGCCTTTGTCAGTCCAACTGCTTCCCTGTGAAGCAAAAGAAAGATTAAAGAACAGCGCTCCATTCTAGAATTGCGTCCCTCTGGTTTAACGTTTGCATTGTTTGAGTACAACATCACTACTTGTGGATAGGGCCCCATCTCATGGTTTGTGAGGGAGGTGAAGCCCAAGATTTGTGGCACACCCCTAAGTCTAGATGTTAACATTTGACAAAGAAGCTAGTCTAGTTGAGGATCTCCATTTGAAGACTCTCTGCAAACAGTGCATTTTTGACCTAGCCTGGCAAGCCAGACCTACATCAAGATGTTAGGTCTGGGAACTCACAATTGGCATGCCTCAATCCGAGGGGCGGGATAAACGGTTGTCTTTCAATATCCCTCTGCACGCAATAGGACAGCGCTACAACCAACCAGAGCAACGGACGGCTGTGGCTGAGTGAGTCCCATGCATTTTTTCACCAGCGGAGCTAGTTGATATATTAAACTTTTGCCGTATCTGGTCGTCAAAACTCCAAACACATCTTCCTTTTTTAAGAATGACTTAAGTGACGTTCTCTTAACTACAAGTCATCCAGAGTCGTGGCCGAAGCTGATTCGAAAGACCGCTATTCACCAGCAGCATCTTCTTTGTTTTCAAGTAGCAGAGGCAAATCACCTATGGAAATCACGCGGAACCGTCACAACTCTGCCGTCATTATGTTAAGCCCGCCCACCTACTCTATACACGATGTGATTGGCCTGACCAGAGTTTGGTTTTTCCAGCTCGAAAGCCAACGGAGAGTTGCTAGACCACACTAGCTGCAAAATAATTTTTTCTGCCGCTAGGGTGCGTCTAGATTTCTTGGCTATTATTGACCAGCAGCTCCTAGAAATGTTGCTATTAGTCTAAACATACCACTTCACTGGCCACTTCCTATCTTGACTCAATTTGATTCAATATAGGTTCATTTGGATTTATCAGGTAAAATACTTGTCAATTTCTCTCAACTTAAATAGCTGTAAACTATGCAGGGAAGATATTGTATCTAGGGCTGCAACTAACGATTATTTTAATAATCGATTAATCTGTTGATTATTTTTTCGATTAATTGATGAATCGGATAAACAAATCAAATTAAAAAAAGCATTCATTTCCAACCCTTTATTTAAAAACAGAACTGACAGTGCAAATTCACAGTGCAAAGAATCTTCAGAAAGTGCACAAACAGGATGCTTCATGAACATCCCTGAGGTAATAATAATAAAAATGGACTAACACAAAAAACATACACATGTATGCTTTACTTCTGCCAAATATATAGGGGTTTTAAAAATAAAGTGCACAAAAAGATGTATATTTTTGTTTATATTTTTGAGCTGTCAGAACAATAAATCATTTATAAAAAATAAAGAAAATACAAATCAGAAAACTTGAACGTCATAACTTGTTCTTCTCTACTTCTTCTCTACACTACACTCGCACACACTCACAAACTCTCACATTCACAGATGCACACACTCGCAAACTTGTGTTTTGTTTTGTTTTCTGTCAAAGATGTTATAATCTTTAACAAAATGTTTGACATTATTTGACAAGCAAATGCACAAAAAAGTATTTTTTGGACTTTTGCATGGATAATAGGTAATAATAATAGCAATAATAATAATTATTACGGAAGATAATATCTATAGTCTATCGTAATATTAATTATAAATACAATGTATATAAAATATAAATACAATGTAAAATAATATAAAAAACAAATACAATGGATTGACCACCTCCTATGGTGTGTAAGGTACTTTGCAGCTCATCCTTTCCGAGCATATTGAAGTTTCTCTGAGTCATTTAGATTAAAGATTGAAAAATTCAGTGCTGCAAATTGTGGAAAAAATATTCCCCTTGTAGTGGTACTTGGGACAGACAAGAAAGTGTTTTCATCTTCTGTCTATCTGATTCAAATCCCAGTCTGCTAATTCAGTGGTAAGAATTTAATTGATGTTTTTATTTATATTGTTGTCCATTTATCAAACTTCCATGCCTCTTATATAGTAATTGGTACATACTACATAGTAATATATAATGTACTAATGCTCAGACATACTCAGTCTCTCTTGCGCGCAGATACACTCGGTGTCCTTCGCACACTGTCGCTCGCGCGCAGACAGACTCGGTCTCTCTCGCGTGCGATCTCGGTCTCTCTCGCGTGCGATCTTGGTCTCTCTCGCGTGCGATCTCGGACACACTCGGTCTCTCTCGCGTGTGATCTCTATCTCTCTCGCGTGCGATCTCGGACACACTCGGTCTCTCTCGCGTGCGATCTCGGACACACTCGGTCTCTTACCGCGATCTTGGACACACTCGGTCTCTCTAGCGCGATCTCGGACACACTCGGTCTCTTTAGCGCGATCTTGGACACACTCAGTCTCTCTAGCGCGATCTCGGACTCACTCGGTCTCTCTAGCGCGATCTCGGACACACTCGGTCTCTCTAGCGCGATCTCGGACACACTCGGTCTCTCTAGCGCGATCTCGGACACACTCGGTCTCTCTAGCGCGATCTCGGACACACTCGGTCTCTCTAGCGCGATCTCGGACACACTCGGTCTCTCTAGCGCGATCTCGGACACACTCGGTCTCTCTAGCGCGATCTCGGACACACTCGGTCTCTCTAGCGCAATCTCGGACACACTCGGTCTCTCTAGCGCGATCTCAGACACACTCGGTCTCTCTCGCGAGATCTTGGACACAGTCGGTCTCTCGCGCGCTCTCGCGGAGTTCGCTTCGCTTTTGTCCAGTCCGGCGCCTCATAGATCTGCTCCGCTCCGCACTCAACTGTTTTTTTTATTGATACTCAAACATCTCTGTGAATTATTGACTAGCGTAACAATCGTGCGACACAACGAATCGATAATGAAATTCGTTGCCAACTATTTTAATAATCGATTTTAATCGATTTTATCGATTGGTTGTTGCTGCCCTAATTGTATCTATAGATTGTTTTTGTCAAGTAAGTATTACACAAAATATTCCCCCTTTAAACTGGTATAAAAAATGTCATACCGGTGTTTTCCCTCATAACTGGTATAACCAATATTACCTTCGATCATGGCAAGCCAATGCATATGTTAAGCAAAAAGCTCTACCCTAGAATTATTTCTTTAGTTGACTAACAATCTATGGACATTGAATGACTTTCTGGTAAATAATAATGATTTGTTACATTTATATAGCGCTTTTCTGGGTACTCAAAGCGCTTTACATGGAAGGGGGAATCTCCTCAACCACCACAAAATGTGCAGCATCCACCTGGATGATTCGACGGCAGCCATATTGCGCCAGAACGCCCACCACACACCAGCTTACTGGTGGATGAGAGACAGTGATGAAGTCAATCAGTATGTGGGGATGATAAGGAGGCCATGATGGACAGAGGCCAAGGGGCAGATTTGGCCAGGATGCCGGGGTTACACCCCTACTCTTTTTTGAAGGACATCCTGGGATTTTTAATGACCAAAGAGAGGCAGGACCGCGGTTTAATGTCTCATCCGAAGGATTACATATGAACATTACAACGTTAAAATTCGTTTTATTGACATCTTTCCACAGTGGATCCACTGATTGAGCCTTTACATGAGGAATGATACATTTCAATACGTTGTACTGTTTTTAAAAAAAGATTTAGAATACTTTCTGATGTCCATGCATGTTTATTTCAGACCTACCTGGTAGTAAAGAGTTATAACTAGGAGTAAAGAGAAAGAGATGATCGATTTATGTGCATTGTGATAAGATTGACAGAATTTGAAAGCTGAGACTTGTTGCATATCAAAAGTTAAAAAGCACAAAGCTTATTATGATAATTGGATGGCAGGAGTGTTAAAACACAAAACAGCATAGACTAAAATATTGATCTTTTAAGAATTGATATCAGTTAAAAAATAAAAAATTAAGACTAATTAAGAAATAGATTTTGTCAAACCAGCCCTAATTATTATTATTGAAACATTAGGAAAAATTGATCAGACAGCTGTGGCTGAATACTATTTTCTTTCTACATGTAGTGTATCATTTTTCTGCGTTGGTCATTTGTTCTGTTGCAATGACTGAAGGCCATATAGCTTTAGAGAGCTCTGCTCTGGTCATGGTCCAAACCTCAAGCCATTTCCTGAGCTGTAAGACCAAAGGCAAGCTAAAACAAAATAAAGAAAAACTGCTTACCCTGATTTGGTTGTAGAAGTCTGATCCTGTGGAAATTGGTAGTTTTCACATTCCTGGCTGCCCCGGAGTGCTTGGGGAATGCTGATTGAACCAGAGCTCATGCTTTACTGCCTCTCACTCCGACTCTAGACCAATGTCCTCATCTCAGTATGTGATTTCCACCATTGTAAGAGAATCCAAGAAACTGGTCTCTAATCAGCCAGTTTTCAGGAGACCACTTATAACGTGTTGTTGCTTCTTGACAGCGCTCCACTTTCTGACATGCACTGCTGCCATAAGGTTATAAGGAACATTTTTAACCGCAAGTATTTAAAGTGAGCCTCAAATCATTATATTAAACTCCACTGATAAAGTACTGACACACACTATTATTAGATGTAGCCTATATGGAGCACAGACAGAGGAACATCTGTTATCTGAAGGTGTTTGCCAGACAGTTTAAGAAAGTAAAGAAAACCTGACTATAATTTGACAGCTGTAAAGCTGTTTTGTCTGCAAAATGTCTCCAGACTGAAAATGGTTGTTGTTCAATACAATCGTTTTCAACAGTCTTCTCTGCAGACTTCAATTTTTTCAATTGAATTTTTTTTCTTCCCTCTGTTCTTCTAAATATAACATATCTAGGTCTGTTGTGGAAAATTTTTTGCTTTTTTGTCTGGCTAAAGTTAAGCCTGCTACTGCAGTTGTAAAAGGAAAAACAGCATTCAAAGCTAAAGAAAAAAAAAAGTTGTCCCAAAATCCGTTCAGACATTTAGTAACAGTAAGACTCTGGTGTGTCACTTCCTCTTTGCAATTTTGCTGTGTGGCCCATGTCAGTGTCTTTCTGATGCCGACAACCCTTGTTTTTCTCTGATGAAGGCCCCTTGGGGCATTTTTAATGCCAATCCACATTTGCTGAAACTGGCAGACTCTTGGTGGTATTGCAACAACAAAAGCTTTCAAGCCCTTTCTTCCCATATAACTCTATGCTGCTCATTCCTCCCAGATGTTTACAACCACTTAATTAGTTTCCAAGGTTCACTCTTCATTGATTACAGAGTATACCTTGACCATCATTGCTTCTGCTTGGCTGTTTCTGTAAATAGCAATGAGAAAAAATAGGAAGGCAACGCTCTTAGGAAGTCAACAACAACACACATACTCATCAGATTTATGTGTAAGCAAATTCAGGAACAGATTCATAAATCATCATTACACATTACAAGAAACGCACTATCCAGACGTTAGCAGAACGTAGCTGAATTCAGTGTGTTTAAGTCTATTAAAAAATGATAGAGTGGTTTATATAAATGACATGCACAATTGGAGTGGAGTGATGGAGTGAGTAAATGAGATGAGCCCTGCTCAATATCACCTCTGGCATTCAGAAAGACTTCCTTGGTCTGCTATGTATACAGCTTACCTGAAGCCAGATAGCAGCGGAAAAAAGACCATACAAGGCAATTGTAATGGAGTGTTTGTGTTCTGCTTTAGTACGTGTCAAAGAGGTAGTAGGAGAGACAGAGAGAAAGATCAATCATTGTAGTGCATATTATCCCCCAATGGGAACTTTGGAATTAAGATTATCGCGAGCTTCCCAGTGGTAAAATATGACTTGAGAGGAGTTCATGTCCAATTTTTAAGTAGGAAACTCATATTTACGATAATTCCGATAGCATGTGAAAATGGCATTAATGTTGGTGTAGCCTACTCTGTAAGGCATGCACCTTCAAAAACGTGTTAATGTGTGGCTGGGACACCTTATACAGAGGCCTGTTACTGTTTGATTTACACTCAAACATGCAGTAGGGTGTAAAACATGCTACACTGTCTGTTTCTCTAATTTAAATTTAAATGAAATACAAAAGAATAAATGTGAATTTCATTGCATTAAAAAAATAAAATATTAAAGCAAGTGGCATCTGTTCACAAATGATTCTAGACCATTTCTCAGAACTAACATTACTTTTTTGAGATGTTTTGTAATAACTTGTAAATAACTGGTCTCAAGGTGATTTTTAGTAGATAACACCTGACCACCAACATGTCCACTATTCTTTTGTGTGAATTTAACAATTAAAAAAAAAATTGTGTGAATTTTACAATTTTACAATTCTTTTGTGTGAATTTTACAACTTTTGGGGGGGATTTTTTTTACTTCAGCAGTGTGTTTGTGCTATGTTTCTTCTAAGAAAATAATTTCCACTTGGTTTGATGTTTTATGTAGGCTAAGGCTAATACAATTTATTTATTAATTGGTATGTGTATTTGGTTGAACTATTAACAGTATCAACATATTGACAGCATCCAAGGCCCTTTTATATAAATCATAAACCCTTTTACTTAGAGAACTACAAATATTGAGGAATCTTTTGATTTTTGTAGAATGATGAATTCATAGGTTGGTTTAGCTCTAAATATGTATAACCTTGTATTTGTAACCGTTAATTCTGTTCTTGGGTGATATCTAAAGAGTGTAACCAAACTTACACACACTGTTCAGTATGTACAATGATCTGCGAATAAGATCCCCCCTGGATATTCCACTAAACACAAAGGGGTCAAATGGGACTCAAAGCAAATGTGTGATGCTAGTGTTTGGCTGGGCATGAAATGTTTTTGTGCTTAGACAGATGTCCAGACAGTGGACAGAATCAACCACCCAGGAACCACATTCACACACACTGCCATGTTTGCCTGTGGGTATCCTGTGAGGAGAAGTCTACATGTTTGAGTGAATGAATGCATTTCTGGTGTGCATTGTGTGTGTGTGTGTGTGTGTGTGTGTGTGTTTGTTTCCATGAAATCATCCAGAAAGGGAGGAAACCAATCAAACCATTCCGGGAGGGCGTGGGGGGGTCGCAGGGCTTAAGCCAACTTGATGTGTTGAATGCTCAGAGCACGTTATACGACATATTCTTAAAATACACATTTATGTTTTAATAAATGCTCATAGTAAATCATAGCATATTGCCTAAAATATAAGGTAGGTACAAAATAATCAGTGATACATTTGCGACCCATTCAAAATTAGGGTCGCAATGGCATTTCAAAAGGTCGGATATGCGACCATTTTGGTCGGAGTGCAGTTCCCTGCTATAAAGGTCGATCCAGAAAAGCCGATCAGATGACGCAAAACTCGCGAGACAATTTTTTACACCCTGGTAAAAATGGCTTCACCGGTCTGGCAATTCTACAAGGTGTGTGAAAAAGACAATTCATTAGCAATCTGCAATGTGTTTACCATGCTGCTTCCCTGCTTGTCAAACTGCAGCCTCTCTGCTCAACCCATAAAAAATAAATCGATCCGCATACTTGGTTTGAATTCTTAAATGGTCTAGTGGTAGATCTTTTGCCAAGCGTGTCAGAGGTTACGAGTTCTAATCCGCACTCATATAGTTTTTTCCCTCTCATCAAAACTGAATAGGTTCATCAGTGGTTACAGTCTATATCAAACAGCGACACGTTTGTGTGCATTTTATTTTGTGATTTCACCGGAATAAATAGAGTCTCCACAACGGTGATAGACTGAAGCGCGCATTGGAGTGAAGTCTGCGCGCACCACAGAGTAGGGCTGCTCGATTATGGGAAAAATCATAATCACGATTATTTTGGTCAGTATTGAAATCACGATTTACCAGGGCGTTATTTACCTTTATAAAGGACAATTTATTTATCCTTACTAAATATATGTTTTATGTCAAATTCAGTTTTCATAAAAAGGGCTGTTATCAATAAATTAATTTACACAGCAATATTACAACTGTAAAAATATTATGAGATTAATTTTTAAACAAATAATAACATTAAAAAAAAATCAATAATATCTTTAAACAATAAATAAATAGGTGGCTGCAAGTGACCATCTTAATAAATGAATCATTGAGTCATTCACTAAAACAATTCGTTCAAAATAATGAATCATTCAGTAACAAAACAGCGCTTAGTGTTGCTTTTCTTTTGTAACTATTTTCGTCGGTGAAATAGACCAAAACCAGTCAATATTGCGTCTAAAATGTAAGTTACTACATATAAACTAGGCTACTTGTTTATTAAACTTTAAATTCATGTAACATTTGCAATCGTGATATTATAGAACAGCGCTTAGTGGTGTTATGTTACTTTAACTATATCATATATTATTAATAAAAAAACTCAACATTTCTGCCTCAGTAGGTTTCTTCTGTGAGTTTTTGTGTGAGCTGTTAGGCTCATTTGTTTTGATTTCTCCACTAATGTCTCTCTCACAAATAGACAGGCAGCGCAGCTTCCAGAAACTATCCATTACCAATCTCTGTTTACACTGACTGTATAAGATCAAAACCATCTCGCGTTTCGATCGGTCGGGCAAGTAAAACTTTCACTTGAATCTTAAAAATCCCATTTTCCCGAACAAGCAGACACGTGTTAATGTCGCTCTGTAAAGCGGAACAGATGATCAGGTCACGTGCGCTCGCGCTGCCGTTCGCTCGAACTGAGGCGCTACAGTGATCGAGCAGAAAGATATCGCGACTATGGTCTCACTCCAGTCTATATTAAATTAGCTAATTGTTATTGTGAAGTTTATTGTGCTTGCAATTTATGACTGTATAGGCTGAGAGAGTTTATGGCTTCGAGAGGGGCGGATGTGCGCGTGCTTGAGTCATTCAGAACACAAGACAAAATAAGAGTGTTCTTACAAAACAGAACATGGCAAAATAATCGTTTTTACTCGATTGTACTATTTTGGAGATCGTTGGGAGCCAAAATTGAAATTGAAATCAAAATTCGATTAATTGCACAGCCCTACCACAGAGAACACTGTATCATGACAATGATCGCCGCGGCAATGAGCGTTCATCTTGATTTAAAAAACAACACATTTTAGCGCTAGATCTCTTATTTAATAGCGAACAAAATGAATGCTCTGCTAGTTAACTGGAGATGTTTTATTTATTTTTATTAGGTACATCTGTGCCTTAATGTTACAAAATTTGGTGGGGGACCATATCGATCCTTAGAAAAAGTGGTGGGACTGGATCTAAACAAATCAATCTAACCCTAGATATGACCAGTAGTGGTGGCTTTCTTATTTAATCTGTTTAAGTGGCTTAATCTGTTTAAAATAATTTTGCAAGGGTTCTTTGCCAAAATTTACCAAATAAATTGATGCTTGCTTAAGAAGTAGGCCTAAGCTTTGGGAGAGAAATCTAATAATCTCTATCCTCACTCTCTCTTTCTCTACCTCACTCTCCCTCTCTCTTCCTCTCTAAATGCCCACAAAATCTGACTGAGCATCCTCAAAAAAATATAAAAAAGCAAAGTTATAGATAGATACAGATATGGAAGTTGTTAGTTATTTTTATTTTTTGTTGCTGTGTACTTTACTACCTGTGGTCCTATATGTGTATTAGAAAAACTGATGGCTGACTGACTTAAAACAATATTTTGGCTATAGACTTTTTTGTTGCAGTTTTTAGTTTAAACTAAGTAGTCTAAAGCTAAATTTAAAGACTCAGATGGTTCTGTCTTATCTTTTTTTATTTTATATTCTACAGGAAAGTTGTATTTGTCAAGCCCTAATCTGTTCCCAATAACTAAGCACAGGCTGGTAAGGTAATATGCTGGACATGTTGCTTTCAAATAAATACACAGTTGTCAATTCATGACACGTTGTCTTCTCTTAATTGTAATACTTAATGTAAATTGTTGTTAAATATAGTTTAATAAATAATGCTACATGATAAATATAAGGTGTAGCAATGTTCAGGGAAGAAGGAGGCGGGAACCGGCGAACCTTCAAACAAACTTTATTTTAAAAAAAAAAAAAAATACCGCCAGCTGCCCCTCGCGGTGGACTGCTGGCTACTGAAAATAAATATAACTGCCAGCAGCCCCTCGCGGACGACTGCTGGCTAAAGTAAAATACAAATACAAAAACAAAACACAACTAAAATACAGGCCTGTTCCTCTCTCGATCATCAACGTCGGCGCTCCTTCCTTTATACTTCCGCTTCTCCGTGAGAGATGCGAGACCGGTGTGCTACACAGGTGTTGCTCATTAGCAATCGCACCACCGTCCTTGCGCCGTTCTCTCACGTCCCTTGGCCGTCCTTCACCACAGAAGGCTTCAAATAGACCCTGTGATCGGTATCGGGTGATACAGCTTCCAGTAATCGGTGATCGGTATCGGGTGATACAGCTTCCAGTAATCGGGGATCGGTGATCGGCCCCAAAAATCCTGATCGGAGCACCCCTGGTTTGACATGATATGATAAGCGATCGTTAGATTTAAACAGCGTGATTTATTGCAATGCTTTTTTCCCCTTAGTTGGTCAGAACAAAAGTGGACTTTACTTGTTCAGATGACATTTTTTTAGTGAAAATTATTTTGTTGGTCATACTTCCAAAAAGTAGAATCTGTGATTTCGAATGACAGTATCCACACCAGTGTGGCGACTGACAGCCATAAAACATTCATCCGCACTTTGCCGTGCCGAGGCACAACCCACGTGAAGTTGATAATTCCACGAATAACTGCAATTGCAGATTTCGAACAGAGATGGCGACAAAGAGGAAAAACTACAGACTGCAGCTTTAAAGGTTTCGGCGATTAAATTATTGACTGATATATAAAATATTAACCCATAAATGAGTTGTGCTTGTATATTTTTCATTAACACACTGCTGTCCCATCTGGATGTATTGCCAAAATCCGAGTGTGACAGAAAGTCTTCAGTCATTCTCCCTCTGTGCTTCTTTCTTTCTTTTTTTTTTTCTTTTTGTTAAATGGGCTCATTTTATGTAAGGCCCACCTTACATTTTTTTTTACACACACATACGCACATGTCACACACACTACATTTGAAAACATCACTGTGGGTAATCCACACCTCATACTCTGCCTACATGTTCCTGAATTCCGGGTTAGTCTTCGCCTTCACTTCCTAACCTCAATAGAAATGTTTCTTCTGAAAATAAGAAGCCAATTACAGGAGCCCCACTCACTCTTAGCTCACATGTCAATCACCTCGGCCACCCTAGAGGGCTAAAGTCATAACACTAAGTCACATCTGCCCTGTCTTAATTTAGGAAATCATTAATGCAGATTTCAAACTGTCGACATAAACTGCATTGTGGACCAGAGGTTATTATGGTCAAGAAATGCTAACTTAGACAGGAAGAATCTGGCTGGCTGGCATATAAAGCACTCAAACATTGCATTTACTATATTTATTCAGTTAGCAGAAGTTTTTATTCAGAGTTGGAAACCCCCCTCTTCATAAAATGTAACGTCCACTGGGCCTTCAGGCTTTACATCTGCTTTTGAATCTGAATCATAATCATGTGGCTGGTTGGACTGAACCAGCAAGAGATATGATCTATTGTGTGACAGACCAAAGTGCAGTTAATTATGCTAAGTTGTGGGTTGCAACATGGATATGCAGTTCCTTTTTCAATGTCATATGAGTGTATCTTAGTGTGTGTTCATGTGAAAAAGGAAGTTTATTTCTCCGTAGAGCTGTAGCAAACCAAGACACAGCACATGGGTTCAAAAATACATTTTAATAAGGGTATTTAAGAGACAACTTTGTGGCACAATCTTGTTAGGTTAAGATGAGACAATAAAGCATCACCTTAGAAATGCTGCAATGCACAAAACAGCAGCTAGTCCCCAAGCTGCACATCAAGCTGATGGATGCTAAAGTATGACTGATTAGCCATAAACAGGATTAAACATCTAATAGTCTCAATGTAGGACGGCTCTTCAGAAGGCTTTTTAGTAGAAATTACTATGGCTGTTAGTCTTCTTTTCTGATTTCCACTTGCCCTTTTAGGCTTGCCTTCAACATAATGATGATTTATTAATACAATTAATACTCAGTATTTGACATTTAATCTTTTACTGTTTTTATTACAAATAATAAAATGTTCATTGATCTTTGAGATAAAAGAGCTTTCCCAAATTTAGGAAAGCTGAAGTTTATTTTTCAAGGACCCTGATCATTCCATTCTGACCTTGATCGTTTGTGTGATTCATTTTAGCATCTTGTTTTGTGAACCTGTTGAGTTTACCACAGGCTTTGCAAAGATGCTGTTATTGAAGGATTGAAAAGTTAAAAACAATTCTTGACACAACAGCAAACCTGCGAGCAGAACTGGAGAAAACTCTAGCTTATTCCATTCAAAGGGGTTTTTATTAAAAGAGAAGCCATGAAAAAAAAGTTAGGTGTCAGAAGGAAGGAGGGTGGAAAATGATAATGTAAAACTAAAATTTTGGTTTGTTTTAGAGACAAAAGCTGCTTGCATCATAAGTTGACTATATTTTTTTAAGTTGATAAATATTTTTAAAATGTATGATATTACCCCCTTAAATAGGGGAAATCTTCTCTTTTCTTACTCTACAAAAGCTGAAAGTTTCTCAAAATTAGTGTGGAGAAGTTCAGGTATGAGGAAAATGAGCAAATAATAAGCTGGAAATTGCTGTTTGTGACTCCAGTCACAAAACAGATCATAAATTGGTTTCATTTTATTGTTGTTATTGCTTCTGTACGTGTGGTGAAGGCTGAAAATAAGAAAGAATGTGAGGCAGTGCTGTGGTGAGTTTTTGTGACTCTGCTAATCCAGTGTTGCTCTGGTATTTATAGAAGAGGTCAAGACACTTCTCGCTGGTAGTATGGTGTCACTTCTCGAGTGACAACTTGAAAAGTTTCCTTCAGAACAACACCACATCCTGTTCCCCAACTTTTAACTTACCACTTGTTTCACACTTTGCAAAACAGCATTTCAGATGCTGTACAACGAGATTGGTTTGCTGTTTTGTCCAGTTGTGCCGTCCCATCGGGCAGTCACATACATTACCAAAACAAAGTTTCTGGATTGGTAGATGCACCGGGGACCCGATTATAGCACTTAAACACGTAAAAGTCAGAATTTCATGATGTCCCCTTAATTTTTTCCATAACAGTTTTGGTGGGGTTAAAATGTCAACTAGTAAAACTCTTTTGCTTTTTTTATTAATTTGAATTTTAAAAAAAGTCATAAAATTTATTGTCAAATGTATTTGAGTGAAAGGTAGAATTTAATCGATTGAATTTGTTTTATTTGCGGATGGAAACCATGGAAACACCAAAGACGCTTTGATATATTATGCTTTATTAGACAGGTGAACAACGGTTTGGATACCTTTATAAACAGAAAGTTAATCATTGTTAACACGGTTAGCCTAGTCTTATTGTTTGAATCTCTTATACGGCGAATAACATGCCTCCGAGACAAGTTAATTTCATGCCATTTAGCAATACAAGTCATCCAGCTTTAATTAATATGATATTCTAATATTGATCTAGCTTACTGCAATGTGCAACAAGTAGAGTAATAACATAACTTTCAACACACTCAAATGTATTTAGTATGATTGTTTCAACTAAGTAAAACAGTGCTGCTTTACCACACAATTTTAATTTGTCAAATAAACTGACCTGTGTGAGTAGTAATTCAGTACTTGTGACTAATTCATTACATTTACATTTATTCATTTAGCAGACGCTTTTATCCAAAGCGACTTACAAATGAGAACAATAGAAGCAGTTAAACTAACAGTATAGGACAACAATACGTAAGGGCTATGACCCCTCTCAGTTTAATTTAGCGCACGTTTAAATTTTTTTTTTTTTATAGTAGAATAGAAGATGAAGAGAAAGTGTTGATATTACTGAATAGGTCAGAATCTGGAATTGTTCTTTTCAGCTTTGTTTTAAACTTTTTTTTTTTACTGGTTTAAGAGTAAAAGTTTGGAGAATGTATTTGTAGCTTGTAAACACTGATTTGACAGAATATTGAAATACACAGAATATAAGTAGACTTTAACACTGAGGACAAATATGCCAATCAACCCTCCCTGCTGTTCCCCAGCAAATGCAGCCATCAACACAACATTCCACATCTTTTTTTTCTGTCTCTCCAGCCTTGGGCTTTAGGCACTGCAGAAAAAACAGAGAATGAGATGTAGGTTTGTGCGGATCAGTTACCTGGGGATCATGTTAGAGATACATTAATCTGTGATAAATCAATCAGACTCTGTAAAGCCCAACGAGAGTGCACTTATTTTGTGCCGGAAGCAGAGCAGATGTAGACGCACTAGACTGGAGGTAATTGGGTAGGGATTATCTGTGACAGCAAAGATCAAGTACTGGGGTTGATGCAGAAGTGGATTGTGGGATAGAGAGACCGCGTTGCCTCAGCCTTATAGCCATTACAAGACACTCAATAAATATGGTAATAAAGTCTCCTTTTAAAATGATTAAAGCTGTTCCTAATAAAACAGATGCAAGATATACTACTGTTCAAAATGTTGGGGTCAGTAAGATTTATAAATAAATAAATTGTACTTTTATTAAGGAAGGATGAATCGCATTGATCAAAGGTGACAGTAAAGGCAGGTTACAAAAAATTGTTTTAATAAATGCTTTTGAACTTTCTATTCAAAGAATCCTGAATGGGACACTAAAATATTAAGCAGCCACTGTTTTCAACCTGGATAACAATAGGAAATGTCTCTTAAGCACCAAATTAGCATATTAGAATTAGGCTTGCTACGGTATTCGGTGTTACCGGTGTTACACGGTGTTCAGTCGCAACACCGGTTTCATCACTTGCCCACCGTGACACTGCGGTGAAAAAACAAAAAAAGTGTTTTAAAGCGTTAAATTATTTAACGCAATTACGCAGTATCCATTTTTTTCTGTCACCCGTTGACTAGCGTTGTATGATCAGGCTCTTATTAATGTGAATGCTTTTAAGCGCGACAAGACTAAAGAAAGGGCGCTACAGAGCAGCACATGGAGTAGGACGTGTTTTCACTCAGCTCCGTCACACTTGAGAAAATATATAATCAAAAACACCGCCGTTTTTGCAAATTTGTGATAATTTAGCATAATTAACACGCCAACGATGAATAAATCGAAAAAAACTGTCAAAAAGGTTCCGTCCCCGGCTGCTGACACCGTGGAAAGCAATCCAGCAAGTCCGAAGCTAGCCGGAACAAACACTTGCGGTCTCCGTTAACGTGGTCACAGACACCGATGTTTCTCAGTCATTGGAGGGTGAGGACGAACCTTCACCTTGGGCTATTCTTTCGGCTATTAGAAAGATGGACTGTTTCATGACTGCCCGATTTAATGACTTGGAGGCTTCCCTGTCAGGAGTGAAATCAACACTAGCGGCCAACACATCCCGTATCGCTGATTTGGAGGAGGCTAGCACTGACTATGAAGGCCGCATTTCACATTTGGAGCAGCTTTGCTCAAATCTATCGCAGGAGAATACGTCTCTGAAGTCCAAGGTAACGGATTTAGAGGCCAGATCCCGCAGGCAAAATATCAAGATGGCAGGTCTCCCTGAAAACGCCGAGAAGGGCAACCCCACAAGATTTGTCTCTGGCCTGTTGCCTTTGCTGCTGGGCGAAACTAACTTTCCCCGTGGTGTAAAGGTGGACCGTGCTCACCGCATTGGCCCCGTCGTGAACAACAGGCCGTGAGTTATGATTGCCAGGATTCATCATGATGCTGTTAAGACTGAAATACTGCAATTAGCCCGTAACCAAAGCCCGCTCTCCTTCGACGGGGGTCGTATCAGTATTTTTCCGGACTTTCCAGCAGAGGTATCCTCCCAACGCAAGCAGTTTGACGGAGCACGGGAGAAACTAAGAGCTAAAGGAATAAAATCTGGTCTGCTGTATCCTGCTCGTCTCATCTTTACTCATGAGAAGACGAAGAAAATATTTTCGTCCCCGCAGGAGGCCGAATCATACATTGACAGTATCTCACAATGATGGTGGTACATCATGGTAAGACACTATGCCTAGTTGCGGATGGAAAATGCAATCTATGGGATCGTCGGTCACTTTAGGTGTGTGTTTATTCATATATACAACGTTGGATCTATAACTCTTGATGAATCAGTTGGTCCATCCTCATATTTCGTCCTTAAAGACTTAAAAATGATCAGGTCGGCATGGTTCGAAGATGTATGCAAATGTATTTGTTTAAATGTGTACAGAATGTTCATTCGTTTAGTTATTCGCGAAGTTTTTTCCTGACTACTACGAGTGGTGGCGGAGCTGTGTGTTGTTGTTTCGAAGAGCAGTCAGGTCACCGGTCGATTTTCTTCTTCTTTTTTTTTTTTTCTCCCCTCCTCTTTGTGTTCCGGTTAGCTGTCCCACGTCTTAATGGGGTATTTTGGTTTCCGCGGGGGTTCGAGAAACGAGTTCATTGGGTTATATTCATGCCAGCCTTTCTTTGTATTGGAAATGTTTATTTGTTTTTTGTTTTTCTGTCTCGCACATCTAACAATGCCTATGCTTTTACTTAAATACCACTTACTTTACCCTGTGATTTACCTCACGCTGCACTTGGATGAGCTCCCTTAAGAAGCATTTGAATATTCTGAGCTGGAATGTGCGTGGTTTAAATAGTATTGTTAAAAGATCTAAAGTATTAACTAGGGATGGGCATGATTAATCGACGATCGATTATTGATCATTAAGAATTTCGTCGATCACGTTAATTTGTTATCGATTATCATTAAACTAATGCTGCTGCGTTGCGTAGTGTGAGTGGAAAGTGAACGTGTTCCCCGGGCTGGTCAAGTTAGCGCGGAGGTACCTGTGCATCCCGGCAACGTCAGCCCCCTCAGAGCGGGTGTTTTCAGCGGCTGGACTGAAGCCTTGTTTACACTCGACGCGTCCGCACGAGCGCGAAGGTGAGCGCGGCAAAAATGACGTCATTGCGGTATTCGGTGTTTCACAGGCGAGCGCGTCGAGTATAAACGCCTCGTCTGTTTGGGGAGGTGCGCGCGCAGTCTGTGGAGACTCGCGCTGCAGAGCCAGGCGAAAGTGTAAACGAGGCTTGACGGTCAGGTTGCGGTCGCGTCTGACCTCAGATCATGTCATCAACATGCTTATCTTTCTCAACAAAAATCAGTAGACTGGTGTAGAAGTTGTATGTGAGTTACTAGTTATTTTTTATGAGGCTTTGTTAAGTAGCCTAGCCGAATTGATTGTTACAGTAGGTAGGCTAATCTTTCTCACTCTCTTTCTCGACTCCGTTCTTGGATAGTTCTGAGTTACATTTTGACAAAACCTGTCAGATCTAAGTATTATTATGTTTTTGGTTAAGTTATTGTTTAACATGATTTTTTTTATTATTTATTATTTTGGAACAAACGAGGGTCTCTATTTAAGAACGCAAACTCGCAGCTGCAGGTTCCGTTGCTTCCGAGCACCGCAGCGCATATATCTTCAAGTTTAGCCTAACCGAACGTCCAGTTTTACTGCCACAAGTTGATCATCTTGTAATAAAGATCCAATCGAGGAAAAACGCGCTGTATTTTTGTATTTTCATTGCATTTTTAATTTATAAAAAGTATATAATATAAAAATAAATAATGAATTTGAATATAAAAATATTAATGATTAATCGATAGTCGATCGTTAATTCTCCCGACGATCGACTAAGAAAATTTAATCGAATGCCCATCCCTAGTATTAACGCATTTGAATTCTTTGCATGCAGACATAGTGTTTCTGCAAGAGACTCATATTAAGCATTCCTGTGCTCACAGATTTAGATGTAGGTGGATAGGCCAAATGTACCACTCTACTTTCTCGTCAAAGGCCCGTGGAGTGTCTATATGAATACGCAAGAATATTCCCTTTCAACATTTGTCCACTAAACAGGATATCAATGGTCGTTATCTTATTGTGACTGGCACTATTTTAGATTATGTTACATTTGTGAATTTATATGCTCCTAATTTCGATGACCCACATTTTTTTCGGTCTGTTTTTAATACCATACCTGATGTTGACTCCACCCATCTTATTATTGGAAGGGACTTTAATTGTATTTTGGACCCTTTTATGGATCGGTATTCCCCCAGCCCTCCCAAACCTTCTAATTCAGCTTCCGTTCTTAATAATCTCATTCATTCACTGAATATTCTTGATATTTGGAGACTTCAGCATCCTACTGACAAAGACTGTTCTTTTTTTTCTAATGTCCATAACTCGTATACATGGATTGACTATTTTTTAACTGATTCCAAATTAACCTCTAAGATCTTATCTTCTAAATATCACAATATTCTAATATCTGATCACTCCCCTGTCTCTATAACAGTAGACTTTGAGATGGAAACTCCCTCCTACTCGTGGCGTTTTAATCCCACTCTGTTAAATGAGGACCATTTTAAAGAAACTTTTGCTACCCGTATTGCTGAATTTCTTTCTTTGAATGATACAGGGGATGTGTCTGATTCAACATTATGGGAAGCTCTTAAAGCTGTCATTAGAGGCCAGATTATAGCTTTTCAAGCAGAACTGAAAAAACAGAGGCGCAAAAGGCTGGCAGAAATAGAGACCGAGTTGCCAGTGCTGGAACATCAGTTCAAACTCGCATTGTCCAATTTAACTTTGGCGAATATTATGAAGCTCAAATATGAATATAATACACTCTTATCTGCCCAAATTAGCTCCCTTTTACTAAAAATAAAGCAGAGACAATTTGAATTAGGTGACAAACCCAACCGTTTGTTAGCGCGTCCGTCAACTTAGGGGCATACAAGCTAGTAGAGCCATAAAAACAATCAAGTTGAATTCTGGGGCCTTGACCAATAAACCGACAGAAATAAACAATGTATTCCAGGAATTCTATCAGGAATTATATTCCTCTCAAAGTAGTGTAGACTCATCTCATATAACAGAATTCCTTCGCTCCGTAGGACTTTTTACAAGTTTTTACAGCTATTAGAAGTTTTCCCAATGGGAAAGCGGCTGGTCCGGATGGGTTCGGCATAGAATTTTATAAAGCCTTTTCTAATCAAATTGGCCCCTTGATGCTAAGGATGCTTAAAAATTCTATTGAAAACAAAAAATTACCAGAAACACTTTATTCGGCAAACATTGCATTGATCTTAAAGAAAGATAAGGATAGTACGGACCCTACCTCCTATAGACCCATTTCCCTCCTCGGTAATGATCTTAAAATATTTACTAAAATCTTACCAAATCGGGTGAGTAAATGTATCAGTTCAATAATACATGATGACCAGACAGGCTTTATTTCCGGGAGATTTTCTTTTCATAATGTACGTAGGCTTATGAACATTGTTTATGGGAGTAGGGGAAAAAATTACAAAACAGCCATTCTAGCCCTAGATGCTTATAAGGCATTTGACAGTGTGGAATGGTCCTACATATTAAGCACCATTAGAGAATTTGGACTGGTACAACATTTTTCTTTGTGGGTTGAAATGTTGTATCTTTGCCCCTCTGCCTCTGTTCTCACAAACAATAATAGATCACCCTCTTTCCTCCTCCATCGTGGTACCCGCCAGGGCTGCCCACTGAGCCCTTTACTTTTTGCTATCACGATGGAACCTTTAGCGATAAGTATAAGAAATCATCCACATATATCTCCTGTTACGATGGGAGGTATAAAACACCAGATTTCGTTATATGCGGACGATGTTCTTCTTTTTCTTTCAGAACCTGAGAGATCTCTGCCTTTCTTGTTCGATCTAATCAGGGAGTTTGGTACCCTTTCTGGATATACTGTTAACTGGCAGAAAAGTGAATTTATGCCATTATACGATGACATGGACCCAGTTTTTGTTAATAATCTCCCCTTTAGGTCTGTAACTGAATTAAAATATCTTGGTATCATTGTCCCTAGACATTTCAAACGGTTATATGATACAAATTATAAAGTTATGATAGACAAACTGAAGAGTGATGTAGAGACTTGGCGAGTACTTCCTTTAACAATGATTGGTCGTGTCAGCGCAATCAAAATGGTTACCTTACCCAGGTTTCTCTATTTGTTTCAAAATGTACCAATCTTTCTAACCTAGCCATTCTTTAAGACACTTGACTCGGTGATCATGCCATTTATTTGGGGGTATAAAGCCCATCGTATATCTAAAGCTCATATCTGTAAAACGAAAGATATAGGAGGTTTAGGCCTTCCCTGTTTTCAACACTATTATTGGGCAGCCAACCTAAGGGTCTTAATGTATTGGTGTAATGCATATCCCGAAGTATTGACTACTACCACCATTCCTGCATAGCTTGTTATTGAGCGGGATATTCAGGATTCCTCCCTCCCTGTATTACTCTTTGCAGAAAATAAACCTATTAGAACATTTAAGAAATGTAACCCCATCGTTGTAAATTCTCTCAAGGTGTGGTATCAGCTTAGAAAGGTCTTTAAACTCCCTCAAACGTGCCCTCTTACTCCTATAGACTATAATCACGCATTCCCTCCCTCGCAGACAGATCAAACTTTCTTTTCATGGAAAGAAAAAGGAATTATATTGATAGGCGATTTATACATTAACAATGTATTTGCTTCCTTCGCCCAGCTTAGGCAAAAGTTTGGACTACCCCCCTCTAATTTTTTTAGGTATTTACAAGTACGAAGCTACGTTAAAAGTAATATACCTAACTTTGAAACCTATAAACCCCCTGAGCATCTTTATCACTGTATGACATTTGAACTTGATATGAAGGGTTTGGTTTACAAATTTGTTGAATATTTAAATGACTCCAGAGTTCCTACTTCACAGTATATAAAGATGTCCTGGGAAAAAGACTTAGGTATAGATATTTCGGACGACTCCTGGGCCGAGGTCCTTCGGGGTATTAGGTCTTGCTCCATCAGTTCTAATTTTCAGCTGATACAATACAAAGTGGTGCATAGATTGCACTACTCTCGTACAAAATTACAGTCTATATACCCCTCTGTCTCGCCTTTGTGTATTAAGTGCAAGTCCAATGAGGGTACATTGGCTCATTTATTCTGGTTCTGCCCAAAAATATGTAAATTCTGGTCTGAGGTCTTTTGTTTTTACTCAAAGATACTTAAGACTGATTTTCCTAATGATCCCAATGTTGCAATATTAGGCTGGGCCCCTTCTTTAGTGACCTATAACCTTAATCAAATCCAGACTATACAATATGGGATGACAATAGCGAAGAAAGCAATTTTGTTGATGTGGAACAAAGAGTGTGTACCTAAATTTGAGACGTTGATTGCAGAGGTTAGCAGTGTGTTACATATGGAAAAAATCAGATACGAAATTGCTGGTAAACCGAAGAAATTTTTGCAGATTTGGAAGTCCTTTATATAATTTCTGGAAGGGGATCATGGAATTTAACATGTTGGACATATGTTCTAAGAAGTGTGGTACTGTAGATTATATAGCGTCTTGCAGGGTACAATAACTCACTTTATTCCATAATTGGGTAATCATTGTATTTTATTTTTAACATTTTACTTTTAATGTATGTGTATCTAGAGATCTGCAATGTGTATCTGTATGTACATATGTAGGTATGGGCATCGTATGTTTATGTGTGTATTTGTACTATAGGCATTTATCATTATTGTTTTTTGTATTTTTTTGTATTTTTTTTATTATCATTTATCTACTTTATTTTCTTGTTACTTGTATGCTGGCATGGGGTGGGGGGTTGTTCTGTAAAAATGTGAAAAGCTTTAAATAAAATATTTATAAAAAAAAAAAGACTAAAGAGACCGTGCTATAAGTCCTGCCTATTTCACGCAAACGCGTGCGCATGCGTGACCCACAGAAAAGACGCACGTCAGTATCGAGTTCTCTTTTGGGCTTGAACAAACCATAACACACACAAGTTATGCCAAAATGTCAGTTTTGTCGAGTGTCCTCATAAGAGCAGTATTAAATGATTTAAATAAAGTCTTAATTTAACGTAGAGATTTGTGAGAAAATGGGACGCGTGTCAGATCGCGTCTCTGTCAGCAGCGGCTGGTCTTAAAGTGTCACTAATGTTAATCAAAGAACAAAGGTAAGAAAGTAAATAACTCACTCAGACACGGAGCCAGGATGATTATTATACCGGTAGCCTAATAATCATGAATGCACTCCGCTATCTTTTAACACATCTCCGGCGAGCGGCTTCTTCACGCAAAAGAAAAACTCTTCATGAAGTGAAGTGAAATTCAACGATCTATGGCGTTTCCTGATGGATCATGTTTGTTCGTTAACTTCATTTTATACGTGCAACTCACGTAGCCTACAAGGACACTGACAACGCGCTGACAGACAGGACCGAGCAGGTAATATTTAATAAGAAACAAAGTCTCAACTTTCAAATTTGGTCAGTCAAAGAAAATGAAACAAGATTGATTTCCATTACACGAGAGTAGATGTTAAAACTTCATGCTGATTTGTACTCGGCTTTCGCCAAGATAATCACCAACTAAGACGTAGCTTTACAGTAACCTATGCTTCTCCATCCATTTACGCTTCTTTCCATCTGGTGATGTGAATCTCCTTCTGTCTGGTGTTAATAGTGTATTTGCGCGTCAGCACACACAACGGCTGCAACCACAGTGCGGTCCCCCCATAACAACCCTCTGGATTGAGCGGAGTAGGGAACATCTCTAGGGTCTTCAAGTGGGCACCTTCCGTCCTCAGTGTTTCGTCGACTAGCCCACGACACCTCAAGAGGGCTCGACAGTGACTCTGGCGTCCCAGAGTCACCCCCCTCCGTCCCCCACTCAACTCAGCCCAGCTTACTGACCTCTACTTCCCTCTTGCTGCTGAGACCTAACCACAATCTCACAATCTCTCCGCAACCCAACCATACGCGCCAACCCGTTTGACTAAGGCTGTCGAGCCCCACTGGTGCGTTAATATGGAGTTTCAGTGGCAACGGTTCCGTATGGCATACCACCTACCACAAAACACAATATCTGCCCAACCACCCGTCATTCACGCAATATACACAGGAACGTAATGACTGTAAATACTATACAACCTCTACAAATAAACCAACAGTGCTGCTGAGACCTAACCACAATCTCACAATCTCTCCGCAACCCAACCATACGCGCCAACCCGTTTGACTAAGGCTGTCGAGCCCCACTGGTGGGTTAATATGCAGTTTCAGTGGCAACGGTTCCGTATGGCATACCACCTCCCGCAAATCACAATATCTGCCCAACCACCCGTCTTTCACGCAATATACATAGGAACGTAATGACTGTAAATACTATACAACCTCTACAAATAAACCAACAGTGCTGCTGAGACCTAACCACAATCTCACAATCTCTCCGCAACCCAACCATACGCGCCAACCCGTTTGACTAAGGCTGTCGAGCCCCACTGGTGCGTTAATATGCAGTTTCAGTGGCAACGGTTCCGTATGGCATACCACCTACCGCAAAACACAATATCTGCCCAACATCCCGTCATTCACGCAATATACACAGGAACGTAATGACTGTAAATACTATACAACCTATACAAATAAACCAACACCCTTCAAGTTTTCAAGAATTCTACGAAACCGTAGCATGGCGGCCTGTACTCAGCCAGCTAGAATCTTTCCGTCTCAACCACAGCCAGTTGCTGCTCCTTTCTGCTGCTTCAGATAAGTTCTTTACTGTGCGACGCAACTCTTGACCACTGAATCCGACGTCTCTGAGGAACCGGGTTGTAGAGTGTGCCACAAAACCTCGACAACCCACTTCCACTGGATAAACCTGGACTCTCCATCCTCGCTGTTCTGCTTCAGTGGCCAGATGAGCATACCGCAATTTCTTCCTCTCATATGCCTCATCGAACGCATCCTCCCATGGCACTGTTAACTCTATCAGTTGAACAATGCGTGCTGATCCAGACCACTAAACAATATCTGGTTGTAGGTTAGTGGTGGCAATCTCAGGTGGAAAAATAAGCCGTTGATCAAGATCAGCCAGCATCTTCCAGTCCCTAGCAGCTTCCAGTTGTCCTGGGCAAGAATTGGTGTTAGCACCTTTTCTTGGTGGTTGCTCGCCTGGGAGGAGGAATATTGTCTTCTGCGTGTAATGTTTTGCTAGAACAGGCGGCAACTTATTGGTCATACTACGCTTGCCTTCCAATGCTAAAGCCAAACATCGCAATACTTGGTCATGGCGCCAAGTAAACCGACCTTGGATAAGAGCCACCTTACATCCTGTCAAAATGTGCCTTAATGTGGCAGGTGATGAACACAAAGGACAAGAGGGATCCTCTCCTACCCAGAGGTTTAGGTTCTGCGGTTATGGGAGAACATCATATGTTGACCTAATAAGGAAACTGATCCTACTCTCTTCCATTGACCAAAGGTCTTGCCAGCCCATTTTTAGTTGTTCCACACTCTCCCATCTCATCCACTCTCCCTGCTTGGCCTGGGAAATGGCCTTTATACATCTCATCCTCTCCTCCTGCTTTCGCACCTCGTTGACTACCAGCTTCCTCCTTTGAGCTGGGCCTGCCTTGTGCCATTTAGGAGGAGCTAAACTGAGCCCAAAACCCCCTCTTTCCATAAATAGGCCTACCTTTTTGTGGCTCTAATGTGTCGTGACGTGATAGATTGGCTCAGTTAAAGCCAAGTTCAAATCCACTAAAGTTAATCTACTAACTCTCCTGACTGCTTTGTCGGACAAAATATGGTGGATTTTGATTTGTCAGATCCCATCAAACTCCATGCGAAGGACGAATTGACGCTAATTTAAAAGTGAAGTGCACACTGCTGCACCAGCTTTTTATAAGCGATGTAAAAAAAGATTTGTTTCGTTTTCAAATTAGCGCCAATTCAGCGCAATATAACAAAACAGTGTTGCTCCGCACGACCACCAATTATGCATGCCTGTGCAAACGCGCGCATTTTACGTTTGCCTTTAAATTAGTTCTTTAAAAGCCCCCGCCGGTGATACCGGTATTACCGGTGTTGTCACACGTCGATTAACCGGTGGGAAAATATCCTCACCGTCACATCCCTAATTAGAATGATTTGTGACCCTGGAGACTGGATTTCCATTACACGAGAGTAGATGTTAAAACTTCATGCTGATTTGTACTCGGCTTTCGCCAAGATAATCACCAACTAAGACGTAGCTTTACAGTAACCTATGCTTCTCCATCCATTCTTTCCATCTGGTGACGTGAATTTTCTGTCTGGTGTTAATACAGTGTATTGCGCGTCAGCACACACAACGGCTGCAACCACAGTGCGGTCCCCCCATAACAACCCTCTGGATTGAGCGGCGTAGGGAACATCTCTAGGGTCTTCAAGTGGGCACCTTCCGTCCTCAGTGTTTCGTCGACTAGCCCACGACACCTCAAGAGGGCTCGACAGTGACTCTGGCGTCCCAGAGTCACCCCCTCCGTCCCCCACTCAACTCAGCCCAGCTTACTGACCTCTACTTCCCTCTTGCTGCTGAGACCTAACCACAATCTCACAATCTCTCCGCAACCCAACCATACGCGCCAACCCGTTTGACTAAGGCTGTCGAGCCCCACTGGTGCGTTAATATGCAGTTTCAGTGGCAACGGTTCCGTATGGCATACCACCTACCACAAAACACAATATCTGCCCAACCACCCGTCATCCACGCAATATACACAGGAACGTAATGACTGTGAATACTATACAACCTATACAAATAAACCAACAGTTGCTGCTGAGACCTAACCACAATCTCACCGCAACCCAACCATACGCGCCAACCCGTTTGACTAAGGCTGTCGAGCCCCACTGGTGCGTTAATATGCAGTTTCAGTGGCAACGGTTCCGTATGGCATACCACCTACCACAAAACACAATATCTGCCCAACCACCCGTCATTCACGCAATATATACAGGAACGTAATGACTGTAAATACTATGCAACCTATACAAATAAACCAACAGTTGCTGCTGAGACCTAACCACAATCTCACAATCTCTCCGCAACCCAACCATACGCGCCAACCCGTTTGACTAAGGCTGTCGAGCCCCACTGGTGCATTAATATGCAGTTTCAGTGGCAACGGTTCCGTATGGCATACCACCTACCGCAAAACACAATATCTGCCCAACCACCCGTCATTCACGCAATATACACAGGAACGTAATGACTGTAAATACTATACAACCTATACAAATAAACCAACAGACCTTTCAAGTTTTCGAGAATTCTACGAAACCGTAGCATGGCGGCCTGTACACAGCCAGCTAGAATCTTTCCGTCTCAACCACAGCCAGTTGCTGCTCCTTTCTGCTGCTTCAGATAAGTTCTTTACTGTACGACGCAACTCTTGGCCACTGAATCCGACGTCTCTGAGGAACCGGGTTGTAGAGTGTGCCACAAAACCACGACAACCCACTTCCACTGGATAAACCTGGACTCTCCATCCTCACTGTTCTGCTTCAGTGGCTAGATGAGCATACCGCAGTTTCTTCCTCTCATATGCCTCATCTACCGCATCCTCCCATGGCACTGTTAACTCTATCAGTTGAACAATGCGTGCTGATCCAGACCACAAAACAATATCTGGTCGTAGGTTAGTGGTGGCAATCTCAGGTGGAAAAATAAGCCGTTGATCAAGATCAACCAGCATCTTCCAGTCCCTAGCAGCTTCCAGTTGTCCTGGGCGAGAATTGGTGTTAGCACCTTTTCTTGGTGGTTGCTCGCCTGGGCGGAGGAATATTGTCTTCTGCGTGTAATGTTTTGCTAGAACAGGCGGCAATTTATTGGTCATACTACGCTTGCCTTCCAATGCTAAAGCCAAACATCGCAATACTTGGTCATGGCGCCAAGTAAACCGACCCTGGCTAAGAGCCACCTTACATCCTGTCAAAATGTGCCTTAATGTGGCAGGTGATGAACACAAAGGACAAGATGGATCCTCTCCTACCCAGAGGTTTAGGTTCTGCGGTGATGGGAGAACATCATATGTTGACCTAATAAGGAAACTGATCCTACTCTCTTCCATTGACCAAAGGTCTTGCCAGCCCATTTTGCGTTGTTCCACACTCTCCCATCTCATCCACTCTCCCTGCTTGGCCTGGGAAATGGCCTTTATACATCTCATCCTCTCCTCCTGCTTTCGCACCTCGTTGACTACCAGCTTCCTCCTTTGGGCTGGGCCTGCCTTGTGCCATTTAGGAGGAGTTAACTGAGCCCAAAACCCCTTCTTCCATGCTGTACCTGTCCCACGATATCCCCAATTTGAAGGTCAGCCTTTGCCTCTACTACAGATTTCTTTGCTGACCACTTTCTACCAGTTTTTACCACAGGGGCTGTCTCCCTTACACATTTGTCGCGTGACTCTGCTAAAGTCATTTCCAGTCTGACCTTGGCACACTTAAACTCCTCGGTTAAAGCAGAGACTGGCAGCTGCAATACTCCTTTACTATAAAGTCCCACTCTGCTGAGGCAGCGTGGAACTCCCAACCATTTCCTGATGTATGAACTTATTAACGCTTCTAGCTTATCCACTGTTGTCAAAGAAACCTCATACACAGTCAGTGGCCACAGCAACCTTGGCAGTAGACCAAACTGAAAGCACCAGAGTTTCAGTTTGCCTGGTAGAGCACAGCTGTTTATGCTCTTCAACCCTTCCACTGCTTGTCGTCTAACTTCTCCCACTCGAACTGTGTCCTTTAGATCCCCATCGTACCATCTCCCTAGACTCTTCAGTGGCTTCTGAGAAACTGTTGGTATTGCCTCACCATTAATGAAGAATGTTTTATCTACTACCTTGCCTTTAATTATGGAGATGCTCCTGGATTTAGAGGGCTTAAATTGCATTCGTGCCCATTCAATATTATCTGTTAACTTCCCCAATAACCGATTAGTGCAGGCTACCGTTGTAGTCATGGTTGTCATGTCATCCATGTAAGCTCTGATTGGTGGTAGTCGCTTCCCAGAAGCCAAGCGCTCTCCTCCTACTACCCATTTTGATGCCCTAATGATTACTTCCATTGCCATGGTAAAAGCCAGTGGAGAAATGGTGCATCCTGCCATTATTCCAACCTCTAAGCATTGCCATGTAGTGCTGAATTCTGGAGTTGAGAAACAAATCAAATCTCCAAAATAGGCTTTCACTAAATTTGTTATCGACATCGGTACCCTGAAAAAATCAAATGGTGCCCAAAGAAGCTCATGTGGCACTGAACCATATGCATTAGCCAAATCCAGGAATGTCACGTGGAGCTCCTTCCTCTCCTTTTTAGCTGATTGAATTCGTTGCCAGATAACACTGATATGTTCTAAGCATCCTGAGAATCCTGGAATACCCGCTTTTTGAACTGAAGTGTCAATGAAGCCATTCTTTAATAGGTAGGTTGACAATCTCTGAGCAATAATGCTGAAGAAAATCTTTCCTTCGACGTTTAATAGTGAAATAGGGCGAAACTGACTGATGCTTGTAGCATCTTTTTCTTTGGGTATAAAGACTCCCCCTGCTCTGCGCCATGCTCTAGGTACAACCTGCTTTTCCCAAGCCACTTTTATCAATTTCCACAGAATTCGTAGAACTCCTGAAGCACTCTTGTACACTCTGTACGGAACTCCATTAGGCCCCGGAGATGATGAAGCCCTTGCCTTTCTCACAACCTGCTCTATCTCTTTCCACTTAGGTGCACAGACCTCCATTTGGTATTCTGGTGGATTGACAGGTGGGATGTCTGACGGAATAGACATAGGCTTATGCCTTTTTGCATCTGTATGTGTTTCCCCCAAATATCTCTCTAGCTCAACCCTAGATGCTTTTAAAGTGCCATTCTTCTCACTGGTGAATAACTTCTTTGCGAATTTGAATGGATCTTTATAGAAATTAGCCCTCGCACGCTCCTTCTTTTTGTAGCGTTTCCGTAGGCGCTCAGCTCTGCGTAATGTTGCAAGCTTATCTTTTATGGCCCTTTGTAAGAGATTGAGTCCCTCCTTCTGACTTTGTTCCGCTCTTTTCCATTGCTTCCTCAGCTGTCTCCTTTCTCTAACTAACCCTTCAATTTTCTGCTGCCGTCTAGACAATCCAGGAGTAGTTTGTACTTTTTCCTTCCTTTTTTCCACACCAAACCTCTCACTTCCATATGCGTAAATGATGTCCCCAAATTTATCCAGCTTCTTTTCAACTGTACCAGTTAATCTTTCTAATGCAAAGCATAGATCTGTGTTTACCGTGTCCCATGCAGTTTTCTCACAAGCTCTTGGCCATCTAACTCCAGGCCTATGATCAAATAAAGTCTGCCTTGGTGAGCATAAGAGAAAAAAGAAAAATCTTACCAATCCCAAACTTTTGAATGGTAGTGTAGTTTGCTTATTGTGTCAAATTAATTAATAAATAACACTCAGTGACTGTATAATCTAGTGGTCATGTTTGGTTTACTTTTTTTCTCCCCCCTCTATTTATTTTTTGTCGCTGTGACAAGCGAACAAAATTTTTTGTTAACTTTACTTTAGATTTGGCCAGTAATTGTCTTGCTAGAAGCCTCTTTTTGTTGATATATTGGGCAGTGGCGACCTCATTGTGCTGGAGTACATTGATTATGAATTTTGAGGGGGTGACGTGGGAATAAAAACAATGACCATATTGCAGGGCAGGCTAGCCTAATATGAGTCCGTAGTAGTTTACCCACGGCCCACAGTGCTGCAACTGTCTGCCAGATAGCAGTGCATACTGTCTGCTTAAACAGTAAATACACTCTGTGAAATGCATGTCTGAATATAGAGTAAACATTTTAGAGCTTAGACATAAGATGTTTTTTCAGCACGTGTAGTCTGAGCTTGGAAAAATTGTACTGCTTAAAGATACTTATGGTTCTGCCACCAGGTATTATGAAAATATTGTGACAGGTTTTGGATGCAAGCCTTGTGGGTCATTTACAGTGATGTCATATTTTGGCATTTTTCTGTTCTGCTGCGGTTTAAGTGACATAAAGTGTGTCATTGTGAGAACATTTGTTGGTTTATTTAGCTGTTGCACGTGTTGGTAGACTTAAGTATATGGGTTGAAGAGAGCTGGCCCTCTTACACAAACGTGCCATCATGTACACACAATCATGTAAAATGTGAAATCTGTTCATTAAAGAATGTATTAATCTCTCATAAAATGTATGGAGTGATACATAAAGAGATAAGATGTCAAAAAAAGATATTGCTAAGTTTTAAGGAATAGTTCAAGGGATTTTAAAACATTTTTTAAAATCAAATATAGAATGGTTTATCAGTGCCTTGAGTGTTTTTGAAGCATCCACAGATCAAATCACTCCCTGCCATATGATACTTATCCATCACGCTTGACTATGACAGCACAGTGATTGACCTGGACACATCTGAGAGCTTGTATGAAGTGTCCTCCATCTTGTCCTATGAGCCACATCCTTGAACTGCATCACTTATCTGGCTCCATGGCCTGCAAAATCACCTTTGATGGTTTCTGTGGTTTCCAGGGGTCATTTTAGCAGGCAATGAAACCGTAGCAGTTAAAGTTGATCATCATGGCCTGGTTTTGAAGGTCAGCTACTGACAAAAAGACAAACCACTCTTAAAACACCTTGACTTAAATCTTCAGCGCACTGTCTGATGTACCTTTTTTATCTGTTTAAGTAGCTGTGACTAAATTTATTTGCTTATGATTATCAGATTATTTGTGCTAGGAATCAAAAGTATATAAATGAGATCAGATTATAAAGATTAGGCTATATCTGCATAAAATGGAATAATTTTATTTAATCATCTGCTGAAGCATCTGAAGGCTTGGCTTGTGGAAAGCAGAGGCAGTCAAAGAGGGTTTAATGAAGCTCTGAACACAAAGACTGGCAGAGCAGAGAAGACTGATAAATCCCACCCACATAATGCCCCTTCAGCAATCTGTCCCCATTCTTCTGCAGCATTGGCCAGTCATGCTCCAACAGCATCTTGTTTATTGGAAAAGAGGGGAAAGCAAACAGAAAAATGAGGAGGAGAATGACCATTAAAAGCTTATACTGTCTATGTGTCTCCTGGCAGGATCTAGTGCTGGTCCTTCTACACACCCGAACAATTTTCTTTTGGAGCGTAATCAAGTCTTTGAATACAACACAATACCACACATAGGGCCTATGCACAAAAATACTGAATTGCACAAATTATACAGTACTTGTAGCAGGGTTCTGGCATTTCAGAATTAATTTGATTATACCTTCTAATATACATTTTAATTGAATGTACAACTAACTGCTGTAAGTTTTTTTTTTTAACCGTGCATTTAATGTTTGATCAGTATGAATTACCCATAAACTTGTTAACATACATGCAACAAATGGGGTATTTCCAGAATGATTAGATAATTTTAATAATCAATCAATCAATTGAAATGTATATAAATTTGTATTTAACTTATACATTTCCAGTACCTGGAAAGTACCTCACATTCTTTATTAGAATTCATATTGTACTCTTTGCTGCCATATTGTGATTGTTGTTTTGTTCCTTGCTCCTTTATTTATTTATTTATGCATGCCAAGTAGGGCATATCATCTTTTAATTGGTCCTGACTAACTAACCTAGTCCTTACCCCAACCCCAACTATTATTTCCTAGACCATCAAGGAAATATTAGATTAAGAAGAATGTTATTAAAGAATCAAATATAACTTTAACTCTGATCCTAACTGGGAAATTTGATAGTAGGAATGTTGTTCCAGGACCAAAAAGGATGTTGATCCAGGAATACGTCCTGCTTGGTGAAATCCTGGTAAGTACTGAAGGAAATGAAAAGGAATATGTCCAGTAAAGAGATTATATCTGGAATTCCACTGCACTATTCATAATTAAGCAGTAGGCTAATTGTTTTTGGAATGGCAGCTTGATCATCTCCTTAGATTCCTGTCTTTATATCTGTGAAGTCCTTCAAGGTTTCTGCATGTCACCTCTCACCCCTCTGTTTCTTTATTTATGTTGAAAGAATTGGCATTCTGACCAGTCTAAGACTCACACTTTCTATTTGTTGTGGTCTTATATGTTAGACACACACTTTCGTAATAAAACATTATGTGCACTTTTGATACAATCTTGGTTATGTGTGGCTGTGAGAACAGCATGCATGGTATACCAGGTGGAAACATTAGAGATAGGGCTCAGATAGACTACATTCTTCTTGTTGATTCTGTGGGAACACTGACTGAGATGCAGGTGCTCTGTGTTGGATCATAAATGAGGCATTATACCCAGGAACACTTTGTTCTTCTGTTCCTGCTGTTAGAGGTTGAACCTCTGTTTTTTTCCCCATCATCTCTGTTGTTCCTGAAAAGATGCAGGGAATACATGTAGTGATAAAAATCTCTTTCAGTAGACATTTCTCTCCCGTTCTTCATACTTTTTCTAACAGACATCAAGGGTCTTTTTGCACAATAACCCATAAAGCAATAATAAATGTATTTCTAGATATATAGCATACACAAAATACATACATACTCATGTATGCATGCATGTATGTACTGTATGTATGTACTGTATGTATGTATGTATGTATGTATGCTATATTCACATTTTGCATTCACCTAAAATGTATTTTAAAGGGGCATTCGGCAACTCTAGCTATTTCTTTGCTGATTTTCACTTTTGTTGTTGCATGTCACCATTCTCACCAGAACAGTTTATTAAACCATCCAAATGATTTCTAAATGGTTTTATTAAGTTGAAATAGTTGCCGAATGCCCTTTTAAGATTGAAAAATGTATTCCCTTGCCCCTTGAAGTACATTATGTAATATATTTTGGCATTTGAATGTTTTAGCAAAATATTTTCAATTTGACAAAATATATTTCCGCTCCAGTTTACAAAAAAAATGTATATAGAATATATTTAAAATATGGCAAAAAACAAAACAAAAAAACAACGCTATATGGGAGTTATTGTTTTAAGGGTTAATATTTGTTGTTATAATGCCAAAATAATTGGTTCAATCTGCAGTGGGATTTAAAGGCTCTATTCATGAGCCATGGAGAGGTAATGGTGTGAAGTTGTCTGTATGATTGCAGCTCCAGCCCCTCGTCCTACAGCCTGGCCTCTTGCCCACGGCAGCTCTATGTTCCCTGGGCACAGCCACGGCTGTGAACGATTGAACAAGCCCTGATTGATATAATCTGAAAAGGCTTTATTCATGCCAGAGGACAAAGAGAAAGGACTGGTCAAGACTTGACCTTCCAGGGATTGTCATCCAATCAGAGGACTCTGTGTGCATTCCTTCAGAGGATCTGATCGAGGCAAGACGTCCATGGCCCTGGTGGGACATATGCACTATTATGCCTCAGTAATTGTCGAGAGAGTTCCAGAAGAATGAATCATAATTCATGACATTTAGGCCTATTCATAATTAAAGCCATTATACTCTGTTTTATACACAATTTAATAGACATTTGTTTCTTGACACTTTCCTCAATTCTATTTCACATTATTGTGGAGAAAGAGTTCTACCTTTCATTGAGGCCTCATTAGAATCGCCCCTCTCAGAAAATCAATATGAAACAGTCAGACATTCAAGAGCTTTAATACCATGAGCAGCATGTTGTTTAACTCCTTGTAAATGGAGCAAGTTAATTACTTATTACATGGAGGATGTACTTCTGTGATTACAAAGAAGTCAGTTTGTGTCCTCACTACACTCTGACATAAGACAGACCTTACATTTGTTGTGGCCTCTACTAGCTACAATCTTAAAAAAATGGTTCTAAACAGTACTAAATTAGGGTTCTTCGGCTTGTAACAATAGCAGAACCCTTCTTGGTGCTTTGAAAATGCTATATAGGACCTTAATGGTGGTATAAATAACCTTTTCAACAATATATTTTCATTAAAATAGTATCTTCATATTATTAATACTTCTATTATTAATATAATTTTTATATATTATTTATTAATATTGTTTTTTAGTCCTCTATCTACCTAGTCTTATTATATCTTGTTGCCTCTATTTGGGTTTTACATAAAAAACAGCATGCTGTTTCAATTAGGTACATTTATTTTTTATTGGCACGGCAGATTGTAGCAAAAATGACAGTGCTCTAACAACGTTAGCTGAATACATTAATTTAGCAAAGTATTTTGTTGTGGGAATGAGGAGGCGGGAACCGGAAAACGTGTAACGCACTTTAATAATCATAAAATAAACAAATACAAAATGAAAGTAAAGGGGGCAGCCCCTCACTGACGACGGACGACTCCCCCCCACATATAAAAACAAAACATAATATAAATATAATATAAATATATATATAATATATATATAATAAACATAATATAAATAGTCCAGGTCTGGTCTTTCACTGTCGTTGCTCCTTCTTTTACTCTTCCGAAGCTCCTCCGTGAGAGAGATATACGCGGTGTGGCGTGCATGTGGCGCTCATCAGTAATCACGCCACCGGTTCTCTCACGGCCCTCTGCCTCGTCCTGCTTGCCACAATTAATAAATAACCTTGACATTGAACACGATATAGATATAATGAAGACCAAGTTCCAGTAAAATATCTTCACAATCCCAAAATGATGTCACAAAATGATGTCTTTACGTCCTTCATTATGTGTATTCTGAGTGTCAGTTTCTCTCTGTAGATGATGAGGTTATGATACGTGACAGCATCTACACAATCGAGTTAGAGTTACATTGGGTCTCTTCCATTTGATTATATAAAAACAATTATGTTCATGATGGCCAAAATTAGAAAAAATGGACAGTATGAATTTTTTACCGCGTTAAAAGGAAAAGTGATAGGCCTATAAAGTCATGGGATAGCTTAAATGTTTTTTTTGTAACTGGGCATGTTTAGGCATAAAATAATAATTAAAAAACAAACAATATGGATCATAAATTCCATATCTCTGTTACTTACTTTGTGGAGAAGAGATGATGAGTATCCTTAACTGAAGAGAGCTGCTTACACTTACATGTTCAGTTAAACTAAAGAGAAAAAGACATGATTGGTAGTGTTGTAAACTTTTTCTTCGTCGTTGAAGCAGAGACCAGGAGATGTTGGGATATCTTTCAAGCAGAAGTTACTCTTTATTGAGAACTCGCTGTGCGTCGCTGTAGTTCTCCAAGTCTAACTAATAGCTTAGCACATTAGAGTTTATACCTTTCAAGGGGGAGGGATTACATAGAGATGGAGACAATCTGTACAAAGCATGTTGAAGTACAAGAGTCAGCCCGTTACTGGAATTTCCCCAGCCCTGATCTCATCATTATAACAGTGTCATTCAAATGCATAGATGCTTCACTTTATCATAGAGACAAAGCTTAACTTGGGACACTGACACTGTTCAGGAGGTGCTTAAACATAAAAGGTTAATGTCAGACACCTGGGTTGCTTGACTTAATCTTCTTTGAATCTCATCACCTCAAAATGTAAAACACAATTTACAGAACTTTCTCAGTTTATATACTATTGTATTGGAACTTAGATGTAACATTTTATAAATTTGTAGTCTAACAGTAGGAAACCAGTTACTATTTTTAAAGTTATAATTTATGGACATTTTAAGAAAAAAATAATTTACCTGTTTGAGAATATTTTGACAGTCTGTGCGTATATTGTATAGCTGAGCTTCAGAAAATCAGTAATGAGGAGGCTTTGACAGTTACAGATTTGAAAAACAAAAAGGCGGGAGTAAAGAACCCTAAACTCTTACACAATTAACCATTTCAGCATAAGAAAGGTTATTCAGGACGCTACGGTTCTAAATAGAATCGTAACTGCTTGTAAAGTGCCTTTGAAGAACCATCTTTTTTTAGTGTATATAAAAATGTAACTTCTGAGGTGTTGGACTGATTAAACAATGATATTGTTGTGCCAAAGCCAGTGAAGTTGACGCTGGCGTGAAATCAGCGGTACTAATATGATGGGGTGCTTGAGGCTTTCTGTTCTCTCACATCTCATATGCAGACCAATATTTGATCTTGTGGGTGCATGGAATAAGATTGAACTATTTAATTATTCAAATGATATTGACACAGTTCCTGCTGGTCTGTCAATCATTTCGAAAATTCTAAGGCTGGCTAACTATACGAGCATATTGGTTGTGCTGCTGATCTGATACCAATCTGTGAAATAACAGTTCTAATGAACTAGCGGACTTTAAATATCACTAAGAAAATGGAACTTGCTGCAGTAGGAGAAGCCACTGTATATAATAATTTCATATTTAAAAAAAAATTTGCGCCTCAGAGTATTTTGCCTCCGGAGGCGGATGCCTGCTGTTTGGGAACGCAGTCGTGTAAGAGTTCTGGGAGGTAATTATACTTAACCAATTTTAACAGGCTTTGCTCAGGCATTTTAGAACAACCAAAACAACATTTCAGATGCTGTGTAACAAGATTGGTCTGCTGGTTGGTCCAGTTATGCCTTCCCACCGCAAAGCCACGTCTTTTTTTGATGCTCATCGAGGAATTTATTCGTAGTTTATCATAATTTATCGCATTTTATGCGCATGTTTTCTTTCCTCATTTTTAGAAGTCATAGAAGTTATGCGCATTTTGGCGTTTCCATCCAGCATTTTTTTATGCGAATTATGAAAATGCACATAAAAATAGGTGGATGGAAACATAGCTAATGAGAGGGGTGTGCTGACCTTTAAGTGGGGCATCATCTGCTTTGAATGTGTGGGGCGCAAAACTGCTGTGAATGTGCGATAAGCACGTTAAGTGTAGTCTGAGAGCTGTGGGGGCTACACTCAGTGCTGCTCTTAGGAATGTTGCCTAAATCACCAGCTTAAATGCTTATATATTTATGCAATATACAGTGGCGGCTGGTGAAAAATATCTTAGGTAGGGCTGTGCCATATTCAGTCAGTTTCAATAGTTTGGTAACCATGGGAGTCACGTCTTTTAGCATTGTAGCTCCCAGGTTGTGGAATGCTCTTTCTAAAAACATCCGTCAAGCATCCACCCTTCTCTCCTTCAAAAACCTCTTAAAAACTAATTTTTTGTCTGAATATTACTTTTCAGCTCCCAGTCTGTAAGTTCTACCTTGTTATTGATGTTATTTACTTGAACCCTCTTTATTTGAATCTTTATCCTAAGTTTGCAAGTTACTTCTGTGTATATATATATATATATATGTATATATGTATATATGTATATATATATATATATATATATATATATATATATATATATATATATACATATATATATATCCGAGATGCACCGATTACAATTTTCTAGGCCGATTCCGATTTTTCATGAGTTTGGCCTGCCGATACCGATTTTAGTCGATTCCGATTTCATTTTTTCTAACCACTTTACAGCAAACACAAATATTTATTTTTCTATCTTTTCTTTAATAGAACATTTTACATAGAACATAGAACATTTTTTGAACAAATAAAATAAAATAGAACTATATAAATTATTAATCCTGGTGTGGGAAATTCACACATATCTAGTGCAATGTTATGGTATGGAATAACCATTTTCATTTCCATATATTCAACTAAAAAAAAGTGATATATCTACTTATTTAGGAAACTAAACTTCTGTATGAAAACAGGTAATGGCAATAAAATAATATATTAATAGCAAATAAAAATAAAAGAAATATAGCCTTGCAGTATAAAGATGTTTCCACACACACACACACACACACACACACACACACACACACACACACACACACACACACACACACACACACACACACACACACACACACAGAGGCCTATTGGAAGCACTCGTACATCAATGGCAATTTTTACTTCGCAAAAAGTTGTTCTCTCGTCTGCCACATGTCCAGCCAGGCTAAACAATCACTTTAATTGAGCGCGAGCAGCGCAGCAAAAATAGACTCTGCGCCGAAACCCCGCTTCACTGCTTATCACGCGCTGCTCCTGCTCTCGGTGTGAATGCAATCATTGATTAACATGCACGCCGGAGAAAAAAAAACGCGCTGCTCACGTTTGCGGTGTGAAACGGCCGTAGATCACAAGGTTTCCTACATGTGCATTCCATGTGCACGTGTGATGCTGATGTTGCGCCATGTTAATCATCCTGAGTGCATTTGACCGGCAAAAAAATCGGAATATGTCAGACTGACCGGCCGGTCATGGCCGATCACGTGAAAATCGGCCGATTCCGGTCACCAGCCGATCAATCGGTGCATCACTAATATATATATATATATATATATATATACACTCACCTAAAGGATTATTAGGAACACCTGTTCAATTTCTCATTAATGCAATTATCTAATCAACCAATCTCCTGAACTCCAAACTGAATGTCAGAATGGGAAAGAAAGATGATTTAAGCAATTTTGAGCGTGGCTAGGGCTGGGCGATATGCCCTTAAAAAAAAATCCCTGATTTTTTCACAAAAAATCCGATTTACGATTTAAATCGATTTTTTTTCTCTCCCTACTTAAAATCAATCTGCGGAAGACAAAGTAATTGTTCAAAACAAGTTTTAACTTTATTTTGTTTTAATATTCCCTTATGGGATTTGATCTGGATTAAAGTACAATCAGAAACAACAAGCCAAAAAGACAAGAGGACAGGCCCTGTCTTTGAAAACATTGAAAATGTAACAAAATAAAATGGGTGGATTGGAATTGGGGGGATGTGTAAAAAAACAAAAAACTTGCATCACAATAACTGTGTTGTGATTGTCAAATTTTTTGGTAACTAAACAATTTTAAGTTAATTAACCATGTAAACAATGTTTACATGGCACAATGACTGTTATGCTAGTGTTTTTATTATTGCTTAACACAAATTTCACAATTTCAATTCAATTCTTGTGAATTGATTCTGATCTTGATTCAATATAAATTCGTTTGGATAAATATTAGGTATGGTAGATACGTTAATGTGTTAATTGTTCCCAAAAAAAAAAAAAATTCACCTAATGCTGTAAACATACAGAGAGCCCTGTCAGCTGGTATTATTAAAGGTTAAAACTAACTCAAATTAAATATAATGCGTTTTTTATAATAACAACGTTATACTATTTTAATGATATAGGTAAAAATACAATGAATGTGTAATATAGTTATCATATTTAGCAAAATACTCCTCTCTATAGCAATTATTTTAAGTCCACATGCGTGCTATGGGTCATTAAAAGGGATTCCTTAGGTAAATGTAGCGTTACGTGGCATATGTTGTTCTCCAGCTGTTTTATGGACATCTTTCCGCGGTTGAAAAACACTGATCGATCGATTTTATTACATCTCGGTAAGTTGGTAGTAAAGAGTAACAGATGATCCGTTCACGTGCCGCTTGAACTGAGATCTGTCAGCGTTCCATCACGTCACATTTACAAGCGCCAAAACGGTGTTTATTGTTTGAATTTCGTAATAAAATTGACAGAATCTGAGAGCTGAGAATCTGTTTCATATCAATAGTAACCTGCTCTGTCTTGTCTGTCGGTGTCAGTGTCCTCTTTGCTTCGCGAATTTTCTCTGCGTGAGAAAAGGGATGTGTGGCGTGAGGGCGTGTAAAAAGTGACAAAATTGCGTCTCTCACAGTGAACTCGTGAGAGTTGGCGGCCCTGCAGATTCAGCTTGTAAATGTTTTCGGCGGGTGTGCCTCTGCTGCTGCGGTCTTGTTCATTTGCCATGTTGTTTGTGTATCTCTATCATGGCAAGCGCTGACCCCGGTCGGAACTACGGGAACCCAGAGGGGAGCGTCGGCGGTTGTTAAAGAGAAAACCGATTTTCATTCAAAAAAATCGGCGTAAACTACACATTCGATTTAATCGATAAAATCGATTTATCGCCCAGCCCTAAGCGTGGCATGGTTGTTGGTATTTCACAATCTGCTCAGTTACTGGGATTTTCACGCACAACCATTTCTTGGGTTTAAAAAGAATGGTGAAAAGGGAAAAACATCCAGTATGCGGCAGTCATGTGGGCGAAAATGCCTTGTTGATGCTAGAGGTCAGAGGAGAATGGGCCGACTGATTCAAGCTGATAGAAGAGCAACTTTGACTGAAATAACCACTCGTTACAAACGAGGTATGCAGCAAAGCATTTGTGAAGCCACAACACGCACAACCTTTAGGTGGATAGGCTACAATGGCAGAAGACCCCACCGGGTACCACTCATCTCCACTACAAATAGGAAAAAGAGGCTACAATTTTCAAGAGCTCACCAAAATTGGACAGTTGAAGACTGGAAAAATGTTGCCTGGTCTGATGAGTCTCGATTTCTGTTGAGACATTCAGATGGTAGAGTCAGAATTTTGCGTAAACAGAATGAGAACATGGATCCATCATGCCTTGTAACCACTGTGCAGGCTGGTGGTGGTGGTGTAATGGTGTGGGGGATGTTTTCTTGGCACACTTTAGGCCCCTTAGTGCCAATTGGGCATCGTTTAAATGTCACGGCCTACCTGAGCATTGTTTCTGACCATGTCCATCCCTTTATGGCCACCATGTACCCATCCTCTGATGGCTACTTCCAGCAGGATAATGCACCATGTCACAAAGCTTGAATCATTTCAAATTGGTTTCTTGAACATGACAATGAGTTCACTGTACTAAAATGGCCCCCACAGTCACCAGATCTCAACCCAATAGAGCATCTTTGGGATGTGGTGGAACGGGAGCTTCGTGCCCTGGATGTGCATCCCACAAATCTTCATCAACTGCAAGATTCTATCCTATCAATATGGGCCAACATTTCTAAAGAATGCTTTCAGCACCTTGTTGAATCAATGCCACGTAGAATTAAGGCAGTTTTGAAGGCGAAAGGGGGTCAAACACAGTATTAGTATGATGTTCCTAATAATCCTTTAGGTGAGTGTGTGTATATATATATATATTATATATTTTATGAAAATGACTGTTCCCTGCTGGTGGAATGATCTGCCTAACTCAACCAGAGCTGCTGAGTCCGTAGCCACTTTCAAGAAACTGCTGAAGACGCATCTTTTTCGACAGCACTTGATCCAGTAATACTAACACATTCTCTTCTATTCTATTTTTATTTATTTTTAAAAAAAGGGACTGCGTTAGATTAAACTGAGAGGGGTCATAGCACTTACATATTGTCGTCCTACTGTTAGTTTTAACTGCTTCTATTGTCTCATTTGTAAGTTGCTTTGGATAAAAGCGTTTGCTAAATGAATAAATGTAAATGTATTACTTTCTGCCCTTGCTATGTGTATTGTGTGTTGATGTTGATGTTTATTTTGTTCTATTCCTTAACCCAGTGGTTAAGGAACTGTTTAGAGTGTTTTTCCCCCAGAGGATTTTAACATCCTTCTGCATACCCCCTCTCTGCAGTCACACCTTTTTCATTATGGGAAATTTCATTTTTTGGCCCCTTAAATCGATTTGTCCAGTGCATTTTTTACCTTTACAAATACCTTTATAAAATAAATAATGCTTTAAATTAAAAAAAATGTTCAAAAGAGAAATATGCAATGATGGTAAAAACGTAAAATGCAAAAACGATCCTTTTAAATATTATATTAAAATCACCAGTAGGTGGCGGCAAGTCATGGTCTTTATCAGTTATGGGAATAACGGCGTTACTTTTTTCAGGAAAGAGTAATTGATTACTCTTCCCATCACCATTACTCTCACTGCCAAAAAATATGGCACGTTTGTCTACTTGAAGCTGTTTTTTTTTTTCCTCAGACCGACTTTGCAGACCAACCGTCTTTGCCTCTGAGCCGAGAGGCAAAGGCTTTTTTGTTTACTGTTCTTCCTTGGTTAGTGGGCAGTAGAGATGCATGGATGTCCTATTATTTCATTCGCAACCGCATCACAAAACTCATCATCCGTCCGTTATCCATCCGCACCAACGTTTTTGACCAATTTTCAAAGCCGCACCCGCCCGCCATCTGCTGATTGTTTTAACAGTGCGTGTCCACTACAGCGGCAAAACTCCGCTCAGTGCCGCTGGCAGCGCTAAAACGTCTTTGGGGCTTTGGGGTGTGTCTTTTGCGAGTGTGTTTAATCTGTGTTTTTTTCAACATACACAGTATAATCATCAGAGATACACGCGATTACATTCGGAAATAGACAAGCTTTGTTTCACTATGCCCCTAGCAAAGATATCCTGTAAATTTTACAACTTTTATAAACCCAGCCAGTATAATCACAATGAACACATCGAAAATTCAATATTTAACATATAGGCTATATAACAACTGTCTTGAGAGTTTAAAAATATGCAGATTGTGCCGGAGTTTATGCTGGATTTCGTGCATAAATAATTTTGTTTACAAATTAGACGCTTTGTAGTTTTTATATATCTTAAATAGGCTATTTTATTTTGGATATGTTCATTGTGATTATATTGGCTGGTTTTATAAAAGTTTATAAAATTTACAGGATATCTTTGCTTGGGGGATTTGGAAACAAGGCTTGTCTATTTCTAAACGTAATCGCGTGCATCTCTGATGATTATATTGTCTGTGTAAAAAAACAACAAAAAAAACATGGCATTTGATTAGAGGCTAGTACATTGTTTCTGTTAATAATGTATTGTATTAAGTGTCCATTTCATTATAATATTCAGATTTATCATAAATAATTGAATATGCACATGTATTTTAATTTCCGTTAAAGAGGGTTGGAGGTGTGGTCACATTTGTGCATTTAAAAATCTACTTGAAAGTAACGAAATAGTTACTTTCTGAAGTAACTAGTTACTTTTATAATTTGTAACTAACTAATTTAGTTACTTTTTGGAAGAAGTAACTGTTAATTAAATCCTTTTTAAAAGTAACTTAGCCAACACTGGTCTTTATTAGTGAGTCATCGGGTCATTCATTCATACAGTAACGAAGCAAGTGGCTGTATTATGAATGAATCATTGACTCTCAAGATTCGTTCAAAGCTGCAGATTTGTTCACAATCATTGCTGTGTGCTATAGTTCTGCTGTGACTTTCGATGGAGCTATTATTTTGTTGTAAAAAGATACTGACAATACTGTTTTGAAAATGAACATCAATAAATATTAATAATTTCGTTTGTTGAACTGTTGTATAAAATCAATGTCACATTTGTAATCGTGTGGATATATAATGTGATCAACATTAAACACAGGAATTCACACAGGGTATGTTTTTGTATCGAAGAGAGTCTGAATCTTAAATCGATTTATATGCACAGTCTGTCTTTATGTATTCTTCATGCTAGTAAGTGTTAAATGCCCACTTTTGCAAAGGTACATCGAGAACGGCAGTATAGCGCGATTTGCCAAGGCAGCATAATCTGCACGCAATCTGTATGCACAAAGCTTGTGTGAATGCAGTCAATTTTGACTGCAAAAGGTTAATTTGATCGGATGTCATGCATTTACGGCATTTTACCTGATAGAAATACATGCTCAGTTTTAATGTTATTTTACGGTAAGGTAGAATTAAATGAAAGGCAAAATTCAGCATTTTGTTCACGTACCCCATTCTGTCACCTCATGTACCCCAGTGTGAGAACCACTGCCTTAAAGGGGAACTTGGCAACTATTTCAACTTAATAAAACCGTTTATAAATCATTTGGATGGTTAAATAACCTGTTCTGGTGAGAATAGTGACTTTCCCAACTCCCCCCAGCGTTCCCAGGTGGAAAACCGACCTTGCAACTTCGTGACTAACGTTCCGGTAAGTTGGAAATAGGAAGTCTCGTGAGAGGCGAGAACGAGCAAGAAACACAAACTGCTTTACGGCAATTCGACATTAACACACACGCCATATGATACTGTGTATGATGTATTACCCACCTCGGTAGACATAGCTCCACATGATAAAGTTGGTCGGCTCTGATAATAACAAATGCACATGAGCAGCGGTAGAAAGGGGGAGGAGGGTGCCGCAAGTGAGTTTTTTTACGACAGTGTTGTGAAATTACGCCCCACAGCTGTAGGGGGAGCTCGTTGAGACAATATGCGACAACAAAAGTGAAAATCAGCGAAGAAATGGCTAGAGTTGCCAAGTACCCCTTTAACCTATCTTTGTAAAGCGACCTTGGGTTTGGAAAGGTGCTATATAAATAAAAAATTATCATCATTATTATTATTAATTACCACCCAAACACAATACAACCTAAAGGATACTAGTGCACTGTGAAAAAGTCAGTAATTAATATAATGCCAATATTAAAAGGTTGAGGCATTCTTATACAAAAAAACAAACAAATTGCACAAACTTTCTATTTGCATTTGAAACTGAACTCAAACTGTTTCGTTAATTTCTCAGAGAGGTGCTTCATATCCCTCACTCCCGTAACTGTCCATGCTGGATCTGTCCCTGTTGTTTTAAAAAGTAATCACAATAGACGTGACATGCTCATGAACCCTGTTGTACTTGAGTAGAGCTCTGTACATTTGGCTCCTTTTTTGCCGATATTTTGTTTTATCTTAAGTTTTATCCAATAATTGTAGTTTGCCAGATCACACAATCGAAATCAGCAAGATTCGTCACCATCATCTTCTCCGATGAAGAAGAGATCCAATGCACCGACCACAAGTGAAACGGTTGACAAAATGGCTAACACTGTTGCACGCTTTGAGGACATTCTAAAAAGTTGATGGCGATGCGGAGTGAATTAGCTTCTCACATGTCAGTTGTCCAGTCACTATGCTCTAAACTCGATCTTCTCACAGGTGAGATGCGTGAACAAAAGAAAGTAGTCGCAGATCACGATGTGCGATTAGCCACGCTTGAACAACTGGTCGATACAAGACCGCAACAGGCGCAGCAATCTGTGTCTGGTTGGATTGCCTGAAGGATCCAAAAAAGACGACCCCATGGGCTTTTTGAAAAGATCACTGTCGACGTGGCTCCCTTCTCTGGCGGGAAGAGAGATTGAAGTGGAATGAGCACATCGCGTGTACAAAGGCCACCTCAGATCGCGCCAAACCACAGGTTTTTCTCTTTAAACTTCTGCGATACACGGACAGGGAGCTCATTCTGCGGGCAGCACTTTTTGGGAGAAATCATATTTATTTTGTCCATCAAAAGTGTGCTTTCACTTTAATTGAGCGCGAGCGGCGCAGCAAAAATAGACTGGGCGCTGAAACCCCGGCTTCACCACTGATCACGCGACGCTCCTGCTTGACGCTCACGCGCTGCACCTGCTGTCGGTATGTTTGCACTCATTGATTAACATGCACGCCGGAAAAAAAAAACACGCTGCTCACACTTGCGGTGTGAAACGGCCATAATTTACGAGGTTTCCTACATGTGCGTTCAGTCGTGTGCACATGTGATGCTGATGTTGCGCGATGTTAATCGTGCGGCGCCCGAGTGCATTTGACCGGCATAAAATCGGAATATGTCAAACTCACCGGCCGGTTGCCGGTCATGGCCGATCACGTGAAAATCGGCCAATTCCGGTCACCAGCCGATCAATCGGTGCATCTCTATTATTCCAGGCTGTTAACGTTTTACTGGTAGCATAGATTCAACTAGTTGAGAGGTACACAAAATAGCACAAAAATGAAAAACACTTTATTTTTTAGAATATTGACTTAAAAGGTACACTATGTAACTTTTTGTTCAAAATTAGCAACATTTAAGTAAATTATATCACCAATCCTCCTTACAAAACATAATTTTGTCTTGCCCTTATTCACTATGGTATAAGCCTGCTATTACTGTTTATACAGTATTTTAGACCTGACGGGATGGTTTTCATGGAAATCGCATAGCCTACATTCCTCACTCGCCGTGTGTGTCTCGTTATATCCGTAAATACAGAATAGTTTCTCCGGCTACTTTGACGGATGTATGGTGTTGGAGTGGCATAGGTTAGTTGTCAAAACGAGAGAGAAATGTTGATGCTAAATCTCTAACCTCCGGGGAATCACCAGTTTGGAATTAATTTTCAAGGAAGTACAGTGTAATGTGTATAGCTACAGCAACATCTACAACTAGTCAGTTTGAGATCCTTTCCATCTAAACTGGTTTAATCTCTAGTGCAAATATTACATGAACAGAATACTACTTCTGCTAATTAGACAAGTGGGCAATTAGTATTGTGTTCATGTAGCCTAATAGTTTTGTGCACACTACCAGCAAAATGTGAGGTCACATCTTCTTTACTATTTCCACATCTTAGAATAGCAGTCATCAAACTTATTAAAACAAAATGGAAGGTAGGGGAATTATGTAGCGACCATATCAGTCGACCACTACCCACACACATTGGTGGTAGAGCCCCGTTATGCTTCTCACTAATATTGTTACGGAGGATTTAAGTCCCATCAGACCAGAAGTGTGAACACACTGACACCCAGCAGCGTGAGCTTAACTAAACAAATCTATAGCACACCCTTAGAGCACTCTTTACTATAGAGCATGGGATTACTACTCTCCTTTTTCCATTTGCCATTTTCCATTTCTGTTTTTATTTGGATAAGTTGAAATGACTTGGCTTCTGATATCTCTTGCCTGTGAGGAGGATTAGTTTAGCCTGCTGCGTGGCCTAATCAAAAGCCAGGCAAAACCGTAATGCTTGCCAAAGGAAAAATAAGATCTGCGCAATGGAAGGGTTTATTTTTGATAGGGAGGAAAAAGAATTGCTCATCAGACACTGTTAAATGCTTCGTCGGTTCACTTTTGTAGAAATCAGACTTAACGTGACTATGGGTGGGAGCAGAAAGCTTTAAGTCTTGATGGTTCCCTGATGAGACAGGATTGAAGTTGCTCTGATGTCTTGCCAGGCGTTAGAGAACTGTAAGGGAGTGTAAGCGCAAATCCCGTCTGTGGGGTTTGCACAGATAAATTGGCTCAGATCCAGCTCATTCACGTACTGTCCTGCTCAGCTGTATGAAGAGCTGCCACCCCTCGAATCAGAATGAACCTCAAGGATTTGATCACTGTGGCATTAATGCAGAGCACCCAGCAGACTTTAATCTCACATAAATTAAACATTCAAATAAAGGTCTCCTCACGGAGCGTGCCTCCAGGTGAGGGCGAATATTAAAATGGAAATTTTAATACAAATTTTTCCCAGAAGAAATTTTAACATTGTCCCTACTGTGACCCCGTCAAGTCAACTTGCAATTTTTTTGTGTGTGCCCTAGTGAAAAATAAATATACCAAAATGTATTTGAAATAGAATAATTTAATGCTAAGTATACAACAAATACATTTACATATGTAATTAATATAAATACCCTGCAATTGTACTTGCAGTTTACTAAATTAATATACTTAAAGTCTGCTAAACTGGAACAAATAAGTTAGTTATAGTTATCCAGAAAGAGTGCTGAAGTTGAACTAAAGATATACTTAAGTATATTTGATCGTGCTAAAGTGGAACTATTGCAAGTATGCTTAAGGTACACTTTAAATATCTTGCATTTAAAGACTGATATATAAAGAGATCATACTATCCGTACTAAAAGAGATAATAAAACACATTTTAGGCTTATATTAAGCCTAAAATTATATTAGGCTTATGAATATTAATAAATGTGCATTGTGGAATAAGTAGTACTCCAAATAAAGTTTAATTATAATATTTATATCAGTAAGCCTCAAGCATTATGTCAGTAAGTATGTTAATGGATTGAGTATACTTAGTATGAAATACAATTTTTTTTTTCACTAGGTTGTGTATAAAGAAATTAATGATTTTATTCCACAAAGGTGCATTAAATTGATCAAAAGTGTCAGTAAAGACATTTATAATATTGCAAAAGATTTTATTACAAATAAATGCTGTTGTTTTGAACTTGCCCTTTATGAAATAATTCTGAATATATATCATGGTTTCTAGAAAAGAATAAAACTATTTTCAACATTGCTAATAATAAGAAATGTTTTTTTAAGCACCAAATCAATTGCTATAATACAATAATAGTTTTTTTTTCTTTTCTTTTTTTACTGTTTTTAATATAAATGCAGCCTTGGTGAGCATAAACTTCTTTTAAAAAACACACCAACCCCAAACCTTTTTTTTTTTCTTTTTTTTTACTTTTATTTATTTATTTATTTATTTTTATGTACCCCAACACTAATTATAACTTAACCCCCACAGAAACTTCTTTGCATTTTTAGATAGTAATTAAAAGTATTATTTAATATGTTTATCAATCGATTATATACTCTTACTAATCACTTCCTTTCTGTAATTTCCTTCTTTTTGGTCTTTCTCCTCGATAGCTCTCTGTGTTCACTCTCACCAGCTCTGGTCTGTAGGCTGAAGGGGTTATTAACAGTCTCCAGCTCTGCTCCAAGCACAGTGTGGCTTTGTTCAGTCAGCCCCCCCCCTTGCCCTCCACCCAGTCAGCTTTTTCACTGTGTAAATAGGCATTTTTAAATCTTATGCTTTTTTTATCAGATTGGGGCTGCACTGGAATCCCTCACTTCAAATTACCTGGCATGCGTTTTTGCTGGTTAATTTTTTTTCCCCCTACTGTTGGACAAACAACCTGTAGTTCTTGGTTGTGGTCTAGAAGCTTGGGCTAGTTACTTCCGATCTGATGGCTGAATGGTTTAAAGAGATAAAAGCTGCTTCCTTTGCATTGTCAACAAATCTCTTCAAAGAGAAACCATATGAATTAACTGTTTTGGTGCAGTATTATAGTATTATAGTTTCTTACAATGTTTTACCGGAGTATGTTTACTGAAACTTATATTACTTTCTTCTTCTTCCTCCTCCTCTACCACTACCGCCAGCAGAAGGAGATTGCAGGAGAATAACATAGCAAAAAAACACATTAAACACTGACAATACCGGACAAAGACCTGAATAAAACACAGGGCTTAAATACATGGGGAGTGTAATCAAGGATACAACGGAACAGGTGTGGGAACTGTTAAAGACCAGTGAAACTAACTGGAGAACTAAGGAACAAAACAGGAACAGAACACAGTGAAAACTAAACTAAAACAGACTACACGTTACAGATGCACATCATTCTTCAGACTACTCTAGTTAAACAAGATACTATTGTCCGTCATTGTACTGTTAGCCTACTAACTTTCTGTTTTTCTGGGTTATTATTCCCTAGAACTCAAACTATTTTTGGAAGAGATTGTGGCAGGATGGTGACAACGGTATTCAGTGATATAATGGTAGAATCCGAATCTATGAGCAGAAACATATAGTGAAGAGTTTGCTTTACAATTTTAACATTTTTAAATGGATAGAAATAGTTCCTATCCAAAGTATTTAAAAGAGCTTTTACAGTATTTCTCTGACAGATTTTGAGTAAAAGTAGACCAGGAGATACCAAAATATGGCACCAGCTCATGTATGGCCTGCCTGTAATGACCCTGGGGAAGTGTGCCTATTTAACTGAAAATAACAGAGTATGTCAGAGAGAGACAGAAAGACTGAAATTAAAGACATCTGGAGCAGGTGCTGCTATTAGGAGTTTTGTGGTGGTAATGCATTTGCATTCTTTCCATTTTATATTCATTCAGTTATTTTAGTTTTTCATTGCCCATCTCTTTTTCTTTCTTTGAATAGTGTTCTTGTTCAGCTGGTTTAGTCAATGCCAACATCATATATAGACTTGATTTCCTAGGGTATAAACCAATAGTCATAAATGCATGAATGTACTGTACACACACTACTGTTTCAAAAGTTTGAGGTCATACAAATTTTAATTGTTTTTGAAGGAAGTCTCTTATTTTCACAAAGGCTAAATTTATTTGATCAAATATACAGTGAAAACTGTAATATTGTGAATATTTTACTGTATATTTTAAATTTTAATTTATTACTGTGATGGCAAAGCTAAAATGTCAGCAGGCATTGCTCCCGTCTTCAGTGTCACATGATCCTTCAGAAATCAGCCTAATATGTTAATTTGGTTCTCAAAAAAACAAAACAACATTATCAATGTTGAAAATGATTGTGCTGCTTAAGATGTTTTTTGTGACAATGTAAAAGTAATTTTTAATCCATTTAATTCCTTTCACTCACAAAAAAATCTTACTGACCCCAAACTTTTGAAATATAGTGTACACTGATTACACTGTAAGCTACTTTGAATAAAAATGTAGATTAATGAAAATAACAAAAATGTAGAGGCTACCATGAAAACATACTCAGTAAGGCTTAAAACGTTTTTCCTACATGGCATGCCAGACAAGGATGGACTCTGTGTTCCTCAACTGAACATGACAGTCTGCTTTAGCACCATTGAAGCATAGGATGGCAAGAGCTTTCAGAAGGGTGTTTAACTGCTCTGAAAACCTTTGGGTCTGACCATATAATTCTGAGATCAGCATAACCCACTACCGCAATAAAACTGGGTTATACAGTAGAGGTTCCAAACCACCCAGGCCTCAAACCGCTCTACCCTTAAATAGTCCGTAAGGAAGTAGCCAAGTACTAAAGCAGTGACTGCCAGATTTCCCTAGATAGTGTGCATTAATGCCAGCTACTTACTAACTGGCCTTGCACAAATGGATTCCTTTAAAACACCACAGAGCTAAATAAGCCGACACAAGTATTACTATACACAATAATAGTGTGAGCATATCAGCATTTACAAAGTATGTCACTGCTACTTTAAAAGAGTTCATATATTCTGACTATTTTCCCCCTTAGTGGGTATAAACCATGCTGTGCCATCAGCATTTCCACAAATTGCTAAAACGATTCATTAATTAATCTTGGCAAGTGCAAAGGCTGCATGATTTACGAAAGGTTGTAAATTTGCTTCAACAGCATATTTAATGCTTGTCTTTTGTGTGAGATTGTTGCCCTAGTAATTATATTGTAATAGACTTTCAGTTTAATCTCAGTGGGGTACTTGTGATCTGAGGTGTTGTTGCCTTGGAAACCTCAACATTCTTACACCCTCAGGGCAAAATCAGCTAGTGTATTCTGACTCACAAGTTTTTTAGAGGTTTGCGACAAGTGTAGTTCTGGATTATGTGATTCTGCATTTTTAATGTTTTCTTTTGTGGATCAGTTGGAACATCCCATTTCTGTTGCTTTTAACAAAACGTAAGTGTGCACTAATGCATTGCACAAATAAAGACTGCTTCCAAGTGGGTTTTCATTGTTTGGCCAAGCAGAGCAGATGCTCCTACCCCTGACGCATTTACTGAAAGAGAAGTTGACATATGGCTCTCCACATTTAAACATTTACCTACTGTATAGTTAATTCTGCAAATTAAGCTTTCATAGGAGAATATACTATTTTAAATAAATAAAAATTAGTCACAGCAGCTCTAATTATAATATCTGATTTTTTAAATGGCTACATCCATCATTAATTTCTAATATTTAGGAAGGCACTTTCAGATTAAATCCATTGAAATTAACAGGACATAAACCATCCCATGCCAGAAGCACGCTGCTCAAATGCTTCTCTCTCTCTCTCTCTCTCTCTCTCTCTCTCTCTCTCTCTCTCTCTCTCTCCCTCTCTTTATTTCTCTCTCTCTCTCTCTCTCTCTCTCTCTCTCCCTCTCTCTCTCTCTCTCTCTCTCTCTCCCTCTCTTTATTTCTCTCTCTATCTCTCTCTCTCTCTCTCTCCCTCTCTCTCTCTCTCTCTCTCTCTCTCTCTCACTCTCACTCTCTTCATAGACGGTGGATGCGATAAAATCATAGCTCAGTTCTCTCTAGACGTGACTGTGAGGCCAAACATCAAAGTTATTGACTTGTGCTGTGGAGGATCATGGTGTCAGCTTATAGCTCAAACAGACCAACTGAAAGGTCTTTGAGATGCTCTTCCTTAGCACAGTGAATGATGCTTGCTTAATCACACTCAAGGGTTTCATTCTTAGAGCATATCCATGTTAAAGTTTGTTTTTACGAATGACTGCACATTTGTGTTTCAGCAAACAATGCATACTTAAAGATTAGTTCTCAAAGTTGACACTTCAAAAACCACACAAAACAAGTTAAACGATAGGTGTGTGTGAGAAAAGGACTAATATTTTAAACGTCTTTAACTATAAACTGGCATACACCCATTCATGTGTTCACATTTGACCTCAGCACATTGCGACGCGTGATGTTAGTGCGGTCTTCTGTGCTTCTACATCACTTCTCACATGAGCTTCACAACGCGCTTACACCATGCTTCATTATGTACTGACATAGCACTCCAGATGCCCTCAGTGTTTCCCCTACCATTATATAAGGGGGGCACACCGCCCTCCTAACGGCTCGCCCCGCCCCCTTGAAGGTCAAGTAAATATGATTTGATTTTCTTTATAGCGCCAGATAACAATTTGTTATATTATTATACAAACTAAATAGCCCTTAAGTAGTATGTTATTTATCTTATTTCCACGATGGCATGTCTTTTCTGTCTGTGTTTGCGCATTTACCATTATTTCAATGAGTGGGCACACGCGCACACTCACACGCAAACAAACACTTAAGTCACATACAGATGAGCACTTGCGGACAGAGAGCGTGTGGCGGGAAATATGTCGCCTCAAAGAGATGAAAATCAGACAAAAATATTTGCGTTTTTTAAACGCTCACAGGGAACTGAAGATGGCAACAATCGCTCTACTGCGAGTAGCTCTCCTGCTCCAAGTCTAAGTGCTGCGCATCCTGCCCCTGACGAGCATCAAAAGTCCAGTCATCACCGGATGACAAGTTTTGACCCAGCTCCCTTTGAAATACTCCTCTTGGCTGTACAAGACTGATCTTGGTAAGTAACTTAGAGCTTAGATTCTCTTCTCGAGCCCGAACTTGACCCTCGGGCTGGGTCGGGACGATATTTCCCGTCACTATTATCGGGATAGCCAACCAAAAGAGTGCGGTGCGGGACTAGATTTGATGGCCGTGTGTGAGCGCGGGCGCGGGCAGTAATGCACTCACTCTGTGTGTGCGCGTTGCGGGAGAATAAAACGATTCGCGGGGACTCCCGCAAACTAGAAATATCTATGAATAAAACATATAAAAACTAATACATTTTTATTCATCTGTTGAACAAACTAAAACAACTAAAACAAAATAGAAATGATTTAAAGGCCAGAGTTTCTTTTTATAACATGTTTGCAGCAGTGAGTGATGTAGCCAATCACAGACATATGTGTTGATTTCTTGAACGCAATGGCCAATCACAAGCATAGACTCCCCTCACCACTCAAAACTGACTTTTTGTTCAGTGCTGAATTCTGTATGCTGGCAAATCCTCTAAGTATAACAAACAAAGTGTATATATTATGAAAGATTCATTGTGCAGTCAGCTTCATTGATAATAACAGAGATGTTATTGACCCAAGCTGTAAACTTAGGGGAAAACCTGGCCCTAATTAACATGCATACTACAGTTGTCTGTGAGCAATGATAATTTATTTTTTAATTATTTTATTTACTTGCCCATCACATAAATAAATGAGCAAGTAAAATGTTTCCAAAAAAATATTTCATGAAACACAGGCTTTTAGGTTTGGATGCAATTTTGTCTTATGTGCTTTTTAGTATTAATTATAGTGGTATTTCAGTGGTATTTGCTCTGAATTATTTAAATATTCTGTATCCTATTGAAACAAGTGGGAATTCATTTGAGTGGTCGGGTTCAACTGAACTGACATGTCAGGGTTCTTTTTCTCAGGAACCATAAGCACAGCATCAGTAAGTTACATTACTCTGTGTACAGGAGAGTAGGCCGTGTGTGTATGTGTGTGTGTGTGCGCGTGCGTGTGTGGGTGTGTGTGAAAAATAATTGCAGATATGTCTCATAGATTTCACAAGCCTCTCCCAGAAGAAATCATCCTTCTGCATTTCTCATTTGCTGTTCAAAAGACTGAAGTGTTTAATAGTATAATCAGAAGTTTTCTCATTTCTGCTGGTTCTGTTTCCTATCATTTTAAGCACTCTGACATTGTTACACTTTAATTTCTCATGTAGAGCATATTTACCCCACTCTGTTTCTCTGCCAAGTAGTTCAAGGAGATTTCATTACACGCAAAACCACTAATGACTAATTTACCTGTGTGTAATCATTTTTTATGTAACCCAGGGCAGGAAAAAAAAATGAAACAACCATGGTGTATCCTACCTGCTGCTAAATTCAATGCAAATGAAATGCATTTAATATTTGTTGTCCACAAACCTTGGTCATTTTATATTATTTATGCCTGAATAATACTATAATCCATTAATTGGATTTCTATCAAAAATCAATGCATATCAGTGTATGATTACACTTCTAGTTTACAGCATTATCTCAAATAGATGTTGCTTCAGCTTTTATGGTGTGGTTCTGTTAACGTGATTGATGGGAAGGAGCAGCAATTCTGGCAGTTCAGAGAAAACCTGGTGTTTGATGTGGACAGAGGTTTTAACCTCTCTATGTCTGGCTTTTGCAAGATTCTGTACTGTCCTGTAAGAACAATTGGTCTTTCATTTTGTGCCTCTGTAACTAACTCCAAAAATGTTTATCTTTACTTTTCTGGCAGTTCAGGCATGTGCATCTGCAAGATGGGAGTGCTTGGGGACAAGTGTGACGAATGCCGGCCAGGCTTCTCGTACTTCAGCAGAACGGGGTGCCAACCTTGCCAATGCAATAATCATAGCAGCTACTGCCACCCACAGTCAGGTGAGGCCCCCCACATGCACACAACATAAGTAGTAAAAGAATCTATAGCTGAACCTCAGTCCTTGAAAATTCATGTTAACTATCTAATTAGTCATTTAGATGGTGCTTTCATTCAAGTACATTTATTATTAGAGATGCAAAGATTACAATTTTCTAGGCCGATTCCGATTTCCGATTTTTCATGAGTTTGGCCTGCCGATACCGATTTTAGGCGATTCTGATTTGATTTTTTCTAACCACTTTACAGCAAACACAAATATTTATTTTCTATCTTTTCTTTAATAGAACATTTTACATAAAAAATTTTTTGAACAAATTAAATAAAATAGAACTATAAAAATTATTACTCCTGGTGTGGGAAATTCCCAGATATCTAAGTGCAGTGTTAATACTCTAAGAACCATTTTCACTTCCAATATTCAACTAAAAACCATAAATAAATAAATAGCAAATAAAAATAAATTAAATATAGCCTTGCAGTATAAAGATATTTCTCAAAACACACACAGGCCTATTGCAATCACTTGTTCATCAATGGCAAGTTTTATTTCACAAACAGTTCTTCTCTCTCTGCCACATGTCCAGCCAGGCTAAACAAGCGCTAAGCTCGGACAAGTGGAGCAAGTGCAGTGAAACGATTGGGAAATAATAAAAATAATTTATTTTCTGACATAGCCTCCACCAGTTCTTGTTAAAACACACCAGACAGGCAAATTCTGTGCATTTTGGGCACTTTTTGGGTTAAATCGTTTATTTTGTCCATCAAAGTGTGCTTTCACTTTAATAGAGCACGAGCAGCTCAGCAAAAATAGACTGCGCCGAAACCCCGCTTCACTGCTGCTCACGCGCTGCTCCTGCTCTCTGTGTGAATGCACTCATTGATTAACATGCACCCCGGAAAAAAACCCTGCACTGCTCGCACTTGCGGTGTGAAACGGCCATAATTCATGAGGTTTCCTACATGTGCGTTCCGTCATGTGCAGATGTGATGCTGATGTTGCGCGATGTAAACATGCGGCGCCCCAGTGCATTTGACCGGCAAAAAAATCGGAATATGTCAGACTGACCGGCCGGTCGCCGATCACGTGAAATTGGCCGATTCCGATCACCAGCCGATCAATCGGTGCATCTCTATTTATTATTATAGCGATAAACCCCCAAACCCCTGGAGCAAATTGAGATTAAGTGCAAGATTAATTGTAATAGTTCATAGATCACCTCTTGCTGGGTTTGAACTAGTAAAATGCAGCGGCTTATCAATGGTATCAGCTGATTTAACCCTTGTATTATGTTGGGGGTCAATTTGACCCATTTTTATTTTTGAGTTGTCGGAAATACTGGTTAACCTACAATTTTCTTTTTCTTGACATTTTGTGACCTTTTCTCATTTAGCATCATGAACATGCATGCAACGTGAGGATACTCTGATGTTTTTTGAAATGTACACATTCAATTTCTATTACGGTTTTGATATTCGTTGGTCAATTTTACTCGGATATGTTTACATTTAAAGGCAACTTTTCAGTCTATCTTTTTTTCTTTTTGAATTTGTGTCTTTTCCACATTTAGGGTAACAAACATGAATGCAAAGTGAGGATACACTGATGTGTTGTGGAATGTGCGTAGATTTCTTTTAATATATATACGATTTTGATGTTCGCGGGTCACTTTGACCTGCATAATTTTATGTTCCAAGGTAACTGTACAGACCCAAAATGAAAACATTTTTTGGTTTAATGTTGTTATGATGTTAACTATTAACCTGTTAAGTTAGTTCCACTTTTTGAGCATAGACCTGAAAATGACATTTGCAACTTAAATTATTAAATCCTGAATACTTTGGAGCACAAACTTAAGTCTTGTCTCTTTTAAAGGAGACACTTTGAAGAACACTTTTGAAGTAAAAAAAAGATTATATTATTTATTATTAAAAATATTGACTCAAGTTTTAGTTTATGAAAAAGTCCAAATATTTTTCTTTTATATTTTATGCAAAATATATATTTAAAAAAAGAAATATAAACCCGTAAACCTAGAAAAAAAAGTCGTGTTCCAAATTTTATTCCAAAAATTAGCTATCGGTAAGATTTTATTTGGGCACAGTACCAAAATTTTCCACTAGATGACATCTTGGCTCCATTATGGTTTTAGTGATGTGAAAGCAGACATCCTATTCAGAAGTAGTTTGTGCAGTATGGTAATATTTTATTTAAATTCAACCTCATAACAAACACATAAAAGCATACAGAGGGATCTGGGTGTATGTTATAGTTCAGCAATGCATCACAAATGGAGAATCTATTGTTATCCATTTATTGCTCTGTCATTTTTATTGAAAATCAGTCGCCAAATATGGAAGGCTTATACTTTAGGCAGGGCCTGAATTTCGTTTTGGAAAATAGGGGGGAAATCCCCCTTTAGGTCATTCTTATGGGGGGGGGGATTTTTTAATTTGAGGGGGGAGGTTTTTTTTAGACAATTTAAAAAAAAATACGTTTAGCTAAATGTTTGCTCACTCCTTGTATTTGTGTTTTATACAATGGGGTCATTTTTTTTAGTTTACACAACAAAAGGAAGCTTGATTTCAATCTTTGAATTAAATTGAAAAAAGTAGCACAAATAAATACATGAAATAAAGAGAAAAGTTTAGGTCTAACACTAGTATTCAGAAATGCTAGAAACGGAAAAAAGTAATCAAATGTAAAATAAACAAAAGACGTAACGTGAACGGCCCATATTGTTTTCATTATAGTGTCACATGCATTCTCTTTTTGTATAATTTTTTTAAGAAATAACCGATTGTGTTTGAGAGGATACTCCCCAAGACTGGAATTTAGACAATGTTGTGTGCTTTTGATCGTTAAAGTGCTATAATTCAAGAAAAAAAACTCAGTTTTGTTACTCACCAGCTGTTTGTTATGCGGGTTAAAATCGCTTGAATGTTTAAATAGTTACGACCAGTGTTGAGGGTAACTTATTACAAGTAACTTGAGTTACCTAATCAGATTACTTTTTCAAGTAACTAGTAAAGTAACGCATTACTTATTCAATTTACAACAAAATATCTGAGTTACTTTTTCAAATAAGTAACGCTAGTTACTTTTTCACATTTATTGACTGACAGCTCTCCTGTCCCCATGTTGAGAGAAATAAAGTGAGGTGTTGTGTGCATTTGCATTGAACATGCATTTACTCATCTCACTTGCACAAAACATTCAGTATTCCTCAAAATGAATAAAAACAGTCAAATGCAATCTCAGAATTTTGTGCAAAAGTTTTATAATTAACTATGTTAAATTACACAAGTATACTTTATGTATTTAATCTCACTTTATTAACCAAAGTCTTTGCTGCTGACCTACAATGATCTAATTCAACCATACTAATAAGCAAAAATGACTTTAGATTAGGTTTAGAAATAAGAGTGTTGAACTTCCTTCTCCTGTATCCTATTGTTATTTAATCAAGAACAGCAGCAGCTGAAAGGTTTGTTTGAGCGGCGCTCTCTACTGTACAGTAGTAAATATGCATTTCCTTCAGCCTTAGGCTTATTCATTTAACTTTTGATGTGAAAGGGCCTTAACAATTGGCAAAAATAGATTGTTTTAGCTGTTATTAAAAAACAAACAAACAAGCCCATGCAGGTGAGAAAAAGTAACGCAAAAGTAATGTAACGCATTACTTTCCATAAAAAGTAACTAAGTAACGTACTTAGTTACTTTTTTGGGGAGTAACTCAATATTGTAATGCATTACTTTTAAAAGTAACTTTCCCCAACACTGGTTACGACTTAAAAAGACACACAAATTATAAACAATAGTGACGATGCAATGAACTGATTGTGCAAGTGACATTTCCATCAAATGTCCCGACTCCTGAAACGCGAGAGTCTAGAATCACCGCCTGCGCAGCTGCAGCGCGGTTGGCTCCTATTTTAAGAGACAGAGAAGACGCGGCATTGGCAGAATCACTCACGCTGTTTGTGAAATTGCGTCTCGCAGAAAGTTTTAAAATGACTGATTTGATCTTATAATCTGTTAGGTTAAATTTACTCATAGGCCTACATGCTAGATTGAATGAATGTTTGCGGGAATTTCCCGCATTATAAACGCAAGACCTGCGTGAATGATTAAAATGATGCGCAATACCCGCAATCCTGCACCGAAATTCGAACCCTGCTTAAGGTTTAAACTAAGATATTATTGTAAGATAAAATGTAATGGCAAATGTCCCAAAGGTAACAGTTTAAAAAAATAGGGGTTAAAAGTTATATTTATTTTAATTGTTTTTGTGATGTGTGAAAAGCATTGATATTACAAGTTAACTGTTTGTACCTGATTCTTGGATGTTTTTCATTGTGTGATTTTTGGTGAATTGTATTGAATCCAACATGGGTCAATTTGAAACTCTCCAACAAAATTGTACCCAGAAATCGAAAACGTAATATATTAAAGGTTGTATCAGCGATTTCAGGCCCAAACAAAAATTATCACATTCATCTAATCTTTCCTAACGATCCGCTAGCTGCCCGCCCCATAAGCAGGCTGTCAAAAAAACGCGTCTCTGTAGGCAGCCTAGGCTCTGAGATCTGCACACAAAAACAAATGGGTACAACCACCACTCAAAATCAAAATAAACAGTGTTCTAACCAATCACCGACAGGGGCGGGTGTTGTTTGTTTTTGAGCTCGTGCACGGCGCCTTCACGCGAAGTCGGAGCTGAAGAATAAGCCAGCGTCTATCAACCCTATGCTATCAATGGACCAGATACATTTAACATGGAACAGGCAATCCCCAAGAAGAGAAGGAGGATTAGGGCGAGGGAATACCGTCGTTTTTCGTCATAGAAACGAATAATAATTGGGAAGGCTTTTGAACGGTGCAGAGAACTCAAAGAATTGAAAAATCTTAAATGGGACGCCGAGGTTGCACTGTTTCTTCTGGACAGGTGAATAGCTTCTAGTACTGACTTTTTTGTATGTGAACTGTGTGTGAAAATATAATTATTTTGAAAAATATGAGTGAAGCTCGACTTGGATAGATCTAGCGAATATCAGATTGTAGGGAATATCTCTGTTGGCCTCGAGTCAGTTCACTAGTTTAACAGCGTACGCTTCTGTTGTTGTACGTCAAACGCATCACACACATGACCAGCGTCGGCCAATAGTGAGCCTACGTGTGACGTAGCTCTACGGAATCACACTACGCCAACTGACTAGAGGCCCACAGAGAAGGAAATGAATAGTTGAAATAAAGTCATTATTTTTGTTTGTTTTAGAGCACAAAAAGCATTCTCGTCGCTTGATAAACTTAAGATCGAGCCACTGTAGTCACTTGGACTATTTTAACAATGTTTTTAATAACTTTTTGGGGCTGGCAAGTTTCAATCCCTGAAGAAGCCTATGGACTAGTATGGAGGAGTGATCCAGCTCTCAGATTTCATCAAAAATATCTTAATTCGTGTTCCGAAGATGAACGAAGGTCTTACGGGGTTGGAACAACATGAGGGTGAGTAAATACTGACAGAATTTTCATTTTTGGGTGAACTATCCCTTTAAGTTAGTTTTTTTCTGCACAATTGGACATTTGAAGATTGTCTGAAAACAGATGTTGGTCAGATCCGATTATGTGCTGTCAAGTATGACCCACATGAACTGTGAAATCGCCTTAAACAATTACTAAACAAACTGCAAAATATCTGTTCTCAAATAGGCTTGTGCCGGTATGTTTTTCAAATTTTCAAAAAATGTTTTTCAAAATGCCGGTAAAATGTTCAGGCTGCGATTAATTGATTGAGCTGTTATCACGGGACAGAACCTGAGAGCTGATAATTTTTTTCATATCAGAAGTAACCTGCTCTGTCTAATCTGTCGGTGTCAATGTCCTCTTTGCTCTGCGATTTTTCTCTGCGTGAAAAAATTTATGTGTGTTGTGAGAGCGTGTGAAACGTGTCAATTGCGTGAATCTTGGCAGCCCTGACTTTTAGGAGGATAAATCGTCGGCAGCGTTCCTCCTTCCGCCATGCTTCTTCTCCATGTAAGGATTGTTGACATTAGACTAGAGTGCACACGTGTTTTGCGCAGCATATACGCAGTGTTTTTTTAAGCGGTTGATGGAAAATAAGCTAATGTTGCGTTCTAAAAATCTAAATTCGGATCTATTATTTTTCACGGTATTTTGAAGTGCCCGCGATAACAATATTGTGCATATTCATTACCACGATTTATCGCATTACCGAATACCGGCACGTCTATTCTCAAATATGTTTTTTTTAATGCATGGCTTGCTTCAAACAGCATTGCAAAAGCTATCAGTGCCAGCTAACGGCTGTGTGTGGGACACCCTTAGCATCTCAGCCAGGGTCCAGAATAAAAAATTGTGAGCCAAATGCGAGAAGAAGAAAAAACAGTCATTGGCTAGTATTTGAAACAATGTTGCTTGCCAGCTGGTGTGATTATCAAATCGCAAATTCTGCGATTTACTTACATATACAGTCTGACACTCTGCTTGTTTCGGTGTGAAATGTGGCATTTTGTTCTTTTACATGCGAGAAGTTCATGATCTGGTGTTTTCAGTGTCTCTGAGCATCTCGGTTCACAGTAAATGCTACTCCACACAAACTCCATCTCTACAAGCGCTGTGAATTTGAGTCATTTATAATGTCCATTTAAAAATGCAATATGTGTTAACCATTTTTGCAAATTTGTAATGAGAAACATTTATAAATCTATTGACAACAAAGAAGCTTTAAGTTCTGCAAAAGCTTTAAGAGCTGAAAAGAAAAGCTGAATGGTTTATAAATGCAGTCGTTCTGAACTCCACTTTTGGGGACCCTTCGCTCTGCATATTTTGTATGTCTTCTTTAGTTAAAGATGAGATCAGTAGTTTTTGAAAAACACTTTTGAAAACTGTCGAACCAAGTGCCAAAACACACTTGTAACCAATCAGCAGTAAGGGGCGTGTCTACTAATGATGGGGAGGAGAGAGCGCTACACACATCACAGACATTAGCAGAACGACTACAGAAAGAGAGAGATGGCAGATAAAAACAAAAGAGGAAAATGTCTGCGGAACTTAAAATGAAAGAGAGCTTACAAGCAGGCAAGAGGTGGGACTCGTGTTAATATCGGAGAAGCTTACCAATGCTGGAGAGAACTCAAGGAGCGGAAAGGCCTAACATCGGACACCAAGGTTGCTTTATTTCTTCTCGATAGGTGAGAAACATTGTTTAGCTTTGTTTCACAGAACTAATATATACTATGTCTGTCATGCTCATGCTATCGAGTTGATCATGATAACTTTTTGTTTTTGGAATGGGTGTTGAGCGTCGTCTTCCACGTGAAACGGAGCTGAACCATTGAACCGTTAAACATACATTACTACCAAAACACATTTGACATGGATTACCATAGTAACACATTGCTTTCCCTTATTGATGACATCTGGCCGGCAGGTACAGCAGATCCGCCATAGTAGTTGCCTGGGTTACGGTCGGCCGCGTATGTAAGTGTCGGGTGGAGCTTTCAAATTAGGGGCGAGATCCTTTTAGGGTAGGAGCGTGTTTATTTAGGTGATTTTCAAATATCAACATTGGCCAAAAGTGTTTTTCAAAAAATACTGATTTCAACTTTAACACACTTGATTCAGATCATCAGCTCATTATGAGAGCTCCATGAACCAATCAGCTCTCTAGATCGTGAATCAGTATATCGTGTACAATAATTTGGGCACTGGTAAGGACAGAAAGGACCCTGGCTTAGCTACTACACATTGCGACACTGATGGTGACATGACAACATCCTCCTTTTACAACGTTACTACTGGTATTAATGAACAACAAACCACAGATATTTTTCTGACATTTATTTTTTGAATGTTATTGAAAGTACATTAAAAAATACTTTGACTGTGACATATACCTGCAATATTTCAGCCGTAGATTTATTATAAATGTTAGCTAGATTATGTTCAGTACCTGTCTAGCAATGTGTTTATGCTGAAATATAATTAAATAACAAAGTTTGTTTTTTTCAAAACATCTGTCACGTGTAATTATATGTGGTGAGTTGGCTCGTGTGATTTTGCGCACCTCTGGTTTAACATTCGAAAGCTAAGTAACTGAAGATATATATTATATTATTAAATATATTAATATGTATTAAATATTAGTATTGTAATTTTACTGTAAAATTAAATTATTGTTATCTGTTTTTCAATTGAAGGTGGTTCAGGTTTTCCTTGATTTTTGTCAGTTGATTGAAAATGATAGTTCCAGTTTGAAGCATGAAAAACATCTGTTATTTAGTTTTTGATCAATTATACATAGAAAACAAGCAATGCAACAATAGTACAAGCTGTCTGTTCCATTATAATTGTTGTGTCCTAAGAATTGTTTGCATTTAGTAGTTATTATATCTTGCGCCACCTCAGTCATCAGCTCAGTTGCCCCCTCAGTCCAGTGCAGTAACCAAAGACTGGTGTTGATGCTGATGCGCAGGAGCCATGTCATCACTATAACTCAACAACTGCACATGAGCACTTCCTGCTGCATATGCACTGACAGCACTGCAGAGCTTTAGCCCATACTCTATCTCTCTCACTACACATGCTCTCTATTTATGCTGTCTAAAGCAGGGCCCCCTGAACTCCAATTGAAAAAATCCCTGTCTTAAAAGGATAGTTCAACCAAAAATTTTAATTGTCATCATTTACGCACCCTTAAGTTGTTCCAAACCTCTATGAGTTTCTTTCTTTTGTTGAACGCAAAATAATATATGTTGAAGAATTTTGTTAACCAGACAGTTGACAGTAGCCATTGACTTCCCATATAATTTTTCCTACTATGAAAATCAACGATTACCGTCAACTGCTTCGATACCAACATTCTTCGAAATATCTTCTTTTGTGTTCAAAAGAATAAAGAAACCCATTCAGGTTTGTAACAACTTGAGGGTGAATAAATGATGATAGAATTGACATTTTTGGGTGAACTATCCCTTAAAGATTCCTAATTCTAGCCAAATTCTCATGCAGTATTGTATCCTTTGAGAAGGAGGCAGTCCCAGAATGCAAAAGCTCAGGGAACAAATACTGTACTTTCAAGATGGCAGGTGAGGTGAGAAAATTCTTTGTACATGAATATGTGTATGCTCTGTGCATACTGTGTTTTTGTTTATTAGAGAATTGCGTTGATAGCTTAGCAGCATGGTAGCTTAATGTGTTTTGTGCTGCACATAGTATCCACATATCACAAAGTATTCACATATTTAATTTTCTCAGCGGCTTTTTATCACCAAAACTGGTCAGTACAGCAAGTATTCATTATTCAGTGCTATAATAGATGAAAGTACCTTTCACATGAATTGTGTCAGTGCTTCAACACACCAGTGAACAAGCATCATGTTTGGCCTCCACATGAAAAACACTGCAGTGCATCATCAAATGTCATCATGATGACATTATTAGTTTCCTTTATGACCATGTCTCACTCCTTGGATCTGGATACCCACAGATCAGTCTCTCTTTAACCTCCGTTTTGTTTTTGATTTTAATACCACTCACATAATCAGACATCATGCAAGTTGTTTGGTTTGGATGTACTTTTTAAAGGGCTATTCTTATAAAAATGAATATTTTGTCATCATTTACTCACCTTGTCATTCCAAAACTTAGAGAGGTAGTAAAACCAATTCGAGGTAGTAAATGCTAGTAAATTATGACACAAGTTTTATTTTTTTGGATGAACTTTAAGAAAGACGTGTCTGAAAGTTAGAGCCGTTATATCACATTCAGAATTTGTTTCTTTCCTTATTTCTCTTTTGTGGCAAAGGCTGTTGAAAAAGTTTGAACATTGCTGTATGCGTCGGGCAAATGTATTCTTGCTAATGTATTTATTCATTCTTTTTTTTCTTTTTTTCCATCAGTTGATTTTCTGTCAGATTTTGTATTGTTCAGTGGCCATTTTACCAGACTGATAGTTTTCAGGTGTTAGTCTTACCTGCAAAATCAGTCTTTTCCCCACAAGTTTGGTTAAGTGGAAACATGTTATTATAATGACAATTTGGAAATTGGAATTTGTTTATCAGAAGCCTTCTATCAAATACTTTTAGATTTTTTTTTCCTCTCTCATTTGATATTGATGCATTGTCCCTGTAGAGGTCTGTGCGTTTTTTCCCTGGCGTCCATTTGTGGCAATCCAGCGGTGTTTAATGTTCCTGTCAGCATGCACTCTGCTTCCTAAAAGCCAATAATGTACATACACAGACAAGCACAGAGAGCTTCCATTACCTTTCTCCCATTACGTCAGATACCACAGCAGGAGTCAAACTGTCCCAACCATTGCTGGTCAGTCTCGCTTCTCATATGCATGTCCTTGCAGTGAGACGTACAGATATTGTTACATTAGTTCAGCACAATTTGAGCTGTTGTAGTAGAGGACTAAGCTCCTTGGATGCATATATTCTGTAACTGCACGCAATTCTTGGCTCGAACATTTCTTCTTGTGACACTTCTTAGACCTAAAATAATCCTGTTTCTTGCCAGTTTTCCCAGATAAGGCATTGTCAATATCTTGGTGAATTCATTTTACATATCCAAAACAGACATTTAAATTTTCAGAAATTACATTTCTGTTGACTGAAAACTATTTTGGAAGTCTGTTTAAGTAAATATCTGCCCTACAAAGGCAAAAGACCTTAAATTGCTAGAGTGTGGAACTGAGAAAATTGACTCAGATAAAAAACTTAAAACAGATCCTCGCGCACATTCGACAAGGGGACTGGTTTATAGCGGTGGATCTGAAGCGCATATACTTTCACATTAAGAGATAGCCCCTCATCACAGGCACTTCCCGAGATTCGCGTTCGAAGGTGTCACGCTCCTCACGTTCACGAAAAACGCAGTGCTTTCCCCTTTGAGACTCAGTGCATGGAAGCGCATTCTGGACTACCTAGACGACTAATGCATTTATTGCACAACCTTCTGTGTTCTGCGTCTTTTCAGTATGCGTTGGTTTCAGCCATCTGCCCTATTATTGTACTTGTGCACTTCGCTCGTACCGCGGATTTATTCCGGATGCTGTGATTGTAGGTATAACCCGCTTGTAACAGCTGGTCTGATGTTGTATGCACCAGTACACTTGTTGCTTCATTATGTTATGCACTAAAATACCCTTGTTGCTTCATTATTAACACTCCCTGTGATATATTAGTCCCGTGTCGGCTCGACCGTGTTTAGGGCGGTGCTGAAGGCGCCGGCGAAGTTTTGGCACTCTGCCAGCTAGATGTATGAGTGTTTCAACCTGGTCCGGTACCCGAACTGGGTGAGGTGGGGCTTTAGTTCTTTGTTGTATTCATCTGCTACGGCATGTGTAAAATTTTTCTGTCAACTCTGTATATATTCTTTGCAATCGATATCGCACGTTTGTCGATGGAGCGGGTTTAGACCATACTAAATGTTCTGACCGCATTAGTGCTGGACAAAGCTCTGGGGACATCAGAAGTTACAGGGACTGATGGAAGCTTCAAAGTTAACAGGCTACACCGTAATTTAAATTTTAATGGACAGTAAAACAAAGTCAGAACACTGTATAATCTGATAGTAGCATTATTTGATAGAACACCGGCACAGTAACTTCATATTGATGCGTGGCTAAACAAAGGCAGAGTACCGTAACTCAATTTGAGCGTTCCAAAACAAAGCCAAAGAGCCGTAACTGGTGTTACGGTGTTCTGCCTTGGTTTCTAATGGGCTTTTGTAAGTTACTGTTAAGACAACCCATTATTTTCTCAAAAAAACAACGGAATTGTCTCAAGATACTTATCCTCATAATAAAGGAGGTCTTGAATGTGCCAAAAATATCAAACTAATTTTCGACCAAAACCGATATGGCATCTGACACAGACAATCTCTTACACATAAATATTTTAAACTACTTATTTTTCCTTGTGAACTGGATTTTCTATTTTTAATTAAGATTTTGATTAAATATTCTTGATTTGTTTTTAGCTCCTTCAGTTCTGCTACTGAAGTTAAATTAAATATAAGACTTTTAATATTGTTACAAATGCTGTTTGTTACATGTTGAAAGATTTTATAGATCTGAGGTGCAGCTATTTAAAGTTAAACTGCATTTGGTTTGGGACTGATCATTTCTCACAAAGTTTTCAAGCAAACTGTTCAGTTCAGTAAATGGCTGCCTAGTCAGTGCAATTATTCAGTCCAGTTTGAAACAACAGTCATGGCCCATTCGATCTTAACCTTTTTCAACCCATCTTCCAAAACACATTTTTGTCATCAGAGAAAGCTAGTTATCTTAGTCGATAAAGTTTTAAATATGGATATTTTTCTTACTCAAACGCATCGCTTCATTTCAAAAGGCCTTTATGAAGTGTAAAAGACTGTACATTATGCTAAACTGTGCAGATCAGCACAATCAAACACGTGTGAGGTCCGTGAAATTGAATTACCAGAAGTTACTGGTGGTGGTGGTGGTGGTGGTAATGTTTATGGTTAATGTGGTTAATGTTTCCCTACATGACCACTCAGTTCCTGCTGTGTTCTGGAATGACACAACTCATGGGGAGGAAACTGTCTGTTATGGACAACTTTGTTTTCCGAGGTTCACGGCTGATTGCAGCTATTGCTCTTCGATCGGTGCTGATCAAATAGTGCACAAAGGACATCAGGGAAAGGTGAGAGCTAAACAACGCCTTTGTGATCTATATTGGTGGACAGGGATGGATGCTCAGGTTCATGATGCTGCCCGTTTCCTGTCATGTTTGTCAGCTCAATGACAAAACTGTCAAGTCACATCCTGCTCCTTTCCAGCCGGCCCCACTGCCAGTCTAACCATGGCAGAAAGTGGCTGTGGATGTAGTCTGGCAACAACAGCTAGAAGCTGCTGATTTGCTTCCAGCAAACCAGCCTGCTGTTCTTAGGTCATACTGTTTCAGTAGTGGATATTCTTTGTGATGAATCACGTGTACAGATGATTCAAAAGGCCCCTGCTGATTAAATGTCACATTTGCCCGTACCTGCTTCTCCTGCAGATATTGCTGTTGCTCCAGCTCCTGTTGATGATGTGTTGAGGAGTTTGTTGCTTTTCTGGACGCTATGTTGATGGCGTACTATAAGCTGCGTCTGGAACGGTCTGTTAAGGACAACTTCATTTTCCGGGTTTACAGGAGGATAAAGTGAGTGTTTAGAACCCTTTACTGATCCTCTCACTGTTTCCAAAAGACTTGTGGGTACATACATTCCTAGTGATGGAAAGACATAGAATGCTCCACATCTCTACCACTAGACCTAAACGTGATATTCAAAAGCCTAGTTGGTTAAAGCAGTGATTCTCAAACTGGGGGTCCAAGGGGTCGCGAGATTGTTTGAAATATTTCAGTATTTTCTGATTACAATAAACATTTTTCAATATTAAAAGTTAAGATTATAAATAAATATTTTCTGATTTCTAAAGACAGAAGTGATTAGAGGATTTAAATTTTTTTTTAAATATTTTGTGACTCTAAGATATGACGTCACCATGCGGCGACTGATCGCTAGTTATCAATACAGCACGCAACTGCAAGAATGGATACATTTGTAATTCGCAAGGTTAGAAATGTTGAGGAAATTGTGGACAGTCTGCCTGAACCGTGTACCTCTACTAAACACAAGAGCAAGACCACTTCTGACCGATGTAGGAAACGTCGGAAATATCAAGAAGAATTCATAAAGTATGGATTCACTTGCTCTACTGTCAACGACGTGGACCATCCTCAGTGTGTAATCTGTTCAGAAGTGCTTGCCCATGAAAGTATGAAGCCTGGAAAAATGCAGACATTTGGAGAATGTGTTGAAAAACCTATAGACTTTATTTGCAGGAATTACAGATTCAAAAACGCACACTCGCACAACAAACCCAAATTACTGCTAATGCTCTGAAGGCATCTTATGAGGTAGCATACCTGATAGCACAGTCCAAAAAGCCACACACGATCGGGGAACCTTGATAAAGCTCGCAGCTGTGGCTTTGTGACGGACCATGCATGGCGAGAAAATTGCAAATGAGCTTATGACTGTCCCATTGTCGAATGACACGATAACTCGCCGTATTCATGATATTTCAAAAGAAATTAAGAGTCGATTGATAGGTTAAATGGAAAGAATTATGCGTTACAGCTCGACGAATCTACTGATGTGTCTAATTCTTCTCAGTTGCTGGCATTCATCAGATACACATTTGATCGAAAACTGCATGAGGAAATGCTCTTCTGCTCAGTGCTGGAGAGGACTTGTACCGGCAGTGACATTTTCAACAAGCTGGACACCAGATTACAAGTGATGCGACTTTCATGGGATAACTGTGTTGGTGTATGTACGGATGGTGCAGGTGCAATGGTAGGTAAAAACAAGGGACTCGAGGGAAAGGTTTTAGAAGTAGCTCCTCATGCACTTGACAGTGAGCTTAACAGTGTTCTCAAAGGTGCAATAAAAATTGTAAATCACAAAAAATCATTGTCCAGTAAACAGTAGATTGCTAGCCACCCTTTGCAATAAGATGGGCTCGCAGCACGAAGCGCTGCTGTTTCATACCGAAGTCTGGTGGATATCTCGTGGGAAGGCACTCAGCCGGCTTTACGAACTGCATGAGGATGTGCACTCGTTGTTGGAAGAATCTAAATCTGAATTCCTGCACCACCAGATAGATCCAGATTGGTTGTCAAAACTTGCTTATGTGGCCTGTATATTTGAAAGGCTTTACAAGCTTAATCTTTCATTACAATGTCCAAACACAAACATCCTGACAATGAATGAGAAAACCGATGCATTTTTGAAAAAGCTGGAAAGATGGGCTGAGCGGGTTGAACAAGGGAATGTGGAGATGTTTCCTGAGCTGGATGAACATCTGGAGGAGAGTGGACTAATTATTAATAGGCATCCTTCAGGGGTTGGAAGGCTGTTGTGGCCAAGGGGTTCCAGGACAGAGACTTGGGCCGGTTCCTGAGGAGTGAGGTGAGAGGTGAGCTGAGGAGACTATAAATCTGGATTAATCTGCGATAGAAGTTGGTGAAGCCAAGGAAGCGTTGGAGTACCTTGACGGTGACTGGTTGGGGCCAGTTGTGGAGTGTGTCCACCTTCCTCTGGTCCATCTGGATACCTTGTTGGTCGATGATGTACCCGAGGAACTGGACAGATGGTGTGTAGAACCCAACATGAGATAGAGGTGGTGTTCTCTCAGCTTCTTGATGACATGCGTCACGTGGTGGCGATGTTCGGCCAGGTTCCAGGAGTAGATCAGGATATCGTCGATGTAGACGATGACGAAGCGTTGGAGGTACTCCCGGAACACCTCATTCATGTAGCCATTCATGTAGTCTCGGCAACCTGAAAACACACATCACTGGTCATCTCCACGGCCTTTTGGAACAATTCCATAAGTATTTTCCAAAAGAGACACAACCAGAACTGTATGACTGGATACGGCAACAATTCACTGAAACTAGGACTAATCTCCCCACAAAATTGGAAGATGCTTTGTGATCAAACACTAAAAACGATACTCGGTCACTAACGTAACCTCGGTTCTCTCTAGAAGAGGGAACAAGTATTGCGTAAGCTAGCTTAGGCTACGGGTAAAGTCATCTTTGCTCGAGATAATGAAGCCAAAAATTATCCTTAATTTATGTTTATTGTCAACACAGTGCAGCAGCCAGCAGACCTAGAGCAGGCCATCTTGCGTGCTCATTGGCTACCCTGCGGCAACTGCTGCAGCCTACCACTGAGCCTCTCGCCATAACTATTCACCATATAGTGCAGCTCAACCAGAGCTAACATCGCGTGAGAGAATAACGTCGCGCATGATAATCTGGGCAGGACAAACACACTGCTCACACTGACAGAAGTCTAGCCTGCAAGGCGGGAACTTCCAGGTTGTAAATCCTAACAAATGTGGACGGAGAGGCCCAGCCTGCCGCCTCACAAATGTCATGAATGTGGACCAAGCCCACGACGAGGCCACGCCTCTGGTGGAATGCGCCCTGATGCCCAAGGGGCATTGCAGACCTTTCGACTTATAAGCAGATGTGATAGCTTCCACTATCCATCTGGACAGGCTCTGTTTCGCGGCGGCAAGACCCCTGGTGCGCCCACCGAACGAGACAAAGAGCTGTTCCGAACGCCTGAAAGAGGCGGAGTGCGTAATGTAAACCCTCAGCGCCCTGACGGGGCAGAGGAGATTCACACCACCCTCACTATCGGATGCTGGCAGAGCCGAAAGAGAAATGGCCGGGGGCTCTGAAGGGGGTGCCCAACACTTTAGGGACATAACCATGTCTTGGCTTGAGGATGACTTTAGAGTCATTTGGCCCGAACTCAAGACACGCTGCGCTAACAGATACCGCGTGTAAATCCCCCACACGTTTAACTGATGACAGAGCTGTCAGAAAAACGGTTTTGAGCGAGAGGTACTTTAGGTCCATGGAGTCTAATGGTTCAAAGGGGAAAGCTTTCAGGGCCTCTAGGACCAGTGAAAGATCCCACATGGGAACCGACAGGGGTCGCAGGGGATTCAACCGTCTAGCTCCTCTAAGGAAGCGAATGACGAGCTTGTTCCTTCCTATTGACTGGCCGCGTCGACTCCGCGAATGCTGCGACGGCCGCCACATAGACTTTAAGGGTGGATGGGGACCTGCCCTTATCCAACAGCTCTTGAAGGAAGCTAAGCAACCCCGGGACCCCACACATTCGTGGGTCTAGATCTCTATTAGCACACCATTTGGAGAACACCGACCATTTAGACGCGTAAAGCTGCCTCGTAGAGGGAGCTCTGGATTGCGTAATCGTATTCATCACTCCTTCTGGCAGTACAACGGGTATCCGTTGATTAACCATACGTGCAGAGACCAGCGCTCTGGATGGGGATGCCAGATTGAGCCGCGGGCTTGAGAGAGGAGATCTCTCCTCACCGGAATCGGCCAAGGGGCTGTGTGGGACAGCCGCATCAGCTCCGGGAACCAGGTTTCATTCTCCCAGCGCGGGGCTACAAGGAGCACCGAGTGGCGCGTTTCCCTGATTTTCTTGATTACCTGTGCTAACAGAGAGACTGGAGGGAAAGCATAAAGTGGGAGGCTGGGCCAGATTTGGGCCAGCGCATCCTCGTTCTTTGAAAAGAACAGCGGGCAATGAGCGTTGTCTTTTGACGCAAACAGGTCGACTTTCGCTTTGCAGAAGAGGCGCCACAGTAACTGGACTGTTTGGGGGTGCAGGGACCATTCCCCTTGGGGAACGTAGTTCCTGGACAGTTTGTCTGGACCGTCGTTCAAGTGGCCTGCCACATGCGCAGTTCTCAGCGAGCGCAGGCGACCCTGAGACCATATAAGGTGGCGTTCCGTCACATGGCAGAGGTTTCTGGATATGACGCCGCCCTGATGGTTTATGTAGGACACCACAGACATGTTGTCCATGCGGACCAGTACATGGTGATCCTGTATGAACGGGAGGAAGCGTTTGAGCGCGTTCTCGACCACTATCATTTCCAGACAGTTTATATGGAAGGCGGAGGAGGCACTGGTTCTATGGCCCCTTTGCACAGCAGTTTGGCTATTTCTGCGCGGAGTAGATGCGCTACATCTGCTTTCAATTTTGTCTCGGTCCGTGCTCAAAAGCAAGGGGGACGGCAAGCGAACTGAAGCGAATAGCCCTGTCTTATTGTGCTCAGCACCCATTCTGACACACCAGGAATAGCCTTCCATGCTTCTACATGTATAGCTAGGGGCAGAATGGACTCCGGGTTCCGATCGCCGCACTTCGCAGGCTCGGGAAACTGAACAGAAGGTGTGTGTGGGGCGCGCGCGCCCTCTGATCTCGGGAACAGCGGCTCGCTGACAGCTGTAACTGTATCACTTGAGAAGGCCCGATTACTGGGAATGGGAAACATTTTGTGACGATATTTGGTGCGAGCGGAGCCTGGGGCGAAGTGTTTGTCAGTAAGGGTGAGTGCTCGTGAGCAGGCACGTGACTTACATTCATAACTTGGCCGGCGTGAGGCTGTTGCCGTGTAACAGAGCGGACAGCGAGTAGGTGTGAGCACAGGTTTGTGGGCACATACTCTACATCTAGCACTCGAGCGGCATTTGCCAGCTTTATGAGAGGGGGCTCTGTGAGAGACACGTGGGGCATCGTGTTTATGTGTAGGGTTGAGCACTGACTTGTGGGCACTTTTTCTACACTTAAAACACCCTCGGCGTGAGCCGGATAACCAGAATTTAAACTCTTTTTGAGATTTCTCTGGGTCGCCATAAAAACGGCGTTTGTGTGCAGGCGAGCGGGCTGTGTTGCCGACTCGTTGTCTGCTAAATGTGCGTCTGCTGTAGCCTTCTCTGAGGGGACTGACAGGACGAGGTATTTTGACGGTGGTCCGGCCGCAGCGAGACCCAGCCGTCTTTTCCTCTCTGGTGTTGCTAGGAGGACTTTCCCTGCTCGGGCTTCAGCGCAATCTTGGGCCGGGGTCCCCGGGGGGGAGACGTCCTAAGTCCAGATGAGTGTGATCTAGGGCGGCCGCCCTGTCGACGCTGCGGAGGCTGGGGCTGAGCTGGGCGCTGGTTAGCGTGTTGTGCAGGCGGCTCACGTGGGCGGCTTGCAAAGGAGCTACAGCGTCGCGGCAGGAAGAGGTTCATGACCTGCGTGGTCTTCTGTACTTCGGAGAAACGGTCGACGATCCCATTTACCGCTGGGCCGAAGAGACCAGTGGGGGAGAGCGGCGGGTCGAGAAACGCGGAGCGCTCCGACTCCCTCATATCCGCAAGCGTCAGCCAGAGATGCCTCTCTGTGACGGTGAGCAAGGCCATGCATCTGCCCATTGCCTGAGCCGCTGATTTCGTGGCGCGAAGGGAGAGATCCGTCACGCTCCTCAAATCCGTGATGGCGGCTGGGTCCTTGCTTTTCTCGTCCCATTCGCGGAGGAGATCGGCTTGGAGGATCTGCAGCACACCCGTCGAATGCAGGGCGGAAGCGGCTTGTCCGGCGGCGGCGAACGCGCGGCCGACAAGGGCTGAGGTGGTCCTGCAGCCTTTGGATGGGAGGGCAAACTTTGAGCGCCATCTCGCAAAGGTGCGACCGCCTCTTCCCCTGGGGGAATAGCTGTGTACCTGCCGTCCACTTGGGAGAGCGCCGAGGAGACATTTAAGTGGAACCTCGCGGAGAATGGTGCGTTCCACGACTTCGAAAGGTCGGCTTGAAGCTCTGGCAGAAATGGCGCAGATCTTGGAAACGGGCGGGGGGCGGCGACTGTGTAGGAAGCAGCCATCGAGCCTATAGGGCACGGGCTCCTTAGGCGAGGACCAATCCAGGCCGAGTTGGTCGACGGCCTTAGTAAGGAGGCGCATGAGCTCGGCGTCCACGCCAGCCCGAGTCCTGCTGGATTCCTGGATCGAGGAGGAGGCGGAGTGATGTGAACTTGACCACTCCTCACAATCCGATGCCAGATAGAGCAGCTGTCACCCTGGTACGGCCCTCGAGCTTCGTCCCCTGAGGCGGCGGCAGTGAGGGCCGAAGCCGGCAGCTGCGCGTCCGGGAGGGGCGGAGAAGGAGAAAGTGAGGCTGGCGGGATACGATCCAGCGAGCGCTTCACTGTGGGCACAGGCTCTAGCATCCTCTGTGCACGGCGCTTCTTGCGTGGTCCAGAGGGTGGAGTGACAGCGTCCGGTGTGAAAGCTCGAGTCGAGCCCGCAGGGTCGACAACGGAAGCGCTTCACAGTGCACGCAGCCGCCCAATTCCAGGGCGAGGGTTGCGTGATCCGGGCCCAGGCAGAGAGCGCAAATCACATGGCGGTCTCCTGCGATGAGCGGGGCTCTGCACGAGTCGCAGGAAAGGCGAAGCATTTTCAATCAAACGCTCGCTCTCTTTTAGTGAGAGAGAGTGAGTGTCGCAGCGGCGAACACTCACAGACTGCAAGCAAAGAAAAGGATATTCAACGCCGGATGGCGTAGCAGGCACGGAAGGGTGAAGGTGGCGAGACGGCCGGCTTCCTCAGGCTCTTTCCTCTGCGTGCTGGTCGCTAGTTTCGACAGCGGACGGCTTTCTCTCAAGATCCAGCGATGCGGAGAGCTTCGCTGAAGATGATGAAATCAGTGACGCAGCCTACAAGCCTGGCTTTTATACGCTAAGATACCCCCATTTTGGCGGGCTATGACACGGGCTACGACGCGTCATTGGATGTGACGTCACGCGCGAGGCTCAGTGGTAGGCTGCAGCAGTTGCTGCAGGACAGCCAATGAGCACGCAAGATGGCCTGCTCTAGGTCTGCTGGCTGCTGCACTGCATTGACAATAAATACAAAACTAAGGATAATTTTTGGCTTCAATATCTCGAGCAAAGATGACTTTTCCCGTAGCGTAAGCTAGCTTACGCAATACGAGAGAACCTCTCGTAAGAGAACTTTATTTTACAGTTCCACACTGCCTAAATTTTGGATTGCAGTAGCAGAAGAATACAGAGAGTTATCCGGTGTGGCAATGGATGTACTGCTTCCATTTGGATCTTTGTGTGAGCAGACTTTTTCCGCTGTTACATACATGAAAAATAAATACAGATCACGCCTTGATGTTAAGGATGATTTGCGAGTAGCCGTATTCACCGTCAGGCTACAGATTAAGCTTTTGTGCACCGAAAAACAATTGCACCCATCCCACTGAAAGGTAAGCCTAAATTTATATACAGTAAATATAGTGGAAGTTATGGAAGCTCCACCACATAAGAAAACCTTTTAAAAGATAATTGCGACTTTTTATCTGAACATTGCGAGTTTACATCTCGCAATTCTGACTTGTTGTCTCAGAATTGTGAGATATAAACTTGCAGTGCAAGATATAAAGTCAGAATTGTGTGATATAAAGTTGCAATTACCTTTTTTATTATTTATTCTGTGACGAAAACAAGCTTCCATAGAAAGTGGATGCAACATAATTGAAATGTTGTGAAGAATTAAAAAAAAAAAATTTTGTTTATTGTTTGTGTATGCTGTGGTAGGCTAGTGGGGGTCACGAGTTCCTGTCGATGTTAGTTTAGGGGTCGCTGGCTTAAAAGTTTGAGAACCACTGGGTTAAAGGACTATTTTACTTAAAGGGCACCTATTATGCAAAAATCACTTTTACATGGCATTTGAACATAAATGTGTGTTGGTAGTGTGTGTACACAACCACTATAAAGATAAAAATCCACCCAGTGTTTTTTTTTTTTAATTCCCATAAATTATAAGTAATGTCTCAGAACAAGCCATTCTCGAATTCGGGGCAATGTAACATACTTTTGCACAAGCCATTCCCACAATTGTTGATTGACACTGCAGTTTGAGCATAGACCTGCCCTGAGTGAGCTGGACACTGTAGACAAGAATGTCTTCTAAAGCGATTGAGGTGTTTTGTTATAAGATGTAAGAATGCACATAGCAGTCTTCATTTACTCTCGTTGTTACTCGAGGATGGATCAGTACAACTGTTCGTGTTTAAGCTTACAGTCTCCGGACTGACAGGCCTAATGTTACTGATCACGGCAGAAATAAAAGTGAGAGCACACACTTTATGCTAGCTCATCGAGACTTTTTACGGATATAAAGTTTACCAGTTTATTAAGTACCCACTGAAAAGGTGTGTATATATGTGTTTACTGTTAGTTGGAACGAGTGTTTTGTGTACTTCGCTGTGTATGTTCATGATAATGAAAGGGAGAGAAAGAGAGTTTATGGATAAGACTTTAATGCGTACGTTTGAAGGTCCCTGCACACCCAGTCCGAAATTTTCATATGCATTTTTTCGTATTCGTGATGGGCTGGCGGCAGCAGCTCATTTGCATTTAAAGGGATACACACTAAAACGGTGCATTTTTTCTGAGCCCCAAAAAGTGACAATTTAAACATGCTGTAAAAAATTATCTGTTGGTATTTTGAGCTAAAACTTTACATACACACTCTGGGGACATCAGAGACTTATTTTACATCTTGTGAAAAGCTGTTTAAATCTGATGTTCTATTCTGTTTTTAAAAAATGAGAAAATGTTGTATTCATAAGTGAATTGTATTGTGGACTGCTATTTTGAATGAGTAAACATAATGGACGAAGTTATCTACTCCTGTCTCGTGTGCTTTATTGTTTAATAACTCCTGACAGGTACCACACATTGCTTTCGACATAGTCAATCATGCTATTCATTTTATTGATGTGGTTGTCATTCATTCACTCACTCCACTGCAATAATGCAGTATTACACTTCTGATATCCTCAGATAAGTTAGACTTGAGGAGTGATTGTGCCCTGCTTTCTGACTGCTCCAGTGATTTTGCCCACCTCTACTATTGATTTATTTTTTAGTATTATTGTAGGGCTTTTCTCACTTAAAATAGATAACCCTGTTTCATTGTAAGCCCTGAGTAAATGGAATCCTGGGTTATCTTGCTTCATGTTTCACATTGTTTAATTCTGGGTATTCATAAACTGATTTTTAAACTGTACTTGAGCTATACTGTATACTGTACTATATGTAAACTTGTGTTTTGTAAAATATCTTATTAAGGACAGAATTAAATAGCCTAAATAAAAAATGCGTTTTTATGATCATTCTCGTTTTGTTCAAATAATTATCATTTTACAGATTCTGCAAGGTATATGTAAACTTTTGACCACAACTATAAATACTTGTTTTGTCTACATCATCATTGATTGCTCTCCTGATTCACTGATCTTGCTTCCCTCTGACCCCTGTGTCAGTCTCCTGTTATGAGATGAGAGAAGAGTTAGAGCTGGACTAGGGGGAGTGTTTGCAAAAGGCTTCATCTGTGGACACACATTCGTCTTCAAAACAGGGAAAAGCGTTTGAGCACTAATGATCCTCCTCCTGCGTTACTTTCAAGCTCTGGAGACCCAGTGGAAAAACAAACGTACACACGCATAGTCGAGTGGGTCTGACAGCAGCCCATCTTTTCAAACACGCACACATTCTCTTTGATCTTTGTGCTTTTGGCCATGAGTTGGATCTCTCTAGTGTTCACTTTGTCTTGCACTCAAAGAATGTGTCTGCTTTTATCCCTGAAGACCTTTCATGCTCTCGCTTTGTCAATTGATGGACATACTCTTAAAGTCAGCAAATTATTCATGTTATTGTAATTGTATCCCATATTTATCCTATGTTTTTAAGGCAGTTTTGATAGACAGCTCCTGTAATACTCTAAGATTAATTTAAGTAAGTTTATGTATAAAAACTATACCCAAATTTAACTACTTTTTTTTAATGCAACATTTATTTATACCTCATTTCTGCTATTTTTAGTGTATTTATGTTTATACTCTTTATAAGTGGTGCTTGCTGAAGTCCAGTCAGATGTTTGTACAATGCTTTTAACAAAACATATACCTTCAAAGTAGATTTACAGAATAATGCCTTGGGGTGGGGAAAAAATTTCATAAGATGTTTAGCTGAAAAGGAAGAACAACCTTGGGGAAAACCATATCTGGGTTAGCTGGGAGAGGCCATCTTCCTCCGATGAGAAACAGATTATAATAATATACATATGCCAAATAATGTCTAGTACAGGGTGGTCGCACGGTAGTAAAAGGTAGTAAAAATAATCTACCCAAATTAAGGCCCTTGAAAGGTAGTAAAAGGTAACAAACGCAATATGACTTGGTAGTAAATTTTTCATCACCACCTCAATGTATGAGTTTCCTTTTCTTTTCTTTTTTTTGCTTAATATTTGTGTCCCCATGTTTTAACTTCATCTAGCATAGTTTAAAAATATAGATGGTACTAACAGGACCTGAGTGAGTCAGAGTTGATAACAATGACGTAGAACTGTGCGAGTTCCGTGGTTGATAGCCTATCAGCGACGCCAACAACATTTACCGCCTTTTTACCTCAGTTGATATTAGCCACCTGACCTGCCACTTGCTTCTATTTTCTACCAAACTTACAGTGTGAAATGGAGAAATGTAAGTTTTCACAAACTTGGGTTGACGACCCGTCATTTAAAGACTGGCTTAAGCCCGTCATAGGGAATGACCGGGATAGTGTCTATCATGTTTTGGGATAGTAATTCACTGCTTAAGTCTGTGTGTGTGTGAGAATGTGTGTTTGTGGTGTGTGTGTGTGATTTGACACACTTTATTACTAGCCTATAGCCTAGAAATCTAGACGCACCCTAGCGGCAGCAAAAATTATTTTGCAGAAAGGGTGGTCTAGCAACTCTGCATAGGCTTTTGAGCTGGAAAAACCAAACTCTGGTCAGGCCAATCACATCGTGTATAGAGTTGGTGGGCGGGCTTAATATAATGACGGCAGCGTTGTGACGGTTCCGCGTGATTTCCATAGGTGATTTCCCTGTTACTTCAAAAGAAAGAAGATGCAGCTGACGAACAGCAGTCTTTCGAATCGGCTTTGGCCGCGACTCTGGATGACTTGTAGTTAAGAGAACGTCACTTAAGTCATTCTTAAAAAAGGAAGATGTGTTCGGAGTTTTGCCGGATACGGCAAAAGTTTAATATATCAACTAGCTCCGCTGGTGGAAAAACGCATGGGACTCACTCAGCCACAGCCGTCCGTTGCTCTGGTTGGTTGTAGCGTGCAGAGGGAATTTGAAAGACAACCGTTTATCCTGCCCCTCGGATTGAGGTATGCCAATTGTGAGTTCCCAGACCTAACATCTTCATAGGTCTGGCTTGCCAGGCTAATTAGCCTAATCTTTATTAATGTTTATGGTTGTTAAGTAAGGCTGGGTAAAAATATATAGATTTCTCAATATTAATCGATTCTCATTTTTTACGAACCAATATCGATTCTTGAATCTCAAGAATCGATTAAAGGGTTAGTTCACCCAAAAATGAAAATTCTGTAAGTATTTACTCACCCTCATGTTGTTCCAACCCCGTAAGACCTTCGTTCACCTTTGGAACACGAATTAAGATATTTTTGATTAAATCTGAGAGCTGGATCACTCCTCCATAGGCTTCTAAGGGATTGAAACTTGTTCCCCGAAAAGTTATTAAAGACATTGTTAAAATAGTCCAAGTGACTACAGTGGCTCAATCTTAAGTTTATCCAACGACGAGAATACTTTTTGTGCACAAAAATAACGACTTTATTTCACCTATTCATTTCCTTCTCTGTGGGCCTAGAGTCAGTTCACTAGTATAATAGAGTAAGCTTCTGTTGTTGTACGTCACACGCATCACACACATGAGTGAGCCTACGTGTGACGTAGCTCTATGGAATCACACTAAGTTAACTGACTAGAGGCCCATTGAGAAGGAAATGAATAGTTGAAATAAAGTTGTTATTTTTGTTTGTTTTTGTGCACAAAAATTATTCTCGTCGCTTGATAAACTTAAGATTGAGTCACTGTAGTCACTTGGACTATTTTAACGATGTCTTTAATAACTTTTCGGGGCTGGCAAGTTTCAATCCCTGAAGAAGCCTATGGACTAGTATGGAGGAGTGATCCAGCTCTCAGATTTGGGTTGGAGCAACATGAGGGTGATTAAATACTGACAGAATTTTAAATTTTGGGTGAACTATCCCTTTAACGTTAGTCATCCTGTTTTTATTTGATGAATGAATGGAACATTGTAGCACGCATCACATCCAATAAATCGCAATAATCTTTGTGCTTTGTTACTATTGATATGAAATAAAGTCTCAAATTTCAAACTACATCCATTTTATTACGAAATTCAAAAACATAACTGTTTTGGCGCTGTGGCGTGAAATCGCTCTGGCGCAGCTCAAGAGAGGCAGCAGCGTGCACATGATCTTCTCTTCCGCCTTAATAATACCAGTTATAGCGCGAAATAAACATGAATAAGCATCTAAAAGTGAGTTAAAAGATAGAGAACAACTTATCGAAATCGTATCATGTCACATGAAATCGCTCAATCAGTGTTTCAACCGGAAAGACGTCAGTTAAACAACGTCAGAAAAAACATGTGACCATAAACTCGTTAGTCAGCTAGAAAAATTTACTCTAGAGAGGAGAATTTTGCTAAATATATGCACCATATATTCATTATAATTATTATATATTTATATATTATATATTCATTATAATTTTTTATGTTCTTCAATATTTAATGCATGTTTGAATAAATCATGACAGCCACATACAAATCTTTATAATTCATATTACTTTCTTATTATAAAAATAAATAAAAGTGTAATTTAAGTGTTTGTATAGCTACAAATCAGTTAATTTTAACCTTAAATATTATAGTAGGCTAATGAACTGCCTCCACAGTTTACAGCATTAGTTAAGAGATTTGTTTTCCTTGAGAAAATTTGCCATGTATTGTACCTGATATCCATAACAATCAATATTGAATTGAATCGAATTGCAATGTGAATCAAAATCGAATCGAATTGTGAAATTTGTGTCAATACCCAGCCCTATTGTTAAAGGGGTGGTTGATTGTGATTTCACTTTTTTCATTTTAAATAGTGTGTAATGTTGGTGTTGGTGCATGAACAGTATCTGCAAAGTTGCTGCGCTGAAAGTTCAACGTAAGCAGAGATATCATCTTTTAAAAATCAGGAAGTTTAATGCCTACAAAAACGACTCGAATGGGACTACAACGAGATACTTCCCGGGTTTTATACGTAACTAACCCATAGTCAACCCTCCCTCCGGAATATGCAAAAAGGGGGGCATGGCTATATTTCTGCGGCTTTGTCGAAGAGGAAGAGTTATAGTGGAGAGCAGTAGTCATGCCGTCGAAAGTGTGTTATTTTCACCCAGCTGTCAGGTCTTCTGTGTTCGGGCTTCCTCCGGACGCTGTAGTTCGTCAACAATGGCTACAATTTATGTCTGATTATGTTCCAGAAAATTACAATCGTAATTTAGCTCTCTGTGCTGCGCATTTTACGGAAGACAGCTTCCAGAATCTCCACAAATTCAATGCCGGATTTAACAACAAACTGTTACTAAAGCATGAAGCAGTTCCAACTTTAAAACCAGAGGCAGCAGTTGTTTGGCCACAACCTGTAAGTAAGACTTAATAATTTTAAATGTATTTGCATGACATAATGTTTTAGTTTTTATCAAGGATGTAAACAAATGTCAGCGCTGGCTTTAGTAGCCACTTAGTTATGCTATTTTGTGTGTCTATGACAAACGCGTATAAACATTTTGGACCTGAATTTTTAATTATGTACTAATTTTTAGGGCTGGACCCGGATATTCGAATATTCGTTCGGTGTGTTGGTATTTGATTTGAAAATGTGACTTCGAATATTCTTTTTTTTTTTTTTTTTGCACACCTGGCATCCCCCTCGAAACGGTTCTCATTCGGGCTTGAATATGTTTTACACTATAAAATCTGGTGAAATATAATACTTAACATATAACTTCGTTATATCTACTTAATAAATATATTTGCATCTTCTTGGACTACTAAATGTGTTCCTGCAATGGGAGTATTCTCTGACTAGAGCGCAGAACAGCGGAGTTTGTATGGACAGAAGTGTATGCATGAGCTTGTATTTTGGGTTAAGCTGCGTTCAGGGTCCGAAATTAACACCCGCCAAGCGCCAAATGCGGGTAGATTTTCCGTTTGGCGAGTAAATCTCAAAAGGCTATCCGCCCCCCTGGCGGGTGAATGTTCATACCAAAATAGTAATGTAATAAAATGTTTATTACAATTGCATTTTGTAATGTTATAAAATATCTAGCATGATGGCTACGGACATGACGGAGTTGTTGTGTTTGCGGGATGGGAATTGAAAGTGACATGGCGCACCTGAAGAACGAGCAGAGAGAGAGAGAGACAGCGAGAGAGAGAGAGAGAGAGAGCCCTGGTCGCGCGCCCGCACTCTTTCTCTTCGAAACCAGGCGAAAGTATAAACAAGGCTTCACCGTCTCCTAATCGCTGTCTTGCTCTCTCTCCCTGGCACATATTCATCAAAATAAATCGACACGATGGTAAAGGTCGGAAGATCATAGTTTCATGTGGAGCATTCGGATATTTTTTTTCCTGAATTACCGCTGGGTGTGAACTGTGAATTGTACTAAAATACCTTATCTTCTCTGAAGCGTTCCGCACATTCAGCTGACATAAACCACACTTTAAATAAACGAAAAAACCTATCCAGTGATTGAATGTTTTCTGAGTTGACACAAATCTTGAGGGATGTCCTAGCTGCCGGGATAATCACACAACGCGTACACATCCCATAATGACACGTCCAATTCGCGAACTAATGACTCACTCCTTTGAACCGATTCATTTTAATGAAGGGTTAAAAACAACTGATATTTCCAGTCCTTCAGTTACTGATCAGTCAGAGTAAATGGAGTAAAAAAATAGGCAGAGTAAAACTAAATATTTTTTTTAAATAATTATAATATATTATTATTGCATACTTTTTAGTAAATATACAATTAATACATTTCATTTGTACAGAACTATTTTTATAGGCACCACCACAAAAATATTATTTTAATGTGTGTAAATTGTGTAATATGTGTGTGTAAATAAAAGTAAGAATGGAAAATAATAGACCAGAAATATAATGCCAAAAATGTTTAAATATAGCCTATATAAATTAATGTATATGTGACACAAAAAGGCTGTTTATTATTTTGGCCGGTAAAAAATATGCTTGGCTGGTGGATTTTTTCATCTACCAGTCCCAGTGGCAGGTGAGCCAAAAAGTTAATTTCGGACCCTGGCTGCGTTGCTTTGACATTGTGGAACATAGAATAATAGAAACAAAATGTATTATCCTTTTTACCCATATCAATCTAAATTAATCTACAGCTAAATATAGGAGACTTTGAGATTTTACTGGGACGTCACGTTTATTTTTGGTTTTTCTTTATATAAATTTCGTTTTTCTTTATTTAAATTTCGTTTTTCTATATTTAAATTTCGTTTTTATTTATTTAAATTTCGTTTTTATTTATTTAAATCTACCCTATACTTTGTCAGTGAAAAAAATATTATAAGACTACCATATTAAAAATATTGCTTAAGTTAAAAGACGTGTGTGTGTGTTTTATACCACTAGCGCAGTGTCCGTTCTCGGAGCATATATGCCCTGCATGCGTGAGGCGCGCCGCTTCTTTATTTAAATCTATCCTACTTTGTCAGTAATTTGTTAGTGAGAAAAATATTAGACTACCTTATTAAAAATATTGCATTCTCGGAGCATATAAGCTCTGCTCGCGCATCCGGCTCACACTGTTCTGTAGTTTATTAAAAGTTTATTAATTCTGAACGTGTCGTGTCTCGCCTGTCTATCTATATTGCACCAAATACGACACTGCACTCCCTTGTGAAGCCTTGGATGAACGGTTCTCGAAATATTCAAAATGCAACGGACAGACAGACATAGGCTATAGAGATTCCGAAGCTTTGAATATTCGATGTTCATTACTACCGAAGCTTCGAAGCTCTGAATGGTATTCGGACCAGCCCTACTAATTTTGTATGTATTTTCCATGTATACTGTATGACGTAATTTTTCGATTTGATCAAGAACGTAAACCAATGCCAACAGTGTTTTTTTATAGTAGCCAGTTAGTTCGATGCTATTTTGTGTGTATAAGACAAACGTGTATAAAGTTAAAAAAATTATATGTAATCGCAACAGCAAACTTCAGCTGCTGTTATCAGATGTTTTCACGTTCTGTTGGCATTTTAACACAGTTGCCACATGTACACCTAAAGAAAACGATACACCGAGTAAACTAAGTTTTGTGAATAGATAAACAGTTATTCATTATATCGATAAAACAATAACTTTAAAAAACAGTATTACTCAGTCATTTATTCAGTTATACTAAATATTTAATCAAGAGAAAACTGTATCTCAAAAGCTTACAAGCAGTAGTAGCATTTTGAAGTAAGAGTGTATCGAAATTCTTATATAATAATAGTAGAATATAATAATAATAATAAAAAATGTACCATTCAGAAACATTTTGTAAGAGCCGTGTTTAGGGAGATTCTGCTTGACTCTCGTCATTGCCGCTTTCTGGGTCTGATTCTGGCTCAAACTGATACGGCAGTATTTACACCATTATTTACATTTGACCGGAGCACATGCAACTTTCGCCCGTAAAGGTAATGGGCGTGAAGTTTCCGGACAACATGCGCTACGCAGTTTAGCCAATTGCAACACACCGGCCCAACTAACCAATCTGAGCCCATTGCCTGTTTCTGAGGGAGTGGTTTAATAGAATCAGGAAGTTAACCGGTCGTTCAAATGACAGAGGAGAAAGCGGCTCACAATAAAGGTAAAATTTATGAAAAATAAGGCTTTAAAAAAAAAAACCACGAAGACATGTTATATTGCACCCCATAAACACAATCATGCAAAGAAAAAAAGCAGTAAACCACCCCTTTAAGTGTCATTTGTTTTTAAGAAGTGCCATGGTTATTATTCACCGTATTAGGGCTAAGGGCCCTAGGGTTAGGATAACTGAGGGTTAAGATAAGGACAACTAGGGTTAAGATAAGGACAACTGAAACTCTACTCGACACTACAAAAAAAACATAATTGACAATTACAGTACTTAATGATCACAATTAAGCATTAGTAATTTACTGTATCTAATATGTATGATGGGGGTGACAGTGTCACACTTATAACTTATAGTAAGTAGTAAGTGGTGCTTTGCATATGGGAGTATGCTATTTTTCCCAGGCCAGTAAGTGACCATCTAGCAATGCCCTAGCAACCATTCAGAAAACACTAGCTGTAGGCATTGTGTTGATGAGTTTTGAACGGAAGTACCACTCACATTTTCTTCAGAAAATGTAAACATCTACCGTAGTGAAGCAGTGTATTTGTGAAAAACAAATTTTCTTTACCTGCACAGCCAGTGAAAGATAAGACAAACAACCCTGAAGAGAAAGAAATCACATTGTTGTATGACTGTCTGTGATATTGGTGTGTCGGATGATCAAATGTTATAAAGTTAATTCAGATAGTCATTACATTCCAGACACAAATGTAGCATGTATCATTCAGATGATCAAAAAAGCGTAAATGTTTGTGTTGATGAGTTTGACAGCTGTAAAGAAACTCACAGTCAGCTGATTACTAGTGATGCTGGTTACACTTTTGCTATGCAATTTTTCATCAGTTGTGACCATTTCTTGGTTAATTTGTGTCATTAATCTTTCTCTGTCTGAGATAATTGCTCACTGAGCACTGCAGTGGTCCCAAATACTATTTGGACATTGATGCCGCAATTGAGAGTGAAAGAAGAGTTTCTTTGAATTAGAATACAAAAAAAATCTGATCAAGAGGCATTGGCATTCTTCATTTTTCTTAATCATTTTTCTAATCAACAAGTGTCATTTAAAGGTATTGTAGGTAGAAATCCACAAAAATACTTTTTGTCAAAATTAGTTTAAACTGTCTTTATATATCAATGCATAGTTAAAATGTAAGTACTCTGGAAAAGAAGTTATAAAAATCGAGTGTCTGTAGTCCTCTTAGGACTACAATAAACACAGCTCATTATTCCATTAACTCCCACTCCCTCCCTACTCGGCTCCTTCCAAAGCCACGCCCCCAAAACAAATGAACGCGCGATCCCGGCCGTTCGCTCAGCTGGAAGAGTCGGACGTGTTTACCAGCTTTACCAGATGTAGTGACATCATGTCAGAATCACAAGTAATAAAATAACTAACTTTATCAGTATGAATATAAACAATTAACATGGCTGTTAGTACTCACTATCCAGCTCGCATAACGATACTTGTAAAGTTTAAAATATTTTACTAGCTCGTAACGGAATCAAACTCAATATAAGGCAAAGCTATAAATAGCTTCATTGATACACGTTTGCCGTTACTATCAGTTAAACTGTGATGAAGGTGAATTTGTAAGATTCATAACGTAAGATTGTTTACAGATAAACTGAATTACATACACTCAAACACCTTCTCACAACTGCATTGCAGACCCAAGATAATATAACACACACACACACAACATATATTGTATAGCACATACAGATACAACATAAAGACATATGTAAACATATGTAGAGCATATAACAACAAACCAAACGTGAAAAAACGGAGTAGGTAGAGTTCACGGTGAAAATAGGAACACAGTTTAGGCAGAGGGTAAAGCTAGGTATAAAAATAGATCCCCTAAACTTTTTAACCTAAAGTTAGATTCGGCGAAATTAAATAAAACAGCTTTCGACTGCAGATAGGCCTATTGCTTATTTATCGTCTCAACCCTGGCTCACTAACAGTAACGTTATACTAGTCGACACCAAAGTTACACTGTCATAGCTAAGCCAGTACCGTTAGTTATGCTACGTAACGTTAGGTAGCTAATATTAGGTAGTTAGGTGTGCTAGTGATACATGCTTCATGAAAAAATAAATGCCATCAAAATGAAAACAGCAAGATTACCTGTCCAGCAGAAATAAAGCCATCATGGAGTCACTTTTCAGCCCCTTGAGATCACTCAGTAGTAGCCGACGCTGGAAAGCCACGCCGACTCTCTTATGATTTCTTTATTTATCCAAAGACTTTTTGTTCATAGCCTTTTCAAATACTGTCTTCCTTTTTTTAACTCGTTTGACTTCGCTGCCTCTATATGCAGGTAACGTTACTGAGAATTGTGACTGTTCTTTCTCTGCCATAATTGTTTGTTATTACTAGCTTCCGTGCCTCTTCAAAGGGGTGCGCGGATTTGGGCTCCTCCTGTATCAGCAGAGGTGGTATCCATGGTAGCGAGGGAGAGTGACAGTCGCCCCAGCCAATCATTTCTTTCGTCCCGAATGGAATAATGAGCTGTGTTTATTACAGTCCTGAGAGAACTACAGACACTCGATTTTTATAATTTATTTTCCAGAGTACTTACATTTTAATTATGCATTGATATATAAAGACAGTTTGAAAAAAATTGGAAAAAAGTATTTTTGGGGATTTCTACCTACAATACCTTTAAAAGGGACAGTTCACTCAAATCTGAAAAATTCTGTCATCGTTTTTATTGAACCTCATGTTCTTCCAAATTTTTAGTTATTTTCTTCTGTGGAACATAAAAGAAGATAACAGTGTCTAAATGCTTTTTGTTTTAATTTTGAGCAGCACATCATCGTTTGTTTTATAAATTAGGACCTTGTGAAATGTTTTGCTTATATTAGTATTATATTTCCAGCTATATTTTTGGTTTTTGATATTTTGTTCTCTAATAGGGTGACATTCATCTTTATTTATAGCACTATGACCAAAAGTGGTGCTTTGTTAGAAATGAAGGATAAAAAAACAGCAAATACAAGAAGCCTGATGTACAGCAGAGAAATCACATTTGGGCATCAGTTGCACAGGTGTTCATCAGCATGTGAATCGGAGGATGTAAAAACGCAACCAGATCCTGTTCCAGTTCCAAAACAACACCTCCATACTCACCAGTCCTTTCTTCTGCTGTTTTATTCCACTCATTCATTACTGTGCCGTGTATTTGCGTTTTCTCTCATGCTCTGAGCTTTTTTTTTTTCACAACGCCCTGTTAGCATTTTGTCATTAGATTTGCATATGATATGACAGGGTTTAAGTAAGTTCCTTCCTTGTTTTCATGCACACTCCCCAAAATACATTTGCTCAATCTCTCCATTTCTTTTTCTTTTTTTTTTTCCTTCGCATCGGTCTTTTAACTTCAGGTTTGTTATGTCTACCTTGTTTAGCGTCGTTGAACTCTGTTCCCCTCTCGTCCACCTCACTGGACCAAAGTCCTGTCTGTCACAGCTGTGGGTCTGTTTACTCAACCCTCTCTCTTTCCCCCTGTTCTCTCAGGCATCTGTATGAACTGCCAAGGCAACACCGAAGGACCCAGTTGCGAGAACTGCAGGTATAATTTTTACAGAAGGCCCAGGTTTCCCGTCACGGACCCCTGCATCCCCTGCCCCTGCTCCAGTGTCACCTCCACAGGCAGCTGTAAGCTGGGTGAGTCCTCCTCACACACACACGTCAGGCTAGCATAGCCCACATTAGCGTAGCCTGCTAACTTTATTATTGAGATCCTATTGGCCACAGATGTAGGAAATTCTGAGGAGATCTCTACGTCTGGGAAATGTGGAGTACCCGCTCACATCTGTTTTGGATTATGTGTCTTGCATCATTCTGGCCAACCGCCTGCTGCCTGAATTTCCGGGTGGGTGGACTGAGACTTTTAAGAGAAGATAGATTTATTTTAAGTGAAAGTGAAACTGGAAACTTTTTTCTCTCCACTCTGAACAAAACCCTCACAGGATATGTTTATGAAATATACTGTAAAGGTGAGAAAGTAGGGGGGTGTTTTCTGTGTCTAATTCAGAGAGTGGTTTTGTGAGTCACACAGTACTCCATCTCTGTAGGCTGATTTTATTCGGCATATGTTTGTGATGAATTGCGTGATATTGTTTTGCTGATCTGTGGATGTGCTTCTATGTTTGCTGACAGCAGCAATGTTCTTGTAGCCGTGCAAGCTGATGTAAGGTAGGATACCACATAGACCAGCAAAAGGGCAGGTGTGTGTTCAGTGTTCCCAGATATTACAATAAGGTACATCACAAATGTAACCACACAGTGCAGCTGCTGTTTTGAGTAACAGAGGAATAACCTCTGTGTTAGAGATGCTCCGATCAGCATTTTTGGGGCCGATCACCGATTACCGATCACCAAAATCATGATCTGCCGATTGCCAATCACTGCCGATCACAGAATGGCAGGGGATTGGGAATCTTTTATCTATAATCTAGCAGACTTTGCACCATTTGTAGAAATGAAGGGGGAGGGGGGAGCTACAGAAAATAGGCTACAGTCAAGATCTTGAAGAACCACCAAGTGTTTATTTAATTGTATTTAGAAAATGAGTAACATAAAATTATTCCAAACAAAGAGGGGTCAGGCAGACCAACACACAACAGATCAGCTTAATGGGTGGGGATCAAAGTTACACTTAGACATACTTGGAAATTGTAGCCTCTTAATACACCGACTACATTTACTAATTGGCAACAAAATGTACAACTTGTTACACCAAAACTGGCTACTGACAAATTGGCAAAACTATGGCAAGTTTTTTTCTGTTATTATTATGAACATCTGATGTAGTTGAGCAGAATGCTCTTTTATGAAGATACTTCATTAAAAGACATATTTAATGAGATTATGCCTGAAAAGGTTTTGGATTTTTTTTATCATAGGTTAATTTAAAAATATATATTGTATTATATGACTTGTTGTTTATATTTGTTTTGTTTTATTGTATATGATATTTGTATTTTTATAATATAATTTTTGCCATGAAAATAGCTTTGAATGCTGACATGGCATTAAATAAAATAATCTGAATCTGATGTAGTTGAGGAACCAACTACATCAGATCAAAAAAAAAAAAATACCACCACCACTTTTGAAACATCTCGCGGCACGGATGTACCAATACAAATAAATAAAACATCTCCAGTTAACTAGCAGAGCATTCATTTTGTTCATTTGTTAAATAAAAGGCGATCTAGTGCTGAAATGTTTTTTTTTTTTTTATCAAGTGAATGAATGATCAAAGTGCTCGTTGCCGCAGCGATCAGTGGCGCGGATACTGTGTTCTCTTGTGGCTCGCGCGGTGCACGTCTTCACTCGGACGCACGTTTCAATCCGTTGGGAGACTCCCTATTCGTTCCGGTGCAGGAGAACTCATGTTGCCACTGCTAAGCTCCGCTCTCCTGTTGTGTGACCGTGCGCCGCGAATGCAGGTGGGAAAAAGTCGCGCAAGTAATTTATGTCACGTGATCGGCTTTTTTGATCGGCGCTTTTGGGGTTCGCCGATCAATCTATTTTTAGCCAATATCGGCCGGTCATGATCGGCGTCCGATCAATCGAAGCATCCCTACTCTGTGTAATTGAAATATAGGAAATTATGGTGTATGGATATTTGCATAAATACCAGTGATCTTGTTCCATTAAAAAGAAGCACAGCTGTGTAAACACTTTTGTCTTAGTTCTTGGTATGTAATTAATATTGCAACCATATTTGCATTGCACCACTCTCATAGTTTCTCTGAGTAACTGTATTGTACTTTTACAGACACATACATTTTTCTTCCTGATAGAGGCTTTCTTACGTTATGCACTAGAAAATGCATATGTGTTTTATAATTGTCAGTTGCTAGTTATACTTATGCAAATGAGGCATATGAGTATAACGCCGCTGTTGATTTGGAGGAGCAACTGGTGAACAGCATTTTGAGGTTATACATAGTCTGCCAAAACTTTTCTAATGGAAAATTAGGGTGGATTAAATCCTGATTCGAAAAGTATGGCTTCCTGTCATAGTATTTAATAAGAAATGTGTGTAGAAGAAAGAAGGGAGTGTTCTTCATCATGCCTGCATCCAAAATGCCGCCCACACTTAAATGGAACTACAGGTTTTGAGGATTAGTGATTATGGTAATGGAATGCTAATAACCAGCACAGTCAGGACAGCAGCTGACTGGCAGACAGACCTTATTTTCTTCTGCCTGATGAGGTAGAGGGGAGCACACCAGTGTTAAATGAATTGCCCATTTACCCATCAAGGCCACACTTTTATTAACAAAGCTCCCTGCAGAGCTGAATGTATCGTCTGCCGGCCTCTAGATTACACTGCAGACCCACTGGACATCTCTATAGAGCTTAATGGGAAACTGTGTTTTACTGGGACCTAAACAATGGAACTATTCCAGAATTTCAAAGCACCAACAGAAGGATGCAAGTGATTAATTCACACATGTGGTGCTGTAAAGGTCACTCCACACAAGAGCAGAGCACATGGCTTAGATCATTAGTTTACATCCTGCACTGCACCATGGGCGGCATTATCTCTGCCACTGTGATTGAAGGTGGTTCAAGGTTTAGAATCAAGAAATACTGATGTAGCTCTAGGCAGAGTCCTGCACGCAGGCGGGTGAACTGCTAATATTTGATGTAACAGTTGGAATAATATTTACGTGGTCATTCGCGGTGCGGGTCGGGAATCAATAGGCACGGGTGGGCTGCGGTTCCAGTAGCCAAGACTATTTCGATTAAATTCAGTACCCACTGATAAGCAGCGTTTTTCAAACACTCTTGTGCTTATATGTATTTCACGCTCTGTAGTCTAATGAACGTCAAAGGTTTCTACTTAGAACGCGTTTTGCAGAGTTGAGCAAAGCGTTTGTTCGCTGCAACTGAAGTGATTGACAGCTTCAGTCATTAAGGGAGTGCTCTTTGCTCACTTTCTGTGTTTAATCTATTCGCAATTCGAATAAAAGTTTTATTTTTCATGCTGCCAAGAGGAGCAAGTGCCACATAGCCTATACACTGCTGAGTTTCAGGAGAGAAAAGTAAAACCACATTTGAATGCAGCGTGAATCTGCTAAAATATTCCCAATATTATGCAACAGTAAAGACTCATATTTGGCAATATGTTCTTTTAATTTATAGACTTTTAAGTGTCTGTATTAAGGATGCACCGAAAAGCGAAACCGAAAATGCTTTTTAAAAATAATTTATTTATTATTTTAAATTAGCTTATTTTTGTATAAGTGTATTAATATTTAAATGTTTTAATGAAATTCAATAATTTTAATGATACTGAATTTAAAAAATACAAGTAACAGATAAAGTAATAAAAAAATGAAATGTAGTGTATTCAGGTACAGACATGAAACAATTAGGTTGAAATGTAAAATAACACTATAGTGTTGACCATATAAATTAAATATAGATCTTTGATAAAGCTGTGTTTTGTTGTTTGATTAAAGGGGTGCTTGATTATGATTTCACTTTTCTAACTTTAGTTAGTGTGTAATGTTGCTGTTTGAGCATAAACAACATCTGCAAAGTTACAACGCTCAAAGTTCAAAGCAAAGGAAGATATTTGCTTTTAAAGAAATCGTTTTTTAAGGACTACAACAAACGGCTGGAAGTGACTAGCCTACATGACATTCCTCCCGGGTTAGTGACATCACTAACCTTAAAATTGACATAAACCCCACCCCTCGGGAACACGCAGTCCATGTTGAGAAGAGGAAGAGTTGTTGTAGAGCACATTTGTGATTCTGCTCAAGCTGTCCTATCAGTCTTTTCACATGCAATGCAATACAGTACATAACACAAATGCATTAGCATGTCACGCTGTAGGCATTTACAACGTTTCCCACACGAGCGATTTATAGATTATCATGACAGAATATGCTAATCAATGACTTGAAGATAGTGAACTCCACATCAGCAACATAAATTCATCAACTAACCATTCAGAAACGTCCTGTTGCATTCTACATTTTGTCACTTCTTCTTGAGTCTCTCCATCATTGTCCGACTCCAGTTTAAACATAAAAGGCAGAACAGTTTCTGACATTTTAGTACTTGTCTGTGTGAGGTAATCAGGAGCTGCAAACATACAGAAGCTCTTGAAGCTCAGCCCTCTGTGTCGGGAGCAGCAGTTCATTTGCATTTAAAGGGACACACAAAACGGCATGTTTTTACTGACCCTCAAATACCCCTTTTCCACCAACAAGAACCAGGTGCTGGTTCAGAGCCAGAGCCAAAGCTGGTTCGGAGTGGGTTCTACTGACGAGCTTACTAAGAACCGGTTTGCCTTTCCACCGGCCAGAGAGCCACACCAGAGCCAGATCTTACGTCACTGTATACGTCTCATGTTGCCCAGCAACGCTAGTGCGGTAGCGCCAAACAGTACGCCAGCTTGTTCGAGATGCATCGGCTTCTCGCAGATCAATCTCCGCATGACATCAAAGCACTGCGATAGCGATCTAAAAGCACAAGGAGTCGTATGTTCTCCAAACACTCCCGCAGCTCCGATCGGTCCGCGCCGCTCCGATGCATCTCGAACAAGCCATCAACAATAACGGACGTTGCAATACTATGGATGCTCATGGGTTTACAAAATACATCGGAGTCCAACACGTTTGTGCAGCTCGCCGTAACTTACATAGACGGATATTTATAATCGAGCTGCTATTAGCTCGACTAGCTGCTATTTAAAAATGGCAGTCACAAGTTTCTATTCGTCTTGTTGGTCACGGTAACCCCGCCCCCAGCCCCTGACGCAAGTGGTTCTTACTTGGCTCTGTTCTAGACCAGCAATGATTTGGTGCTACTTAAGAACCACTTTTCCTGGTTCGGAGCTGGTGCTTTGCGTGTGGAAAACCAAAGAACCGAATTGAAACTAGGCTCTGGCTCCGAAACCAGCACCAGCTCTGCCTTGGTGGAAAAGGGGTAAAAAAGGGACAACTTTAACATGCTGTACAAAATTATCTGTGGGGTATTTTGAGCTAAAACTTCAGATACACACTCCGGGGAAAACAGAGACTTATTTGACATATTTTAAAAAGGGGCATTATACCACTTCTTTAACATGAATGACAGGCAGTATTTGTTGGTTGCTGTCACTTTAAGACCGAATACACGGATCCAATAGAATGATACATATCCGATTTCTTTCTCAACTCTTTACATTCACTTAAGACATGTGCTTATGAGAATACTTGGCGTTACTTGTATATTGACATAATTTTGTGTGTATGTGTCTGTTCAAGCGCACAAAGATGCAAAAGAGGAATCAATTATGAGCACCAAACTAGGTGGGTTGCAGGAATAATACGCAGTTGTTTCACCCATTTGCACACTTCCTGCCCTACTGTAGCTACAGTATGTTTTTAAATAAGAAACTGCTACTGTATTTAACCCCTGAGTGCCAATGCCATAAACCAAATAAAGGATAAACCTTTTAGCCTGTGTCTTGGTGAGCCTTTTACAGCTCTTTAAAGATTTAAGTGCTGTGGATCAATGCCAGTATGGTTTCTTATCAAGTGCCCTTAGCATAAATGTCATTAACACTACATATTTTAGCTCTGAGGTGGTGTGATATCACCGTTTCAAAGATCAAATTTGAAGTGACACATGAAACCAAACAACCCAATTTTCAGTATTTGTGAGAGAGAGGAAACGGCAGACAGCTCATAACACAACTCCTGATTGATTTATGTAGTCAAGTTTTAGTCACCGTCCGGCTGGTGCTCAGGGACTCTTTCTCTCTCTTCTTTTCATTGTGTCCCTGGTCATCTACAGTCTGGATGCATCCCGCAGTACTCACAGCCAGAAGCTCTTTACTTAGATCTCATCACAGCTAACACTGATGTTGAGTGTTTATGTAAATATATTACTTTTTTCATTCCCATGGTGTCGCATAGTATTAAACGCACTGTGTTTCTTGTTTAAGGCAGTCAACAATAGAAAATTCAACTAACAAAATATAAAGTACGGTGCTTAGACAGAATTTACATCATCTTCAGAAAGAGAAGAAATTAAAAATGTTTTCTCTTTGTATGTGCATTATATTTGCTCAACTGTTTGTTGTCTCTGTATAATTTGTAATACGTTTATATATTATTATACACTGCCTTTTAAAAATTTGGGGTCAGTAAGATTAAAATAAGTGCCTAAATAATGACTTCATTAACTTTTATACAGCAAGGATGCATTCAATTAAAATTGACATTTATGTTGATATACAAAACATTTCTTTTTCAAATGATAATAATAATCCTGGCAAAAGTTTTAGCAATGTTTCCACAAAAATAATCAGCACTTTTCAGAACTGTGATAATAATAAGAAAATGTTTCTTGAGCACTACATCATCATATTAAAATGATTTCTGAAGGAATCTTTGGGTTTTTACTGTATGCAACTAATCAAATAAATGCAGACTTGATGAGCATAAAATACTTCTTTCTCTATTAAAAAAAACGTACAGACCCCAAACTGTAGTGGGTAGTGTATATTAGTTAAAATCATACATTCAATACATTTTTGTTTATGTAATGTAAGCTTTATATGTAATGTAAGTGTAGCACAGGTGATTAAGACAAATAGGTTAAGTCACCTAATAAAAAGGGAAACACAGTTTGTGTTGGAAAACCTACCCGTTTTCCAGTTTTTCTTATTCATATTCTCATTCCTTGATTTAATATACAAATTTCATGGATGGTATCCAATTGATTTGACAAACTTATAAATACATAAGTGTGTGAGTTTTTTTAAAGGTGCACCTGTAGGTTATTGTTGTACTGGGTGTACAATAACGTGTGCTTTGTACCGGTTTATTGCTTATCTGTTTGTTAATACCTCTGTTATCTTATTTTCTTTATTTCTGATTGTTCCCCTTGTTTTGTTTACAGATTTTTCTTTTACACTTACTATTTCAAATAGTAAACTACCAGCTTGTATTTAAAAAACAGATAATTTTCTCTGCTCTAGCCTTTATTCATACTATTTTTATGCTTTGTGTGGCTTTGTTTCTTAAGCTCTTACTGCTTTAGACTTCGTCAGTGTCTACTCTTTTTAATTCTTTGCTCTCCTTCTATTGTTGTGTAAGCAATGAAATAAGCTAATACTTTATTCACAATATAACATGGCCTTGTGTGCCTTGATGTTTCTATACAATGTCTACTATATAAAAAAGAAATATATTAAAGGCTTACTGAAGTGCCTTGAAACGTGCAGCGTTATTCAGTGTGTTGACAATTTCCACTGAAACAGGAAGACAGAACAGGACATATCAAGCAGCTCCTCCCCTTTTTACAATAGCCAATAGCGTTGTATTTACATCACAGTTCAGCCAGAGCCGTTGAGTTCGGGAAAGCCGTATTTGACAGCCACAATCTAATAGATTCCCCCTTTAGATTTAAAATGAAACTGTTACTAAAGCAAAACAGTGAACACAATCATCCTGAGGATGTGTAATTTGAAAAGTGTGTAATTTATGTTGGTGCATGGTACCAGTGTTATCTCTTCTACTTGTCAGAGCTGTTTCTAATGCACAGTCTGTTTCTCCTCCTAATCTCCTCAATGTCGTTTTAAAATACAGCATTCTGTGTAGTATTCAAATGGGTCCAAAGCGTTTTGTGGTCTGTGCCTACTTGTATATGATTCGCTCTATGCTATCTGGTCTCTGGAGCGGAGCAGACTGTGTGTGGCTGCTGTGGTTCGCGTGACACTAAAGTGAAACCAGACATCATTCACCCCAATGGAAAGCATATTTACAATGTCTGAATTTAATCGTTCCCAGTTCCCTATAATAGTGCACTATGTGCCATTCACCATATAGAAAATAGTTATTATGTGAACAAGTGACTGATTTCAGCTTCAGCGTATATTTATAGTGTAGGGGGCGGGATGCTTCAGATTCTAGAGAGCATTTGATTGGACAGAAAAAATTAGCGAGAAGCTGAAGTGTAGAGTAATGCTATCAAAATCATTGATCCATATTGGCGGAAGTGAGAGACTAAGTTTTGAACGCTTTTATCTTCTATATGCAAATTTTGTCATTCTCTTTAAACACACTGGCTTATACAGTAGATAATTTTAAGGCTAACATATTCATAATTAAAGCCAAAAAACTTACATTTTGGTTTCATGGTGACTTTAAGGACACATTATGTAGTTCATGAGATGTAAAATGTGGATAATAGTTGGCATCAGTCGGGTGCAGTGATATCAGAAGATAGGTGTTATACAGTAGCTATTGTGTATTGTAGTACCGCTGGAAGGCTGTAATAATTCTGCAGTATCAGAAATATCTGTTTTATATTTATACCTGTTTTATAAGAGTATTAGTGAGAACGCAAGAGCAAGCTTTTTCATTACGGTTAGGATCTCTGCATTGGGAAAAGAAAGTGCTTTTGAAGTTGCTTTTCTGAAATCAGTCCTTTTAGAGCAAACACTCTGAAGTCAGCTATTTCATCTCTGTAAATGACTAGATTTCCATTACACGAGAGTAGATGTTAAAACTTCATGCTGATTTGTACTCGGCTTTCGCCAAGATAAGCACCAACTAAGAAGTAGCTTTACAGTAACCTGTGCTTCTCCATCCATTTACGCTTCTTTCCATATGGTGATGTGAATCTCCTTCTGTCTGGTGTTAACAGCTGCAGTGTATTTTGCGCGTCAGCACACAGAACGGCTGCAACCACAGTGCGGTCCCTCCATAACAACCCTCTGGATTGAGCGGAGTAGGGAACATCTCTAGGGTCTTCAAGTGGGCACCTTCCGTCCTCAGTGTTTCGTCGACTAGCCCACGACACCTCAAGAGGGCTCGACAGTGACTCTGGCGTCCCAGATTCACCCCCCCTCCGTCCCCCACTCAACTCAGCCCAGATTACTGACCTTTACCTCCCTTCTGCTGCTAATGTTGCTCCTTCCTCGTAGTTCACATGTGACCTAACCGCAATCTCTCCGCAACCCGACCATACGCGCCAACCCGTTTGACTAAGGCTGTCGAGCCCCACTGCCGTCATTAAAGCAGGTTCAGTGGCAACGGTTCCGTATGGCATACTACCGCAAAACACAAACACTAGATTTGCTTTGCTTCAATAATTCTTTGTTTGTACTTACAGCACGTCTAAATTAACAAATGTATGCTGTCTCAGAGACTGATTGAAATCAATTGTCTTGAACGCCGAACAAGTCATTATTACCTCCTATTGTTACCATGAAATGGCCTTGACACTTTCTGTGTCTGTGGTTAAATCAAAACCCATGATGTCTCCAAAAACACACACATGATTTGTTGAGACATGATTTGTTCCATTATAAATGTATGTAGTCGTGTAGTGCTTATTGTTTGATGAACTAGGTGGATGAGTTTTTCAAATATGAAATTATTAAACTCTCTTTTGACAGCTTAGGGATCTTTCAAGTCTTCATCATCTTTCAATACTGTACATATTTAACCATATTGTGCCCCTTGGTTTCATTAGGTCGTTCTCACTAGGTTTCTTCCACAGAAGGTCTCATAAATATGTAAATGCCACTGTCAATGTACGTTCCAAACCAGCTGTCAGTCATTATTTGTACGGTTGCATGGAAAACATGGACCTTATATGATCTGTCTGGAGTTTGAAGGGGCTTTATAAGGTAGATGCAGCAGAACATTAAATGAAAAATTATTCTATCAATTATTTATGTATGTCAGTTAAAAAGAAACATACATCTATTCACGGCTCTCTAAACATACCGTATTTTCCGCACTATAAGGCGCACTTAAAAGCCTTTAATTTTCTCAAAAAACGACAGTGCGCCTTATAATCCGGAGCGCCTTATATATGGATCAATTGGTTAATAGGATCAATTGGTTAATAACGCTCCGCGTTATTAAATTCGCCCCCAAACTCGCGCTCGTGTCCATCTTATGCCTGCTCTGGCACACGGCCAGTTCAACCTCGTATAAATCAGGCTATGTGTGTATGTCACGTGCCCGCTCACGAGCGCTCACTCTTACTAACAGACATACAAACAGACACACTGTCCTCCCCGGCGCTGCTCGCGCGTCACAGAATGTTCATAAAGCGTTCCCCGTTCACAGTAACCGGGTCGTCTCATTCAAAACAGCCAGCTGTTGCTGTCAGCGAGCCGCCACACATGAATACTCGTATGAGTCAGGCTGCGAATGTAAGTTACGTGCCCCCCCCCAGCGCGCTCACGCTTACTAATAAACGCCTCATCTCCGGTGCCGCGCACTCGCTACATTCACTTTAGCACATCTAGTGGATGCATAACGAAACCCAGTCAAACGTTTGACTGCAGTATCTTATGCGCCTTATAATCCGGTGCGCCCTATATACAGTTAATGTTCTAAAATAGGTCATTCATTGAAGGTGCGCCTTATAATCCGGTGCGCCTTATAGTGCGGAAAATACGGTATTCTTGAATATCTAAAAAATAATAGCTTTTAATGTTCCATATATTTTGTTGAATGTACTGTATGTATGTAGCTAGGTAGTTTTTTTTTTTTAATTAATACTTTTATTCAGCAAAGACACATTAAATTGATCAAAATGATAGTAATGACTTTTATATTGTTAAAAAAGATTTCTATTTTAAATAAATGCTGTTCTGTTTCATTCTTACTGACCGCCAGAGGCAGTGTAAACACTATGGATTATCGCAGCGCCAGCTAGATAGGTCGAGAGAATATACCAACAAAGTCACGTGGCGTGACGTATGCTGAGCCCTGGAGGGTAAAAGCTATAGTAGCACAGCACTCTACCTCTTTCACTTTCTCGCCTGGTTGAGAAAGGTTGTATTGATTGAGTGATTATTCACGCTGTCAAGTGCAGCTTACCACAGCAGCGAGTTTCGTCCTCACAAGTTGTGACAGCGCGTGTCTACTCTACGCCATTCAAGGATTTGGAATAATATTTTGGTGAGTTTATATTGCTTCGTCGGTGACACTCTGTGCCTCTCGTTGCTATCCGGAGGCTTCTGTTTTCCGCGCGTATGAGTTAACGGTCTCCCGTTACTCTATTAGAGTGTTTTTGTCTCAAATCCATTTTACACTTTCTGTCCCTCGATTCAATCCGCCGGCCATTTTAGACACTTTTTATCTTTTTCGTGAGATATTTGTTGGTATTACCTGTCGGTTCACCCGAGGTAATCGTTTTATTTAATTTTTTATTATTTTTTATCCCGCTTAACTCACCTTAAGGTGCTATCCGAGGGTGTTATTAGCGCGTAACTATGGCTCACGGCTCGATCGCCACTGGTTTTCCACTGACTTGTAGGCTGTGCCCTAATAATCTTCTCCCTGACGGCGGTCATGACTTCTGCCCGTCGTGTTTGGGTATTCAACATCTGCGAGAGACTCTCACGGACCGGTGCGTGCACTGCAGCCTTTTGCCTATGTCGGAACGACGGCTACGTCTTGCCGAGTTAGACCCTAATTCAACAGTAAAACTTGGGCAGTTAGATGTACCCCCTTCACGCACTCTGAAGCGCAGGGCGTCGGCGGCAGCGGGTGTTCCCCTTCCAGCTAAGAAGGCCAAATCGCGAGGTGATGAGCATTCACATGTTGAGAAAGGTTCACTTTCTACGACGGTGTCGATGCTTTCTTCAGAAATGGCAGAGCTGAAACGCCTGCTTCACTCGCTTCAGCCTGTCGCATCTACTACACCTGCACATGAGGATGAGAATGTTCGGAATCAAGAAGCTGTGGAAGAGTCTCTTGATTCCCCTTGTTTTTCTCATCGTTCAGAGTTTGATGTGCTTTCTACAAGTGCTTCAGATTCCTTTTTCCATGATCATGGGAATACTATGGATATTGCTGCGCAACCCTCAGCTCAGGCTGTTTTCACTGGCTACCCAGCAGCAGAGGGGTCTAGTGGGGGATCAGTTCAGTCGTCTGGACAAGCCCAGCCCTCCTCCGATGATACTTTGTCTGTGCTTCGCATGGCAGCTGCTCGTCTAGGACTTGATGAGTCACCTGTCCAATCCACCCAAACGAATGTGTTTTTCAGACAGACCACAGCTGCAACTTCTTTTGCCATGCCACCATGTAAGGATTTTGTGGCTGAATTCTCAAATGCTCTCACTGGTTCTGGTCCGCCGAAGCGGCGCTCTAAGATTGTTTGAACGCTAGCATCTATGGCTGAAGCAGATTCTATCGGGGTGGGTCGTGCTCCGGAAATAGAGCAGCCTGTGGCAGCTTTGGTGGTGTCTCCTGATGAGGCTCTAGGAGGGAATGTGCGATGTCCCAGTGCGCAGTGCGGTCGTACGGATTCCTTGCTAAAAAAGGCATATGAGTCTGTTGCTTACATTACTCAAGCAGAAAACACAATCTGCCAGTTACTTCTTGCTGCCACCAGTACGCTGGAACCTGCAAATGCAGATCCACCTATTTCACAATTCCTCCAAACTGCTCTGTTGGTTACAGGCCATGTGACCCGCGAGCTGGGTAGTCTTACAGCCACGCTTCTGGCAGCCCGCCGCCAAGTGTGGCTTGCCCAAGCACGACTGCCGGAGGACTGTAAGAAAACCTTGAGAGATCTTCCTTTTGTTCCTGGGCATCTTTTTGGTCCGAATGTTCCGGAACTGTTGGAAAAGAGGGTAAAGCTGTCTGAAGCTACTCATCAACTGACGCAGGTGCAGCTTAACCCTACCTTTAGGATGTCAGCGGTTCAGACCCGACATCACTATGCCACATCGGAGCTACGTTTCCGCCGGCACGCTACACCGCACCACAGCCCCCACAAAGACCTCGTGTTCCTGAAGATGCGAGAGTTTTTCGCCCACCTCATCGTCAGTTTCCGGGAGGACCCCGTCAGCGTCCCCCCGCGACCACTGAAAATCGTACACATAAAGCTTGAGACAGTCAGGCCGGCGGACGATCGTTTTTCTATAGATCAACTGGAGTACTGGAGATCCAACACAACAGACCCCTGGGTGTTGGCAACTCTGAGCAGGGGATATACTCTACAATTTCGACGCCGGCCTCCCAGATTTTTAAGAATCGTTCCTACGATTGTCAGAGAAGCGGTTCGCGCAGTGGCTCTCTCTCTGGAAATTTGTTCACTGCTAGAGAAGGGAGCTATAGAAAAAGTTCATCCCCTCGTTCAGGGAGACGGGTTCTATTCAACATATTTTCTTGTTCCAAAGAAGGACGGTGGTTTCCGCCCAATTCTAGATTTGAGGCTTCTGAATTTGTTCCTGAAGGTCCTTCCTTTTCGAATGCTGCGCACAGCCGATGTTCTCCGGTCTGTGACGGCAGACGATTGGTTTGTAAGTGTCGACCTGAAGGATGCATACTTTCACGTCCCAATTGCTGTGCATCACAGAAAGTTTCAGCGTTTCAGTTTCCTGAATCAAGCTTGACAGTTCAAGGTGCTACCCTTCGGCCTTTCTCTTACTCCTCGCGTCTTCACAAGGTGTGTGAGTGCGGCTCTGTCCCCTCTTTGGATGAGAGGACTGCGTATCCTTCCTTATCTGGACGACTGGCTTCTCTGTGCCCCCACAGAGCGGCAGGCTGTACAAGACTCCAGAGTGCTTTTGAGACATGTGCAGATGCTGGGTTTTTCTGTGAACGAGAAAAAGAGCCGTCTGATTCCATCACAGACCACTACGTTTCAAGGATTGACCCTGAATTCCTGCCTAGTGTCTGCCTCCCTGTCTCAGGATCGTGTGACGAACATTCTGCTTTCGCCCGGGTGTGTCTTTGCAGTACGAGGTGGTCCTACGACTGATAGGGATGTTAACAGCGGCTACAGTGGTGATCCCCCTGGGTTTACTCCACCTCAGACCACTCCAATTATGGAACAACAGTTTGCGGCTAGATCCCACCAGACATCGCCATCGACTGGTTATGATTTCCCACCATTGCATATGTGAGTTGAGGCGGTGGAGACGGTTAGAGTTCCTAAAGGCAGGAGTGCCCCTGGGTGTTGTTCCCTCTCGTCAGGAGTTGGTCACAACAGATGCTTCCCTCACAGGATGGGGGGCAACGTGGAATCGGAGGGGTATTTGTGGGCGCTGGACAACAATTCAGGCCACAGAACATATCAACCTGCTAGAACTAAGGGCAGTGTTCTTGGCTCTAAAGTACTTCATGCCGCTTCTGGCAGGCCGCCATGTTCTCGTTCGGTCAGACAATACCTCAACAGTGTTCCATCTGAATCACCAGGGCGGCACGAGATCCCTCAGGTCTCTACTGCTGACTCACGAGATTCTGACATGGTATCAGCCACGACTCGCTTCACTGAGGGAAGCTCATATTCCAGGAGCGTGCAATCAGACTGCAGATGCTCTTTCCAGGGATCAAGTACATCCAGGAGAATGGAGGCTTCATCCAGAGGTAGTGCAGGAGATCTGGCTACGATTTGGAAGAGCAGAAGTGGATCTTTTTGCTTCAGAGATGACCACCCACTGTCGCTTATGGTTCGCAAGGACAGAAGTGTCCAGCCCCCTGGGCCAGGATGCGCTGTCTCACGAATGGCCGAAATGCCTGCTCTATGCGTTTCCACCTTTCCCTCTGTTATGGGAGACGTTGCACAGGATCTCCCTGTGCAAGCACAGACTGTTACTCGTGGCACCACGATGGCCAGCCAGACCGTGGTTTCCTTTGTTGCTGAGACTTCTGACAGGCAATCCATGGAAGCTTCCCCCAAGGAAGGACCTCCCCTCCCAGCTGGAGACCAGTGTCTGGCACCCGGACCCGACTCATCTGCAGCTTTGGGTCTGGCCATTGGGTTAAATCCTTCCCTGGAGCATTGTGACCCTGCTGTTATTCACACCATCTCTAATGCTAGGGCTTCTTCCACACGACAGATTTATGCTTCCCGTTGGAAGCCTTTTTCTGCATGGTGTAAGGAACGGGGGCTTGTTCCTGCAACATGCGATATTCCAAGTATCTTAAGCTTTCTTCAGCGTTTACTGGAGGAAGGAAAAGCAGCTTCCACGTTGAAAGTGTACGTTGCTGCAATTTCTGCATATCATGTTCCAGTTGGTGGCTCTTCTCTTGGCTCTCACAGTCTTGTCTGCAGTTTTCTGAAGGGCGCGCGCTGTCTGAACCCTGCTCGGAATCCTCATTTTCCTGTGTGGGATTTGTCACTCGTGCTTGCATTCCTGTGCTCCCCCCAATTTGAGCCCTTGCAAAGCATTGACATTAAATGGTTGTCCTTGAAGACTTCTTTTTTGTTAGCTATTGCTACTGCGAAGCGAGTCAGTGAGTTGCACGCATTGTCTGTTAGTGAACTGTGCTTGCGTTGGTTACCGGATGACTCCGGGGTGGTTCTACGACCCAATCCTTCTTTTCTTCCGAAGGTCCTTCTTCCTCAGTTCATAAATCAGCACATTGAATTGGCTTCCTTTCAGACTTCAGGGTCTGATTCAAGTGCGCAACTTTTGTGACCTGTTCGGGCATTGAAGTGTTATGTGAACTCTACTGTTCAATTTAGACAGTCAGACCATTTATTTGTCTGCCATGGTGGTGTGAAAAAAGGTGCTCCGGTGTCGAAGCAGAGGTTGTCGAACTGGATAGTAGAGACCATTACGCTGGCTTACAAGGTGGCAGGGAGACCACTGCCCTGGAGACTAACTCGCCATTCCACTAGGGCCATTTCATCTTCATGGGCTGTTTTTAGAGGAGTTTCCCTGGTGGATATCTGCACTGCCGCTACCTGGGCTTCTCCGTGCACGTTTGCCCGGTTTTATAAGGTCAACATTGCGGCACATCATGCCGTTAGTTCTGCGGTTCTTCTGGAGCAGCCTTAATTTCATCAGGTGGGTGGCATTCCTCATGACTATGTTGGTATGTGTCATCCATAGTGTTTACACTGCCTCTGGCGGTCAATAAGAATGAAACGGAACGCTAGTTACGCATGTAACTGTGGTTCTGTGAATTCTGGATGACAGCCAGAGTTCTCAGTCACTCGGAATGCGTGAGAAAGGCGTACCGAGGTAGAGTGCTGAGCTACTATAGCTTTTACCCTCCAGGGCTCAGCATACGTCACGCCACATGACTTTGTTGGTATATTCTCTCGACCTATCTAGCTGGCGCTGCGATAATCCATAGTGTTTACACTGCCTCTGGCGGTCATCCAGAATTCACAGAACTACAGTTAAATGCGTAACTAGCATTCTTTCTACTCATCCAGGAATCCTGAAAAAATGTATTATGGTTTCCACAAAAATATTAAGCAGCACAACTGTTTTCAACATTTGATAATATTAAAAAATGTTTCTTGAGCAGTAAATCAGTATTTAGACTGATTTCTGAAGGATCATCTGACCCTGAAGACTGGAGTAATGATCAGTAATGAGCTTTGATTACAGAAATAAATTACATTTTAAAATATATTCAGATAGACACCAGTTATTTTAAATTGTAATAATATTTCACAATGTTACTGTTTTATGTTACGGTGTTTTTTATCAAATAAATGCAGCCTTGGTGAGCATAAGAAACTTTTCAAAAACAGAAGAAGAAAAATCTTACTGACCACAAACTTTTGAATGTATGTATGTATATGTGTGTGTGTATATTATATTTATTTGTCATAAGCTTTTGACATCATCCAAGACTTTCTTTCCCAGCTACTGAAAACATCTCACTTATTTTAAGGCAGAAATTAAAATATGTACAGTCGCAGCAGAGTTCAAGTGGCATTTGCTTGTAGTTTAAATATTAATTCAATCATTCCCAACTGAAATTTCCTCAGCAAATTGTATTGTCCTTTTTCTTTACAAGTGTTACAGATTTTCTCTGCTCTCCTTGCTAATGCTAGATTTCCTGAGTGAAATGCATGCTTGATTTGCATATGCTGGCTGAATTTGCATTGGATATGACCTAGCACTGGTTGGCTTGTTATCTGCCACGCAGTGTCAGTTGCTATCATTTTGATGAAGTCGCTAGCTTTGTTCCACCAGAGCTTCAGCTTTGATTCAGCAGTCTGTGAAAAAGTATTTTATTTGTCACTGCTGTTTTCTTTCTGTCCGCCCCTTATGATAGACAGATGAGAGAGTGAAGCATACACAATGAGCCCTTAAAATAAGCAGATATTTAAAACATGAAAATATAGGACAATAACTCTTCATATATAGAGAGCAGAAGAATAATTTGACTCTATTCACTTACTCCGTGTAATTATTGTTTACTGTACATTTAAATGTATTTCTAAAACCATTATGTATGTTATTACTCTGTCTTTACTCTTAACTATTTGTTCATTATGTGTTTTTTTGAATTCTCACTTTGGTCAGTAAGTGTGAAAAATGTTGGAACGATTATAGCTGTGAGCATGTCCATACCTTTGAGATGGTGTGTCAAACGTTGCGTCTGTGTGCCTATGCTTGTGACGCTGAAAAAGCTACTAGGTAAAAGTCACCACCACACTAAAGAAGCTGCTGCTGGCGATGTAATTATGAGATGGTTAAACATTGGCTAGCCTCATTTTAGACATTATCGTCACGAGTCACATCAACATAAGGAAGAATATCTTGTGTCACCGGAAATGTTTGTATGCTGTAACATGTTGGCACATATGCTGTGCTGAGCAGCTTTTAGTTTTTTGTCAAGTTTTTGCTGGTGACGAAAGAAACGAAAAACAGCTTTTGGGAATAAATACATAAAGGTGAGACCAAACAAAAGGAGCCTGTCTGTCTGTGTCTGTCTGTGTGTGTGTGTGTGCGTCCGTGCGTGCGTGTGCGTTTGTGTTTGTGCGTGTGTTTGTGTGTGTATGTCCAATGATTTCAGTCTGGTTACCAACAGCTCAAGTAGTCAGTTTCTTTTCTCTTTGTACTTTCATTCTCTTGTGTGAAAGTTTTTAATTCTGTATTGGGATAATAGTTTTAAGTTGAAAGAGCTCAGAGGAGCTCTTTGTGCCTACAGGGCTGTTTTACTGTCGGGATGATGTATATCTAAATGGGCTGTTTTCTGCCTCAGTCTCTCTCCGTCCTTTGTGTCATTATCTTACCATGATGGTTATTGCCCTCATGCTTGAGAAATGTGGAAAATTGGTCCTTCCAGTGTAGTAGTCCCTGGGTCTACATCACTGCCTGGAGGTTTGGGTTTTATATCCTGCTGTCGACTGTATGCAGGTGCTGAGTCTGGGCAAATGATGATAGGATTTAGGCTCATAGCGCTCCCTTGATTCACTGGCCTTCTCCATATGTAATGTAAAAACTGCCTCTCTGCTAGATATATTTGATTCACAGCAGATGCCGCATACAGTCTGTCTTATTGCTTCTAGTTCGCTCTTTATGTATGGCTCAACATGGTTTTTGCTTTAAAGCGGCACTATGCAGGATTTCTGTTTTTGTCAAACAGCGATCCCTAGAGTCGCTGTAGAGTACTTGTATATAATGTTACTGTCGTAAACACCACTCACGCAGAGTGTATCTGCACTCACGGCCTCAGTCTGCACTTCATAATAATAAAGTAGCCTACCGCGTTAGGCTTACCTGAGCCTAAATGCCAGATGACACCAATAAAGTGTATCATGTATGTCGTATTATTTCGCAGGGCTCTCAAGTTTTGAAGACAGGCAAGAGTGACATCCAGCCGACAGATACATTTTTGTCATTGGTTGTTGCCTTAAATCTTACCCAGATACAATAGTGCTATTTTCTGATTGGCTATTGTGTAGCTCGACGAACAACACCAAAGGAGACGCGCTTGATTCCTGCCGGTTCCACAGTGAGAGCGGCGCGGCCAGAGGTTTGGCATATTAAATATATTACAAATTGTTTTTCAGCGTAAGAAATACAATGTGTGGGGGGAGATCGTGACAAAAGACCGAAATGAGTGACTGTCACGCTCAATGCGTGACACGCTCACGGCGGTCCGCCGGCCCAAAGTTGTAAGGGTGGTTTTGCGGCTCACAGGCACCCGGGGGGTGCGAGACGACCACCATTCAACACAAAATCAGTAATATAAACATTACAATGACTCCATAGCTGTTCGGTTAAGGTAAAAAAAATTACTTAGTTCTGCTTTAACTGTCCCTTTCATCTTTCTTCCTACTTCTTAGTTCTTCTCTCTCATATTCCTTTTATTTTACCTCTTATTCATTGGGCTGGAGTATAAAATCGATTGTTAAATTTAGTTTTTAAATTCTGGTACGAGTACAATGTTGTTGATTTTTTTATTTTTTTATTATTTTTTATTATAATTGTGTGTGTGTGTGTGTGTGTGTGTGTGTGTGTGTGTGTGTGTGTGTGTGTGTGTGTGTGTGTGTGTGTGTGTGTGTGTGTGTGTGTGTGTGTGTGTGTGTGTGTGTGTGTGTGTGTGTGTACTTTTGTATTTGTTAATGTCCTTATTTGTTATTAAGGCTATCCTGTCATTCAAAATGTACATTACACTACTGGGGCCAGTAAGAGTTTTCATGTTGAAATGTATAATTTTGTTCTGTAAGGATCCTGTAAATTGATCAAAGGTGTCAGTAAAAACATTTATACTGTTACAAAAGATTGCAAAAGAAAATGCTGGGGGGTAAAAAAAATATATATATATATTTATTTATTTACTGTTTTCAACATTGATAATAATAATGTTTCTTGAGCACTAAATCACATAATTTCAAACAATTCTTTTAAATTGTAATCATATTTCACCATATTACTGTTTTTTTATCAAATAAATACAGCCTTGTTGAGCATAAGAGACTTCAAAAACACTCAAAAATATAATTGACCCCAAACTTTTGAATGGTAATGTATACTCTATTACTTTATTTAGTTACTTTATTATTTTGAAAATGTATCTAAGTGCTCCCCAGATCAGTGCAGGAAATGCAAAAAGCGTTTACAGATTCTGTATGGGCCCGCCAATTAGTTTTGCCAAAAGAAGGAGATAGAAAAACATGTTTGGTTGAGGCTGTTGTTCTCGTTAAATCGCCTCTTCTGGTTCATCTCTCCTATTTATTTCATCACAGAGAGTAATCACTTAAAATGAGCACTAGATGACAACAAATTTCCTTAGTGTGTGATATTGCTCTTGAGAATAATGTGTCTCACCATTGGCATTCAAGTACTTTAGAATACACATGTAGAGTAGTACGCTATAAATGTATCAGTAGTTCCTCAGTACTTTCCCAGAAGTCATATAATCATCATGCTGATTTTATGATGTCTCTTTGGTTGCAAGTGGTTTAATTGCAGTGGCAGGTCACACTATACACACTATATATACTTTCAGTTCCCACCCTTTATGTGACATTTCTGTCCCATGAATACAGAACAGCTGAAAGTTCATGATCGTTTTTGTTAGGTTTGTTAGAAATGGAAAAACAACATTTATGCATTAATCATATCATCTTGTTTTTTTAGCACTATTCCTAGTGGACAACTGACAAATGTAAAATTTCTAAAACATTCATATTATATATATTTTCATCATAGTTGTGTGATCAGACAAAAAGAAAGATGTTTATCTTTAAAAGCAGGTTTCAAAGTGGATGTCTTTATTTACTGTACAGTTTGTGTGTGTTCTACTTTATTTTAGTTGCAGTAGTGCTGTTGAAGACTTTAGGTAGTACTTTTGCATGGGGAAGGGTGTCTTCACATAATTTCACTTAAGCTTAAGTCATCGGACCTTTTCAAAGCCCGGATTTTGCCAGTTGGATGATAACTTGGTCTGCAGTCAAATGAAAAGGAGATAACACTTTTACAGAGTGATTGGAGGATGATAGGTTAATCTGACAACTCAATATAGGCTTATATAAACAAAGACCTCAGTTTCCCTTCATACTGCCTTCTGCATCCTTATAAGATTCTGCCACCTGTTGGTCAAATGAACTCCTGTGTCTCTAAATGTCATTTTTTTATAGCAGAAGTCCTCTGGCAATTTCAGTAAAAATGTCTTGTACACTTTTTTTTTTACCAGAAGGTGTGTCTGGTTCCTCTAATTCACCCTAACCTTTCTTTGTGTACACGTGTTTAGACTCAAACGGCCTGCCATTCTGTATCCAGTGCAAGCCGGAGTACCAGGGTCCCAACTGTGAGCAGTGTAGTGATGGCTTCTACAACGCCGACAGCATCTGCCTTCCCTGTAACTGCAGCGGGAACGGAGACCCCCGCTTGTCCCCTCGGATCTGTCACCCGGACACGGGCCACTGCCTGAGCTGCATCAACAACACTACGGGCCCGCACTGCGAGCGCTGCGCAGAGGGCTTCACGGGGGACGCGCTCACAAGGAACTGCACTCGTACAGGTGAGAGCCAAAGACTATACATTTAGGCTAATATGCATAAAAACTCTAGTGATAATAATGGATTGATTTTTGCTACTGGAAGGGATATTCGAGCTGTTCCGAATCAGTCATTGATTGATATATCGCAGGTTTCTTTTCTTTTTTTGTTGGTAAAATTGCAGCTGTACTTAAAATTCTTTTGTGTGTGCTCATTCATATCATTTTCAACAATTCAATTAAAGAGGAAGTTGTAACTGTAAAACTATAATTTGTCAGTGCAGTAGTTAGAGCCACCTCTACATGACTTTGTAATGAAGAAAAGTGAAGTGAACACCAGTTGAGAGATTTTGAATCTCTCTCTCTCTCTCTCTCTCTCTCTCTCTCTCTCTCTCTCTCTCTCTCTCTCTCTCTCTCTTTCTCTGACATTTTCTCATGCATTTGGTGCGGTTTCAGTTGTGAACCATATTGCAGTGTATTGAATATATCATGCATCATGGAGACCTTGATGTTATCCAGGAAGGAACTGAACTTGAGATATATTAATATTTTTAATCACCTATTTCAAGGGGTGAGCTTGCATGTTAAGTGACTGTGGTTATCAGAGAGAGGAAAGTTGTTGTAGAATGACTAATCCCAGATCAGCGTTCTGACTCATTACATCCGTCTGTGCGCACCGGATTCTATCAGTGGTGAACTGTGAAGAGGACAGATCACACGTTCCCAGGGCTCGACATAAGCGATGGCCCGGGGCCAGTAAAAGAGTATGTCGGGCTAGTTGATTGCCCAGTCACTGGCCCGCGCGGGCCATCAGCAAAACAAACAGCAAACATCATACACAGTGGCACAAAGAGTGTCAATGTTACTTCAGGTTATTTATAAAGTGTTAAAATGTCAAAGAACTACGAGGCTGATACAAGTAAGAGGACATTCCTAGTAGGGTTGGGCGGTATATCGAGTTTGTAGCCTACAATATATCGATTTTTATTAAACGATATGGAATGAGGCAATACCGTTTATATGGATACAGTAGTTTGATACGAGCACATCTGAAAAATAGCGGAGTACGCAGTGTGACCTCCTGCAGTGAAAGTACATAGTACAATTAGTCCTAAACATGACACAAGCATATATTAAGCGCTTCAAAATAACTGGTAAGATATAGTTAACAAGTTTACAGCAGCTTGCCCTGCGGATGCTCTGACAGATGGGCTACTGTTGCTGACTGACAGATAAATACTTGCGCTGTTTAATGCGTTTGAGACGTGGTGCTTTCCTCAGTGCTTAACTTACATTTCACAGGTATATTCTCCATCTGTAAATGTTAAAAAGTCAAACAAATATGTCCATTTCACTGTCAGGAGAGGACGAGCTTCTGCAAATGAATCTCCGCTAATATTCAAGCTTCCGTTAAAGTGTAACTAAACCCTAAACCAACTTTTTTTAGTTAATGATCTGTAAGAATGGGGCTTTATTAGTGCTGTTCATTGATTCGAGTAACTTTTTTGACATTTGTGTATCGAGTGTTTTAATTCTACAATATATGGTGTAAAAACGTCTGAGTGCTGCCCTCTTCAGGTTGAACGGTGGCTACTGCAGTTGAGTTTTCCTATTGGATGTTTGTGGTGGTTTGTGACGTAAGGGGTGGTTGGTGACGTAGACAGGTTCCATACAAAGAGATGCGTCTCAGGTGCACGCCCCCCTCTGCTGGGCTCTGCCCACTTTTCCAGCATTTTTCAAATATTGCCAGTGGGTGGAGTCAGGCTCTGACCAGGGGTTTAGTTACCCTTTAATGAGCGCTGCCAAACAGACGAGCACAATAGAATAGTAGCGCAATAATTCTGACTAAAATATACATATTGCAAAAGCATTATTTTTGTTTTTAGATTGTAATGTTACAATGTTAGAATGTAATGTGATTTTAACCACCTTTTTGCACATAATATATTGCATAGCCTACATTACATTCCTTATAGTTATTTCCATATCCTTCCACATCAACATTGTTTTGTTCTTCATTTTTTCTTCATTGACAGCCATAAATGTTAAACGAATGACAAAAATAATCAGGCAAACTAATATACTTTTGTCTAATTTCACCATTTTGAAGTGAAAATAGGCCTATGTAACGTTACTCATCACTCATGTAATGTAATAATTAGTTTACTGTCATTGTGAGGGGACAAGAAAAATTTATCCTAATGTATACAATAAATACAGTTTAATGGGAAAGTGCTTTTCCTTATATTTTTTTCAGGGCCAGTAAAAATATAGAGGGCCCAGCAAAACTCTGATCTACTGGCCCTGGGGGCCACTGGGGATTTTTTTTTATGTTGAGCCCTGCACGTTCCCATAGGCAGGCTGACTCGGGCTGTCAAACAGTAAACAAGGACGCAGGGTGGATATATGAAAGAGAGAGGATGAAGAAAAGTCAGCCAAATCCACACTCCATTTCGTCAATCTTTCCACTCTGCCAACAATAATAAATCCTCCTTTTTTGACCTGTCTGAGCTCCTTATCCAGATGTTCTGCTGATACAGAACAACCATGTTGCCATTCACTGCTGATAATGGTACTCTGTAATGGAACTCCATGTGGAAATGTTGACTTTCCAACAATGGTTGAAAAATCTTTGAAATAGCATCTCCCATAATGGCAGTGTTGTTTTAGTTAACTAAATGAAAACTTTCCCGTCCTGATGATTACTATTTTAAATATTATATGAAAAACTAATTTCAAAACTTCTTACCTTGGTAACTAACTGAAATAATTATAGTAGTACCGGTAGTTGAAATACTAAAATGCCAAAAATTAAAAATTAAAAATAAATGAAAGCTATATATATATATATATATATATATATAAACTAACAAAATTACGGAAACAAACTATAATTAAAAATAAAAATGTACAAATACAAGCACATTAAAAATATGAATAAATACTATAATAGTACTTAAATAATAAAACTAACATGTTTTCTGAGGTGAATGGCTGAAGTATGTTTTCAGTCTACACGGCATACAGTCTGACATTGTCTGTTCTCTGCTGAACAGATGGAATCGCTCTTGCCTGTGCATCTTCTTCCAGTTTGCAGCATCTGTTCTCTACATTACACTAGATCAGGGTGGGATCAGGGGTGGGATCATGGTCCCCTCCACATGGGACTGTCTTTCTGCTCTCACCCTCCTTTATTCTCTTGATCTTTCATTTATAACATATATTGCAATTTTCTTAGTATTCACTGGCAGTGATGTTAACTTTTAGTATGAAATGTTATAAGTCTGAAAATACTGTTTTTGGTTGCATGTTTTAAAAATGCACTAGTGAAAGATGGAACAATTTAAAAGTAATGTCTCAAATGTTTATCAAAACGATTGTAGATGTAGAATTAATTGTGCATGCTTTAGGTAGAGTATATAGCTACAAGCTTTTTTATGTAATATGGACTTGTTCAATATACATTACCATTTAAAAACCGAGTACGATTTTTTTTAGGGTGACATTTTAATTATTCATTTTAATTATTCATTTTAATTATAATACAATTATTATAATATATTCATATTTTAGTGGAAGCTCAAATGTGCATTAACTTCCATGTTTATCAAATGTGATGTGCCTTATGTATGTGTTTGATCTGTAAACTCGCGCTCGATCGGCCCAAAGTCCGGCATCCAACCAGCACGGAAGGTCTTTATGCGTTACTGTCTTTTTTAGAATGACAGAATTTTAATTTTTGGGTGATATCTATAAGTACGTGAAATTTGCTGCATTTCAAAGCAAAAAATAATTTTCAGACACAAGTCTTTTTGAATGATTCATTAAAAGATCTGTGAGAGACATTTATTTGTGAATAAGACTAAACTGGAAAAAAAAATGTATGCAGCCCACTAAGACGTGTTTAATAAAGGTGTGTTTTCTTGTCTATAACTTGCAGTAAACCACCTTTTTATCTCGTTACATTCAGTACAAGACTGTAAACTCACATTTACAACTTATATTCAGTGGTGCAGGAAACACTGCTCTGTCCACCACACCACCAGAAAGTCACTGGAGTATAAATAATTAACTTTCGTTTTTTGGATATGTGGATATATTACATTAGTGGATATTTTCTCTAACTGTCCTTCTCTCTCTCTTGCCTTGTCCATAGTCATCCACACTACTCCTTCAACCACTACCCACTGGTTTCACTACACCACCATGACCTCCAGCCCCAATGCTACAGCACAATTCACCACCTCGTCCAGCAGCCTTCTGAGCAGCCTGGGCAGCTCCACCCCTAACACCACCACCACCACAGTGACTCCACTCCCATGGAGCCAGTTCAACATCATTATCCTGGCCGTCATCATCATAGTTGTGCTAGCTCTCATGGCGGTGGTGGGTGGTGTGTACACTTACAGGGAATACCAGAACCGCAAGCTGAACGCCCCGTTCTGGACCATCGAGCTGAAGGAGGACAACATTAGCTTCAGCAGCTATCATGACAGCATTCCGAATGCAGATGTATCAGGGCTTTTAGAGGATGAAGTTAGTGATGTGGGCAACGGACAGCTTGCTTTAACCGGTCCTGGTAATTTGTATAAGGTGTAACAGATCTTACTGTTTTTGCGCAGAAACTGGGCTGCTACACCAGCGCTGGATCGGCACTGGCCAGATTGTGGGCCTATGGATATGTGGACCCCCAATTATATATATATTTAAAAAATAATAATTTTATGCAGATGAATAAAATTGTTTTTCTCACCTGACATAATGCAAACACTCACTCAAGCACTCCAAATCAAGAGCCATTAGTTAATAAAGAACATGAGCAGTACATCTGACTGAAAAGCCAAGTTAAACATCCTGCCTTGTTGAGGACCTTGGCCCAACTCAATGGTGAAATGTGTTGTCTTGCTTTGAAGAAAGAGGAGAGATTCAGAGACTAATTCGCTAACAGAATATTAGACACTGAAGCATGTCTGGTTAGATCAATGAAATGCACATTTACATACGTCCATTCCCTAGTTCCCATTGTAAATGCTGTGGATTTTTTAAATACACAGAGAAGACATTCGTTTTCAAAAAAACTCAGGATGGATATCATTTGTGTTGTGTGTAAACCACACTATTTAAGTGTTGCTTCATTACAAGGATACCATACATGCTATTACATGTGCATGACTTTAGGGGGTGCCATTACACTGGACCAGACATGCAGACCAGGCTTGTGTATTATCCAATGGTAATACATAATACTGAATGGCAGATGCTGAATGACTTTTGCATTAGTTTGCAATTATGCAGATGCTTTCTTGCCGAAGCGAAATACAAGAAAGGATTATACGTTTTTTTATAAGGCCAAAGAGGATTTGTGTGTGTCAAGAATTAGCCAGACTCTCTCCGCCTGAGACTGTCTGGCTAATTCTTGTCACAGTTTTACAACGACAAAGAGGATTTCAAGGACTGTTTCACAATGTGTGGAATTTTACTTGTTTTATTTATTTTCAGCAATTTCTCTGCAATCCACTTTTCCCTTGTGACTTATCACCAGTCACCTGTTGAAAGGTGCCATGCCTTGTTGTGTGCACTTGACACATCAATATGTCTGGTTGGGAGAGTTTAACAGTTTTGTTTAATTTATTTGGACGAGCCTCTCTCTCAAATGGATGGCTTAGGGTCAAGTTTTTATGTGTAACAGGAGGGGAACAAATATGATCAGATGAGCAATAATGGCTGTTGTGTCTAACAGCCTTTCTGGACAGTAATCAATCACTGCCATTTTAGTAGCACAGGCTAAAACAAGTTGGTTCAGTGAATGAATAAGTGCACGTGTTTGCGTGTGTAGGTGTATGTGTGGGAGTGTTAGGTCAGTGTCAGTCAGCAAAAGACATATGAAATGATGTGTATGCACAAAGACGTTCTCTGTGGGAGATGGCCCGAACTTCAAAGAAACGAGCAATAGTTCATCTGTCTGCATCTCAAATGACTCTTGGGATATCGTCTTTTAGCCCCCCCACTTCCACAGTCCTGAAGCTGTCTTTTCCCGAGATGCGTTGGTTCAAAACTATGTAAATATTAGATGTACAGAATGGTTGTCTTGAGGAGGTTGCTATCGTATTGATACTGTGGCAACGACTTTTGTTTCTGTGTTTAGCATACTTGTGCGCGCACATAGAGACTAACGTCGTAACAGTGTCTTAATCTTACATTGTATGCATTGTGCAGTATGCATGGTGCACCACATTCACAACTAGCTCTGTGAAAGATTTCAATAAAAGTGAGTTTTACTATAATTTGTGCTTTTATTATTATTAATTTATTATTATTATATATTTGTATATCATGCATTAGTTCCAGCCCCTGAACGGCACCAGTCTGTTTTCGGACCATCTGATTCGTCCTGAGCACAAAAAGCACTTGTGAAATTCACAAGCTTCAACTTAATTAAATTTAAATTAAATTTCCTGATTTCCTGGACTTTTGTAGATAAATGAATCACTGGATTCAGTCAATTCTGTCAGGGCAGTAACATCAGATCTTTGAAAGATATTCAGTTGTGTATGAGGCACTGTAAATCTATTTTATGTTGAATGCTAAACATTTTTTATGTTTATTTGTTAATATGGGAATTTTGACACATTAAGAAATTTAAATTTGTTGAAAAAAAAATTTGTAAAAAATATATATAAATTTTGAAATGAAAAGTTAAAGTTGATTTTAAGGTTAAACACTCAACAGATTTGGGCAAAGGGCTTGTTGTTGTTGTTGTTGTTGTTGTTGTTGTTGTTGTTGTTGTTGTTGTTGTTGTTTTTTAATAGTCATTATAACTCTATTTAATAATTCCATGAATTAGGTGTACATTTAAAACATTATTCATCATAACCTAAAGTCCAGTTGTCCAAACTCATTTAATCTAAATTCATAGTCTGTTGCTATAATGACATTCCTTCAACTAAAAATACAGGGCTGCATACAACTTGTATAATTATATTGTGTAATTCAAATGTATTTCTTTGACTAGAATCCTGTTAAATATTCATAGTTATTCATTGTTTATTCATATCATTAATTTGTTTTTCAAACTAAACTAAATGCCATACATTTATCAAAATGCATGAGCATAAGTATTTAACGTTAATGACATCAACCTGATATAATTTTAACCTGATATAACTTTAATCTGATATAACATCCTATTATGTAGTGTACATGCCAAAGTCATCTTTAAATATGTTGCAATTTAGCAGCAAGTGCATACTTATGTACGTACTGTATATTTATGTTTACTTCAGTTGTCCATGTTCTTTTAGTGAGATCAAAAATATCAAAGGTTAAAACATGACACCTTTTTTACATGTACAGTAAACCATATTGCTCAGATCAGGGTTTTTTTCCATTCAGTATAATCATCTATTTCATCTACATGTTTCTGATGCCATCATCTGTGTCAGAATCGTGATAGTATAGGTTCAATTGAGTGAGTATCTGAGTGCGGATGTTTTTCATTTTACAACGCATTTCAAATATTTACAGACCTCGTCAATTACATGGCACATGAAGCTGCCTGAGGCAACTATTTTGCGTTTTATTGAGCAATATGCTGATGTGTGACATTTTCCATGCCAATATCATCTCTCATGTTCTTGTTTGATCTTGTCCATTTCTTTTGAGCAAAATGGTTGGTTATAACCAATCTCACAAAAGAAGTTTTGTCTTTAGAAACTGAAGGGGGTGGATTCTGGAATCATCTACTGCTTCAATGTATATCAAATGAGTGATTATAATCAAGGTATTAATCATCATTTTCCTTCTTAATATCAAATGAGTTGTATGACTTCTCTAAGCTTATGAGATTTTACTTAGTTATAGAAATTACCAGTGGGATTGCTGAAATGTTCTTTTCATGTATTCTTTAATGTCTGTATTAAATATCTGAGAGGTGACTGAAGGGTCTGGCCCATGCCAAGAATACAGTAACAGTGCTTGTTTATTTAGCCCGACTTCCTCTCATTGAGAGAAAGAACATGTTAACCAAGAATACTAACACACACAGACACACAGCTTCTTCAAGGTTGGATTTGGCCGGGCTTTAACGATAAAACAGGAGACTTCCCAAAACATACAGATAACATGTTCTTTCTCTCAATGAGAGGAAACTTTAAAGTAACAGTAAAGACTTTAACTAAGGAATCGTCACTTAAACTATTGGTTCCAATGGCCCTTGTGATCTATAGTCTTCATGGTGAGCTAGAAGAACAGATTTATGTTTTAACACCTTGAAGACCTTTCTCAAACACAAAACGAGTCCATATTTCCTTTCTGGAAGTCAGACTAAACAAACAAGCACTGTTACTGCATTCTTGGCATGGGCCAGACCCTTCAGTCACCTCTCAGATATTTAATACAGACATTAAAGGATACATGAAAAGAACATTTCATCAATCACACTGGAAAGTAAAATCTCACAAGCTGAGAGAATTCATTCAACTCATTTGATATTTAGAATGAAAAATATTGATTAATACTTTATTGAAGCAGCAGAGGATTCCAGAATCCAGTCCCTCCAAAGCTCACAGATTTCCTAATCCTAACATTACAAAAATGTAATATAAATATTTTCTATATGATCTAAGCTAGGGCTGCTCAACTAATCGCAATGAAACCGCACGCTATTTGGCAAAGGCTGCAATTATTTTATGCGCAGCTTGTCAGTGCGGCTGATCAGTAGTAAATGCTGCTTCACATCTGGACGCCAGAGGGCGTCTCATGCAGACATGCCAAATATGCCCCGCCGCCGCTGAAGTACAATAACACGTCATTCCAGGATATACCTGTCGCTGTAGCTGAATAAACAAAAGATTGAAACGTTTTGATTGATTAAACATGACTAATAAACACAGAACTGCCTTATTCTGTGTAAGAAGCCACATCATCTCACAGAATAATGCTCAACTGTCATTATGAAGTGAGTTTGGAGTAAAGGCATGTTTTTAAATGTTGTCTTTTGTAGGACAAGAGGTTCATAAATGCTTCTCATGTTTGGAAAGATGTTTGACGCGTGTTGCTTTTTCAAATGCAAGTGACTCAAACTCACGGTGCTTTCAGATGGAGCAGCGTTTACAGAGCCGTACATCAATGACAAGCTGACTATTAAAAAATATTCGCAGCCTTTGCGATTTCAAAATCGTGATAGGCCAAATCGGTTTAAGTGCAATTACGATTGAAATTGCGATTAATCGTGCATCCCTAAGCCTAGTAACGGTTGCCCCACGGTCAAAGCCGGCTTCAGACTGCGCTCAGCAGAGGGGCATTTATTTTCAGTGGGTGGGCACTAGGTTTGGGAACTTTTTTTCGGATATCAGATATCCTATATTTATTATTGCTACTGCCTTTTCTGTTAGCTATTACCATGAAGTGATGCAACCCATACAATAAACACATAAACCATTACACATTGTTGCAAGACGTGCAACTCTTAAGAAATTTGATTAAATAGGCCTAAGGGTTAAATAGGCCGATACAAAAAATTGCAAGACCGACTCTGACCACAGCTTTATTATAGACAAAGCTAACGAACATGCACACAGTCTCTCACTGACAGGATAGTAGTTTAATTGCTATCTCACTGGCGGAAGAGAGAAAAAAGCTACACATCTTTATTCTGCCTTGCTCTAACATAAGCGTTTACAGTAGCCTACTATTAAAAAAGCATCATAGAGTTACCTTTATCAAAACAGTTTATCAGTTTTCATCTATTTGCTTTGTTTTGAATGCAGTCAGGAATCTCGCGCCAACTGAAAGTCATTTCATTCATGTATTAACGTGCAAGTGATTGGGGGAGCGGCAGGTGGGTTTTCTCACAGCGCCACACTGTGGTTTTAGGTCGGCTATATAATATTTTTAGCTAATGAGCAGTTTGTAGACATATATTTTTATTATTTCTCACTGAAATGTGAATTAAATTAAACTGATATTATTTTGTAAATTATATCATATTTTAATTTGATATAATTTTATCAAATTATGATATAATTTATCCCCCCCCCCCCCCCCCCCCCCCCCAAATAATATAAGTTTAATTTAATACACATTTCAGTGAGAAATAATAAAAATATATGTCTACAAACTGCTCATTAGCTAAAAATATTATATAGCTGACCTAAAACCACAGTGTGGAGCTGTGAGAACCCCCCCCCCCCCAGTAACAGTTTATGAAAATTGATAAACTGTTTTGATAAAGGTAACTCTATGATAAAAGACATTTGGGGGGGGGGGGCATTGCCCCCTAATGCCATACCGCCGACACTGCCCACGGTGGCAAGGTGTCATTGAGTGATTTTGCAAACTTCTTTGATAGTTTAACAGGCTATGTGTGATCACAAGAACTTGACGACACAATCTCCATATCGAAATGTTTCCTCTGGCTGTTGTTGATTGTAAGAACAGATGTGAAAAATGTGCTTTCATCAGTGGTGTAGTCTACGTGATACGCAGGTATACGCCGTATACCCACTAGGAAATGTCAAAGATCTCCGTATACCCACTTTAAAAAGCGTGAGGATTCGTAAAGGATTCGTAAACGTAACAACATCATTTTGTGAAAGAACTTTCATTATGAAATTCACCCCGCCGTGACCCCGGCCATTTTTGAATGAATAAATCAAAAGTAATGATACAATGAATCAAATATCGATATGTACTAAGTGTCTATGAATATTAATGCTCAAAAAGACTGCTATTGAGATAAACTCTGAATGTTCTGCGTGTTTCTGTGAATGAGCGCTCAATGTGTGCTCTACTACACACTGACGCGCGCGTGACACTCGTGGTGTTTTCAGCGTCTTTGAGGAGGGCATGCACACATTTGAACTTCATTGCAGAGCTTTTATGAGAGTCACTTCACAAGAATTTTACCATTTCATTTGATAAAACTATCGTCATTCATTCGTATCATATACACACTCACAAACTTTAAAGTCTTCATTACAACCTGTCAAAATCAAAGTTTTGTATAACTTGAAGAAAATAAAACAGAAATATATTACTATTGCACAGTAGAGTATACTTCAAGTAGGCCTAATAATAATAATAATAGTTTATTTAAACACACAGAAGCTCAAATGTCTTTAATTTACAACCCACCAAAATAAAAGTTTGTAGAGATAAATAAAGTAGCTCGAGGGAATTATGAAAGAAATTGCACAGTAAGATGTAGGCTACTTTTTAAAATAATAATAATCAAATCTATTAAAACATAATTTTAAAGGAATATCACACAAGTTTTTAAAAAGTAAATTTTTATTTGTGCTTATAATGTTTAAGTCTTTTAATTGTCAGCTGATAAAACCTGTGCTTCAGGGACCATATTCATATCACATCTAAGGCTAAATGTAGCTCTTTACTGGCTGAGTTACATGGCGATTAACACTAAACAGTAGATAATGGGTGGTGTTGGCGGTGTCGGGGGGGGGGGGGGGGGTTGGATGGAGAGGGGGCTTGGGCTGGTATATAACAGTATACTCACTACAAAAAACTAGACTACACCACTGGCTTTCATCTAATCCTAAAAATGAAAACAATCCAGGAGAATAACTACAAAAGCCCCCCACCCACATAAATGTTCTCATCTTTAATTTGTACACTTCTCAAAGGTCAGGGGTAGATAGCTTGGGGAGTATTCCTGCAATCGCCTACACCTTCTGGGTATCCATAAGGGGTCACGCATACTAACAAATATCACAAAATCTGAATCACTGTTTTTAAAGTCATACTAAGTACTTTCATTAATTTTTCCTTTTATTTAGAGAAGATTTTAGATGTAAATAAAAAGCATCCTCTTTATCTCCTCTTGGAGATAAGTTAGCGAAAATGTGATTCAATCTTTGTCATCTTCCACTAATTTTATTTATTTATTTTTTTTACTTTTGCCATTAATAAAAATACCAAAAATAACCTGGTTTAAGACCAAGCAAAAAAACCTCTGGAGTACTGTGGAGTACGGCTCATTGGCTAGTGCTCACCTTTCATTGTCAGCGTTTTGATTTCAGCAAATCACTTTAGTGCAACAGAGCAGGTAGCAACGTGCAATCTACCTAAGAGAGGACATGAGCAAAAAGAGATGTCGTCTTTGACTATTGCAATGTAATGCTGTGAATTAGCCTACATATTGATTTTACACTTAACTGTTAGTGTGTTCTTAATCTCAGACCTCATTATTGTTAGTCATTTTTCACAGAAAACGGGTTTAATGGAGAAATTCTAGCCTTTGAAACCATAAAAGGGGTGCTATGCACACATTACTCCACCCCTACATTTGTCACCTACTCCCTTGTATAAAAAGGTGATTGAAGTGTCATACAGGAATATGATGATAGTGTTGATTATAATTGCGATATTGTAAACGCAAAGCAGATTCGTTGTGATTCAAAACACGACTGATTTTCACTTATCTCCCGTCCCAGTTACCACTGCATTTTTCCATTTAGCTAATGGAGAGCACTTGAAGTGGAAACTAGCAGTTGTAGTGAGAGTCTTTCCTGTGTCTCTCTTGTCTTCCTAGAAATACATTTGCCATGACACAGAGAGATATGTTGATGTTCTTGTCAAGATCATCCCTCAATCAAGATTAATCCCTATTTATGAGAACATTAAGATAACCGGACTTCAGTTGGTAGACATGTGGTCCAGATGTATAATTCAAAGCCAACACATCTTCCCTCCTTCAATTTTTGAGCTTTATCATTCCCAGTAAAAAAAATAAAGATCATCGTCCTCAGATCTTTAAAAAGTTCTTTAAAAACAAATAACAAGTCTGTTACTTCTCTAGGGTCAGTAATCAGTAATGACAAAACAGAAATGTGAATCATTATTTCACATCAAAAATCCCGAGACATTTAAATCAATCTGAGTAAACGATGCCGGAAATCAACAGCGCTTAGCCAAGCTGACGAGTGGAATTTGATGTCATTGTGGCATAAAGCCATGTAGGCCTTCGAAATGGAAGACCTTTGCGGGCATTTTCTTTTACTAACTTTGATATCATCTGGGAAACTGCCCTCTTTTGGAAATTTAACTTGTGCGTGCTGTAAATAGAGTAACCGATAAAATGAGTCATATAAAAATATATATATATAACTGGAAAACATAATCTGTGTCTGAATCAACAGAGAGATGCTCACAAACAGGTTGCATGTCCCTAAAGTGCCTAGCAAAACTTAAACGTGCACAGCGCATAAAGACTTTTGCTGATGCTTCTGCTAACACCCACACCCAATGGGAGCACATATTCATGTGGTGACCTTGTTTGTGTGATTAATTACAGATATATCTTATGACTTCCAGTCAACATTGAGGGAAAATACCAAATGGGTGGTCTTGTGGTCTATATGTGCTCTATAGCTCACCCAAAAATTCAAAACTTAATGTCATTCCAAACCTGTATGTCACACTTTATTCTGCAGAATAAATGGAGAAGATTTTTGTTTTTTGTTTTTTTGTCATCTGAAGCCATATGATGGGGAATAGTTGAAACTGAAGTTATTATTCACTGAAAATATCCTCCAGCTGTGACCAGATCATTCAATGAGTTGAATTTGAGAAACGTGAATTCAAATATTAGTTTTGTGAATAGATGAAACATTTCACTAAAAGATCTGATTCAACAAATTAGATTAAACTGAGTTTTTTAACACATCAGACATTGCTGCATCTCCGAATGTACTGAGATAGGACCAATATTTCAATGTTTCAATTTCTCATACAATCCTCAAAAAACATTATCCGTAGGACTTCAAATATATTGCTTTTATAGGCTATGTTGTATTTACAGGGATTGTTGCATCCTTTTGAGACTCAATATCTCCATTCATTGTCATTGAATGGAATAGATATTCTTCTAAAAGTCTCATTTTGAGTTCCATACAGGTTTGTACAAGTGATTTCCTTCCTTCCTTCCTTCCTTCCTCCCTCGGGGGTGGGTGGGTGGGGGGGAGAGAATTCCCTGCTTCCTTTTACCAACCTGCGCTCCTTATTTTCGTAGCATTCTTTTTGTTTTGTTTTTTGACGACCCTCCAGACTGTAATAAGACAATTACATTAATGAATGAAATTACAAACAGTGCTAATAAAATGAAAAAGATGTTGGCCTAGATTGCAACAATAAATTGTGTACATTCTTTACAAAGTGAAAGCTACGCGTTTATTGTCACCATGATCACATATCCACCCTCATCTCACCCACAGGTGATGTGGAGTTAATAGCGCTCTGTTGAACGCGTGGGAGATTGGTATCTCATTACAGTCGTCAACTTCATCCGGGACTACAAGAGGCATTTCTAGTGTGGAACTGCAGATATTTCAGCATCTTGAGGAGCAGGCATGGGTACAGCGCGCGCAGCTAGAGCGCATATTATATGGACATCGATAGCTTTGGTCTTCATTTTAATCGCATCGTGTTTGACGTATGTCTTCATGTCGAAGGTAAATATAACTGGATCTACTGCCTTAGAATTTCATATTTTTGGCCAATATAGCTATAGACGCATTGTTCAAGATTCTGTTGGACATTTTGAAGAATAACTCGACGAATGTTTGTACTGAATTTACCATTCCAGTAAGCATGTTTTAAAAATATGTAGGCTATTTATGAAAAAAGGAGAAAAGGTTTATCCGATCTTCAGTTCACTTACATAATGCCTCGTTGGCTGAGAAACGCTTCTTTGTTTTCTCCAGAACTTGATGTGGACAATGATTCATGGGTCGAGTTGCAGAGGGCGTATTTGTAAATAACTGCTTCTGTGCAATCTATGCTAGCCTACTCTTGAAATGCATGATACAGTGAGTGACATGTCTTATTGTAACTTCAACAGGTGTCTGGATACCAACGAATTAGCATCGTGAATGGTAAGTTTATCCTAATAATAATTTTTTTATAATATTTTTTTTTCTTCTATTGAGGAATGATCATTGCCAATGATAATTTGGTAGCTACCACTAGCAAAGTTAGCAAAACGTGAATAAAGACTAAACATTTAAGATTTTATGAAATAATTTGTAATAGGCTATGTAAATTTGGAGCCGGTTGCATAAACTCCTGAGAATAATCTAAGTCATCTTTTTTCTTTTTTTAAGACCGTTAAATTCGAAAATTCGTCAATAAAAAATACGTAAATCTATCCTATCCTACACCTATCCTATTAAAAGTTTGAAGTCAAACAGATGTAGGCTTATAACTCGCACTCAGGTTAATATTTGCTATAGCCTACCAATAACCAGCACAGAGCACCTAAACAATTAATTTAGGCTACATGAAAACTGATAATTTTCTGAGCAATTCAAATCAAGCTGTAGCATATTATAAAAAAGAAAACTGAATAGCATAAAAGTTCGGAAAGCTCTTACTGTTTGTGTTTGAAGAATCTCCATTCCAATGTATTAGGCTATAGTTGAACGATGTGTGACAGTGTAGACTACAATGTGTAACAGACAGCTGTGCTCTTTGTTCGCGCGTGTGTGTTTGTGGTAGTCTGCTGTTTGGGTGCATGGGGATCCGAGGCTGCTCGCTTTGTGTTGGTGGAAATGCATTTTGTGGTCTGCTTCCGCGCATTTTCATGTTCAGCTGTCAATTGAACGTTTAGTCATTCATGCAACAATTATTGCTGTTGTTTTTAGTCAGGATTCGTTCAGTTGTGGTAATCTTACAGATGTTTTTCTTTCATTTGTTTTTCTTTCTGACAGTCTCCGAAATTGAAAGTATGTTCAGACATCAAGTCTCGCGAGAAAAATGGCTTCTAAAAGGTGATTAGTAACATTTGTTTAAAAAAATATTGATGTAAAAACATGTCTTTATGTAGGAAGGAAATGGTTTCACATAGGCCTAAACATAACATTTCTTGTTGAAACATTAGTTAGGCTATATTAAAATTACACACTGTAGCTAAAATTACATAAACCTTTTCTGATTCCATAATGAGAATGTTTGCTAACGTTACATGTTTATCTTTATCTTCGCCCCCCCCCCTCCCCCCTCCCCCCCCCCCCCCCTTCTTTTTTTTTAAAGCTTGCAATCACACTGATAATCGTTTGGTTTGGGATGATGAGTGGGAGGACCACAGCAATCAGAGTAAGAGCATTCTGGACCATAACAAAACGTGGATGGTCATACGAGAGAAAGGTGTTTACCTGGTTTACATACAGGCGAACTTCGTTCTAAAGCCACAGAAAGATAGCGACTCTACTGTAGAACTCAAACTTCTAGTGGATCTCAATTATGGTGAGAAACCGGAGATATTTTCAGCTGCACATGACACTCAGGTGGTGAATGTCAACACATCTCCAGATGCAAAGCTCAACACTTTCCTTCTGATGTACTTGCAATCAACAAACCAGTTATCAGTGAGAGTATTTCCAAGTGATTTGGTGAACTATGATCCGCGACCCTTCTCCACCTTTATCACTATCATAAAATGGGCAGACGACTGGTAGACTGTGGAGCATGGGCAATAAATATTGCATAAATGATTGGTTATACCCACAGACCATGTCCAATTTTTACAATGGCAGCTGTTCTTATATTCTTGTTAACTTTAATTGTGACATTTCGGTATGACGCAGTCTCAAGATCAGCTGCTAGAACACCTGAGATTTTCCAGCTGTCATACTAGGAAATGCTCGTTGACATTAACAAGGATTGCGTGGGGGGTTATGATACTTTCTTGGTGTTTTTTCTTCTTCCTTTCGAAATATGAAGATCACATCTCATGATCTTCTCAGAAGCATGACACATTTTCCTCTCAACCGATATACAAGTTAAGTTTGTTGTGTTTCAGTTTTTTTATGAGTCAAGATGAAAAAGGGCATGATATACTGAGCACTGACTTTGAAGATTTTCATGTATTACGTAGGCTACATAAAAGATGCCGTAGCTGTCTGCAACAAACATTGCTTTACCAAACAGTAGTAAGCTAATTCTGAGCAAGTGGGTATTTTTCAATGAAAGTCTATAAATATAATCATGTAGTATTTAATTCATCGACAGCTGAATGTAAAAACCTCACAACAGCAACATATGTTTGATATAAATGCTCAGCGTGTCATACAAAAGCTAAGGCTATGAAGCAACACTTTATTCTGTAAATATGGGCTTTGTTTTTTAAGACAAGCAATCACATTTTAATAACAAACTCTTAGTATTTAATGAGCCAATTTTTTTTGATAGATGTTGTGCCAGATTTTGCTGTAAACAACAGAAGCACTTATTTGTTAATGAATGTCATGGAAATGTTTTCTGATGGGGGTGGTGTATGGCTAGGGGTGGTAGTGGGGATATTTTTTAACATAAATTACCGCTAGATACATTAATCCAGTGAAGCAAGCCATATAAAACTGAACAACATGAGCTGTTTTCATGAGACAGTGGAATGTTTTTTTTTCTCTCAGCAAGTGAAGCAAACCAAGTATTGTTTCAGTCAGGAAAATACCATTAATGATGACTCTTACGTTTTTGTCTCCACATGACCCAAGCCAGCTATTCTTTGTCTTAAGGTTTTCTTTGTACTCCTGAGTTTTGTTTTCTAGATTAGCCCTTATACTTCTGTTTATACTAACAAGCTAATTGTTCACGCTGAATGGTTTCAATTGACTACGTTTTTTTTACTGTTCTCAAATATGTAAACAATATAATATTTATATGCAATTTGTAATATTTTTATTTAAACTATTAATTATAAATAAAGCCGTATGCTGTAGCTCCCTCTGCATGCCTCTGTTATATTGTAATCCATTTACTGTACATTAAGCACTTCAACAAACACCAAACATGTACTCAAGAAGTTGTTTGTGTTAGATGTTCATAATGAATAGCTATGTGATTGTCACAAATAGACAATGTAATATCACAAACAAAATGTCATGTAATCTGAGCTTTAAGCTTTTTAGCCTGATCTGACCAGACTACGCTTTATTCTTCTTATTTCGAAAATTATAGAGTGCAGCAGCTCAAAATTACTAAAGACAAAAATTTCTGTTCCAAAAGAATGCTATTAAAACTTTCATTAAAAACATAGGTATGAAGTATATGGAGGGAGTGCAATTAAGAATGAGATGCAAAATAAGAACAGTCTGTGTCTAAAGTGTTATTTATTTAGTGCTCCGGTAACTTGGCAAATAAAATCTTATTACAAATCAAATAAAAGCTTAAATACAAGCTTATAGACTACTTATTCAGAAAGGACTAAATCTGTTGACGTCAGTCAAACTCGTTGTGTTGTGCTGCCTTACTCAACAGAAAGAGAACATTTTGACCATTAACTAAAATTACCAGAACATTTCAAGAGATTTCTGTGGCAATAAAATAAGAATTTACACAATGGTAACTAATGGGTGAATTTAGTTTTGTTTGTTTATTTGTTTGTTTACAGCCATGCACTAACATTCTAGGAACCAAAAATCTTTAGTTGAGTAATTTACAATTGCAAATCTGGGTCCTGAGCAAGGAGGTCCCAAAAAAAAATTTAATTTTTATTTTTAATTGTTCTTTTTTGAACAAGGTCTATAACAGGTCCTGAATTAAAGCAGAGAAGGAGTGATTTAGTTGATGTAGGACTAGATGTAATGGTACGTACTGCCCCCTTGTGACAAAGACTGACGGAAAAGACCTGAGTCAAGTCTGAAGTTAAAAGGGTTTCTTTCAGTTGAGTCATGTTGTGAATTTAGGCTTCAATGTGTTGTTGATGAAGAAATTATGAATTAATAAATCACGTTTTGTAATTGCTCTGACAAAAAATGACTAAAAATAAACCTGAGCAACATGTGTTCATGTTTCATTTTAAAAAAATTGCATAATTTTTCATATATTTTACCTTTATTCTACACTGCTCTGCCCCTCCTTGTAAAAACGGTCTGATGGTTTCCGGGTTCTATGAAGCCAGTCCCTCAAAGATTGGTTAGCTGTCCCAGTGTGTTGTGATTCGCTGACCGCCTAGTGCACGTTTTTCGGAAACGTCACGCCCCTTACCCTTTACTGGTAGTTTGTGCTTTGATGAATTATAAACAATGGCGTCAATATTAAAACCAATCGGAACCGAGAATGTTAGTGAAGATGATCGAGCAGAACCTGTTCAAGAACGGCTGTTAAACGACGTTTCAGAAAGGTTTGTTTTTTGTTGTTGTCTCATTACTTTTTAGATATGCTGTTATTTAATTGTAATAATTATTATAGTATTACAAAAAATAAGCTTCATAATCAAGAATTTCTAACAAATTATACTACAGTCTTCAAAGGGATTTTTTTGAGTAAAGACTGCGGATCTATAGTGATCTTTACTGACTGTATGGCACCGTTACTTTTGTATTTTTTAGAACGATTGTAGCCAAATATCTGTCGCCAGAACTAATAACCCAAAACGAACACTAAACATTGGCTTTACTAACGTTACAGTACTAGCCAAATCAAACACAGAACCATGTTTAGCATGCCTGTAGATAAACAAGCGATAAACAATACATAAAAGCTCTAATCAATGAATAATTTACACTAATTCCAAGTTCGCTGTTGAGATTAAAAAAAAGTTTGTAACGTTCGGTGTTTGTCGGATAACGTTAAAGGGAAAGTTCACCCAAAAAGTGAAAATTCTGTCAGTATTTACTCACCCTCATGTTGTTCCAACCCAATAAAACCTTCGTTCATCTTCGGAACACGAATTAAGATATTTTTGATGAAATCTGAGAGCTGGATCACTCCTCCATAGGCTTCTTGAGGGATTGAACTTGCCGGCCTCGAAAAGTCATTAAAGACATCGTTAAAATAGTCCAAGTGACTACAGTGGCTCAATCTTAAGTTTATCAAACGACGAGAATACTTTTTGTGTGCAAAAAAACAAAAATAACGACTTTATTTCAACTATTCATTTCCTTCTCTCTGGGCCTCGAGTCAGGTTACTAGTTTAACAGTGTATGATCTGTTGTTGTACCCATCACCCACATGACCAGCGTCGGCCAATAGTGAGCCTACGTGTGAGATAGCTCTACGCAATTACACTAGTTTAAAGGACACCTATTATGCCCCTTTTTACAAGATGTAATATTGGTCTCGGGTGTCCCCAGAATGTATATGTGAAGTTTCAGCACAAAATAGCCCACAGTTAATTTATTATAACCATTTGAAAATGTCATTTTTGGTGCCTGTTTTAAAAAGAGCTGTTTTGGTGTTTACCACCTTAAATGTAAATGAGCTGCATATCCCCGCCCAGCCTTTGGATGAGGGCGTAACTTGCAAACCAATGGAAAAATAAACAGTCGGTAGAAGCAGAATGGCTGACAGTGAGAGACCTTGAGAGACCCGCTGTTTTTATATATATTATATATTAATATCATATTATAAAGAAAAAGCTTAACGTCAATGCAGTAAGACGGTGATATTTAAACTCAGTAGCCAATACACCTTACTGAACATGCAACGCGCGATTGCACGTTAAGCGTTTTATAATGGTTTTCTATGGGTGTTGTTCATAATCTGACGTAATGTTTGCCTCTATAAAGTATGCTTTATTAATAGGGTAGGCCTATATTATTGTGTACTAAATTTGGTGCTTCAATATCACTCTCATTAAGCGTCTTAAATGCGGAAGAACGCTTGATTATGCTGCCGTTGTCTGTTTTAGCAGAATACTGCCATCTAGTGGTAGCAGCTTTTCTCAGACAGCTGTGTGTGGATCGTGCAAGGCGAAACCCGCGAAATGAAAGTCTCAAAATCCAAATGAATCAAATAGGATGGACTCAATTAATCGAGTCAATGAATGCACGCGCGTCACCTGATCCACACATGCACGTCTTCTGATCCACACATGCACGTCTTCTGTGTTGCATGTGCAAATTATGATACACTAATACAAAGGAAAACATTTGTATTCACAAAAATGTCTCTATTTGTACAAATTGCTTCACATTCATTCAATTTTGAATTTTGCACACGCAAGTTGAAAGGCATGGATAAAACATTTCTGCAACATGTATCAAGTTCATTGATAAGTGTGCTTGCACGTGTTAATCATTTTGATACTATAATCATCCCATATTATTTTGGAAGTTTAAGTGGCGCCTTTCCTTCCTAAATAAAATCCATCCACTGCGTTTTCAGTGGCTATGATGTCGGAACTAAGTGATAACTACTATGAACATTATTACATCCCACAACAGAACAGTTATGTTTCTTAGGAGACATTTTCGACAAGGCAGCACAAATCGTCAGAACACCGGCTGTCATTGAAACAATGGAGGATGGTGAACAGATCACCGAGGGCGGGGTCTGTGCCAAAACCACAGTGTCAATCAAACTAAGTCGGGGCGGGGCTTGCTCAATTCTATGTCACACTGAGCCGAATCTTAGAACAGCTCGTTCTGAGACAGTGCTTATGATTTATTGAGATTGTAAAAAAAAAACACTGGGTGGATTTTTATCATTATAGGGTGGTTTTGCTCACATACTGCTGTTGTGGCAAAAATTCTGTTAAACATCATCACTGCGTAAGAGACACTCAGAGTCAAATTAATAAAAAGAAAAGTGTTTATTCTTGCAAGAATAGGTTCAGTCTAGTACACAGAAGTTAAACTGTGCAAGAGAGTGACACCCAACAGGAAGATATGAGACAGCCTTTATACTGTTTTCAAGGTTCCTCCTCACCCGCTGTACCTTTCACCCACCCAGATAAGGTCCTTACTGCTGTTCAGTTTCTACTTAAAGACACAAACTGGTACTGAAATAAACTGGCCAAAACTGACCGTCCCTAAGGTCAGAGGTCCTGTCCCATATGTTCCTGAAACGTCACGCACAAGCACGTACACACATATACTTTTATACATTGAATAGGTTCTTTCTCTTATGATACCTGTTTGGGATCAATGACTATTAAACTTTCTACAACACTGCCAACACACATTTATGTTCAAACACCATGTAAAAGTGAATTTTGCATAATAGGTGCCCTTTAAAGGTATTGTAGGTAGAAATCCCCACAAATACTTTTTTCCAAATTTGTTTAAACTGTCTTTATATATCAATGCATAATTAAAATGTAAGTAGGCCTACTCTGGAAAAGAAATTATAAAAATCGAGTGTATGTAGTTCTCTCTGGACTGTAATAAACACAGCTTATTATTCCATTCGGGACGAAAGAAATGATTGGCTGGGGCGACTGTCACTCTCCCTCGCTACCATGGATACCACCTTTGCTGATACAGGAGGAGCCCAAATTAGCGCACCCTTGAAGAGGCACGGAAGCTAGTAATAACAATTATGGCAGAGAAAGAACAGTCAAAATTCTCAGTAACGTTACCTGCATGTACTGTAGAGGCAGCGAAGTCAAACAAGTTAAAAAAAGGAAGACAGTATTTGAAAAGGCTATGAACAAAAAGTCTTTGGATAAATAAAGAAATCATACGAGAGTCAATATCGGCGTGGCTTTCCAGCGTCGGCGACTACTGAGTGATCTCAAGGGGCTGAAAAGTGACTCCATGATGGCTTTATTTGTGCTGGACAGGTAATCTAGCTGTTTTCATTTTGATGGCATTTATTTTTTCATGGAGCATGTATCATTAGCACACGTAGCTACCTAATATAAATAACTTTTCAAGCTTCATAATATATTTCCAATTCTCTTGTGATGGTACATCGACTTACAATAGGTTGAATGACACGTCTGCCATAGCCTGACGGGGTCTGTAGCGTTTTTAATTGTACTTTTAGGCCCCGTCCACACTACTGCGTTTTCGTTTAAAAACGGAGACCTTTTGCTACGTTTGCACCTCCCGTCCACACTAAAACGGGAAAAACGAAGACCCAAAACGGAGAAGTTTAGAAACGCTGCAGCTCCGTTTTTCGTTTTGAATCTCCGGAGGGCGTTTTAGTGTAGACGGGACAAAACGGAGGAGTTTAGAAACGCTGCAGCTCCGTTTTTCGTTTTGAATCTCCGGAGGGCGTTTTAGTGTAGACGGGACAAAACAGAGGAGTTTAGAAACGATGACGTAGAAGGTCACGCTCGGCTCTATGATTGGGTGTCATCACCCATGACGTATCCTTCCCTGATTCGTCAGCCACCCATCACATGTCCCGTCACCGGAAGAAAACAAACAAAAACATCCTGGACTACGTAGCTGATGTTAGTGAGTGCAACATGGATAACGAATTACAAGCGTTACTGACTTTGATGTCTTTGTTAGCAGCTGTTATGCAAGCAAATTCTGCATTTTACAATGCTATAACTGCCTACATGCGCCTTAACGCATTACTTTTTCAATTTACAACAAAATATCTGAGTTACTTTTTCAAATAAGTAACGCTAGTTACTTTTTCACATTTATTGACTGACAGCTCTCCTGTCCCCATGTTGAGAGAAATAAAGTGAGGTGTTGTGTGCATTTGCATTGAACATGCATTTACTCATCTCACTTGCACAAAAACATTCAGTATTCCTCAAAATGAATAAAAACAGCCAAATGCAATCTCAGAATTTTGTGCAAAAGTTTTATAATTAAAGCTGCAGTAGGGAGTTTTGAGAAAATGTTGACTTAGCCTTTAAATTTGAAGAAGCACAACTTACAGGTCCAACCCCCTTGCTCTCTGCTGCACCACAGCTCCTCCCCCACAGCGGAGCCTGCCGTGAACGCGCAGGCTAGTAAGCAGGACCACCGATGACGGCGGATTATAAACAGTTATGGCATATTCACTAATAGGGATGAAACATCAACAATATGCTTTACATTGACTATGGCCTGCCCATACTTTGACTACAAACTTGGTCCTCAAATCATTATGTATTTTGCAATACATGTAACTTTATAAGGTCGCACTCTTTCTATAAGTTATAAATAGCTACTAAGATAACGTTAAAGGATTAGTTCACTTTTAAAAAAAACTTTTGCTGATAATTTACTCACCCCCATGTCATCCAAGATGGCCATGTCTTTCTTTCTTCAGTCGAAAAAGAAATTAAGCTTTTTGATGAAAACATTCCAGGCTTTTTCTCCATATAATGGACTTCAATAGGACACAAACGTTTCAAGAACCAAATGACAGTTTCAGCGCAGCTTCAAAGGGCTTTAAACGATACCAGACGATGAATAAGGGTCTTAGCGAAACGATCGGTCATTTCAAAAATAAATAAAAAACTTTAAGTTTTATAAGCACAAATGCTCGCCTTGCTCTGTTCTGTGATGCACGTTCGTGATCCTGTTCGAACTCATTCATCCAAATGAACTAATCTTTTTTCGAGTCATTTCGTTTGATGAATGAACGAAATGACTCGAAAAAAGATTCGTTCATTTGGATGAACGAGTTTGAACAGGAGAGTCACGAACGACGGTACGCGCTCGCGCTGTGCAAGAGAGGGGTGATCAGCGCGTACAGGAGCGTGATTGACACTGCTAAGACATTCCTCCTGGTTCTGATTGGTTGTTTCTGACCGGGAGCGGTGTATTTCTGCAAATGGCAGTAGGACCACAGGGAGGAGCCAGAGGAGCTTGATTTTTTTCACAGATTATCTGTCTCATATTCTACTTTCAGGACATAATGACAGTTTTAACAAATATTTGTTTACAAAAGCTACCTACTGGAGCTTTAACTATGTTAAATTACACAAATATACTTTATGTATTTAATCTCACTTTATTAAACTATGTCTTTGCTGCTGACCTACAATGATCTATTTCAACCATACTAATAAGCAAAAATGACTTTAGATTAGGTTTAGAAATAAGAGTGTTGAACTTCCTTCTCCTGTATCCTATTGGTATTTAATCAAGAACAGCAGCAGCTGAAAGGTTTGTTTGAGCACTGTACAGTAGTAAATATGCATTTCCATAGACAGACTTTCCATAAAAAGTAACTAAGTAACGTACTTAGTTACTTTTTTGGGGGAGTAACGCAATACTGTAATGCATTACTTTTAAAAGTAACTTTCCCCAACACTGACTATAATGACGCTGGCTTGTAAACGTGATCATCGCGATCATTTGTCGTTAGAAAAAAAATAAAACCCATGAAATTATATTCATATGACATGCTGAAATATATGCCACTGTACCTGGGATGAAGACATTTCACACGCGACGCAAGCAGAACACCTGCATGTGACCTCCTCCAACAGTGTTCAGGGCTATCATGGTTGTCAACAAATGCACGTGCATGTGGGATGACAGAGTTTACGACAGTAGTAGAGGACAATACTGTTTCCCAACTGTAGAGGGACCCCGAGAGCAAAAGTTACCTGGTGTTACTTTACGTAGCATAACTAACGGTACTGGCTTAGCTATGACAGTGTAACTTTGGTGTCGACTGGTATAACGTTACTGTTAGTGAGCCAGGGTTGAGACGATAAATAAGCAATAGGCAGTTGAAAGCTGTTTTGTTTAATTTCGCCAAATCTAACTTTAGGTTAAAAAGTTTAGGGGATCTATTTTTATACCTAGCTTTACCCTCTGCCTAAACTTTGTTCCTATTTTCACCGTGAACTCTACCTGCTCCGTTTTTTCACGTTTGGTTTGTTGTTATATGCTCTACATATGTTTACCTATGTCTTTATGTTGTATCTGTATACATACAATATATGTTGTGTGTGTGTGTGTTATATTATCTTGGGTCCGCAATGCAGTTGTGAGAAGGTGTTTGAGTGTATGTTACTCAGTTTATCTGTAAACAATCTTATGTTATGAATCTTACAAATTCACCTTCATCACAGTGTAACTGATAGTAACGGCAAACGTGTATCAATGAAGCTATTTATAACTTTGCCGTATATTGAGTTTGATTCCTTACGAGCTAGTAAAATATTTTAAACTTTACCAGTATCGATATGCGAGCTTGATAGTGAGTAGGCTACTAACAGCCATGTTAATTGTTTATATACTGATAAAGTTAGTTATTTTATTACTTGTGATTCTGACATGATGTCACTACATCTTGTAAAGCTGGTAAACGCGTCCGACTCTTCCAGCTGAGCGAACGGCAGGTGTGGTGCCGAATTCTGACCCCCGCCAAATGATTACACCCCCTAGTATGGTAGGTTTAGGATTAGTTGTGGGGGAGGGGTTAGAATTAGGGGGTGGGGTTAGGATTAGGCAATCAGATACTGATTTCAACAAGGGGGTAAAAATTTGCCAGGGAGTCGAAATTCGGCACAACACCGGGATCGCGCGTTCATTTGTTTTTGGGGCGTGGCTTTGGAAGGAGCCGAGAAGGGAGGGGGTGGGAGTTAATGGAATAATGAGCTGTGTTTATTGCAGTCCTGAGAGGACTACAGACACTCGATTTTTATAATTTCTTTTCCAGAGTACTTACATTTTAATTATGCATTGAGATATAAAGACAGTTTAAACAAATTTGGAAAAAAGGTATTTTTGGGGATTTCTACCTACAATACCTTTAAGTGATATTTTTGATAAATTTATTCTATGACCAGTACGTTTTTTTTTTGTATCATCTTAGTCTCCACCATGATACAGGGTCGATGGCTCCAGCTACTTATTTATTATTATACTTATTAATTGAACTGTTGTAAATCAATATCACATTTGCACTCATGCTATTCAGAACAAAAACAGCACTCAAGTGATTTTGCTTAACTATATCATATGATATAAATATAGATAAAAACTATATCACCAATCAACTGTATGAAATGTAAGATGAACTACTTAGGTCTGGGCGTGCAGGTGTGTTTATAATTTTATTTTTCCGTAACTAATTACATTTTTTAACAATTGCTAAGACACATTTCTTGAAACCTTCACCCATTATCTCACAACATTAAACCCAAAAGCAAATCTTTAAACTACATTCAGAAAACCCCTGACTCTTCTGGTAAAATCAAACAATTGGCTCAAACCATTCACCTGTACTCAAAATTAAACATGTTTTCAGATCATACACACAGCCAGTCGATATATAACCACTACAGATCATTCATTATTAAAAAAATGCAGAACACAGAGCATTTAGTTACAGAAAAAAAATGTATGGTTTAAAAACAAAATTTGCAATTACATAAAATAGTAATCACAACTATGAATATATTGTATACTGTATGTACTGCAATTATAGTATTTTATTGAATATTGTATAGTATTGAATGTAAAAAAATTGTTCAACTGTAAAAGCCCAAAGGGTCAAAGAAAGCTCAAAAAGGAAAAGCATTTTACAGTACAACAACGACAAAATCAAAGTCAATGAGAGATTCATTCAACGTCTTCGTGTTGGGTCTGGCATGAGGACTTTGTCCACGTCACATCACAATGTTGTCTCTTGCCAAGCAAAGGAAAAATCCCTCTGGTATGCCGGATCCAGTCTTGACAACGCTCCACACCTTGTTCTTTCTCATCCTCTTCTTCCTTGTCCACCACCTCTTACATACACTCCCTGCTCTACCTCTCAGATAGTTTCCATCCATTGTTTATTAGAAACAAGTGTGAACAATTTTTAGCCGTTTTGTGTAAACAATGATAACTGTGTTGTAGTTGTTTAATTTTTGCCTCTTATGCTTACCGTTTTGCAACACAGTGCATCACAGTGCAAAATGTGTTTTAGCGAGTGAGAATGCATTAAGAGTTTTAAAAAAATAGGGTGCATGGGATTGGCATTGGTGTCTAACTGCTTGAACTTGTTTAAGGTTTTGTAGAAAGAGTGATTTATTAGACAAATGGGTATAGGCCATTCAGAGAATGGGGTTTAGCATCTTAACAATTGTGAAAAAATGCACCGTAATTAAATTAAAAGTTACTGTAAATAGACATGGTTTTCAAAATAATTCCAGTACCAATCAACCTATTTGCAGGCATATCTGTCAACCGCTGGGAATTTATTTCACAAACAAGTCTGATGATTGTAATTTTATTCTATTAAATCCAGATAAGACTGAGATATTACTTATTAGACCATAAACCTGTACACAGAATCTCTTAAATACAATTTGCATTTGGAAGGATGGACTGTAACTTCATCCTCCTCAGTTAAAAGACCTGGTTGTTATATTAGACAGCAATTTGTCGATAATCATATTTCATATTAGACAGCAATTTGTCGATAATCATATTTCATATTTCACAAAAGTAGCCTTCATCCACCTCAGAAACATTGCTAAGCTCTGGAACATGCCATCTGTTCCTGATGCAGAAAAGTTTGTTCATGCATTCATGACCTCTAGGCTAGATTACTGTAATGCATTACTAGCTGGTTGTCCTGCATCCTCAATAAACAAGATACAAATGCAGCTGCTAGAGTTCTTACTAGGTCAAGAAAATATGATCATATAACACCAATTTTATCATCTCAACACTGGCTAATTATGTTCCGAATCAATTATAAAGTACTGACCTATAAGACCATAAATGGTTTGGCTCCTGTATTTGACTGAACTTCTATCGCCTCACAATCCAACACAAAACTCTGGGCTTCTGGTAGTACCTAGAATATAGTCCACTAAAGGAGGGAGAGCGTTTTCACATTTGGCTCATAAACTCTGGAATAGCCTTCCTGATAATGTTCAGGGCTCAGACTCACTCTCCGAGTTTAAATCTAGATTAAAGACACATCTCTTAATGCATTCACATAATGTATCTCATAACCTTTTACTCCAGTTATATCAGATCAAATGCACATGATTATCTTTGGTTAATGTTATAAACAGCAGCTACACGCTAATTATTTTCCATTTGCTTTTCTGTTTTATCTCGGCAGAGGTGGAAAGTAACAAATTACGTTTACTTGCGTTACGTAATTGAGTAGTATATATATATATATATATAATATAATATTATAGTAAAAATAATTTCAGAATTTTCTATTTAAAGCTAAATAACATGTACAAATCAACCAATGTAAAATAATGAAGAATAATTTCCACAATTTAAGTTTTAATTGTTTTTATGTAAAAAAACAAAAAACAAATAATCTGCACAAATAAAACACAATAACTGTATGGTCCATACTGTAAAAAGAATACAAATATGAAAAAAATAATTATTTAGAATTTTGTATTTAAAGCAAAATAATGTGCAAATCAACCACAGTAAAATAATGAAGAATAATTTCCAGTTAATTGAATTGTTTAAATATATATATATATTGACAACATACTTGAATTACAAAAAAGTGACCAAAATTGTTACATCAAAGACAACACTGCGCGCACACACACTTCACTGTTCAAGACCTCCATCATCCAATAAGCAATCCCAGCTACAGTAGCCAGGGTTGTCATCTGAGGAGTAAAACCCCAAAAGCACTCCGCGTTGTCCATTTCCCTGGTAGCCAGCCCCACAGTCTTTGTAAAGCTGGCGGCATAGTAGGCGGCTGCATAGTGCATATAGAGATGGTGTACGGCTTTCTGTACATTTGACGCTGTCTCTCTGAAAGTCTTTTCCAATTCACTGCACCTGTTCAATTTCAAAACACAATGAAAGTCACAATTCAGATAATAAATGCACAAATCTTTAACTGCCAAAAGTTTCATGTTAGGGAAATGGAAGAGGGTGAAACCGTTTTAACTGAAAACGTTAAATTCTCTTCACATTTACACTTCTCAATACAATCAAATCCCCACTAAACAGAATTAAACAATAAATACAAACATACCTGCCACACACCAACACTAAAATGTTATCTATATGTGGTCTCGGGCCATTAAATAATGCTCAAAATGGAGATTTGCGTTTGTGCATCTCTGACAAAAAAATGTCAAACATTTAAATTAACAAGCAATCAATATAATACTCACATCTGCACACTCAACAAACATTATATTTAAAAAAATCATTAGAATTAATAAATGAATAGAAGGGGAGAAAATCGCTGATGTTTCCCCACAGCGAAGTATGGAATGTAAAAACCCCGCGAATTTACTCCGCCCCGTCCCCGCGAAGTGGAGGTGACGTATTTCCTGTTTGAGAGTGGAGCTCCAATCGCCCACAGTCTAGAGCCAGACCCTTCTCAAAAAAGGTGACGCCCAGCTGAAGCTGAAAGCTAAGCGCCAAGCGAATTATGGCCAGTATGAAAAGTAGAAAAAAGCGTGGTTGTCCTCGAGGATAGATATCCAATTTGCAAAAAATGTGGACGCAAAGTGGCTGCAAAAAGAGGATATAGGACACCATCCCTCCTGCAGATAAAGGCATGTCCCGATTTACGTGATGCAAAGGGAATCCCGGAATCCAGTCATGAAAATGGAATTCACTTAATGCAGATGTCACGTAAAACATGCAAAATAATGGATGGATGAATACATGGAAAGTAGAACTGTGCAATAAATCCAATCGCGACATGGTCTGTGGATATTTAAGCTAAGCACAAAAATACTCCAAGTAAATATATAACCCTATTTGTTCTGCTGAGCTGCGTTTGTCTACTACATACTCAAGTTCTCGTGACGTTCATGGTGTTTTCAGCGTCTCACAAACAATTTGAGGATATGAATACATGAACATTTCCAGAGCTGCTCTGAGAGAACGCCTAATGAGCATTTTCATAATTTTATTTGAGAAAATCCATTGTCAAATACACTTTTAACAGGTCTTCACAACCCGTCAAAATAAAAGTTCGGTGTTACTAGGAGAAATTATGACTGAAAAATATTACTATTGTAGGCATACAGTAGAACGTAGCCTACTTCTCAAAATAATAATAATAACAACAATAATAATACATTTTATTTGAACATTATTTAAAGGAATATTTTTTTTTTTGTCCATGGTTTAATTTAGTAAATCTGTTTTTGCAGCGCTTCCCCAAAAAATAAAAGGACACAAGTTTAAATTTACATTTGATTACTACCGTTTTTGATAATATATTTGGATTAAATCATAAAAAGTAGGGGTGTAACGATACACAAAACTGACGGTTCGGTTTTCCCACGGTTTTGACGTCTCGGTTCGGTTCGGTTTAGAAAGCTAAAAAAAAATTAAACAGTGGTTTAATGAAAAAATGGTGTCTTTGTCTTTAAATTAAAGGTGGGGTATGTGATTTGCAAAACGGCCGGCAGATTTTGAAAATACACAACTCATAAGGTCCTTCCTACTTCTCCTCCAACGCTGGCTCTGGCTCCACCCATTCGAAAAACATGGACGCGCAATCAAGCACGAGCGAAAACTCAGATGCCCATACATAAACACAATCGCTCACATCAGCTTCCTCCCCAAACAGGTTGTTTAGCTAGCTAGTTCTACATATGGCTGGGCTATAACGTTAGAACAGCTACAATTCTCGTGTGCATATCTCAGTAAAGACAGTTCCTGGATTAGTAGTAAATACTACAAGTTAATCGGCTTCTCACCTGTCAAGCAGAAAATATGCCACAGCCGCATCTGTTGGTAGTCCTTCCTGGTCCTTCAGTTGCCGCCAACGTTGAAAAGCATCGCCTAGAATGACCCTTGTTTTAGACCTTTTTCTTTCGGCTGTTTTGTTCGCAATTGCTCTCTCGAAAATAGATTTCCTTTTCTGTGATGGTGTCTTGTCTGACATTCTCCAAACGGAAGCAACTATACCCTCTCTCTCTCTCTCTCTCTCTCTCTCTCTCTCTCTCTCTCTCTCTGTACCGGGGCGACTTGCACTTCCTGTGACTGGGTCACGAGCTTTGAGTATGCGCACGAACGGGACACGCGCGCGAGGGGGGTGGGGGGAGCGTGATTTTTTTTCCCAAACCACTTCAGCGGAAATCCCGCCCTGCAGCCGATTCTAAAGTTTTCATTGGTCATGTCAATCACTGTACTGATTGCCTACACCAAACACTGATCCCTAAACCTACCCGTCACTGTAACCTAAACCAATGAAATCGGCTGCAGGGCGGGATTTCCGCTGAAGTGGTTTGGGGAAAAAAATCACGCGGGGGGAGGGGGACATGGTAAGACCGTTTGAGTGACGCATTCTCTATCCAATGATTCTAGACGGTCTTGAAAATGATTGGCTGGAGATTTTCGAGTCCTGCCCGTTCCACAGATGATTAAATTGCTTAATTTTCATTTCAGTGCTTCTAATTTACAGCCAGCAAGTGGGTCAGGAATAGGATTTCAAGTGATTTTGAAAAAATGGTCAAAAAAGAAAATCACATACCCCACCTTTAATTCAATTACAATTAAACGTTTTGCAAGGATTAAAAATCTGCTAATGCTGTATAGGGAGCCGCAAATTACTATAACATTAAAGGTTAACAACAGAGCCTAAATTTAGATGCTATTTATTTTTTAGATATAATAATCAACACCCAACACATTGTATGAAAACATGTAAACTGAACATAAGGCAGTTTTTGCATTAACTTTACTCTAATTTGTTATTGAAATATAATAATTTACACAGTTGCTATCATTTTCATTAAAGATATTTTAAACGTACTTTAAATAATCAAGATATAATTAACAGGTTAAGTAAAATATAATATATAGGATAATATTGTGCATTTATTTAGTGCAAGAGTTAATTTCTCTAGGAACCAACAAGTTGTGGACACTTAATCACTAGCCTGCTGAGGTAAATATAATGCTAGTGACAAGCTACGCAGTTTTATTGACGTCTTTGCGCTGATGAAACACTGATTGAGCGATTACACGAGTTATGATGCCTTTCAGTAAGTATACTGTATTTTTCAACATACCTTCAGGTGTCCATTCATGTTTATTCTGTAACTGAGGAAAAGATGATCGTGTTTACTCGCGTTTACTCCGCGCTGCCGCTACTGTTACAATCCGTGGTGACAGATAGTTTTAAACTGTGGGTACAGATTGTCAATTTACATCCATGTGGACAGATTGGTAAACTGTGCCTAGTTTTGTAAAACTGTGCACACAGTAGTTTATTTTTCTTCTGTAATGAAGCTTGGCTGTCCATCTAGTGAAAAATGTTGGTACTGCGGCCAAATAAAATCTTACTGAAAGCTCATTTTTTGAGATATCAACCTAAAATTTGGAACACAACTTCTTCAGATTTTTGGCTTACATTTTCTGGCAGTTTTAGAGTAAAATATATTTTGTAATATATATATTTTATATAAAATATAAATAATTATATTTTTACATTGTTCATTTTCATAAACTCAAACTTGTATAACTTTTTTTCTGTTTCACTTTCATAACTTCATAATACTTCACTTCAACATTAATCTGGCAAATGTCTTCTTTAAAACAAGACCAACCATAGGTCTATATTCCAAAGCATTCTTGAATTACAACCATTTAAGTTTGAATAGTGATTTTCATGTCTATGTGAAAAAAGGGGGAGTGACAGTTAAAGGGTTAAACAATATTAAACTATAATATCTATATCTATAATATCTAAAATATAATTTATATATAAAAACTCTCCTACAGTCCAGTCACCATCAGTCGCGACGGTCGCGACTGGCACGTATTTTCATTTAAACGTCACTCACTGACGTTTTCCTAACCGAGAAAAAAAACCGATTGCCCTGCTCTGCCTCTGATTGGCTGGTACTCATTGCCATCTGGGTCAGAGCCAATTAGAAGCAGGATGTGGATGGGAAAAAACTCTGTGTATAGGGAAAGGGGAGAGACAGAGGGAACAGGCAAGACAAACTCCTACGTTTAAATAACATATAGAAAATATCTGCTTGACAACGAGCTGAGAACAAGCCCAAATAAGCAACTACACTTTAGAAACAAGCCCAAAAAAAAACCGCGACCCGCGACTACCAATATTTGTAAGCGACTTTACAGAAAAACAAGGCCAAAGTCGCTTATAATAAGCGGACTTGGCAACACTGATTCCAGGTCCAATCAATGAGCCGGGCTGGGCAGGGCCGGGGTAGCTTGCAGGGCGGGGCGTGTTCGGTACGCAATGAGAGTATCGCGATTCGAATCGTGGGTTCTGTATCGCGGTTCTTCGGTTTGGTTCGAATATCGTTACACCCTTAATAAAAAGAAACATTAATTTTCTGAATAAAATACATTTCATAGGACAATATTATTCTTAAACATTTTAATAAATTATTAATGTTAAAAATAAGTTGTTAATCTAATTAATTATTAATTATCAAATTTAATTGTTTAGACATGTTTTATTGAAATTTTAATAAACAAACAAATTATTTCAAGTTTGTTATAATAAAAGCATTTGTTCAACCAAAAAAAAATCCTGTTTTCATTAATTTAACTGTCATTTTAACTGATGATAATAATAATAATACCCATAATTTAATAATACAGTTTATTTATTTAACAAGTGATTAATACTGTAAACCGTGATATTTTCTGAGACGTTACCATACTGTGAAAATCTACTCGGTTACTCACGTAACCTCAGTTCCCTGAGTTAGGGAACGAGTATTGCGTAGCTATACGCAGTGGGGAAACTCCTTTTCCTCGATTTACTGAAGCCTTTATGTAAAGCGCATTTGCAGCTGCACAGCTAGAACATGAGCGTCTGGCTCGCTCATAGGCTGCGCTGCGGCAACTGCACATCCAATGGCGCAGGCGCCTCTGACGTGCAACCAATGAGATCACTCTGCGTCATACACGTCAGAGCCCGCCAAGGGGGCGTGACCTCAGTCTATAATAGTCCCCGAATTCGCCATTATAGCAGGTTTAACGACTGAAGCGACAACTTGCCATGTTACTATAGTGCGGCTGGCTACGCAATACTCGTTCCCTAACTCAGGGAACTGAGGTTACGTGAGTAACCGAGTAGTTCCCTTTCGAACGGTCACTTCGTATTGCGTAGCTATACGCAGTGGGGACGCCATGCAAAACGCCGCACTGAGTAACTGGCTGCCACTGCAACTCAGGCCCCTGAGCATACAGAACAAGCCATAACCGCATAATTATGTATAAATAGACCAGACACCGTCAGGTCTAAAATAGTACACATCAGTTAGAAATAACCCAACATACTACACCAATGAACCCAGACACTGTCGGGGTTATTGGTATATGAACATATAACCAGTCAAGTGGGTTTATATATGAAATTATAACCGGCCAAAGCAGGTTTTATATATGTATGGAATATAACCGGCAAAAGCGGGTTTTATATATGTCATATAACCGGCCAAAGCGGGTTTTATATATATGTAAATATAACCGGCAACAGCGGGTTTATGCATGAATACAACCAGCCAGCAGCGGGTTTTATATATATATGTGAATTTGATAGTGCACAGTAATATATGACAAGACCAGCCACCGACGGGTCTTAATCATACCGAAAGCACCTTCGCCTGCAGGGAAGGCACTTCCCTATTATAGAAACTCATAAATGTGGAAGGCGAGGACCAGCCGGCCGCATCACAAATATCACTAATGGGAATGCCAGATGACCAAGCCCATGACGAGACATACCTCTGGTCGTATGGGCCTTGATACCTATAGGGCAAACTTGACCCGCTGCGGAATAAGCCATAGAAATAGCATCCACTATCCATCTAGACAGTCTTTGCTTAGTGACTGGATCCCCCTTGGATCTACCACCAAAGCAGACAAAAAGCTGTTCTGATTGTCTAAAAGACGCAGAAAGCTCCCGATAGATTCTCAGCGCTCAGACAGGGCAGAGAAGATTAACCTCTCCATCCTCTGCAGAAGGAGGGAGGGCTGATAATGTCACCACCTGTGCTCTGAACAGTGTTGAGAGCACTTTAGGAACGTAACCATGTCTGGGCTTGAGGATGACTCTGGAGTCATCTGGACCCAACTCCAAACATGCAGGGCTCACAGAGAGCGCCTGCAGATCTCCCACTCGTTTGATAGATGCCAACGCCATAAGGAGAGCGGTCTTCAGCGAGAGGGTTTTTAGATCAACCGATTGGAGCGGTTCGAAAGGCGGACCTTTCAGAGCCCCCAGGACCGTGGAGAGGTCCAGAGGCGGCACAGACGGAGGCCTGGAGGGGTTCATTCTCCTCGCACCTTTCAGGAATCTTACGACCAGGTCGTTTCTTCCCAGTGACTGGCCAGCCGTCAGAACATGATGTGCTGCTATGGCTGCCACATACACTTTGAGCGTGGATGGGGAGCAACCCGCGTCCAGCAGCTCCTGTAAGAATGAGCGAACCACTGATATCACACATGACTCTGGGTCAGCCTGATTTTTCGAGCACCAGCTGGAAAAACCTGACCATTTTGAAGCATACAGGCGCCGAGTCGACGGGGCCCTGGCTTCAGATATAGTGCTTAAAACCTTCTCAGGAAGGTCCTTGGGTACCCGTTGAGGGGCCAAACATGAAGGGCCCATAAATCGGGTCTCGGACGCCACAATGTCCCGTTCACCTGTGTGAGGAGGTCTTTCCTCAGTGGGACAGGCCATGGGATTGTGTCCGATAACTGAACTAGTTCCGGGAACCACGATCTGGTTTTCCAGAGAGGGGCCACCAGAAGGACTGGGCACCCGCTCTCTCTGACCCGTTTGATGACTTGTGGAATCATCGAGACGGGGGGGGGAAAGGCATAAAAGGGACGTTTGGGCCAGACATGGGCCAGCGCGTCCCTGTTCTTCGAGAAGAACAATTTGCAGTGGGTGTTGATTCTCGAGGCGAAAAGGTCGATTTCGGCCTCGCCAAACACCTTCCATATTAGACTGACCGTCTGTGGGTTCAGGGACCACTCGCTGAGGGGAGTGTTGTCCCATGAAAGCATATTCGCGCCCACATTCTGGACGCCCGGGATATGCGCTGCTCTCAGAGAGCTCAGGTTGGTTTGTGCCCATATAGAGGAGGTCTCTCGCCATCGCATGCAGGTTCCCTGACCTGATGCCCCCCTGGCGATTCATGTAGGCCACCACTGACGTATTGTCTGTGCGGACTAAGACGTAGTGACCTCTGAGGTTCGACAGAAATGCCTTCAGGGCCAACCCAACTGCTTTCATCTCCAGACAGTTGATATTTAAGCTCTGCTCCGTGCTCGACCAGAGGCCGGATGCAGGCATGCCCTCGTGCAGCGCTCCCCAACCCAGGTTGGACGCATCTGTAAGAACCACTTTCCTCCTGGAAATTGTTCCCATTGTCACCCCCTCGTGGTGCCAGTTCTGAGCCCGCCAGGGAATCAGGGTTCTTAAACAACCGTGATTCACCATAACGCGCAAGCTGCCTGACTGCCATGCATGAGTTGGCACACAGCGTTTCAGCCAATGCTGCATCGGGCGCATGCGCAGTAATCCCATGCGGAGTACTGGCGATGCTGCTGCCATGAGACCAAGCAGTTTCTGAAATTTCTTCAGTGGCGCGCGCTCGCGCAATCTGAAGGTGCCTGCAAGCGCTCGCACCGAGAGCGCGCGCTCTGTGTGAGTCACGCTGTCATAGCTCTCGAGTCTAAAACTGTGCCCAGAAAGATCATGCTCTGGCTGGGGGTTAGTTTGCTTTTTGAAACATTGATTGTGAAACCCAGGCATTTTAGATGGCCGAGAATCAAATCCCTGTGAGCTAATAGCTCGATTCTCGACTGTGCCCGCACCAGCCAGTCGTCGAGATAATTTAACATGCGCACTCCCTGAAATCTCAGAGGAGAAAGCGCTGCATCCATACACTTCGTGAATGTACGGGGTGCCAACGATAGACCGATCGGCAGAACGGTGTATTGATAAGCCCGGCCCTCGAAGGCGAATCTCAAGAATGGCCTGTGACGAGGATTTATTTGAATGTGAAAGTAAGCATCTTTCAGATCCATTGTGACAAACCAATCCCCCGGGCGCACTTGCGCGAGGATATGTTTGATAGTTAACAATTTGAACGGCCGTCTCATGAGAGCTTTGTTCAAATGTCTCAAATCTAGAATGGGTCTGAGACCGCCGTCTTTTTTCGGAATCAGAAAATAGCGGCTGTAAAAACCCATATTTTTTTAGCGCGGGGGGGACTAATTCTATCGCCCCTTTTGCTAATAGATTTTGTACTTCGGTGCGAAGCACGTGACCCACGTTGCTTCTCACCGAAGTCTCGAGAACCGCCTGAAATTCCGGGGGTCTGCGAGCGAATTGGAGCGAGTAACCTCGCTTTATAGTGTTTATGACCCAACTCGACACATCGGGGATGGCTTGCCAGGCTAGAACCCGTGTGGCTAGGGCTTGACACACTGATTGGGGCTGGTCGCCTAACGTAGGGGGACCTGATACCCTTATATTGTGATTTGTGCACACATTGAGTATTGGACTGACTGTACAAGCATTTGCGTGTGGGGAAGTCAGTGTTACAACGGGGGAGGGGCCACCTAGTGAAGGGGGACCGTGAACCCATATATTGTGATTTGTGCACACATTGAATGTTGGACTGACTGCACAAGCATTTGCGTGTGGGGAAGTCAATGTTACAACAGGGGAGGGACCGCCTAGTGAAGGGGAACCGTGAACCCATGTGTTGTGCTTGTGAAACTGATAGCTAACATTTTGAACGGCCGTCTCATGAGAGCTTTGTTCAAATGTCTCAGATCTAGAGTGGGTCTGAGGCCGCCGTCATTTTTCGGAATTAGAAAATAGCGGCTGTAAAAACCCGTATGTTTTAGCTCAGGGGGGACTAATTCTATCACCCCTTTTGCTAATGAATTCTGTACATCGGTGCGAAGCATGTGACCCACGTTGCTTCTCACCGAAGTCTCGAGAACCGCCTGAAACTTTGGGGGTCTGCGAGCGAATTGGAGCGAGTTGCCTCGCTTTATAGCGTTTATAACTCAACTCGACACATCGGGGATAGCTTGCCAGGCTATAACCCGTGTGGCTAGGGCTTGACACACTGATTGGGACGGGCCGCCTAACATAGGGGGACCTGATGCCCTTATATTGTGATTTTTGCACACATTGAGTGTTGGACTGACTGTACAAGCATTTGCGCGTGGGGAAGTCAGTGTTACAACAGGGGAGGGGCCGCCTAGTGAAGGGGGACCGTGAACCCATATATTGTGATTTGTGCACACATTGAATGTTGGACTGACTGCACAAGCATTTGCGTGTGGGGAAGTCAGTGTTAAAACAGGGGAGGGGCCGCCTAGTGAAGGGGGACCGTGAACCCATATATTGTGATTTGTGCACACATTGAATGTTGGACTGACTGCACAAGCATTTGCGTGTGGGGAAGTCAGTGTTACAACAAGGGAGGGGCCGCCTAGTGAAGGGGGACCGTGAACCCATGTGTTGTGCTCGTGTGCTTTATTTGGGTCGCCGTGAAAACGGCGTTTGTTTGCAAAGACGCGCTCACTGCTGCGGGCCTGTTTACAATAATAAAATCCCCAGCCGCCTGAACTGTACAGGGGGCTGTGGGAAGTTTTGCTGGCTTCTTTGAGGGTGGTCCGGCAAGCGCGGGACACGTGCCCTCTCTTTCCTTTGCGTGCTAGGACGGCTTTGGCGGGAAGCGTTCGGCATCAGCCGCAGGGCGGGGCTGAGAGGCCTGTTTCGCGGGCTTTGCTGGTCGGCGCCAGCTAGCACGGTTAGTTCCACTCGAGCTCGAGGTCCGCGACGGCCTGTGTTAGGATCCGAAGCATTTCAGCGTCGGAGTTAGTCCTGCCTCGCTGGGTCCGCCGAAAGAGACGAGGCCCGCCACGTGGTGGTGGGGGGGCGCTGATCTCCCTCGAACGGGACCGGAGATGACTGAGCTGGAGTGAGTGAAGCACGCGGGGACGTGGCCGGCGTGCATTCACAAACGTCCGTGCTCTCTGGATGCCGTTGGCTGCGGCGCTTCTTCTTCCTCGGCTGAAGTAGGGCCGGAGAAGGGAGCGCGGGTGATGCGGCGCCGCCGTCTCGAGAGAGAGCTAACGTTAGCCGAGTTCGCTGCACGGAGATAGGCATGCACGCGCAGGCCGCACATCCGCCGACAGAGAGTGCATTCTCTGCGTGGTAGAGTCCCAGGCATGAAATGCAGCTCGCGTGTTCGTAGGCCTCGCATAACACGAGGCATATGGAACAACGCTGATACAGATATAAACACATAATAAACAGATATTGAAAAGGATATCGCCGGATAGCCACAGGAGAGACGGCGTCAGGAGAAACACGGTTGAGATGTGTAGTCTGCTGAACTGTAGCTCGCTCAGGCTGAAGGCTTGTTCGACGGCGAAGGCTCAATAAATGGTCAGAGACGTGAAGTTTGTCGCTGAAGGAGTAAAATCTGCTATAATGGCGAATTCGGGGACTATTATAGACTGAGGTCACGCCCCCTTGGCGGGCTCTGACGTGTATGACGCAGAGTGATCTCATTGGTTGCACGTCAGAGGCGCCTGCGCCATTGGATGTGCAGTTGCCGCAGCGCAGCCTATGAGCGAGCCAGACGCTCATGTTCTAGCTGTGCAGCTGCAAATGCGCTTTACATAAAGGCTTCAGTAAATCGAGGAAAAGGAGTTTCCCCACTGCGTATAGCTACGCAATACGAAGTGACCGTTCGAAAGGGAACTTATACCATTACAACCCTACACGGGAGGGTCCCCCACCCCACCCCCGCTGTTAAAAAAGTAACTCAGTAACTTTTACTCTGAGTCAATTTTAAATGAGCTACTTTTTACTTTTACTTGAGTAGATTTTTAGAACGGTACTTTTACTTGTACTTAAGTAAAATTTCATTGAAGTAGTAGTACTTTTACTTGAGTAGAATATTTTATTACTCCTTCCACCTCTGTATCTCGGGATGTCCATCCTGAGGTAACTAGAGAGTTAGTCAGCTCCAGTTTGGATCCAACCTTGTATGAAGACTTCAGATGCCCAAACACCTACCGTATGAAGAGACAGCACCAACTAAACTCCTGCGAGGACTTCAGATGAAGCAAGCTCTGAACAAACATGCACAAATGCTATATTTCCTAATCATTTGCTAACAAACATGTATTCATTACTTCATTGAGCTCATTGTTTCTGCCTTAAATTATTACATTGTTGAAATGAATACATTATTAGCTAACTGTGTGATTTGTATATGTATATTTCTGGAATGCATAACTTGGACACAAGTCACCTCTGATAACAGATCACTCTAAATTGTAATGTAGACATACATTTTCTGTAAAGCTGCTTTAGAACAATATGTATTGTGAAAAGCGCTTTACAAAATAAATGTGAATTGAATTGAATTGATGAGTGAATAGCATTAAACACAGACACAGTGAATAGCATGTAGACACTGATGCCACAATGTTCAATAATAGTCCCTGAGCTGTGTGTCAGATGAACTGCTGTCTGCCGTCCAGCATAATCTTTTCATGTGCAGAAGTTCTGTGGTTAGTACACACTGCCCCTGCTGAATTTCTGGCCCAAAGCCTAAAATGAAGATTTCCATGTCTAAGGACTTCATTACAAGCATCCAGTCCAGCCTGGTTTTATCCTGCATCTTGGTCTTCACAAGATAAAAAAAAAAATTTCCAAACAGGTTTTGACCTGTCAAATAGAATACGTATTAAGTATTCCTTGTTCGATAATAAACAGTCATTTAAAGATCTTCAAAGAATAAAAGCTGACATGAAGACTGATTCTCTCAACACAAACTCTTTATTCATGCAGTACAGAGAGAATCCTGATTCCAGTAATGGAGACAAACACAGGGAATCAGGAGATACTGGAACTGCCCTAAACTAAAGTGAAAGTGTTTCTTGTAGTCATTGTTTTTGCATTGTACATATGTATGTTTAAAATTGTTAAAAGTAATGAACTGATGTTTTGAAACAAATTCACAAACAAACATTTATTTGAATTTAAATACAAAACCACATCTATGAGTAAACCACACAAAAATATATTAATTTGCCACCTAGAGGTAAATGTAATAAACAGGATGGGTTTCAACTTAAAAAATAGTTATTTTAAAAATGTACAAATCTGATTTTTAAAATCAAATAATGATGACAAAAGTCTGATCATGAATAAGTTCATAAATGCACATTCAAAAAGTTTTAACATAAAACATGCACATAGTTTAGCTACCAACATTTTAGGGCAATTTGGCTGACAAAACAAGAGTAATTATTCACTACTGCTTCTTTTGTGGATAGTACATATATGTGTAGTCATGTTATTTAATAACAATTTTTAGCATTATGGATCAGAGCAAACGTCTCAAACTAGAAAATTAATTAAAGTGGTTATACATTATAGACATGTGGTCATTAAAAATCAAGCATTCCTGCTTAAAACAAACCTCAAATGCGCATTAATGCAATCGGGTAGTAAAACCTTTTTAAAAAAGCCAATGCTAGAGGTAAGTGACTTCCAAGTGACTGTTTTTAACCCAGTTGAGAAACTTGCAACTTTTCTTGTTAAGTTTCACCCAGAGACTAGTGTCAGCTTCTAGCATGATAACTCGATTTAAAGTGATTGACTGCAGCCAATAATCTCTACATAACATAGACTCTTTACCACTTATAACCTCTCTCTCTTTTTCATAGTTGCTATGCTTCTGTGAGACACTGACCTCTAAAGTCAAAAACTCTGGATCTGAATGAGGCTTACACTGATTATAGACTACACGGTAAGAGATCCTTAGATTGATCAAGTAGAGACCCTTTGTGAAGACGTGGAGGACTGTTTGGTTTTCCAGCTTGAAATTTGGGGAGTCATTGCCATCATTGATGATATTCCACTTGATGGGAAGTTCTTCTGAACAAGCACCAAACTGTTTTCCAGCTGATTTAAGAGAGAAAACAAGGCAGGACTTCACAAAACTTTACAAAAATCTCTGTAAATTTGACTCATAAATCATTTTCCCAACGTATTTCTGAAGACCTGCAGACTTAATAATGCTTATACTAATTACACAGTATTTGTTTAAATTTTTTCTTAAGCTTAATAAGTGGATGTTGTATGTTGAAGAAGCCAATATACAGGATTGCATATGCATAGGCAGTGGCGGTCTTAACATTGAGGCATAGGTAGGCGGCTGCTTGGGGCCCCCTAACAGCGGTCGTAGATGGGGGGCCCCCAACCAACCTAAAGAAAAATAGAAAAGAAAAAAAATGAAAAAGCCTCTTATCGTGAACACTTCAAAAGCATAGTAAATGTTATTAATATTCTTAAGAAATACGTTAAAATGTGGTAGTAGTTAAAATGTCCAGTTCAAGGTTATCTGTCCCTACACATAACACCCCTTACTTTCTCAATGGAATGGACTAGTCCGTAACGCAAAGCGGAACGAAACGGCGAAAGATAAACACATAATGTCTCATTCATGAAACATTCGTAAATATGCGAGTGATTTCCGCGTAAAGAGACCTTCCCGAAAACTCTTCTCCTGATTCACAAATACTTCGTAAACGTCAGATGTGATAGTGAAATGTGTCTATATGAGTTAATGAATTCCAATCAGTCGTAAATGGGATGCGCGTGCACGTTCATTCACAATTACCATAAACCATTAAATCCGACTGACAGCTATATATGGGCATCATATTATGACATGAATGCGAATGAAAAAGAAAAAATTCTCAGATGCAGAAATTGAAGTTTTATCAGAAGTTCATTCAAAACGGCACATTTTATTTTCAAGCGTACATAGTGGCGTACAGTGGCGTCATGCCCATTCAAAGTGAGGGGGCACGTGCCCCCTCAGATTTTTCCTCCCTGATAATTTTTTTTGTCACAACTTTATTCCTATTATGCTCCATAATTACCAGAGCCTATAAAGACTCAAATGTATTCTCAGGGATGTGATTTTTCCGGATTAATTGGAGTAAAATACATAAATTGGTTATGTCTAAACTGAAAGCAAACCTAGAAAATTGAGAGAAATCTGCTTGTCAAATGCGTGTATATTAGACGCGTCGCATACAGGTCTTAAAGAGACAGTAGCCCTAATAATAAACATGCAGCCGCTTGTCCTTAAAGGGATAGTTCACCCAAAAATAAAAATTCTGTCATTATTTATTCACTGTAATGTTGTTCCAAACCTATATTAATTTATTTCTTGTGCTGAACACAAAAGAAGATATTTTGAAGAATGTGAGTAACCAGACAGTTGCTGGTCCCCATTGACTTCCATAGCGAAAAATATACTATGGAAATCACTGGGGTACATCAACTGTTTGGTTACCCACATTCTTCCAAATAACTTCAACAGAAGAAAGAAACTTTTTCAGGTTTAAAACAACTTGAGAGAGTAAATGATGACAATTAAAATTTTTGGGAGAACTATCTATTTAATGTTAATAAAACAACAAAATCGGTATATTTTCCTGCTTTTTTGTCCTGATCCAATCACATGCCTGATTCTTCTGGATGTGTAATAAATCGGTCAGCATCAGCCTGCCCCTTTTTCCTAATATGGTGTCTGTGTATATCACATCAGCGCTCTAGAATCTTTGCTGTGTATGTTCAAACAACTCACTCGTCTCGCAAGTTGAGCTGGCAATGTTTTACAGATGGTCTTGAAGTGGTAAGTGGGCAAAGCAACAAATCTACATTGAATTAGTTATCGGATGATATTAAAAGGTAGTGGGATTATTTGTGGTTGACCTGGAAATTTGAACTTGATCAAAAAGTTATGGATTTGATATTAGCTGCGAATTCAGAGCATTAACTTAAGTTGTGTCAGTGTAACGTTATCGATAGCTAGCCTAGTCTAACCTTCAGAAAACAATTGCCTCAGATTGTGCCCCCCCAGAATTTTGGTTTGCATGACGCCCCTGGTGGCGTATCGGGTCCTAAAAAAAAGGAAGGTTGGCAGCATATTACAGATTCAGTCAATGGAGTTTCATCTGTTAATCGAACATTCCCAGAAGTGAGAAGAAAATGGTTCGACATTAAGCTTGATAGCAAAAAACGAATTAGTTCACTTCGGAAAAATCGTATTAAAACTGGAGAAGGACCACCATCGCAGATGCTATTACTGGCTATCTTAATAAGAAAAACCGTATGTAATTACAAGGCCTATATATAATATTTTTTCAAAATGCTGTGTAAATATTTCGATTAAGGTGAATTAAAATGCAGCCTTATTAATGAGCAAAACGTTCGGGTGTTAAGCGCACTATTTACGCGTTGGCTGGGATTAGGTGTAGATTTCTTGCGTATAGCCTACCAACTAACATTTGGAAAATACGAACATTTTAATGAATCCGAAAATTTACGCCAGAACCACTTTACACACGATTTAAACAAAAATTCGTTCTGCTCGTGTTTCATGAAAGAGACCCAATGACAGGAGGACTGGGAAGTAGGCTAGCCTACACAACGAAGCAAGACGAGTCTAAACGCGAAAATGAAACGAAGTTACCCAAGCGGCTCAAATAAAAGAAAAAAGACGCCGATATGTATTTGGCAACGCTGCCAAAAATGACAAACTTTTTTACGACTTCTGTTAGAGATACATGCCGCTACAGCAGCAGCTGTTATGTGAAGTGATGCAAGGTGAGTATAACGTGTAAGTTATAACGTTACATCCTACAGAAAGGGCAAAAGTAAATATGACATTTATTATGGGTTTATTTGATGATTGTTTGAAGTTCGCGGAAATAAAAAGTTGTTATATATTGTTTGAAGCCTAATAAATGTTAATTTTTCGGCTTTCAATTACACTGTCATGTTGGATGGTCATAATTAATGTTTAAAATTAGGGGGAAAAATCATTTTTATCCAGATTTCAAATAGCATTAGTATCAGTCATAGGTCTACTGACCTTCATTCATAAAAAGATGGCATTAAACAAGTATTTAAAATATACTGTCTTTATGTTGTCTCTACATTCATTTGTAGATTAGCTGTGAAATTATTACATTATAAAATATATAAACTAATATAAACCTATAAAAATGTTTGTTTGTAGAATGTTTGAAATGTCAATCTCAAGTGCAATGCCAATTGCAACCTCCCTCACTCATACAAAGTCAATTATTCATCTTGACAATATTTGCTAAGTGTTGCTGTTTGTGATGTTTTGCTAAGTAGGCTATATGACTATTTGTGGGGGTTTACCATAACTACATGTCTTGCTGGTTATATTGATATTAATTTGATCTTAAAAAAAGAATAAACCGTGCTGGTTTTCCTGGCATTTTGGCAAAGACAGGTGTTATCTGAAACCGTATTCTCTGTTGTGTTCCATCATGACTATTAGTTTGTGTAGTGCTACACTTTGTGTGTTCTCTCCTTTCCATCTTCATTTTGGAGTAAAGAAATGTATGCAGGGTTTAAAGGGGATTTTTTTTTCTCCTCTCCAACCTTTACTTCCCCATAGATTAGCTTTCAGTCGGTGCTTTTTTTTCGTTCTCTTTTAAAGAAGGGGTGGGGGGCCCATACCTACCTTCACTTTGTGCCCCCAATTTGCTAAATCCGCCACTGTGCATAGGCTATAGGCCTATCAAGTGACATTAATCAACGGTATAATTAAATAATTTACCACTATTAAACGTACCTTCAAGATATAGAGAGTGTCTTATTGGTGGTCCTTCAGGTTTCAAAGCCTCTGAATGGGCACCTGAAAATGCACCCTGAGGGAAAACAGAAGAGCAGCTATATGAGTTACATGCAGAGACAGTTTTCAACGTCTCCCCTTTTAATTACATCTGAATGATAGTGGCTGTTAACAACAAAATAATGATTTCATACGTTTATAATCAAAATCGTGTAATTTGGTCTTGTATACTACCTTAGTAGTTTGTTGGTGAAAATGTAGCCACAGCAAAGTCGCCATGAACGTTGCGAGCAGCACCGCAGTGGCCAAGCGCAGTCGTGTCTCCTGACGCTTCATGGTTTGACAATGGCGCATCAAAACCTGCATCATCTGTTCCTGCTCCACACCAAACTCAAACATCTCGACTCGAGCCATGTGCAAGGATAATGCAACCCCTTGTCAGGCTGTCAGTGGCCCTCTTATATATAGTCACTGCACGCTCTTCAGATCACGTATACGTTCAGCACAGACCGCGCTTCTCTTTCCTCCCGTCAGGAAACAGATTTCCTCATCGCGTGTCTGCATGCGTGGACGTGTTGGACATCTGAATGCAGCTCAAGTTAGTCAACGCAATGAGCCAGACTCTCAGAGGAAAGTGGTTTTCCTCAAAGGTTTCTTCTTCACAGTTAGAGATGATTCTCCATTTTTTTTGTAATTTCTATGTACATTGTCCCTGATAGGCTATTTCTTATTAAACAGAAGTCACTTTAAAGTCGTGGTCACTAGAAGTTTTATGGGAGAAAAACAACACAATCTCATGAAAGTGCGTATCTATAAAATGTATACGTGTGTGTGCGTATTAGGCCTACACGCCATAAAGTGCGCATCATATGCACGTGAAAACTGCGTATCATATGCAAGCAAAAAGTATTTTTGGCGTATAAATGGCACGAGAAATAACATTCGTTGTATACGCACTGGAGAAAACAGGAGAAAAACTGAATGCGCTTTTCTGATATTATTTTAATCTTATATCTGTTATTTAACAGTTGAGATAGTTCTTTAACGCTGATCTAACCAGCAGAAGACACTTGTCGGGTTTAAACCCCAGTTGCGCAGGTGGGGCATTTTGTAACATTGCTTTATACAATGTACCCCTATTAGAACTATGCTATTCTATTATGGCAAGCCGTTTTAGCTTAAATTGTCCTCAGCCTTACTCGTCGTATTGAATTTTTACTAGTAAGAATTCAATTAGCGAGCTCTACAATTCAATTCTTACAAGTAGCACTTACAATTAGAGAGCTCTCTAATTCAATTATTACTAGTAAGAATTACAATTGCAGAGCTCTCTAATTCAATTATTACTAGTAAGAATTACACAATTGCAGAGCTCTCTAATTCAATTCTTAGTAACAATTCCAATTAGAGAGCTCTACAAATGAATTTTTACAAGTCATATGTCTCCATTGACTTTCATTCATTTTTAATTACGGAGCTCTCTAATTGAATTGTAACTAGTAAGAATTACAATTAGAGAGCTCTACAATTGAATTGTTACACTGTAAGCCCGAACAGTACTATAAAGACTGAGGTCACTACAGTTAAAATCTCTTGCTGAGTTAATCCACCTTTAAACTATTAATGTCTATAAACAAATATGTATTTTTATATTTGTGTGGCTCAGCATTTCTGAGTGAACACTGCTGGTTCACTCAATATTTTTAAGTGTACTGTCGATCACGTGATATGACGTCATGACATGCCGTTCTAACTGACGTTACCTGAAAAATCTATCCAAGATGGCTACCCTCTCGAGCGACGTGGTATCAAGCATTAAACAACTTTAAAGGCCATGTTGCAGGTTAACCACCACTGTTGATTAATGGGTACATAAATCACTCAAGATATGTGTATAATTTTAAAATGTCTCAAAAATGGTCTTAAAGACCATTTTTTTACGTTTCTGGTATAAATTTTTTTTTGTAGGCAACTCTGTGATGACGTCACGTTGGGGAGAAGCGGAGGAAAGGGTGCCTCAGCCTATTATTAGAACTATGGCGACTGACTGGGATGAGGAAGAGTTGGCAAGAAGAAATAACATGTATTATGGCCCGCAGCCGTATAATTTTGAACCTGCTAGACGTGAGAGGGCAAATGAAGAATTGCCAAGAACTGATGGCCGTCAAAGCCAATTGAATGCATGGTCCAAGGAGAATGAGTGGAGAGTTGGTAAGTGTCCTGGTGAGTTGCTATCATTTAGCAACGCAGAAATGAACACTGGAGCTAGTCTACAAGCTATGGCAAGCCGTTTTAACTTACGAGCAGCAGTGCACAATAACGACACATATATTTTTTTTACGGTCATTGAATAGCACCGAGTGAAAAATCAATGTTTTCTTTATATCTAGTGGCAGTATATGATCATGACGTTAGTTCAGATAAGTACCGGTAACCTTTGTCATAGTGTCGTAGTACTGGTAAAGGTTGTCTTTGTCATCTAGAAAAAGAAAGCATCATGCTAGCTATTAGGGGTGGAATTATACATGTATTTGTATTGTGTGTGAGTGTGAGAGAGAGAGAGAGAGAGAGGCGCGGGCGCGATCGAACAGTGGAAACATAAAAACGGGTCGTAATCCTCCTCCCTGAAATGCGCGCTGCAGATCTTTGAGTTTGTGGTGACGGAGGTCATTGACAAATTTGCCCGCCTAACACGGACAAATTGTACCCACTGTCTGAGGGTTGCCTTGTCCTTCATAGGGAAGCCATGGACCCTGTGTCCTGTTTGGGTGGAGTTTTTACACCCAGCACAAACACAGTAGTTCACCATTGTCAATCTACAATCTACTATATATTTCCATCTAGCTGCTAACGTTATGCTGTCTGCCTATCTCTCTCTATACTTGACTATCTATATATCTAGTCTGTCTATATATCTAGTCTATCTATATATCTCGTCTATCTATCTCTCTATATCTATGTATTTATATATAATCTGCGCTATCTGAATACTCTCTTCTACTACTCGTTGCTCTCAACAAGGCGGGCAGGGGGCTTTGGTAAATTCTCTCCCCAAGGTGACGTAATGCAATGCGGGGGAATTCCCCCATTTATTTAGGCACTACCGTTTACAGCATAGTCATTATTCAAGAGTTAGCCCTTTGCCATGTCTCCACAACTCTTGTATTTGTACATTTCCGTCAATTAATGCATTGAAAATTCATTTATCACGTGTCCACAAAGACACATGCAGATCTGGTGCAGGTGAAAGAGCACAAGTAAGACATACACTTTTTAAGTGTCCATTGTGTGACTTCAAACAGCCTTTCTCAGAGGTGACACTGTTCAGTCATTTAAGAGGACATTTAAAAAACCATGAAAATGTACCATGCCCATTTAAGGACTGCAACTACCGCACAAATGTCTATTCATCATTTAATGCACACAAAAGTCGGACACATGAAGGCAGTTTAAACTTTTGTGATGACATTGTATTGACAGAGAATGATAGTGCACCAGTCATAAACACTGCTGTTCTTGAGGATGAGGATCCTGCTCAGTGTCACCATGCAGAAACATCTGCTTCTCCTGAGTCTGACAGTTGGTGTGACACCAGCCAGTTAAGGGCCCAGTTACACCATCATTTTTCCTCCTTGTTCTTGAAGATGCAAACTGTTCTTCATGTTTCTGACATGGCATCTCAGGAAATAGTTGATCACCTGACTCAGATATTTTCCCTGTCTCAACCTCTTGTCAAAGATAGTATACAAGAGATACTACAGAGGCATCATGTCTCTCCTACTGAAGCAATTATGAATGATTTGGTGAATGCTGTTATGGACACAAATATTTTTGTCAGTGCCACAGCTAAAGCTGAGGAGTTGTCCTCAACTAAACAAAGAAAAACATTTATTGAGAAAAACTACCCTGTGGTAATGCCAGTGCAGTATGTATTAGAGCCTGGATGCACAGTGGTTTATGTCCCTATACTCCAGATGATCAAGAAAATGTTCAAACATACTGACATCCTTGACAGAATCAAGGAAACCAAGAGCTCAGAAAAAGGCCATTACATAAGCCATCAAGATGTCTCATATTTCCAGGAGAATAATTTGTTGTCTTCTTCAGAGCTGTCACTGCCACTGATTTTGTACATTGATGACCTTGAAAAGAGGTGTGGCTATCAAGGAGTACTTGGTCCTTTGCTACAAGACCTTCGCATTCTTGAAGAAGATGGCGTATTCATTGAGTGCCTTGGTCAGTCAGTCCGTGGAACTGTTTTATGTGTTGTGTCTGATAATCTGGCAGCCCACTCATTGGCAGGCTTTATGCAATCCTTTAGAGCAGGATATATTTGTAGATTCTGCAAGGCTAAACGAGACCAAATTCTGTCTCTCAAAGTCAGAGATGGTGAATTTAGTCCAAGGACCAGGGGTGCCGCTAAGGGGGGAAAAGTTAGGACGATTCTAAGGGCCCACACACTTTTGGGGCCCCCAGAGATCGATTTTATTAATGGAATGGGTGGGGTAGGGGGCCCAACCTCATATTCTTTCATAGGGCCCAACATTTCTAGCCGCGCCCCTGCCAAGAACTAAAGCCAGTCATGACTGTGATGTGCAGGATGTTACACAAGAGGGTGTTCAAAGCCAGTGTGGTTCAAAGGGGACTGTGTCTTGAGAGAGAAGTTGCAGTATTTTCATACCATCACTGGTTTCCCACCTGATGTACTGCATGATCTTTTTGAGGGTATTGTAGAAACATTTCTACAGAAATATACAGCATTATATGTTGTATATTTATAAATACAGGTGCTGGTCATATAATTAGAATATCATCAAAAAGTTGATTTATTTCAGTAATTGAGTTGGCCCTATGTATTAAGGAGATGATTCGGCTCAAATATTTTACTCTTGAGTATTTGAACTGGAAAATTGTGTCATTCCCGTACCATCACACAGACAAGATTTATAAACCACAACCTATTTCAAAGAACTTTGCTGCAAAGAGGACCATTGGTGGCAATGGCCACGAAAATGGCATATTTTTGAGACTACTCCCATTGATGATTGGTAAAACAGTCCCTGAGGGAGATGGTGCTTGGACTCTATTGATGGATTTGAAAGATGTTGTGGAGCTTGTGCTGTCCCCAACATTTTATGACGCATCTATCCAGTATTTGCAGACTAAGATACAGGATCACAGACAAATGCTTCCGGAGGTTTTCCCAGAGTTCGCACTGCTCCCTAAACATCATTATGTTGAACACTACCCAGATCTCATACAGTGTTTTGGGCCTCTTGTCCATTTGTGGACTATGCGGTTTGAGAGCAAACACTGCTTTTTCAAGCGTGTAGTACATGACACACTAAACTTTAAGAATGTTTTAAAAACACTAGCGACTAGGAATCAGCACATGATGGCCTACTATCTCAGTGCACCATCATCCTTTAAACCACATCAGCAGACATCAAATGTCTCCTCTGTCTTGGTTTCAGAGCTTCCTGAGGTTGCAAAGGCACCGTTTCCCTTTTCAAGCACATGCTCCACTTCATAAGAAAAATTTGGCACAGGGAAGATGTCAGGCCAGGACTCTGACGCTGGCTTATAGGCACAAGACGAAGGATGTCTGTATCAGAAGATGCACATGAGCTAGTATCAGTTTCTGATCTGATCATTTTCAATGTCGCCTTCTCTGGTAACTCTTGAATATCAACTAGACAGCTGAGTTGTCCACCAAAGTCAGGATCCTCATAATGCAAGGTAAACTCAAAGTCCAGTCTTGGCTTGGCTTTTTCTCGCAGTATGTTGATTAGTTCTTACACCGACTCTGGTCGCTCAGTCAAAGTAACCTTTATGGCAACATCTGTGGTAACAAACACGCAGCAGAAATTTTGGGGTTGCTGCCATCTTCTGAGGGACAAATCTATGTATGAAGATTGACATGGAAAAATAAGTAGATTTAGTAGTGCATACAAAAATGTAACAGCTAATTATCACCCTTTACATACTGGAAGTTTACCCTTGTGTTAAAATATGATTTAAGATCTACTAAGCATTTTTTTAAATAACAAGATGTAAATGTACTTTCAGTGCAACAGTATGAATCGTTTGAGCGTCAACAGCAGTTTTCCTTCTACACTGTATGCAGAGAGGGGTGAGTTGTCATTGAGCTCTGATACACTGTGGACAGTTACATTGCCTAGGAAAAGTTCATATGATCTCAGGTGTTCAATGTAGTGTGATTTGTGTCCTTGGCAAAGAAAAGTGACATCATTGTTAACAAGGAGGATCTGCTGAATTTTGCTAAACTGAGGCAGTCCCCCCTCCTGCCCTACAGATACAAACATCCCAACATCATAATCAGTACCATCAATAATGATTTTTGATGTGCTTTAAATCAGGTTGCTGTCTGTTTTTTCCATATATTTATATCTATGTATCTATTAATGTGTCACTATATGTATACTCTGTGTCTCTAGCCTATCAGTCAATGTGTTGTGTAGATATTAAGAAGTACACCTGTTTTCAACATTGATAATAATAAGAAATGTTTCTTGAGCAGCAAATCAACATATTAGAATGATTTTGGGGAGAGCGGGGCTGGTTGGGTCAAGGGTTGGTTGGCACACAGTTCAATTCTAGTAAACTAGAGGGCGCTGCCACAAAAATCTGACATCAAAATGACTGCCCTTTTGACCTGAACACACCATTTACTAAAATTATCGATGTGTCACTAACTGTTGAGGTGAGGGTAACTTTTCTATTTTACTGTGTTAAAACAAAAAAAAACCTCCTCCCCACTAAAGACATTTTAGAACTATGATAGATAGAGATAAAATAAAATGTAAGGATTTCAGTTGATATAGATAGGATCAGCTATATTTTTGTATGAAATTTAAAAGTCTCTGATGAGTGATGCTATGTGGCTAACATAATTTCAGTAAAAAGGTGTGTCCTAATGTGGGTGGGGTTGGTTGACACTGATTTGGGGGTTGGTTGGCACATGTGTCATTATAGCCAATTGGTTATTGTATACAGTTTATACAGAATTATGTATTAATTTATGCATTTTACAGAGAGAGAGAGAGAGAGAGAGAGAGAGAGAGAGAGAGAGAGGGAGAGGGAGAGAGAGAGAGAGAGAGAGAGAGAGAGAGAGAGAGAGAGAGAGAGAGAGAGACTTTAGATTATAATAATAGCATTATATGTTGTATATTTATAAATACAGGTGCTGGTCATATAATTAGAATATCATCAAAAAGTTGATTTATTTCAGTAATTCCATGCAAAAAGTGAAACTTGGATATTATATCCATTCATTACACACAGACTGATATATATTTCAAATGTTTATTTCATTTAATTGTGATGATTTAAACGGACAACTAATGAAAATCCCAAATTCAGTATCTGGAAAATTAGAATATTATTTGAGAACAATACAAAAAAAAAGGATTTTTAGAAATGTTGGCCAACTGAAAAGTATGAACATGAAAAGTATGAGCATGTACAGCACTCAATACTTAGTTGGGGCTTCTTTTGCCTGAATTACTGCAGCAATGCAGCGTGGCATGGAGTCAATCAGTCTGAGGCACTGCTCACGTGTTATGAGAGCCCAGGTTGCTCTGATAGTGGCCTTCCGCTCTTCTGCATTGTTGGGTCTGGTGTAGCCTACAGAACTAGACTGAGAGACCATTTAAAGGCCTTTGCAGGTGTTTTGAGTTAATTACCTGATTAGAGTGTGGCTCCAGGTGTCTTCAATATTGAACCTTTTACAATATTCTAATTTTCTGAGAAACTATTTTTGGGGTTTTCATTAGTTTTCAGTTATAATCATCAAAATTAAAAGGAATGAACACTTGAATTATATCAGTCTATGTGTAATGAATGAATATAATATCCAAATTTCACTTTTTGAATGGAATTACTGAAATAAATAAACTTTTTGATGATATGCTAATTATATGACCAGCACCTGTATACTATACAAACTGTATTTGTTTTAAAAATGGGCAGAAATTCTGTTGAATGTTATTCTGCAGCTGGTTTGAATTAAATGGTCAAGTTCTTTATATTTGTCACCTCATTCTTTGTAACTATAGCATCTGTGCCAACCAACCCCATTGCACGTGCCAACTAACCCCCATACTGGGGCTGGTTGGCACAAGTCACAACATCACTTTAATGATGAATAAAAAATTTTTAGGAATCATTTGTGAACATTAAATGTATCTGCTGAGTAGCTGAGATCGAGTTGTAACTGTTTAGACTATTTTAACATATAGCATGACTGAGAAATATGACAGAGAGTGAAAAGTGTGCCAACCAACCCCGCTCTCCCCCTAAATTGAAATGTAAGCCTAAATATAACTAAACAAATCGCACTATAAATGTCACTATATCACCAAAAATCCGCTATCTCCAAATCAAACTCCTCTCACAAAAACCCACGAGGTCAATATGCGTTGATTTCACTTTTATACAGATGTGCGATTGTGTGGTCTGTTTCCGACCGTGTCAATCAAACGCTGATTCGGCGGATCACACCTGATGAAACACTTAGTGAAACACTTCGAGGCTTCGTTTGGCCATAGTCACGTGACATGGGTGTTTTGAATCACGCTTTCGTATCAGTAGGCTTGTTTGAGATGCGCCTTGCCTCGCCTGAAATGTAGTCGAGAGTAGGCGGCTGCAGTGAGAGGAGGAGTGAAAAAAGCGCAGGCAAGCCGGACAGTTCTCGCTTCTCGCAGTGGATCTGTCACCTGCGAGATCAATGATGGATACCGCGGGATTCACGCTCGTGCACAGTGTTGCTAATAAACTGGATGTAAGTTCTGTTTAAGTTCTGTTGCTTTTATATGAAAATAAATATAATGAACAAGACACCCAAAGTACTTATTAAATTCCATTCCAAATAAGTGTTTTTCAATAATTTTTCTTTAATATATATATTTTTTGTGTGTGTTTTCCTTTTTATAATAAAATGATATTGCATAACCCATAGAGATCGCACTGTCCGAGAGTTTGGGAATATTCACACATAACATACACATAAAACATGATATTCGAGTTTTAAAATCAAACATTTTAAAAGAGAACAATACATCACGGTTGTTTAAACCAATCAACATTAAGCTGTGTCGTCAGCAAGTCGTTTCCCATCATGCTTTTGATCGGCGCAGTCGGTGGAGAGCAACTGCGCGCGACTGCAGAATCTGACACGTGCGCCTTGCGCTCGCGAGAGATTTTTGACACACGTCAGCATGACATCAAAGTAAGGCGGACCGGACTCCTGCACATTTCTAACCGGTATGCATCTCGCGCTGATCACCGGTGATCAGTTCTGTGCAGATTTTGCTCATCTCAAACAAGCCTATTGTTTCGAAACTGCGCTTCAGGATCTCACAAAGCTTCGGAACGACTGTTTCGCGTCAGCCATCCCTACCAATCACCGCAACTTTTCTGCAACTTTGACCAATCATTGCGGTCTCCTTCAAAGCGTCGTCCACTTTCCTCAAGGAGCGGCTCACTCCATTCACACAACGGGCAATACTCTTTTCTTTACAAAATAGGTAAAAGTAAAACACATTTCAAAGTTACATGCAACATTATGTTTGGCAGGCGGGCATTATAACGTGTGTTACAAAGTGAGCACATTTGTCTCTGAAGTAAAGGCTGGGCTGCAATAGAACAGATGGTGAACAGTGTTTTCTCTGGGACATGGTAAGTACCTTTGGGGTGGACTTTGGGCTTTTTCACTTTGTAAACCTATAACATGCACAAAGAAAGATATATAACAATAAAAGAAAATTCCCACTCCTCCGTGAGAGATACGAGACCGGTGAGTCTCACAGGTGTCGCTCATCAGTAATCACTCGCGTCGTTCTCCCGCGGCCCTCACTGTATGTTCACACCGCCGCCTACTTGAGCGTCAAAGAAGCTCTGGCCGCTCTGTCAAGGACTCTTGTCAAAAAGCACGGGGAAGCTCGTTGACGCTTTGGACGCTCTGACGTAGCAGGGAGAAGAGAAGTGTCACAACATGAAATGTAATAAACAGAAAAAACAAGCAATACATTGAAGAAACCTTTTATAATGACAGCATTTTTATAACCGTTTTGGTCACATTTGGTTGGGGAAAATAATAATGAGCTATTATTATTATTATTATTATTTGCATTAGGCTATTATTTGCATTAGTGCAATTGGTCAAATCGTTGTCACCGTGATCAAATTAATTGCATTCCCGCTTAAAACGAGCGTTCGTAAATACTTCAAATAAAAGTTGCGCTCATTCTCAAATGTGTATCACTGGATCATTATGGAAAATCACGAAGGTGTTGTGTTTGGTGCTGCTATTTTATCCCATGCCTCGTTCTTTTGTAACTGGTCCCTGTAAGCAAACAACGTCATACCATATATGATAGGAAACCCAGCAACAGCGATTATCAGCTTCTCCTCCATTTTCTCGGAACTAATGTTTTGGTAGGAACGAAAGTTCACATCGTATGTTTCTCCGGAATCAGCCAGAGTGAAGGACATCTTTATTCTGATTGGTTTCTGGCGTTTTGGGCAGACTTGTCATGTAGACTTACTAGTAGATAGCCTTGTTGTTTAACTGCGCTCTCTTACCGGTAGGGCGTGACTTGGAAATGGCAAATTCAAAAATAATTTCACATTTCTACTACATTCAGTTTTTTAAAATCGCTATGACAATGTTTTCAATACTTTTAACAAATTTCCTAAACTCTTAACGCACCAACACACCTACAACACACAATTGGCAAAACAGTTAATTTCATGCTCAAAATTACACATTGTAAACTAAACTCCAACATAGGCTTGGGCGGTATCCAAATATTGATACCGTCAAACCTCTTCCCTATTTTACCGGGGTATACGGTATTACCGTGACTAATTAAAAATTATGACATAATTTTTAATAATGATGATTATTTCATTTTTGATATTTACATTCAATTTCTGGTTTGATGTGAATCATTTTGTTGTTGGTTCATAGAGTTGAGTGGAGACCAGACAAAGAGTCAAACTGTGAGAATATTGTTTAAATATTGAATGTGAATTATTGTAAATAAAATTGCCGGCTGATAATTACTTAAAATTGATTTGGTCCACCCTTTTGCTTTTAAATCCTCCCAGAGCCGAACCTAGGCTGAATTTAATCTCTGTAGAGTAACATAAATAGAATATTACATTCGTTGTCCCCGTTACATCCCTTTTTGTGGCGAGCCAGCCAGGAGGATTTTTAATTATTAGCCGGTTACAAGCATATTGTGAGAGTAGTGAGATTCAAGTTTTATTTTCGTACGTAATTTTTTTTGGAAAATTTAGCACAATGAGTATGTCTGACATTGAGAAGTCCTACAATGTGAAAGCACGACATTGGTTATGTGTGTTAGGCATTACTGTAAATGACACAGATGATGACATCATAGCCACTTTTTAGAGTTTTGGGGTCATTGTGAAAGTAGTGAGAGTATTCTCCTCTACTGAGCAGACCGGACAGCCCATCATCATAGTCAAGTTTGATGCACACACTCTTGTCACACTTCTTGAGCCTAAGTTTCCCCTAGAAATTAAGAGTGTGCGAAACCCAGCAGTTACATGGTATGCAGATAGTGTCAAAGTGCTAGCACAGCCCTTAGAACAGCCCCATGCCCAAGCACATAGTTCATCCGTTGAGTCAAGTGATGACAGTGATAATGCTGTTCCCGAAGACGTCTCTTCTGATAGCAGTGCCTTTATTCCAAAGAGGTATTTAAAAAGACAACCACTTAGGAAGCCAAAATCAAAGTCAAGTGCCCTCAGCTCAGACACCAAGCCTGATCCTGCTGTGAGGAAAAAAACACCAAAGCCTGCCTTTAACATGCTTGCCAATGATGACATAAACCCTCCTGAGATTCAGCACATAGTAGTTGAGCATGTCATCAAAAATGATGCTTTTTCTGCACAGACACACTCCAAGTGGCTGCGTTCCTTCTCAGGAAAAGTGCCTAAACCCCCAGGTGAAGCTGACTTGGATACATGGTGTCTTCATGTTGACCTTCTGTTGCAGGATTCTCTTCCAATAGATATCCAGCGAAGGAAAATCTTAGAAAGCCTCTTGCCATCAGCTTCAGATGTGGTTAAGCAGCTTGGTTCTACAGCTCCTCCTAGAGACTATGTGAAGCTTCTAGACTCTGCATATGGCTTAGTTGAACATGGTGATGAAATCTTCGCTCGTTTTCTGAACATCAACCAAGATCCCGGTGAGAAAGCATCTGATTACTTACAGAGGCTGCAAACACTGCTTAGTACTGCGGTTAAGAGAAATGGCAGAAGAGTAAGCAGTCATCTGCAGATCGCCAGTTGCTGAAACAATTTCAGCGTGGCTGCTGGGACCATTCATTAATACTTACCCTTCAGCTGGAAGCCAAAGCCAAGACACCACCTGACTTTGCAGAGTTTTTGTTGCTGCTCAGAACTGAGGAAGACAGACGTGCAGCAAAACTGGACAAAATGCAACGAGACTTAGGCATTTCAAAGCAAAAAGCTGCCATTCACAAACAATCTGTTGTTGACATGTCTCCTTACAGTGATTCAATTGTGTTGCAGACCTACATTTCAGAAACCGAGGCTCTGAGAAAACAGGTGGCTGATCTCCAGATGCAGCATAGATCCTCCAAATCTGAGAAAAAGAAGAAATATGAGTCCAAATGGACAGAATACCCAAACACGGTGACACCTAAAGTGGAGATACAAGCTCAACAGGTAATAGCTAAAACACCAAAACCCTGGTTTTGTTTCAGATGTGGTGAAGATGGCCACATAGCTAGGACATGTGAAGGTTCCATCAATAAAGCACTTGTGGACCGAAAGTACAAAGAGCTCAAAGTGAAACAAGATGAATGGAAAGTGAAAAACGGAGTGCCGTTAAACTGGACGGGCTTTCAGTAATGGGACATACTGGGGCCCATAGCAGCAAAGAATGTTCCAACAAATTGAACCAAAGAGAAGAAAGATGTCAAGCGCACTCAAGTCTTCCTTCTCATGAAAGTGAGTTAATCTCTGGCATAATTGGTCCTAAATGCACAGCCGAAATCATCATTGACGGGCAAGTTTGCAACTCTCTTCTTGATTCAGGGTCACAAGTAACCACTGTGTCCAAGTCCTTTTATGATACACATGTCATCCTCTCCAATCCTCTCCCTTGATGATCTTATTGAAGTTGAAGGAGCTGGGGGGCAGACTGTGCCATACTTGGGCTATACTGAAGTTAGCATACATTTCCCAGAGAAAATTGCTGGAAAAGCTGAAACTGTTTCCACCCTTGCACTTGTCATACCTGATTACAAATTCAATGCTGAAGTCCCAGTACTGGTTGGCACCAACACCCTTGACATATTGTTTAAATCCTGTGTTGCAAACGACAGTAGTTATGCTGCTGGGACAAATTCCAACATGCACCCCTTTTGAAAACACTGTTGCGCAGATACATCTTGGGACAAAGCAATGGTAAAGTGGGCCAAGTCAAACTACAGGGTGGGAAATGCGTCGCTATTCCAGCGGGTCAAAAGATGGTCCTGGATGGGTACGCTAGGAATGTGGCAACAGTTGCTGATGCTCTCCTTGTAGTAGAGCCATCCACTCACTCCCGTCTCCCTGGTGGTCTACTTTTGTGTAGTTACGTCCTGACCAGTCCCAGGCGTACCTCATTTAAAGTCCCCATTATCATACAGAATGAAACTGCACACGAAATCACACTCCCTGCTAACTGTTGTTTAGCTGAGCTTTATGCTCCATCAGCTCTGTCCTCACTAAGGGATACCTCAGCTAAAGAGAAAAAGCCAAGTGTCATGCCTTCCACTATTAAAGTCGGTTGCAATGCAGCATGTTCCACCAATCCTGAAAATAAGATCACGTTCGACTTCACAGACTCATCTCTCTCAGAAGAATGGAAAGATAGAATTGCGACAAGGCTCAACTCCATTCCTGAAGTATTTGCAATGGGTGTCCTTGACTATGGGCACACTTCAGCTGTCAAGCACAGAATTCCACTTTCAGATCCAACTCCTTTTAAACAGAGGGTGAGGCCTATCCATCCCTCAGATTATGAAGCTGTTAGGTTTCATCTCCAGGAGCTTAAAGACACAAACATAATTCGTGAGTCGGAAAGTCCTTTTGCTTCGCCAATAGTCGTTGTAAAGAAGGAGAATGGTGCTATCCGCCTGTGCGTAGACTACAGAAAACTAAATAGTCAGACATATGCCTATGTACTGCCTAACATTGAGGAAACGTTTTCTGCATTGACAGGATCTAAATGGATCTCTGTCATGGATCTTAAGTGCGGTTACTTTCAGGTAGAGGTTGAGGAGGAGGATAAGTACAAGACGGCATTCGTAGCACCCATGGGATTCTGGGAATTTAATAGGATGCCGCAGGGAGTGACTAATGCACCTAGTACATTTCAGCGTGTCATGGAAAAGTGTATGGGCACCTTGCATCTCAAAGAAGTCCTTGTCTTTCTCGACGATCTCATCGTTTTCTCTAAAAGCCTGGAGGAACACGAAGAACGCCTGACGAAAGTCCTGAACCAGCTGAAAGAGTTTGGTTTAAAACTATCTCCAAGCAAATGCCATTTTTTCATGAAATCTGTGAAATATCTGGGACATATTGTTTCGGAAAAAGGCGTAGAAACAGACCCTGAGAAAATCTCTGCACTCACCACCTGGCCAAAGCCGACAAATATCAGTGAGCTAAAGTCCTTTCTGGGGTTCACTGGGTATTATCGGAGGTTTGTCAGAGACTACTCCAAAATTTCCAAACCAGTGAATGCACTAACAGTTGGCTATTGTCCACCTTGAAGGAATGTAAAGGGTTTTAAGTTCATCTCCCGGTTTCTGAAAAAAGAAAATTTCCTTTCCAAAGGAAGCAGTGGAAGCTGTTTGTCAAAAGCATCAACTGTATGGACGCACTGCGGCCGACAAAGATGCCAATTTACCTGTTGCCCTGGAATGTCTTGCCATTGACGCTAATGCCATCCCAGTTGAATTCTCCCAAGCTGAATTTCTTCATGGTTCCAGTACCCTTCCCAGGATGTCGCAACAGGATTGGGCTGCAGAGCAAGCAAATGATCCTGTCATTAGCAGAATAACTCACCTCTTGAACACTGGCAAACGTTTTTCTTACCGAGTCAGACAGCAAGAAAACCGAGAGGTCCAACTCATGCTTCGACTGATTCACCAATTTGTAGTTCTCAATGGAGTCCTCTAAAGGAAGCGTATGAATAGAGGAGAGCCCTTCTATCAGCTAGTTCTACCACAGAAGTATAAGGAAGTTGTTTTAGAAGCTTTGCATGACTCAGTAGGTCATATGGGAGTGGAGCGGACTTTGGATTTAGTTGGTACACTGTTCTATTGGCCAAGGATGTCATTGGATGTCGAAATCAAAGTCAGTACCTGTGACAGGTGTGTCAGAAGAAAGGCAAAAGCGGAAAAAGCATTTCCTCTTGTTAACATCGATACAAGCCGACCTTTAGAACTAGTCTGCATGGACTACCTTTCTCTTGAGCCTGATGGTAAAGGTACGAAGAACATTCTAGTCATCACTGATCATTTCACCAAATATGCTGTGGCAATTCCGACATCTGATCAGAAAGCAAAGACAGTTGCTAAAGCACTTTGGAGTAACTTTTTCATCCATTATTGAATACCAGAACGCCTGCACAGCGACCAAGGTCGAGATTTCGAATCTGCTGTGATCAAAGACCTTTGTCAACAACTGGGTATAAAGAAGACTAGGACTACTCCTTACCACCCACGTGGAAATCCCGTGGAGTGGTTTAACCAAACTCTTCTCCAGATGCTCGGAACTCTTCAAGAGGAAGACAAGACCAAATGGCATGAGTTTGTACGGCCTCTGGTACATGCTTATAACTGTACGAAAAATGACACTACCGGATTTTCTCCTTATCAGCTAATGTTTGGGAGACAGCCAAGCCTTCCCATAGATGTAGCCTTTGGTATCCAGCCTGAAGGAGAAAAGAGAATTAGTCATGTCGAGTATGTCAAAAAGCTTCAAGAGAGTCTGCAAGAAAGCTACAAGATTGCTGTTGAATACAGTAAGAAGACAGCTCTTCGGAACAAGCAACGATATGATCTGAAAGTGAGAGAATCCACTTTACAAGCTGGAGACCGTGTTCTTGTCAAGAATGTTGGCATAAGAGGCAAGCACAAGACAGCTGACCGATGGAGCAAGACCATCTACCAAGTAGTCAAGCAAATAACTGAATCTCCAGTTTATGTTGTAAAGCCTCTTACGACTGACGGACCTGAAAGAACCCTTCATCGAGATTTACTCTTGCCTTGTGGTTTCTTAACCCCCACCAATTCAAGTGAAGAAGACAAAAGGGTGGAGGAAAAGGAAAAAACAACTTGTTCTAAGGAATCACCAACAGTTCCAGAGGATGACGGTGAACAAGCGTATGATAGTGATGAAGCACCAGATTTCTACTTTCCTCAAATAATGCACGATGAGACATATCCTACCATAACAATTGTCAAGGAAGTACCCTACATACGAGGAATGGAAGAAAGTTCCTGTGGGACAACACTTAATCCAAATGCACGGTCATTTGAACCTTCTGAGGATGTGGAAAGTCAGGATATTGAACTTGAGCATGTGCAATTTGATGAGGAAAACGTAGAGGAAGAAGTAGCGTTAGCTGAAAAGGAAGAAACAAACTTACCTGAGGATACGCTGGAAGAAAATGTGAGAAACTTACCTGTCAAGGAACTGAATTCTGAAGCTGTTGAAGTTATCAACGACGGGTCAACTGAGGAGTTTATCAGGTACAGAACGGAACCTATTGAGGGAAATAATGTAGTAAGGAAAGAAGACAATGAAAGTGAAATACTGATTGAGGAGAATGTTGAAAGAAGTGGAAATACCCCTGTGGAAGAAATACCAGAGTCAGGGAGCCACCTGATAGGCTAACGTACACTTCATTAGGTAATCCCTTAGTGTTAGTCATGCAATCCCTGTTGAGTGGGTTAAACAAAGCTTTTACACTTTCCATTCCTTGAGCCAGATAATTTCCCTGAAGTTAGGATAATTCCCCAGATAGATCAATTATTTTATAGGTACACTACATGCAGAGACGCATGCAAGTTTTGGAGGGGAGGATGTATCCCTTTCGAATTTAACATTCAGAATGAAAGAATATTTATTTGTAACTACGGTTGATTTATATACCATAAAAGGAGTTTCTGTATTTTAGGTGCAGTACTATCCTTAACCTCTAGAGGGCGATTAACGCTGTGGTATGTTGAGAGTCAGCGTATGTTGAAAATTAGATGAAGAAGCCTGCTGACTATGTACGCACGAGGTTAGCGTGTAGCTGCAAAAAGACGATCTAATTTTCATTTAATCTTCGGTTCAATGTGCATATTCTTTTATAAAGAGTAATATTAGTCATTGAGATTGTTTATTTATCCAGTTGCTGAGGAAAACAACCGGTCAAAGCTTTTGGTTACTGGTTTTTCTTTTACACGAACTCTGGTGAGTTTTGCTTATGCATTACTTTAACTTTCAAATTGATATTCCTTTTTCTTTATATGTGTCTTAAAGCCAATCAGAGTTATATATTATGTTTTAGAATGTATTTTTTTGTTTGTTTATATGGTAAGGTTAATACAGATTCAAATCTGTCCGTGTGTAATGCTAGTTTAACTGTTTAGTTAAATTATTTTATTTTATTTTTTATTTTAAGTCGTGAGCTTAGAATTATGCAGTTCTATCTCCGTTTAGGGTAGTTCTGAGATATTGAGCATCAAAATTTTTAAATCCCTGCTGTTTTGTGAGATGGAACCTTTTTATTTTATTAATAACTACTTACAAAATATTTTTTGTACAAAAATAACACCACACAGGCATTAATAAACACCTAATGGATAAGATTATGTCAAAAACTCAATTTCGACCAAAAGTGGAGATAGAACCGTATAATTCTAAGCTCACGAAGTGTTATAAATGCAGCAAATGATAAAAGAAATGTTGTACAACCAACGAAATATTCAAATAAGAGAGATATATTGCATATTGAAATAAATGGTAAATGGACTGCATTTATATAGCGCTTTCACAGACACAATGGCCACCAAAGCACTTTACATATATGCCTCTCATTCACCCATTCACTCAGTCATTCATACACCGACGGCGTTGTGTCAGCCATGCAAGGCGCCACTCAGCTCGTCGGGAGCAGCTGGGGCTAGGTGTCTTGCTCATGGACACCTCGACACTTGGTCAGGTGGAACTGGGGATCGAACCACCAACCTTTCGGTTTGTAGACAACCTACGCTTTTGTGTTTAAGCTGTTGATTTGCACTTATATTGTCACGTGTTGAATTAACACTGGTAATAACGGACATTTTGTGCAGCTAATAGAAAATGTCGGTGTAAAAATTGTTTATATTGAGAAAAATGTTTAATGTGACTGCATTGTTTTATGCAGATTGGTTTTTTGAATGCTGATTCAATTTGAGTGATCTACCATTTGAATGGCGAGCCAGACCCTGATCTGCCACTCATAGAATCGTCGTGGTCCATCACGGATGCACACAAGAGAGCTAAGCACATACATACTACCCGGGTAGCAACACAAAAGGCCTTTACACACAAATACATTGAAGCTCTTTACACACAAATACATTGAAGCTCTTTACACACAAATACATTGAAGCTCTTTACACACACACATGATCATTGGAGCTTAACACATGGACATTTGAGTTTTTTTTCATATGGACATTTGAGCACTTCATATACTACAAAGGATCCAGAAGAAATTATTGAGACTGTGTTTCATTTTTGTTTCATTTTATTTCATTTTTGGTATTTACATTCAATTTCTGGTTTGATATGAATCATTTTGTTGTTGGTTCATAGAGTTGAGTGGAGACCAGACAAAGAGTCAAACTGTGAGAATATTGTTTAAATATTGAATGTGAATTATTGTAAATAAAATTGCCGGCTGATAATTACTTAAAATTGATTTGGTCCACCCTTTGGCTTTTAAATCCTCCCAGAGCCGGACCTAGGCTGAATTTAATCTCTGTAGAGTAACATAAATAGAATATTACATTCGTTGTCCCCGTTACAAACGAATTCATGTTTTTCATTTGTGTCCATTATCTCATTTTCACATTGCAAAAGGAAAGGGGTAAGGTACAGCTTGAAAGTATACATAATCAATGCCCACAACAGCAGCACTCGTGAAAGTCGAAGGCAAGGTGGAGACCTCGTGCCCCCTTGATGATTGATTAAAAACACCACTGTGGTGTTGTCGGTCCGCACCAGGATGTGCTTCCCCGATAACTCCTGTCTGAAGTGTCTTAGGGTGAAAAGCACTGCCCATAGCTCTAGGATGTTGATGTGAGATGTCGTCTCCTGCGAGGTCCAACTCCCCTGCACGCCCTGGTGATGCCACAGCCCTCCCCATCCGGAGAGAGAGGCATCTGTTGTCACTACTTCTCTGCGTGCTGGGGGTGGTCCCATTGGTACACCCCCTTTTAGAAATTGTTCTCGTCTCCAAAACCTCAGGGAGATAGAGCAACTGGTTGTCACCAAAACAAGGGTATGTCGGTAGTGAACTGCTGACAATCGTCTGGCTATCAACCAACGCTGAAAAGGACGAAGGTGTAAAAGTCCTAAGTGAATGGCCGATGAGGCTGCCGTGAGAAGGCCCGCTAGCCGAAGAAGTGAAGATAAGGTAGCTTGCGCCGAACCTGGAACTTTGCTATGTCTCCTCGTATAGCCTGCCTCCTGCATGCTGTGAGGGTAGCCCTCATTATTCTGGAGTCCAGATGTAATCCCAGAAAACATATTGACTGGCATGGAGTAAGGCAGGTTTTCTCTAGGTTTACCCTCAGTCCTAGAGCAGTAACATGCTCCAGTAGGTGCTGTGTGTTGTTGGCTACTTGCTGAGGTGATCTGGCACAAAGCAGCCAATCGTCCAGGTAAGGGAGAATCAACATGCCCTCCCGTTGTAGAGGTTGTAGTGCCACTTGCATACACAGTGTGAATACACGGGGAGAGAGGCAGAGGCCAAATGGTAGGACTCAATATTTATGGAAATACGCATCCTTCAGATCCACAGAGGTAAAACACATGCCGAGTTCGACTGCTTGTAGGACATCCTTGACATGCAGCATGCGGAAAGGAAGGTGTTTGAGACTCCTGTTCAAGCGTCTGAGGTCCAAGATTGGCCTGAAATTTCCATCCTCCTTGCGAACTAGGAAGTACTTTGAATAAAATCCTCCCCGATGGACTTGGGGGTTTACTAGCTCTACCGCACCCTTTTTCAGTAGCTTTTGGACCTCGAGAGATAGAGCAAGAGCTTGACGAGGGTCCCGAACCACTGGTTCCCGACGATAAGTCGCCGCAGAGCGAGAAGGTGGTCTACGAGCACGGGACGCCTCCCTTCTCGAGTCATACCCAGGTCGAGTGACCTGCTGTACAAGCCTGTAAGACTGTCCCTGTCTGTGTTGGAGTGGATTTGCATGACGAACAGGCATTTGATGTGAGGATGGTCCATAATTCACACTGCGCTCAAGTGCTGAGACCGAGACTCCACTGCACGAAGTCTGCGCTCAAGTGCTTCTTGAGCGGCTGGACCAAAAATCTGCCCAGGTGGTAGTTGACGAAGATTGTTACCGCAAGCCTCTGGAAGTCTAGACTGTGCTAGCCAAACCTGCCGCCTAGCCTGAGTAGTAAGCCCAAGAGAATTTCCGCTAGAGAAAGCGATTGAACCCAAGGCTTGTAAGGATGCCTCAAGTAACTCAGATGTGGTATTATCTGGTGGATTAGTACTCAAAACAGAATGAAGTGCTAGCAGAAGATGAGCCATGGAATTTCCCACACAACTCAAGCCTGAGACAGTATTATAAATCTTAACCAACAGATCATCCGTGCGTCTACACTCTGGGTTGGGACAGCGAAGATCGTGTCTAAGAGCCTCATCTGGCTACACTATCAGCAAAGAAACGCATGGCTCAACTCAGGGCATGTTACCAAGGCCCTTTTCGACGGCTTCAGCCAATGCTGCTAGTGTACGAGCCACACGATCAGGTCTGGATAAAGGAGCTGACGAAACGCCGAAGAAACAACATCTGTGAAATCAGGACAACTTTGTATTAGGAAATCCTCTTGCTGGGAGTTGGAGTGAAGCAAGAGGTTTGACTGGCATGGTAGGGGAGGAGGTGGATCCAAATTCCGCTTAGCGAGCGCCATCCTGAGTGTGTCCTGCAGAGAGAAAACCACTGAAGGCGGCGCATCTTGAAGGCCAGAACCATCGTCGCTATGGGAACGTTGGAAATGGGAATGTGAGGGTATCGTCTCCTCCATGGGCATATAATAATCCTGTTCCTCCCGGTCTAAGGAGTCAGAGCCCGCAATAGATAAAGTGTCTGGTTCTCTCCTGGACAACCTGAATGCCAGCTCACACCTGGGCAAGGGAGGAGCTAAAACACCCACCCCTGTCCCCTCACTCACATTCTGATGAGTAGGGGGGATGGATAATAAGACTTTAATGCCTTGAACTGCGTTCGAAAGCTCAGCTACTTGCTGTGTCAATGTACTTGACTCCGAGGAGGTCCGCATCCTCTTTGAAGGCCTTCCTGTCCCACTGGCCACACGCTTGCCACTCATATGCGACGCTGCCCCAGCTGATGGAGCAGAATTCTTAAACTCAGGATCTAATTCAGCCAGTCGATGTTGTCTCATCTCCAAGGACATCAAACCACATTCAGGACATGGGTCTACTAAAGCCTATCAGAGGTGATCAATGCCCAGGCAAGTGGGACATTGAATATGAGCATTCATGAGATCCATTGGACCGAAGCAGAGGGAACATGATGCTGCCATAACTTCCAAACCAGTAGTTGAAAAAAAACCCCAGCTCAACCAATGGGGTTACTCACGATAAGCCTTATCAATGTATAACTCTGGGTAACCAATGAGCATAACATAAAGTAGTCGTTCAGACAATAAACAATACTACACGCAGTCTGACAGAACCCTGGTTAACCACTGAGTTCACGTGAGTACTCACCTCAACATTGCTAGTAGCGATCGGTTCCAAACAAACCATGGACAACCAGTGGGTATATGGTCCAATGCACGTAGATAATCCAAATATTTCTCCCGAGACACAGCTGTAGCGGGGAGCAGTTGCTCACCAAAAACGCTGTGCACGCTCGAGCGAGATCTTTTCGCGAGAATGACAAAGAGAACGACCGTGACATGAACGGAGGAGATATAGCTTCCAACACGTCATCGATCAGGGTCACAGGTGACAAATCAATGCAAGATTCTCGATATGGCTCGCAAGACGCAACTCCTTCCACTATGTTCGACCGTCTCTGGCGGTCTGTAAAAGTGAAATGGAACTGATGGTTGCTCAAGGCTGTTGAACTGCTGAATTTCAAACAATGCTCTAACTTCTTGCTTTCCTGTATTCTGCTTCAGCTCTCTTTCCCTTGGTAAACTGTATGCATGCATGTATGTGTATGTTAGAGTAGTTTAAAAGTTTAGTCTAGTTAATAAAGTCATATCAAACGTAAAGTTGTCCGTGTCTCAAGCTCATATCTGGAGTCACTAATCGTATCTATCTTGACTACTTGTCTTTCTTACTAAGTACTACTAAGAGCATTTCCCATGCCCCGGAAATGTAGATTTCTATTAATTAATTAATAACACCAATATTGAGGGTTCACAGCCAGGATGAACTGAGTAATTGGTTGTAATGTTAATGTAGCTACATCAAGTTAATCCGATTAACGGACCCAAATATTCATAATCAATTATACGAGTTATGATTGGTTAATATTTCATGGAGCTAATTTGCTACAACTGTATAAAATCAAATGCTGGTAACATATAAGTAAACATTTGAACCTTTATTTTATTTTTTCATTTTTATCATTAGATACATTAGATTACTCAATTAAATTGAAACCCAATACTTACATTTAAAAGTGTAATCTGGCAATCGTTCTTAAAAAATAAAATCTGTCGTCTCGATGGCACAATGAATTCTGGGGTAGGCAAGGCTGCGAAGGATCCATCTCCTGCATTTCACGGGAAAAGAAGGACGCATTTGCAGGTCGGATTTTGAAGGAGCCTTCGAAGTGGGACAGCCTTCGTCGGCGCGATAAGAAACATAGGATTTCCTACCATTGCTATGCTGACGATACACAGTTTTATCTACCCGCTAAAACTGACAGTTTCTGTCCTTTGGACGTGCTCTGGAACTGTTTTGAGGAGATCAAATGTTGGATGGATAATAATTTTTTGCAATTAAATGAAAGCAAAAGCGAAGTTTTGATTTTAGGCCCCTCCAGGTCTTCATCTCTTTTTAATTTGGATTCTATTGCCGCCAGTGTTTAACCTTATGTAAGGAATCTTGGGATTACATTCTCACAAAATTTTGAGAAACAAATCACCACAGTGGTAAAAGGCAGTTCCTTTCATTTGACATCAGTTGCTAAATTAAAACAGTTTCAACCTACGAAAGGTTTGGAGACCCTAATCCACGTTCTCATAACATCACGTCTGGAGTCTGGACTACTGTAATTCCCTTTACTGTGGCCTGCCTCAAACTGCGATCTATCGTCTGCAAATTGTCCAAAACACTGCAGCGAGACTTCTTACCAGCACAAAAAAGAGAGAACACATTTCTCATATTTTAACGACTTTACATTGGCTTCCTGGAAAGTTCAGAATTGATTTTAAAATTGCTGTTTTTGTGTACAAGGCTTTATCGCGCGTTGCACCAAAATACATTTTTGACCTTCTGATTTCGTTCTCTTCCCAAACAACACTTAGATCTAGTAATCGGCTTCTCTTAACTGTCCCACGTTTTCGCTGTTAAACTAAGAGTGGTCAAGCTTTTACTTCTGCAGCACCTAAACTTTGGAACAGTCTGCCCTTAAATGTGAGGTCTGCTCCTTCATTAGCCAGTTCTAAATCAGCTCTTAAAGGAACACGCCACCGCTTTTTGAAATAGGGGTTATTCACCTTCTCCCCTACATTTAGATAGGTGGGCAAATGCATTTTTGTCTCAGTGCATGCATTGTCTTAATTTGTCAGCGCCGACGCTAGCTTAGCTTAGCATAATGAATGGAATCCTTTGTTGCCAGATAGAATGTCGTGAGTAAAAGTGATAAACCTCCCCCCCCAAAAAAATTTAATTACTGCTTGTGGCCTGCGTATTCACAACGAGTACACATAGTAATGCAGATTAAGACTAGGCGATTTCCAAGGCAGATATTGACTTGGGACTATATTGGGGTGAAGCACAGCTACTTAGTTGGGCGCACTTTGAAGGATGCAGCCCCTGAATTGGGACACAGCTTGTAAGTGTGTTCAGTTTAGTCTTAGAATGTTTCAGCTAGTCATCAAGTGCGTCCCCGGCATTAGAGAGAGACTGAATACCGTAGACCGAAAGGCAAACCAAAGGAAACAACATTTGCATCAACATGGCTGCATAAATTGTATATTGTGTATAACTACAAAAACAACCTTACAACTTCATGATGATTACTGTTTACTGACAACTAACACGCTTCACATCATACAAAGCATCAACAGCACTCAATACTCAGTACTGTGAACTATAACAAATATCAATTATAGTATAAATGTAACTGATCTTTTCAGCACAACAACCTTTGTTGTTTAACAGTTGGTGCAAGTTCCTTTTTTAATTGACTTAAGTAGCAGACAATAAATCATCTGATAGCGAATTCATTGTTTTCAATAACCAAAATTTTAAAACCTTTGCACCACTAGACACTTTAAATGTTGATTTAAAAATATAATGTTAAAAACTAAATTTGAAGTAGATTAAAGTACATCTATTCACATCAAATCTTTTTTTTTTTAACATACACAGCCCTCACCTCAATTCAGATTTGATCAGAGGAATAAATTACATTTTAAAATATATTAAAACATAAAACAGTTATTTTAATAAATGCAGCCTAGGTGAGCAGAAGAGACTTCTATTAAAAATCTTAACGATCCAAAACTTTTGACTGGTAGTGTATGCAGGGGCGCTGCTAAGGATTTTGGGCCCCATGAAAAGAATCTTGACAGGGCCCCCAACACAGCTGAGACTTTTTTCATATTAATTTACATAAAATCATGCGCTTTTATGGTATTTTGACTATCATTCTCATATATTTAAGTCAATCAGACAATTGAACTCCATGTCCTCACCCGTAATTTGTCCTCTGTAATACAAAGCCGTGCACCCGCTGCACCCTGTCGAAACGTGCTAACTTGTCGAAAAATGCTACCGTAGAGACCTGGGGCCTCATGTACATGTAGTCTGGCTGGGGAGTTTGTAGGAATTGATAAGAAAAGTAGAACGGAAAGAGAAACGGGTAGTGTAAATAAGCAATCAATTTTTATAAGAGGAACAGATGGAAAAGAAATAATTGATATTGTCAGATCATTTAAAAATAAGAAGTCAACTGACTGGAATGACATGGATATGTCTGTAGTAAAACATATTATCGAGTGTGTTGAGAAACCCCTGGTACATATATGCAATTTGTCTCTTCAAAATGGCATATTTCCTAAAAGAAATTAAAATAGCTAAAGTTATACCCATATATAAAACTGGAGATAGACATACCTTTTCAAACTATAGGCCCGTTTCTTTGCTTTCACAATTTTCCAAAAATATCTATTTGCATGTGACAAAGAGCTGCTCAATACCCTTCAACAGATGATTTGTTAAGCGCAAGGTAACTGACCGAGTTCTACAAGCAGCCAAATAATCTCGTTATTTAAAACAAATTGTAACAACAATGTACAGTAAATAAGAGATTCATTGTGCATTTTTCATGACTTATCGCAAGATTTCAAGACTTGCCAGAGCGGATGAACACAAGCGAGCACACGCTGGCCCAGTCCCTGTGTGCCTTGCTCTCTACAAGAGAAACACACTCGCCGGGACAAAGAAGATTAAAACCCCATGTACCAGCTCAATTTATTTGACATAAGATTAAATGATTTTGTTATAAAATACGATATACAATACAAGCAACAATATGGGTTTAGAATTAATAGAACAACCTCACATGCATTAATAGATTTTGTGGAAAAAATATCTAACGCAATAGAAAATAAACAATGCACAGTTGGGGTATTTTTAGATCTTAAAAAAGCATTTGACACTGTCGAACATGACATATTACTAGAGAAACTGAAAAAATATGGAGTAAGAGGGGTAGCTCACTCTTGGATAAGTAATTACTTAGAGAAAAGGCATCAATATGTCAAAATAGATAATTGCAAGTCACAATTGGTGCAGGTAACATGTGGGGTTCCCCAAGGCTCTGTGCTGGGCCCATTGCTTTTTCTGTTATACATTAATGATATATGTGAGGTTTCCAAAGTATTAAATTTATATTATTTGCAGATGATACAAACTTATTTTGTTTTGGTGACAATCTGAAACAACTTCTGGATACAATGGAAAAAGAAATGGTACTGCTAAAAAATTGGTTTGATTCGAATAAACTAACATTAAATATAAGGAAAACAAAATTTATTGTATTTGGTAATCGTTTATCGAATACAATAGGAAAATTAATGATTAATGAAGTTGAAATAGAAAGGGTGTCAGCTATTACATTTCTTGGAGTGATTATAGACAATTTAAATTGGAAGACCCATATATCTGAACAAGATATCAATTCAATCGCAATATTGTATATAGTTAAAGATCTCTTAAATGAAAAATCATTATATACTTTGTATTGTTCCCTTGTGCTTCCATACATTACTTATTGTGTGGAAGTATGGGGAAATACATATAAAACAAACACTGACCCAATATTTATGCTTCAAAAGAGAGCCATACGAATAGTAAAGAAAACCACCAATAGGGAGCCAACAAACTCCCTTTTTATTGAATTAAAGGCTTTAAAGTTTAAAGAATTAGTAGAACTTAAAACATGACAAATCATGTACAAAGCAAAAAAACATCAATTGCCAGAAAGTATCCAAGGGTTGTTCACAGAAAGAGAATGCCAACATGACTTAAGGGGAACTTGTATATTCAAAAAGAACCAAGTGAGGACCAATGCAAAATACCATTGTATTTCAGTTAAAGGTGTAAATCTATGGAACAGCTGTGATGAGGAATTAAAAAAACGTGGGACACTTAGCAAGTTAAAGAAATTATTTAAAAATAATGCAATGAAACTATATGAAACAATTTAAAGAGCGATAAATGAACAAACTGTTTTTGTTGTATTTTGGATGGTGCAACTGTATTGCATAGGAAATAAAAAAAATTGTATTCTGTTTAGATTTGTTTGTCAAGATTATAATGATAATTATTTTTATTTTTTAAATATGAGAGGTTTTCAAAAAAGGGTATAAGCAAGAGCTTCAGCCTACACCTGTTTCAGACTGTTGTAAATATGCTGCTGTTTGTCAGCTCAAATGTGTTGAGACTAAGTTTTTTGTCTGAAACTATCTATCTACAAAGCGTCCTTTCTTTTACTGTCAACTATGCAAAGCGTGCGTACGCCATAGCTGTCAACATTGAAAATAAGGGAGATTTCCCGGAATCCATCCCCAAAATAAGCGATTTTTTTACACGATTCTTAACCACAAACTTTAAAAATAAAGCACTAATCATTAAAAGTCTAAAGAGTTTATAACTAGCCTACATATGTGTGAGAGAAAGAGAATGTGTGTGTATGAGACTGAGAGAAAGAGACTGTGTCATTTAAAAAAAATTATCATAGAGAATGTTTAAATACTAATATCAGCTTACGAGGGAAACGGAGGCGGAGGCTGAGTGCTGGAGATGATTCGGGAGAGGTCTGTGCACCTTTACCGATCAGAGCGCGCGCTGACACGGAGTAAAGTTTATAGCGTCCGCACGAGCGCGGCAAAAGTGACAAGTTCGGTGCGCAAGACCTCATTTCGATTAGCGGCACCGCATCCGAGAATGAACGACTTCAAGCCGTATCTGTCCTAGCGTGTAACTTACGTCTCACACAATCAGAGCGTAAAATACGTTGCCTGAATACAATTTGGGCGGACTGAACCATTTTAAGATAATCGAGAGGGGGAGAGGGGCCCACGGACTTTTTGTGTTTCCTAAACAAATACATTTTTTGACACCAGGAAACAGCAAATAGAATAATTTAAAGTTAATTAGTTTTACTATCAAATATATTTTTTTAGCACCACAATTTTATTGGGGGCTTCTCTGGGCCCCCTCTTAGTCATGGGCCCCGAGAATCGTCATCGTTTACCCCCCCTTTACTGCGCCCCTGAGTGTATGCTAAAATCATGTTGTGAGTTTTGTAGAGATGATTCCAAAATTCCATCTAAATGAAGGAATTTTGGAATCTTGTCTACACAAGACTCATCTTGACTGAGGTGAGTCGAATTTGTTTTGGAAAAACAATCTTTCCCAGCAGCCACACCAACTTGTCAGTGCAGTAGTGATGCAAATTTACAAGCATGATAAAGGCAAAATCTGTATTATTGGCAAACACTAACCGAGTGAGAATTAAAAACAAGACATTTTTAAATAGCATCTGACCACTAAGTATTGGACACGACCACCCCCATTAGATGACAACATCTAGATCAAGACCCAGTAAAACTCTCTTTATTAGATATTCAAATTGTATCCATTCAATATGCATTCCTTTTTGGAACAAGCACAGAACAAGCACAGAACACCAAGACAAAGGTGGGAAGGTGCTGACTGATCAGCTGTGAATGTGAATAAGTACTAATGAGGGTAAATAAATTAGATCTTTCGAATATGAATAGATCACAGACAGTAAACCACATATTGTACATCATAACACATCTAATATCTTTACAATCTTGTCAATCATTGACTAAACACAAAAATGCCTCTTTCGGAATCAAACACGCTGACATCAAATCAAGACCACTATATAAGCTTGATGAATGAGACGACATGCAAAGAAGCAAAGTCTAGATGTTTAGAGTCTTAGTGTCTTCAGAACATGATCACACACACAAACTTCAATCCAGCTCAAACACAAAGCTTTTCGGTTTGTTTTCTTCACTTTGAGGGGAAGAAAGACTTCATAGAAATCTAGCAGTCACAAATAAAATCAGTTATTTTAAGAACTGCCTTATTTAGGATTGTGTTCAAATAAAACAACATACACAGAACTATGGCCTAAAAAATAATACATATTTCTGCACAGTAATATCAGAACAAGACAAACCTAGATGTAAATCTAGGTATTACAAAAAACTAAATAGAGAAAATAAAGAAAAATAAAGAAAAATTAAATAGTAAGAAACCAAGTAAATTTAGTGTTCAGAAGTGCTTGAGTATTTGTTCATGCATAATTGAGTGTGACTTTGCATTTGTGGAGAATATGAGGCGTCTAGCTTAGGAGCTCCAAGTATGTGACAGGCACTTTGCCTTTCTGGTTGCCTCGCTCTCCAATAAGCCAGTCCGGGTCCATTCCGGGCACCGTGTACACCGTAATCAGCTACAGAAGAACAGAAAGAAACAGAGAAAGAAAAATCAAGAAGACACTTTGCTGAGGGCTGTCTGTGTTGCAATGGCCACAATCCTCCCGAATAACATTTGCAAACACCCCTTTGACGTCTTTTGAGGATTGAGTTTCATAGTCGTACATGTCAGGTTCAGATGGATCAATGAGCCTGAATCATATGAAACTGTCTGGCAGCCTTACATGAGGGAACAATAGAGATTGATAATTCCGACAGGGTTAAAGATTACAACCTTTCACTGTAAAAAAAGAAACGAAAAAGAAATGTGAAATTTAAAAAGAAAATAAATTTCTTTTTAAAAAAGAGGTTGCCAGAACTTCGCCGTAAAAAAATATCAACCAGCTAAAGTACTAAAATGCATTTTAGCTTTATAATAAAGAACCATTAAAAAAAACACAGGGAATGTCAATTTATGTTTGTTTTTTTCACTGTAAATTATGAGATGGCTGGTTGTTTTTCACTTCCAAAAACTGTAAAATTAAACTATACGAGAAATATATCAATATAGCCTTGGTCATTTCTAGGCATTGGCGCTTGCTTACAGATCTACCCACAGGCTCAGTACCCTCCTACTTCCATTCGTTCTTACGAGTCTACATCCCTACCAGAAGCCTACGATCGGTAAATGAGCAACAGCTCGTGGTACCATCGCAGAGAGACACAAAATCACTCTCCAGAAGATTTTCGTTCACTGTTTCTTTGTGAGCACTTAACCTCAAAAAACTATACTTTCACTTTCTTTTAATCCCTCCCTATTCTAGCTTATGCTACTCTAAGCAATGTCTAAAATTTGAACAATATCTCTTCACGAAGAATCGCTCACTGTATTCCTTTAAGTTGCTTTGGATAAAAGTGTCTGTAAAATGAATAAATGTAAATATCACTGTACAGTTACTCAGTTACTCATGTAACCTCAGTTACTCATGGAGCCTAGGTTTCCTTAGATAACGGGAACAAGCATCGTGTCAGTTGCTGACGCTATGCACTCGCACAGAAAAATGGCATTTCAGCCAACCAAAACGGGCGGCGCCACCTGCCTACATAAGTCAGGGCTGAATGTTATTTCATCAGCGCTGAATACAGCAAGCATCGACTCAGGCGCAAGTGCAAGGAGCACGGCCAGCTACGCAATGCTCATTCCCGTTATCTCAGGGAACCAAGGTTACGTGAGTAACCAAGACATTCCCTTTCAATAGAGTTCACTCACACTGCGTCAGTTTATGACGCTAAGGGGAAAACAATCTAATTGCGCAGTGCTACAAATGCAGATTTAAAAGGCCGTCCTGCGAGCCCAGTTCTTCAAGGTCAAGGGCCCTTAAATGGCTATTCATGGGCCAACACTAGAGTGGAAAATACCCAGGGTGAGGCAAGAATTCGTCCAAGATAGTTAGGCTCAGACCATGAGGTTGAGGGCTCTCACTCCAATGGGGCATTGTAAACACAAGGAGGCGTAAGCCAGCACTATCGCATCCACCATCCAACGGGATAGTCTTTGCTTCATAACTGGCAGCCCCTTAGTGTGGCCTCCGAAGCACACAAAAAACTGCTCTGATTGCTGGAAATGGCCAGACCGGGCAGAGTTATTATCAAGACTGCTCATTCACGGAAATGGGGTGTTACGTGCTAGCATTTTTGTTCCCTCCCCTTTTGTTATTGGTTGCAGTGTTTCTCCCCTCTTCTGTTGGATTCTTCCCGTTTCCCCGCTCTCTGCTATTTAAAGGGTAACTAAACCCCTGGTCAAAGCCTGACTCCACCCACTGGCAATATTTGAAAAATGCTGGAAAAGTGGGCAGAGCCCAGCGGAGATAGAGGCGACGAACCGAGGGCGGGGTTGAGCGGGGAGGGCGGGGCTGAGCGGGGGGGGGCGTGCACCTGAGACCCGCAGTGACAGCTGCTGTCAAACTAGCTAAAATGGAGTGACGCAAGTAGCTTTGCAACAGAGCGGTCATTTGAAGTCGAGAACTTTTCTCCCCAACCTTCACCTGAAGTGGAGGAGGGTGAATTGTCTGTGGACACCAGCTCAAACTGCGGTCTTGACTCCCGCATCGCGATCGGCATCCAATTATTCTTATATTCAGTCATTTTGAGGTAATTTTTTCCAGGATTATTATTAATATTACGTTCAATATATTTTGCTGCTATGTGAAAAAAATAATCAGCAAATCGTGCCGGCGCGTTTGTCGACACCAGAGGATTAACTTTAGCCTAATAAGAAGGAACATAAATTGTGATTAAAAATATATGCTCACTCACATCATGACGCCGCTGCAGTGGTGGAGTTCATGCAGGTATGAAGAGCAGCGTTTGGCAGCGCGAGCTGTGTGGAGAAGACCATTTCCACCTCCATTGCGTTGGAGAAGCAATCCCACGTAAAATGCAGGTTGCACACTGGAGCGATAGGCGAGATTAACTACCTAGGCTACACTAAATAATCTAAATAACTATATAAATGCTATGCTAACTAGATGCTAATATATACAGTATCTATCCTGATCGTTTTCAATACTTGTAATTCCAACTCCTGACTCGCTACAGTAGTTTTGACGGAACCAGATACCTTTATACCAGGGGCTGCCAAGGGCGTGGTGAGCTTGCACCAAGGGCGTGACCGAGTGACGTCAGAGAGTATTCTACGTCAGAGAGTACCCCTACTGCAGGAGCTTTCCGTTTAACCTGAAGAGGGCAGCACTCAGACGTTTTTACACCATATATTTGAAAATTAAAACACTTTATACCCAAATGTCAAAAAATGTACTCGAATCAATGAACAGCATTTATGAAGCTCCATTCTTACAGATAATTAACTAAAAAAAGTTTATTTTAGTGTTTAGTTACCCTTTAAAGTTTGTAGGTGCTGCTGCTGCTATTGGTCGGAGACAACAAATCATCGGCTGTGGTTCAGGATATAAAGGCACTCTGGAGAACGGAAGAGGAGGAGCTTGGAGTGTATTTGTTGGCTGTCCTACCGTTGTTGTTGAAAAGTACTGACTTTGTGGTGGTTTGCTTGCTTGCTTATTTGATGGTGTTTGCTCACTCTTGCTCACAGTCATGTGAGCGTGGATGGGGTGCGCCCCGCATCCAGCAGCTCTTGAAGGAAGGACAAGATTGACACAACGTCAAAGGATAAGGAATCTTCGTTCTCTGCATTGATCCATTGATAAAAAACAATCCCTTGGGCAAACTTGCGAAAAGATTTGTTTCAGGATTAGCATCCTGAATGGCCATCTTATCAGGACGCGATACCGATGCCTCCGATCGAGGATGGGCCTAAGGCCACCATCCTTCGGTGGAACGAAGAAGTAGTGGCTGTAAAACCCTGAAAAGCTGAGGGCCGACGGAACAATTTCTGAAGAATACAATCATAGTTACTCTAAATCAAAATTTGGACCACACCCTACGAGCAAATTGGAGTGAGTAACCTTGTTTGATCATTTCCAAGACCCATTCTGACACACCCAGAACGGCTTCCAAAGCCTGGCTTTGGGTGATGAGAGACTTGAGCGGCATGGGCTGCAGGTCGCTGCACTGGAGCGGGGGATCTACGCTCGTGCTGTTGCAAGAGCGAGTGAAGAGAAGTGTTCTTTTGTGAGGGTGTTTGTTTTTATTTTTTGGTTTGCTATAACAGCGAATAACTGCTCTTGTGCGCAAACATTTAGCGGGGAAACCCAGCACTGGCAACAAACACAGTGCTCTGCTTTGGGTTGAGGCTGAGCAGGCGAGCTGGACCGCTTTGGCAAGTAGCAGCACATACCTGTAGCCTGGCAAGCCAGACCTATCAAGATGTTAGGTCTGGGAACTCACAATTGGCATTCCTCAATCCGAGGGGCGGGATAAACAGTTGTCTACAACCAGGACAGCGCTACAACCAACCAGAGCAACGGACAGCTCTGGCTGAGTGAGTCCCATGCGTTTTTCCACCAGCGGAGCTAGTTGATAGGCCTATATTAAACTTTTGCCGTATCCGATCGTCAAAACTCCGAACACATCTTCCTTTTTTTAAGATTGACTTAAGTGACCTTCTCTTAACTCCAAGTCATCCAGAGTCGCGGCCAAAGCCGATTCGAAAGACCGCCGTTCGCCAGCAGCATCTTCTTTGTTTTCAAGTAGCAGATCACCTATGGAAATCACGCAGAACCGTCACAACTCTGCCGTCATTATGTTAAGCCCGCCCACCAACTCTATACACAATGTGATTGGCCTGACCAGAGTTTGGTTTTTCCAGCTCGAATGCCAACGTTGCTAGACCACACTTTGCTGCAAAATAATTTTTGCTGCCGCTAGAGTGTGTCTAGATTTCTAGGCTAACATACCTGTAGCTTGCGACAACTTCTGGGACACAGTGAAGTATTCGGAGAAGCCATCCATATGAAATAATGTCACTGGCAAATTCCTTCTTGGAACCCTGAAAAACAGACCAAACCGGGGGCACTGGTTTTTGCAGGAGAAGAGCATCAGTGAATGGGGAGAGTGATGCATTCAGTGATGCTCTGCTGTTAACTCCTCTCAAGCTCCTGAATCAGTCTCGCCTAATAGCTGCAGAGGAGAAGTGCCATTCTCAGCTGCGATTGCAGTCAGCACTGATAATCTGCTGCTGGGACTCTTCTAGTTTCAGCCTCAGAAGTCACGCCCACGGACCGTTGGCTGAATGTCTGATGCATATGGCACACTTATCTGGAAACATTTCCCGAGTTTCGAAGTCGTCATCAGGATGTCCGGGAGACCTGTGTTGCGTTCTTTAACGGTTCGCCTGGAAACAAATGCCGTGACGACAAACTCCTTCATGGAAGAAGGACGCCGTCATGTTTACAACTGTGACAATGAGCGCTTACCAGGATCAACTAAACGCTGGATTTTTAAAAGTATGTGAAATTCACTCCATTGTTGCAGTAAACTGGAACAACTTTCTTGAATTAATAATTTATAGATGCACACCGGTCTGTTATTGCAGGGACATTTTCAAGCCCCTAAATACGTCACAGAACAAAACAAACTGTGATTGGCTACGTTACATGTCAGTCAAACGTCCTTTTGGGCAGTCCCTTGACCAATGAAAGCTGCGATAGAGTCCAGACCTTCTGCCATCAGAAGGTCTGGCTACGCGAGACTAGGGAGCTTCCACAGCAAGCAGGAAGGCTTCTTCTGAGTCAGCGAGGAAATGATCTTTGTGCTGAAGGAGAAAGATTCTGACGATATGGCATTCAGCGCCATCTTATGTAGGAAGGGGGTGCCACCTGTTTTGCGAGCTGAAACGCCATTTGTCTGTGCAAGTGCAATCAGGCTTTGAGTGAACCGTATCAAAAGGGAACTTACTGTTAACCAATTAACAGGTGTTTACCGTAGCATTTTTCGTTAAACAATGAGTTTGAAATTATTTTTTACCAGCCCAATTCTTTAAACACAAGGTAATGTCACAGGGACTATAAACAAACTCACTTTTAAATTGACCATAGTAGGCAAGAAAAAAAAAGAAAAAAATCAGAAAGCAACAATGTAGAGAGCTAAATTTCAATAATTTAGAAAGCTACATTTGTATTATTTATTTTATAATAATTAAATTATTAATAATTATAATACAATTTATATAATTATTTATATTATGTATAATTATCTATTAATATTTCTATTTAAAATTAAATAGCTACAAAAATAACATCTATATAATTACTTATATCATGTATAATTATTTTTTAATATTTCAATTTATTCAAAATTAAATGGCTAAACAGATTCCATTAAAACAAATTCTCACTACATTACATACTAAACTTACTAAAAATCACTCATACTTATATGTGACCCTGGACCAAAAAACCAGTCACGTGAGGCTTTTTTTTTGCTTTCAATTACTTTCCATTGATGTATGGTTTGTTAGGATAGGAGAATATTTGGCTGACATACAACTATTTGAAAATCTGGAATCTGAGGGTGCAAAAAAATCGAAACATTGAGAAAATCACCTTTAAAGTTATCCACTTATGGTCGCGATTATGCTGCATTCACTTATAAAAATAAATGTTTTATATATTTATGGTAGGAAATTTACCAAAGATCTTCATGGAACATGATCTTTACCTAATATCCTAATGATTTTTGGCATAAAAGAAAATTCGTACAATGACCCATACAATGTATTGTTGGCTATTGCCACACATATACCCGTGCTACTTGTGACTGGTTTTGTGATCCAGGGTCACATATAATGTTATTGACTGTTAAGGAGGGAAAACAGATTTCGATCATACCCTACCTCATCAGAGAGAAGGGAAAGTTCACTTGTATCTGCAGCATCATAGTCATACAGCACTTTGGCCTTGCGAGTGCCAGTGGCGGGAGGCTTCACCTCCTCAATCTTCAGGGTGCTGGACTCAAGGGCATTGGAGGGGTTTGGGGGACGACTAGGTGAAGAAGCCCCAGGTAGAGTTGCAGTGGAAAGGGGAGAAGGGCCTGTCGACACCCCTGAAGTGGAGGCATTCACAGCAAAGGCATTAGGAAACCTGGAAGCAAAGATTCAAAATTAGACAGATTTCATTTAGGCTCTTATTCACATATAAACACACATAAATAGAGTGCATCACATATTGTAAATACAGATTTAAAAAAAGATTAACAACAGTCTTATGGGTTTGGAATGACATGAGGGTGAGTAAATGAGTAAGTGTAAAGGAATAAAAAAATTTGAATGAACCATCCCTTTAAATTTATTCTGTAAACTCTCTTCCTTTTTCAGCGTGATGAAAAAAAATTACTCACGTATCTCCGTTTGCACTGAGAATAGAGAAAAGAAAAAGCAGAAAAAAACCCGTTTATTTCAAGAAGTCTTGTGATTTTCTGAGTGAACCAGCTGCTAAAAAGGGAATGTGTGGGATGAACCCCGTGTTACTAATACTTGGTTTTGTCACATCTATCCATATCAAGAATAGACTAATGTGCACTGAAGTAAACTACCAAACTGTTTGTTTGTTGTTTGCAGTGATTAACTGAAGTTCTCACCTGCTCAGCTCTTTCTGAAGGTCCTGCATGTGCTTGTGACACTGTATGTAATAAGCAGCCTGTGCCTCCACAAATTCATGCAGACAACGCAAGTGGTTCACCTGCAATAGAAAATCTATTTGAAATGGTCTCTTTCTTTATGTCCTTATGTGGAAGACATATTAATAGTTTGGGGTAAGATTTTTTAAATGTGTTTGTCTCTTACGCTCACCAAGGCTGCAATTATTTTATCAAAAATAACAGTTTAAAAACGTAATATTATTACAATTTAAAATAACCAAATTTACTATTTGAATATATTTTAAAATGTAATTAAAATTAATTCTATTAAATCATTCTAAAATTCTGATTTGGTGCTCAAGTAACATTTTGTCTTCACTGTAACTTTTGATCAATTTAATGCATCCTTGCTGAATAAAAGTATCAATTAAATGATTAATCAAACTTTTAAAATGGTATTGTAAACTATTGTAAAGGTTTGGCAACTTGGCCATTAAAATGAGGTCACAACTTCAGGAGATTTTTGAGAGGTCTGTAAATAAGCAGAGCCTTAAAAATGATTGGTGATCCAAGCCATATTCTTTATAAGGAATATTAGCTGATGCCCTCGGGTAGGAGATATAGGGTACCATCCTGTTGAAAAGGTATATATTCTCTCTAATTCTAACATCAATTAAATTATTGAACAATAGGTAATTATTGATGTGTGGGTGAGGGTAGATGTGCATTGTTTTAGGTATTGTGTATTATTACACGGCTCTGTGGAATACTTGATTTTGATTGGTCAATCGCGCCATCCAGCGGTATGTTATTCCCTTTTGTGACTATTGTTTTGTACATTGTTGGATTACAAAATACAAACAAGTACGATTTTAAAACACTTTAATCTGAAATTAATATCGCTTATCTTCATTAGTATTTATGTGGCAAAATGCTGTGAAAAAAGTGACATGACTGTATACCGTATCTCTTAAATGTCGGGGTTCTCATCAGCCTGTCTGGGGATTATTTTGAGAGAACAACCGGCTGGATGTACATTATCCCTATATCTTAGGTGTACTGTAGTCTAATATTAGAATTGTGAAATGCCTGATGTATGCCATTTGGAAATGTTATGTTTTGTGTTGTATGGATGAAGTGTGACTGTATGGTGGATTGTTCTGCTCTCTAAATTGCCTAACTAACTAAGCCATTGCAATTTATTCTGTTTGCGCAATGTTTAAAATGAACAGTAGTGTGAGTGTGAAAAGCGCAGATACTCACATGTGTGCTGCTGATGCCCTCCAGCAGGAGGCGTGTCACCTCTGCCTGTCTGTCAAACTCAGTCTGAGCCACACGCAACTCATGCTCTGCCTGGTGGAGCCACAAACAAACATAAAAAGGAAAAATCACAGGACACATTATCCACTTACGTCAATTACTCTGTCTAGCCAACTAGGATTTGTTTTTTAATTGTTTCTTTTAGCCAATAAACAAGTTCTTCCTGTCCAGACAACTAACCTTGTTTTTCTTTCTTTCTTGTTTTATAGTAAAAAAAAAAAAAAAGTACTCAGCAACACAATCACTTTTGATTTGATATCATTTCATCTTTTCGTGAATCTTTAAAAATATAATTTTTTAGCTTGTTGCCACTTTTTGAAAGAGACAGTCGAGAGAGGACAGGAAATCATAGGGAGACAGAGGGGAAACGTAATGAGCACACAACACATGGCACACTTCTTAACTACAACCCACATCTCTCTCATGTCACGCATGGCTCAACATCTGCTCGTCATGAGCTCTAACCGCTTGCCACTCCCTCACTTAACACCATTCATGAATTGTTGGTGATTGTAATGCAATTAGGAAGAACATAAAACATGCAATTAGTAGAAAATTGAATTGTTTATAGAAAGTGAGCTTTGATTATATATGATGGTCAGGCGAATAATGTAATTTCTATGTTTCATGTAACATAGAAATAATGGGATGGGGGGGGGGGGGGGGGGGCTGATGGGATGGCTGCATTCTGCATCTGCTGTAAGAAAAATGTCTCTTTTGGCAAAAGGCAGCATAACAAATACAAATGTATCCACTCATAATCATAAATCATGATCATGTTGCCTTGACCTTTTTTTAACTCTTCTTATCATTTTTTAACAGAGCACATTATTATTGCTACTGCTTTATTTTTCTATATATCTTATATATATAGCAAAGTCTTAAATCATTATTGTTTATAAGAAAATCGAATTTTCTTCTTAAAGACCGACAGATGTATAGATTTGTGTACAGATGGAACTATATGCAGAAGAATATGATCATACACATATACAAACATTTACTACATAATTTAATATGCAGTGATTTATTGCTCCATGAGAACAAAAGCGAACAAAGACATGTCTAAAAACAGACAAATGTTCAGATGTGCAATACTCACTTTATCAACTTCCTCACTCCAGAGCTGGAACATGCAGCATAACAACAAGAGAAGAACAGTGATGACAACATACCTTTACATAGAGCCACTGTGAAAAATACTGACTAAAATTCTACATCAGAAAAAGAGACAGTCTAATGTAATCAGACATTTTTTTTTAAATAAAAATGAATGAAAAAAACAAGGTATTTTCCCCCCACATTCCACTGCAAATGTTCATCGCCGGGGTTTTTCATGTTTTGACTTATGCAATAACATGACATCAGTATGATTTCAAAGCAACAAATGCAAACTTTATTACAGGACGAGTCAAAAGTTTGGACATGCTTGAACCTGAATTTGCTTCTTAAATACTTATTGAAACAAAACCCAAAATATATTTGTGTGTGTATACATAAGTGCTACAGTCAATCAATTAAAAATAAACATTTTTATATTGTAATATGTTCTAATTGTCTCAATTAAATAGATTTTTCCCTCAATTTTGTCCATTAATTACAGCCATTCAACATTACAGTTTAATTAAAAGTTATAAAATCGTCTTTTAAGTGAACTAAAAACAATCTTCACATAAACCCATTGTACTAAATGACACATTTAGCTGTGCCTTTAATAATTCAAGGCTCAACGCTAAGGCTTTTTTCTACCGGCCCAGGGTCGGTTCTGATTTTTACCTGCCCTGCTAAAATGCACACAAAAAAAAGTTTTTGTTTTCGTATTTTGACCATTACCTTTTCAAACAGTGATCAGGTAGGTCTAATTGGAAAATATACAGAAATTGAATAATTTCTTGAATAATTTCTGTACAGTATTCACTGCATAAATTATAATTTGAATATAAATTTTTCTTAAAATAAAATAATTTTTTTAAATCTTAAATTTTTCTTAAATCTTTTCTCTTAAAAAGCCAACCTATGTATGTATTTACAGGGTCAAACTTTAAGTCTAAGCATTCATGAATTACATCCATTAAGGGGGGGGGGGGGGGGGAGGACAGGCAACATTGACAGTTAAGAGGTTAATGGCTTCCCACATTTAATAATATTTGTAAAGAGTGAGTAGCTGTGTCCAAACTTTTGAGCTGTGATATATATAATATATATAAAATGACACACACAAACTACAACCCACTATTATGTATTACTAGGACTAATCAACTGATTACACGTGTATTGCATCTCCTGTTGCCAAAACATTAATCAGTCACACAGGGAAAGACACACAGGCACACAACACTGGAAGACGTGAGACGTAAATAAGACAATGTTACTGGGGTAAACGCACAACACTGACAGAGAAAAAAGAAAGGACTAGTTTTTAAACAATGGGTTAACATCTTTGACAAGTTTTGAAAGGAGATGCTACCATCACTGAGCTGCTGACGAGACACACACAATAACTACTGCATGTCTCGAAGTACACTACTCTAAGAGGGGTTTAACTTAAGGCTTCACTTCAGATTCAAGTTCATACAACCTTTTCTCTGTCATATGAATCACCGACTTCACTATCCCACTGTGTGGAATGAAAAAGTAAGACATGATGGGACGATGGAAAGCTCAAAGCTGTTAGGTGTAATCAGGGAGACTTATTTATTCATTCATTCATTGCTCTAGTAATGCTTTTCATCCAAAACAACAGTACAGTGTTATACCACCCACATTAAAGAACAGACTGTTGGAGGACATCCTGCAAATTATCAGTGGGGAAATATATACAAATAAGGGTCATGTAGAAAATGCGAGAAAGAAACAGAGAGACTGTGTGTGTGTGTGTGTGGGGGGGGGGCATTTCTAATGCTAAGGGTCTACAGCCTTCTTACCGCAGATGCACTGGCGGACAGAACATAATTGCGTGGCCTAGTCTCCTGAAAGTCAGGCGCAGCCTACAGGTGGAGGGGGAAAAACAGAGTTTTACAGAGAATCATGCGTCCACATGAACTAACCCAGCAAACAGCACTATCTTCAAATGAAAGTAAAAAAAGAAAAACACACACACACGACAAGCTAGCCTTTAACCTCTGCCACACACAAAAACACGGAATTTAGGAGGGCAGATTTTTTTTTATCACTTCACCCTGATAAAATAAAATATAAAGCGTAACGATTTGTTTGTATTTTGTTATTGTGACTCAATCTGTTTTCAGTGGTTTTTACTCATAATCTTGTTTCAGTGCTTCAGTGTTTAAGTATCCAACACATTACTTCCAATAAATAGTAATAATTGTAATTTGTCTTTGTCTTTTGCATAAGTTATGAATTGTAAACAATAATTGTGATGTAGACTACAAAAGCAGTTTTTCCTTTGTAACCTTTGCACTGCTGTGTATCATGAAGAGCACAATGCTCTGGTCTCCATGTGCCTTGACAAGCCCTTATTATATGGTAATTAATATAAATATTATATGGTATTGAAATAGTTCAAAATAGATAAGATTGTTTCTGACTGTGGCATGAATCATCATCTATTAGTTTCCTAATATGCTGAGCACAATTACTTGTTGAATGATACAATGATACATACTTTGTTGAATGATACATTTATGAAAAGTAATTTACAGCATATGCTCAGCACTTCAAATCAATAAAAAGAATAAACACCAATACATCTGACTAATAGTGTTTGATATTTTAACAAGTTTAAACTACACCATTCCATATAACAGGGGTTCCCAACCTTTCCCAATCCTGTGCCTTAGTACCTCCTGAAATTTAGATTCAAAAAAGCACACACACACACACACACACACACACACACACACACACACACACACACACACACACACACACACACACACACACACACACACACACACACACACACACACACACACACACACACACACACACACACACACACACACACACACACACACACACACACACATTATATAAATACATTTGTGGTCAGAATTATTGGCACCTCTGGTAAATGTGATCAAGGATGGCTGTATCCATGTTTGCGCTTCTTCTCTTCAGTTCGCTCCACTCATTTTCTATAGGGTTCAGGTCACAGGACTGGGATGGTCTTGACAGAAGCTTCATTTTGTGCTCAGTGTCACATGTTTGTGTTGATTTTGATGTTTGTTTTGGACCGTTGTCATGATGGAAGATCCAACCATGGCTCATTATAAGATTTCTAGCAGAGGCCGTCAGGTTTTGATTTTTTATCTGTTGGAATTTACTAGAATCCATGATGCCATGTATCTGAACAAGATGTCTAGGACCTCCAACTAAAAAATAGGCCCACAACATTAAAGATTCAGCGGTATATTTAACTGTGGGCATGGGGTACTTTTTTATCCCTGTTTGCACCAAACCTTTCTGGTGTGTTTGCTGGCAAAAAGCTATTTTTTTTGTCTAATCTAAATATAGAACAAAGTCCATTTTTAAGTGAATTGTATATGCTGGAGTTTGGTTTTGGATGGGCGAGGACGACTTCCCAAACAACATGTGGTGATAACAGGGGTTGTTTGATTTTTTATGGTTTCTGACCCCCAAGACTCAACTAATCTTTAGAGTCTTCAGCAACTCAAACTTTCCTCCTCGCCGTGCATAAGCAAGGGATAATCCACGGCTAGCTGTGCATTAAACGATTTTAAAGCACGATGTGGAGGCAAAGAACCGTCCAACACGAAGCGGAGAACTGCCAGACGCGAAGTGCATTAAAATAACTTAATGCACAGCTAGCCGTATAATATCCCGCTTATACCATGGACATTTGCACATATGCAGTGCAGATTTATTTATACAGCCATTTTTTATCATATTTACCAGGGGCGTCAATAATTCTGACCACAACTGTGTGTATGTTGTGTGTGTGTTCTGTGTGTGTGTGTGTGTGTGTGTGTGTGTGTGTGTGTGTGTGTGTGTGTGTGTGTGTGTGTGTGTGTGTGTGTGTGTGTGTGTGTGTGTGTGTGTGTGTGTGTGTGTGTGTGTCAAGTCAAGTCAAGTCAAATATATTTATATAGCGCTTTTCACAATACAGATTGTATCAAAGCTGCTTCACAGTATCAATCAAAACAACTTAACAATGTTTGTTTATTACTGGAAAAAAAAGACATCCAAGTTTGGTAGAGCTAATCAATGGTATGATTGGTTAATTAATTTGAATATCCCCAACTGAGCAAGCCAAAGGCAACAGTGGCAAGGAACCGAAAAACTCCATCCAGTGACCTAATGGTGTCCTAACACCCCATCAAATGACCCAATGGAGAAAAAAAAACCTTGGGAGAACCCAGGCTCAGTCGGGGGCCAGTTCTCCTCTGGCGTTTATGAACTAGAGGCCGAATTTACAGTAACTGTAAGATAAAAATTTATATGAATGCCTGGCTAAATAGATGCGTCTTCAGTCTAGTTTTAAACTGGGAGAGAGAGTCTGAGCTACGAACAATATCAGGAAGGCTATTACAGAGCTTTGGAGCTAAATGTGAAAATGCTCTGCCTCCTTTGGTGGATCTGGATATCCTAGGAATGACCAGAAGCCTCGAATCTAGTGATCTTAAAGAGCGCGATGGATTGTAAGGCGATAGAAGATCCGTTAAATAGACTGGAGCTAAACCATTTAGAGCTTTGTAAGTCAAAAGCAATATCTTGTATTTAATACGGAACTTTATAGGTAACTTTATATGATCATATTTTCTTGATCTAGTAAGAACTCTAGCGGCTGCATTTTGGACTAACTGTAGCTTGTTTATTGAAGATGCAGGACAACCAGCTAATAAAGCATTACAGTAATCTAGTCTCGAGGTCATGAATGCATGAACTAACTTTTCTGCATCAGAGACTGATAGCATATTACGTAGCTTAGCAATGTTTCTAAGGTGGAAAAAGGCTTTTTTTGTAACAAATGAAATATGCTTTTCAAAAGACAGGTTGCGGTCTAGTATAACACCCAGGTCTTTTACTGTAGCGGATAAAGTAACAGGGCATCCTACTATGTTAAAGTCGTGCTGTGAAGGGTTTTGTGGACGGTTTTTAGAACCGATAAGTATTACCTCTGTCTTGTCTGGATTTTATAAAAGAAAATTACGCGTCATCCAATCTTTTATATCATTAACACAATCTGTCAATTTGGATAATTTAGCGTATTCATCTGGCCGTGATGAAATATATATTTGAGTGTCATCAGCATAACAATGGAAACTAATTCCATGTTTCCTTAGAATATTACCAAGTGGCAGCATATATATTGAGAATAATAAAGGGCCTAACACAGATCCCTGCGGCACTCCATAGTTTGCCGAAGTTATAATCGATTTTTCTCCATTTAAGTAGACGAAATGGTAGCGGTCAGATAAGTATGACCTGAACCAGCTTAATGCTTGTCCTTGAACACCAGTGTAATTTTGTAGTCGATCTAAGAGTATTGTGTGATCTATAGTATCGAACGCAGCACTAAGATCAAGTAAAACTAGTACTGAGATACAGCCTTGGTCCGAAGCTAAAAGTAAATCATTTGTGATTCTAACAAGCGCAGTTTCAGTGCTATGATGTGGCCTGAATCCAGACTGAAACTTTTCATAGATGTCGTTTTCTTGCAAGAAAGAGCCGAGTTGAGCAGACACAACTTTTTCTAATATTTTTGACATAAATGGAAGATTCGAAATGGGTCTGTAATTTGCTAGGTTATTTGGATCTAATTGTAGTTTCTTAATAAGAGGTTTTATAACTGCCAGCTTGAACGTTCTTGGAACATGACCTAAAGATAAAGATGAGTTAATAATATTGAGAAGAGGCTCTTCCACTATAGGTAACACTTCTTTCAGTAGTTCAGTTGGTATAGGATCTAATAAACATGTTGTTGTTTTAGATGAGGTGATAAGTTTATTTAACTCTTTTTGTTCTATGGTTGTAAAGCATTGTAATTGTTCTTGCGGGGTGATAATTGCGGCTGAATTATAAGGCGCGAGCAGAGATCGAACGTTTACGATTTTGATTCTGATGCTTTCAATTTTCTCGGTGAAGAAGTTCATGAAATCATTACTACTAAACTGTAACGAGGTATTTTGTTCAGACGACGTCTGTTTATTTGTTAGTCTAGCCACGGTATTAAATAAAAACCTTGGATGTGTGTCCGGCGCGCGAGCGTGTGTGAGTGAGTTTGTGTGTATACAGGGCTTGACATTAACGTTTTTTGCTCACCAGCCACTGTAGCTAGTGGTTGTCCAAAAAGTTACCCGCCGCTCAGCATTTTCACAGGCCACAATTTTGTTGTTGGGAAATTACGTTTTATTAGAGGTGTGGCGATACACATCGGTTTATTTATTAATTTAGGTAATAAAAATAGACCTAAGTGAATATTAGCCTTTCGAATGACTTCAAATGCATAATAATGGATTTAATAATGCGAGAATAATTGGTTCAAATAAAGTATCAAAAGCAAGTAATCATTTGGTTTTATTTAACAACTGTTAAAATAATTAATGTGCATAATATAAATATAATCAACTTATGTACATTACTTTTTACAATAAATGGCTGCAGAGGGTGCCAATGGCCTGCTGATTGTTGTTGTTACACTTTACAACGTAATCAAATCCTTGTTTTAATCAATTGTCTACTTAATTTTTAATATTTATCTACTTCTTTACAATATAAATGCCACAACCAGTATGAATCGGGTGTAATGATGCACGTTGAGTTCCAAGACAAACATTATAAGGAACCTAAACTCACAGCATTTGCAGAGATGGAGTAAAAGCACATATATTTATTTAATTGAATATAAAATTCAACCTGTCAAAGTGGCTAGTGAGAATGAATGCGTTACACGCCTCTGCGTAAAATCCACCTGTATTTGGCAGGATGGTGGGTGTTAATGTCAAGCCCTGTATATATATATATATATAATTTTTTTCCTTCTGTTGGACTTACTTTTGAAAGGTTACATACAGTAGTCAACATTTGAAGTGGATCAAAACCATTCAAAGTTGTACAAGAATTTTGAGCAATCACCGTTCTTGTCTAAGGACAACTTTGATGAACTTTTTTGATCTACTTCAAATGTTGACTACTGTGTATATATATAGTAACTGCTAGCATGAGCCAGGATGCCAAGGATGAAAGACAGAAAACACACACAAACTCGGAAACTCACATCTCCCTCACACTGTGCAAATGACAACAGAGAGACGTGTTAGTGAATACATGGATAGGAAAAGATCCGACTCAGAGCACACAATCAAATATATGTGATTATTGGAAAGTAGGCATGGTAAATATGGTACTCGCTTTAAACAAGATTTAAACAAAAAGACTAATGCAGTATAACAATGATTAGTTTTCTGTCGATGAATGTATTCAAATAGTTGCTCACCTGTAATAAAACATAATATATTACAACGACTTTGGTGTTTCCATGGTTTCTACAAAATAAAACCGTAAATCGAGGTTAACACGGGTATGATGTCATTGATAGGTGACGCACGGACATGGTCAGTGTCCTGGTTAAAACCGCTTATTTCTCTGGAATTAAACATTCTTAGATACATTTGGGACAATGTAAGTACACAAATCAACAAAATATATAACATTTTTCTAGTGGTTTTTGGATATTTTGATCCAAAAATTTCACATAGTGTGTCTGGGTTTTTTCTTCTTCCAACTTTCAGTGTTCGATCACACTAACATTGCACTTACAGTCGTCACTGATAACCTCATGATGGGCTGTGGGCTAGAATGCATATTCTTGATTATTCATGGCATACTTTCTGAATTGTCCCTTGAGAGATTTGAATCCTATATTGACAGCTCATAAGTGCTTCATGATAAGTGGGTGGTAGGGGCTATAAAAATAAACATGAGGAATGTGATGATGATTGAATAAGTGTAAATAAACCTTACTGCAGCCTTGGCCTCTGCTGACTTTGCTTTCTTGAGTCGAGCTTTGCAAACATCTAGGTCAAGGCGCCGGTTCTCAAGCAGTCTTCTCTCTTTCTGAAAACAAAACATACAGACCTTTGAGAAAAAGAATGTGCGCTTAACTGTATCGAATGTGTATTTGTATTGTACTTTGCATCATAAAAGTAAATTTTTTTTAAAACAGTCCATGCAGACAATACTAATCAAATAAAAGGGCACTTAAATGTACTAAAAGGGAGTACAGTTTCCTGACCATTTCTTAACATATTTAGTCTGTTAACTGTCAGTGTCGCATGTAGCATAGCACAAACATTGAGGTTTTTTAGTATCAACTTTAAATTTGGAACTAAACTTGGTTAAACATTTAGCTTTAATTTTTTAGCAATTATTTTGTAAAATATATATATATATATATATATATAGTATAACATAAGATATGTTTAGTTCAGCACATTTACTAACAGTAAACTGAAACTTCTATAACTTCACACTTTCATGTTAAGTGCTTTCACTTCTGCACTAATCTGCTGAGTGTCGTCTTTAAAAAAAGACCAACCTTAGGTCTGTATTCCAAAGCATTCATGAATTACTCATTTAAGTTCAGACAAGTGACCAGGTGACAGTTAACACGAAAGTACACGTTAAATCAAATAATCTTTTGTCAGGCTTTAAAGAAGTACTCTTATTTTGATGGGTTGAACAAGCTAAAGCACATGTAAAGTATTTGATCATAAATTTAACTGTAGTGTGTTATTCAATATTACATTTGAAGTTATGTACTAAAATGTAACTTAACTGTCAAATTTTAACTTTTGTGGTCAGGATATTCTTCAATTCAAAAGCAGTAACCATTAACTATTTTACAGAGATAAGCGTCCAAAAGAAAAATCTGATTTTAACTAACAGATTTTATCAGCCAATGTATGTTAGCCAACATACTAGATGGAAGTGAACCATCTAATGCCAAGATTCTGAATTTCACTTACAGAAATCGTTTTCCAGTCACCCTCTAGAAAGTTCCTCAGAGGTGTGAGGAAGTTGATGGCTGATGTATGTAAGAATTCCCGCTCTGCTCCACCTAACCTCTTCTGAAACTCTCCAACAGTGATCAAAGTACTGCCTGGTAAACAATCACAAAACATAACATTACATACAATTCCATAACATTTTCAATGTTTTCCAAGCTTGTTTAACTAACCAAGAACATTTCATGGAAATTTGGTTTGCACATTTCTGCACAACTCATTTTGATGGGAGTAGAATATTGTGTGATATGATTATCAGATGTAGACAAAACAATCTTTTGACTAATCTCACCTTGTTACGCATGTAGGCATCTTAATCATTCAGCCTGATGAATGTACTCTTTAGTCACAGCCTACACTCAATGAATCACTTATGAATAGGGCTGCACGATTTGGGGAAAATGTCATTTGCCATTATTGAAGTCAATGTCTAAAAAATGTCTGGATTTTTTCATGTTTCTATATATAATTATTTATTTTGGTAGTGGTCCTGATTTTTTTTTATTTTTAAAAAATTGACATGATTATATTAATTTAAATATTTAACAGCCATTATTATTTTAAATTATTAGGGGTGTAACAATATATCGCAATACAAAAATGCAACAATATGTATCGTGAATAGTGGCAATCTGTATTGTGCATAGTTCGACCAAAATTAAAATTACTATGCGAGAAAAAAATTCAAGTTTACATAGTTTTAGTTTCAGTACTACATTAAACTACTATATATAATGTAAAATGCAATATTTGTGGGTCCTGATGATGCCAAATGTCTCATATAACCAGTAAAGAGTGGCCTACATTATTTTAAATATATCTAGTCAGTGACAGAGTGCAAGCATATTCGTCTAAAATAATTCTGTATTTCCAGCTTCAGAATCATGAATATTTTTATTCTGGTGTCACCATTGTCCTCTACATTGGGTTACCAGCACCAAGTCCAAGCCTATTAATTTCTATGGGGTGAGAATTGTTGCATTATTCCAAATAAATAGATTATGATCCACAAATAAATATAAAGAGATTCACAAAAATATATCAAATTGACAAATAAATAGATTAAGATCCACAAATAAATGTATAGAGTTTCACAAAAAGTTATACAACTCACAAATAAATAAAATGAGATTTGCAAATAAAAAAATATATTTATAAATGTGTTTTATGCCGCAAACACAACTCTGCCTGGCATTTATTTGTGAACCGCTTTCTGTGCATTTGTAAATCCCCTCACGCATTTGTCAATCGGTTCCTTTGAATTTGTAAATCCCGTCACGCATTTGTGAATCGGTTCCTGTGCATTTGTAAATCCCCTCACGCATTTGTGGATTTTGAAACACTTCTAGCGTCGACGTGCAGACAAACCCACAAATAAGTGGACTCCACCCACCCGTGGAGCCCAGCTGTAATAGGAGCTTCATTCAAATGAGCTGTTTTTGTGGTTAAAACACCCCGTTTCCAAAAGATTTTTGGAGTTTAAGGCTTCTTTATATTTATTATTCTTTATTATTAACTCAGGATTACACACAAATGATCGTCACGCAAAATAGCCGATTATCTTCCCTGCCGTAGCAGTTTCAAATCATGTAAAACTAACATGTTTGCAATGTTAACACATTTTGCCCATGACGTCCCTACTCAAACTCTAACGAAATCCAAATTTTAAACATATTTTACTGAAGCAATATTATGGGCCTTATAGCCTTTCACTTCCTATTTGAGCCAATGCAGATGAACGAGGGAAGTTATTTTAGGGCAAGACCACTCTGATTGTAAAGCCTAACGTGATTGGTTGTAGCGAGAACGTGCTATGATTGGTCAGCTAAATGTGGCCGTTATCTGATTGGCTTGAGTAAACGGTGGGTGGAGTCCACTTATTTGTGGATTTGTCTGCACATCGACGATAGAAGCGTTTCAAAATCCACAAATGCGTGAGGGGATTTACAAATGCACAAAAAACGGTTCACAAATAAATGCCAGGCAGAGTTGTGTTTGTGGTATAAATAATTATATTTTTTATTTGCAAATCTCATTCTATTTATTTGTGAGTTTTATAATTATTTGTGAAACTCTTTACATTTATTTGTGGATCTTAATCTATTTATTTGTCAATTTTATATATTTTTGTGAATCTCTTTACATTTATTCGTGGATCATGATCTATTTATTTGGAATAATGCAACAATTCTAGCCCCATAAATTTCCACCCCCTATAAAACACCAAATTTAGCATTTTAATCAACAGTACATTTTTTGTTAACCTTTTACCATATGTCTTACCATATCGTAATAATCTCGCATTGTGAGTTCAGTATTGTGATATGTATTGAATCATGACATGCGGGTATCATAGCACCCCTATACAGATATAAAATGTTTACAGAATCATACACAATCACTTAGAACAGGGATGGGCAACTTCGGTCCTGGAGGGCCACTGTCCTGCAGTTTCGCTCCAACCCTAATTAAACACATCCGAACAAGCTAATCAATGTTTTTAGGATTACTAGAAAAGAGTTTTTGTCAGGGTTGGAGCTAAACTCTGCAGGACAGTGGCCCTCCAGGACCGGAGATGCCCATCCCTGACTTAGAAAATTCTAACCTTAAAGGATCTGTGAAAAACTGTTTGCAAATAATCTCTGTTTAGATAGGGCACGTGCGCCATCTAGTGACATATAGCTTGTGGCAAAACATTAATTTGATTTGGAGACTTGCATTGCTAGATTACTTCAAAATGCAGCTTAGTATATAACAATCACTGGTCAAGAATCAAACAAATCATAGATTAATTTTTGTCATGTCAGAAGCGTAACAGTGGAAAACAGAAGAAAAAAAAAAAGATGAGAGCTTGGGCAGCAGAGATCCTGACTCACATTGTGCCATAGGCAAGGTCAGGCATGAGGCACAGCATCCATCCCAGAGCAATTGAGTAAAAAAAAATATATATATATATATATATATATATATATATATATATATATATATATATATATATATATATATTACTTTTTTTATTTTATTAATTAATATGTACTGGCTTCAATAGTAGGTTAAAAAATATATAATTTTCAAGGTCACACTTTATATTAGGTGTCTTTAACTACAATGTACTTACAAACAATTGTTTGCTACAATGTTCTTATTGTGTTCATGTTGTATTGCAAAACACTTTTGCTGCTATTAAGATGTTATACAGATAAGGTTAGGGACAGGTTAAGTGATATTGGTTTGGGTTAAGGGAAGGGTCAACAGTGTGATTATACTGTATAAGTGCAGGTATTTTTTAAACTTTGGACAAAAACTTATAAAATTTGAAGCTTTGGAGCACAGACTTAAGCTTGGTCACATTTTAAATCAGACCCTTGGCAGAAGTAAAAAAAATACAAATTTTAAAAAAAGTTAAACTTTTTTTTTAAATGGAACAAAAAAGGTTAGAGGGGCTAGGTTTACAAAATGATTTATGAACATTATTTTATATTGATATATATATATTTAATAAAACTTGTTGAATTCAAAAACTGCTAGAAAATCAAAGCCATTAATCTAAACAAGTTGTGTTCCAAATTTGAGGTTGATATCTCAAAAAATTAGCTTTCAGTAAGATTTTGTTTGGGCGCAATATCATATTTTTCCAATTAAATGCCAGCAAAGCTGCACTGGAACACAGAGCTCTGAGATTTGGGTTTTGCAGTACAGTACAGTTTTTCTCTCTCATTTATTACACGCATACAAACCACACTCCAATTTGCTCTATAATATGCAGAAGCAGAAAACAGGAAAAAAGCAAACCTGTTAACCGTTGCCAGAGCGTCGGCGCACTGAAGCGTTTTTTTTTTATTTAGTTCAAATTTACTATCAGATTTAATGTTATATCTTGACAAACTATACATCATTAAAAAGATATAAGACTCAAGATTCAGTATTTGACCACTATTGTATTCTGAGAAACTTATAGTGGCAGTTATGTCTTAATTTGTGTCAGGAGTTATGAAATGAAAAAATGAGTCGATACCTTTAATATGAATTATGAGCGTCAGCTGGTCCATTCATAAAAAACACTCCGTGCTGTCGTCATGACAGTGATTCACAAAACAACGTCCCTCAGGGCTTTAGCTCAAAAATGTGCAGACTTGGAGAAATATTGATATATTCTCATTGATTCACATCATATTTCTATAGACAGGAATAATATTTATTGAATTTATACCCAAATGCGTCGATGTAATCATTATGATCGCTTCTTACTGAGATGTGCTGTGTTTTCAATTCATACCAATAGCCTGAGGGCGCTATATGCACACTAATAGTCCATATATGGATCACGAAGAAGACCCATAGTCATGTGACAATCCAGACGTCACCTCGATACAGAAAGTAGCTGACAGAGATCGCTGTAACATGCAGATAAAGATGTTTTGAAGACAATAAACATGATTGCAATGATATTTGAGTTACCTGTGTTCTTCAAGCCATGTCAGGTATTTCATAATAATAGATTATATTTATAATGTAATGCTAATCGATATAGATTTCATCATCGTGTAGAACACTATAAATAATAAATTTTCTGTCGGATTTTTTTTTATCTGAAGCCAAATTAGATCACATAAGATTATTTAAAACACTCGACTTGCGTTATAAAGTAAGTTTGGAGCACAAACATGGTTTTAATCTCATAAATGGTCGTGTATTGATGGTGTGCTAAGCTAACATGCTAGCTAGCCCAGGTGCACCTGCCACCAGCAGGATTGATTTATGATTTTTTTCTAAATAGGAATGCTTACTGAAATGTTTCAGTATATTTGATACCAGTTTCAAATATTTAGTGAGAACTTTGATCAAATTAATTAGGGTTTGAAACCCTATGAATAGCCAGTCGTTAGTAGCTAATGCAGACAAAAGAAATGCATATTTAGAGCCATAACCAGTCTGGAGAGGTGTAAATGTGTGCAGGGGAGACTGACTCTGAATGGGGCTCGTTTACACCACAAAATAATAGAGACAATAGACTGAATAGATGACTCAGAAGATGACTAAACATCAGTTTGCATTTTAGAGTCTAATCAAAATAAAGTAATTTGACATGATCTTGAAAAAACATTTAACTAAATACAGAGTTTTAGACTTATCATTTTCAGATTTTAAATATAAAATGGTCACACATATGGCTTTAGCTGCAGTGCATTTCTAGATTGCTCCAGGGCCAACTTCAATTTTATTTTTATGAAGATGTTTCATAAAAATAAATTTCTAATAACTTTACAAAACTTTGAAGCTATTTAAACATTTTTTTCATTATGACAATAATTAATTCTACATTTACATTAAACTACTAGGTGTCAGCTTTCAGATGAGATCATACTTGTGCTTTTAGTGCAAAGGGTTCATGAACTGTATCTGTTTAAGTTTGGGTATGCCATTTCTGGGGATTTTTCAAAAGTGGCCTTGAAGGTTAACAGGTTAAGCTTTATAATACAAGCTTTATAGGCCAAACCTGATCAAATGGCACCATCTTGTAAAATATTTTAATTCTGAAGCCTTGCCAACAGAATGAAAGCCTATTAGCAAAGACTGCATCATGTTACAGTTAAATGGCCTAGTGATAAAAAATTGGGACAGTTTTGTACTTAAGGTCCTGAGTGTGTGCCTAGAGTAAAATAGGTTTATTAAAGAAATTTAAATTAATAGTAAAATTCCAATAAAACTACAGACTTGTGCCAAAATGTAAGCAGTTGGCATTAATGCACGCAAAATGATAATTAAAAAAAAAAAACTGAAAAAGGGTTAAATATTATTAATTTTCCTCTGGTTGGTTGTACGAACCATATGGAGTTCCTGGCCCAAATTCCTTAGCAGCATCCTGCATATACTGTCCCAGCAGCTCTGCATTGGTGGTTCTGGATGGGATCTTTCTGTCTAATTTCTCATAGAAGAACTCTTCAATACGGGCACCTAAGTAGAGATTCATATCAGTAAGATGGACATCATGCTTTATTTAGTCAGTTTATTCAGATTTGAAAACCAGATCTGGTTAAAATATTCAGATGACTGAAGAACAAGCTTGAGCTTGTGTGTTGTGTCTGGCTAAAACCACAAGATTCATCCTCCTTTTTCAAACAAACTATCATGACAAAGGCATAGTGAGAAGAGCGAAATCCACATGTTGTGTCTAAAAAACTAAACATCATTCATTGGGGGAAGGAATTAAACTGGTGACCTAAAGCACAGGACATGTGGAGTAGAGACAAGACTTACCAGTTTGGTCAACTGGAGCATGGAGAAAGTTAGAAAGAACAGGTTAGTGTTCTTACTAGTACACAATCACTAGGTCATCAGAACCACTTGCAATTACTTTAAAAAACTTAAACACTGCAAGGTACTGGAGTCAAAGTTAAGTTCTAAAGCATCTGAAACCCGTGGCCTTATCAATGATCCAGGAATTATAACGGAGTATTAATATAAAATATTTTTTGTTGTTTACTCCGTTGTTTGCAGTCGACATAAAAACAGATTTTTGACTCAAATGTAAGAGATATACACTACTGTTCAAAAGTTTGGGGGTGGGTAAGATGTTTAATGTTTTTGAATGAGCTCATTTATGTTCACCAAAGAAATCATTCTGATATGCTGATTTGGAGCACAAGAAACATTTCTTATTATTTTCAATGTTAAAAACAGTTGTGCGGTCTAATATTGTTACTATTGTGACATGTTTTAAAGAATATGAAGTTCAAAAGAACAGCATTTACTTGAAACATAATTTTTTGGTAGCAATAAAGAAGTCTTTGCTGTCACCTTTGATCGATTTAATGTGACCTCGCTGAATAAAAGTATTAATTAATATAAAACATTTGAACAGTAGTTAGGAAACAAGAAATTTAGCAGACAGTTTTATCCAAAGTGCCTTCCAGTACACTTATGACAGGGAAAGTCCCGCTTCAGTAACAGCTCAGATTTAACCGCTATGCCAGTTTGATGTCCATCTCAGCACCCTTGTTTAACATTGCATTCACATAACGTGATACCACCTGACATGGTGACACCTGAGAACCATTGCTGTTTTAAGATGGTTGTCAGGCATTATATTTCACTGGCTGGCTGTACAAGAATTAAGCAGACATTTGATTTCTCAAATTCTTTTTTTTTTTTTGTGCAGATACATGGTGTAATCAACCAAATGGTGACATTAAAGTAAATTGATTCAGAAGCTAACAAACAGATGTTCCGGTTCATCATGTTAATGGGAAATGTCAACAACATGAGACATTTTCCAACACATTTAAGGCCACGCATTCCAAACCATATTCAATAACAAAATATTTTCTTTAAGAAAATGCAATACAGGGGCTTAGGCATACGACCAAAGATCTTAAACATTAAATGCCCATGTAGATTCTTACTTGGGTTGGGTTGAAGCAGCACCTCTGTCTGTCTGAAGATCTTTTCGGTCCAGTTTTTGGTGCAGTCTGCTCGAGCGATCAGGTTCTCCAGATGCGCATCTAGCTCAGTCTTTTCTGCCTGCCCAAGCTTCTCCTCTGTGTACTGAAGAACACACGAAACAATTGAGACTGCCAAACCAGACATTCATATCAGCAGCTCTTTATGGGGTTCAAGAACATGCATCATTTTCGTTCTAACACTTTATTTCAGAATGCTAAACAAGACGTGCAAATGTTAGTCTGTTAACAAATAATGAGCAGCATTCTTGTACTCTTCAAAGACCGAATATTGTCAGCAGAAAAGGAGAAGAACGCTTACAGATATTCACATGAGTTGCTGGCATTATGACTTTCTTCCTATCAAAAAATAACAGGTCAAAAAAGGCCAACATAATCATACATTGCTAAAAAAAACTGTTCCCTGAGAGCAGGCCTAAAGTATAGGCAGTAATCTACAGCTCATGTGCACTGGTTCTGACTGTAGTAACTACATGAGAAAACTGTGGCTTTGAGTGATAATGATCTGCTCCCAAATAAATCCCTGACAGGTACTGTAGTAGTGACTGGCTAAGCAGGGATGGGGACACCTCCTTGAGTTCTTTTTTTTTTACTGTTGTGTCTTCTCAGGGGTGACATAACAAGAATAAAATGGAAGAGGGTCAGACAAGTGTTGTATGGCACAGGGCTGTTTGGGCCTTTGCAGATTATATTCACCTAATATCCAGATATGGAGGCTAAAACCTCAGTCATCGTTGAAAATCAGAAGCTAACAGCTGACAAAATGCTCTCTGGCTCTCCTGGAATACCAGTGGACCTGCAGTAAAGATTTCCTCTGACAAGGTGAAAAAAAAGTAATGCTGGTGTGTGATATTTCACTCACACACAGGGAAGACCCCTTGCTAACTGAGCATAAAATTCAGGCCTAAGATGAAAAAAAAAGACATATGAATCACATTTACACGCTGAGACTGAGCATGAAGGATTCCGTCTACATTACAGCTTTGAATGCATGTCATTTTCATGATAACTTAATTTATATATTCATATCCATATTCTATGTCTTTGGATCATCACATATTGCTTCAAGTTATCAGTTAATTATCAATCAAATAAAATTCTTGCATTTTGTATTAAAGTCTTTGTGAACTCGAAGCTGCGACCAACTTTACTTCAGTATTGTGACGTATTTTCAGAGTGAAACGGAATACTGAATGAGAAAAATAGGGGGCATTTTTTTACCACTGGGAATTAATTTTATCTAGAAAAGTAGACGGTCCATTCCGATCACCGTCAGGGAAGGCTATTCCAGAGGGGAAGTACATTTACAGATTTTGATTAAAGATTACAAAGACTTTTTGGGTGTGTGTGTGTGTGTTAACTTGCAAGGATGAATTGTTTACCATAAGACTAGTAATGTGCGCTAACACGAGAAAATTTCACGCTGACTTTAATTGTATTTTTTTGTGATAATAAACCTATAAAAGGCAAATGTTTCAGAAATAATGAATTCATTTGACTGAAAATATAATCTCTCACAACATACAGACAATTTCAGCCTAGAAAATAAATTACAAATATTGGAATGAATAAAAAAAAACTAAAAAAAACCTTTTCATGCCAAACCACCCACATCATGGAAACACATTCAGTCACACACCAGCTGGCCAGACATCGTTCAGTGTTCTGAATACAAGGTCTATTAAAATTAAATGATCTCTCTGATGTTGGTCCAAAACCATTAAGATTTCCTTTACAGCAATTAAATACTTAAATATTAATACTGCTTAAAAAATAATAATAATGAAAAAAAACACACACTCATAAGGAACAATATAGTTTATCTTTTCTGAAATGAGACATCCTCAATGACGTATTCAGCCAACAAATGCAAGCTCTGGAGGGGGCAGCCTTCAAAATGAGACGTTTATCTCAACATACTGTGATTACTTCAAAAATGATGTTGAATATATACTGTAACAGTGGAAATTATAGTAATCTCAATGATAGTAAGTCTCAAGGTTGGTGTAGTTTGGTTTTCAAAATCTATTCTTGCCAGTCAGACGGTACACAGATGCTTACGCTAGTCACTTAGTATCATAAAATAAGTGATAAACAGCTTTGTGTGATGTACAGACACAATGAAAATGAAATTTAAGAAATTACTCTGAAGATAGCATTTTTCTCATTTTTGGAGCCAACCAATTAAACAATTCTCTCTTTCATTTTATGGGGGGGAAAACGACTAGCATGAACAGTAGCAGAATATATTTTGTGTTCAGTGGAAGAACCAAAGTCATGGGGGTTCAGAACAACATGAGGGTGAGTAAATGATGACGTTTTCAATTTGTGGGTGAACTGTCCCTTTAAACTTTGTTAACTGTCTTGTGGTTTTTATAACGGAGTATATTTTAATAGGCTGATTTTTTGGGGGGGGGGGGGGAGACAAACTATAGAATAAGCACCTCTAAACATGCATCTTAAAAATAAAAATAATTAACTGTTCTCTAGTGAACAGTGAATACGCTGTAAGCGAGTATTCAGCTGGTGACTGTCACATGAACAGCCATCAATAATGGATACGGGCTTGGCTTGCGTCTATCGGCTTACAGTGGCGAGGAAAATACAGATCGTCGTAAAATGACATAAGGAATTTCCGCTAGAACGATGACAGATAAGTTTGAATTTACAGAAAGCGACGTGTCTGAATACTCGCGTAAGAGTCCTTAAAGGCCAACAGAGCGAAGCTGTTTGTCCATTCATTCACTCGAGCTGCTGCGTTCATCCATCCTACTGAATTATACGCACGTCACTTATGGCTCAACGCAACTCCCTTAAAGTAAACAGAAGGCACTGGGTCATATCATACCTGAACAGCACGAGTGAAGAAGACGCCTGCATCCGACGCTAGTTTCTTGACATTGAAATCCATAATGTCAGCGTTTTCACTATGTACGTTCCAGCAACATCCGCTTGTTGGTTGTCCCTGCAACGTGATCGACTGTGCAAGATGAGGCTGAATCGACAGCGCAACCTGGAGTTTAATAATCTTACCATCAGCCATCCTCTACTCAGCCTGCTTTAACCCCTTTATTATATTAGTTATTTTTAACACATTATTTTGAATATTGTAATTAAATTAAGTTCTTTAAAAAGTAGTTTTCATGAAAAAATAACTATTAAAAACTATATATTTTCTGTGGTCTGCGCAGGTCAAATCGGACACATAAAAAAAAAACAGACCTTCTATGACCTTCTGGGATGTTTGGGATATCTCATCTGTTCGAGATGGGTTTCAATCGCATAAAGGTTGATGTCTTACTAAAACTTTAAAGAAGAAAAGATACAGATCTTAAACATTATTTTATTATACTGCATAGATATTTCAGGAAAGAAAAACATTCGAATACCCACTCATGTAGCTTCACATAACAGATGCGGAAAATGGAAGACAGTATAAAATAAGGGACCCTGCTGCTGTTGATAAGTTGCAAGTCAGATATGTATAATTTACTTTCAAAATCCTTTCTGTCTGAGCAGCCGGTTATCAAGTGGTAACAATGTACTCTTCAATGAATGGGATATATGTAATCAGTATTATATAATTCATCATTACATTCATCAAACTATTCATGTTTTCATCCCTATGCATCTTCAGCATTATGCATTGGTCATTGCAACTTTTAACTTTTGTGTTTTCTGGAAGTACAATGTTTAAACAAGTGCTTTCATTAGCATCGTATTTATTTAAACTAAGCTATTCATAAACAGACACTTCAAAATGGTCAACTTAAAAGCTGCCTTCTGTTTTCCAAGCGGTCTTATTTTATTTTGTATGGTCCTGAACCCACTGGCACAGCCTGTGACAGTAAGCTGGAGGACTGACTGTGGAGCATGTTTGCTGTGGGTATCTCAGTCTTTTCCACCAATACTCAAGCCTCTTTTTGAAACCATAAACAGTGAAGATGTCAATAATTCCTATGAAATAACGATGCTCTGATCCATCAATGACATGAAGCGGGTTCTTGAAGTTGGGAAGCAGTCTCCGGTTCTGGGCCATGAACTCTTGTAGATCGGCTGACTCTGTTCCCATCCTACTGGGTTGCTCAATTTTGTCTCCCTCAAGGCTTGTACTTTCCATTCCTCCATTGCCACTGTGCATTTCTGCTGTGTGACACGGTGTTGTTGCACAATTTAATTCTGCGAAGAGGAGTGTGGAGTCTTTCTCTGCCACCAACCCAGGAAGAGTGGGTGATGCAGCATGTGTAGGACTGGATGTTACATTCACTGACCTAACAACCAGTCAGAGAGGAACACAGAATAGAACAAAGAACATTACCCAACTCAATGATTACCATTCGCCCTTGGTTTTTCTGCAGCATATTTTTTCACCTGAATTTTTCATGCTTTTAAAGGAATACTTGGAACACAAACAAAGATGTTTTGTTCACGCTGTACAATGTAAGTGGATGGGGACCAAACACATCACACTCCTAAAAAGCCATAAAAGTACTGAAGTCATATGATAACTTTGAAATTTAAGTTGTTCATTGAAGAGCTTGACAGTCCGTGATCACTGTTCACTTTCATTGTATGGAAAAGCAGCTGGACATTCTGCTATAAATAGGTCCTTTGGTTTTTATGGAAGAGACCAAGTCATAATGGTTTCAAAAAATATAAAAATTAGTAAATTAAATTTTTTGGGTGAAATTGGATATATACAGTCTATGAGATGATGTTTAATGAATAATGGAATGGTAGTAATGGCTATTATAGTTTAGTTTGTTTTATTTCTTTGAGACATTACTTTAAAAATGACATAAAATCTACAGGTGCTGGTCATATAACTAGAATATCATCAAAAAGTTGATTTATTTCAGTAATTCCATTCAAAAAGTGAAATTTGGATATTATATTCATTCATTATACACAGACTGATATATTTCAAATGTTTATTTCATTTAATTGTGATTAAAACTGACAGCTAATGAAAATCCCAAATTCAGTATCTCTGAAAATTAGATTATTACTTAAGACCAATACAAAAAAAAGGATTTTTAGAAATGTTGGCCAACTGAAAAGTATGAGCATGTACAGCACTCAATACTTAGTTGGGGCTCCTTTTGCCTGAATTACTGGAGCAATGCAGCGTGGCATGGAGTCGATCAGTCTGTGGCACTGCTCAGGTGTTATGAGAGCCCAGGTTTCTCTGATAATGGCCTTCAGCTCTTCTGCATTGTTGGGTCTGGCGTATCGCATCTTCCTCTTCACAATACCCCATAGATTTTCTATATGGTTAAGGTCAGGCGAGTTTGCTGGCCAATTAAGAACAGGGATACCATGGTCCTTAAACCAGGTACTGGTAGCTTTGGCACTGTGTGCTGGTGCCAAGTCCTGTTGGAAAATGAAATCTGCATCTCCATAAAGTTGGTCAGCAGCAGGAAGCATGAAGTGCTCTAAAACTTCCTGGTAGACGGCTGCGTTGACCTTGGACTTCAGAAAACACAGTGGACCAACACCAGCAGATGACATGGCACCCCAAACCAATCACCGACTGTGGAAACTTTACACTGGACTTCAAGCAACGTGGATTCTGTGCCTCTTCACTCTTCCTCCAGACTCTGGGACCTTGATTTCCAAAGGAAATGCAAAATTTACTTTCATCAGAGAACATAACTTTGGACAAACTCAGCAGCAGTCCAGTCCTTTTTGTCTTTAGCCCAGACGAGACGCTTCTGATGCTGTGTCTTGTTCAAGAGTGGCTTGATACAAGGAATGCGACAGCTGAAACCCATGTCTTGCATACGTCTGTGCGTGGTGGTTCTTGAAGCACTGACTCCGGCTGCAGTCCTCTCTTTGTGAATCTCCCCCACATTTTTGAATGGGTTTTGTTTCACAATCCTCTCCAGGGTGCGGTTATCCCTATTGCTTGTACACTTTTTTTCTACCACATCTTTTCCTTCCCTTTGCCTCTATTAATGTGCTTGGACACAGAGCTCTGTGAGCAGCCAGCCTCTTTAACAATGACCCTTTGTGTCTTGCCCTCCTTGTGCAAGATGTCAATGGTTGTCTTTTGGACAGCTGTCAAGTCAGCAGTCTTCCCCACGATTGTGTAGCCTACAGAACTAGACTGAGACCATTTATAGGCCTTTGCAAGTGTTTTGAGTTAATTAGCTGATTAGAGTGTGGCTCCAGGTGTCTTTAATATTGAACCTTTTCACAATATTTTAATTTTCTGAGATACTGATTTTGGGGTTTTCATTAGTTGTCAGTTATAATCATCAAAATTAAAAGGAATGAACACTTGAAATATATCAGTCTGTGTGTAATGAATGAATATAATATCCAAATTTCACTTTTTGAATGGAATTACTGAAATAAATCAACTTTTTGATGATATTCTAATTATATGACCAGCACCTGTAGATATTATTTGTCTACATGCCTGCCTGCTATTGGCCATTTGGAGAAGGAGAAGGATATGTAAACATATGTGAACATGAACATTCACAGTCAGCGAAAAGCCTGTTATCCTTAAATACTGAAATAGAGATACAAGGTAGCAGAAAGAAACTTCTTTAAGGAAATATTGTTTCTGAACCATGACAACAATGGAAGCATAATCAAACATCAGTATTTTGAACTTATATAAAGATATAAAGCCATATAAAGATTATCTCTATGTGTGCTCATCAGTCAAGCATGAGTAGTTCATTCAGTTGAATATGTGGGATAGTGGTGACTAGTCGTAAGCATCTGTGTACCGTCTGACTGTGTCAAGAATAGATTTTGAAAACCAAACTACACCGACCTTGAGACTTACTATCATTGAGATTACTATAATTTCCACTGTTACAGTATCTATTCAACATAATTTTTGAAGTAATCACAGTATGTTGAGGTAAACCACTCATTTTGAAGGCTGCCCCCTCCAGAGCTTGCATTTGTTGGCTGAATACATCATTGAGGATGTCTCATTTCAGAGAAGATAAACAATTCCTGTTCCTTATGAGGCATTAATGACTGTATTTCTTTTTTACTTTGGAATGTAATAGATACTTTTCTGAAATGAGGCAAATGTGCAGCCTTCGAAATGAGAAAAAAAACATTATAGAACAATATAACACTGGCATCTCCCTTAAGAAGGTTTCCATTCACTATACATTAACGCCCACTTTTCAAAACACGGTCACACACTGGCTGTTTAAGGGAATAGTAATAGTCTACATTAACTTCCCTGAAATAGTAACAATAATTTGTACAATTTGTATTTAGGTTATTTACTAGGATCATTTGAAAATGCACAGAATATACACAAGCAGACCTTCCTAAAAAACATCTTTGTAAATGTCTTTGGTTGTTTATGGATGACTATATGCATGGTATACCAAACTTTACTATGCTCACTTTTTGGTACGCTTGACGATTGTTGCGAAAGAGCGAGTCTGTTCATCCTGGTGCAGGGGCTGATGGGCCAGCAGAAAGCTGTAGTCTAACACATTCAGTGTCTGAAGAAAGGTTGTGTCGATCTCCACCTGACGCAGGAGCCAAGGACGCTGTTGATCTGTCATATGAACAAGGAGCTATAAGATTGAATGTAATGGTGCAGATGAAGTCTACAGCAAATATCCTTTGCCAACAAGGAACTGACCTTACCTAACTGAATGAACTGTCCTTCAAAATTAAGATCTTTTAAAACAACAATGATCTGGTTGCTTTCAGGGGCTGGGTCTGTCCACCTGCTCACCTCACAGCCCTTTATATCATACCTTAAACATTGAGAGAGAAGGTTGAATGTAAAGCTAGGAGGAGGAGTAATGGAGAATGTGGTGGGAGTGATGGATTAGATCATTATTCTTACTATCAGTGCAAGCCAAAAGTAACAGCTAAAGGGCAATGCAATTTAATGACCAATAAGTGCAAGGCTGTGGATTACTGTAGGTCAAAAGGAAAGTTCCACATGTGACGGGGAGATGAGAAACATTAAATATTTACAGGATAATGGACAGAGCGATAACACCTTTTCCATTTATAACACACAGCAAGTCTTACCTTGCAGTGATTCTGTCATCAGGGAAAAATACACTTTGCATCACAATAAAGTACTTCTGCACACAGGAAACCAATAGAGTTTTAAAACATGTACCTTCGGGGTCCATAAAATAATAAATAATATTGACAGGAAATTAAAGCTTTTAATAAATGAAATAATTACCATCCTCTGATGTGCAATTTTGATTCTGTGAACACCTGTTCATGAATAAAGCATGACAATTTATCAAACAGACGCGTTAAAGCGATTAAGATAAGAATTTAGGGTTTTAAGTCATCTCATCATGCATTACACATTTAATTTTATGCATATGAACTATATAAAATATTTGTCAAGTAACATTTGCTAAAGTTAATTTACAAGCTTCTCACCCAAAAATTTGACAAGCAGAGAGTGTGGGTACTTCTCCAGATGTTCCATGTAGATTCTCAAGTTAGTCAAGAGAAATCGCACCTCTCTTTTACTCTGTGTCTTTAAGAAGAACCGCTTGTCATTACTGGACAGAGAAGAGAGAAATGTGTGGTAAAGGACATTTGGTTTGATATCAAACAAACATTTTGATATTACACAGTTTACTTACAGATACAGAGAGGGTCAAGAGTTGATTTTTTTTTTTTGAAAAACTGACCTGTCTTGTATGTTCACCAAAGCTGCATTTACTTGGTCAAAAATACAGTACAAAGTAATTTTGTGCAATTGCATTGCAACTTAAAATAGCTGTTTTCTATTCTAATACTTTTTAAAATGTAATTTAATCCTGTAACAGCAAAGGTGAATTTTCAGCATCATTACTCAGGTCTTCAGAGTCACATGATCCTTCAGAAAGCATTATAGTATGCTGATATTCTGCTTTAAAACATTTATTATTATTATCAATGTTAAAACAGCTGCTTAACACAGCATATCTGTGGAAACCCTGATCAATTCTTTCAGGGTTCTTTGATGAATAGAAAGCTCAAAGGAACAGCATGTTAGATGCGATTAATGGCATCACAGCACAATATACAGTATATATACACATCAGTGCCTCTATCGATGTGATTTCTCCCATTAATTCCTCTACAAGCAGTCTGTGTCCTCTTTATGCTGTCTCTGTTGCTTATGCTCCTGCAAGCGAAACATTTGTGCTGACTCACGTTAGAAAGAAGTCTGCCTTGCTTTTGGAATTGCTGATAAATTGCAGGTAGCTGCCTTCGGAGGAGAGGGAGTGCTGGTATTTCTTCTCTGTCATCCCCAGGGAGCGCCGCAGACTGGCGAACACCGGCCCAGCATACGTCTTCATCCTGAAGTCCTTCACACAGTCACAGACACAACAGATGAGATTCAGTAGAAATTTTACATACAGATCTTATATATAATTCAAGCAAAACAAGCCTATGCTCAACACCTGCTTAGTCATTACATCACATTTTGTCCAGTAAAGCAAAAAATGCTAATATTACAGTAAGCAGTATCTGCTTCTTCCATGAATGTACATGTACCTTATGGATTTGAGTAACCTCAATATTGTAGTCATCTTCACACAGCTCATCCTAAAAACAAAATATATGACCAGTAATGAGAAGTATTCATATTGTAGTAGTACATGCTTTTGCAGGCAATGTTTTTCTTTTTGTTGTTTAAGTGTGTGAGAGATGCTTTAAGCCCTGGACAACAGGCAGCACATTCATGATCATGAGTCATACTGCTGCATAAGCAGACTGGATTCAATGGAATCTGGGGTCTGCAACATCATCAGTGTGTGTGTGTGTGTGTTTGTTAGCGATTGAGCACGTGACTATGAGTGCCACCACACTACAAAACAGGGCGACACTTTACAATAAGGTCTTATTTGTTAACATTAGTTAATGCATTAACTAACATGAACAAATAATTAATACAAATGTTCATGTTAGTTCACAGTGCATTAACTAATGTTAACAGATACAACTTTTGACCTTAAAAATATATTAGTAAATGTTCAGACTAACATTAACTACCATACATAAATGTTTGTTTTAAGTATTTTTCATTGTTAGTACATTATATCTGACATACATCAATGTCATGCAAGTTCAGGCATGAAAAGTATCTTGATCATCTAAAATACACTAAAGCTTAGATATTTTCCTTATGATTATTATTTACTTATGCCATTTAATCATCTGCATTGTACATGGTCTCTTATTCATGGTTAACAAGAAGCCACTGATTTTATCTTTAACATTTCTGCCCTCTCGTGTTACTGTAGCACTGTAAGAAATATTGGATTGTGTGAATTCTGTCACTCCTCCCTAATGCGTGCACAGTACAATGGTGTTTGTTACCAAAACACTTGGTTACTGTTCAACTCCCTCTGCTCTGTTACTCGAGCAAATTAAAGAGTAATACCAGGATAAAAACAGCTCTAATCAAGTGAAAACATTGTAATATGGTGCCTTTTCAGCACCACAAACACATAGTCTCCATGGAAAGAAATATGCTCCTCTCTACGGAGGTTAGCCTGCATACTAATTAATGTCAAATGGAACATGTCTGTCTCCTTGGAGGTGTTTGATCATGCCAAGCTTTTGTCTCACTCACATTTTATTTCAATATGCACTTCAACACTGAAAATGTAATGTTAGCTGAATTGTTTATTTCCATGTGACTGTATTTTGGTTTTGATTTCATGATTCCAAACCTGTTTGATTACAATAATCTCTGTACATATACATTTATTCATAACAGTTTGAGCCGTGGATATGCTAACTAGTTGATTATTAAATTAATAAAGAAACATTAAAACAATAAAGAAAATCTAAAATACTGACTTTTTTAAAATACTTTTTTTAAAGGAAATTCTGTTATTTTATATATCTTATATGGACCCCAAGGCAAAACTCTAGCTCTGACTAGCAACTCCCCTCTGTAATATTTACCTAAAAATGGAAAAAGTGATATTCAATATCGACTGGATGGGGTGTAGGTTCATAAACATGGGAATACTCACAGGTAAAGGGTTGTCAATGGTGTTCTGCACAGCGGAAAACAGCCCTTCCTTCATCATACAGGTGAGACTGTAGAACTCATGCTGCTGGTCGATCTCAAACAGACCCAGCAGTTTCCATTGCTGCCTCAGTCGACCCCACCGTTTCCTCTTCACTGTGCGACTGTGTCGGCTCACACTTGGCCCAGGCATCTCCATCTACAATATACAATAGCCATGTAGTTCAATACAGCACACCTACAAACAACTTGCAAAGCCTTAGTAGAAACCACATGCAAATAAGGCTTGTTTACTGACAGATCCCTTATGTTTTATCAGTACTTTTGGTAAAAGATGGAACTGGAATCTTGGGTATGTAGAATCTTGTGTGTGTGTGTGTGTGTGTGTGTGTGTGTGTGTGTGTGTGTGTGTGTGTGTGTGTGTGTGTGTGTCATTTTTATATACAATATTAACCTTTAAATGAAAATTGTTTAATATATGTATATTTTATATAAATAATATTAATAAAGTGAGAAGTTATCACTGCACTCTATGCTCATGTTACAATGGCAAGGATTTGGCATCATCTTGAAACTGGTAGAAGTCTGTCTCCCAGACAACAGATAAACAAATCAAAATCTGTTTTTATCAGACAGGAAAATACTAAGTGATTTGAAATCCGTCTTTAGTATCGAATGCAGCAGCATCATGGGATAAAAGAGTCCCTGCAGCAGGTCAAGCACAAATCTGACATACCATCAGTTGCAATAAATGCACTGCTCTTTTAACAAACCAGTATTTTTTTTCGCACGCAAGGAAATTACAAACCACTGTAGACAATGTTGCCTCACAGTTCAGCCTGTTTGGTTTGTCTTCCCAACTGTCATGTGCCTAAATGGGATTTTCACCACTGTCAACTGAATGCCAGAGAAATTTTGAATCAGAAGTTTATTTGTTTCCAGTAATGGTAATCAGCTGTTCTGAAGAAATTAAATTTTCCAATCTCGTTTCAGGTTTTTCCTGTATAGGCCTATATATATAAAGTTATATTGTAAAAAAACAAATTTCAAAACAGGAAGACGTTTGTTGAACTGTCAGATGAACTGAGTTTACATTCACTTCGATAAAAATGAATAGAATAGTCTAATAAATAAAGATAATATGTACGTACCTCAGTGCGATTCATTATGGGGTCACTAATACATGTCGTCGTCCGTGAAGATCAGAGCATTGTTTCTGTCCTCGCGTGACATGACACGGCCAGTGTGTGTATGATGAGCCGCTGCTCGCGCTCGAATCGATCAGTCTCTCATCACTGCAGCGGCCCATCCCACAACACAGCAGCAGACACACACTGTTACTGAATACATGCTGCTCAACTACTAACTGACAAACACATTATATACAAAACTTAATAGTAAATATATAAAGTACAACACTGATTGGTCTATATGTTTTAAATATGCATTTATACATATTATATATAATATAGCACACTATACAAATACAAAGTAACGTCACCTGTCGAGAAATAAATCAATCTCATACAATTCTTGAACAGTTTATGATATATGACATTGCATATGAGTTAGATAAATAGATAGATAAAGTAATACATATAAAAAGGGTGAGAAAAACAAACACATGACACTGTACTAAATGTTGCATATTTTTATTATTTTTATGTGGGGTTGTGTATTGTTTTACAGAAAGTTTTCTTTCTCATTCTTTTTAGATTATTGGCCTAAATTATTTTGCTGCTAAAAGCAAGCACTCTACCTTATAAATATGTTTATTTACAACATAAGAGAACAGTTGAAACAATCCTCAACGTAAAGCATGATTTTTAAAAATTCCATATTCCATTTAGATGCCATCCAGATACAAAGTACACACATATCTTCCCCATTGTCTTAGGTGCCGCAATTATGATCTCATGTATTTTTTGCCTTTAACTCCCTGATTATGGAAATAATTCTCCAAAGCTGAACATCTCACAACTAGTGTGGTCTTAAGTCAAGGTTGTGGAGACGGGATATACAAAGCTCAATTAGACTACTGTTTAACTAAATGTTCAATACTGCTTTTGGCTACTAAAATGAGCTCTATTTTTATTTTACCAAACACATGAACATGACTGGAATCCAGGAGAGCAGCTTCACATGGCTGTGTACAGGAAGTGGTACATGAGTGAAATCAACACAGTTCGTTCTTCTGATCAGTTAAATCACAGCAGCATGAAGGATCTTAATCAATTTTCTTAGGCTTTCGATTCTTCCATGTTACGACTCCTATGAAGGTGCCTGAAAAAATGAGGGTAAATTTGATCACTAAATTAAACAGAGAAACATTTTCTGTTGTAAACTTTTTCTTGCAATCTAATAAAGATTTAGTGGTTAAGTCTCATTCGCTCTCTTGTCCAGTACTGAGGCATGACATGAGTAATTTACATGGTTGTACTCTTGAATTTAATGAATAACATTTGTATTAAGTCCATATACAGCTCTTTTTTTTAACGGAGACATATTGCTTGCTTTACTTACCAACAAATAGTAAGAGGATTAATGCTGCGACTCCAGGAAGTATGACTGAATATTCTCGTGGAAGAAAATAGCTGTGGATCACATGGTCACTGTCTACGAAAGGCTGGAACAAGGGCAGAAGAGTTTGCATCAATGTTTGTCCACTTCAATATTTGTTCAGTAGCATATGAAAAAAGCATGTCTTAGGAAAAACACTTACCAAAACTATGACCCAAATAGTGTAATATGTGAACAGTAACAGACTAAAGCCAACAAGTCCAAAGCCAACAGCTTGATCTGCTCCAGTTGCCTGAAAATAAATAGTTTTTCGTCATCCCTGCACACCATTTGGTGTATAAGTTATGTGGCAGGGCAAATTATGCATTCAACTGCGGTCATAAAGAAATGAACAAATATATAATATTGAAGTTGAACAAATAAATGTAAACGAACAAATAACTATTTCTGTATTGGTGAATTATGTGGTCATACGAACTATACAGTGCGAAACTTGTAGCGTATTTATCCCAGTTACTAGAAAGTTAGACAGTTAATCACTAGAAACAACACGGTGGCCTATCATGTGTCATATTAATATATCTAAGTTAAAATGAAAACGACCAATACAAAACACTTTTACATCCATTCAGTTAATCTTACCATTATGGACCATAGACGGACGTGCCACTTCCGTGTGCAACCAAAATTTATGAAATCTACTTCCGACTAACAACGGAAGTCGTGCTAGGAAATGTAGTTTTTTTATCTCACTTTGATAATTTTGATCACCACACGAGGGCGCTCAAAGACAAATGTTTACTGGTTAGAGGCAGTGCTAGCCGAACGTCTCTCAAACAGTCTGTTTATTTAAAAAATAATAATAATATATAATATAAATATGACAATTGAAATATTTTGTTGCAGAGAGGGGGGTTGTTGTGACACAGGCTGAGTTGTAACCCGTTAAGTGAACTACAGGAGAGGAAACATGAAAGAGCGTCATGTTCCTGCAAGAGAAGTTTCACACAAAAAAAAAAAAAAACTTTTTTAAATGACAGTACTGGTATCATTTGCATCAGCGGGTTGTTATAATTTATTATGTATACGTGTCAAATAAACTAAGTTAAACTTTCAGAGGAACTAAGTTTAGTAAACTACGGCCCCGTTTCACAGACAGGGCTTAGATTAAACCAGGATAACCAGGCCCTAGTTTATTTAGGATATTTAAGTATCTTTTATAAATATGCTTATATTTATGCTTAAAAAAATTACTGGTGTGAATATTGAGACAAAACAATGACACTGACATATTTTAAGATATGTGAGTGAAAGTTGTTTCAGTTAAAACAGCTCAAACATACATCTTAGTCTGGGATAAGGCTTAAGCCTTGTCTCCAAAACTGGGGGCAAGTAAATGAATTCTAATTCAATGTCTAAACAAAATGGGACAGTTTGGAGACATTTAGGTTCAGCTTCATTTCTAGCTTATAAAAATGACAGTTTTAAACTGTACATTTATTTACCGTTTGGACAAATATTCTGTATGCTGACAATGAATAAATAGGCCTACACAATTCACAAGTGAATCATTCATAATTAGCTGGATGTTGTTAAATAAGTCACACAAACAAAGATTGTGTATTACGATATCCAACATTATCTTTATTTCCCCAAAATAATACATATAGACAACCTCATCAGACAGTTACATTATAGAAAGAAACATTCACATTTAAGTGTAGAAATATAGTTCCGGTCCATCGTTAGAAAGCATCCTCTCCATGCATGAAACCAAACATAAGACCAAGAAAACTTTGGAGAAACACCACATTGGTTATGTGTGATCTTAAAATATAAATATTTGTCACAATCAGAAAAATAAATTTATTTCCATAGTACTTTAGTGGTCAATTTATTTATATGTTATATATTTATAAAGAAATCTCCAGAAAATAATTTATATTCTAATGAATGTTGCTGTTATTAAAATGCATGTTATGAAAAGCTTTCTGTAAGTGCATAGCTTAAATTATTTACGATATTAAAGGAGAAATGCAGATCAACATTCTGGAGAATGTGTGTGACATTAGTTAAGTGCTGTTGTAGTGAACATATATATATATATATATGTACACACACACCATCTAAGGTTTTCAGTATCCTACAGCCTGTGCCACTCAGTGTAGTTCATACATACATACATATATTTTTGCTGGGTTCCATTTGGTCTTTTTAATTCTTTTCATTAAACTGATAAAATACAATACAATGATTTACATGAATGAACACGTGTCAAGTGAACAACATAATTTTTAAAGAAAAGAAGGGATCCAGATTACTGAAATGTAAAACTCATAATAAAAACTCATAATAAATTACATCATCTGTCTTGCTTCCAACATGAACTTTTGCATATAGACCCCAGTCAGCTCCCTGCAACAGCATCTTACATAGATTAAGTAGATTATACACACACACACACACACACAAAAGATAACAGATTAGTCAATTATGACTAAAAAAAACATCAACATTATAAAAGTCTTTGTTAGAGAAAGAGAGAAGAAAGAAAGAGAACAATAATCACAGATGGTTATTTCATGCCACCACAAATGTTTGACAATAGAAATATTGTCCCCCCCCCCCCAAAAAAAATAAAAATAAATAAAAATCAAATGACCCAGCCAGCTGGTTCGAAAAAACAGATATGACAGAGTAGAGTTATTGTTCTTAATCGCTAATAAAGTACACAACAGGTACAAAGAGTAAACAACAGAAAAATGTAGATACGTTTTTCAGTGTCTTTAAAGAATCCCTTTATACTAACTAATTAGAAACATCCAGAACACTAGGAAGCCACTGGACAGATGAAATATTTAAGGGCCAATTCCCTGAACGAACTAAAAAAAAAAAAAGGTCTTTCACAAAACAACGGGCACACATTGCACCTTTCTCTCAACTGACAAAAAAAGTGTGCGATATGAGTATTAAAAAAAACCTCACAATGTCAGTTTTGAATGTGGTCAATGCTCTCAGATCAACTGAGAAATATTCATGTCCATGATTAAGATCATGAATTAGATGACATACAAGCAGTACATGACAGAGAAATAGAAAACTGGGCTTTCCGTTCTGTTTCACTGTCATGCCTATTGTACACTGTTTCCTAGGGCACACCAGGTGCCGGTCAGAAACACAGTTGCCAAGGACAGACGTGTGACTATGAGTCACTGTCTCTGATCTAGTTTAAAAACAATGCAATTATTCAGCTGTGTCTTACAACAAGGACTCTACAAATCATTTGTTCTTGTTTCTGAATACAGGATCTCACTAGGATACAAGTCATTTGAACATTTTGATACTGACAAGAACCTTAGCGAGAGAATGCCACAAATGGCTTGGCTGTACTGTTGTGTTGTGTGCACAGAGTCACAAATATTTGAAGCTGAAACCAGCAGCAAAGGGGGAAAAAAATCGAATAGTGAAAGAGAAATACTGACAGACTGAGTTAGAAACTGGGAATTTTTCTGAAAGAGAAAGAGAGGGGGGGCAGTACAGTATATTTCTGTATTTCATGTATACCAGTCCAGCTGGAACATACGCAAGCAAACCCTTGCCCACCTCCGACAAACAAGCACAAGTGTCGAGATACTGAAAATGGTTATATTGGGAGAATGGTTTTCTCTGCCTCAGACATGCTTGTATGGCCAGCCATACATGATTTCAGGCAATGCTTACTACAGGCCAATTGACTGGTTACTGAATTATTAGAATGTATTTGAGGGCAGATTTTAGTGTTGAGTATATAACAGGGAATGGAAATGCATCACAAAGAAATAAAAGATTAAATGACCCCTCTTTAAAACGTAAATATCTGAAAATCGATTAAAATTTGAATAAAACATTGAACCGAATTTCCATCTAAATCCTTTGGACTGCCCTCATATTTCACAGTGTTAGACTGGAGTTCCCATCGTGCCTCCCTTCTTAAGGCATTTCAAGTAGTTTGTATTCTCAGAATCTGATGTAAATATTTACAATTATTAATTCTTAAAAAAAAAACGTACCCACCACCATTTTCATCAGCATTTCTAATGCACGATTACGGTGTTACGGTTGTAATATGTCAGACCCACAGATGAGCAAGTTGTAAGGTTAGTTGCCTACTCTGACATACAGTCCCTGTCTTGCTCTCTCCATCATTTAAAAATAAAAAAACATGTGGCTTTGTGAAAGAGTGACCGCCACGGCCTTAGAGTTCTAATGGCTCTCAATCACCACCGGTTCAAAAACACCCGCAGACACCCTGCCAAAGAACAAAAGAACCATATCACACAGGATACTGAAGCATAACTGTCTGAGTACAAATATGTTGCTGAAACCAGTTATTTTAAATTGTAATAATAGTTAACAATATTACTATTTTTACTGGATTTTTGAATTAATGAATGCAGCCTTGGTGAGCATAAGGGACTTCAGTTCTTACTAGACTTACATTTATAACACTAAGTTAAAAAGGCATATACAAGAGTACCAATTTACCTGTTGACAAGCTGGATGCCACTTAATGCTGTGGTACCATCCCTACTGATAAACAGTGTTAAGTTGCTGTCTGTGGGAGAAAGAGTGACAGAATGATGAGCTTCAGAGATGTGAAGGCTTCATAAGCGAGTAGTATTGTAGTATCAGTATTGTATCAGTGTTTAACGTAAATAAATGGGCTAAAGAGGAGTTAATGGTGCTTAACATTTAATACTACCAAATTGCTTCTCAACACACCTTCGTTGTTGCTGACATCCGCAAAGTTCTGACTCTGCACAATCTTCTCCACAATATCATCTGCATCGATTCGTGTGTCGTCCACCCATGTGGGATGGCTCTCCACGGAGTCCTTCTTTCTCCTGTGTGGATATATAGATACTTCTTTTCTTTCGAATATACTCAGTCATGTTATACTTTGTGTTTAAGCTATATCCCATTTTTGCTTGTGCAGTTAAACATAAGACAATAAAATAACTTTGAGTGACTCCGCCCACCTGGAGGGTCTGTTTGGGGGCAGAGCAGGGCGAGGGGGACGTGGGGGCCTCTCTGGTTTGACCACGTCCTTCTCCGGCTCTACGGGGCTCTCGATGGTTGTAGACGTGCCTCCTGATGTGTTGCTGCTGCTGGTGGAGGTGTTCCGCCGGTGCTGGGACAGATCTGTCAGGCTGGAGGAGTGAGAGTGCTCTGTGCTGTAGCCTGAGTGAAGGACAAACACATCCCATCAGTGACTTGACCTTGACTCTTGACCATAGCAGTATTGTACAAATGAAAAGTAAAACTCTCCAATGTAAATAAAAAAAATAAAAAAGAGCTCTAAATCTTTTTATGGTTCAATTGAACGCACTGAAAAGAAGAATTACATTTTCACTTTCATGTATCAATCTCTCAAGTTTTGATCAATAAGTACAGTTTAGAAATTCAACAATTAAAATTGATCAAAAGTGACAATAAAGACAGAATGTTATAAAAGATTTGTATTTCAAATGAACACTGATCTTTTGATTATTTTCAATTGATCAAAGAATCTTTAGAAAAAAATGTATCACCGTTTCCACAAATAAAAGCAGCAACTGTTTTCAATATTGATAATAATAAACATGTTTCTTAAACACCAAATCGACATAGAAGGATTTCTGAAGAATCATGTGACACTGAAGACTGAAGTAATGATGCTGAAAATTCAGCTTTGCCACCACAGAAATAAATTACTATTATTGTATATTAAAACAGTTATTTTAAATTATAATAATTTTTCACAATATTACTGTTTTTACTGCGTTTTTACAGCCTTGGGGAGCATAAGTACATAACTAAAAAAAAGGACACTCGCCGTCCTTAAGTTTTTTTGTTTTTAGAACAAAATAACCTCTGTATTACTGCTCTTGTGTCCTGTATTATAAAATGCTCAAAATTGTATTGAATTATAAGTCTAAATGATTAAATGTAAATGATAGAAGTTTAGATTGAGGTTTTTTTTTATACTGTAATCAGCTATAATCTGTACCTGATGTTCTTTTGATCGTACCCTGAGTCCCACCTGAGATTTTGCTATGTTGGCTGGCAAAGCTGGAGTTACGAGAGTGTCCCGTGTGGAACACTTCATCTGGACTGGACAGGTTCTCCTCCAATCCCTGCTGAAGGCCTCCTGAGAACAAACAGCTTCAGGTTGACCCCATTCATTTATACAACACCAATAGTATACCATTTTCAAGATAGTCCTTACAAAATCATAATAAAATATTTAAACTGTGCATTTTGAAAACAATTACAAATAAAAAGCTTTTATCAGCTTGTTAACGTTCTCCACAATTTCAGAAGAGTTGTGCTGGTCATACCCGAGTGGTTCACAGAGGGTCTGGTTTTAACCGATCGGCGAGTGCCGCCGCTGAGGGGTGCAGAAGAGTGGTCGGCGGTGCCCTCTCCCTTGCGGTCCAGCTGCAGAGAGGGGTCCTGCCCAGCCATGGCAATGGTCTTAGCTGTGCTCACAGGCCTGAGGAAGTGGAGAAAGACAACTTTAGATGTCACCAGTGAGCAATAGGCGCATGTGTTCTCTCTATGGCCTAAAATACAGGAGGGGTGCTATACTGACCATGGATCGAGAAAATACACTTTTAACTAGACTAGAGGTTCTCAACTTTACAGAACAACTACAGAATTTCAGAACTCCAAAACTTTCAAGAGCTGAATGTTCTTCAGGAATCACACTTCTAACCAAAGAATTCATATTATATTTTTAGTAATTTGTGATTTAATGGATAAGGATTAAAGATAAGGATTTGTATAAATATTTTTTACTCACACTTTCTACCTAATAAAATAGTTTGTCGTTACTAGAAAAAAGTACATTCTTAATAAAAATGACACAGCATTTACATGACTTTTCCAGGTATAGAAATCACACTTTTAAAATCCATCCAGGTGTTCCAGGACCCTGGTTCTTCAAAGAAAAAACAGTGGTTGAAGGCAACAAATTAAATTAAGTCTCTTGTTTTGTAATTGTTTTAGTGTATTTCAAATCTTGTTTTCCCTTATATGAAATCATTGTTAGCCATCTTGAGGCTTGAGAAGTTTTCTAAAGCCACTGGCCTCTGGGTCTAGTGAACTAGACAGATGCAGTATTCAGAAACACAAAGTTACCCTACACTATACAACATACTCACGTTTTGAAGCAGGGATCTCCAGAGAGAAGAGTCATGCCAATGGTAACCTGGGAAGAGATATGAAAATATAAAAGAGTTAAATATAAAATCATAACATAAAAACATTTTGATGTTTTAACATTTTGACAGACTACTTGTGGGAACCTACAAATAAAATCTAGATTAACATGAGTCAAAATTACAAAAATACCTATGATTAAATGTTATCTGTTGTTTTTTCCTTCACATGTTTCCTCCTGACATTTCTAAGGAGACAGTGAGTCAGTCAGTCTGTCATTACAGGGACTCATAAGAGGGTTTGAGCAGTCATGTCGCCCACACAGTGTAGCGTCTCTATATGACGCTGTTTGGGGTGAGGACAGTACTCCTACTGTACCTCCTTTTAAAATAAACTTGCTAAGAATAATGTAGAGAAAGAGGTTCCTGGTTTTTCAAGATGAAAAAGGTAGTGCTTTCGTCTGACTGACTGAGTGTTACTGGCCCATCAAAAGGGACATGTCTAGTCTCACTCCTGAAATAAGATAAGAGGCGACCAGCACCCACGCATTTACGCACAAGCATGTACACAAACAGGGACACACTCACCTTGAGTATAGAGTTGTCCTGCCGAGTGTTCTTGGTGTCGTAGCCCTCCAGTATACAGCAACGAACCGTGGAGCCTGAACCAGCAAACTCCGCCAAGTTGAGGTCAGCAAAGCCCAGCTGGAGAGACAAAATAAAGATTTTATCACCAGTACATCAGCCATACAAAAAAGCAAGCTCTAAATGCTACTAAACAGGTCTTCAAGTGAGTTCTGCATTATTTCCCCATAGTTATACTATTAGTTTTATGAACACGACACTAGGAATGAGTCAGGACATAAACCTAGGGCTTCATTGTTTTTCCCATTTATCCTGTTTTCATCTTCTAAAACTGTTTACTAAGGGTATATTTTTTTCAGAGTAAAAATTAAAAAGTCTGTTAAGCTGAAGAAGCATGAAGGCAAGTTTAGGCAAGGAAGAAAGGAAAGGGTTAACTCTTAAGAGTGCTCTTATATAACTACAGGCATGTGCAGTTGGCAGAGTTATTCATGCATGAAATCCCTCTCCGATTCTGACTCGATAAAGGTTTCTCCAACACTGCTGGCAAGCATGGTTGTTACTTTCTTCAAACATTTCTCAGCAATCTCCCTCTCTCACTCTTCGTTCTCAACAAAATGTTCTTCGAAAAATGCTATTAACCTTGGTTAATCATATAACGGTAGCTGATATAATTCTTTCCATTTCCTTTATTGGATGAATAGAATACCCAACACAGTCAGCACTGGTGCACATGACCAGCTGGCCTTTAAAAATCATTGATGTGTGATATTACAGCAAGGGATAAAGGAACTACAGTAATGCAGGGACACACACAGAATATGTTTTATTATCACAGCTCCAACAATGAGTGAGAAGAAAATTGTGTTATGTTATTATGTAACAGGTATTAATAAGATAAATGACTGCAAACTGCAAAAGGCAGGAGAGACTGAGACATAAGGGTATTTTCCCATCTTCTGACAGATCTGTGCATGCATGCGTGCCGTTCCTTATCTATATTTGCTGTTCCACTGCTACCTTTAGCACAAAACATTTCCTCTGACTGGCACACGTCTCCTTTTTTTTTATTAAATGACTGCTGTCCTTAAAAGGTTTATGTGGATTACTAAGTGATTGATCAAATTCATTTCCACTCATGTCAATGTACTGTAGCATTTAAATATCTGTCATAGCAAAGGTTCCCTTTATTTCATCTTAAAGGTCATGTCCAACCCCCTCCTTCCTGTGTTTCTCTCTCATTCCTGGTCCCAGTCCATAGGTTTGACCTCCCTCATTTCCAACTTTTGCTGCATCAGCATACTGTTTTGTCAAAGTGCTCCTGTTCAGGATGTAAGGGATCAATAAATGAAGAGAAGAGTACACGGATGCACACTCCCAAACAAAACATCCTCCTGCAACTCATTATAAACACAAATGTGCCAAATGTCGTTCTCTAACAACCAGCATTATTGCTATGTGTGTGACAGTTCTTTTGTGATCCATGTTTTATATATATATGTTATCATTACTCCAGTCTTCAGTCACATGATCCTTCAGAAATTATTATTATGCTGATTTGGTGCTTAAGAAGCATTTCTTTATTATCAATATTTTGTAACATTATAAATGTCTTTACTGTCACTTTTGATCAATGTAAGGCATTTGATCAATGTTTTGATCGTAGTTTTGTACATTAAATTAATAAAAATTAACATTTGAATATATATAAAATCCCACTAAGGGCTTTTGTATAGGGAACGTCTCACATCCTTTGTTTGTTGACACAAGAGAAATGGCCTGCCTGTGTCAGACTTTTCTGTTCAGCCTTTTATCTATAGTCTATTATTACTAATTGCTTGAATTTATTGTACAATTAATGTAGGGTGGTACAAGCAATGCCTGATTACTGTGTGATTTAGAGATTCTCAAGGTGTGGAAACACATGTCCATGACAGGTCCAGACCAGATCACAGAATCCCTAAAACTAACCTCCCACTGCATTACAACATTTATATTTGCTTATGCAGTATTTCCTGCTGTGCCGAGTGTCTCTGAGTACAGTATGCATACTTGTGTGTATATGCATGTGACTCACAAGAGCTTTGTGTTTATAAACATAAAACCCTAAGAAAAAAAGAACAGAGCGTGAGAAAGTAATCTGTGATGTTCCCTTAGAGACAGTATATGAGGAAGAAACAATCATAAGGAGAGAAAGAAAAAAAGAGAAAGTGATGAGGAGAAAGCTCTTACCTTTGAAAAAGTCTTTCCACCTTTAAGTTCCTGGAAGTAAAAAAAAAAAAGAGAGAGAAAGCAGGTAAGAGATTATATGTTTTTTAATATGTTTGACTTTGGTGGTGAAGCAAAGGGAGTGAAGGGTAATAAGAGCCATGAGACAGCAGATACACTGTATGGAGTAAACCAAACATTAGAACTCACTGAATAGCTCCACAATCTGATTGTTAATCAGGATAAGAGTGTTTCTTCACCCGCGGGTACTTTTATGTCCTGGGGGGGATTGTTTTGAACATTTTATCCAATCATTCAGTTGTAATGTTTTACCCTCGTCCTATAGACAGTTCTAACTTACAATGAATATTTTATAATACACTTTCATATTTTATTTAAAAACTATGATAATGTAACCAAAGACAGAAATAAATAAACCAAATCAATATATATTGTGAGAAAAAGAATTAATATAAATTTTTACACAAATTACCTCAAATGTGCAACAACCAACAATTTTGCCCCAAATAAAGTATTTTCCAGCTTAGTGTAATTGGTTACAAAAATAGACAAAAGTGTCAGTGTCAGTGAAGGGCATACATGTTGTGTGATGTGATGGATGCAATTTTTTTTATTGTGCATCTTAAAATATTGTGCAAAAAGTGTGAAAATGTTATGCAACTGTATTTAAGATACATAGGGCCAGATTTACTAAACTTAGGATGAGGGCGCAATTCCAAAAAAGCGCCGATGGGAGTGGAAAGTTTTGCACGTGATCTACACACACATTAAAGAACAGACGCAGCCAGATCATTTCCATAATGACCAACGCAATCTACCAAGAGCAGTGCAAATTAACGTAGAGTCGCAAACAAGCAGAGCCACTGATAATTAAGCCCGGCAAATCTAATAAAAATATAGGTGCAAAATAGGTTAACATGCTTTTTTTTGCCATTAAATAATTGCGCAAATACCAGAAAATTAACTAGCGCAGACCTTATTAAATCACCTTGCATGATTCAATTAAATACTCTCCTCCCATTTTGCGTCTGAAAGAAAAACTCCTACAAATGCATGTGCAATAAGGTCAGCCGCAAAAATAACCGTCCACACCTTTTCAGCACTTTTCATGTCTTCAGTAAATCCTAACAGTAGTTTTTTAACGCCAAAAGAGGGTTTGCGATGGCACAAGCTGTTGGTAAATTTGGCCCACAAAATGCTGGCTATGAATTGAAATAAACCTTGGAACTACAAAAAAAAAAAAAAAAAAAAAAATTTATCATAGTCCACAGGGCCAAAATTGTCTACAGCTACACTTTTTAAAAATGCTTTGAAAATAATCATCACTTTAGATTAAAAAGCCATTATTATTATTTTTGCAGAGCTGAAAAGAAAAGTTATTGTTGAGTGTGTTACTGGTCTAAGATGAGATCTGTGTGTGTAAGTGAGACTTACTTTACGCACAGACACTCTGCAAATACAGGGGTCCAGGACCCCCGTGGCAGGAATGGCACTCATCTTGCACACAAAGGAGAACTTCTTTCGCCAGCGAACACAGTTCTCCTGAACCTCCTGCCTGTAGAGAGACAGATAGAGAATGAGTTATCAAAATCATTATACATCTTAGTCTGTCTTTATAAGCCAGCCAGTGGAATATTACTGAGGAGATCACAGATAAAACAAATAACACAATGAACTCTTATGATGATTAACAAATGGACAACATAAGCCGTTTTTAAAGTGTTTCCATTACCCTTAAAAATGGCACAAATTGAAATTGCGAATTGAAAATAAGCCCAATGGAAACACGTAAATTTTGCAAAAACTCCCATTTATCGCAACAAAGTTTTTACGCTCGCATGAGGTGGTTTTTCAGGCAATTTGAAAAATAAATATTTCACAAAACTGCAATGGAAACAGTCACCTGATGTAGATGACGCGGTATGTTTGGACAGAATACGAGACAGAGTTCTTTATTAAATTCATAAAAGACAAAAGAATTACAGTAATACTAGATTCTAAACCTCAAAGAAATGCCACGATCAAGAGTTTGAAGCAGATATGAGGGAGAAACACCCAGAAACACCTCATATGTGCCACTCTCAAGTATAAGGGTCTTTCCTAGCCATTAATGACTGGATAACACACATACGTCTCCTTCGATTAATAATAATGGCCAGTGCGGTGGCTGGGATATACATAAACCAACCAATGTCTGTTGCCATGATTTTTGGAATTACTTATCGCGAGAGTAAGTTTTAGTCGCATAACATCAGTTAATGGAAACCTCGCATTTCGCAATAGTTTTTTGGCGACATTTAGTAAGGATCACAAAAGTTTTGTGCAAATCTGTAATGGAAACGCGCCTATAGTCAGTTTAGATGAGTTTTCAAAAAGTTCACAGGGTCAGAGATCATTGTGAAAGTCTGGTCATAGATGCTGAAAAGTTTTCTGCAATCTATTTACCAGTACTTATCAGTCTTCACCACAACAGTCCATCTGTGTGAAATAACAGGACTTTGCACAGGAGATGAGAACGTTAAAGAATCAGATTTGAACCCAGCTGAGCTTTGAGTCATAAATGAAGCCAGACTGTAACAGTAGAGGTTGTATAAGAGACTGTACAGTATGAAATGCCAAAGGAAACTTTACCATTGTCATCCTTTCTGTGCAGACCGAAAGGATGACATTCTGCTTTGATTCATTCTGCTTTGATGAAAGAGGGTCAGTATGTTCTCTTTTCACTTTCGGTTATGTTCCTTCTCATCATCCTCCATTCCTGCAGCTCTTTTGCATTGCACCACTCTCTTACATCCTCACCACTTTCATATACTCTCTCCAAAGGCTGCATAGTAAAACGTTTTTTTTCTTCTATTTTTTAACAGAAAAAATTATTTTAAATGAGTACAATAAATATTGCATTCATTTTTTAGTGAAAAGTTAAAGTTAGATATTAGTGTTATGTTGTTGCTGGTCTTTATTTATTAACAATTATTATAACCCATCAAGTTATTTTTTAATAATCCCATTATTAAAAAATAACTTGATGGGTTATAATAATTGTTAATTAACTAAATGTACAAATCAAATTTTCCAAAACACAATTAAGCAAAATAAATCCAGTCTGTTAATATTATTTTCATGAAAAAATAATATTAAATATATATATATATATATATATATTTTTTTTTTTTTTATATATATGTATATACTCTGCAAAAATGAGAAGATAGTAGATCTCCTGTAGATTGACCTGGGAAGTCTGTTCGCAGGGGTGGGGCTCTTTTCATGATTTTCAATTTTCTGCTATTCTAACTAAATTCTGTAGGAACATTATTTGGCCCCCAAAATGGAGACTGTAATCACAAAACTAAGCACTGTTGTGTCTGTCTCACTAGATAAAGCTCTTTGACTAAGTTATCCTTCATATTGTACAGTGTCTGGAGTCAGATTTGATGGCCTCCTCCAGTCCTTTATTTACCCTGGGCTTGTTGCCAAGGCATCTGTTCCTGATATCCGCCAGCATGCCAGGGAAAATGAGAGCGGATAACTGCACATCCATTACCCGAGTGTGACCCTGAACGGGCCGGCCTTCCACCAGTACCACACACACACACCAACTGCTGATGGGCTACAGGTCACGTTTGACTCAGCTATAGATATGTCTGATAACAATGATAGACTTGCATCCCAGACTAAAGAGTTAGTAATCAAGGCGAAAAGCTGTCCCACTTCAAAGCAGATTGTTAACCAAAACTAATCTGACTTTTTAGCTCATATTGCACAGTGAAGCTGAGGAATACTTCCAAATTCACTCCACATGCAGACACACATGTCTAGAGCCACAGCCGCTAGCTCTGAGTTCTTCCAGAGTCTGAGTAGCATCCCATGGCTTTGTTCAGTTGAGTGAGAAAGTGTTTCCTTCCTGTTCTCTGAGCAACATCAGACATTCACAAGTTCCTCTGAAACACTCAAGCACCTGTCAGCTCACAGCTGGAGGATGACGCAAAGATCACATCAAGACACTACGGGCGGTCTGAAGATCAGAGAACAGCAGAATATTGCATTTTCATCCTTAAATATTGAAAGAAAAAACCTCACAGAAAAAGCATGAATGATCAAAAATGAGCTTTGTAATATACAGTAATGTGGCGCGATGAAATCACAAAGTGTTTACAGATTAGCTGAATGTTATAATCTACAAGACATTTTACATCCTGTTCCTTCAATCTCTGTCTATTGTCATACATGCACATGACACACATGCACACAACATAGTCAGACTCTGAAACTGCTATGTGTTTTGAAAACTATATGAAACAAAAGTTACTACTAAACGAAAGGACTATTATGGCTGTCCCATTTATTAAGCACATACATTCATTCATGTAAATATACACGTAACTTATATAATATTAATTATATAATTATATGTATATATATATATATATATATATATATATATATATATATATATATATATATATATAATCTAAATTATATTAAATAAATAAATAAATAAACACAGCTTCAAATCAAATTCAGCAACCGGGCTAGAATTTAAATGGCATTCTCAAATTCAGTTCCCCGGTGAACATCAAACAGAAGACGGATGAAAGACAAAGCGTCTCTGCATAGGGTCCATCTACATAGGGCAAAAGACATAACAATCAGCCACTAGGTTGAATGATTAAATGACAGTACTCACTCCCTCTCACATACACAAACCAACAGACACAGATATGGACTGGTAAAGTGGTGTCCTAGATATTCAGATGACATTTACTCAGTGTGACTCAGAATGCCCCTGATTCATTGAGCAAATGCAGATTGGAGCTTAGGTTAGAAAGAGAGAGAAAGGAGAGAAAGGAGAGAAAGAGAGAGAGAGAGATCTAAATCCTTCACTCCACTACAAAGTCGTTGTTACTAAACACAATTCAGATGGGAAAGATAATCTGTTGTATGAGTAACCTGGCAAGCAATAAATGCCTGTTAAGTCACTTGAGCCACAATGAAAACATTTACATTTACTGTAACAGCTAATTACATCTGTGACGTACTGCAAAGCTGATAAAACTTCCATCTTTTCACAATTAGGTGACAAAGTATGTACTTTTCCATTATGAAGCCATTTCCTTTTGTCACTTCTTCTGACAATTTTGAAAAAAAAGGAAAGAAATTAGCCAGCCAACTCAGCTAGTTGTGGATAACTTAATAACTTACTCTACAGATCCACTATTTCTGTATTAAAACATAATGGGATGGTGTGAAAGAGTGGTTAAACATCACAACTGGTAGGTTTGAATCACGTGAGGGATGATCTGTGAGTTATTAATGCTGTGCCCTTGAGGAAAGCAATGAACCCTTGGATGCTCCAGCCGGATGTCCAAACACATGCACGCACACGCACGCACGCACGCACGCACGCACGCACGCACAAAACTGCTGCTATAGGACTGATCTCCACAATATCTGGCATATGTGAGACTGTGGTATAATGATTAACAACAGACTATTTCTTGTTTGATAACTGCCATAATATCATGATATCTAATTATGTGACCCTCCTTAGCCATAATTGTAATCAAATGATGGCAAGCTCATTAATGTGTAAACCCTCATAGACCTCATTAGAGTTTAATAAACAAGGATGGGTCCTCTCTGGACTCACATCTCAATGCCAAAACAATGATTAGTTTGCTCTTGTTATGAAGATGTGAAATCATCAGTGTCATCAGTATCTGGTGTTAAGGGTCTGGTTTCACAGCTTTTATTTCTCCCTTTTTTTTTTTAAACGCTCTTATGTCACACACTTGCAGTTTCTCTATGTCTTCCTCTTTCTACAGGCTTTCAAGAGACATTTTGAGGATTTTAAATACAAACTACCAATGTATATCTCTAATTGCGCAAATGAGGAGAGGTTTGCATTTCTAAGTAACTGGACTAACAATTTCGCAATGGTGTACGATCAGACAAAACACACATAGATTTACACTGACCCAAGTTATGACGACTAATATCATACTGACTTGGTGTGTGGTTGTTTTTGAATTGGACCAAGCATATGGCAATGCTCTAGAAACCACACAAAACATCTTAGCAACTGCATAGCATCACATTAACAGTCACTGAGAATTAGCATATGTGCTAATGCACAGGCAAGAAGCACTTGCACATTCTTTAGAAATTAAAAGAGGAAAAAAGTTAACCTCAAATTCATATTATACAAAAAGATTGCTGTTTCAGTAAGACATTTTTGCTATTTTCAACCACTTTTGCTAGTGAAACTAAAGGTTCAAATTGCAGCTAACTGGCCGGGAAAGTGTTAATCAGATGACAATACCTTGATTAGTTTATGATGTTTTAAAAAGGCACGGCTTTTTAAAACAGAAGAAAGAAAGAGAAGGCAAAGACAATGTAAAGACTGTTGATCAGTAATCTTGATCCCTTTCGCTTTAGGATGCTACTTTTAATCATTACACATAATAAAATTCATAAACCACTTAATATAACAGCAAACATGCCCAGACACAATATTCTTCGTCCCACTTGTGGACATGTGGAAGGAAGTTTAGAGTGGAAATTACATAAGCACTGCTTTGTATGTATAACATGTGAAAGTAAACAATAAAAACACAGCTAATATCTTTGTCTCAGTGCAAGTGCACACTACCTTTTAAGAGCCTTGGGTCAGTAATTTTTTTAATGATTTTTTTTTTTTAAGAAATTAATACTTTTATTTAGCAAGGACAAATTAAATTGTAAAATGAAAGTAAAAATGTTTAAATCATTAAGAATAATTTCTATTTCAAATTAATGCAGATCTTTTGAACTTTCTATTAATCAAAGAATTCTTCAAAAAGTATCACAGCTTCCACAAAAACATTAAACAACAACTGTTTTCAACAGTTGCTAAATCAGCATATGAAATCATTTCACAAGGATCATGTGACACTAAAGACTCAGTAATGATGCTGAAAATAAACTACATTTTAAATTAAAATGTATTAAAATAGAAAATAGTTACTGTAATAAAATTTCACACTACTACTGTTACAAATAAATGCAGCTTTGGTGAGTATGAGACCTCTTTCAAAAACATTACAAAATCTACCAAACCCAAACTTTAAATGGTGGTGTGTAAATTGCTGCACAAATATATATTAAAAAATTTTTAACATTTGACTTTGATGCAGCTGAAAAGTAATGAAACAATAAGTTTCATTTTAGTGAAATCCCCTATCTCTCTTCAGCTTGATCTAAATTTGCACCCTCTCTCTCTCACACACAGTATATGTACAGTTAGTCTCCACTGTTACATAAGGCCCTTCCCACAGGTGTGCCGTGTCACTCCAGGAAGAGTCATTCTTACATAACCTGGACTCTGGAACCCTGTTCTTCTGTCAAGCCACTCACCTGCCGCTCATGAGGGATAGCTGGTTACACTAAAGCCAACTCATGTGAGTGCCAATGAGAGACATTCAACTTAAAGCAAACAGAAATAGAGCAAACACGCACACCTCTCTCTCTCATTTCCAACTTGTAAAAACTTCAGAAAAACACTTCAAAGCATGCAGACAGGTGCAAACAGGCTCAGACTGTTGACATGACGAAACACGACAGAGGAAGCCAAAGACACCTGCATGTGAAGAGCACGTAAATGTAAATATAATGTGAAGAATACCTCACAGCTATTACAGTCTAATGCCACAAGTTTTGCATTTTTGAACTATAGCTGTTTTTGAGCACATTAAAGCGCCACCTTTAGAAACGGTGAACCTAAAACCCCAAAATTACACAAGGCTCCCTTAAAAAGGATTTGTCAATTAGTCATTCTGGCAAGATGGTTTTGGAAATATGTACTTTTTTGCATCCTTATTCAGTAAACACATGGGATTTTGTGCTCTTATAATGAAGGCGGTTAAAAGATCCTTCTACAGTTTCTTCATTTTGTGTGTGCCTGAAGTCCAATTATAATGTTAGTGAAAGTTTTTGGCAGCAAGACAGACATAATTTTGTCTTCCCACCCTCTCTCTTACACCAATAATTAAACGGGCTGTTTTTGCTGCTGCAAATTTAAGTCATAAATGTTAATATGTAAGTGATCTCTGTTAAGACTGGATAACCTCTTTGCATGTAAAAGGCTCTGCTCACATTGCTGACATATACATTTGTTATGTCAACATGGGCAATTTACAAAGCCCTTAGAAGACACGGTGATAGGGGGTGGATGAGCTGGGAGTAAAAACTATGTTTCATAATGCTTTTGTGTTGTTCACTTGCAAAACTTTTCCATTTCCCAAAAAAACTTTGCATCCGCTCGCACAACTTTTATGTTTTTTGAAAGCGAATGTCAAGTAACTTGGAGGAACATAAAACTTTTGCAAACGAATGGCCCTTTTGGGGCTCTGTATCAAATTCTACTGTGCTCAACTTAGTTTCAATAAACCCTCTAAGTGGACTTTGCCGGTATTTCCATACATTTCCATACCATACGTATAAACACTTTTATATCAAAAGAGCAAGAATCCTGCTTTCCTTGATATGTTCCCTTTAACTACATGGAAAAGGACGTTCACACACAAGCACATCTGTGTAAAATCTGTAACAGAGATCAGAGAGGCAGCAGATGCATTCCTCATCTGGATTGGGGAGAACAGGAATGACGAAGGAGGGAATCAAGCTGGTGAGTCAAACATGAGTCATACACAACATACAACCACATGCACATGTACACTCACATGCATCCACAAAATACAGACACACACCTAAAATACAGAGGGAGAAAAATAACAGAGCATATGGGATGAGTACAAATGTAACAAACTAAAGGGAAAAAACAACATGACCTACTTCACTGATACACATGTTATTAAGTTGCACTGAGGTCATGTTGGCTGCTGAAAAGAACAATGAATTTGACGTGGATGTGTGGTGATCACTTGCAAGTGAGCTCACCACAATGGTCTATATTGAGCACAAAAGATAGATATATTGAGAAGATATGCTCACACACTTTCCATATATGGAAGCACAGAGGTCTGGGTAATGAGACTGAAATGTGTCTAAGGCCCTGTTTACACCTGGTATTAAGATGTGTTTTGGTTGATCGGATCACAAGTAGACGAAGGAGACATACCTGTTTACACCTGGTGTTTTAATCTGTCTATTTTGTCCACTTTAAACCACTTCTGTCCGGATTTCTACAAGGGGAAAAATGCGTTCATTCGCGAGTTCTACGAGGGGAAGAATGCGGATTTTCAATCTGAATGCGTTTTCGATTATCTTTGGAAGTGGTCAAAAGTGGACAAGCTCAAATGTTTAAGACCCCGCTCACACCTTTATAAACCAGTTTAAAGTCGCCATAAAATTAAAATTTCCAATTTTTTTTATGTTTTATGAAATATTGCAGCATTTATTATAAATGAATTATCTGTGCACGTTGTTATTTGTTATTAAATTAATACCCTTGTTATCTCTAATCAAAATAACATCTCTGATGACGTGTTTACTGTTTTTTACTGTGTTTACGTGTTGTTCGTTTTTGTGTAAAGTTTTCTGCCCGTTGGTTGATGAGACCCCACTACTTGCTTTATAAGCTGCAGCTAGGGTTCATTGCCACTGAAAATTGAGTACAACATTCCAAAAACTGTCTGTTTTGTAACAGCACGAGGGAAACGGACACGTGCTGCATCTTAAAACGTGACCGACTCACGCTAAAATGTATTAAACTCACGAAGATTATCAGACCTAATGAATTATTCAGATGTCTCTCCATTATGTTGTGATGCAAGGCACTGGAGTGGCTGATATCTATATTTCATCACTCTGCAGAGCTCATTAGCTTTGTGGAGCATCTAGCGCCCCACTGTCAAACACACGGCCTGTGGGCAAAATAAGGCCCATAGAGTCGTCAAATCTTGAAATTGTTATTAAATCACCACAAAAAAAAAAGCAAAAATTGGGTTTACTGGAAAGTAATTTTTACAGAGCTTAGGCTATTTAAAAAAAAAAAATTAAAAAAAAAAGATGATTTCTTAGTTGGAAAAAATTATCTTATTTAATAAACACTACTGTTCAAATGTGTGGAGTCAGTAAGAATATTAAAATAAGTCTCTGTCTATTCACACCAGGAAAGTCCGCTATAGTTCCCTTGCTTTGGTCCAGACCAAATACAATGTTGATTTTTGTTTGTTTGAGGTGGTTCGCTTTCAAACTGCCTTTTTTTGCAAGTGAACCAAAATCTGTAAACAAAACCACACGTGTGCTAAGGTCATCCATTCATTGGACAGAAATTCGAACCGTACCAGAGTTTGTTCGGACCCGGACCAAGAACACCTCTTCAGCTGCGTCTCAGTACGGTTGTTTTGTCCGCACCCGAGTGCAATTGCTGTATTTACACCTGCCCAAAAGATCCACACCAAGCGGGGAAACGAACTTGAGTTCGATTCAATCGAACCAAACAAGATAGGCGTGAATACACCCCTATTCTCAAAAAGACTACATTTATTTGGTCAAAATACAATAAAAACAGCAATATTGTAAAATAATATTACAAATAAAGGAGTCATGAAATGTATTTTCAGATCTTTATATTGTGTTTCTGGAGATAAGCTTATGATTTTAACAAAGTTGTATGTTTTTAAAAATTCAAATATTTGTAAAAACGATAATTTTCCATCCTCATTTTCACTCTCTGTAAAGAGAAAAACCTTCCAGAACCACAAGTAAATGACCACTTACGTGATTGGCGAACCTAATTGCACTTATACACATTGCATATGTATTCAACTTGACCATGCTTTCTTCATACAATATATTAATATTTAACTCCAGAAAACATTGTTAATCCATGTAATGATTTAACACACACTTGGTCTCTTAATATCGTTAAATGCTGGCTTAACGTTTATTACAAATACAGATGATAAATAAGCTAACAACATTTTCTACGAGGACAAAATACTTGACACCGCCGTAGATTTCAACATAAAATATTACGAAAGTTTGTTGGTCCAACAAACTTTAGACATAAACTTGCAGTATGTTATTATTGAATTTCCATTTCATGACCCCTTTAAAATAAGTTTTCTATTCGAATATATTTTTAATGTATTCCTTTGATGGCAAAGCTGAATTTTCAGCAGCCATTACTCCAGTCTTCAGAAATTATTCTATGCTGAGTTGGTTCTTAAGAAACATTTCTTATTATTATCAACGTTGAAAAAAGTTGAGCTGCTTAATATTTCTGGAAACACGATAAATTTTTTCTTCAGGATTTTTTAAATCAATTTTAATTAATAGAAAGTTCAGAAGAACAGCTAACTAAAAGGATTACTTTACTGCCCAAAAACTTTTGAACTGTTATGTGTGTAAATATTGTAACGTCTTTCATTAGGGGACTTTTGCAGCTTATTCATGATTTTTTTTTTAAATTCTACATACCCTCATGGAGTATAAACCTCTAATTGTGCGTAAGAGTGAGGTATGACATCGTCTTGGCGTAAACACAATAACAGCATTCCAGATGTTCCAGCAATAGCATCAATCTTCTTCAAGAGCAAAGACTACAATGCTAAGGTCATCCTTCGCAAACACTGACTATTCACCTCCTTCTAGAAACACTCTGCTGAGCCAGAAGATTGTTGATGTTGTTGTGTGTGTTTTAAGTAAAGACTACAGCAGAGGATATAAAACACTTGAGTGTGGATAATATTCTAGTGTTTAGCCTCATCCAATCTGGTGACAGCAATCGAATCAGCCTTTTAAACCGAGTGTTTGTTCTGAAATCTCGCTGATGTCTTTACATCTTTGCCCTTTAGTCAACACAAGGACAGCTTTTAAAATTCATCTGAATAATGTGTATTGGTTGTGTTTCAACAGACTCAACTGTAGCCTAAATTCCAACCCAAGAGTTAATCTGAGCCCATCTGTTTAGACAGACAGTTAGACAGACAGTGTTAAACCCATTCTCCTGTAGATCCACACAAACATGTGGTCAGAAACATGTTGTATTAGTGTGTTTGTGTGCATGTAAAGAGCACTGTAGCCTACATGCTGTAAGGTGGGCGTTACGGAAGGTCATGCGATTATAGGATGCATCATGAAACCCATTGAAACAAAAAAAATTTATGCAAATTATAATACTATGTATAAAATTGAGGCAAGGCATTGATTCAAGAGAGGATCTGATGCAGCTACTACAATTTTTTTTACAGACTATCCTACTGATTTTGATGGTATGGCAACACTACTTGGAGCACCAACTGTTATTTTACTCCAAAGATTTAGCTTTTATTTTGACAAAGGGCAAAATAAATGAGAACTACTGCGTTGGAAAAATAAAAACTATATACAACAATCACAGACATAGCTACCCAACAGGTTTCAGAAGAACTCTCCATAATTCTACACTTCTGCCTTTTTTGATTAGGACGGGATTCAAATCACAAACTCTGTTTATGAAACCTAACCTCCTTCAGGAAAACTAGTTCCATTTCAATAGGATCTGAACAGGACTTCTGTGTACACTGACGTTCAAAGGTTTTGGGATCTGTACGATTTTTAAAATGTTTTTGAAAGTCATTTCATTTTTTTGGTCAAAAATACAGTGACAACAGTAATATCAAGTTAAAAAAAAAATCAGGTTTTATTATCCTTATGAGGGCATAACCCCTAACTGGTACCCCAGCTGTAGGGTTTACCTGGACCACACAAACAAGATTGAATCAATCTACAGATTTAGTCACACAAAGGGATTTGCTTTTTATTGCATTATGTATTAAGCTCTCATATGCTGAGATTAAGGAGTAGTACCTGTGTTAGGGAACGGGGGCCAAGAAGAGAATGGTGGTATTGCAATGCAATCCAGCCCTTAGAGATTCCTGTGATGTTGGCATCTCACAGGTCCAGGCAGTGACACACAGCTACCACAAACTTCTCTCTCAATGTTGCCATTCAATACCGTTTGAGATTTAGGAGTGACAACCAAAAACAAATCTACTCTTACTAGAGGACCAGTGTTCTTAAACAAGTTCTAACTAATGTGTAAGCCTTCAGTCATACAAAAAGGAGAAATTATTTGACCTGCCTGAGGGTGCAAAGATTGTATCATATAGATAGATTGATCTGCCAAATTTTCTGCCAAGGGAGAAAATATATAATTTATATTTATTTTTCCTATTTTGAAAAGGAAAGTAGTTCATTAACGTTTATGGAGAGCAAATGTGAATACATTAATGCAAACAGCTAACCTAATGAACTTACTTTTGCATTTAACTTGATTAGTTCATTATTCTTCTGACATCTCAGAGCTAATTCAATAAAACAGTATGCATCATTGTCTCAGACAACACACATTTTCAAAAACATACAAAGTGTGTTTGTTGAGTTATCAACGGATTACTCCGTTACCAGGGTTGCTCAATTAAATCAGGAGTCTCAGGAATTTAATTAACCATGTGAAAGGCAAACCTAATAGGACTTTACATAATCAGTGACAGTGGCTAAACCTTGGACCTGAACGCAAAGTAAAAACTACCAATTCAAATGCCATTTTCCATAATTATGGTGAATTAAAATAAGTTAAATTAACTCAAACACATCACAAAAATGTTGTGCACTTAACCTCCAAAAATGGATGTGTCTCATTAAAATTAGCCTTAGAGAAGATGATGGAGACAGAAGCTCTGGTTCAAAACCTTAGTGAGCTGCCTACTGCCTTCTAAGACAGCATCTTAATATCTTGTAAGCACATGTGAACAATTTGGGACAATCTAATTACACAGTAACAATTAAAGATTGCAAGGGCATATTACTTACAAAAAATGGTGCATAAATGAATATATTTACAATACACACTGCAATATTTCATTAAAAATAGAAATTTAATTTAAAAAATAAGTCAATTTACATTTCATTGTGACTTCAAAGAACATGTTGCTAAGCTAACAGCATATTGAACATAAAGGTACATGAAGCACAAATATTAGGTAAAAATTAATTTGTAGTTACGTGGAACAATTTTTATTGATGCTTTTGTTTAAAGATTTATGTTTTTTAAGTTAACATTTCTCTCACCGAATGCACTTTTATTACATTTTCTCAATTAATTCTGGTACAGATGCATGAGCCAACAAATCGGGGACATGCTTATGACATCCTAAAAATTTGCATGCAGATTTTGGAACCAATTCACACTGTAACGACAGATGCTGACCAACGAGGACAATCATTAGATTACAGTACGTCAATTCTCAGACATACCACGACCCTATAAACAACCAAAAGCACAGACCAATGCCAACAGGAGTAACACATTGATCCGACAAAATGTGACAAAGTGACTGTTGCCGCTGGTCACGGTCTGTCGCTGTCAGTACATCAATATTGCACATTGGCAGTCACGCAGTAACGGCTGGTCATATTAGGGTAATATGTCGGGGTAGAAAATAAAAAGTAATGTGGGAACATTTCGAGAGAGTAAAGAATTACCACAAAAAGGTGTTGTGCAACCTCAAACATGACTTATTTAAAAGATGCAAGTAGTAACGTTAAGATAAATGTGCGCTAATATTAGACGCATATCCAAGTGTTCAAGTGGAGTGTGGAAGCTATAAGTTAAGTACCGCAATTTCTGCACGACATGTTTAACTTAACTTCCACGTCAATGACATCGGAGTGCATCTTCTCCAAGGTCGGCTTCATTGTGAGCAAGACACAGAGCTGCCTTCTCCCCGATGTGGACAAACAGTTTTTCCACTAACTTATAAACTAATGGCTTAAATGAACGACTAACAGTCGACTAGGAAAATCTTTAGTCTGGGGCAGTCCTGACTAGACATCCAGACACACAATCACAGAAATGGCCACAAAGACCCTCACATGCTGAACACTGGATCATAACCTGGCTCTTTTCCTCTCTGATAAGCTATGCAAATATCAGCCGGGGGCCTCTTGACATTATCATTGTTAGCTGTTGCATAAGAGGCACAGGAATGGCTGGAGTGGAGACCAGTCCTACATGCACTTTACATGTAACCCCCCGTGCAGCATTATTCACTGGAACAGAGGCCCTAATCACTGGGTTTTGAAATCAGAGCCTCTTCAATGCTGTAAGTGGACCCTGTGGACTACATTTGCCAACAAAACCTCACTTTATTTTAACCTCCTCACACAACCATTGGAATGGTTGTTGTGAAGGAGGTTTGGTGACATAGATAGGGACTCCAATTGACTTTAAAAAGCATGTTTAAACACTTATCAATAAGTAATCAATTGAACATTCAGCTGTGAGCTGAAGTCTGGAGGTCAAACTATAAAATTGTTTACATAGGCTCCAGGATCTCTGTGATTTTAGTCATCTCTCATTCCACTGGAATGGATCAGAACCCACGGGAAAGGCCAGACGCTCAGAGAAGAGCCAGAAACACTGATCAACGCAGATGAGAAAACCCAGCTCACTCTTTTTAAAGATGATTTATTGCCAATTACTGTTGTACGAGCAGTCAAACAATACAAAATGCCTCTGTTGTCACATGGAAAACTAACAAATATAAGATCAACTAAAAACAAAGACATCAAGATTGATGGCAATGCTTAAAAGAAAAACACCAGACTACTGAAATCTTTGAAACTCTATGAAATCAACTCCTGATTTTTGTAGCACAGGCAGACCAGCATGTACAGTGTCTCCTGACGTTAGTCACATTTCATTGCCATCATCCTATATAGGCCAATTTGCCATTCCATTCCTTCTTTCTTTCTCTTTCCTTCACGTGTCCATGGATCTGACTCAGGCTCTCTTAGCTCACTGAAAGATGGAGAGACCCAAAAATAAAATAAAAAAACACAAGTAGGAAAATAAAGGGGTTGTAAGAAGAACACTTTTGGATTGACAGATACAAACCATTTGTACTTAAAGTCACTGGTGGATTATTCCCAACAACCCTTAATAGTTCTGGGAAATTGTGGAGCTTTTTGTAAGTCAGAAGGCATTGTTGTTGTTATTGATCAAGCAAAGAATTCTTCTGCCGGTTGTTAATTTAAGCCTGTTTAGAGTGTAAACTCAAGTCAAATGATATAACATGACCTCAAGAGAGATGATTTATAAATTAAATTAAATTTTAGAAATTTTAAATTTTTATATGCTATATAATGGGGATGTAACGATTCACTCAACTCACGATGCGATATGATTCACGATACTGGTTTCACGATGCGATTTTCTCACGATTTTTTTAACAAGTGATTAATTCAAGAAATTATAAATGAAAAAGTGTCCCTTTTATTATTTCTCAGACAAAATGCTGCACATTTCTTTTTCATTTTGAAACATATTTGTCAAATAAAAAAACTACATTGAAATTTAAAAAAAAATGAAGGTTGTCTGGTCAAGAACAACTGGTCAAGAATTACACTAGCAAGAGTAAAATAAAAAACACATTTAGAAAAATATGCCAATAACCATCAATAAATTATATATATAAAAAAAAATATATCCATGTAAACATTTAGAGAAAGAGATCGTAAAATAAATACAACACCTGGTTGCCACGTAAACACTGGTGCACCTTGTGATCTCCGTGGCTCTCGCACTTGTTGTATTAATGCCTTTTATATGAAAACGGAGGTGACTTGTGCTTCTCACCGTGGTGACTATTATTAGTCTACGGAAAGTCAAAATGCCGCCACACCTCCGATTTGATGAGTCAATATCTACGCTTGCTGTCGCCATATTATGTTTGACGGCGCGTGCACACCAGTGAGGCACACACTGGCGCGGCGCGAGCCGAGCGTTTTCAGTCCATTCCTATAGAAGTTGAGCTTGGCTCACACAAGCTCAAGTTCCATGAATGAAGTGAAAACACTCGCTAGCTGCGCGCCAGTGTGTGCTTGCTGCTATTTTGCCTGTAAAGCGAGGTTCACAACTTCACAGAAGGCTACAGTAAACGCCCCTGCTTAAAACGTGTATCTCGATTCGTTTAACATTTCAACCGACTTGAATCGTCACACATTTTTATTGATTTTCAACCGGTTGCAAGTGTATCGTTACATACCTACTATATAAAGTATGTATAACATATAATGTATAGTATAGCATAGCATTAAATATAGATAAAAGTGGTTTAGAATTCTATAGGAATTGAGGAGTGCCAGCTGTGTTTTCCTCATTCAGCTGCTTGTCTTTTCAGTCAGGCATTCTCTATAAAACAGGCAAGACTAAACTTACCAATACTCTAAAAATAACTTTCTCCATGTAGCCAATGGGCTAAAAGCTTCAGTAATTACTGTGATTTAGAAATCTGTGTGTGTGTTATGAGGAATGTTAAACAGCCTAACATTATTTCTGAGTTATGTTTAAGGGTGACATTGAATGAATGACATTGAATTCGAATGAAAGGCTAGGGAAATTAAAGATTTGTCGCATTACATATATAATATTTGACCAAGGTGTTGATGACTAAATAAATTCCCACTTACTGCCATTGTAATATACTCCCATGTATACTATACTAATGCACTACTTGATTAAAGTTGCAATAAAATCTAAATTGACAGATTATTATAAATTATGTATTTGTGAACATAATTCATGTGCTACATTTACTTTTCCTCTCCCTCGCAAGCGGCATTGACCCAATCAATTTCCAATGGTCATTTCAAGTCCCGTTACACATTAACTTTTTCACTCAGATATGCATCATAATGGGGGGGGGGGGGGGGGGGGGGGTAATATTTTATATATATATATATATATATATATATATATATATGTATATATATTATCCAATGCAGGACTTGAAGAAGGGGTCTGGGATAAATTCACCAAGAGCAGTAGCCAATTTATGCCTCAAAAAGAATTTGACCTTTGATCTCACAAGCTCTCTGAGCTTGTCTATGAATGAGAGTTTACTGCTCCGAGATTGCAATCAGAGAGCAGATGTGTATGACAGCACATGCATCTGAAGTGGACAGGAATGGATTGAAGAGCAAGCAGAAGATAAAGCACAATGATTAGTCTCATAACGTGCAGAGGCAAAACCCCAGAAAAACATTGTTGGAGGGGAAAGAAAGACAAGTCTAAACAGACTACAATTTGCAGGAAGAACAAAATGTAAGGGCAGCAGGGTGCAAAGTCACTAGGTAATTCCTTTTCTTAAATGTTCAAATGGGTACTTAAAGCCAGAAATAATAAAATACTGGTGCAACATTACAGCCAGCTTAATGTCAGTCATTATTCAACTAAGGTGTTTTCTTCTTTCTGTGGTAGGTTCTCCCTGAACAAAGCTTTTGATTTAGGTTCGGTGAATGTAATGAAGTATCCAGATACTAGTGCTGTGCTTTGATGGTGCAAGCGTATTAAAGCACATGTTCATTTAATATAACCCAAATCTATCAGACAGGATTAGTCCCACACTGTACTGCAACAAAATGGCCATTAAGTACACTGATATAAAGTGTCAGACGCTGAAATGAACGAAGAATGTACTAGAATCACCAGAATGGTAACAATATCATGTTTCTTGCTGTTCAGAACTGTATGTATTGTACAAGTTTTCCCCTAAGCTTACAAAAAAGCTTACACACAAAAAAAAAAACCAGTTGGTTGGTGCGGCTATATTTTCATAATAGTAGGCTATACAATATCAAGGCTTGTAATTTAAATACAGTGACAGGTGTGGACAGACATAATGTCTGTTTCTTGTGCTGACAATAGAGCTTAGTCTACGCTGTTTTGAGAAATGTTTTAAACAGGCTGACTGAAGATTTGAGGTGTGTTTATTAAAGCTGTCAAGAAATACTGTCGTCTGCACTGGAGTGTTTGCATATAGTGCTGTGAGGGACAGAGGAACGTGTGAAGGGGAGAGAGGTCAATCAAGTGGACATTCCTAGCAATATGTTGCCTGTGAAACCCTGCAACTGAACTTTGACCCCCTGGAAACCTGTGACTACGCAAAACCAGGGAGCATAAGACACAGCTGTGAAAAAGCTGCGAGAACGTAACTCGAATACATATACTTGAACAGATCTGTATAGTACTGCAACAATATTTCCAATATGAGAAATAAGGATTGTGGTAAAACAAGCAAAACAAACTACATCTAAAACTATTAATTATGAAAACTCACTTTTTATCAGTCTTCCCCTTTCTTCCATATTTTCCCACAATATGCCCACAGACTGAGTTAATCTGAGATAGATTTACTATAGAGTAATGAATCTGAGTAAATGAGAGATAGTTCTTGACTTATGTTTCAGTGCACCACTGAGAGAAACTCCTTTCTGCCTAATGCTATTAGTCTGTGAAAGCATGATTTATATACAGTATTTTATATATTTGCATTACTGCACTTCATTATGGCACTATGACAGTACTGCAAATTTCCAAACTTGTTTTTTATTTCTTTACTTCTATTCTATTCTGTTTATTGTATGTATGCATGTATTTTATTGAGTGTATAGCAATAAAATAAAAAAAATAAAAAAATTGACCCCAAGCCATTGAACAGTAATGCATAAATTCTACATTAATGCATTTGGGTGGCATTTTTATCCAATGCGACTTGCATTGCATATATACATTTGATCACGTTCATACATTCGCTGTAAATCAAACTCATTGTGTTGTTGCTAATTTCATGCTCTACTGTTTGAGCTACATGAATGTTAAAGTTCAAGTTCGGTATTTTACACTTAAAGCCCTGTTTTAAGATTGTTTCTGATGAAATAGAACGGTTAAGATTGAAATTTGGACAAATGCTGCTGTCCCGAGAATTTTAGGTTTCTGTGTTAGCACCCCCCCACCTACACAATGGTTTCATAAGGGCACTGGAAGAATAATTCATAAAACGCATTAAACTTTAGTTTGCAAAGACGTGAAACTAGTGATGCACCGAATTGAAAATTTTGGGCCGAAACCGAAAATTTTGGATGCACTTGTCCGAAAACCGAAACCGAAAATGGCTTCTTTTAAAAACATATACTAATATATATATATATATATATACACATATACATACACACAGTACAAAACCTAAAATAAATATAAATAATGATACCAAATAATATTATTCTTCAAGTTTTGTTCCATCAAATAAAAAGGTTTTTTAACAGTTGTGCAAAAAGATCCACAATTATCTGAATAACTGCACACAAAATCACAGAATGGCAGTGGGCCTCTATTCTTCTGCTGCATGTAAACAATTTTTTACCAACATTTTAAATTGCTGTGCAAAACAATGCAAAACAACATTGCAAAAACAGCACTAGAACTTAATCCAAACTCAAACTGTAAACAACATGTAAGCCTATGTAGCCTTAGGAAACACAGTTGTGCAGTGTTACGCAAATTTTAATGTAACTGCTATACACAGAAAATTGGACTGGGGATCTTACATAAGCTAAGGTCTCTCGCTCTCTCCCTGTCCGGCGTGCGCGCGCTACACGGTTTGGAGCACGAGATCTTGCTCGCTCGTTCTTCCTGGAGGTTTGAACTAATTTGCAGGCATCAGGGAGCCGCTATCAATATGTGGGAGACATCCCTATCTTTGATTGGCAGACGTGTGATAACAGCTTGACCGTGAGTGAAACCAAAGCGCTTGCGCACGGATGGGAGGGGCGGGGGACATTCATTTTTGGTTTACGTTTTCGGCTGTTTTTTTATTATTTCGGCACGAAACCGAAAATGCCATTTTCGGCCGAACATTTTCGGCGGCCGAAATTTCGGTGCACCCCTACGTGAAACTCACTGAGTGGTCTGGGGTGTTCACTGATATGCTTACAAAAAAAATCACTGCAAAAGATGCTTTCCAACAGGTGTTTTACCATTCGTTGTAAAACTGTGGACCTATTTTTCCAAACGCCTCAAACCCGGACATTCTTCCGTTGAGAGCTTGTATAATAGACACTCCAGCCCAGTTGGTGGCGATAATGCACCTTTGCCAATGTTTGGATAGCGTAGCCTACGATACCGCGACTGCATAAGACTACAGAAAGAACTACAGAACAAAACTTGAAGAATAATACTATTTGGTATCATTATTTATATTTATTTTAGGTTTTGTACTGTGTGTATGTATATATATATATATATATATATATATATATTAGTATATGTTTTTAAAAGAAGCCATTTTCGGTTTCGGTTTTCGGACAAGTGCATCCAAAATTTTCGGTTTCGGCCCAAAATTTTCAATTCGGTGCATCACTAGTTTCACGTCTTTGCAAACTAAAGTTTAATGCGTTTTATGAATGATTCTTCCAGTGCCCCTATGAAAGCATTGTGTAGGTGGGGGGGTGCTACCACAGAAACCAAAAATTCTCGGGACAGCAGCATTTGTCCAAATTTCAATCTTAACCGTTCTATTTAATCAGAAACGATCTTAAAACAGGACTTTAAGTGTAAAATACCGAACTTGTCCTTTAAGTGTTGCCACTGTAATAAAAAATATCCCTGTGTGTCGTTTTCTTATATTATCTTAAAACATGAAAAGAGAAGTGGGGATGTTTCTGATAGAGATTGTAAGGATTATTGATATAAGAGATCTCTGCCATTGTATTTTGCTTTTACAGTACACAATTTCTCACTGGTATTCTTTCGTTTTTAAAATAAGATAGTTTTAAAAACGAAAATTTTTGATAGTCATCAGTGTATTGTTGTGCATATAAACACCAAATGCAAGTTGAGTGGATTTTTTTTTACCAGCTTTATCATCTGCCAAGCGAAAATCTTAAGTTAAATTGCTTTAAGTAATAGCACATTTTTCCTCAACAAAAAACACAATTTCAGATATAAAAAGATAAGAGCTAAGTTATGTGCCAGTGTTTAGACGTATAACAGCAATCACCACTAATCATTGACTAATTGATCTTTGTAAAATGGTAGCTGATGTCTAAAAGGAGGGCAGACAGTGCAAAGTCCAGTTAAGACACCCCAACTGTTTACCTACATCTGTTTGGTTCACAGCAATCTATTTCATGAATAGTTTACAGGAGGCAGTTTAGAAGCCTCAGTCTGTCCCCGCTGAGAGAAGGTGCACCGCTGAGTCTCAGCTGCTAATCTCATTGAGTAGTTGTAGCCCAATAACACCGCGACCTGTGCGGGATGAGACCCTTGTTCCTCTGCCCGCTTGTGCTTCGTAAGCAAGCCGGCAGCACATGCCAGGAACTTAACTAGCAACCTTATGGTGTGTGTAGTCACCAGAAGAATTGAACTTCTGAACTATGAGACACCCCAATACAGATCTTACAGACCACTTTATGTATGTGAAAAGAGAAAATTAGACAAGCAGGTGAGAAAAATCACCATTCATGATTGTAATGCAAAAAAACTATTGAGCATGAACCTGTAGACTGCAGACAGAATGTGTTGTTTTTGTGGTGCATTGTGGGAGAGATACGCACTTCATTAACATTATGCCATATGTGTATGAATCGACTGCATCTGGAGTCTCAGATAAGCCGTATAATATATGGTAGAAATATAATATTGACATTGAGTCTTTGAGTGTATGAGAAAGCCAGAAAAGCAGCCAGAGAAACACTTATCAGTCAGCTATAAACACTAATAAATAACCTTTAACAAATTAAAGGCTAAAATCAATCTTCTGTCTATTGAGCTTTTGATTTAACCAGAAAAGATGGTCTAAGAAAAGGTGTGGAAACCATTCACTTCCTTTCTTAGCTTACATGCTCCTTAAAGGTGCATGGGCAATCCAATCATTTTGGATGTGTGTTTGTGGGTGTGCTGTATACCCAAAGTGCCACATTCTCAAAGGTTTCATTTGATACCCTGTTGCTAAGATACTAAACACAAAACAGACGTGAATGCACATGAATGGGTTCTAGGCAGTGAAAAAGAGAATGATTTGTTTTCATAATCCTCCAGTGTCAATTAGAATAAAATGTCTGTCTGTTTCGGGGTGTAACTCTTACCGTGGAATCTAAAGAATGAGGTTCTGCTCGATTTGTCAAAGCCGCCATGATGCAAATATCACACACTGAGCAGAGAGAAACCGGATACTCTTTCTTTCTTCAGCTTTCTCTTTGTTCATTTAAGAACGTCATTCAGCACCAAAAGATTAAATATAAAACAAAAACATCTTAAGAAAGTAGTGGTCAACGATATTGATTGTACAGTGGCCAAAGCCAATACCTAGACATATCTAGACAAGGTTAATGTACATATAATTAGAATATGTACACTACCATTCAAATGTTTGGAGTCGGTAAGATTTTTCATGTTTTCAATAGAAGTCTCTTGCGCTCACCAAGGCTGCATTTATTTGATTAAAATACAGTAAAAACTGTAAAATTTAAAGATTTAAAATCTTTTGAACAGTAGTGTGTAAATAAATAAATAAATAAAAATTGGCCAGAATTTGTGTAATTTTCTTAATGGATAATGAATAAGGCATATTTTCAAGTAAATTGAGAAAATATTTTCTATCTTTTTTCCCTTTTTTTGACATGTAATATACCTGATACATACCCCAAATCATCAATATCAAATTGAACCGAAATCGGAATTGAATCGAATAGCAAACTTGTGAATCAAAATCGAATTAAATCGTGAAATTTGTGTCGATACCTCCTAGCTATTGCCCAATGCCAATAATCCCAAAATGCCTTGACTGAATGACCTAGTGTGGGCTCAGAAAATTACAATTATTAAGACTTTATAGTTAACATTATAGTTATTGTCTTTGGTGAGAATGGGCCTTAATTCTTCTGCAGAAATAAACCTGTTAGAATCAAAGGCACATGGCTGCTTGAGTATTTATCATCTGTGGAAGGCAGAGGAACAGAACCGGAAGGAAGAGAGATGATCACCCCCGTAATGATTACAATTACAGAGAAATTTCATCAAAAACTATCCATCAATGGAGAGACTAGGGCACACGCACACGCACACACACCAGTTGCCTTAGAAACCACAGCTGCTTTATAATCTCTACCACAATAATGATATACCTTAAGAAAATCTGCAAAAAGAGAGATTTATAACTCAATCTAGAATCTTTCAGCAAGATCTTTTAAGGTTTGGATGCTAATCAGAAACAGGAAGTGCAAAAAAAAAAAAGAAGATGACCAGCCAACAGCAGTGATAACGGTTTGCATAAGTTGATGTAGTTCACTATCATGACTTTGAATGTCTGAATGGGACCTTTAACTGCATGTGCCCGCTTCTGTCAGCACCCTCTCTTCCTTCAAGCTTCACTGCCCTTTGTCCACTTGGCACCTCTGGACACCTCTGGAAACTAATGACTTCTGTGTCTACATCCTCATCATCCACCCCAGCAATTTATATCATCACATTGATCTCCCAATTAAAATGCAAACCTGAACCGCGGAAAAGCTGGAGAACAAGTCTGAGATCATATTAAAGAGGCAAGATCTTCCACATTGATAGTACTACTATTGGTCTGTCATCAGTCTAAGAGATGACTCCTGTCAATCAAGCACTCCATGAACTCAATCCACACTGATAAAGAGGACAGAAGGATGAAGAAACGTGAGAGAAAAGAATGAGCGAGGGGAGGAGGGCAGAGGGAAACAGGACCGTGGCATAGTCAGACAAACGGCTCTCTGTTTGGACTATCACTGAAGTCTCTGTCCTGTTTTTCGCTTTCTCTCTCTCACCCTCTTTTTCTCCTTCGTGCATTACTCCTCTATCCATCTTGAATTCCACTTCCAGTTCCTATCCAGTTTTATTTTCACTATCTCTCTAGAAATTACCACACACTCTGTTTCTGCTATCTATCCAATCTAATCTCTTTATCAATACATCTGAGGAATGATGGTGTTGGGACATTCATGACATAACCCTCTTCTCCCTCCTCACATTAGATACACAAGGCATTGTGCAGAATGAATGCAGAGGCCATCTCAGTGCACTAGAACCAGAGCACTCACTGTGCCTGGCACCGCCAGCAAGTCAATGCGCCCACACAATATACCACCCCCAGTCATATGCCACTAAAAACAACTTCACAACACAAGAGAACTTCAAATAGACTGACACATTTTTGGCCTCTAGAGTTACTGTTTCTCATGCTCCCCGAGTTGTCGCTAGCGGGGCTGAAGGTGGTTCTAGGGGAGACCACTATACATTTTGTGTGGATTATTTGATGAACAGAAAGTTCACAAGAACACCATTAATTTAAAATAAAGATATTTTGTAACAATGTAAAATTAAAGTCTTTACTGTCGCTTTTGATCAATTTAATGCATCCTTGCCGAAAAAAAATATCATATCTATCCATCTGTGTGTGTTTGTGTGTAGACACTCACACATATATAAATAAAATATTTTATTCATAAAAATAAATACAAATATTTTTTACATTTTTAAATTAGAATTATTTTAATAATTTAAAAAAAAAATACTTTATCTATAAAAAATATTATATGTACATACATCTCATTTCAAGTCTACCACCAAACTGCCCTTTTATTCTCAATACTAGATCAATGTGAACGTTTGAAAAAAAAAAAGATCAAACCAATTATCTCGAAATTTTGACCTATCTCAGATAGCAGCAAAACTGTTTTGAGTCCAGAATAGGGTAAAACATTTTAAAGTGAAGAAATAATAATGCATTCAACACATCAGGTGCAAGATTCATTAAACAGTCTTTATGGCATTCACATGCTGGAATAATAACCCCACTGGTCATCACACAAGACTGTTGATTCACTCAGATTTACTAATGGACCTTCATTATTCTAATTAGGCTGTGTCTGATCAGACTTGCCCAACTGTGAGTTTAATCTAAGAGCTTAAGCCTCAATTTATAAACAACCGTGCCACTGACATATGTGTGCTATCATCTTAAACCACAGTCAAAGCGCAGGAATGTGTTTAGGATTAGTCACGAGCAAAAGAAATCGTGAAAATTGACGTGATTCAGGCTGTCTGTGTGCAATGATCAAAAGAGAAAATCCTTTACCTGGGTAAACAATGTAAAGAATGGCATAGTGGTTTGACCCTGACCCTTAAAAAATGTCTTGGCTTTTGATGCGAGACATGTTCAAGAGACCCCCAAAGCAACCTGTGTGGTCTTCTAAGTGCATTTTAAATGGACTCAAAAATTGTTCAGAGCTGCAGGGCGGGCCAAGTAAAAACCCAAGGTCTGAACTCTAAACAAGTGTTCCTCGTGAAACATACACCAAAGACAACAGCAGAAGAAGAAGAATGATAATGATAATAATAATAATAAACAAAAAAACTTTTTTCAACAGATCATCGTCCATTAAAAATCATACCATGTTAAGCACAGTTTAAACCGAGTGAAAAGTAACAGTGGTGTCTGATAAAAAGATACCACAGTTTTTACTGCCCTAGCAACTGTTTTATTTGGCAGAAACCATGGGAACTTTTGTGTTGGGCCCAATACAGTCAGAGAGAACCCCAAATCTTACCTGGATGAAGCAATGGAAAAGTCTCCACCATCCAAAAGTCTGATTTTGCAGAAGAGCATCCCATTCACAAACGGCACAGCCGTGAGCTCCTCCAGGGTGAAGTGTATCTGAAACTTGAACTTCTTCTTTTTTATTAAAAACGCCATATTCTTTAAAGACCGAACTTTAGATGTTAGAGGTAGACGAATATAGGGAAATTCGTTTCTTTTAATCTGGTGCCTGGAAGTTCTTCTCAATGTATGTGCTTTGGTTCAGCATCTCTGAGAGGACTGAAGCTGTCCAGAGGAACCTGGGGTCTAAAACAGTGGAAAATCATTAGACATTAGAAAGACATGAAACCAAATAAACATTAGAAACTACATCATAACTTACCTTAAAACCAATAGAGGGTCAGCACTGTGGGAAGGCTACAGTCTTTGCTGAAAAGCAAACACATTCCCTGGAGAGTTAGTTACCTTGAAGAAATCCATAATATCCAGGTGAAAAGATCCTTGGGACTCCACTGGCAACATTCACATAATCAAGGAAAATGTAGTATGCTCATTGAGAGCTACTGACAATATTTAGGTAAATGAACATCATCTTCTCTCTCTTTAATTGAAAGTAACGTTAGTCGGCTGTTGTTTCATGTCGTAAGTGAACATTTGAATAGAGACAGTTGAATACTTACGACTACGTCGATGAGCAGTTTTCATATGGAAGCCAGGACAGAAATCACTGGACGGAACGATTTAGAAAACGACCCATAATATAATTACTAACCAGATGTAAATCGTATCGAAATCAACTGTTTAGCGTTGAGTCAAAAGACTGACTGACTGACTGCTCAGGACTGAAACAGCCTCTGGCTCTTTTAGTGAACTCCAATAAGCGCCGCCTCCATGGACGCGTGGATTTCCCTAAATACAGCCAGCAGTTCAGGTCACAGAGAGCGTTTGAAACTCCCGTTACATCCACAAGAGCGCAACAGTACTTCGACTTCACTGTAAAGCCAACAAATCGCACGATATGTTGAGTTCAGGCGCGTTGTTTAGCTTTGCCATTATGTAGGTTATGATGCTAGCTTTGTAGATGCATCAATAGGCCTAATACAAGAATTCCCCAATAAAACCCTCAGCGGCTTCATGAGAGGACGAAACCATCAAACGTTCGTGTTCGTGTTGTCAAGGAGAATCCTAGTAAATGAGGATTTCGCGCGCTTGTGTGATTTGCTTAGGTTTTGTTCTAAAATGACTGTAGCGCCATCTCGTGGCCGCATACTTGCTAATGCTTTTGTCATTTTGCTCGTAGCCTCCCTATCAAATTTACATAAAAGACAGTGGCTTACAGAGATAATACAATGTAAATCATTGAATGCTAGGCAGTGTGAAAGACAAATAATTTATACATGAATTATTTAGCTGTTAGCTAATTTACAAACAGTTTTTTTTCTAGCCTTTGTGATTTTGTATTTCAAACTTTTTGTTAATATTAAATTTATTTTAAAAATGTATTACGACACACTCGGCTGTTCTAGCAGTGGTGAACTCATTATTAACACTACTAACACATATTGGTTTAATATTGCCTTAATATTCATAAAAAAAGATCCAAGTGTGCTTGCCTTGCACACACAAGGAATTTACCTTGCTGTTGAAGCTTCTACATATAGGCTATAACAAGACACATAATAACATTTAAGAATATATATATAATAAAGACACAGATAGGTTTAGTCAGAATAAACATTTACAGATAATGAACTTCTTCGCAGTATTGTGAATAAAAATATGAGTGAAATAGGACTAAATTAATTTACAAGGATATTGTACAAAAAAGTGGGGTATTGCACTTGGAAGACATTTGACTGTTCAACAGGTAAATAGCATGTGTGAAGAAACTATTCCTTCGCCTATGTTCTAGTGCTGATGCGCCGTCTGAACGGCAACAGTTCAAAAGTTGTAGCAGGCTGAGTGTCTCCTACAGTCTGTAATGATTTTACCTGCCCTCTTTCTCACTCTGGAACAGTACAGATCCTAGGGAACACCAATAATCCTCTCAGCAGTCCGGACTGTCCATTGTAGTCTCTTGATGAATGATTTGATGACTAAACCAAACCAGACAGATGAACACAGGACAGACTCAATGACTGAGTAGAACTGCATCAGCAGCTCCTGTGGCAGGTTGAACTTCTTCAGCTGGCGAAGCAAATACAACCCCCTCCTGAGCCTTTTTCACAATGTGTCAATGTGATTGTCCCACTTTAGGTTCTGAGAGATGGTGGTGCCCAGGTTCCTTATCCTGAATGACTCCACTGCTGCCACAGTGCTGCTCATGATGGGGGAGTGCTGTGGTGTTTCTCCTGTAGTCCACTGTGACTCTCATCTCCACAATTTTCTCTATTAAACAAGTAAACAACCTGAGAGCCAGAATTGAAGATTCAACAGACACAACAATACCAACAACAAAAAAGTTTTATGGATGGATAATTATTTAAAACAATATTTTGAGGTTCTTGGTATAATTGCGAGGTGTTACATGAAGATTTTGAATGGCCGGCACCATAGACACCATGGTGAACATGATTTGTATAAATATGTCTGTATCCAAAACAACCTGCAAGGTCATTGCATGATTAAGAGGAAACTTTTGCAGAACAATGAAAAATGACAAGATAGCTTTTTTGTTTCTATAGCTCTCTTACAGGTATTGTTTACTGAGTCATAGCTGCATGCATGGCCAGAATAGAAAAGTATGTGGTTACAGAGGTTTCAGAAGGGGAGACACAGCAGTTCTGACTGTGTACAAATAGGAGAGCCAGGAGTTTGGAAGAGACAGGAACAGCCAAGCTCTGTGTACCTCGCTCAGTCGCACGCTAAGTTATTTCCCTGTCTATAGATATAGGTCTACTGGAAGACAACAAATGTGCAACTGGCTGAATGGAGTGATTTTATTCCTGAAACTTAGAAACTGATTGGTTCAAATTGTTCAAATACACAAAACATCGGTCATGACTGAAACTTGTGGTCTCTTTGTTACTGGTCAGTTTACAGTACTTCTTCGAAGTTACATCATTGCCATAGATATTTAATGAAAATGCAACATTGTATGCATCAGGTTGTTCTGAAGTTTATCAAACCCATGACTTTCAATATGCTTGTACAATTTGCTTTTGGTAAAGTCTGCCAGATTTGACACAATTCTTAAACTCTTTTGGCTGAATCAGCCTTCATTATTTAGAAGACACACCGTAAAAAATGTTTTATATGTTTTCATAAGCTATACAATATTCAACATTTTTTAAAGTCAAGATAATGCAATTTAAGTTGAAATGACTCAAACATCCAAGTTGATTGTACTTAGGAAATTGTCTTTAAAGGAAATTCAAATCCTAATTTAAACAGCAGAAAACTGCATTCTATGATTTGCCCTCCAGGCGTCTCTCTTAAATATTTTTTTGGAATTTGATCAGTGCCTGTGATGTATTAGTATAGGATTCTGAGTGATGACGGGTAAATGTAGGTATTTGCCCACTGGAATATTTAAAAGTAGGGTTCCAGGGTCAAATTTAACAGCATATTACACACACAAGCATAATATTACAAATCTGCTTTTGCTAAATGAAAAAAAATCATAATTCACAATAATCACAAGTAATTCTAATAATAATAATAATATGTCAATTGTTATTATTATTACTATTGAATTACAGTGGGAGAAACAGAAATATTGTGGCGTGAAAAGTAAACAAAAGTGATTGGTAACTGCATGTGTCCATCACTCACATCATTGGGCCCTCCCCTTTCATGCAGTTACTCCTTTCCGGTCGAACACGAGACTCCTCCCGCCTTACCGGCATTCTCATTGCATCAGCTGTCATCCAGACCGCCAATTCAAACCGGATTACCTTTAGAAATTCACAAACTAAGGGATTTATATCCGGAAAGAGATATAGAGCAATGTATATGCCGGAGTAAGCCGATTTGTCTGCGCATTTTGACATTCTAAAACCCGGAGTATCGTTGGGACATTCTTCCAGCTCATCACCATGAACCCGGAGCCCTGAATGCCGCCGCTATAGCGAGTGAATGATCGATCAATATTGAACATTACTCCAAAACATATCAAACCCGATTGTTGAAGTAAAGAGGCTCATGTAGAGTAGATGACTATTTAGACGTATTTGGACGCTTATCTCAGTGCACATCTGTCACGCATCAGATCGCGTAACCAGCTACAGGCTCACGCTCCCCGTACGCTCACACAGACTCTACGTGACACTGTCTGGAGTTCATCCCGGGTGAAATGCATCAGCGTGGCTCTTTTGTCTCTCCGTTGCTCAGCGGAGTTTTCTGCCAGTGCCGCTCGGAGAAGTATCAGGGTTCGGATCCCGGAGGTGGTGGCCGGACTGTGGGCTCCACCCTGGCCGCAACATCACTCTCAGACCACGGATATGATGAGTCCTGCGACTCCCCGCATCATTGCCCGTGCCCGGTGTGCGGGGGACCCGAGCAGGAGCACCGACTCAAGGTGCTCTTCCAGATCCTGGATGTCAACAGAGACGGAGGAATCTGTGTCAACGACCTGACTATCGGACTGAAAAAGCTGGGCGTCCATCGCACTGAACATGAACTCATGGTGAGTGACTGTATCTCCTTTATATCCAACACGATTGAATTATTGAATTAAATGATGGATTTTTATGATGGGTTTATATGTCAAATTACACACATTGAGAGGATAGGCTTAGGAAAGAGGTTAACATTAGTTCATCCAAAAACGAGAATGATCCCATAATTTAATAGGTGTATATGACTTTCTTCTTTCTGCCAAACACAATCCGAGTTATATTAAAACATCCTGGCACTTCCAAGCTTTATAATGGGGAGTTAATGGTACCATAGATTTTGTACCCCAAAAAGCGCGTCCATCCATCATAAAAGTAATCCATACGGATCCAGGGGTTTAATAAAGACCTTCTAAAGCGAAGTGATGTATTTTATATACATCTTTATAAACTATAATCACTGGCTTCCAGTAACGCCCGTATGCAAGTCGAGTTCCAGCGGAAGAGTGACCTCTGATCCGACGAATGATGTAGGCCTATACAGAGCCTAAGTCCCTCCCCTCTGCTTCCGGCTCATGGGACCTTATTTCGGAAAAATATTGTATGGTAGTCAATGGCGAGAGACAACTTATCTTTTTATTCCGTCCGAACTGTGCCCTGAATTACACATATGATGTTTTTCAATTTAAAAGATAATTATGAAAGTCAAGAAAGTCACAGTTTGTCATAAAACAGAAGAGTAACATTTAGTTTTATGTGAAAATCACTCAATGAACTACATCTCTCGTCTCGCACTATGTACGTCACCAAGCTCGTGTGTGTGCAGTCTGGTACAAAACACACAGGCACGACGGCATAACATTACGATTATAACGTTAGACTATAGAAAAAATGACAGACGTTAGCTTCAGTAAAGTTAGCTTCATTCATTGAGAGAAAAGGTAAGACGTCACATGCGCGCCTTTTGGGTTTGTAGTCTTTGTAATTACGTATTTTCACAGTCTTATTCCTCAACAGTTTTACATCAAACTGCGGCTTTCTTGACTTTAAAATGTATCTTTTAAATTGACAAACATCATATGTGTAATTCAGGGCACAATTCAAACGGGATCCAAATATTTGTTGTCTCTCGCCATTGACTACCATACAATATTTTTCCGAAATAAGGTCCCATGGTGGTCCACCGGCAGGGGAGGGACTTAGGCTCTCTATTGATGAACAGGGAACCACAGAGGATAGAGCAAAATAAAACACGGGTCACTAAAATGAGAATTTTTAAAGAGAAATGTTTAAGGATTTCGATATAGGCCTAACAGAAGCTTGAGTCTGTTGCCCAGTCCTATTTGTTTGAACCGCGAGAGTTTTCTACTCTCACCTAAGCTTACGCTACTCCTACATCTTTTGTCATACGTTGGGTCAGAGGTCACTCTTCTGCCGGAACTCGACTTGTGTACGGCGTTACTGGAAGCCAGCGATTATTAAAAAAACTAAACTAGCACCATTCACTCCCATTATAAAGCTTGGAAGAGCTAGGATATGGCTGAAAGAAGAAAGTCGTATACACCTATGGCTTAAGGGGGAACTAACCCTTTAATATAAAACATTTTGTTTATAAATTATTATTACCCGAGAACAGATGTTTTGCACTTCCAGACCATTAGATCCTTACTTTCATAGCTCTCGTGTGAGGCTGCTCACAAAACCAGCAGATTTGAGTGAAATTTGCTTAATACAGTGCCACAAAAGACAGCTGTGCCTTTCCTTTCTCTCCACTGTGTGAAGAGGATTGCTATTTTTCCTAGAGAGGATTACACTGGTTTAATTGTGTTAGATGTGGACATATGGCAAAAAAAGACCTTTATTGTTAGGTGAACACAATGCTAACACATCATGATATGAATTGCAGTTTTTGTAGCATAGTTTCTGTTTTGGGGCAGTCCTGTGGGTTTCTGTCCACGCAAAATGTACATTTAATGAGCCATAGCCTATTTAAAAGATTTATCCTTTATCCTTATTTAGCTGGAACAACAGCTGTCAGACACTGTGAAATATTTTTTTTAATAAAAATATTTATGTATTTTTTATTAATTTATATTGTTTTAATAGTGTGTGTATATATATATATATATATATATATATATATATATATATATATATATATATATATATATATATATATATATATATATATAAGCATTATTGAGGATGCCCATATACAGACATATTATTTTCTAATCAGAGTTCAGTGTAATTTTCACTATCAAGTTTATTAGATGTGAATCTAGACTACAGTGCAATTGTGCAAAGGAGAAGGAAATGTGTAATTGAAAAGAGTCTCTTGAGAACGTACAGAACAACATAAGGATAAACAAGAGTGTTAAAGTTTCATAGAGTGGTAAGAGCCTGCTCTCTGATTTACCACCCGGCAGCTCTCCTTCTTCCTCCTCCCCCGTCTCTCCCTCTGTGATGGGGGAGGTTAGAGGTTGATTAAGTGACTGAATTTATAATTTACAGAGAGCATAATGTTAAGGCTTTCAGAATATGAACTGAGGGGAAGTTTCAGAGGTGGTTCACTCATTGGCTTAAAATGAAGACAAGCATGTTCTGCATTACTGATCTATGGGTGTTTTATAAAGCTTGATGATTTGAGTGAGACTTGGTTTCTTGAAGGTCAGACTCTTTTTTTTTTTGGGTGGCGGCAGTCTTGGACAAAAGCCTGGCTGAAGTTTTTTGCCCATCAAGAATTCTTTTGTTTGACAACTAACAAAAGCACTTTGAACAAAACCGAAAGTTCCTCTATAGTGGACCAGCTTAGATTGGTCGGCACTGCTCAAATAGACCAGTAACTGTGTTATTACATGTTTTATTATGAAGGTCAAGAGAGTTTACTGCATAATTCATAACCTGTCCTGTAGATGAATGAGATCTGCTGCTTCAATTATGGAGGGCAAAAATATCTTCCTAGTACTTTAATGATCATGGGTGGATTGCACTTGTGGATTCTTGACATAATTCGGTGCTGGATTTGCAGATACAGTGCGAAAATAAATGCAAATAATACAGCACTAGCCGGATGTAAGAACAGGACCTTGCTCATAGTTTTTCTATTCAAAGTCACTTAAGGATAGAGGTTAAAGAAACATAACAAGCTATAGATATTTAATTATATGAGTTTTTAAATCAATCTTAAATGGGTTAATGGAGCAGCTCTGTAGTGGCGCAGTATATATACCGGTAGACACTTTTTTCACGTTTATCCACACCTTTATTTTCATTCAGCTTATCGCACAGTAACTGCTTAAAAGTCAAACAGAATGATGTCAAACCTGCCACATATAGAGCTATCCAGTTCCACCCGCATCAGAAAATCATTCCCTCAGTGGATCATTACATTAGAGTCTGTTAGAAACCCTGCTAATATCAATCTTCAGTAACTAATCCTCTCCATTCAAATAAAGCCTTAAATTATGCCTTTTATGTTGTTGTAGATATGTTGTAGATAAGTAGATATGTGCATACTTGTGCCTTCTCATGCTTTTTTTCTTTATTTTCAATGTATTTTTTTTGTTTTATATTTTTAATTAAGTGCAGTAAAAGCTGGCAGCCAGACTCTCTCATTGCATTTAAAGGTCTGGGTGAATAATTTAGTATCTCTCTGTCGTCACATATTAATAGTTTAGGAATGCAAGGGAGGAAAGGGGGAACCACTACAGTGATTGGGAAAATTATTTATTTACCAGTAACACCACTGACGTGCACTTGAACCTCATATGAAGTCAGTTTTTTTGTGCATTTCCTCTAATGGCCTATTGAGGACAGGCTTTGTCACACTTGCTCATTTTATTGGATTTAAAAAGTTAGTTCACCCAAAAATGAAAATTCTGTCATTAATTATTCACTCTCATGACCCGTAAGACTTCCGTTCATCTTTGGAACACAAATAAAGATATTATAATTAGGCTAAATCTGAGAGCTTTATTGACAGCTACGCAACTACCACTTTGATGCTTCAAAAAGTTCATAGAGAGATCATAAAACTAATCCATATAAATTTATCTATTTAGTCCAAATTTTCCACAGAGACACTGTCGCATTATACGATGAACAGATACAATTTTGGCTTTTATTCACATTTAAACATTCATCAGCTCACACATCAGTTATGGTAAACGTAAGCTCAAGCAAGTTCGCTTGACTTGTGAGAACCAATAAGGTTCATTCTCATGTTTTATGCGGCACATTTGAGTTTCCACAAGAAGCGAAACGAATGAGGGTGAGTGATTAATAACAGAATTTTCATTTTTGGGTGAATTAACCCTTTAAATAGGCATTATTATCATATTCATGCATACCATTTGTATCCCAGTGTAATTTGCAAAAAAGGTAGGTTTCTGAGATCTGAATATTGATCTTAGACCTCCCTGTGAAATAAATTGTGGTGCAGCTACAGTTTTAGTCTGATCAATTGAAAGAGATTGTGCTCAGATGAACTGTATTGAAATCCTGCCATTTACAAGTAAAATGAATGAGGGAAGATGTATTTGTTAAAAATGTAAATGTCCTGCTTTGCATACCCAGATACATTTAAAAAAAGGATTTGGTGATTTCAACAAGCTGATAAATGATTGAATGAGGTAGATTTGTATAGGTGAGTATTAAAGTGTTAGAAGTGCTTGGAATCACCATGGAGGTTACAGGGGAGATCCTGATGATGATAGAAAAAAGAGTCAGCAGAATTTCCTCATTGCTGGGTGTGTGAGAGATCACTCCATTAAAAGGCTGTATTTCATCCTCTGATTGGCTGCCTGTGAATTGTCAGACAGGGGCAGCCAGTGTGGAGCGCTCTGATTGGCTGAGGCACTGCTGCAGTGAGGTTGCAGCTTTTTTCACTGCATCACTTTTTGCCGGCTATAGATGCAGTCAACCTGCAGAAGCTTGTAGACACCAAGGAATACACTCACTTGAAACATGGAATCGCTTTTATAGTTAAATTGATTGTGAGGATTTGAGATTATTTGAGTTAAGTTGTCTTTTGTCATGTTTTTGGCTACTGTGCAGTGTATCAAGGTTGTGAAGTCACTTGAAGAGTGAATGATTTCTTTTCTTTACTTGCATGTTTTTGCACTCTGCGAAGAAAATTTTTTTGGGAAAGTTTTCTGGACAGTTTGTTTTGGAAAGATGCTCTAGGTTTGAGATGATTTCGGAGCAGTTATTGAAACTGGTCATCTACTGCATTTCAAAGTTTTGACTTGGTCACTGGGTTACTGTGGAAATTCTGTCGGATATGCCAGTGAATTTTGGAAATTGTGTGGCAGTATCCTCATCTGCCCTCATCCTCCTGGCCTCACATATGACTGCCTAAGCAGTTTCTCTCTACACACTCACATAAAACATCAGTGGACTTAAATTGATAGTTCTTACAAATACCAAGATACAACAAAAACTCATATGACTGCTGGATGTTGTGATTGATCAAATACACAAACTCATAAGTTCTCAAGAGTACTCAGACTTAGAGCATCTTCATGAAGATGCTTAAGGAACTGTGGTCGTCCCTTTCCCAGTGGTTTCTGGGAGTAACCGCATGTGAGCATGGTGCCACAGGGCCTGATGGACTTAAGGAACGAAACGTAGAAGATGCTGCGATAAAAGAAGGCCAGAAGAAACCAAGTACACAGGCAGATTCAGTCGATCAAGTAAAGAGCACATCCACAAGGAAAACTACAGTGCTGATTATGGTGGTGCCTCCTAAGGATCTCCAGCAGGTATTACAAAGAAATTACCACATCAAGTCTTTATAATGCGCATGCATTATATTCCAGAAACCAGAGTGAAAACGTGATAACAATTCAACTGCTATATGATCAGTGAGATAAGATTCTTGCAATTTATTTCACATTAAGATTATTGTAATTTAATTCACATTATGATTCTTGATCTAAGTCTTTTCAGCTCAGACCCGATCAGAACCTAGCTATGGATGATATTTCATATCTCCTCATTTGCATATGGAAAAATAGCAAAAAGCAAATAGCATTAATCAAATTGTCTTCATGTCATATAGGTGTCTGAGAAAACAGGAGCATAGTAATGAAATAATTTTAGATATTCCAACAGACATTTGCACATGAACTTTGAAATTAATCAAAAATTAATCATGAAAAAAAATTAATCAATAAGAGGTTATGCCTGTTACATTATCAGGAAAAGTTCTGAAATACCACTTGTTTGTGTTTTTATTGTAATTATATTAAAGGAACAGTCAAACAGCTTATAGTCAGCAGTATATTGCATTGTTTTTTTGTTTTTTTCCTCTCTAGACTTAAAGTCTCCTACTATGCATGTAAATTTTGCTTGGTCCTCTCCCTAATTATTGCTTCACATCTTTAGTGGGTTACAGCCTCTGTTGCTTTTTAAAGTCCCTCTTTAGTCCATAATTCTATCCCTTAAAACTCATCTTTGAACACCAAAATTACATATTACACCCTTGCTTCATTTAGTTGGAATCATTTAGTTAATTTAGTAGGATCTATCGCAGCCTCTACTCAATCACACCAGTTCAGAATAGCTGATCCACTCGGTTAATTTTGCTGTAGTAATCGCTGCACAATGGCAAGTGGAAATACTGGTATTGCCTAATTCATGTTTAACATGTATTAAACAGAAACTGATTCAGAAGAAGTGGATAAGTGAATTATACATTGTCTATAAGCCGATGTATCAGAATGGTAATGCATTTAATGTATCGCTCTCCACAATGTTGGACACATGTTCCCATTCACCATCTCAGAGTCAGACAGCTGCCTTCTAACAATCAGCATCCTTAGGCCAGCGACACACTAGCTGCGTGACGTGAGTGTGGTGTTTCTGTTGCATGTCAGCTGCAAAGTGTTTTCTGTGTCTTTGCACACCAGAAACGTGTCTGACGCGGCGCTGCTGCTGCTGCTAGAAAAAAGTCACGTTGTTAAACATAAATATATAGCCTACTGATACAGCAAAGACAACTTCGGAAGTATTGACGGCAAAATAGGCTTACAGAATATTTCGTATTTTGCGTTTCCAGGCAAATTAGAATAGAAAAAGATGTTTATATGTCATTTTGACACGAATACATATTAATAAATGACATTTTGATGTTTGAAAGTTTCTATAGGTTTTGACATAAATGCAGATATAAATGTAATAAAAAAAATAATAATAAATAATTATCGATTTTCAAATATTGCACCTGTCAATACAGAACGAAATATTCTGTAGCCTATTTTGCCGTCAATACTGTCGACGTTGTCTTTGGCTATATATTCATAAGATTAACCAACGAGTTACGAGATTAATCACAAACCGCTCAGTAAAGTGCTCAGTTACATGTTTTCTGAACACCAGTTTCACTAATTAGTTGCTGCTGAATGTTGAATTAGATTGTTGAATTAGATGATTAATCAAATACAATTCTGTCTGTTTTCCTTATTTTAAGTATGTGAATTTTCCAGAAATGTGCTGTTGCATGACTGTCAACCTTTAAGACTGATACACCGATAAGCCTTGTGAGAAGGTGATGCTGTATATGACTTGAGCCAATTACATTGCAGGTTGCAGTTCAAGCCTTAAAATGGGCGGGTTTTATACGTCCCCTAATCCCATGTGTAAGAAATACCTGCATTATAGTCCTGGTTACTCTAAGAACAGTCAAGAGTGTACATATGTATCTTTCTTACCTTGCCTTTAAGTTTTTAGTTTTCATATTTTTTTCTTATGGTGAACATGTTGTGTTTGTGCCTTTACGTGCCTGTCCATATCTCAGACCGGGTAGAATTTGAGTATTTTGAGTCTGATAGTTTACCAGCACAGCTGAAGTCCCTTTTTAAGTTGAGTTTATTTCTTCCATCACAAGAGTTCGATTCTTACAGGAAATGGCGAAAGGTATGTTATCTGTATTATTATGTTAAAAAAAAATTGTGTAGTGTGTTTCGCGATGAAATAACATTTTGTTTTACCTAGCCTCAAACAGTTATATTTTATTATTATTCATATACTATTATGATATTTATTAATATTTTGAATTAGTTTTTAATTAGTATGTTAAGTCATTTATATTTTTTCTATCTAGGTTTTAATTATTCTTATTTCAGTTTTAGTTTTTTAGTTATCAGTAATTTTATTACTGTATATTCACTTTTATAACTGTTATTTCAGTAAATTTGACCTACTGTAAACTTATTTATTTCAGTTACTTTTCAAGGTAACATTTAAAAAAAAAAAAAATTAAAAAAAAAAGTTAAGTTACTTTTAAATTACCAAAAATTATTTTTAATGGTTTTCGTTTTAGTTACCAAAACTTAACCTATGGGTTTGGTGTTTTAAAACAATTTAGGGAAATTAGTTTCAATGTCAAAAAAGCCCTAATGAGCCCAAGACCTCTTTCTTGTCCATTCATCTAAAAACTTGATTTGTAATGGGATGAATCAGTTTAATCCAGATTATTTGAATTCCATGTTTGAACTGCATTTAGAATCCCTTCCTGTGTCTTTTACAGAGTTCGAGCTCACTTTTATGTTTATTCCTAAATGGCTTGGACATCAAATGTTTATTTATTTGCACAAAATGTCAATAATCGATGTTGTAAACTTAAAGGAACTTTAATATTTATATTATATAATTTAATAGTCAGATTGCAAGCATTTCTTTCTGTTTCCCTTCTGGTTCTTCAGATTCATTCTATTAGAGAATTGATGGTCATCATTGTCACAGACGTTCTGAACTTCAGAAGTCTAATAACCCCCCAATATCATTTCAATTCTCATGACGCACTTGTCTGCAGTTGAGTCATTGCAGCGTCCGGATTGAGTGTGTGAAGACGATGGCTATCTTTAAGCTACTTTACACTGACAAGGCTATTTGAGACTTGGCTGGAGGCCTGTGATCTTGACGGTCTGAAATGATGCACATTAGACTGAATGGCTTCTGATTACATGTACCTGTCTGTCATGGCCATTTTAATCAGCAATTTCTCTTGAATGATGATTAATTAATGGATTATTATAATTGTTGTTGTTGTTGTTATTATCATATTTGGTTATATATACCGGTAGTTAACAGTAGTATGGCATCCTGTGGTATAGATTTAATGAGCACAGTTCATTCATGAAAAAAGGACTCTATTTATGGACTGTATGTGCTTGTATGGCTATGAGTTCTTGTAGTCTATGTACAGTAGAGGGGAATTTTAGTTTATTCAGACACTTTTTTTATTTATTTATTTATTTATTTATTTTTTTTTTTTTTATAGCTAAGGTACCATTATTGCCTAGTCTCTAATCTCATAATAGAAAGTAACATAAATGACCTGACTCAGTGTTCTAGTTTTCAGTGGCTCATTCTGAATTGCTGATGTCACTGGGTGGGGTGTTCATTTGTCTGCTTGTGGTTGAAAAAGTTCAGTAGTGGACAGACCAATGATTTTGACACCCTATAAGGTACATGCACTGTCTGAGCAACATTAGCCATTAAAACTGGAAACACATTCTCTTTTGTTTCTGTCCTTTCAGAACACTTCAGGTCAATGATTAATTCTTCTTTTCCATCTCCTTCCATTACCTCCAATTATATGCTGCTCAATGGTTCAGACAGCTTGTGTCCTAAAGTTCAAATGTTGTCAAGATGGGCCTCATAAAGCTGATGCTCATGAGAATGTTAAACATGGTCCATTCAATGCTATCTTCAACAAACAAAGGCCATATGTCTGTCCCTATTGCCCCATTAGCACTACGCCGGCTCACTGTCCTCAAAAAATGTTATTGTATCTTGCGGTTTTGATGTTGATTTCTGCATATGTGTTTCAGAAAATCGTCAAGGCTGGAGACAAAGACTTGGATGGCCAGTTGGACTTTGAGGAGTTTGTGCACTACCTGAGGGACCATGAGAAGAAACTGAGGCTGGTCTTCAAGAGTCTTGACAGAAAGAACGATGGTAAGTTTTTATGCCATGAATTATTGAAGTTTTTGATGCAGAACAAACCAATGTACAGAAAGACTGCATGTGTCATGCAGCATCAGTACTTTTACATACAAGATTGTGTATTACAGTGTTCTTCTCAGGTGCTTAATGTGTTTAGATCAGAGGATCTCAATTTTTTTGACTCCAAGGCTAGACAGTATTCAAACAATAAGAGGGTATGCATTGATGTCACTTTCCCGCCGGAACACCCCCCTTAGCTGGACTGAGTGGTAAAAGAGCTGCTGCATGACTGAATTTAATAGGGGAAACTGCGAAAATGCGAGTAAAAGAAACGATTATCAGTTTAAACTAAAGGCTGGACTCGATAGTGTTCCTTACAACTTACCAGAGATCTAATGATCCATGGATATTGACATGCAGCCAGGAATCGTGCTTCCTGACATTTATTTGTGCCTGATTTCGAGCAAATTTTCCTGTGAACGTTTTATATCCACCTGTTTCCGGGGGGCGCTACTGTAAAAAATAAAGTGGGTGCAACTTCCGGTCAGGCGGCGGAAGTAACATACCAATGGTATTTTGTGTGCTATTTAGCGAAGAGGCTAGGTGTTTTCTTTTTTTTCGGATCATTTTTTTACTATTTAAACTAAGTCGCAAACCTTTATGAGAGATGTCGTTACGGAGCTCATGGACAACATGTGCTAATTCAGTGGCCAATTTTATTATAGCCTACAATTATCCCATTATATAAACATCTCCATGTTTTCGGTGCTGATGCAGACGTGTTCATGTAACATGTAAGGGTGGCGCAGCCAATAAAACACATAAAAGCTGTTACAAAGAACCGGCAAAAGTAATGATTATTAATTTGTAAAATATAGCAATGATACATTTTAATTAGGCTATTAATTAATAAACAAGTGTTTTCTGTGTCGATGCTGACTCGCGATCTTCACAGTATTGAACGCGCCGGAGAAAAATTCACATTTCATACGGATTACATAGTTTTCTTTCGTTTTGAATTGTTCCGTTTAAGACATTTCAAGAGTTCTGTAGATAATATATATATATTTCTCAGGTCTGTAAGGAAGTAGACTATGCCGAGTTTCGGTTAATTTATGAGACGAGCTGCAGTTCAGGCGCCGGCGCCTCCATGTGGTGATATTTTTTGTCTGCTATATTTACTTATTATTTATTAAATCCAGGTAATTTGTTGGTGAAACGTTGATTAAAATGAAGATACAATTAATACAAAACAAAATTAACTTTAAAGAAAGGCTTAGTGCTTTCTGTTTGAGGTCTGTAAAAGTTTTAAAGCAGTCTTTTAGTAGGCTAACGCTTTCAGGGAACTGTCACGTCCGTAACATTGTTTTTTCCTCATAAATACGAACACGAAAAATAAAATAAAATGAATATTTTATTTTCTGTGGAGAGCCAACCCTTCTTCATCCAGTGGGTAGTATTACTTTAGGTTTGCGCAGTGTAATTCACACATTTTACAGAATTACTAAAAAAAAAATTGTCACCTAAAAATTTAAGATTTTTTTGTGCCACTGCATGTGTCTTTCCCTCATATTAAATTTAAAATGCATATGTTATATTTTTCTAATGTCTGGACTCCTTTATTAATGGAGTATGATATATAAAAAGAAGTTTTAATATATTAAATGCATTTTTTGTGGTATTGTATTGTATAATGTTAACTACAAATAATAGGCTACTAATAGTAATTTAAAGATATGCTATAGCCTATTGTATCTGGACGGGAAGGATAACTAGGGAGTTGAAATTCTGCCTTCCCACACCGCGACACAGGTTCGTGGATCGATTTCGGTTTTATATCGCGTATGTTACAGCATGATTCTTTTTTATTATTATTTAGGAACAAACGAGGGTCTCTGTTTAAGAAACGCTGGCTCGCAGCGGCAGGTTCCAGAGCACCGCAGCGCATCTTCAAGTTTAGCCTAACCGAACATCCAGTTTAACTGCCACAAGTTGATCTTCTAGTAATAAAGAATTCATCGTGGAAAAACGCGCTGTATTTTTGTATTTTTATTGCATTTTTAATTTATAAAAAGTTAAATAATAATAAATTTAAATATAATTAGTCGATCATTAATTCTCCCGATGATCGACTAAGAAAATGTTATCGGATGCCCATCCCTAGTAGCCTAAGTTACCGCTATTTCACCCTTTTTTATTTTCGTTGAGGTTATGTTCCCACATCGTTAGCAAGTTTGGATCGCTAACATTACATCTTGAATGAGTATCAACTGTTGAATGAATGAACGAGTGTCACGTCTCGCTTGTTTACTTCGAACCGGAAGATGCGCACACTTTTGACGCAAGGCCTCATGGGATGTAGGAAACTTGTGGATAAAAACAATATACGTAGGTCTAAATCCGGGTGATCACTTATTTCAATGTTATATCATCCAGTCCTGAAACTTGTGTAGTTTTTGTCTTTGTTTATTTAAAAACATCCTATTATGCAGAATATAATAAGGTCAATATTTAATTGGTGAGTTGTCAATACAATATATAGCAGTACAATATATAGGATATGATTTTACTCCTAAATTCAGCATATTGAGACAAAATGATAACTGCAAATCCACGTTTCGTTTCCTGGAGTCCAGTTGCAGCGATCCATTTGCTTCTCTTTTCTGTAGCTTTCAGCAGTCTTATGTACTTCTAAATATTCTTCAGATTTCATGTCAAATCTATTTTTACAGTCACTCTCAAAGCTATTTCCAGTTTTAGATGTGTTTTGTGTGTTTTCTGCGGCATTCACGCTGATGAACCAATGCTGCAACTCAGTGGGCGTCACCGCAGTCTCTCTGGCCGACGGTGACATCACGTGCATACTCTCTATATTCAAAGGTTCTTTGACTTTTATAGTTCTAGATTTACTGGATAAGAATGTTAGACAAAATTACAAATTACAATTACATATTCTACCCAATAAACAAAAAGTCACTCGCAAAAATCACACTTTTGAAATTAGACTACCTCATACATCCAGTTTTTTCAAAACAGTGATATTGTGGGGTTCTTCAAATAAAAACAGCAGTTGTTGAGAGGGTTAATTAAAATAGTATCTTGATTTTTAGTAGGTTTGTCATCTTAAGGCCCCCTTGGAAGTTTGCTGAGGTCCTCTAGTGGTCTCCTGTTTGAGAGCCACAATTTTAGATGTTGAAGACCCCCTGTGGGCAAAATCAAGTTTTTAATGTTGTTTATATGTCTCTATGTGTTGTTTTTTATATGCTTAAAGACAAACCATGTGCAAATTCAATACCATTGCTGAGTATTTTCTCCTTAAAAATCCAGTGAATCAAAGACAGTCTCAAAAATGCGGTTTAAAATATCTGGTGTTTGTTACGTCACAAACTACCTTGAAATCAATCATGTCACCGTGTGGGCGGCCTTTAGCATATTATTAATTGTTGTGAAGCAGGGGAGTCTCAAGAGAAGCCAGCAGGTTATTCAGCTATATTTTTCTGTTGATATTAAAATTCTGCAAATTTTAGCAATTTTACATTTAGCAATATAGCGGCTGAACTATGTATGTATATTACGATGTCATGATGATCTATAGTATATCCCTTTTTCCACTGACATTCTATGATGTTTGAAGCGTTTCTAAGGATACTGATTTTTTAGAAGGCAGCTTGTGTAACAGCCTGGTTTGTGTAACATTTAACAATACTATTAGCTGTTTGATAACGTTGTCAATCAAAAGGCTAATCATATTAATTACCTATATGTATTCGATATTGTAAAGAATGATACCATTTTGGAGCGTTTACCTCAGTAAGTTGACCGAGTGAATCTCTGAGCTGGTGTGAGTGAGTGAAGCCGGGGATGATTTGCATTTTTATGGATCCGAGTATACTAAATGATGCAAGGGTGTTATTTTCAAGGTATTTTAAGTTCTGAACATATTTTTAGGAGCTTGGTTTTTATAAAAACTGTTTTGTGTTTTAAAACTTACAGGATATTTTTTATAGTACAATGACCTCTTATTTGTCAAAAGATCAAGGGAAATTAGATTTCTCAATTCATGACCCCTTTAAAATGGACAATTGTTTCACCACATTTTCTTTTAAATCTGCAGGTCGCATAGACTCACAGGAGATCATGCAGTCACTAAGAGACCTTGGGGTTCATATATCTGAGGAACAGGCTGAAAAGATCCTCAAGAGGTAATTTGTTTAACTGTTTTTTTCTCGCTCGTTCCCGCTTCTCACGTGACTTCCTATTTCCAACTTACCGGAACGTCAGTCCCCATGTTGCAAGGTTGGTTTTCCGCCTGGGAACGTTGGGAGGAGCGGGGAAAGTCACCATTTTCACTGGAACAGGTTATTAAACCAGCCAAATGATTTCTAAACGGTTTTATTAGGTTGAAATAGTTGCCAAGTTCCCCTTTAAGTCTTTTATACCTAGCTAATGATTCAGGCCTAACTGATTTGTATAGTGTTGAGGTGACTGAGAAACCTGAACCGGCACAGTTTATACAACACATTTTTCAGCATGTTTCTTTGACATTTTTTGACTATTCAATTCCAAAGAGTTTTTAACAGCAACAGGTGTTTTAAATTAAATGGAGCACTTACTATAATAAAAGTCATTTTTTTATTTTCTGTCTGTGTAACTGTGTACGTGTCTTTGGTCGAACGCTGTTTCTTTATCACTTTCTCCTTCTTGTGATCCCACACCCACTCTCTCTCTCTCTGCTCATCTTATCAGAATAAGGAGGGGTAATATATGTGCCCCTATAATGTAGTAAGTAGCTGTCTTTTCCCTGCATGTTTGCCTTGCTCTGCATTTGCATTTCATCTACTTTAATCTCTGCGATTTCATGTTACATATTTGATATTCTCTCTCTCAGAAGCTGTTTTGTCCCAAATGGGTGATGCTTTTGAAATATTGAAAAAGCCAATGATTTATATATGTAGATGTTTTTGAAAGTCAATAATAGAACTTTTAGCAAAAGAAAACGTTCTTAAAATTATTAAAGAAGGAATTCAAAATTAAAAGGCTGGGACGTTTGTGCATGTGAATGATTTTATTTTCTAGTCGCTTGACTATATATGCTTAATTTTGGTAGAAGTAATGCAGGTCTACGTAGTTTCTTATCTAAGTGCAAGCTGGTCTTATTTAAAAAATCAACAGCTGCTACCAAGAGCCAAAAAAGGGCTTGCAAGAAGTGGACATTTTATTAGTTTTGGTCTCTTTTTGTCTTTTTATTTGAATAGTATGGATAAAAACGGTACAATGACGATTGACTGGAATGAGTGGAGAGATTACCACCTGCTTCACCCTGCTGAGAACATTCCTGAAATCATCCTCTACTGGAAACACTCCACGGTAAAACACAACCACACCGTCCTGCCATGTAGTTCAAAGTTCCCAGCTTTGCTTTCAGCGCCGACTGTCTCTCATTGCTCCATTTTAGGAGATTTTGGTACTTTTTATAGTCTCTTTGTTGTGTAAATTGCCTTTACTTGCATCACTGACATATGGTACACCAGACATCTCATTAAAACTGGAGATGCTCTTCCACCTTTGTCATTCGGTCCTACTAAGCCTGCTTAGTTAAATTTGTTTCCTTGCACCTGAAATACTCCATGAATGGGACAAAAGGACGTCACTGTGATCCAGTCTGATCCTGTTAAACGGATCAACAGTGTTTTGACGTCACTAATGAGACCTTTTTGACACGAGAGGTAGATGTATTCCACCTCATAGATTATTCTAGCAACTATACCCAGGTGAAAAGATAAGTCACTTGTGTTACAAAAGAGTAATGTCAGTTTGATTTGAAAATTAAAAGCCAATTATTTCTGGCTTTCTTTTATCATGTTATTTGATAAATAAAATTAATAAAATATAGCCCCCTAAAACTAATGACAATAAAAATGGATAAATGGATATTAGAAAAAAAACAGAACGAAATTTAAACATTTTAAAATACTCATGGTGAAAAAGAATAAAGCCAGGTGCACACTGTGCGATTTATAATGGTCCTTTACGATTGTTGCATGTCAGACTGTACGATCATGATCCTCACTGTAAGCCATGTCACACTGTAAGATCTCTGTCAAGACGCATTAAAACATTCATTTTTGTCATGGCTTGCCTTGAAAAACAAAGACAATTTGACGGTCGTCGTAGAAGTCACACTGCACGACCGTGAGTCAACTCTTCTGACTTTGCCAGAATTTCGTCAGATGTAAAATTTGATCGCAACGGTCATTAATCGGCTGTCAGTGAACATGTCAAACCAACTGTCAAAGACTTCAGATTTTAGCCTAGGATCAGAGGAATCTTTTAGGATTTGACGGCCAAATCGTGTCCAAAATCGTACAGTGTGAACCCGGCTTAAGACAGATATCTCTAATCCTTTTGTATACATTCAAATTTTTCCAGTATTAATGATAAATCACCTAACCGGATGATTGTCCATTCATTATGTTCTCACTGTACATGATGTCATTTCCTCTGTACAGATATTTGATGTAGGGGAAAGTATGATAGTCCCTGATGAGTTTACAGCAGAGGAGAAGAAAACGGGCATGTTGTGGCGACACCTGGTAGCAGGAGGTGGAGCAGGTGCTGTGTCCCGTACCTGTACCGCACCTCTGGACCGCCTAAAAGTTCTCATGCAGGTATGAGACCTGTATAGAACATAGCACCCATCATATGATAACTGAATAATACACATTTAAGTTTGGAAAATGTATATGTGATGTGATATTATATCTTATGGTCACCTCTCATGTACATTCATTATGTAGTCTCTTTTATTGTCACCAAGGCTATATATATTTGATCAAAAATACAGTGAAAAATTACAATCTAAGATAACTGTTTTCTCTTTTGAATACCGTCATTTATTCCTGTAATGTCAAAGCTGAATTTTCAGCATCATTAGTCCAGTCTTCAGTGTCACATGATCCTTCAGAAATCATAAATAATATGCTTATTTACTGCTCAAGAAACATTTCTCATTATTATAAATGCTGGGGTGTAGTGCTGCTTAGTTTTTGTGGAGACATACATTTTTAGGTTTCTGATAAATAGAAAGTTCAAAAGAAGAGCATTATTGGAAATAGATAATAGATGACCCATGAATTAATCTTGGCTCATGAGCTAAAATACTAGGCTTTCTTCAAGCCCCAGTGAGTGTGGTACATGAACTGAAGTGTTAGTGAGATCCCCTGTCACCAGTGTCCTCTTTATGAAGGGACTTCACTGTAGTTCTGTTTTTTGTTGGATGACCATGCACATTAGAAATTGCCTAGTTTCAGTTTGAAGTTCTTCTTCATTAAATTCTTTAGTATGTTGAATTTATAAGACTCATGGAACATTGAACCTCTTGTCTGGTGTAAATGATCCTTCAAATGCTTAAATGAAACAATTTATGTGCAAATTGAGATGTTTCACCACTGGAATGGTGTTGGCAGGTTCACGCGACCCGCAGCAACTCCATGGGTATCGCGGGAGGATTCGCCCAAATGATCCGTGAGGGTGGAATCCGGTCACTGTGGCGAGGGAACGGTATCAACGTTTTGAAGATTGCACCTGAGTCTGCTATCAAATTCATGGCATATGAGCAGGTAGCTTGTTGTTTGAACATGTAATTATGTTTAAACAATAAACATGTTTTAGCATAGCTACTTGAAATGTACAAAATCCTGGATATTATTGAACATTAATGTAGATAACCACCGTTTTTGTAAACAAACAGTTGCATCTCTTTTGTTGATTTTGTTTACATTGACAACTCTTTTCACACCAAGGATGATAACTATAACTATAAAGATATAGTTCTAAAAACCTGTCTAAATAACTATATTTATAACGGCACAGAGAAAAAATATTGTTGGAACGATTTTTTCCAGCTGATGAACGATAAACATTGACAGCCAATCAGAATCCATCCTGCTTTAAAGACCTTGATCATTTAAAGCAACAGACGACAAAAGTGCGTTGTACGCTTAGAATAAACAGAACGATATTGTTCACTGGCGTGGACGTTAATATAGTAATACTCTTTTGCCCTGTTCTTCAGATTAAGCGGCTGATTGGCAGTAATCAGGAGACGTTGGGGATCCTGGAAAGGCTGGTTGCTGGGTCTCTTGCAGGAGCAATTGCCCAGAGCAGCATCTACCCCATGGAGGTAAGACCATAAACAATCATTTAATAAAAAAATGTGAGCACTGCTTCGAGAAAGAAAAAGAAGCTTTCTGTTCTGTCATTTAGATAATAATTATTAATCATATGCTTTCACTAGACCTCCCATGCATTCTTTGTATCATGTTTCTGTAATGTACCATTTTTAAAAAATCCAGTTTTTAAGAAATAACTGCCATCTCAGAATCTGAAACTAAATCAAGTTCTGGTGATGTCTTTCTGTACCAAACAAGTATTACTTTTTTCAGATCTCTTGGAGTTTTAACAAAAACACTTTTGTGTGTTTTTAAAGGTTTTAAAGACTCGTCTTGCCCTGGGAAGGACGGGTCAGTACTCTGGTATCGCTGACTGTGCTAAATATATATTTAGGAAGGAGGGTCTCACAGCCTTCTACAAGGGTTATGTTCCCAATATGCTGGGTATCATCCCTTATGCTGGAATAGACCTGGCTGTTTATGAGGTAAGTTTTTACACCGTAAAGAAAAAAAGGTCTATATATTTTTTTATCAGTGTTGTTGTTAACAAATTATTTAAAAGGTTCCATTAATTGAAATAAATCTGAGTTGTTTCAATTAAAGCATAGAAATAAAATGCTTAAACGAAACAATGTATGGTTTATATATATATATGACTAATAAAATTGAAAAAGCACAAAAAAGCACTAAAATTAAATCTGAAAATATAAAAATAAAAGTTATTCAAAATATTAACAAATACTATAATGGCAGATAAATAATATTAAAATAAGACTGGGCTACTTTTTTATTTTTTTTACCTTCTAAATGTTTCCTATATTGTATGTTTTATTTAATAAAAAGGATGTGTTATGTAATTATAATTATTTTATTATTCATTTATATTGTAGATTTTTTATCTGTAGACTCTAAAGGACTTGTGGTTGCAATAAATAATGCTAAAACAACTCTGGGTGGCATGCATTTATTTATTTTAAAAAATATATATATATTTTTTTTTACCTCCTGAAGGTTTATATATATATATTTTATATTTTATTTATTAAAATGCATGTCATACAATAGTTATTTTATGATTAATTTATATTGTAAATATTATTCTATTTTTTATCTGTAGACACTAAAGAACTCGTGGCTGCAGAGGTTTGCTACTGACAGTGTCAATCCGGGTGTGTTTGTGCTGCTAGCCTGTGGGACAATGTCTAGTACTTGTGGACAGTTAGCGAGCTACCCATTAGCCTTAGTGAGGACACGTATGCAGGGTCAAGGTAAGTCTTTAAACTCTCAAATACATCATCATAAGGCTTGATTCTTTACTACTATTGTATCATTCACGAAGTAAACTATTATTGTTTCTCTGTCACAGTCTAAAAGGATTTATTTTCACTTGCGTTTTGTTCTCGTTCTCCATCGGTTAGCGGCTTCTCAGGAAGGCAGCCCTCAGATGACCATGACTGGTCTCTTCAGACACATTGTACGGACAGAGGGTGCAATTGGACTCTATAGAGGCTTGGCACCCAACTTTATGAAGGTCATCCCTGCTGTTAGCATCAGCTACGTGGTTTATGAGAACCTAAAGATCACCCTTGGCGTCCAATCCCGGTGAGGGGAAGCCAAAGACTGTTATATCCTTAATGGCTTTTGTTTTTCCTCTCAACTTTTCTTTTGGACCAGTGAAAGAGATCGTCCAAGAGGGCCAGTTCACACTCAAGGGGAAGTGTAGTAACACTTGGCCAAGAAAGAGCTTGTATGATGGGAAGAAGAAACCTTTGCGTCAAAAACCTGACGTTTGAATTTGATCTGTGAATAAGTAACTGGATATATTAGAACAGGGCAAAAAATACAATCCTAGCTGCAAGTAAAATGTGAGCACCTCAAAATGGCATCTGTATTGGATCCCAACACTCCCTTATTCCAATCCTGAGGTCATGGGAGGTCACCAGGTTGTGGTAGTTATATTTTAGTAGGGACCAAGAATATGCAAGATATGCTTTTTGGAAAGGAAGGGCCAGACACCTGATGGATTCAAAGAGCCAGATTTACTAAAGCATTTAGTATATGCAACTTTTCTCTAAGAAAATAACACTTCATCCATTAATGTATTCATTTAAACTGCACAACTGGAATTGAATGTGCTAAAGGCTTTGGCAGATATGATGCTAGTAATCCTGATGCAGCCTTTTCAGATCTCATTCTTCCACTAGATGGCAGTGTAATAAAGGGCTGGCAGGGCAAGGCTCCCTTTTTCAGTCACACTTTCTTATAAGATCGCCCACATGCTTGCATTTCGCTCACATACTTTATTACTTGTATTATTACGTTAACTGACTTTACGATATGATATGAGATCATTCTGTTAACTGATCTTAAAAGTTACAAGTGTAACAAGGGAAATATTTGAAACATATGTCTTATTCATCAAATGGTCCAAATAATATTGTTGAGGGCTTTTCATTGTTTTTGTTTTTAAATGTTGTTTACAACATTCAGTGAAAGTTACTATTTAAAAAAAAAGAGTCCATGAAATTAAGAATACTAGACATGTGCACACACTCCTAATGGTGATTGGCAGCTAATCAAGCGTTAAGAAAAAAGTTTGAGAATAAAATGATCTGGGTTTGAGAATCCAGCACCAGCTTAAATGTGGTGGGTTGAGTTTCATGTCTAGGTAGACACTGTATGGTCTTAAGTTGGAGAAAGCAATGCTACTATTTGATTTGTTTTTACAATAAAACAATCCTGGATAATTAACTGATCAATTATCTGCTCAACTGCAGTGTAAATATAAGCTCTCACCAGTATTAGTTTCCAAACATTTCAAACAGGATTATAACACTCTAGTCAAGGAAACATATTTAAGCACTTTATTTTAATAAAAAATTAACCAGACTTGGAATTTTTAGGAGGATTTATAATGGAATGATATTCAGTAGTTGTAGTGGTTGTGATTTAAGTAAATATAATATTTTTCAGCATTTATGTTTAATGTTTGTATCTGTTTGGGGGGGAAAACTTTTTGTAAAGAAAACACTAAAGAGGTTTAAGCATTCGGCAAATATCTTGTGTATTTGGATATAACATTTGTCAGGATAGGCACCCCGATGTTTCAAATTTGCATATTTTTTTTTATTATTGACAAGGAAAAAATAAGTTGCACTTAAAGCTATTGCATGTGAAGCCCAAAATCCCTCTGGTTCAATGGGTTTTTGCCCTTGTTGTTCTATAAAACTTTAGTATTAATATAGTTGCCTTAATTATAAATAAAATAAAGCTGCTTTTAGAAACGTACGGAGATGGTGTTAATGACTGAAATATTTTTCTAATGGATTTGATTCTCAGGGAGAATTTAGTGGTCTCCAATACTCTTGTGCAGATGTGCCTCCTGAGCCTCGTCTCCATTGAGCTCTGGAACTGATATCTGCATATAAATATATATTACTTGTATGACTGAGTTTGTGCAGGCCTAACAGTTTGCCTTTTTCAAGCTTCAATACATGATTTAGAACAGTGGAAAAAAAATAGCAAGTACCCTTCTGTGCCCCGATGGTAGTTGAACTGAATTCAGCTGTGGCCCAATTCCCTTTGAATCAATTCATTCTTTGTAATGCATGTATGTGGGTCTTGTCTGAATATGCACAAATTGCACTGTGGAGTCTTTACAGGGCTTTAAAAGCTGTATTTGAGCCTGCCTCATAATGAATGCAGCTTTTTATATTTTGCTTGTTTTGCATTTTGCACCTTTTACAGGAGAAATCTTTGGACTGCTCTGAACTTATGGGCTAGAGACCCATTTGTGTGGTAGTCCTGAGACTAAAGGCTTTAGATTTATGTTTGTTTGTGGCGGTCAACACAATCAAGGAATGCCGCTCTGAGACTCCCTGTAATCTATTGCATTACTGTTCGGCTGTTTTAGTAGCCGTGTTACGGCTTCTGTGAGTGTGAATGCACAGTGTTTGCCATGTATATCAAAATGTACTGTTGCTGGGGTCCCCTGAATATCATAAACATACATGCTAATGAAATATCCAAATACTGCAAAACATATCTAGATGTGATGACACATTTCTGAAGTTTTAGTTGATGCTGAGATGTGCAAATCAATGCAAGAATGTTTACTGGACAATAAAGGAAAATAAAATGTCCTCTGTAAAATGCATAAACTGAATGTAGAGTGGACATATTTATGTTTGTACAATAACGGTTAAATAAAGTTATTCTTGATTCTGTTTATGGAGGTTGGCATTCCACCATATTGGTTACTTTGCTCTCCCAAATGAGACTTTCCTCTTTGAAAGTTTATTTAAAAACTGAATATAACAACACATTTTTTTCTCGTCAATTTTAGTTAATTTTGTTTTTTACACGGTTAGTGCGGTAATATTTGAATGATAAAAAGAAGAAGAGCGTCTCAGCAGACTAGCGCAGGACTAATCACATGACAGCGGTTTGCTCTCTGAGGAAGTCATTCATCCGCAGGTCTAGAGTAAATACTGGATGTGTTTCGAAACCTGCCTACGAAGAAAGCATTTGGGACGTTCCGAGTCAGCACAGCACTGATTCACTTTAATATCTAAACTGATTCGAGCTGCCTGCGAGTAAAGAGCTAAGCCTACTAGGTTTTAAGACACAGTCAGCCACTATTTGGGAGTTCCCAAACTGAATATTCCTTTACTGGTTTTCTGTTATTTCAACTGTTATATGCCACTCCAGCGATAATGTTTACTGGTCACGAGTTGTAGGCAGTGAAAACAGGAACCGGATTCATACGAGAGTCGACTCGACTGGGCGATTGTTGTCATATCCTTAATGTGTTAGTCTTCTTGAAAAGAAATGTTGTCATTCGAGGAAGCTAAAGCGAGGTTAGAAACTGCAGGGCAGAGCCATGTTTTACAGTTTTGGGCTGAGCTTTGTGAGGAAGAAAGGGATACAATTCTGGAGGAGATATCTCAGCTTCAGCCCGAAGAGTTACTCGAGCATTGCCGAGCAGCTGCAGCAGCTGCAAGCCTACACTCGAGTACTGATGGTCGGCTAGACGGTCGGATGGAGCCGGTTCCTCCAGAGTTCATTGGAAGTGTGCGTAAAAGTGACAAAGAAACACTTCAGATGTGGGGTGATGAAGGTACAAGAGCTCGTTTGGACTCTAACATTCAAAATAATGTACAATACTGTTGCAATGTGTTAAAAAGTAGCATGGCATTTAATGCACACTATGTAAAAGACTTCTTTCGTTCAGGGTTATTGCAGATTTCACGGGGCAGAGTGGCTGTTTTGCTGTTAGCTGGTGGTCAGGGGACTCGACTTGGAGTGTCATATCCCAAGGGCATGTACAATGTTGGACTTCCGAGTGGGAAAACCCTGTACCAGCTCCAGGCTGAGCGTATCCAGAAGGTGCAAGAGCTGGCCAAAGTGAAGCATGGTTGTAAATGCACAGTACCATGGTATGGTTAGTTGCAGTTCACATGTGGATGTTTTGCAACAATAAACACTTTTGGCCCGGTGTATGTAATTTTGGTAATTTTTCCGGACCAGCAAATGTCATTTCCACCACATTGTGTAAATTATGTATAGTATTTAACAGAATTTTATGGAGAAAAATTATTAATAAATAATAATATTAATATGTTGGGTTTTCATATTTGAAAGTCTGGGTCTGGGAAAGGGGTAAAATAATATTGACATGGTAAAAAAAAAAAACTTTTTATAAAAAGAAAGATCTGTTACCCCTGGGACAGTGCTTGTAGTTGAAGAAACCCTAATGCATTTATCCATAAACAACCTCCAAATAACAGAAGAACATGTATTGGATTGTTTTGTATAATGATGTGTGTTTAGGTACATAATGACCAGTGAATTCACCCTGGGACCCACAGAGAACTTCTTCAAAGACAATGAATATTTCGGTCTATGTCCATCCAATGTGGTCATGTTTGAGCAAAGGATGATACCAGCAGTTGGGTTTGATGGAAAGATCATCCTGGAGAAGAAAAGCAAAATAGCCATGGCACCAGGTCAGAGAAAAATTGTTTGTCTTCAGAAGGAATACTAATTTTCTATGTTATTTATTAGTTTTTTTATATTAGTAATAGGTCGTTCATAAATTAATAAAATAAAAATACATTTAAATAAAATTATATTTTTCTTGTCCACTTCAGATGGAAACGGCGGCCTCTATCGTGCCCTAGTGGACAACAAGATTTTAGAGGACATGGAAAGAAGGGGTGTGGAGTATCTTCACGTGTACTGTGTAGACAACATATTGGTGAAGCTGGCAGACCCCGTCTTCATTGGCTTTTGTGTAAACAAAGGAGCAGACTGTGGTGCCAAGGTAAAAATATACTGCTTGTAGGCCTGAATTAGATAACATCCTTTTTTTCTTTTCTTTTCACCCTTATTAGTTTCTTTTTATTTATTGTTTTTGCATCCAGTTAGTTATGTTTAACTTTTTTTCTGGTCAGGTGGTGGATAAGGCCTATCCTGCAGAGCCTGTTGGAGTGGTATGTCGTGTGGACGGTCTGTATCAGGTGATTGAGTACAGTGAGATCCAACCAGAGACCTCAGAGCTGCGAGGCCCAGGAGGAGAGCTTCTGTTCAGTGCTGGGAACATCTGCATCCACTTTTTTACACGAGGTTTCTTAAAGGAAGTGGCTGAGTATGTCGATATGTCATATGTGTAAAGTGTTTCTTATGTGTAAAGTCACCTATTGTCCATAAATGGCTTTTTTGCTATAATATAATAAATTATGTTTTGTTATACTGTATTATAATAACAAAGAGTAGGATGCGCAATATCAAGAAGACTAGACCTTTGTTAGAACTATAACTAGAACAAGATTAGTTATACCTACAGGGACACATAATTCTTCCAAGATGTAACTGTTTGCATATTCAATTTTGAGGTTAATCCCAAAAAGCACATGCTCTCAGAATACGAGCATTTTATTAAAGAATTAGCAATGTATTATCTCGAATTAATCTACAAACAAAGCTCTTTGTACAAAATAATTCCTATTTCAAATATTTTTTCCTTGCAGAAAGTTTGAGTGTCAGCTGAAGCAGCATGTGGCAATCAAAAAAGTGCCATTTGTGGATGGAGAGGGAAACCTGGTTAAACCAACCAAACCCAACGGCATCAAAATGGAGAAATTTGTCTTCGACGTCTTTCAGTTCTCAAAGTGTGTTTACTGCTAGTGTTCATTTTGGTAAGTTCGGAAATTGCCATCTTCCTTATCATAGTCTCTTCTTGCAGGAAATTTGTAGCCTTTGAGGTGTTGAGAGAAGAGGAATTCTCACCCCTGAAAAATGCTGATGGGGCTCCTCTGGATACACCAACTACAGCACGCCGATCATTGTTAGCGCAACATTACCGCTGGGCTCTGGCAGCTGGTGCAAGCTTCCTGGATGAACAAGATAAACCCATCCTCTCAAAACACAGGTGATGACACAAAATACCATTCATAGAATAAGAAAATATTAAGTCATTTACCTAAAGTAGATAAGGCACCTTTTACCAAAGATTGCTTTGGATAGCGTCTTCAAAATTACTTAAAGGGATAGTTTACCCAAAAATTAAAATTCTGTCATCACTTAATCAGTTGCATGTCATTCCAAACCTATAAGACCTTTGTTCATCTTGGAACACAAATGAAGATCTTTTTTAATGCAATCCAAGAGATTTCTGTCACTCCATTGAAAGTCTATTTACCCGTTCAGAAATCCATATTTAATCCAAGGCTTCTGAAGAGACATGATCTCAGTGAATTTAACTGATTGAATTTAGGCTTTTATTCTGTATATAGATTATTATATACATATATTACTAAAATATGTTGAAGGAAAGCTCAAACGTACTTGGTTGACGCACGAGAACAAACATGTCTCTTCAGAAGACTTGGATTAAACCACTCAATTCATATGGATTAATTTTTTTTACGTTATCTTTATGGATGTTTTGAAGCGTCAGAATTTTGGTAAATAGACTTTCAATGGAGGGACAGAAATCTTTCAGATTTCATTAAAAACATCTTCATTGGTGTTTTGATGATGAACGAAAGTGTTATGGGTTAGTAACAACATGAGAAGAGTGAGTGACGGATGACACAATTGTGATTTTTGAGTTAACTTTTCCTTTAATGTAAATGTCATAATTTGTCAAAAAATTTCCTTTTCCTTTAATAGGGATAGCTCACCCAAAAATGAAAATTCTGTGATCCTTTACTCACCCTCAAGTTTCTGAACACAAAATATATTTTGAAGAATATGGTTAACCAAACAGTTGATGGGCCCCATTGACTTCCATAGTGTGTGGACAAAAATCCTTTGGAAGTCAATGGGGCCCATCAATTATTTGGTTACAGACTTTCTTCAATATTATCTTCTTTTGTATTCAGCAAGTTTGGAACTTTAGTGTGAGTAAATGATGACAGAATACAAATTTTTGGGTGAACTATCCTTTTTAATGTAAATTAGTATGAAAACTGAAGTATTATAATCCTAGAAAGTTCTAAAAATCAACACCATTCTCGTTATGAATCCAATACCTTCCAACTGGTTTAATTTTGAGGCAGTTCCTAAAATGGACAGCAGGGTATGTGGTTTACAATAGATGACTTGGTCTACTCTTTCTTTTGCAGTATGGCACAGAATGAAGACCCCCCAGCAATTTGTGAAATCTCTCCACTTGTATCATACTCTGGCGAGGTAAAAATGGAAGTACTACTTTTATGACAATACAGAGATTTTGCTTTAAACTGGAGTTGCTAATACTGATAAAACAGTCCAGTTATTGGATCTCAGGTTAACATATTTAGCACAAAAGTCATTCAATTACAGAATGTCAGAGTTAGTACAAAAAGAGGCAAGATTAGCCCTGAGGCACAGAATGAAAAAAAGGATAACAAGCCAGTGTGAACATATGGAGCATGATGTGAAACAGAGCGAATGATGTCAGAGTAGTGTTCCTGTTCTCAGGAGAGCAAAAGAGACAGCTGTAACACTCCATCACTTTCTCTCCTTTTTTCCATTAATTTCTAACCCTCAGTATATCGCAATATAGGATGGATACATTTTAACTGCTGTGTTTTACAGGGTCTGGAACATTTCCTGGAACAGAAGAACTTGAAGTCCCCTTTTCTACTTGATGAGTATGAAGCCAAGAACCTTGTGTAAACTACATAGTGTTTCCAAATTCCAACTGAGGATCCTATCATGTTAGGCAAATTTGGTTAGGAAATCAAAGGGATGTTTACAGATAATAATAAAAAAGTCTATAAAAAATACAGTAAAAACAGTAATTGTGTAAAATACTTTTTTTTCTCTCTTTAGTCACCTGATTCTTCAAAAATCATTCTAATATGCTGATTTTAATTTCAAAAACAGTTGTTCTGCAATTTTTTGAAACCATGATACCTTTTTCCAGGATATTTTGATTAATAGATATTTTAAAAGTACATTACTGAAATTCTTCAAAAGGTTAGAGTAGAATTTACTCATGATAATAAAATAAAATGATTATAAAATACAATGTAATATTTTTGTTAGTTTGTAATGCCCATCTTTTGATACAACTTCACAATAGCAATAAAAATCACTCTTATCCAACTTACAGTTAAGAGAATGTGTTTTCTTTTCCCTCGGCTTTGCCTTTGCATCCCAGTTTCAAGACGAGACGTCACATGACTTAAGCTGACCAATAGGAAACGTGACATCTTCCCGATTCACGTCTATGCAGCGGAACGGAACGGCATCAACAAGCTTATTAGAGCGAAAGGAACAGTATCTAAATTAAGTACAGCGCTACTGTTGCATTACAGAGCAACAGTATAGCCAGGTCATAGCCAGCTGCGTTAGATGTTTAGCGTACAGAACCCATGTTTGGGTGAAATATTCTGGTTCAAATGGTTCTTGTTCTGGAATTTAGCGTAGGAGCTCACTTGACAGCTGGAATGTAAGTTAACTGGGTTTCTTATGAGCTGGCTAACACAGCTAGCTGCCTATAGTGAGTCTGAGGATAAGATGCATTTCATTACGAGCACACAGCAGATGCATGTTTAGGTGTAGGCTATATAGAAGTATGCTAGGATGTTCAAAAATGTGTTCGGATCAGGATTCCTGGTGAGGACCGCTCATGTCATCTTGACATGGGTTATAACGTTGATTCTCTTCCTCCACGACACAGGTAAGTGCTCTTAATAGATGCTGATTGTACTGCAAGTATATCCGCCTCATCTATAGACGTGTTATTGTATGCCTACATCACCCTCATAATGTACATAATGCTACTGCACACCGGTATCTGCATTAATGAGAGATTAAGGATCAACGTTTACATGATCCCTAACTATTATACTCTAGCACACTCAGTTTCATTATATTATCTGCTATGACAAAAAGTCATTGTGATATAAAAGTAAAAATGATGAGACGAAAACTCATGATGTAAAAGTCTCAATATTATGAGATACTCATGATGTGATTAAGATGTCGGAACTATGTAATTCTGAGGTAGATCAAAATTATGAGTTATACTAAATTATAATTATGAGATAAAAAAAAGTTGAAACTATGACATACTAAGCCATAATTTTAAGATTTAAGTCACACTTAATATTTATATATAACAAATAATATTTATTGTCATACTACAAAAAATTATACTTTATAATTATAAAAGTCACAATTATAACTTTTTAGCTCATAATTTAAACTTTTTATCTCATTAATTACTTATGGCTGGAATACATTATACAACCTTTGCTAATTGCTGAAAGTAAAAGCTAGTCTGCAGCTTTTGTGAAATCAGAGTTAACAGATTTCCCTGAAAATCACATAGTATAGATGGGCACAGAATCTATTTTTTTTTAGCTTCAGACTATGATTCCATCCAGTCAGAGGATATCAAGCATGTTCCATAATTTAAGCCTATTTTAGAGCACTGTAGAAGAATGTTTTCATTTGTCATGCATATTGAAGCAATAAAGCACATGTCTGTTGTGTTTGGAATTACTTGAAAGTCTGTAAGTGTGTGATCTTCAGTCATTTAGATCATGATGCCCATTTTTTCTCTGTAACTATTTACAAAGTCGGCAAAAGTGTGGTGCATAGTGTTCCAGCCTTTGCCCTTTGGTGTGGCATAATTTCAACTTTGTGAGCCAATTTTGTGTTGACTATGTGGCCTAAATGGGATTCCACAGTTCTGCACAATTCTACTCTGTTTCTCTCTATTAAGCTCTATTCTAATTTCCTTCACTCTGTCCTACTCCACTATGTTGTATTCTACTTCACTACTGTACTGCTTTCCACTCTATTATGTTCAGTTATGTTCTATTCTACTCTTCCACACAGACCTGCGCAAACAGGAGGAGACAGGGGAGCTCACACTGCCGGTTCTCTTTGTGCTGCTGGTTCTGGTGTCCGTGTTGCTGTACTTTGCGGTTTCACTCATGGATCCTGGTTTTGTCATGTCTGATGACTGTGAATTGCAGGTCAGTTAATATAGGGATTCTCAAATATTTTGGTCATCCAAACTCCTTTGACCTGAAATATTTACTTGAAGTACCCCCTACAAATTTAAGTTAATATTATAATAATTTAATAATATGTCGGTTAAAGCTACAATATGTAATTTTTTTGGCCGCGAGGAGTCGCTAACCTCTTACAATAACAAAGAGGTAGATTGATGACACAGTCATAAGTGGAATGATGGGACTTGCTGTCATGCTGATGGATCTAATAATGTTTATGGATGAGTGAAAACATTCATGTTTTTTTAAAACGACTGTGGTATGAAGCAGGGCGCGATTGCTAATGATAGACAGATATCAGCACCACATGCGAGTCCCGTGGATATAAAGGAATGAGGACATTTAATTCTACCAAACTAACGTAATCGCACTATTCACACAGGTCAGTTTATTTGACAAATTAAACTTGTGAGGTAACACTGCACTGTTTCACTTCGTCTAACGTTACACTATCATACTAAACAACATTTGGGTGACAGTAAGCTAGATCAACATTAGAATAACATACTGATCATATGTTACAAAAATTCAGGAAACTCCAAGGCACTCACTTTAGAAAGATTAAAAAGCCTTTATTGTTTTGGCTTGTCATCTTAAACCTTTAAAAAACACTTGGTGATGAAGACTTGTATGCCGAAATGCATATTTTCGCATTTCACACCGTTTCACACCGCAAGCGTGAACAGCCCGTCAGCGTAACTACACCGTCACTGCAGCTGCAGACGCGCGAGAGTATTCACACTGGAAGCGTTTGTACCAAGCGGCAACCTCCCTGGGTGCTTCTCATTTCTTATCTCTGCATCCTCGTTTCCTTTCCTCGCGTCTCAGCTCCACCCCCTGTAGGTTGTGAGGGAAGGACGCAAGGAAAGAAAATGAGGACGGAGGAATCGAATGAAAGCTTTTTTTATACATTGGACTAGTTGATCAATCGATAGCGTCATCAGCAGCGCTCAAAGGATCTGCCCTTAGATTGGTGAAATTTGTTTATTAAGAAATTCATAATGAATAATAATAAAGCAAGATATCCTGTTGAAATATGTGAGATTTGTGGTTTATATAAACTGCAAGAGTAAAGTATAAATTAAAATTATTGTGACCGATGTGAAGGGGGAGGAGAATTTATACGTGCTTCACGTTTAGTCAAAAGAACACTTCCGCATAGGATACACCTGTGTATCCTCACTCATAACTCCTCTGAAAGCCTCCTAACTCCTCGACCCTCGACTCCTCGCGGTGCAATTAGAGAGTTGAGATGTCCTTCAAGATGGCTGTGCTTGATTGGTTTCCGGGTCATAGGATGGAGGACAGAGGAGCGAGGAGACGAGGAGGGATATTGAGAAGCACTCTCTCTTGAAACCAACACGGAAGTGAATTAAACTGCAATTCATCGCCTGGCCGCTTGAGGCTGGCAGCAAAAGTGAGTCAAATCTGTATCTCCCCCATGTTAAAAAGCCCAACTTTACTGCAGAAAAAAATATGTTTACAGCATAGCTGTCAACCCTCCCGTTTTTTCCGGGTTTCTCACGTATTTTAGCTCTTTTCCCGCTGTCTTCCCGTTTTAGTATTTTCCCGTAAAATATCCCGTATTTTTACGCTCTGATTGTGTGAGACGTACAAGCTCGGGAAGATTCGGCTTGAAGTCGTTCATCCTCGGATGCGGCGCCGTGCGCGCTGTTACAAAGAAAAGCCGTGCACACAGCAAAGCGAAATGGGGTCTTGCGGGTCTTGCGCACCCAACACATCATTTTTGCCGCGCTCGTACAGACGCGTCGAGTATAAACCATGCTATAAACAAAGCTTGACCCTAACTCCGTGTCAGCGTGCGCTCTGATCGGTACAGACCTCTCCCGAATCATCTCCTGCAGCAGCCTCCGAACTTCCGAAGCACCACTAACTTCGCATCTGTTTCCCTCGTAAGCTGATATTAGTAGTTAAACATTCTCTATGATAAAACATTTTTTGTAAAAAATATTTTAATAAAACGGTTTTGGCGGTTATAGAGTTCTAATTACGGTGTTCAACTATAACCGTCGGTCTCACGGTTAAGGTCACACCCCTAACACACACACAGACACACTCCTTCTCTCTCTACCATCTCTCTCTCTCTCTCTCTCTCTCTCTCTCTCTCTCTCTCTCTCTCTCTCTCTCTCTCTCTCTCTCTCTCTCACACACACACACACACTCTCTTTCTCTCTCTCTCATATATATACACACACACGTCTCTCTCTCACACTATATGTAGGCCTATGTAGTTATAAACTCTTTAGACTGTTAATGATTAGTGCTTTTTTTTTTAAAGTTTGTGGGTAAGAATCGTGTAAAAAAATCCCTTATTTTGGGGATGGATTCCGGGAAATCTCCCTTATTTTCAATGTTCAATGTTGACAGCTATGGTTTACAGCCTGGTGTCTTAAGTTGTTTTGGTCTATACAGCTAATTTTGCCCTTCATGACAACTGTGAGGGGGGTGAATTTTTTTAGAACTCATCCGTTTAAATTATATTAAGCCTTAAAATGCTGCATAATCAAGGGCGTGGCCACTTGAGTGACAGGTGGATTGCTGCTGCTGTTACAGTAAGGCTAAAATCTTTCCGTGGCAGGGGCAGCTGCCACTGAGACCTGTCACTCCACCCGTCACCCTATTGGCAGCTGTCACTCGACCTGTCATCGCTATATGCGCCTGTCACTCGACCTGTCACCGCGCCTGTCACTCAACCTGTCACCGCGCCTGTCACTCGACCTGTCACGGCTATACGAGCCTGTAACTCGACCTGTCACGGCTATATGCGCCTGTCACTCGACCTGTCACGGCTATATGCGCCTGTCACTCGACCTGTCACGGCTATATGCGCCTGTCACTCGACCTGTCACGGCTATATGCGCCTGTCACTCGACCTGTCACCGCTATATGCGCCTGTCACTCGACCTGTCACCGCTATATGCGCCTGTCACTCGACCTGTCACCGCTATATGCGCCTGTCACTCGACCTGTCACCGCTATATGCGCCTGTCACTCGACCTGTCACGGCTATATGCGCCTGTCACTCGACCTGTCACCGCTATATGCGCCGGTCACTCGACCTGTCACCGCTATATGCGCCTGTCACTCGACCTGTCACCGCTATATGCGCCGGTCACTCGACCTGTCACCGCTATATGCGCCGGTCACTCGACCTGTCACCGCTATATGCGCCGGTCACTCGACCTGTCACCGCTACATAGACGTTGGAACAGCACCCAGCTGTTTTTTTCGTTGTTTTTGTTTTTATATATATATATATATATATATATATATATATATATATAAATACAGAATCTGAATTAAAATGTGTTTGATTTAAGCCTACATTTCAATATTTTGTGTCATAAAATTTCTTGTTTTTAAGCCTTTCGCACGTACGATCACGGTGTAATCATTCTAGGTTGGTCCCTGGAGCGTATGATCACACCGGTGTTTATGCCTATACATTTTTATATTGCCTATTCCGCATCTCAAAGCTTGCCACAAAAAAATGGCCAACTTAGGGATTATGCATTAAATCTTTGAATTGTTTATTAATAAACTGGGGTTTTCTGTCAGTTTTCGGTTAATTTATGAGACGCGCTCCAGTTCACGCGCCGGCGTGTCCTAATTATATTGTCTACTATATTTGCTTCTTTTTTATTAATCCAGTCAATTTGTTGATGAAACATTGATTAAAATGAAGATACAATTTATACAAAACTAAATTCACTTAAAACAAAACTTAATAAGTGGTCAAAATTATGTCTGTTTTAAATCTCAGTTAATGTGCGTGTGAAGAGCAATTATATCGCTCTCTACTCCAGTGTTGTGATCACTGAGGAGTTGTGTTGTGATCTAACAGACACCCGGTTGAAAGTAACATGTGAAATTCCAGCACGTTAAAGTCCTTTTATGCAAACCATAGACCTTTATCTACATATCTACAGTATAATAATAGGAACATTGACTTATCTTGGAGAGAGTTTCATCGTGTTGACTGTTTTACCCGAGCGCGATGCGCTGTTTGAGTGCTGAGAATGACTGACAGCCGCAGCGGAGGGAAGCACTTCGGTGAAGATTAATTTAACGATTTAAATCTGTACCTCACATTAAACTATATGTAATGGCTTCAGAAATCTTGGAATACAGTACACGAAAACATTATAGTGCTTTATAATGTTTTTGTGCCTTTTGTGTTGTATAACAATAACATACGTAGGCTATGTAATATCGGATCGGATTTGGATGGTCTCGTCTGGCGATACCCGATCCGGCAAATATTGCTAGTATCGGAGCAATACCGATACTGAGTATCGGATCGGCGCACCCCTAGTTTTTAGTGATCTGAACCTTGTATTTCCATACTATTCCGCGGGACAGGCGCATATAGCCATGATGGGTCGCGGTACAGGCGCATATAGCCGTGACGGGTCGCGGGACAGGCGCAAATAGCCGTGACGGGTCGCGGGACAGGCGCATATAGCCGTGACGGAAAGCGGGACAGGGGCATATAGCCGTGAGAGGTCGAGTGACAGGCTCATATAGCCGTGACCGAAGCGGGACAGGCACATATAGCCGTGACGGGACGCGGGACAGGCTTGTATAGCCATGACAGGTCGAGTGACAGGCGCATATAGCCGTGACGGGTCGCGTGACAGGCTCGTATAGCCGTGACAGGTCGAGTGACAGGCGTATATAGCCGTGACAGGTCGGGTGACAGGCTCGTATAGCCGTGACAGGTCGATTGACAGGCATATATAGCGGTGACAGGCGCATATAGCGGTGACAGGTCGAGTGACAGGCGCATATAGCCGTGACAGGTCGAGTGACAGGCGTATATAGCCGTGACAGATCGAGTGACAGCCGCATATAGCGGTGACAGGTCGAGTGACAGGTGCATATAGCCGTGACGGGTAGCGTGACAGGCTCGTATAGCCGTGACAGGTCGAGTGACAGGCGTATATAGCCGTGACAGGTCGAGTGACAGGCGCATATAGCGGTGACAGGTCGATTGACAGGCATATATAGCGGTGACAGGCGCATATAGCGGTGACAGGTCGAGTGACAGGCGCATATATCGGTGACAGGTCGAGTGAAAGGCGCATATAGCCGTGACGGGTCGCGGGACAGGCGCATATAGCCGTGACGGGTCACGGGACAGGCGCATATAGCCGTGACGGGTCGCGGGACAGGCGCATATAGCCGTGACGGGTCGCGGGACAGGCGCATATAGCCGTGACGGGTCGCGGGACAGGCGCATATAGCCGTGAGAGGTCGAGTGACAGGCTCATATAGCCGTGACCGAAGCGGGACAGGCACATATAGCCGTGAGGGGACGTGGGACAGGCTTGTATAGCCGTGACCGGTCGAGTGACAGGCGCATATAGCCGTGACGGGTCGCGTGACAGGCTCGTATAGCCGTGACAGGTCGAGTGACAGGCGTATATAGCCGTGACGGGACGCGGGACAGGCGCATATAGCCGTGACAGGGCGGGTGACAGGCTCATATAGCCATGACAGGTCGAGTGACAGGCGCGTATAGCCGTGACAGCTCGAGTGACAGGCGCATATAGCGGTGACAGGCGCATATAGCGGTGACAGGTCGAGTGACAGGTGCATATAGCGGTGACAGGTCGAGTGACAGGCGCATATAGCGGTGACAGGTCGAGTGACAGGCGCATATAGCGGTGACAGGTCGAGTGACAGGCGCATATAGCGGTGACAGGCGCATATAGCGGTGACAGGCGCATATAGCGGTGACAGGTCGAGTGACAGGTGCATATAGCGGTGACAGGTCGAGTGACAGGCGCATATAGCGGTGACAGGTCGAGTGACAGGCGCATATAGCGGTGACAGGTCGAGTGACAGGCGCATATAGCGGTGACAGGCGCATATAGCGGTGACAGGTCGATTGACAGGCGCATATAGCGGTGACAGGTCGAGTGACAGGCGCATATAGCGGTGACAGGTCGAGTGACAGCTGCCAATAGCGGTGACAGATCGAGTGACAGGCGCATATAGCGGTGACAGGTCGAGTGACAGGCGCATATAGCGGTGATGGGTGGAGTGACAGGTCTCACTCCACCCATCCCAGCTGCCCCTGCCACGGAAAGATTTTGCTCCCTCTCTGCTGTTTTTAGCCGTTTGTCTGCTCTCTTTTAGCATCATGTCACCTCAGCTGATTCCAGCTGCTGAACTTGTCATCTCTGCCGTGATTGTACTTTTTTCGGGATTATTTCATACAATTTATTACACGCCGCCCTTATACTTTCGCCCACGCCATTGAATTCCATCGTTGTCGAGTATCGAGAGCGCTGTTCTTCAGTTGTTTTCCTCTGTGAACATGCACTCATGGATGTCTGACAATATCGTTGCTTTTTGGAGTTCAGATTTAAAAACGTCTAAGATATAGAGGCCACACTCGATCTGCGGTGCCGTTGATCTTACGGAGCAGATAGACTATAATATGCTTATTTAACTTTTTAGTGTTCAATAAAAAGTACCGTCAGATTCTATTCTGCAGGTGTCAGTGCTTTGTCTTCGTCCCTTAAATGAGCGCGGATTCCAGTCTAATTTCCACTCTGGTTCCTTATGAGGGCGCTCACAGGACGAGTGCAGAATGAATGGAGGTCTATGGAGCTATACCCCTAAAAATCCACTTTTCTCAGGATATAATTTTTTGTCTAGTAATTTGAATATTGTTTTCGAAAGGAGATGCAAAGAAATGACAGATTACTGGGTGTTCGATTTTTTAGAGTCACTTATTTGCTTTAAAAAGTATTTTAATGTCAATGACGTCATACACATCGTACGACCAGAGAACTGCTTTACGGCAATCCTTCAGTCACATGCGCTGATCAAAAGCATGATGGGAAACGACTTGCTGACCACAGCTTAATGTTGATTGGTTTAAACAACCGTGATGTATTTTTCTCTTTTAAAACTCGGATATCATGTTTTATGTATGTTATGTGTGAATATTCCCAAACTCTCGGACAGTGCGATCTCTATGGGTTATGCAATGTCATTTTATTATAAAAAAACACACACACACACACAAAAACAGAGCCTATGTCTGTATTAAAGAAAAATGATTGATAAACACTTATTTGGAATGGAATTAAATAACAAGTACTTTGGATGTCTTGTTCATTTTATTTATTTTTCATATAAAAGCAACAGAACTTAAATTACATCTATTTTATTAGCAACACTGTGCACGAGCGGGAATCCCGTGATATCCATCATTGATCTCGCAGGTGTCAGATCCACTGCGAGAAGCGAGAACTGTCCGGCTTGCCTGCGCTTTTTTCACTCCTCCTCTCACTGCAGCCGCCTACTCTCGACTACATTTACAATAGGCATTTCAAGCCTATTGTAAGAGGTTAGCAACCAAGGGGGTAATCCATCAGCCGGAAACTGAAGCCTCGCGGGAGCCGCCATTGTAGCAGAACTTCACCTGCTGTTAGCATTCCATTGACTCCCATTCATTTTGTCGTCACTTTGACAGCGAATAACTTTACATCTGAGGCGTCCAAAGACTTCATTTGTTCAGTATTTATTTCTAAAGAAACACGACAATGTATAAAAGGCTCCATTACTTTGTATCTTACGTTATGGCCCCGTAGAAGCCGTTTTTGTAAAAATAGGCTAATGATTGCGTCATAACCACGCGACTTTCTGTCGCACAATAGAGACATTACCGTATCGACAGGAGGAGAAGCTCGCAGGCAATCTTTTACTATCTATGAGGCAATCGGGGGGACATAGAGTCATAAAGTCAAGGGAGAAGACCATAGATAGAGAGTCCATAAAAGCAACGGGACAAAATATTTCAACAACGTTTTTGAGGAATTGGGTGATTCAGATTTGTCTTGGCACAGCTACTAGAAGATTTACAACTGTCAGACTGTCGTCAAGCTCAGTTTGAGCCTGGCAGTCGCTCAGCCATCAGGCAGGAAGTGCAATAATCGGGCTTCTGTCTTCTCCTTTGAAATCAATGGGGTCGCTGTGCCCATTTCTTTTACTGTCTATGTTAGCAACCCCTTAGCCGACGCGTTTCGGTTTCAGCATACGATCCTTCGTAACGGAGGCTTGTATGCTGAAAAGCGTCAAAGTATTTTTTAAAGGTTTAAGATGACCAAGCCATAACAGTAAAGGCTTTTTAATCTAAAGTTTTGTTACCAATGATTATCCTATCCAAAGAGCACCTCAAGCAAACATTTTGAGTCCTGGAAGCGCTCCTCTAAAGACATTTGGTAAAACATAATGATCATATTCTAACATTTCATCATGTTAAGCTATATAACATTGATTTGTTTTATGTACATTTGCTCACCTGTCTAATAAAGTACATGCAAGAGCCGATATTGATCCTCGTTTTAGTTCTCCTTTTGTCCCAAAGTCAATTTGCCATGTTCCATAATGTTTGAACGAAACAACAACAGCATGCCGCTAAACATTATGCAGTTGTCCAGATCTGTGACCATGGTTACTATCGCAGTACAAGCGGAAACCAGGGATAACACGGATATTGACAGGCGACAAGTGACAAGGGACGGGCACTATTTAAAATTGTGAATTTCTCTGAATTTACAAATTCTTGGAAACTTTTAGGATAATGCAAGTACACAATTGAAATAAATATAACACTGTGCAAATGGTTTTTGGATATTTTGATACAAAATTCTTATTGTACCTTTAATTATCACATGACATTAAGGTAAACAAATAAAAATATTTCTTCTTTTTAATTATATTATAATCATATTTAATCTACAGAAAATGCATTTCTGTTTTTGAATCCTCAGGGTTTCCTAAACTGGGGTTTGTAAACACCTGAGTTAATAGAAATACAGGCCTCATAAAGTTTATCAGTCTTCAGAGTGAGGTTTACCTCCTCTACAGTCATCAGATTTTTTCAGCAATAAAAATGCACCATTTGACTGTATTTCAGTTCACACTTGGTATTGCAGAAGAAACGCAGGATATGATTCCACAGACTACCAAGTCCATACGGCTGCGGCGCTGTGGACACTGCCTGGTACAGGTGCGCTGTCACTTATGTGATATATACATAAATAAAGAGCTTTTTATAATATTAATTCAAAGGTCAAGCTGCAACAAAAACGAAATATTATTTAAGATCATTTTTTATTCTGTTTTAGTTTCAGAGCAATGAATGTAATTTGATTACCATTATTATTTAATTTAATGAAAATGTTATTTCAATTAAGTTTTTGCCATTTTCTTTTTGGTTTATGACAATAACCTTATGTATTCATGCATAGAAAAAACATATTTGTTAATTTATAACAATGAATCCATTATAAAAATGAATGCACACTTTGACATAGCAACCCATGAGATCCAAACACTGCCAGACGTGCCAGCACTGTGTACGGCGCTATGATCACCACTGCCCCTGGATAGAGAACTGCGTCGGGGAGAGAAACCACCGCTGGTTTGTGCTTTATCTGGCTGTCCAGCTTGTTGTCTTACTGTGGGGACTGTACATGGCCTGGTGAGTAATACTTGAGGCCATTTCAAACTGTGCCGACAGACGCAGACCAACAGCAACAGACACTTCATTGGGTTTTGTCGGTTCAGTTTGTTACCCCTGTTGGTGTTTGTTTGTTTGGTCGTAAAATGTCTGAGAAGTGGCGTACTGTAATCTAGTGATTGTCTGCGTTGGTCGGCGTCTGTTGGTGCGGTGTGAATTGGCCTTTATATATCATGCATGGGATTTCCAGAACTGCTAATGGACAATAGTCCTAAATAATGTATTAGTTTCCATACCTTTTCAAATCTAAAAGGTGTTCTCAAACTATTTCATCAAAATTAAAGCATCCAGAGTTTACCACTAAAGAGGTCCTATTATGTCCTTTTTCAGTCTTTTTGTTTTTGGGGTCTACTGGAATAGGTTTTCCTTAAAGTTTCCAAAAAAAACATTATTTATCACATATTTACAAGATTATTGCTGCACCTCTTCTCCAAATCTTTCAGTAACACACTGTTTAGTTCCTGTCACTATTAAGCCCCTCCTTCCGAAAAGCTGAATGTACTCTGATTGGTCAGCTGGACCAGTGTTTTTTGATTAGTCAACCACTTCATACGCGTGTTAGGAATTGTCACGGTTACTAACACAACTCAATCGGGACATGCCTCCCTTTTTTTTGTGTGTATGCCTTGGGCAGGAATTATTTAAACGAGGAATATTGTGAGGTGTACGTTTCTGGAAGAAAACTCAAGACTACAATCAAGAGTTTTCAGCAAGTTCAGAAACAGTTCTTACTGATATAGGGAATAACTCCCTTTAGAGTGGTGCTTTGTAACTTCACAGACCTATCTCATGCTTAAAAAGCAACATTACAAAAAAAGCATAATAGAACCCCTTGTTAAATCTTGTACAGGTCCGGCTTCAGTCACGCTCCCACCTGGCAGCTGTGGTTGAGGACCAACGGTGTGCTCTTGGGAGCAGCAGCAGTGGTGGCGGTCCTATCCCTGACTGTGCTTCTCCTTCTGGGCTCTCACCTCTACCTGGTGTCACTAAATACCACCACATGGGAGTTCATGTCTCGACACAGAATCTCTTACCTCAAGCACTGCGGAGTAGACGAAAACCCTTTTGACCGTGGAACCCAGCGCAATCTCTGGGGCTTCTTCTGCGTTTGGGAACCAGTGGTTTGGGAGCATGTGTATTTCAAGCAAGGCAACAATCCCATTTAATTCCCTGGGAGTCATGACTGCCGTGATAAATAACTCATTAAATGGAAGTTGATGTTTTGGTGGAAATTGCTCCAAACTGCATCTGCTACTACATCTAATCTACTTCTTCCTTGTGAATGACCCATTCCATTTTGAAAGTGATTCTTTCTTAAATGCACAAACTTCTTGTTATCAAATAGGTTGGAATGAAGACCATTTCTATAAAACTGTTTTGTGAATACTTTGCCCAGATATTACTTTGACGAATCATCTGTGCTGATTTAGCACATTTTATTAGCAAACGCAGAACAAAAAGCACAAAATCACAACAGCATTTTGGAGCTGTATTGTGGTTTCCCATTAATGCAATATGAGATTATATCACAATTTTATAAGCTTAATTATTATCTTGGCTCTGCTCAAATAATCTCTTTCATGGTACTAACAAGCTGTTGGACAAAGTAACTTAACTAGACAATCTGTCCGTTTATTTTATAGCAGCAGCAAATGTTGTATTCTTACATCAGTAATGATTTTTGTGCAATTATTGAACTTGTGAAATACAGTCAGTTGTATATACACATTTTTACATGTTTTTTTGGAGGGAAGGGGGAATTGACCCCATTTAAGATAATTTTTTTAGACGGTAATAAGTTCAAGTGAAATAATTTCCTATAGCACTTTATTTATCAGTGGTGAAATTTCAATATGCTTGTAATGTGATTTTATCATATTAATTGTACTGGTTTATCTTGACAATCTATACATTAAACATGAGAAATGAACATATTAGAAGACACATTTAGAATACAAACATAATCAGTGCAGTACTGTTCATCATTAAAGTTTTTTTTTCTGCTAAACATTATTTTTATAAAAACAGGGTATTTCTTATTACACGTCAGCAGCGTAAGGGAGAGGATTATGTAAGTGAATGCGACACTTCTTTGACTGTTAGATTCCGGTCCAGTAATATGTTTGGTTGATAAATGCAGTATAATGAATTGTTTTCTTCAACAAACATTAGTTAGAAATGTCTCCGCTTAATATAGAGGCATAAAAAGCAATAATTGTTTTTTTCTTTTACTTGATTTCAGTTTCTTTAAAATGTTACTTTTGCACTCGTGTGTTTTTAACTCATTATTATACTGAGATTTAATGAATGATTTGTGCCGTTTTGATCAAAGTTATGCAATTTTTTTTGGTTCCTCTGTAATATTTTGGAACGTCAATATTCAATAAACTGAACAACATGATCACATTGTATTTTATTTCTGAAAATACATTCATCCTGTTCAATTACATTTACTTCGATATTTTATTATCCTTCATGTGGCTCATAGAATTGGCAAATTTCATTTCAAAATTTTAGTGTCATTTTGTTCACAGTGTAACCTATCAGTAGTAAACCACATTGACAATGATGCAATGGTGGCCTGATGTAGAAAAGTAAAATTTAGACAAACATGTTAAATAAGGAACAACGTAATCAGCTTCTATCATACGTGATGCAGAAAGCAAAACAGTTGGACTGTTTAAATATCAGCCTAGTGAGTGAATGTGCTAACCGTATCATGCCAAGATCGAGTAGAATATGTCTAGTCTTATTCAAAAGTCCTACATTTGTCCAGAGGAGAACTATAAATAGAAAGGCAGGATAGAGAAAGTCGCCATTTAAAGCCAAAAAGTCAGAAGATGTCTGGAAGTACTGGGTTTGGAAAGTTGAGAACTGGTCAAAAATCAACAAGCAACATTTATCCAATCCTAAATCAAATCCAGATTAGGGACAACCAGAGATCAAAATGTGAGGGTTTAACATGAACATACATCACATCGACTGAGCGTGGAATAATTTCCATGATCTAACACTGAGCACACAGTCCCATAGTTACTGACTGGAACTTAAGGAGCTTAAGATGTATCGCTCGGATCAGCACTACATCAGAAATCTTTAAAAACGGCACAGCGTTGGACAATTATTATCTGTTCAGAAACTGTTCAGTGCAAGTATATTTTGGCATCATAGTTCATTGTAACAGGAAGACTTCCATTTATTTTAACAGCTGACTAAAAATAAACATCTGCACACGATAAACAGTATAACATCCCAAAAATAACATTAATATACGTTTATAACTGCATGTATAAATATCAGGGATGGTCGGAGCAGGTCTGAGCTTACTCACAGTGGTGGCCGCAAAGTTTTGGTCGGGGGTGATCACAATGTTTCCTCTTGGTTTTAAAGTTCAGTCTGGACTGTCTTTGGACTTTAAGCACACATTTGCAGCCAGTTTCACTGAAAAAGCGTACAGCAGCTTTTAAAGGGTGACACGGGGCCAACTTCACTTGATTCGACTGCATAACTTCAAGGGAGAGAATAATTGGATAAACAAGACAGAGAGAAAAGAAAGCAGAGATTTGATATGTCACAACCCCTTCGTGGTGTAATCGAGTGGAAGTCAGTGCAAAGCAGAGAAGTCAAAGTCTGCAAAGAACTCCTGCTGCTCGACGGTGAGGAAGAACGGAGTCTGCGGAGGGGTCAGGACTGGCTTCAGGCGCGTGAACTCCTCGTCAAAGTTACTGACGTCTGCTGGTGCTTTAATTGACGGCAGGAAAGGAGGTTTGGCTCTTTTGGCCAACAGGGCTTCCCAGTCCATGCCCTGTGGAGAGGAACGGGCCTTTTAAAAAGAACGTTTAAAAAGAAGCTTCTCTAAGGTAGTCAAAACTATTAGTGACTGTCACCTGGAAAAACCTGTGTTTCTTCACTTCATTGGCATCTTGGTCTCCTGCTCCCAGTCGTTTTTCAGGGTTCTTCTGCAACAACTGCAAAAAGATACAGAGTCAGAGACCGAATTTCAATTTCAGTTCTTCTATGAGATGGATGAGCGGTTACCTTTTGGACCACAGAGACCGACTCGGGGGACAAAAACCTGGGGTAGCGCACTTCATCGTTCACTATGCTGTCAAACACCTCCTCCTCATCATCACCGGGGAATGGAGACTGGAATAGAAAGGATACAAGTATGCACTCAAAGTTTTGGGGTTGTTTTTTTTAATGTTTTTGAAATAAGTCTCTTCTCACCAAGGCTGCATTTATTTGATCAGAAATCAAAACCGTAATATTGTGAAATATTATCACAATTTAAAAAAAACTTTTCTATTTTTTTACATCTTTTTACAACGCAAAGAGGAATTTTCAGCATCATTACTCCAGTCTTCAGCGTCACAAGATCCTTCAGACATCATTCTAATTTGCTGCTTTGATGCTCAAGAAAAATTTCTTATTATTATCAATGTTGAAAACAGTTGTACTGCATAATATTATGGTGGGAAACTGTAATACACTTTTTAGGATGTATTGATGAAAAGAAGTTAAAAAAATGAATGGCATTTCTTTGAAATAGAAATTTTCGGTAACATTGGAAATGTCTTTACTTTCACTTTAGAATAATTTATTGTGCCCTTGCTGAATAAATTTCATTCATTCAAAATAAATTTTTTACTGCCCTTAAAGTTTTTTTATTTAAATACACAAACAACATTACAACACATGGCCAAGAGATAGTGATGCTGTATTGTGAGTCTGAGGATCAGGGCTGACCTCTCCCACTAGCATCTCATAGATGAGCACACCCAACCCCCACCAGTCCACTGCGCGTGTGTAAGTGCTGTCCGTCAAAACCTCCGGGGCCAGGAACTCTGGGGTTCCACAAAAAGTTGACGTACGATCGCCATGTCCCATACCTAATTGGAGGCAAGACTTTGGTGACTCCGCTCAAATAGTAATTTGAGACGAACAAACAATTTTTTTTCCACAGGACATATGGTATGGTTTAAATATACCTTCTTTGCAAAGTCCAAAATCTGCAATTCTCACAAAGCCATCAGAATCCATTAACAGATTGTCCAGCTTTAGGTCCCTACAAAAACGGATAGAGTAATCATACATGCATTATTATTTCATATTTGCATAATATGGGAATTTAGTAATAGTTGAATAATAGAAGTAATAGTGTAGTTACCTATAGACAATCCGGTTTTGGTGCAGAAAATCCAGGCCCAGTAATACACATGCAGAATAAAACCTGCCAGAAAACCCCTCAGTTTACAGTCACAGATGAACGCGTCAATGCTAAAAATATTCAGCGTGTGCGTCTGACTCCGAGAACAAGTGAACAAGTGTGGCACTTATGTAAATGCTCTGTAATATAACACACTGTGTGTTTGTGTTGGGGGGAGGGGGGGTTGGAGGGAGGTACCTGGCAACCAAATGTCCCCATAATAGTATGTAAGATAGCAGAAGCTAAACATACTAAATTATGTTTTTATGAAAATGCAGAATGTTGAGTGAGGGCTGAGATTAGGGGTAGGGTTAGGGGATAGAATATACAGTTTGTGCAGCATAAAAATCATTATGTGTAAGGAAAGTGCCCATAAAACATGGAAACCCAACGCATGTATGTGTGTGTTTACCTAGCCTGCCGTTCAGAGAAGATGTTATTGTGGATGTGGGTCATCAGGTCTCCTCCAGGTGAATATTCCATCACAAAGCACACATGGTCAGGTGTCTGGAAACACCCATATAGGTTCACCAAGAAAGGATGACGGGACACATTGATGGTCTCAAAAATCCTCTTTTCACACATTAAACTATAAGAAGAATAAAATTAATTCACAATATATATATAGCTATATATTTTCATGCATACAGACCTATTTATACAGTGTAAAAAAAGTGATCTCTTAAAGGAGAACTCCGGTCAATTTTAAGATTGAGCTCATTTTTTTGGTAAATTTGGAGTGCTGTCAGTACAGAGAACAACGACAAAATTCGGTGTTGCCTACTCCTTTTTATCCTCTTTTTAAAATTTGCACTCTGTTGACTTAAATGGGGCAAGTTTTAAACCTGCTTTTAGTCTCTAAACATCCTTGATGTGTCATTACAAGTGCACAGCCATGTGAGTGATTTTATTCCGAGTGAACACGGTGAATCTGACTGCAGTAGATGTGAAAGATATGAATAAAATTGATGTTAATTCAGCCAGCTCACATACCTGTATTTACTTCCTGTTTTCGGTCGAAGTCCACAGTAGTTAATTGTCGAGTGCACGCGCGTGAATTGGCAGAATTATTGCCATTGTATTAAATAAATAAATAAATACTATTTTTAGACCTCATTTACGTTTGATTTTTTTTTACAAAATATTACCTAATATCAAATATTACTTAAAATAAAAATGCAAATTTATTTGTATATAACTTTGAACAATAAATCTCAAAAGACTACAAATTACCATATCCAATTCATGGTGCTATTTGCACAAGAAGACATTCCCGACACAGGGATACAGAACCTCACCTGTCCACTTCTTCCCGGGTCACAACGTCTCCTTTCTTCAGAGCTTTGATGGCATATAGTTTCCCAGTTCTCTTGAACTCAGCCAGCAGGACCTTCAATGAAAGACAATAAGATATAGCATCAACGCCACCCCCCAGAATCATCTGATTACAGTACAGAAGGACATCTGCAGTTTTACCTTTCCAAAGTGCCCTCTTCCTAAAACAGAAATGCAGTTGAAGTCCTCCATCTGCATCCCCTCTTTCCTCCTGTGAAAAAGGATATATACAACACACAGTGAGCAATTGGGGAAAGAGAAAGAGACAATAATGTGAGAGGGGTTACATGCTGAAATTTAAGACTTAAGGTTAGGGATCTACCAAAATCTTCCTTAATCTTAGATATGAGCAATAATAATAGCATTAATAAATAAAATATTGACTTACTGAGGTGTAGGCTGGGATACAGGTCTGCCTTTGAGAACTTGCCGATCCTCACAGGAATTCACTCTGGTAGAAGTCTAGGAAACATGTCCCAAAACACAATTACAACTGTAACTTGACCAGAGCAATATAGAACTACAAATTAAAAGCAAGTCTTTGTCCACAAGACGTACCCCAGAAAGTGATTCATCAGTTGTGGGGTTCTTAGCCAAGAGGAGGCGCGGGGGCTTGGTGGGACGCTCCTCACTGAAATTCAGTTTAACAACTGCCGAGTCTCTGTGATAAACAGCCACAAAGCAGAAAGAGAATCACTTTCTACACTGATTATTGGACATATTTTCCTCAAACAAATCTGACTCGACCAAAACCCCAGGGACACCTGTGCAAGTCTCACCCAGAGGAAGGGAGCGTGAACATGGATGGAGGGGATGTAGGTTCAGAGCCGGGCAGAGGAGGGCTCAGGGAGGTGATGGTGCTGTTGCAGGGAGGCAGCACACTCATCATTAGACGCCCCCAAGTGGCAAAGTTCATATTCATTTGTGCTGCCCGCAGGAAATTTTTCCCTGAGAAAAGCATTAAATCAGCTATTTAATATACAAATAATGACGCATTACTCTGAAACATCAACCTTAATCACAGCACTGCCTCTACATTTCATGTTAATAGCTCCATAATGTCACTCTTTATAGTTTTGAAAGCATTCAAGTGCTTATGAGAGAGAAAGCATTCAAGTGCTTATGAGAGAGATTATGACAATCACTTATGAGTACCAGACCCTCTATGAGGACAATACTGGATAAAATGTGAGGACAAGCACACCTTTTTCTTTTGGGAAAATCCGTTTCTGTCGTTGTAGTTTAGGATGTCGCTCAATGACAGGGTTAATGAATCTCACCTGAAACCAAACCACACAATAAACAGCTGACTTTATGCATTAGGTTAATGCGTTAAGCTCTAAACTGTACCAGACTCGGCTCCGTGTTTTAACATGATTTGGCACTAGTATGAAGGTGTTGTGAGGTTCTCTCACCTCTGTGAACAGTGTGCCCTGTGGCTCTAGATAAAGACACATGCTGTGTCGCTGGTTGTCTAGGAAGTCTTCTAAACGCAGGAACTTCACGGCACACAGGGACCTCCAGTCTCGCCAGTACACTGCAATCTCCAGCTCCCGAGACTACGGAGGTTAAAGGTCACATGAGACGCAAAAAAACAAAAACAAAAAACACACACACACACATATATCAACTTTAGTTGTAGTTCTCGCCTCTTTACATCTCATAATGGTCCTCGAATTTACTTACAACTACCATTCGGGTAAAAAAAAAAAAATGTCTCTTATGCTTACCAAGGCTGCATTTATTTGATTAAAAACAGTAAAAAGTAAATTTTGGAATTATTAGTTTAAAACAACTTTTCTATTTTAATATATTTTACTATGTAATATATTCCTGTCGTTACTCCAGTATTTAGTGGCACATGATCCTTCAGAAATCATTCTCATATGCTGATTTAGTGGCCAGGAGACATTTCTTTTCATTATTATTATCAATGCTGAAAATAGTTGTGCTGCTTAATATTTTTTTATAACTTTTTTTGGATTTGTTGATAAATAGAAAGTTTAAAAGACAGCATTCATCTGAGACAGGAATTGTAACAGTATAAATGTCTACAGTCACTTTTGATCAATTAAATAAATACTTGCTGAATAAAAGAATTAAAAATAAATAAATAAATTCTCACAGACCCCCAAACTTTCGAATAGTATTGGTAGTGTATGTTCACTGAAATGGCAAAATAAAAGTTATCCCAATTACAATTGATTAAAGCTTATTATGCCTTATAAAGGGATAGGTCACCCACAAATTATGTCATCATTTACTCACCCTCAAGTCGTTCCATACCTGTATACATTTCTTTCTTCTGCTGAACACAAACAAAAAATAACAAAATGTCAGTAACCAAACAGTTGATGGACAATGGAAGTCAATGAGGCATCATCAACTGTTTGGTAACCAATGTTCTTCAAAATATGTTATTTTATGTTCAGCAGTAGAAAGAAACTCATACAGGTTTGGAACAACTTAAGTGTGGATAAATGATGAGAGAATTTGTATTTTTGGGTACACTATCCCTTTAAGTATTGTACTATTTAAAAAAGCAGTTTGAGCAGTTTTCCCCCACACAGAGATTCATCAACATGTCAGGCATGAAAACGGTTCAGGGGTGAAAAAGGTGAGAAGGATATTACGGGGGCATGCTCCCCCGTAAGAAAATTTTATATATTCCATATTTAAAGCATCAATCTGATGCATTTTTAGATGCATTTTTTGCATACCAGCGCAAAAAAAAAAAAAAAAAAAAAAATCTAATAGAATTTCTATAACTCTGTGTTGAACTGATAATCACTCTTTTGTGTGTTAAACAAAATCTACTTAATACAGACAACTTCATTATAAAGAAAAACAACAAATCCAAAAAAATATGATCATAACCTATGACAAAAATTCTATTATAAACTACATTAGTGGATAACTCAGCAGAAAAATTTAGTCTAGAAAAATCACAAGTTTACAATAATTTTATAAAATCTGAACATTTAGTGAAAAAAACATTATTTAGTGGGGAACAAATAAGACAATAAGTGTAGCACTAAATCTGGTAAAACGTTACACTTTGCTCTTTGTACTGTTGTAAAATACATTAATGAAAAACAAGATAAAAATCAGAAAGATCAATTATTTTATATATAGTCTAGGCTACTATAATTTTGTTTTGTATCCAATTTTGTATATTTTGTTTAAATGTATATCACAGCTGTTTAATGAGGCAGCAACATATGATAGATAGGACAGAACAAAAAAGGCTATTAATAATCTTTCATTGCGCAAAAGTATTATATATGATTATGAAAGTATCCAACACAGTGCGGCACAAAGTGCTTTTGCGCATCCCGAGCGCAGAATGATGCGCTTGAAACAACACGGAGTCACAGCGCGCAGCGCGTCGAGTCCGAATTGAAAAGTTCAAAGCACAAAGGAAAGACATATACGTAGTGTATTATACAGTATCTATCTATGCAATAGTTTATTGAGCCTTTTCTTTTAACAGTTTTAAATTTCAGTTACTGTGCGCGTGAAGAACAATTATAGTGCTCTCCAGTGTTGTGATCTAACAGACACACGGTAGAAAGGAACATGATTAAGATACAGCAATAAAGTCCAGCAATATTGTCATTTTATGCGAAACCATAGAGCTTTATCTACAGATCAAGTATAATAATATTAACATTGAATAATCTTGGAGAGAGTTTCATCGTTGACTGTGTTGTAACCATAGACTGTAAAGGTTGTAACCGAACGCGACGCGCTGTTTGATGCTGAATTGAGAATGACTGACAGCCGCAGCGGAGGGAAACGTTTTCGTGAACTTGAATTTAATGACTTAAATTTCTCTCTCACATCATAATATAGTATGACTTCATATAGTATACCCCCTCTCCCTCTCTAAACATTTTCTCATCGAATCTACACGATTCACGTAGGTCACCAATTTTGGTTTCAAAACGGCGAATTTCGCCGAAAGGTGAGTGATTTTCATGTCTGACATGTGCATGATGAGAAGTCAGACACTAAGTTATGTTTTTCTAAAACAATCAAAACCTCAAAGACAGGTACAGCAAGCTTCCCCATTCATCAAACAGATGTGAAGCACAACATTTGAAAGAAAAACTGCAACAGTAATACAGAAATAATTAAATAAGTTCTCATTTTCCGCCGGAACAGCTGAATCAGCTTGGAGAGAGCTGCAGGCTGACTTGGCCAGAATTCAGGCTGAATGTTTGTGTCCAAGGGGTGAGTAAAAGATTACAGAAATGTTGCAGGATTAGTTTGGATTACTCTGGAGGCGGCTGATTGCACTCCGGGAGAAAAGCTTTTTTAATGAAGGTGAGGAAAAGCCTTCAGCCAATGCTATCACAGGCACTTTCCATAAAACAGATGTGGCAAGTGTTGCCTGGGATGACTGACAGTTATAAATTGCAAGCTGTAGAAGCACTCAGACCAGGAGTTTGAGATTGTGATATCCATTAAGGGTGAGCTCCTTATCTGAATTCAAAACTCTTATTTATTTACTAGATGTCTATGAAATATGCAGTAGAATTTGTTGGTACTGACCCGTTCGAGTTCAATGCTAAAGCTCTGATTCCAAGCCTCCTTACTAAGCGGCCGCCAATGTGTGCGACCAACTATCTTGTTATCCACCTTCAATACAGCACTGATCTCATCTGAGAGAAAACACATAAAAAGAAAGAAAACAATTAAAGAAACATCTTACTGGGGGGAAAAAATACATAATTTAAAAAGTCACATAAAAAATTTAATAATTTGAATTCTAATGACTAATTGAAAAAAATGTCGATTAAATTCCATCCAGTCCATCCATTATTTGAACTATTTTAAACTCGTTGGACAAGGTAGGAAAATACAGATTCTTTCTGTCACTCTCCACAGAGTTTACAGTCAAATCCATTATATTTCACTCTGCAACCCCTGAGAGACTCACATGAGAGCTCGTCCGTCTTGGTGGTCTTGCCGTTGGTGCTGCGGGTGGAGAGACCAGTTCTCATCCTTAGTGATTTGGACTCAGAGGGACTTCCAGGGGCAGAGGACATGTTGCTTACCCGACAACGGCCTGGAACTGAATCCAGCAGGTCCTGACAACCCATCAGCCTGACCTCCAGTCGCCCTGAAAACACATACATGCAGGTTTTACACAATACAGCCATATGTATACATGGCACATTTAAAAAAAAAAACTGCACAAAAACAAAGATTAGCATACATTCAACTTTCATTCCCTCTATACTTGTACTTTATACAATTATACCAATCAGAAGTGCAAATATGAATAAAATTGTTAAGATACAACCCCTATGGCAAATATAATTATGCGTAAGCGGGTAATACCCAAGGCTTCATTTATTTTTATTAATAATACAGTAACAGCAATATTGTGAAATATAATAATTTTGAATGACTGTTTCCTACTATATTATATTTTAGAATGCAATTCATTGCTGTAATGACCCCATTACCCCAGTCTTCAGTGTCACATGGTCCTTCAGAACTTATTATAATATGCTGATTTGGTGCTCAAGTACATTTCTTATTATCAATGTTGAAAACAGCTGTGCAGTAACTGTTTACTTTTGTGGAAAAATATTAAGAAGTTGTGCATAAGTAGTTGTGTTCATATACATTATATATATATATATATATATATATATATATATATATATATATATATATATATATATATATATATATATACACACACACACATACATACGATTCTTTGCTGAATAGAAGTTAAAAAGAACAGCAATTATTCACTTTTATTCGCAATAATTTTTAACAATGTAAACGTCTTTACTGTCAATTTAATGCATCCTTCCTGAAGAAAAATATTAATTTCTTTACAAAACAACTTGTCAAGCTCTTTTGTCAGCTTTTTCCCCTTTTCAAATGTCCTATAGCACTTTCCGAAGAGGAGGAGTGAGCAATGCATGGATGAGGTCAGAGGGATCCTTGATGATCATTCTCACCATTCACAGACAGTGTCAAAATTAAACATCTTAAATGGAGGATGACTGTACACCAGTGATAACTATTCATCAGGAGGGCCTTCTGGCCAAAGACAGAGCAGTTGCTATACCACACTGTGATGCATTTGGTTAAACATTCAAAAGTGTGATGGACCTTGACACTGGGTTAGTCAAGTCAACTAATTTGGGTTAGTTCACCCAAAAATGAAATTTCTGTCATTAATTACTCACCCTCATGTCGTTTCAAAACGTAAGACCTCCGTTCATCTTCAGAACAAAAATAAAGAGATTTTTTATTAAATCTGAGAGATTTCTGAGCTAGCAAATAGGCAGCAACATCATTGCAACTTTCAAGGCCCAGAAAGGTAGAACTGAAAAGGTAGTTGTGCAACCTACATTTTATGAAGCGACGAGAATACTTTTTGTGTGCAAAAAACAAATAAAAATAATGACTTTATATGAGTACTTAATGACAGAAGTTTCATTTTTGGGTGAACTAACCCTTTAATATGCTCTTGATGGTACAGAAAGTAGTCAAACAGGGCCTTCAGTCTGTAATAGTAAAGACATTTTTCACTAATTTACATATTGTGGCATTACAACTATATTATCTTGACATCTTAACACCATAACCTTCCTGCTAACTTTCAACTGTGTCAATACCTGTCAGGCTGGATGGTTTGAAGAGTGAAGAGGACGCTGAAGACGAAGAGCGCCGGCGATCTCTATGCAACCCAACTACAGGCGAGGACCCCACTGTCAGCTCCTCTTTAATGGCAGCTTGTTTGGGATGGTCATGTGGAAGGTCTCCAAGCCGCTGCTCCAGAGACAAACGTAAAAGGTCCAGTTTCTGAGAGGACTCCTGCAAACGGGCCTGAGCCTGGACACAGAAAAACATGCTCAAAAATACAAAAGAGGCTCAGAGCTAACAGAAGTGAGCTACATTTATGAATGACAGTAGAGTGAAACAAGTCCACTGACAGTAAGTAAGTATATAGAGTATATATTATATTTCCTATATCAGGAACTCTAAAACTGGCTTTTTGAAGGTATGACAAGTGATGAAAAAAATGTATGTAATCATTATCATCCCAATAAGAAATTCAGGCCGATATATTAAAGCCAATAAATGATGTATTTCCTTCAGCTGAGACACTTCAGATGCGCGCTGTTCGCCATGATGGTTGTGTTACACTGGAGAAACTGGAAGAAAGCGCAACTCTCTGAGAGAACAAAGGAAATCAACATTTGGAATGTCTCTCTTGTGCGATCATGCTGAGATCACCTGAAATTCACCCAAAAATCTATATGGGTTAAAATGAATAATTATCATACCGTGGCGTATTACACATTTTTGATATCATTTGAAAGGTCTCAGTGCGACTGGTACAAAGGTCTCATTCCCAAAGAAGTAAACCAAAAGGTAATGAGGTATTTTAGAGTTTAGAGATAATTTGGACACATAGGAGGGTGTGTCTTCCAGGCAAATGGTCTCCTACTCTCATAAAGTGTAAACTCAAACCAAATTCCCATTGTTAGCAAATGGTTCCACGTAAATCAACTTCTGCACCCAGTAAGTCTGGGGCGGTGATTAATGTGAATTCCCACTGTGAACTCATGTTTACATTTGAAAAGAGGTTTCTGCCTTGGTCGGTCTATATGATGAAATGCAACGAGGGTCTGTGCAATTCTGTAACCCAGACTAGCCCGTGATGCAAAGTGTAAAAAACACTTCACATCATGTATTTTATAATGTCAAGGTATTGCATCTTCTCACTTTATTTCAGAGCATTTGATGGTTGTATCTATTATCTTTGAACTGATTATGCAATTGCGTGATACATTTACCTGACATAAATTGTAAACATTTGATTTTTTTCTAATCGACCATTATTTTCAGTAAAGAGTTAAAAGGAATAGTCAAACACTCGCTCACATTTAAGGATGCACAGATCATCATTAAAACCTTTTTCATTTATGGAGTCAGATGAAACAATGAGTTAATACAGATAAGAAAATGTATTGCATTTAATCGTATCACTTTGCCACGCGCAGAGACCTTCACCCGCTGACTGGAAAACCTTTGGGCAGATCGAGCTGGGCTTTCAAAAGTGATTCCAATCATATTTCAAAAGAAGGATAAGTCCAGTTTAGTGCAACGTGCAGTGCAAATCTGTTATATAGGCTACATAAAATTATGAGTCACATCAGGTGTCATTATGAATACCACATTTACAGTCACATCCGTTACTGTAAACCTTTATTTCTGCATGATGCTGCATGCACGCCGGTAGGTGTCAATTTACCATACATAAGTGTAACATTGGTCAGCGCAAGATAAACCAAAACTTAAGACAGTTGAGGAAGATCCATGGCTGGAGTATTTATTTGTTTGTGAGTTAGACGTTAACAAGTAATCAGAGTCTGATATTGATCTAAAATATAGATAGGCCTATAATATAATATGTGGTTTTTGGTTCTCATATGGTTTTAATATTTCTTCGTATTTGGTTCTCATATGGTTTTAATATTTCGTCGTAAAGGCTGTAATATTATGTAATAAGAAATAAATCTTTTTTTTTATATAGTGTGAACATTCATTCCTTCTTGAGATGCTAGAATGTTTTGTTGAAGTATTTTACTTGATGTAGCCACATTATAATAGAAATCCAGTTTAGTATAGTATCTACATACCTACATTATTATATTGTGAAGAGCCAATGCAAAAGTTTGAATGGTTGGTGCCAGTTTTTTATAATGCATTCCGGATTGGTAGGTGTTACTTTATAATGATTTGGGGCATTTTCTCTAATACTAGTTTACAATTATACTGATATGAAATACTTGATTGGTAAGTGTCAATTTGTGATGGCACATACCCCTGCTGGTTGGTACCACTTTAATTGGAACAATTCACTTTTTTAGTTGTGGCCACCAAAAAATATATTTTATAATTCCAAATGACACAGATGAACTGTCAATCCTATGCAAATAGGAAAAAATGTGTTGAGTTATCAAAACAACTGTGTATGTACAATATGCAGGGGTTAGTAATAAAGCCTGAACTTTTTTGTGTGTGTGTGGGGGGGGGGGACTGCACAGACGAACTTATCTTCAATGGCACCATTTATTTTCAAGAATTATGGCTGTATCTTAATGGCATCTTTTTATAAATTATATTTATTTATATTTTAAATTATTTATAAATTAAGGCCAGTATCACTTATATTAATATAGCAACTGATGTCTCGATGAAAATGATTTCCCCGCGAATTTTAAACATCAGGCTTCAAAAAATATGACAACCCTTTAATTTAAGTGAACTTAAAACGATCCACACTTAAAGGGTTAGTTCGCCCAATTAAGGCATGAAGTTGTATGGAATCCTTACCAGCACTATAGTGCATACACACTGACCCACTCTGGTGTCACCTCCCTGGTCAGAGTTCTGGCCGCTGGAAGTTTTTCAAGAAAGTACTCCCGGTTAGTTTCCGGGGCCTCAAAACTGTGCGTTTTTACACGAAAAAATTATTTGCGTTTCAAAGCTTGATTAATTTAACACACAAAAAACACGCCGGTCAAAATTCATACCTCAGTTTTAATGGGCACTATTTTCTTTCCATTTCTATCAATCCGCGCTGCTGTCAACGTCAACAGTATGCACATTGAATTTTTGCACGGTATGAATTTTGACCGGTGAGTTCCCAATTTTGTTTTTTCCTCCCCGGTACGGTGCCGGAATACTTTACACCCTGCTGTATTTAAATACATAGAAGTTATAAAAAAGAAAACGTATAATAATAATTCTAAACACAAACAATTCATTCAAGGCAGAGGCAGATATTAAATATATGGAAAAGCCTCATATTTGTTGTAAAAATTAAATCCGGGATGTAATAAACCCTGTGTTTGTAAGCAACGTATTATTAGTTAAATATCGTTCTGTTAAGTGTGTATGTTACACCATTTACAATTTTACATAGGCTAATGCTCCGGCAGACAGCGGCAGTTACTGGAGGCGCCACAACATAAGGCAACATGCTCCACAACAATGTCAGTGGCACATGACGCAATTCATCGGCACGTCAAGTTTTAATGGCACATGCTGCGGCATCTGTGCCTAAGATGCCATGACACTTAATGTTAATACCAGTTCTCTAAGTGCTTCAGTTTACCGCTGGTCATCTTAAGCTTAAGCATCATGGGCATGCAGCTCAAACAGCAATACATGACATTAATAACTATAATTGGGACTCTCATATTACATACTGTAACATAACATTATATGAGAACACTATTGTAATAAAATGCTGTGAATTCTTTGGATTTAGTTGTCGTGTTTCAGCACATCCACAACAGAGTTACACATTCTGACTATGTAACTTAGTTCAAGTTTACTTGTGCTTTTGCATACATTAGTAGGAGTATATACTGATATTACATTTGTTTTGCATAAATATCTGATTAATCTCAAAATCGATGCGTTTTGTTGAGTTAATTAACCCGCTAACAAAGCACTTAAGTTGCCTGGTGTTAATTCAGCTTCAGCGCACGCAGCTCAAACAGCAATACTGTTATTTGAAAAAGTAAAATTCATTTGAAATGATTCTTTAAAAAAAAAAACTTATGCATTATTAATTACTAGAAGTTTTATTTTTCTCATATTCTTTTTTTTATCAACAATATGGTTTAATTAAAATTATTTAATTGTTGTGTGTGCATAGGCTATTCCATTTTATTAAACCATGGCACGTGTATTTGGATTCTTTATACGCAAGTAATATACGTGTTTGCATTATTTTGGCATGATTTTATTTCTTTGTGAGGCAATACTTTTTTCTTTTTTGATAAACAAAGTTAGCCATAGGAGTGTAAAATTAAAACTGGTTCAAACTAGGCTACTGTACTGTACATGTTTGATTTATGTTAAAGTTCTTAGGACATCTCTTTTAATCATGAGACATGTTTTTGTAATCAGGCTCTCAGATTATATAAAAATTTGGATTTAGATTTATCTGCGTTATAAGAAATTACCGGATATCATAGCGTATTTTCACATCAGTGCATCCTTAGTTATGACTGGACAGGGAAGGATTGTAACCTGTTTAAATACAAGCTAAGTAATTGTAAATGCTTCTGGTCTTCAAAATGCAAAGTGTAAATCGAAAAAAAAGAAAAGAAAAAAAGATTAGTGAGGCCATTTCAGCAGCAGCTTATCTCTGAGCAGCGTTATTGCGCAAATTTCTCATTTTATCACTCACAGTAGACACTATCTTGTCTGTCTTGGTGACAAATCATGTGCTGGTTCAAGGTCAAACATGCATGGCTGAGCAACACTGCAGGTACACGCTCAATTCGCAGGAGTGAACCAATACTTCCAAAAAACACTTACAGGTTTATTACTGTTACTAATTCACATGCATAGATGTTAGCCAACACAGCTCATCATTTAAAGTGCCCCTGTTATGCTATATAGGATATTACCTTGTTTGTGTTGTCAACATGTTAAGAACACAAGGTTTTCTCTGCGCTGCGAAAGCAAATAGACTTTACATGCACTTCCAAAGGATGAGGATTCAGGCTCAAGTTGATAAAGTAAAACCCAACGCCATGGTTACTGTTCGTATCACTGAGAAAGCCTTTGGAGTTGAAATTCAGATATGGTAATGGGCATTTGGTTTTGCGAACCACTCTATCAGAGGTAGACCAATCATAACAGACTGACCCATCTGACTAATCAGAGCAGAGTCGGCTCTCGGAAAGTAGGAGTTTAGAGAGACACAATCCTTGATCTATCTGTTTAGGAATCTTTAAAATGGCATAATAGGAGCACATTAATTAGGGATGTGCAATATCACAGTGAATGATTAAAATGTCTGCACAATCTGCCTTTGAAAAGAGAATATAGTATCATGCTAGTGCACATTCTATCAGATGCAGTTCTGGCGCCCCTGTCCCAACATACAGTACAACATGATGTACATTCACATCATGTTTAGAAACGTAGCAGTAGGGTTACGCCCATGAGAAATTGCAGTTCTTCGCTATCACAAAATTATATTATTTGCATGGATTTTAAAGCCTTACCAGTTAAACTTTATACTTACAGACTGTTCTGACATAACTTTCGGAGCGCGTACACCTGAAGCGCATGCACACTAAAAGCCTGTCACAACGCAAGTACGGAACTAAGTTCTCTTTCGAGTCTTATTGCACTTAAACTGTCAAATACACACAAGGTTAAACACAAACACAGTCGTTTATATCTTAAACGAATTTAAACAGTTTGATTATGTGTCAGTATATTATGTTTGTATCACTACTCCTGCTGTCTGTGTCATTAATGGAAAACCACTCACTACTCTTGACCGAATAACTTCAGTAGGATAAATAAGAATCAGTGTAGTGGGGTGGGCAATATGACCAAATCTTATATCACAATGAGTAATTTTATTTCACGATAACGATATATATCACAATATAGTTATTTTCGCTTTAAATAAGGTAATGATATCAAAATGTTTGATACCATCGAAATTAGTGATCGACCGATATTGACTTTTTATAACCGACACCGATTTGCATGTTTATGTGCCCGATAACCGATATGTAGAGCCGATATTTATTTACTGTTATACTTCTGTTTTTGACACAATTATTACAACACAAATGAACTGAACAAACCATTTTATTTAGAACAACCACTCCCTCCTATATAATATATATATATATATATATATATAATATAATAATATATAATATAATCACTCCCTCCTATATTATATATAATATCCCTCCTATATAATATATAAATATAAAACTTAATATTTATACACAAATAAATAAAGGGGTCTGAGTCCAAATTACATTATTCTAACATACTGGGGGGAAAAAAATCTAAATTACATGAATTTTAGTAGCTATTTTAGTAGTGTAACTTAATACTCTCAGTTAAGCAGAACTAGGTTGTAGTGTAGAAAACAGAGTCTTTCAGCATTCTGCTGTAAGCCTGCTTCGTTTGTTTTCATAAATGGTAAATAAATCAAATTACAATAAAAACATTTATATTATTACATTATATCACTTATATCTAAATTATACATATTTATAAGCATCAGCAGCAACAATGTTATCAATAGGCAAAATAAATGTTAAAAGTCTAATGTTTTCATATGGAGAAAATAATTGACAGGGGAGTCATATCACCTTTGCAGAAATGTAATTAATTTTAAACAGTTTTAGTTTAGAAGGTTTATGTGCCGTTTAATAGGTTTAAACTAAGCGTGAGGAATAATTCACTGTGTAATATTAATTCACTGAATAATATTAGCTGGAATATAACATTGTCAGGAAAGTAACAGACAAAACAGCATATACATCATTGCATTTTCCAACTAGTATGTTATTAATTATTAATAATATTTTTGTAGGTCTAGATCATGAAATGCTTTGTGACAAAGTGCTGTTTATCTATGCATTTTCACAGAACTATATATAGGCTACTCAACCGCGATCGCGCGTGCAGATAATAAATAATTAATTTCCACAATAATAATAATAATAATATCCTTTATTTTATAAAGCGCCTTTAAAAGCAGCTTCTCAAAGCGCTGTACACACAATAAACAATTGTTAAAAGCAAAACACATCAACAGGTAAATGCAAGTTTAAAAAAGTATGTCTTAAGTTGACCTTTAAAAGTGGCATAAGTCTGGGCTTCTCTAAGTTCAAGAGGCAGAGAATTCCAAAGGACAGGTGCATAGAAGGAAAAAGACCTGTCACCCATAGATTTTAAGCGAGTTTTAGGAACCACCAGCATGCTCGATTGTGAGGAGCGCAATCTGCGATTCGGAGTGTAGGGGAGCAACAGTTCAGATAGATAATTTGGAGCCAGGCCGTGCAAGGACTTATATGTAAGCATCATAATCTTAAAATCGACTCGGAACCTAACTGGGAGCCAATGCAAGGATTCCAAAACCGGAGTGATATGGTTGCATATTCTGCACCCAGTTAAGATCCTAGCAGCAGAATTTTGTACACGTTGAAGCTTGTGTAGTGTAGATTTAGAAACTCTGGCTAAAAGAGCGTTACAATAGTCAATCGGAGAGACGACGAAGGAATTTATCAGCTTTTCAGCTACAGGAAAAGTTAACATAGGCCGCAATCTAGCGATGTTTCTAAGATGGAAAAAAGATGTTTTAACAGTACTCTGAATGAAAGAATCAAATGAAAGATTAGCATCAAAAATAACTCCAAGGTTCCTCATTTTGCTCTGGATACCCAAAACAGAGCCATCAAGATTAAAAGACAGAGAACCAACTTTGGAGGTTTGATGACGAGAACCAATGAGCATAACTTCAGTTTTATCACTGTTCAAACACAGGAAATTATTACTCATCCAGGTTTTTATTTCAGTAATACAACCAGAAAGAAAATCAACGTTGGAGCGCTCATCTGGTTTTGAGTGTATATAAATTTGCGTATCGTCGGCATAGAAATGATAATGGAGGCCGAGCGATCTCAAGAGATAGCCAAGTGGTGATAGATAGATGTTAAAGAGTAAAGGGCCCAGAACTGACCCCTGGGGAACACCATTGTGTTACACAAATACCATATAACACAAATATACAAGGCGGTATATTTAGATGTGTATTAGCGAAATAATTGCTATGTAGTAAATGATAATATAATCTAGGGTGTTTAAACAAGATAATCTTGTCAAAAGTTTCATTCAATGGCCGTGCTTGAGCATTCCTGATCATCAACCCAGTGAGTGCTCAGCAATATGAACGAACTTTTTTTCAGAGACTAATGGTAAGCAAATCCAACAGATAAAGAATTAAATTCAGCGCTTTTATTTTCAACATGCACTCATTCATCTCTGTTTTATTTAATTCATGTAAAGTTACGTCTTTATTGGGGCAGGACATGACGGATTTCGCTTCGTGACTCCATGAGTTCGTCTCAATTTTTTAGAACCAAGCTGCATAAACTATATCAGGCATTTATGTCTCAAACCTAATTTCTGCATGCCTGTTATGTTAAATAAAGTTGAATAATTAAAGCAAAGCAAGTAGAACATATATTTTACGTGTGCACAGAGTTGTTGTTGACTGATCTCCTCAGACGCGGCTGCAATGGCGGAATTCTCAAAACGGCCACAAGATGGCGCCGTTTATCGGCAAATCCGATATTACAAAACCAATACCCGATTATGGGAAAATGCTTATATATCAGGAAAAATATCGGTAAACCGATACATCGGTCGATCACTAATCAAAATTCTTGTCAGTTTTTTAATATAAAAAACTAAAACTAGCCTAAGTTTTAAAAAAAAACCTCAAACTTACTGAAGACAAGTAAATAGTGATAAAGAAAGAACAAAGAAACAAATTACAAGCATATAGGAAAACAAACTACAATAGAACAAAGACACAAATGAAATAGACCATTGAGCTCCAATGGGTTTTTAGTTCACAACATTCTACAAAATATCTTCTTTTTATATTCCACAGAAGGAGAAAGTCATACAGGTTTGGAACCACGTGACCGTGAGGAAATGACAATTTTCATTTTGGGGAATTTTCATCACTTTAACAGTGGAACCGTCTGTTGTTCCCTGACAGTAAGCGCATTCAGAATGAGTCATGTATGCGTGTTGGTTTCTGAAAAGCCTTTACATTAAGTCCAATATATACAATTACCTCTGCTAGAGCACGTCGGTCCTGCACTTTGCGTACTCCAAGCTGCTTGACCACATTTTTGGCACCTTCTGCCACAGCTGCCTCAATCTTCAGATGGTGCCTGAGCTCCTCCACCCGCAACTCAAGCGGACTAATAGTTTCAAATGGGCGACCTGCACAAAAACAAGTGTAGAAACCAGCGGTTTCCAAAAAATAAATAAATATATATTTATATATATCATCATAAGAAATAATAGTGAATAACCATTCAGAAAATTGCATTACTGTTTTACAATTCACTGACAAAAGTAATTTCGAACATTTCACAAAATAATAAATGTTTATTGTTAAATAGATATTTAATAAATGTGTATTTAATCACAAAAACCAAACATTAAATTTAAAATGTGCAGTGAAATGAACAATTAATTTCTGTATAAAACATGAGCAAGAAAATATTGTTAATGCATTCTAATTAGGTCTGTTTTATGCACTAAGTAACACCAAATCAACACTAGAAGTATCACAACATGACAAAAGTATATCACCCACTTTATAATCAACAGTGTAGACAGCATCTATTAAAAAGGGAAACATTGAATTCAGTCGTGTCATGCCATGCCACTAGCTTCCAATGCATCTGGTAAACCACACCCAATGAAAACCACACCCAGTCAATACTGAAAGGTTACCCCAATGCAAAGTTGACATTTAAGCTTAAGTTCAAAATATATAATAATAGATAGAGAAAAATAGATCCAATTCTTTCAAAGCAACTCATCTAATAAGATGGGTGATGCTGCTGTATTGCTGATGTCAAGGCTGTGATGTCTGTCTGAATGCTTGAGAGATTTGGCTCAACACACACAGTACCTTGGTAACCTGTTCCCTTTTTGATTATTATTTTGGGAATTTGGTTTGCAAGTTTAAAGATCAATGTCATTGTAAGAATAACTTTTTTTCAAGAAACTTGCGACCCTCCTGCTACACACTTTGGGGAAATCTGCCTTAGACTTCGATTTTGTTCATCCTGAAAAACATTTTAGTGCTGCATCTTGGCTGTATAAGGGGTAATGTTCTATGAGGACATATTTTGCTCGAAAAATCCATAATAATCATAATTTCCTAAATGTATTCTTTACTGATTGAAAATGTTTGTTTACCCTCTGGTTGGGTGGTCTCCCGCTCTCCTTCTCTGGCCTGAGTGACTTTGACAATCTGCATGCGGAGCAGCTCGATTTTCGTCTTGCTATCCTGCAGCATCTGCTGGGCAGTGGACAACATCTTCCGATCCTGGGGAGTGACAAGAGAAACCATAAATCAATAGTAAATCTTGCAACTGCATTATAACAAATAGTAAAGAAACTGTCAGAGAAAAAAAACACAAAGAAATATGAAGAAATCCAAGATCCAAGATAAACATCAAGTTTCCCCACATATTTTGACCAATTCAATTTCAAGATTTTTTCCATTCATTTTCCAGTTTATTATCATTATGATGATCATTTAGTTATTTTTTAATAGATTTAAATTAATTATTTACTAATATTATTACAACACCAATGTATCCAAAAATACATTATAGCCAATGAATAGATATCCCTTTCTAGCCAATGAAAGACTTTATAGCAGAATATAACTGTAATATGTGAATTCACTACAAAAATGTATGATTTTCACCGGACCGAAAATGTCCTGATATTTTCAGGGAATGCGTTTTCCATGACCATGGGAACCCTGTAATAATATGCAGCCACAACAGCATTCATATATCCCAAAACACTGTAAACACTGTGGAGCTATCAAAAATGTGTTCTGTTTGTTCGAACATCCCAACCAGCCTGACACAGAAACCAAAGGCGAGTGTTTGAGAAACCAGACATATTTTTGCGATTCCATTTGATGACATTATTACCTTATTAGAAGGCACCAACAACAACAACAAAAAATCAATACACACTACATCTTTAAGCTAAGCTTCCCCAATATGAGAAATTCACATGAAAACCAGCAGGCCAAAAGTGCAGCAGTCTTCATTAAAACTCTTCTTTTACTCATCATGAGAAGCAGCCAGGTGTACACCACACCCAAACATACTCAAAGATCAAACACTGACTGTGCAATTTTTCCCCTAGAGCTTTAGGAGCAGTGACGTTAGAGTCATAATAGCGCAACAGAGCTATAGATCCTGAAATGCAGCAGCTACATTAAGCAGATGAAAGAGACACACTGACTGATTGCGCCCAAAACACCCTCGTACAGCCCCAGTGTAAACAATGTTGCAATATGAAACGTGTGACCTTCTTTGAAACCTGCATTAAAGACCCATAAAAGAGGTATAGGAAGAACGAAACCATACCGTCCATAGCGCTCTCCCCCTCTCAATGCAGCTCAAGAGGTCATCTGTCATGTTTTGTGAACTTTCAGATGGCTGGCTGACATCCCCTTGCTCTTCTTTGACCCCCATCAGACGTTCCCTCCTGATGTGTTTTTCTCTCCATCCTCAAAACTGCTCATGTCAGTTTATCCTGTATAGCAGACACTGAGCCTCAGACATAGCAGATCAAGGATCAGTATCCGAGAAGCCTTAACCATTCTTTCTTCTTATTGTTCTACTGTCCTTGCATCTCGCTCGCTCACTCACCACTCCTCCTCCTCCCTCCCCTTTTTAAATTTTTTCTTTCAGCCTCTCTCTCTCTCTCACTCCGTTTACAGATCTCCTTCCACAGGAGTTAGCCACCTCTAACTGCTACTGCTGCCGTGCCCTGCCTGGCTGGCCCAAACCCGAATGCTTCGGCATTGGTCGGCACAAAGTCACATGGGCTGCTGCTGTCGCCAGGCCCAGGACCGGAGAAACCGATTCAGTACCAACAAGCTCTTCCATTTCAGACTCAAAGAGAGGATGTTTTAGTGTACGACTGTGAGTGTCTGAGCGTGTGTGTGTGTGTGTGTGAGATCAAGGCCCGGTACTCAAGCTGTCTGAATCCAGCACAGACATAAATCACAGAGCTGCCAGCACACAGTGTTCTCAGCCAGACGCCGCAGCATTATTGAAGCCCTGTCTGATAGAAACGCACAGACTTAAATAATAAGTGGCAAATATACAGCTAGCTAGAGGTCATGAGACTATAACTCTAAAGGGGTTATAAAGAATGGGGGGCAGGGGGAGGGGACTTGGGACCTCCTTTGTGTGCATATTATCATATTTCATAGCATTTTGGCAGCACCCCAAACTGATTTACATACACACAGAGGAGTGGAAGGTGAGTTAATCATCTCCAAGATGCACAGGAGATAAAAAGGGTCCATGAGGGGAAATCCTCACCTTGACAGAACTGTTGGCGTAAGTCTGGATGATGTTCTCAGCTCCTTGTTTTACTTTGAGCTCCATGGTAAGCTGTTTTTTCAAAGTACGGACACGGCTGCCCAAGGGTGATGTGACCTCTTCCCAATGGCAAGGGTCTGGAGAGTTGGCATCATCTGAGAAAACAAGAGTTCTCATAGATTTATTATATAATAAATATAATAAATATGCACTTTATAAAGACAGAAATGCGATTTGGTTAGCCTTTTTCCTGATATTCAAATTTGTTCAAAGGGGTGTAAAAAATAAGGCCACAACTTCTATAAATTTTTTTTTTTTTTTTTTAAACAGTCTACAATACCATTTGAAAGTTTGGGGCCAGTACTTTTTTATATATATTATATGTATATTTATATATATATAAAAGAAATTAATACTTTTATTCAGCAAGGACACCTTTTGATCAAAACAGCATTGATCAAAAAAAAGCATTGATCATGACAGTAAAGATATTTATAATGTTACAAAAGATTTGTATTTAAAAAAAGGTTTATTCTCGCGTGTCTCATGCGTCATATATGTGTGCGTGAATGAAGTTTGATTCAAGCCCTAGACTGCACCTCATATGAGGGTGAGAGAGCGCGCGGGAGAGAGAGGGACGAGCGCGAGGTAGTGCTTGCGCTACGGCGCTCTGCAATCAAACACGATTGTAAATAGGCTCAGTAAAAAAAAAATAATAATTAAAAAAAACATTCGAAAATCAATGTGTGGCGGTCAGCGTTGATATTGTCATCCAGTCTCTTAGAGAGAGAGAGAGAGATAGAGAGAGATGAGGAAAACAAACAAGCATGCAAATGGAAATTATCGCAGCCGGAAAAATTATCGAGCTCATTTTTTTTATCGTGCGATTAATTGATTTATTGATTATTATTGATATATTAATGGCTGCTGAAAATTCAGCTTTGCTATTGCAAGAATAAATTACATTTGAAAAGTTATTTCAAATCAGGGTTTCTGCAGGTATCTTCAAATTAAATTTAATGCCTTTTTAATGCCATTTTTAAAAAAATGTAATGCAATACACGACCCATGACTAACCACATACATATATATATATATATATATATACACATACATATACATACACACACACACATATAAATCCTGGAACACATAGGCGTAATTTGCAGGTGGGACATGTCCCCTCCACTTTTGCCAAGGTCGATTGTGTCCCCACCATTTTTGAAACATCTCGCGGCAAGAATGTAACAATACAAATAAATAAAACATCTCCAGTTAACTAGCAGAGCATACGTTTTGTTCGTTAAATAAGAGGCAATCTGAAATGTGTTGTTTTTTAAATCAAGTGACCAAAGTGCTCGTTGCCGCTGCTATCAGTGGCACGGATACAGTGTTCTGTTGTGGCTCGCGCACAGTCTTTTCTTGGACGCAATCCTTCAATCCGTTAAGGAGAGACACTCTATTCTTTTCGTTACATAGAGACGAAGTTTTTTCCGATACAAAACATACTGCACACAGACGTGTCCCTGCTTGATACACAAACACTGATAAACAATCGGTTTTCATGAGGGGGAAAAAAACTATACTTCTATAGTGCGGATTAGAACCCAGAACCTCTGACACGCTTGGCAAAAGTGCTGCCACTGGACAATTAAAGTACACGCGTGTAACAGAGAGAATTTTTACGTGAATAAATACATAGATCCGACTAACAACATATATTGCATCTCATTAGACGACAAATGTAACACAATGTACTATTTAAATCGATTCTTAAAGCCGATTTGTGGCCGTCACACTGCATATTATGGGATTTTACACCGCTTATTTCCTTTGTCCCTAACTTAAATGCTTTTTTACAAACGCCGCAAAATCCTTCATCAATTTTACCACTAACGGACTGCAACCATGTCTTAAAAGTTTCGTTTTCCAGTCACTTTGGCTGGAATTTGCACTTTCCCATTTTTCCAAGGTTCCGACCCGTCCACCACTGTACAAAATGCCCGAGTCACCTTTTACTCCGGCCGGAAGCAATTACCAAATTGGTTCCGTGTGTTTATCACACTAACGTACATATTTTGCGACAGCAAATAAAGATTATTAATTATGAAGGCTATATTAAAATAAATTGATATAAAATTCTCTTCAAAACTATCACAATTTTTAATGCCTGCAGGAATCAAATTTAATGCTTTTTAATGCCATTTAAGGCCTTAAAGTAACACCAGGTAACTTTTGCTCTCGGGGTCCCCCTACAGTTGGGAAACAGTATTGTCATCTACTACTGTCGTAAACTCTGTCATCGTGCATTTGTTGACAACCATGATAGCCCTGAACACGGTTGGGGGAGGTCACATGCAGGTGTTCTGCTTGCGTTGCGTGTGAAATGTCTTCATCCCAGGTACAGTGGCATACATTTCAGCATGTCATATGAATATAATTTCATGGGTTTTATTTTTTTTCTAACGACAAACGATCGCGATGATCACGTTTACAAGGCAGTGTCATTATAGTAGCCTAGTCTATTGGTTACCGTTTTACTGAATCTATATGATACTTCAATGCAATGTTTGAGTGGTAGATAATAACCATATATCGTCAATATTATAATATCAAGCTACCATAAATAAATCTGCAAATTTTACAAATCGATTTGCATTATAGCTTGAGGCAAGACAAATAATCATTACCTGATTCATGAAGATAAACGGAGGATAAGATAGCTTCCGTAACATAGTCAGGCAGACAAAAAAACACCCCAGACTACAGGGTGTATTTGGTTGTTACGTTAAATGTTACCCAGATACAATAGTGGTATTTTCTGATTGGCTAACAACACCAGACGAACAACACCAGAGGAGACGCGCTTGAATTCATGCCTTTTCCACAGTGAGAGCGGCGCGGCCAGAGTTTTGGGCGCTGCGGCATATTAAATATATTACAAATAGTTTTTCAGCGTGAGAAATACAATGTGTGGCGGGAGAGCGTGACAAAAGACCGGAATGAGTGACTGTCACGCTCAATGCGTGACACTTGACAGCCCTGCGATTTTAAGGAAGTGGTGGAAGTGACGTATATGCCGTAAAGCAGTCGAGTTTTGTAGTTCTCTTTGTTCGCCGGTTACTACCCGAAACCCGAAGTTTAAAAGTACGATTAAAAACGCTACAGACCCCGTCAGGCTATGGCAGACGTGTCATTCAACCTATTGTAAGTCGATGTACCATCACAAGAGACTTGGAAATATATTATGAAGGTTGAAAAGTTACCTGGTGTTACTATAATTTTTAACAAAATCCATTTAACGACTTTTAATGCTTTTTAATGCCCCGCGGAAACCCTGCAAATTGTAATAATATTTCAAAAGACTATATAGGAAAAAAATAGGGTGGAAACCTGATCAGTTCAATCAGTTTAATCTACAACATTTAAAATAAATATATAAAAAATATCACTTATCAAAACTCAGTATTTAACGTCAAAGGCCGATCACATCCTCCTGCTCTCACCTGACACAGTCTCTTTCTGTGTGGCCATAGCACGTGCATTCAGCTCCTGGAGCTCCCAGTGGAGCTGCTCGAGTTTGCGGCTGGAGGCTCTTAGCTGACCGTCCACATCTGCAGCATTCTTGCGGTTGGTCACCGCCCGTCGCAGTCGCTCAGCCGCTTCTTTGATCTTCAGTTCCCGCTGGATCTCCTGCCGGAGAAGGGCAATGGCATCCTCTACACGCTGCTGGAACTCAGGGTCCATGAGGTCACCTTCAGCCAGACCCCGCAGACAGCTGCTCTGTGGTGTTCAAGTGACATTGAGAAAAAAGCAGTATAAAAAAAGTCAACCTCCTTGCTCGTTTATTTATGGCAGCCTTTTTGATCAAACATTGAGATCTGCGTATCAGCTCAAGTAAGGCAAGCATTTGAGATGCTGTTAAAAAGGTTAAGTAAACATATAATTTTACTATACTAACCAAATAATCCATTACGCATGAAGGTGATATTATTGATATACTGATTATTATGAGCAAGGTTGGATAGGGTGAAAATAAGGTAACTTACTGAGCTGTTACACCATAAAGGCAAACACACATATCTCATAAATACTCGCAGACACTTACATATTTTCAAACTGCAGTGGTTGGAAAGAGCTAAATGAAAGGAAGAAACCTACATTTTTCTAAATATAGTATGCCTATTTTCTGAACAAGCCACTCATACGGCATCTCACTTTGACACACATAGAGGGCAGTGTTTCACCCATTCTGCCTGTCTTATATTAAAGGTGCAGTGTGTGATTTTTAGCGACATCTAGCGGTTCGGCTGCGAGTTACACTGAGGGCTCAGCCCACTGCTCACCCCTCCCTTTCGAAGAAGCTACGGTGCCTGAAACTGGACAAACATATCGTTGTCTGAGACAGCAGAGAATAGCCAGAGTAAGCCAAGAGTGTGTAACATTGTCACTGTTTCTGTACCACAGTCCATTATAAACCACATCATGGATAAAGTTTACAAAGCCATAGTCGGGTGAAGATCAAGGGTCTTAATATATAATATAATAATAATAATCAGCTGATTGTCTCACAAACGTAACCAGCACATTTCCCCCCACATAGCAAACCCATAATACAGCAAGGGAGAAGAACCACATGAAACTATGTAACTATATATTGTTTCTAACAGGAAAGTAAACGTTTAGCTGGCCTAATATGAGCTGTTACTGTGGCTGAGCTGGTTAAAGCGTAAAGCCTTGTTTAAACTCGACGCGTCCGCATGAGCCCAAAGGTGCGTGCGGCAAAAATGGCATGATTGTAACAGCGCGCCGCCTCCGCATCCCCTAGACACCATTTACTACACACAATAGGCTTTTTTTCTCTGATTTTGAAAACTCTTCGCGATCGACTTAAAATGCTTCCAAGATCGACGGGTTGGTGATTCCTTTGACGTTACTGTTTTACGGTCAATGACAAGAGTACTAATCAGCTGTCTCACGAACGGGTAGCACATTTATCCCCCCATAGCAAAGCCATAACACAGCGAGGGAGAAGAACTAAGTTACATGAAACAATCCAACTAAATATTTTACACCACTGACAAGGGAAAAGTCACTACTCGCAGTGTTTATGGCTAGCTTCTAGCTTTCTGCTGCTTCTCTTTCAAGGTTGTGACGAAACGCGCTCTGTAGCGCTGTTTGTTCGCTGTCGGCTACGGTAGAAACATGACGTCACAATATGTCGACCTTCATAGAAGGGGATTCCCGCGGTTATGTAGATATAAATGTCTCATTCTAAGGTAATAAAAACATTACGGTTTATTAACTAAGTTCTTTATACACCACTGACAACATAGTTATGGATGTCATATTGCATTTCTGTTAATAGATACTCAAATTTTTTACACATTGCACCTTTAAGAAAAGGACCGAAACAAAAATTTAAACAATTTACATTGGATGACATTGCATACAATATATGATGTTGTCCCCATAATTCAGTTCAATAATAAAAGTATTCAACAAATTGTCCAGTAGAGTTGGTCTAATACATCCATCGGGACTTTTCTAACAGCAGTAAAGCTGGAAAAACAGGCAGAGCACATTTCAAAATAAGAGACGTTGTCATTAACCACTGTCACAAAATAACCATTTCAGCTACTTTAAAATCACAAAAGACTAGACTAAAGTGACTAGTTTTTTCATTCACACATAACTTCAGTTACATTTAAGCCTCTGGTGAAGGACACGAGGAAGCCAAATCCAGTCAAACTCGTTCAACCTGAAAATCTTTAATGAAATTTAATTGTTTGGACATAACCTTGTCCAAAAACTACCATAAAGCAACGTAATAGAATGGGGCAGATCTAATTGTTTTCTAAATCAGACATTTTTATTTTACACTAGTTTCGCTATTAATAAAAAAAATGTTTGTGGGTGACTTGTAATTCGGTTGCAATACTAAATCAAAAACATTGGGAACCCACCCACAAGTTAATGTAAACATGAGCGTCTGAAAAAACTTTAACGGTCTGACTGCTTTATTATATGACTTATTTGTTTTTCAAACAGCACTTCTCCGTTTTTCAAACGTAACCGTATCAATAAGGCTGTGTGAACTATATCTAATTTGTTTCTTACCTGTAGCGCCACGCCCGACATTGTTAAAGAGAGTCCGACACACGCAGACAGGCACTGATGCTGTTCGGACTAACCGACTCCTCGCTCGAGCTCTCGGCTGGCTCTGGCTCACGCGGCGACTGATTGAATGACACTAGAAAACATATCCAGACTTCCAAGTGAATCTGAGAGAGCTCAAACAAAAATGACATTTAAAGGAAATAAAAAGTTTTGTGCTGTTGTGTGCTGGAAGAAGATACAGGTGACTGACTGTCAGCTGAGAGGCTAGACGGCTCTCGAATTACCGGTAGTTTTTTTTTTTTAATGGAAGTTGCGTTGCCTTTCCCATTTCCTGAGGTTTGAAAAATCCTCGCCGGCTCCCTTTTCAATGATTGGCTGGCAGCGCTGTCAGTCACAAGCGTCGCACTGAAGTCATTTGGTGCCGAGACAGCACACACTACTACTACAAGTCCTACTATTATTAATAAATATTAAATACATATTTATACTATTATTTAATATACACAATAAATGCACCACGGAAGCTGCAAAGTTTCAATAAAGGAATTAGTATAAAAGTAAAAAAAAAAAAAATACTCTATTGCTCTACAAAACAACGATTTTTGAGTTTATCAGTTTCGATTTATTAAAATTATTATATGGTCGTTGTCATCTTTATTATCTGGGGGTAAACTTGTTAACTTTAATGCCTACATAGTTGTATTAAAAACGTATAAACTGTTCAAGTTGAATAAGAACAATACATAGTATGCAATAATAATAATAATAATAATAATAATAAAGGTATATAAATGCATATAAATAATAAAGGTTTAAAACTAACGTGTTCAGGCTCTCATATCTCGCGATGGTTGAAAAGTACGAGATTGAACGGCGTATAAATCCGCTATTTGAGTTTTCAAGTGCGTCATTATAGATATCATGGCGGCTTTGCTGGTGAAGAAATGCGCGTCTCCGCTATTTCTCAAAACACTTTCAGCTCCACATTTGAGGATGCAATCTGGGTATCACATAAAGGTAAGCTAGCATGACTCATATCAATCGACTACTAAAGTTTTCTGCTTTTTTTTAGTTCAAGTGGCTTCCTGTGAGGTTGTGGCATGCCTTGATACGTAATGACAGTAATTGGCACTGTACTATCAACATTAAAATAGGACATAGCATGTTTCGCATGGTTTCGTTTTAATGCTTTAAGTCAGTCTTTGTTTCATATCACATTTGTTTAAGCTGAATAATTAAAGGATTTTCTTGTTTCTTTGAATGAGCCCAGGACTTCTATGTAACACAACATCTTTTGAAATTATCACTAAGACTTTTTTTATTTTACAAATGACAACTTTTTAATTTGATGGCAAACTGATTACAAAACTAACTAGTTAAAAAATTTGGGGGCCATTGAAGATCAGTATGGTCGTTTATATGTCTTGTATAACGCACTGATACATGATACTGCCTTTGAACCAAATAACTCAATTGGCCCCTCCCCTAAAATGTATTTTTTGTTTTAAAGGTTGTGGACCACTATGAGAACCCAAGAAATGTAGGATCTTTGGATAAAAATGCCAAAAATGTGGGCACAGGGTTGGTTGGCGCCCCTGCATGTGGAGATGTGATGAAACTGCAGGTAATCCTCTCTTGCTTAACTTGTGAAAGACTGCTTTGTTTGTCCTAAATAATTTATTTATTTTTTTCCCCAGTGACTGGATATGTTTACTACTTTAGGGTTATTGACTGTCATTAATCATTATTTAAGTAGGTGAATCTTGAAAAATTTAAAACGGTTATACAATAAAACTCAAATATTCAACAAATAACCAATTATCAATAAATAAATTAGTTATTGATCATACGATTCTGTTGTGTTTAATCCAGTTTTTATAGCAGTATGTAATTTTCTCATTACTGATTTTTTTTCATATGAACTCTATCTCACAAAATTAAGCAAATGTTCAAGTTTTTATTTTATTTGTAAAACTATTTATTACTGAGACGGTCTGTGGTTCAGTCCCAAATACTGATGATGGTAATATGCCACCCTTCACACAGTGGTTATTTACTCCTAAGTGTACTGTTTTTCTCTCACCTAGATTGAGGTGAATGAGGCTGGGAAGATTGTGGATGCCAAGTTCAAAACCTTTGGTTGTGGCTCTGCTATTGCTTCCAGTTCCTTGGCAACTGAGTGGGTGAAAGGCAAATCTGTAAGCAAAAATAGTCACATTTGCTAGTTACAGTTCTTATCGCTTTGGCTTAAATGTTTATCCTTTTTTCCAATCTGTATTGTAACAAAGCTTGATTGATTGTAACTGAACATTTGTCCTATAAATAGTGGTATCAAACCTAAAAATGATCTTCATTTGTACAGGTTGATGAGGCCCTTAAGATAAAAAACACTCAGATTGCTAAGGAGCTTCGCCTTCCACCAGTCAAACTGCACTGCTCAAGTAAGATTTCTGATTTGTCTGTGCGCGTATAATATTTTCTAGCATTGTATTTGGTGCTCAGGTTGATATTAACAGTTGACATTTATATGTATAATACAAATCTTAATTGTATGTTCAAGATGTTTCTGTTCTGTTACTGACCTGGTTCTCTGTGCTTTGCAGTGCTGGCAGAGGATGCCATTAAAGCAGCTTTGGCAGACTATCGTCTGAAACAGGAAGGTGAACAGGGTGAGAAGATCGCCGTGTCCCGCAACTAGGAGGTGCACTTGATCCTCTAAATCAGTGGTTCTCAACTGGTTCTTCACAACCAAATGGGGTTTCAGGTCTGTTCTGACTGGATCGCGGGCAGCAGGAAAATAAAACCAAATGCCACAGTTAAATATTGACGTGGAAGAGAATAATGCGTTTAATTTCTTCCATTATGCAAAGAAATTGATTTTACATATTGTTTTGTCTACACAGATTATGATAATTTGAATAAATCTCAGGGTTTGGGTCACCATTTCATGCCCATTGTAAACTCTAGGTCTTGAAAAAATACCAGTTGAGAACCACTGCTCTAAATCCTCCTTATGAGTTTAGACCAAAGCTCCCCAACTCTTGCACCGTAGCCAGTCTTTTAAACGCACAATGTAAAAGCACTGACCTATAGACTGTTACTATGTCCAAGCCATATTTGTTTAGATATGTTGATGTAATGAAAGGAGTAATAGTGGTTTAACTTGCTAGCTGAATGCGCACAAATCTTGTTCTCTTTTAGTTTGAAGGAATGAAAATGTGATTCTGATGGTGACTTATCCTGCTGGTCTTTTATTCAATGGCCTTTCAAACATTAATTTGTCAAATAAAGCATCTGTAAACATCAGGCATGTTGGCTTTGGATTTAATGCTGCATACCCATGGGATAAATAAATATGAAGCACATTTACTATTAAAATTTAAAGTGATGAACTGATTTTGCACTACACTTGGTTTCAGCATAGCTATTATATGGTTTTTCCACTTGGAACTGTCATCCATTCTGGCTTAAAAAATAGAAACATTCATAAGAGTTCCAGAAGATCTGGCTGAAAAAAAAATCACCATAGATGGTGCTGTTTTGCCACCAATGCTCTGGTCTAAAATGATCAGAATTCTCAGAATTCTCAGTATTACTCTATCTAACGCATTAAAACTTTTTATAAATGTATTTTCAGTTTGATTAAAACTCAATGTCATATTTGTTTCATAAACTGTAAGGTGTAGATATAAGAAACAATGGTTGTGGTGGTGAGTGACGTAATGCCATTAGCTGGCATTTATTGACTTCATTCAAGAAAATCTAGATACTATTTTTTTTTTTGTCTTGAACATTAAAATAATTAAGATGTGTAAATCAACTGGTCAAGTCCCATAAAGATGTTTATTGAGGATATTGTGTTAAAGTACATGTTGAGACTAACTGATCTTTAGAGGAAACTCTTAGAAAGGTGACATGGGACTGGCTGTGGCTGAATACCTCTCGGCCTTGAAAGGAAATATTTAGAGCCAGAATATGTAAACAATAACCTGGCTCACAGCAAAGCTTTTCTATACTGAGGCTCCTCTCCTTAATTGGAGTAGCAAATGTGCTTGCTTCATTTTGTGTGTGTGTGTTTGCAGGACATTGCAAAGTTGTGAGACATTAGAAAAGAGACAACATTCAATGACATAAAATAGCATTCTTCACGCATAAGCCATCACCCTTCCAGTCTTTATAAATGTCATCGCTAATAAAGAAAATGAGTAAAGAAAACAAGAATAGTCATCAACACGTCAAACGAAAAGAGATTCACGACAACTAACATTTAAAATGCCATTTTTATGTTAAAGTCTTGCCCAAAAGGCATCCGTTCATACAATTTATATTTAAGTAAATTAAAATACTAATTTTAAGCAGAGTACATTTATATTTGGTACATCAAAGTAAACAGTCACAAACAATGTTAAAGCCATACATTTTCCTGAAAAAAATCTGATAATTTGGTTGCACTTTATTTTACAGTATACTGGTGCTTACGTGTACTTGCCTAAAAAAGTATTGGGTAATGTAAGCTAACTACATGGGTTAAGGTTGGGTTTAAGGGTAGGTTCAGGGTTAGTACCTAGTTATTACCTAGTTTTTGCAATTACTATAATAAGTACATAGTGTGTGGGAACAGGACTGTGAAATAAAGTGCTACCGATAATATCAATAAAACTTATACAACATTCTTTAGTTTTACAATGTGTCCAAGAAATACACTTTGGTCAGTATTTATGTCTAAGTGTTTCCTTTAAGGCTTTAAAAATGTCCACTAAAATGCTGTTTTCTCTTCACTGATAAATGGTGAGTCTGAAGTAGCAACTTCCTGTTTGTTTGTGTTCTCTTGTATCTCTGAATTCTCTGGCCCAGATAGATGTTTGCTCTCTTCAGGGGGCCCAGAGTCTGAGGGGTCAGTCTTTTCCATGTCACAAGCAGGGACGCTGTCCTGGGACCTGCTGGGGCTGCTCTTTTCCACAGAATCCTCAATGGCAGACTGATTTGTGGTCTTGTCCTCTAGCAGGCCACAGCCATTCTCTTGACTCTTGTCGCACTGAGGACATTCTTCGTCATCGGCAGATTTTTGATCTTCTGCCGTTTCATTTTTCTCTTTCCATGGAGTCTTGACTGGTGTTCGGAGGTTCTTGGTAGCCAGGATGATGTCCTCCTGGAGCTGCCTGGCTGAATTCACCGACTCCTCAGTGGATCTGGTGTTGGCTTTCTCCGGGACTTCGTTGAAGATGCGCACTCCTCCAGTCTTGTCTCGCTCGTCCACGTACATCTTGGAGGGGAAAGCGCAAGGGTAGTAGGTGCTGACTTTACGTCGGCGACTCAAGATGGCAGCCGAGCAGAGGATGGTGAGGATGAGAAAAAGTAAAGTGGTAATGACAATTATGGGAAGGTGGTTCTCTTGTAAGAAGTTCCCCATCTGATTCAAGAATGATTTGGTTTGTTTTTCTCCATATATGGTGGTGGTCTTTACCGATTCATTGAGGAAGGAGGAAATGCTAGGTGTGGGGATCAGGTCTGTGCTCTCAGATTCCCACTGGCCACTGCCCTCCATAGAGTCGTTTAAAATAACTGGAGTGCCATTCACGGTGTGCCTGGTTAGCAGAGTGATGGATAGGCCGATGAGGCATCGGAGAGCTGCGTGGTCCATCCTGTGACTGAATACCTGAGGTGGTTAAAAAGGCATTTTAATTACTCCATTTTACATTTTTAAACCAGTTTTTGAACATTTAGACTGAGAACATTCAGAAATTATGTTTTCATAACTTAATGGGAACATTAGCAAAATGTTCATAAAAAAATTTTTGGTAGCTGTGATGTTATCAACTATGACTCACTAACTTAAACTTTAATAACAAATAGTTAAAATCAAAAACTTTGGTATGTTCTCACTTCATTGTGACATTGATTCACTGCAATTGTCTGCAATCAAAGCGCCACATGGAAACCTCATTGGATTCTGAGTCAGATGCATTACTGTATGTTCATAGCAACTGCCATGTCCGCTGGTAACACTTTACGATAAGGTTTATTAATAGTAGTTAATGCACAGATCATGAACTAACAATACATAACAAAAGAAGAATTTAAAAGGATTTATCAATCTAGTTAAATGTTCATTTATAAAAATGTGCTATAGTTAATTGTTAATTCATGTTTGTTCATAATTATGTATATTGATTATGATAAAGAATGTTAAATTCTACAACTGAACATTTAATTCTATTTATACACTGTAAAAAGTGATCATCTGACTTAACTTAAAAAAGGAGGAAACCTGTTGCCTTAAAATTAAGTTAATAAACTTAATGCGTATTTGAAAAAATATGTTATGTGAACACGTAACGGGTTTAAGGCAACGGGTTTCCTCCCCTTTTTTTAAAGTTAAGTCAACTGATCACTTTTTACAGTGATTTAAGTACAGTGTATAACTAATATAGTTTCTCAAAACAGCTGGTGAACCAACAAAATAAATGATGACAATTTGTTTGTTTAAACAAAGATCATTTTATCAGAGGTCTCTCTGCTCTGTGCCATCTGTGCTCAATCTGACAACCATAATCATCACTGGGCAATTGCTGCACAATGGAAATAGTATCAAGCTCATGTGGTGCCTCATTTTTCAACACACACACACACACACACACACACACACACACACACACACACACACACACACACACACACACACACACACACACACACACACACACACACACACACACACACACACACACACACACACACACACACACACACACACACACACACACAGCATTAATATTAGTCTATTTCAGTGCTTTAATGCTAGCTTCAAAGCAGTTCCAAATGTATGAAAGTTCTGTCCTCTTCACATGAACTTCCTTTTATGTAAATCTCTGTCTTTTAGGCTCAACTACTTGCCAAAGTCAACAGCAAGAGTGAATTTAGAAACTATTCTTTGTCACATAATCTTTTAAACAGTTAGAGAACAGTTTTAAACTTGGTTAGCCGCATATGGACATGGACCTTTTAAAGCTGTGCATTCCTGTAAGGCAAGTCATCTGTCTATCGTTACATGGACAGGGACGGCATTTCTAAAATAGAAAACAGACTAAAGTAATGTTGAAATCTAAATTCATACTTACTTTCAAGTGCTGAAGTTCTAAAACATGCCGACTGGAGATGATCTAACATGGAGAAGAACGATTCTGCTGTTTCCTCCTCTCAAGCTGAATGTCTGTTGTTACAGACTGCACGATGAAGAACGGTTGGATTGGTGAGGGGGGAAGAAACTCTTGTTCTCCCCTCCTCCTCCTTTTTCTTCTGCTTCTACTCTATCCCAGAAAGACTGACTGGGCCAGTTCCAGACACACTGTTCTCGTTAAAGGCTGGGGGAGAGACGAGTTTTTTTCCTCCTGCCTGTGCACTGGAGAACTTCAAGCCACCAGATGTAACAGTTTGTTTCAACAAACTGGGGAGATACTAAGAATATTCTCCAGATTTTTATTTTCATCCATCTAGTATCTTGAATCTAAAAACCCTGATTAAACCCTTTCTTCCAATCATTAAATCCTTTTGAGGGTGAAATACAGACATTGATGGTCTCTTGTGAAATACTTCTGGTCTTCAAACAGAAGCTATCAGATCCCTGAGGAAGAGGTTTATGTTTCCTGTGCTCACGGGATTCAGGGGGTAGAGGGCACACGTGCCGTGAGCCACTGCTGGAACAATGGACAGGGTGTTGAAAGCAGAAATATATAGGGCTGCAGTTTGCCCTAAAACCAAAGAATAGCAATATAATGAGCTGAAAATGATGGAAAGGCTAAAGGGTACTGTCTCAGTATTTAAAAAAAAAAAAAAAAATTATGGGAATATTTGTCTGCAGGAACATATATCCTATATTATAGTCCTCTTCGAATTAGTTTTCAATATGGCAGCCCTTTGAGGGATTTAGGACTTTTAATGGCTTGTCAAGACATACAAGATCATGAAAACATCTGCTTTAAGAGCACATAAGCTAGTCTTGAGAGAGTTGAGGATGTAGGATGTAGTCTTTTTCATGTCATTCTTTCTTTATTTCATAATAATAAACTTAGCTGAGAACAGACTTAGAAAATAGTCTTTACATGCAGTTACAATAAGTGAGAGATAATGTCCTTTAATAGGAATCATGGGATAATGTAGGGGTCTTGAATTACCCCAAAGAGGTTTATTTTGCAATAATGATAAAAAAAATATATATATATACAAATGTGGGGATAAAATATTGATCTAAATAATTTTACCTGTGCGTATATTATCTTAAATCTTCTACTAATAAAAAAAGTCAATACAAAACTATTAGCCTAAAAACAGCAAGAACATTGAAACAACCTTACAACAATAAGAATGAAGTCCTTTGAGGTCATTTTCACTATTTTTATTATTAGGAAACATCTGATCGATGAATGAAATCTAGAAGACAATAAACTGAAGACAATAGATCAGAACCGAGTTTTCAAGATGATAACATTTCATAAACGTAACAACATTTGGTTACACTTTATTTTAAGGTATCCGTGTTACAGTGTAATTATGCATTTAAATACACTGTAATAATAATTAACTACATATTCTTACTACAGGGTTAGGATTGGGGTTTGGTTTAGGGTTAGTTGCATGTAATTATGCATAGTTTATAGTTATTACTAACTACATGTAACGTGTAACACTGTAAAATAAAGTGTGACCCAGGATTTTTGTAAACAGTCCTACAAACACCAAGAAAATGACCATGAAGAATTATTAATGAAAGGATTTATTGTAGAGTCAACCTTTTTTATTTTAGGTGAAGTTTGGAATGCATGCACAAGACTGTTTAGGACACAGATAAGTGCTCAGATTCATGAATGATGTCCTCCAGCAGTGGTCAACTGAGGAGGTCTGTCTAAAACCAGAAACACACATAGAGGCACCAATACATTTACAGTACATATACATCAGAAGAGCTCGCAGGTAGCCACTGCCTCGTAAAGCCAAGTTCATGTATCAGAGCATGTGTCAGCCCAATATTCTGAAACATGAGAATAATTCAAAAGTGGGGGCAAACATAGATAATGAAAGCAAAAAAAAAAAAAAAAATAGCCATTTCCTATTACAAATAAGTTGATACTATTTCTGTGGACAAAAAAGTCATGCAAATGGCAAGTGTTGAGCATCCAATGTTTCTGACTTCAAAGTGGTTGATTTCCTGAGGTGCAACAGTAATTTCATAATTACTATAAAGTTACAGCGGTAGGTTTTTGATTTATGATGCATATGCATGATTAATGCATTTTGAACAAGTTTAGGTTAAAGTTCACATTCATTCTGCAACGTTACGTTATTGCTTCTGGATATACTGTAACTGATTGTGTTATATTTTGAAAAACCCTCTTGTTGGATGCTTTATAATCAATTAGGATGATCTCAAAGCCAGGCAATGGAGGAGATGACAATGTGCTTAATACTTCAGTGATCATGATCATAACAAGGGACAATATATGGACTGATTTTAAAAGCCTAAATGTTGAATTTTAATGGTTATGAGCATTTCTTAGATTTCACTAAAAGCCCCCACACACTACAAGATAATTCTCCCCTTCCGACAATCCTAGGTAAAGTCCTGATTATCTTGATGGTTCAACAGATTATCTTATTAGATTTTCCTATGGTGTGAGGTGCATTAAGGGTGATTGAATCTGCTTGGGGCCGCACTGATCTCAAATCGTAAATATCCAACATGTATCCAATATTTACGATCAGAAACCCTGTTGTGCGGGGGGAATCTCGAAGACAAACACGCACGTACTCTGTAGATTGTCACGTGGAACGAAACGATACAAAATCAGAAAGCGAAATGCAGGTGTGGTGAAGAGATGAGTCCCACCATAGAGATGAGTCCCACCTTAGGACCCAAGCAATCCGATTGGTTCAAAGCACGTTTTATGGGTAATGCTACGTTATAGCGACCATTGATGGCTTTTAACTTATATGTTTTATATACTAGTATGTAACCGAAGCTAGATTGTGAAATTAAACATTTCTCGTTCTTAGTGTTTTTTTTAGTTAGCTTACATATACAATTAAATTACTATTCAATAGCTGTCTGTCTTTCCGTAAAGCAGAGTGTATTGTGAAAAGCGCTATACAATTGATGGGCGTTATCCCACGTAAGGTGGGACTCATCTCTACAGTGGGACTCATGTTTTCACCACACCTGAAGCATAACATATCTTGTCCACCATGTTTGTTTACTCTAAAGTCATGTTTGACCGCGAGAGATTTTGCGAGATTTCCCGTGTTCACAGTCGGGAATCGTTTTTTGTTTTGTTTTTGTGAATGTAATCTGTTGGAACAAAACTGTTAAATCTATAATAGTTTTTTTATCGTCATGTTTGTGGTCTCTCCCATTTTTTAGATCTGATAAGATTTTAAAAATCTTTTCATGTGGGCCAGCCTTAAATCATATCCTTATCCCCACCAATGATTAGTTTCTGAAGTAACAATGGCCTTTACAATCACACATTACTGCCTTTTCTGCTTATGTCCCACTTTGAATAGTATGACATGTAAATGCATGTTTTTCAATAAGCCACTATCTACAACTGGGAAAAACATATAAAAGTAGAAATAAAAGGAGAGGTGACTCATCATCACCTCAAATTTGGCAGCACAACAAAAAAAGGAAAGAGAAATACTGATTTGTATATACAACGACACTCTGTAACATACTGGTAAATATCAGAATACTCATGGAAACAATATGTTACAATAACTAAAAAAGTAACAACATTTTTAACAAAATGTAAAACATCAGTTAAAACCAGTGACCGCTCTTTGCCACAATTTTGCTTCTGTTATGCGAATGCTTGGGGGAGACTTGACAAAAAGCAAAAGTCCATCTTGGAATGTTGCTTGAAGTTGTCCATGTGAGAAACACCAAGTGGAATGATCGAGTCAAATTGAGAAATTTTGGCAGTGACTGACCTCCCCTGCCCCACTGAATCTCTCTCTTTCGCTCCATACTGACGCTATAGCTCAGACCACCCCCAGTGTCTTAGATTGCCACTTTAGCCACCTGCTCTTCCAGTTTGGCAATTCTCCTGTCCTGCAGCGTGACCAGATCTCTAAGGGACTTGACTTCTCGCAACAGCTCCTCTAACTTCACTTCATTCTTCTGCGGAGCAGAATAAAAGAAACAGTGTTTTAGCACCAGTTGTTAGGGGGGAAATACAAACAAGCCAATGAAGCATTATCCTTACTCTGGTTAGCTGAGGAGAGGCAGGTTTCTGAGGAGTTGCTGGCTCCTCCACCTTCTTGGTTGCCTTGTTATCCAGCAGATTTTTCTTGACTACTTTGAGGTCACGGTTCTTGCCCGGGACATAACCGTGTTTGAGCGAGATCAGGATTGGTTCGCCATTCTTGCCTTCAAACCACTCCTCAGCCTCTAGCGCCGGGTCTGGACCTGCTGTGTCCGGATAGAGGTCGTCCTGGAAGAGGTCTGACTGCCAAGAACAGAAGAGACAAGAAATACCGTAATGAGTATTTTGGAATCATGTATTCAAGCTGTTTGTTTTCTCTGAAAACATTTACTGCTTTAATGTTAACTGAAATCATGTGCCTCCCCTTTTCTTCTTCAATTAATGACCATTAAATCACACTTTTTATTGAGCTTTGCCAGTAACACTTAACTTAAAACTAAATCAACTGAACATCATTAAAAATTATTATATAAAATACTGTTTTAATAATGGAGATTTTAGGATTAAATTGAGGAATAACAAAATCATACGGAATAATTACATAAACAGCAAACATAATACAGTAAAAAGTACCTTTCTAGGGACGGTCATGATAATTGGCTCACACTTTCTCTCATGAAGTTTATAAAACCTGTGAGAAACAACAGACATGTTATTGGTGCCATTGTGTTATTATTGGTGTTAACAGCATAGCAATCTTTTTTGCTTCATTTATGTTACAAAAGTTTTATTTTTCAAATAAATGTTCTTCTTTTGAACTGTCTTGTAATCAAAAACGTCCTGTGAAAAATGTTTCCAGAAAAAAATTGAGCAGCACAACTGTTTTCAACATTGATAAGAAATGTTTCTTGAGAAGCAAATCAGCATATTATAATGATTTCTGAAGGATAATGTGACTGAAGACTGGAGTAATGATGCTGAAAAATTCAGCTTTGCCATCACAGGAATAAATTATATGTATATGTAAAAAATATATTAGTTTATGCCAGATATATAAAAGAATTGCTATAAAATATTAATTAGGAAAAATAATAATGATAAACACAGAACATACACCTTGATAAAGGAGTAGATACTAAAACTTATGATCCATACAGTAATAATTAGTTGTCAAATAACATTTCAATGACCTTTATGAGCCACTGCATGATCAGTGCCACACTGCCATCCCATTAGATTTTATAGTCAATTACAGGCTAATGCCTCCCCCTACTGGAGAAGAAAAATCAAACTAGCAGCAGGAGTAAAGCATCAATCAAGTCACACCATTGAAAACCATAATCACAACAATGCTGAAGGCTTAAAGTCAGTTTAGTTTCTCTAAAATATCCAGGTTCTGATGTGGCCATCAGCATCTCAAACAATTCAGCCTGCTTTTTACTTCTTTTTTAAAACACTTAAAAGAAATACCTGTCCAGTACAAACAGCACATACCTGGCTATCTCGCACTTGTTGACGTCTAGGCCTCTTTTAGGCATGTATCCCATGCCTCTCTGGGGCTCCTTGCTGGAAAACGTGTTGAGGTAGTGCACATACGGTGCCTCGTCTGTGATCTCGAAGTAACGGATACTGCTGTCACCCTGGACCAGAAAACAAGCTTACAGTTTTGCAAATTTCTCCACAATGTCCTTTTCACAATTTCTATCTTATTAAATATATTTACTATATATACACACACTAATAAAATTATTATGACATCCCAGTATTGATGGGATGTGGCCAGTGGTTCACAACTAGGGGGCATCTGCTAACTTCTAGAGGGGCCCCAAATTATTTAAATCTAGTTAACATAATCTTAATTAAAATTAAAAAAACATAAAGATGTCTAACATTAAACTGACATAATGGTATTACATGTAACAGAATTGTCAGAGGTACATATCAGCTCAAATAGGAGGGACTGTGACTATTGTCAAAAGATGTGTATAATTAATTTCAATCAATATGTTGTAGAGTTAATACAATATGGCTGAACTTGCGCTTCTTGGGTCACATAAAAACTTGCTCACCTTTCCACACAGGTAGACCACATTAGTGTCAGGGTCATAGAAGGGAAGCAACACTCCATTGCTGGTGTCCATTTCGTGCACTGATATCGGCTCTTCCATGTTTTTCTTAAAGAGCATATCAACATATTTCATTATAGTGCATAAAAAATCTAGCTTTTTCAAAAACAGAAAGAAAATCCATTTGTTTGGCTTACTGGATTCCATAAGGCCAGCTGCCGCTCACTCATACGACTGAAGCCGGTGGTGAAGATGTTTCCATCAGCCAGAAAGATGGCCCTCATGGGCCGGGCCCCCTCATGGGCCTTATCCTTCTCCTGTGATCATCAATGCCAGTGAGACACTCAGAACTGTGAAAATAAAGAGTCATTTTGAGATCTTTTCACTTACCGCAGTGATCTTCCCCTTGCGTGGATCGATAACGCGCACTTTCTTATCCTTGCATGCGGTACAAATGAGGCTGCCGTTGCGACTCCAGCAGACGCTGAAGATCACATCAGGATGCATGTCCTCCAGGTTGATCAGAGCTTCTCCTGTGCCCACGTTCCAAACAATGATGAGATTATCACATCCTGACGGAGGAGAGAAGACAAAAATGTTTTTTTTTATCATTCAGTCACAAGTTTTTGGTCCTCAAGATGATAAACACAAAGGTTTTTATGTAGCACACTTGCTTTTACAATCTCTTACCCGCACTTAGCAGAACATTGCGAGCTGTTGGATGCCACGTCACAATGCCCACCCTTTTGGAGTGACCCTCCAACACCACGGCTGGCTCAGAAAGAGCTGAGGTGAGGCCGTTCTCAGGGATTTGCCACACCTATTTAACAAAAATGGGAATATTTGAACAATAATAATTACTATTTTTTTACACTTTTTTTGATTCTGAGCATGCTTTCTATGAGAGGATGTAGCGAAGGAGATGGGCGTACCATTACTGTACAATCTTCAGAGCCGCTGGCAATGACGTGATCATTGTTCGGGCACCAGTCGATGTCCAGCACAGGGCCCGTGTGACCACAAACAGTGGGGTAGGCCTTGTCAATACGACCCGTCTGCAAAACACGAAGCAGGGACAGAGAGCATGAATTTATGTCTCATCTTGCATAATTCTGAACAACTAAGATTGGAAAAATTATGAGTGGACATTTAATTCATATGCGGTTATGGCTTACCTTTTGCAGAGGCAGAACAAGGAAAGCTCCACCCCCACTAGCCTCCACTATAATAGCAACAAATTTGGGGTTTACTGCACAGAAGGCACTGTCCCAGGTAACCCGCGAAACCCTAATATCATCATAGCACTGGTCATTCTTCACCGCCTGACCAAACACATGACGGAATTTACTCTGTCGTACCACTCGTCTGATCATTTCTGAAAATACAAGACAAGAGAAATGGTTTGTTCTTACTTGTCATAATGATTTTTTAGATTTAAAATAATACTTGTAGTAATTCAATATTTATTATCGTTACTATTACCTGACAAACCTGACGGTTAATATTTTGCACTATAACACAGTCATAATGACAGATAAATGTTCAATGTTGTTTTCAGTGAATCATATTATAGTAAGATGAGCAGTCAGCTAGAGAGCACTGGGAAACGGTTTTTCCATTTCACTCTGTATAAGCAATTCTCCATAATAGACAAGGAGAAAATGCAGTTTTGTGTGTGTGAATTTCATTGAGCCTCTGTGTAGAAACTTGTTATGAGGATGCCATGCTCTGTTGACAGTTTGTTTAAATTATTGAATATTTATATATATATATATATATATATATATATATATATATATATATATATATATATATATATATATATATATATATATAAAAATACTGTATATACACACACACATTTGAAGTGAAACAAAAAAGTTCATTAAAATTGTCCTAAGACAATAACGGGTATTGTTCAAAATGAATGTATAACTTTGATGAAAGGTCACTTCAAATGTTGACTACTGTGTATATATATATATATATATATATATATATATATACACACTCACCTAAAGGATTATTAGGAACACCATGCTAATACAGTGTTTGACCCCCTTTCGCCTTCAGAACTGCCTTAATTCTACGTGCCATTGATTCAACAAGGTGCTGAAAGCATTCTTTGGAAATGTTGGCCCATATTGATAGGATAGCATCTTGCATTTGATGGAGATTTGTGGGATGCACATACAGGGCACGAAGCTCCCGTTCCACCACATCCCAAAGATGCTCTTTTGGGTTGAGATCTGGTGACTGTGGGGGCCATTTTAGTACAGTGAACTCATTGTCATGTTCAAGAAACCAATTTGAAATGATTGAGCTTTGTGACATGGTGCATTATCCTGCTGGAAGTGGCAATCAGAGGATGGGTACATGGTGGCCATAAAGGGATGGACATGGTCAGAAACAATGCTCAGGTAGGCCGTGGCATTTAAACGATGCCCAATTGGCACTAAGGGGCCTAAAGTGTGCCAAGAAAACATCCCCCACACCATTACACCAGCACCACCAGCCTGCACAGTGGTAACAAGGCATGATGGATCCATGTTCTCATTCTGTTTACGCCAAATTCTGACTCTACCATCTGAATGTCTCAACAGAGATCGAGACTCATCTGAATGTCTCAACAGAAATCGAGACTCATCAGACCAGGCAACATTTTTCCAGTCTTCAACTGTCCAATTTTAGTGAGCTCTTGCAAATTGTAGCCTCTTTTTCCTATTTGTAGTGGAGATGAGTGGTACCCGGTGGGGTCTTCTGCTGTTGTAGCCCATCCGCCTCAAGGTTGTGCGTGTTGTGGCTTCACAAATACTTTGCTGCATACCTCGGTTGTAACGAGTGGTTATTTCAGTCAAAGTTGCTCTTCTATCAGCTTGAATCAGTCGGCCCATTCTCCTCTGACCTCTAGCATCAACAAGGCATTTTCGCCCACATGACTGCCACATACTGGATGTTTTTCCCTTTTCACACCATTCTTTGTAAACCCTAGAAATGGTTGTGCATGAAAATCCCAGTAACTGAGCAGATTGTGAAATTCTCAGACCGGCCCGTCTGGCACCAACAACCATGCCACGCTCAAAATTGCTTAAATCACCTTTCTTTCCCATTCTGACATTCAGTTTGGAGTTCAGGAGATTGTCTTGACCAGGACCACACCCCTAAATGCATTGAAGCAACTGCCATGTGATTGGTTGATTAGATAATTGCATAATGAGAAATTGAACAGGTGTTCCTAATAATCCTTTAGGTGAGTGTATATATATATATATATATATATATATATAATTTTTTTGAGCAGATATAAATTTGTAGTTTATTTATCATCCAGGACAAAAGATGCAATTCAACATAATCTAATGAAACTTTTTAAAAAATCCAAATGAGCTGCCAAAATAGACATTTCGTATGATGCTACACACACCAAAGACGCTAAAAAATGATGCACACATAATTGATTCCCAAAATTTCTGTCTAGTTAGGTAGATTTTAAGACACAGACAGAGTTCTTATTCCTGACCAGAGTAATAAAGGGTATACAGTGATGTGAATAAGTTAGGACACCCATGATAAAGTTGCCTAAATTCCCATAGAGTCAGGCAGATTTTTATTTTTAAAGGCCAGTAATTTCATGGATCCAGGATAATATGCATCCTGATAAAGTTCCCTTGGTCTTTGGAATTAAAATATCCCCACATCATCACACACCCTTCACCATACCTAGAGATTGGCATGGGGTACTTTCCATAAGATCATCTTTCAATGCAAATCAAACCAGCTATTAGGCTAACTGAAATAAAACCATGCCAATCTCTAGGTATTGTGAAGGGTGTGTGATGATGTGGGGATATTTTAATTCCAAAGGCCAAGGGAACATTATCAGGGTGCATATTATCCTGGATCCTTGAAATAACTGGCCTTTAAAAATAAAAATCTGCCTGACTCTATGGGAATTTAACATAGGGGTGTCCTGACTTATTCACCCTGTATTTTAAGGAAGAACATTTATTTATTTATGATACATTATTCATTCACAAAGAAAATTGGTGTCCTTAAAAGTTGGATTTTTCCTCATTTTTTAAATTAAAGCATTAAGATCAATTTCCAAAAGATGATTTTTTATTCCTCTTTTTAGGCAACTTTAGCGTGGGTGTCCTAACTTATTCACATCACTGTAACAGATATAGGCCTACTAATTGATATAATTAAACATTAACAATCACTGGTTATATAAGTCGTTTTTATTAATGCATTATGTGCATTATCTGAAGCACTTGCTGAGATGAGCCTGATTGGTGATGGTGCCTACCTAAATAATATCAACTACCATTAATAACAATGTTAATAAATTAAGACGATTCCAAACAGCTGTGTTTGTTTAGGAGAATAAAATGCGGTCATTACAATAAAGCCAAGGATGTGCTTTTGGAAATAGGTCAGTTGTATGGCGGTGTGTGTGTGTTTGCTTTCTAATGGCCGAGCTGCGTTATTGATGATGATGGTGGTGATGATGATGATGATGATGATGAGCATACCGGCGAAAAAACCCTCACATTAAATGTCTGATAAAACATCAATTAAGATAAAGAGTGAGAGATAAAACATGTATGGATGAGAGAAAGAAGATATTCGCCAATAGTGCAAGAGTGAATGAAAAAAAAAAACATGACATAATCGATAGATGGGAAGGCTTCTGCTGGTGTGAGAAAATGAGAGCTAAACGCTAACCGAACAAATGAATGAAAAAAGCCGGGAAAGCATCAGTAATGCAGCTTGTTTTGAGCCGAGCATGTTTTATTTTGCATGCGCTGGCGAAATGCGACGTGCCGCTTTGGAGTGGAGGCGTGCTATCAACCCGGCACAGGTCATGATGATGGTCAACTTTCAATTAATATCTCACTATTTCTGCTCATTTCGCCATATGCATAATCATCAAAGTTTGATGTAGTCTCACATTTCAGAAAATGACGCTAAATGCACATTCAGGAGCGCAAGTTTCTTTTCGGTTAGGTACGAGCTTGTTTTAAATCAGTGATGCTTGCTAAAATCGAGCTAGCATTCCAGTAGAGGCTAGTGCAACACTGACCTGCCTTGCATTAATATGACCAAACGCAAAACGCTTACCTTTATCAGTACTAGGTCTCTCAGAGCGTCAAATTCAAAGCATTAATTTATTTTCTCACAGATTCAGTTTGTGCTGGTGACTGTCTCAGTGAATTGCGGCTAGCCACAATAGCTTCCCTCCTCTCCTTTATTCTGAATGAACGGGAGAAAACGCCCTTGTTCTCCTCTCCCCTCCCCTCCTCCTCATGTCCTCCTACATGGACATCAATTCTATGTGTGTGAATGAGATGTGTATAGCCTACACATTGTATACCGTACTGGCCGACAGGTCGATGCGGTTTAAATGGTAAGAACATCGTATGCGTAGAAAATCTTTTGAGCATCTATCCTTTGCAAACACTGATTCCAAGCTTTCCATCTTGTGTATTTAAACACGTTGTGCTTCGTCTTAAACGGAGCTGATAATGTTACAGGAGTGGTAATTATGTTAAGAGCAATCCCTCTATTTTTTTTTTTCTTGCTGAGCAAAAGTTTTTTCTATTGGGCGGACATATTTCGCCACCTGAGCAAAAATAGGCTATTCTTTATACCAACCTGTACAGCATGCGTAGAAAGACAATGGTTTCAACATTCAGTTGTAACTTTTAACTTGAATGTGGCATTTCTATTTTATTTATTGGTATTAAATCATATTTTTGAAAAACAAGCAGTTAATTAAGAAGTCTCTAAATGAAGCACATTTTAGGTTACCTGATATTTTTTTCACAGTGCTTTTAACTGTACAGTCTTTACCAAGAAATCCTATGAAAAATAATTTACAAAATCTTCTGCAGGACAGTTCAATTCTTAACAATAATAGAATACGTAGTATGAAAGAAAAGTAAGCTGTTACACTGAGATGGTTTGGGAAAAACATAAAGTGTTTTTGTACAGTCAATTAATTGTGTACATGCAGGAAGCATTAAACCATCAAAGTTAAATGATTGTTTATTTCTTATGAATTTCCAATATTTTCTTTAGCAGGGGGTTTCAAAGTTTTTAATGGCAATGAGCTCGTGAGATTCTTTATTTAGGCTTATAATATAATAGGCCTAATATAATATAATATTAAAAGAAACGAATTGAAGTATTTGAAGTGATATAATATATCAGTTTAAATGCTTCAATTTGTCTACATATTATATTATTATTATATAATATATAACAAACTGAAGCATTTAAATAGATCGAATAGCTAAATATTTTAAAGAAAAGTTAATATGTGAACTCTTTTATAGTAATCTAACCATGCCTGAACCACCTGAAAAGAAATGATCTTTTCTGCGCGGCCGCGGCTTCAGAAGTGCGCGGCCGCGCACGCGCGCAGCTTAGAAGGAACATTGGTTAAGAGTGAAAAAGGATGAAGTCATGCTCATGTTGGTTTATGTTACAAAGTGCAGTGTGCCCTAAAATCTAATTTGGAATCTTATTTTTCTGTTTCAGTGCAGGTGTAGAGCTTTTCAAACTTTGTGGTTTCAAAGACCAAATGTATCCTATAGTTTAAGATTAAGAGTCCACTGCAAAATTAGCAGTTTCTCTGGAATTATTATACATGTAGAGCTGTTTAAATAAAATTAACATTTCTGATTATTCTACAAACTACTGACAACATTTCTTCCAAATTATCACATAAAAATATTGTCATTTAGAGCATTTATTTGCAGAAAATGACAACTGGTCAAAACAACAAAAAAAGATGCCATGTTTTCAGACCTCGAATAAGTTTATAGGCCTATTCATTTTTAAACAACACAATACTAATGTTTTAACTTAGAAAGAGTTCAGAAATCAGTATTTGGTGGAATAACCCTGATTTCCAATCACAGCTTTCATGCGTTTTGGCATGCTCCCTTCTGTCACATTACTGTTTTGCGGCTTTATGCCACTCCTGGCGAAAAAATTCAAGCAGCTTGGCTTTATTTAATGGCTGGTTACCATCCATCACATCCCAAAGTTTTCAATGTGGTTCAGGTCTGGATATTGGGCTGCCATGACATGCGCTTGATCTGGTGGTCCTTCATCCATTCCACACCTTGACTGGCCTGACTGTGTGGATTGGAGCATTGTAGAACATTGTCAGAGCAGAATAAAGCAATTTTTCTTTCAGGATAATCTTGTACGTGGCTTGAGTGATGCATCCTTCAGAAAGACGTATCTCCCCAGTTCTACTGAAGAACCACCAGATCCTCACCAGTCCTCCACCAAATTGCACAGTGGGTGTGAGAGACTTTGGGTTGTAGGCCTGTCCTGGGCTCTCCAGTTCTCTGCCTAACCATTAGAGGACCAGCTGAAAAACTGGACTTATCAGAGAAGATCAGAATCAAGCAGATCTGTTTTTGTGAAGGATGTGTGATTCAAGGCACGTACAAGGTTATCCTGGAAGAAAACATGCTTCCTTCTGCTCTGACAATGTCCCCAACTTGAAGGATTTGTTTTTTTTACAGGACAATGCTCCAATACACACAGCCAGGCCAATCATGGTGTGGATGGAGGACCACTAGATCAAGTCCCTGTCATGGCCAGCCCAATCTCCAGACCTGAACCCCATTAAAAACCTCTGGAATGTGATCTAGAGGAAGATGGATGGTCACCAGCTGTTCAAAGAGCCATTGATAATATGATAAAACATATTAATAATATTAATTTAAAAACCGAAAAGAAAATTCTAAAAAACGTCAGTGTAACTGTGTATATTTTTCTTATTGGCTGGTATGTTGTTGCAAAGAATCATGGTTATGGTCTCTCCCTCTTCTAGGAGTGCATTTAATGGATTGTTGTTAGTCTTATGTTAGATCATACAATTGGTGTAACTGTGATGCTACAGTAATGTTCAGGTACTGTAATAGTATCATTTGTATGTTCATCTTATGTTGTGTTTATATATAATAATACATGCTATGATAAAGCATTTTCACCTGACAGACATTTTGGATAACTGTGCATATGTCTTACCTAAAACTGATACTCCCTGAAATTTGATTAAGACTCTTTATAACCCTGTTAGCTGTATAAAAACTGGAAATGCAGTCAGCTTGAAAACCAGTCTTACCTTTCTTTGGTGAGGATCTTCTTTCCATTTTATGGGGAGATGTTTGTACATGAAAGGCTGTCTTCGTTTGCGATACTTTTTGAGTCTGGCTTCCCATAGCCACATCTGGCCTGGCTTCCATTATGTTTGTCCTGCTGTGACGTATCACTTTCTCCTGGATTTTGTTGCTGTCTCTGACGAGTTCGGAGACAGGTCTGTATCTGGACACCTCATTTTCTTCTGGAGTAGAAGAATCACTGCTTGGAATTCTACAGGCTGCGTAAGGATATCTGGTTGGGACTGCTGTGGGTTTAGAGACTTCTTTATCCTCAATGTCCATTATGTAGCTTTCAGGGTCATATTTCAAAGGATGTTCCACATTTTCCAAAACTGAGTCTTTGCTTGCTTGTATCTTTTCCGTGTCTGTTTTAGCAAATGGATTTTGAGGCTTCTTTGGCACAGGTGGCGGTGGGCCCTTTATTTTTGCTCTTTTTTTTAATAAGGGTCTCAGCTGAGACATATCCATTTCGTTTAGTTCCCTATCATCGACAGTTTCTATCAAGTTATCACAGTCAGGTGCAACAATTTCATTGTGTGGGGCTAAATAATATCTTGGAATATCAGCATCCTCAGGCTCTATGGACATGCACATGTAGGACGGAGACTCATGATAATAAGGCAACATATCAAGACATGATGCATGTGCATTAAAATCCTCAGTGGACTGCAGTGCCTCTTGCCTTCTGCCCATTTTGATATTTTTCAGCAGCAGATCCAAATATTCGCTCGGCTCATCTATTGAAAGAGAAACAGATTCCTTGTGGCCAACAGCTTTTTTAAAGGGATTCTTTGGTTTCTTTGGAACAGGTGGTGGTGGTCCTTTGATTTTGGCCTTTTTTTCTGTCTGAGCGTCTGTGGGTAAGACGTCAGGGATCATGCTCTGTATTTCAATATGAGAGATGTCAGATGACTTCCTCGCCTCCTGATCAGGAAATGTATGAATCTGAAGTGGTGGTGTGATCACAGCCGTGAAATAGAGAGGCTCTTTTTCCCGTTTCAAAGAAGCCATCTGTGTGACTCTTGCGGCGTCACCGCCATCAAAATCTGAGTGTGAAAAAGAGATTAAATTATCAACAAAAATTTGATCTAAACATTTACCTTTGACCTCTGTTTCTGAACCATCCAGCCTGTAGATCTTTGGATCACAGACTCTTTTGCTCAGATGCACTTCTTGAATTTTACCTTTTTCTCCTGATAATTCAAATAAAGGTGGAGTATTGTGCCTTCCATTACGATGAACATCACAATCTTTCCTGCTTTCTATGGATTTCGACTGAACAGCTTTTTGATAATCAGATTTACTTTCTCTTTTCACACATGGTGCATCTGCTCCCCACACTCCCTTTTTGGCTGGGTGAGGCACATTGCTAACAAGGAATTTTTTAGCACTGGATTCAGTTAAACTCTCAGATGACATGACTGCTGAGTGCTTTTCCATGACAGTGAATACCCCTTTGTCACCATTTCTCTTCTCAGTGTGAAACAAAGTATTGCTTTGGCTCAAATCTGAATGGAATGTGCTTAATGACTTTTGTTCAGAGTCCTCCTCAATCCTTAACGGAACAAGAACTGTGTCTGCATTTGTGGGTTCAGTAACAATCTCAGAGTTAGAGTTGAATTTTATCATTCTAGACTTTAATAAACAAAGTCCATTGAAGGGAGTATGCAAGATTTTGTCCTTACCTTCATTTTCACCCCATGCAGGATCTACAGTCTCTTCTTTTCCCCAAAATGTTGTTCTTTTGTCTTTTCTGAAGTTTTCTTTGGGTGTTACTGCAAAATGTGTCTGTGAGGCGTCATAAGGTATTTCTTTTAAAATACATGTTGGCATATCTAGACTGATATTTTTGTCCTCTTGTAAATTATCCTGCTTATTTGCACTCCGGAGCCACGGGCGACTTGAATGTGATTGGCGGATTGGAGGACACATAGTTACAGTCTCCAGACATAAAGAATCAGCTTTGTCCAAAAACTCAAATCTGTCCGGATCAGGACTTTCTTTGTGTTGAACAGCTCCAGCACTTTCTTTACAAACTTTTTCACAACTTTTTCTAATTTTAGCACTACTTAGGGTCTGAACTTCGTCTTTATCTTTACCCTTTGAAACTCTAATCTCCTGGAATGGCTGTCTTTCAAGTAAATTAGCATTTTCTGATTCCAAAGAGAATTTCCTCTTTATTTCAACATTACCACACATCTTTGTCATTGCCTCGGTGTCTAACTTTGCATTGTGTCTGTCCACCAGCGTTTGTGTCTCATTCTTCTCAATGCTCACGGCATCATCTGTTGAGTCCCCCTGACAAGAACTTTCTAACATGTTTGGAGTATCCTTGAGGTGAGTTTTGTTAATCATTCCTTCTGTTTTGTCAGGTGGTTGCTGGTCCACAGCAGTAGATATATCGGTGGTGGTTGCGTCGCTTGTGACTGTTTTGAATTCTGAGGCACATGGACCTCCTTCCAGGCTCAGTTGAGGATTTGGTGTCCTGGCATTCTGTGAAACATCCGTGCCATAACTCTGACTGATCTTTTTTCCTCCCTGGTTGAAAGAGGGCTCAGTGTTGTTGTCATCAGGTCTTGTTGGTTCCTGAGGACAGGGCTCTATTATGGAGGTGTCCAAGTCAACAATATTCTGGTCTGTTTCTTCTGGGTTGTTGGAATGTGCTTCCTCCTCACTGTGGTTTAGGATCTCATAGTCACTAACGGCACTGGTCAGGACGCCTTCTTTTCCTAGCTCCTTGACCGGTTTCTGTCCCATCACCCCTGTGAAGAACACATATCACCACCCATGAGTTTATGAACAGACCGTATATCTTTATCTATAATGAGCCCCCTCCCATCTCAAGCTCTCTCTTGTTCCTCTCACATCACTTCTTTCTGGAATGTTGTAATGCCTAAAATTAAATGACTCTCAATGTGGCCACTGAGTCAGAGAACCAAAATGGCAACTGGCAGAGTAGATCAGTTACCAGGTGCGAAGGTCACATTAGACATGAAAGGGGAAAACCCATGGACTCCAAACATATCCCATGGCTCTTGACAACAAAACTCCAGTTTCCATCTAAGTTGTGAGTTTAGTCTATTTATTTGAATGCATTACAATTCAAATGAATTCCAAGGAAATGTGTGTGTGTGTGTGTGTGTGTGTGTGTGTGTGTGTGTGTGTGTGTGTGTGTGTGTGTGTGTGTGTGTGTATATATATATATATATATATATATATATATAGTGAAATGAATTATTAACTTTCTCAAATTGACCTTCTAAACCTTCTATTGCCCAGCCTGAGTGATTTGAGTGTAAAAAGTAACCCATAATGCTCAGCTTACTGTAGGGTCACAATGTGTCTCATAGGAAGAATAGTCTAAAATAGCCTTCCAAATATAAGCATATGATAAGGCTTAAGCAGGTCCTTTGTCCTCTGCCCTCAGACCTCAAGAAAGCCAAATGTTTTACTTAAAAAATGATAAATGATGCCATGATGCTACAGCAAAAATAAGTAGATTCGTCATTAGGATATTTTGCGGTACACAACATAGCTTATGTATGTGGATTTGTCTATATAAACATGAATAAATATGGCTCTACATTATCAGGAAATGTCATCTCATTTTTGTCTCTCAGCATGATGGGATATTTTAAGGGTCCAGTGCTCTGTGTTGACTCTGTCTGAGAATGTCAGCTGTAGAGGTAAATGCTCAACTGGCTGCTCTGCTGAATGAATGGCAAACTTATATTATGATTGTGTCATTGCTCAGGCACTGCGCAGGTTATTTTGAGGTTGATGGCCTCAGCTTGCAATACCCCAAGCAGCTGGTAAGGGCCATCCATAAAACCAGACTCTCTCCATTTAGCTTCATTGCCCTACCCAAAACAGTATGTGAATGAATTTGCAGGTTGAGCACAATGTTTAATGCTCAAGTAATGTCAACACACACAATTTCACATACAATAAAAGAAAAAATGCAAGAGAAAAAATAATGTATTAGTTGTGGTTGGATATAACTTGTTTCATGTTGTAACGGTTATATTCAGTTACCAACTGTATGTTGTGTTTTGGCTATGTTTAATTGCGTTTTGGTTCTGTTTTCTCTGTTTGACCTAGTTTCACAGTGTGTTTGATTTATAGTCCCCTTCACCCGTTGTCTCATTGATTACCTCATTATCTCTTTTGTTTGCTCTGTGTATTTAAGCCCTCAGTTCGAGTTAGTTTTCTGTCTGCTATTGTTTGTGATAACATGAGTTTGCTATCTTAAGCTACTGTTGTTTTCACAAGTGTTTAAAGTCCCCCTGTGATGAAAATCAAGGTTTTAATATTGTTTAAATTTCTATGTGATGTTTTTAATATGCTTTAAGACAAATCGTGTAAATTCAGAAGTTAACACCATTGCTGAGTATTTTCTCCTTCAAACTGCAGTGAAACAAATACAGTTTCAAAAATGCGTTTTGAAATAGCTGGTGTTTCTGATGTCACAAACTACATTGTAACCAATCACATCAACATGTGATCATCAATGAGTAGATCTCTGAATGTGAGTGAAGGCGGGGCTTATTTGCATATTCATAGAACCATCTATACTAAATGAGGCAAGGGTGTAGAGTTACAATCAAGCTATTTAAAGGTGCAATGTGTAAAACTTTTGAGTATCTATTAACAGAAATGCAATATGACATCCATAACTATGTTGTCAGTGGTGTATAAAGAACTTACTTAATAAACCGTAATGTTTTTATTACCTTAGAATGAGACATTTATGTCTACATAAATCCCCTTCTATGAAGGTCGACATATTGTGACGTCATGTTTGTACTGTAGCTGACAGCGAACAAACAGCGCTACAGAGCGCGTTTCGTCACAACCTTGAAAGAGAAGCAGCAGAAAGCTAGAAGCTAGCCATAAACACCGCGAGTAGTGACTTTTCCCTTGTCAGTGGTGTAAAATATGTAGTTGGATTGTTTCATGTAACTTAGTTCTTCTCCCTCGCTGTGTTATGGCTTTGCTATGTGGGGATAAATGTGCTGCACGTTCGTGAGACAGCTGATTAGTACTCTTGTCATTGAACGTAAAACAGTAACGTTACAGGAATCACCAACCCGTCGATCTTGGAAGCATTTTAAGTCGATCGCGAAGAGTTTTCAAAATCAGAGAAAAAAAGCCTATTGTGTGTAGTAAATGGTGTCTTTGGGGATGCGGAGGCGCGCGCGCTGTTACAATCATGGCATTTTTGCCGCACGCACCTTTGGGCTCATGCGGACGCGTCGAGTTTAAACAAGGCTTTACGCTTTAACCAGCTCAGCCACAGTAACAGCTCATATTGAGCCAGCTAAACGTTTACTTTCCTGTTAGAAACAATATATAGTTGCATAGTTTCATGTGGTTCTTCTCCCTCGCTGTATTATGGGTTTGCTATGTGGGGGGAAATGTGCTGGTTACGTTTGTGAGACAATCAGCTGATTATTATTATTATATTATATATTAAGACCCTTGATCTTCACCTGACTATGGCTTTGTAAACTTTATCCATGATGTGGTTTATAATGGACTGTGGTACAGAAACAGTGACAATGTTACACACTCTTGGCTTACTCTGGCTATTCTCTGCTGTCTCAGACAACGATATGTTTGTCCAGTTTCAGGCACCGTAGCTTCTTCGAAAGGGAGGGGTGAGCAGTGGGCTGAGCCCTCAGTGCAACTCGCAGCCGAACCGCTAGATGTCGCTAAAAATCACACACTGCACCTTTAAAGGCATGAAGAATAAGGGGGACTTTAAAAAGCAGATGGAGAAACAAATTAGACTGGTTGTCTTGGAGCTTTAAAGACACTTATTGGAATTGCTCACCCGCTATTCAAATGACAACTATCAGTAACTTTCCTTATTCAACAACTGTCCTTATTATCTATGCAAAACAATGAACTAAATGCAGTCAAACATGTCCTAACAAGGATCAATGAATACAGAGACTAATGTTGTATTTTTAAAACATAAAAAGTCAGTTTCGTTTCACATTTTTATTTATACTTTTTTTTTTTCAAGATGACAATAAATCTCCCCCAGACAAATAATTCACAAATACGTATTTATATTTATGTATGTTTGTATGTCTGCCCAGATTGATTACAATACAGCAGAAATCACATGACTGGTAAACGCAAATGTAACATAACCTAAAATAAGCAATAGAAATACAGCTGACAACCTCACCGTGTTCATGTATTCCTAAGGAGAAAAATCCTCACCAATGATGCAGATACGTCTTTGGATTGCACCAAATACACTAATTTTAGTCTGTTTAACTGACTCCAGCCTCAGTCTCTGGGCTGCTCTTGTGTCTGGTCTTGTGATGTCAAAATCACATTTGCCTATATTCAATAAGATTTCCCTCTGTGAGGCACTCAAAGATCAGACAAAGCACTTTTTCTACATTATCCTGTCTTTTACTTTACTGTCATTTTGTAGAAAATGTCCTCATATAAGAAGTTAATTAATATGTGCAATATTTTTTTTTATTTTTATTAATTATCAACATGTCTCTCTCTCCTTATGAGAGACTCAATGCTGTAAATAAATGCAATACTGGTCAATTTCTGATTCAGACAATAAACAATTTATTTTTTTATAATTAACTGTACATTACATTATAAAACATAGTGCAACACAACTTAAAATGGTCAAAATGAAGTACAATATCTGATGTATGTTCCCAGTCTCTTTTAAGAGCTGTTAAGTTAGGGCTAAAGGCAATCTTATAGTTTCAACCAGTTGATTTTATTGTTAGCTTAGTGTGTTCAAATGTCAAACCATTTGTGTCAAAACATGTCAAAACATGACAATAAATAAATGACTTTGGTCTCTTCTATTCAAATATGAAATGTAGTATCAAAATGAAAAGACAAACAGCCTAAAAATAATCCACAAATAAACGTTGCTCTATAAATACCGCAACCAGGTGAAGACAAAACCTCTGTGAAACAAGCAGTTTGTACTGAAGAACCGTTTGATTGCAAATGGCAACAGGTAAGGCACTTGCATGTCTGAAGAAACGAAATGTCTAGTACTCAAATCAGCAGCAGCTGGGAGGAGGTATGAGCCATGAGCAGAAAACATAACTACAACTTTAGTTTTTTTCAGGAGGCCATCTTTTTTGGCAATCGTAATAATTTTGATTTGCAGAAATGCCTCCTCAAAACTATACAGTTTGAAATGGGAATGTCCTCATTAAAATATGGTTGAAAAAATAAATTAAATAAAAAGCCAATATTAAGTTCCAAATAACTGGCAATTTACAAAAGCATTATGAAAAAGGTCTCACAGATAAAAAAAAAAGCCAGAACATAGTTTTATACAGCAGTGACTGTGGGCCATGTGGACCATATCGGAAAAAAAAGCTTTCACTCAAAACTCACTTAAGGTGCTTTTCTTTCTCATCTGATTTTCGTTCTTCTAAATGAAAACTATTTAATAAATAAAAATGATTCTCTTAAAATTCTTGCTTACACTTATTGCACAGGCCACTTTGCATATTTAAATTTTTTTCCAAAAAAAAGGTGAAAAACAAAAAACCTTAATATATAACAAAGATCAGTAACATTAATTATTAAATTACACACACACATATATATGAAAAAATAATTAAGGTCAAGTTTAACCAATACTTGCAAACTTACTAGTTATCCCGGAGTACTTATCAAACTTTGTGTTCTTTTACACATATCAGACACCATCATGGTAGTAAAGTCCCTATGGCCACAATAGCATAAGATAACGCACAGCTCGTACCTATTAATACTTAACCTACATGACTGATATTATCCGATGCCATGATGTCATTTCGTATAGGAGACACTTTAAAAGGACTTTTTAAAGGACGAGTGACACATTTGAACATCCTCTGATCAACTTGAAGATTGTATTGTACTAATGTGTTGGTGCTAAAGCCTTTTTGCACATCACAGGCTACAATTTGTACAATAAACAGCTTAAGCTAAATTACATAACAGGAGCTATGCACTAGTAGCATATTTCAGATGTAGCTGACCTGACAAACACCAGCTGAGAAGCAAATTAGAGAGTTGTAAGACAAATAGCCAACGACATTCATGTTGCATTCTTCTCTGGAAATAGACAATAATTATGTGGCTTTGTTGATGTCATTTTTGCAAATGGCAACATTTAAGGATTCAAGTAACTATCAGGTTACAATCATAAATTTCAGACTAAACTTTAGTCAGAAATTACTTTTGTGGTGTGACATTTTGATGACAATATTTTCACAAAGGTTTGTGGTGCTTTTAAAGGCAAAACTTCAAGTGAACAACAAAGTTTAAAATATTCCTTACTTTGGGCTAAAACTTTGATCATGTTTTAATAAAGCCATTGCTAAAATGTTATCATGGTCATGCATCAGTATCTACATCTGAAAATGTCTATTATCATTAGTAAATAACACGCAGTCTTAATTTCTACACTTATGTGCACTTTTATGGTTTGACAATTTTCTAAATCAGATAAACTGCCTTTTTTGTCATTGAATCATCTCAAATACATGATTGGTTTATCTGCAATAGCACATAAATTTGCTGGTGAACAAACTGGGAGGCAAAATTTAATCAATATTGTTGTTAATAATAATACCCGCCAGAGGGCATTTAAAAATTAAAACAATTTTAAACGATGGATATCAAACAAATATTTGAATAAATGGTAAAATCATTGCTAATTTAACCAGGTCTTGATTATGCCACCTATAGATGGGCCACACGTATAGTCAAACTGTAACAGGTTGGGCTTCTTTTAGCAAGACAAAGAAATGCAATATCAACAAAGCCGTTAATGAAGGTCCAAGCCAGAGCATGCTTTAATATATATCTTAGTTAAGCAGACAGACACATGAAGAACGCAGTGCAGTTATGTAAAGGGCTGCTGGAAGGACGTCCAAGCCTGGCCTGATTGTTCTCATGAGGTGTCTAGCAGCTTCAGCCTCCACGGTTGCTTTCGATGGCTGTGGGACTGGAGCAGTCCCATTCACTGAGAAAGCAGTTCTGACATCTTTGAGTCAGCTTTTCAAACTCTGCAACAGAGTCGGAGTTAAAGAGAGCTTGGGAGAGCAAGAGGTTTCCCAGCAAAGTGAAGGCTCTTGCTCCTCACAGTCAATTGAGACTGTGGCAGAAAGCGTGAGGTCCTCTGTGGAAATGGCCAAGTCACCTAGCTTGGCCAGCGAATTAGACCTTTTAAGATGGGAGGACACGGTCAGTCCGGCGAGCCGCACACGGGTGTCAATCTCTTGGGCTCTCTGGCGTACTAAGCCCGGCTGGCCTTTCCGAATTCTCTGAAGACTGTCGCTGCTGTAGCTGCGAGTCAGGGATGAACCCGGTGCAAGCGTTTGCTGGAATTCACTGGAGCCAGGGGGCAAGTTGTGAGCACTCCCCTCATCCACTTCCATGTCCTCCGTGGCAGTGTCCTCTACACTCAAGTCCATCTGTTCTGACTGAGGACCGGACAGTTGATCCAGTCTATGGTGCACCAGCTGTGTCTCCAGGTGGGCCCCCGGACTGAGCTCCGCCATAGGCCTCTCACCACCAAGACTGAGCCTCAGGAGAGTGAGCTCGGTCATAGAACTGCTGAAGCTCCCCTCGTTTTCCCCCTCCATTTTGTCCTCAGTCTCCAAGGAAAAATGCAAATCCTGAGGAAGGTCTTCGCACCTTGGTTGCTTGAGGTAAGTGTCCGAGTTGGACCGACTGGAGCAACGAATGCACTGGCAGTGCCCGCTGCTCATGTGATGCCGAGGGGCAGGAGGAGGCATCTTTTTGGCGGAGGCGGGACTGAATTTGTGTCCTCCGGGGTCCTTGATGGAGAGACTGGGAAGGCCAGCATGACGTGGCAGGTTAAGGCGATGGGTGCGACGTTCGCAGCGGCGGCCGCTGGGCAGGCGCAGGCAGTCTCGGCACGACTGATATGAGGGCTTCACTTTGTAGGGGTTTCCAATGCTAGCACTGTCCTAAACCGATGAATACACACAGGCAGGGAGAATGCATGGTTAGGTTTTTTAAAGGTGTAAGAGTACGGGATGCTTTAGAGAAAGTAAAGCGTTTAGGATGGATTCACAGAAAAGAGCTCTTTGAGCTATAAGCTTGCATACAAGCCAGGAGAGCTGCCGCTACAGCTAAGACGTCATACTCACGTCAAAGCCAGAAGGGCAGCTGCGTTTCCCGGCCAGCCTGTTGCTGTTGTTGGCGTTCTCGTTGTTAAAGCGGTTCGAGTTAGCCAGGCTCCCGTCTTCCCTCTGCGTCTCCTCACCACGAGCTAAGGCAGCCATCTCTGCCTCCTCCTTTTGTGCTTCCTCCTCATCCTCCTCCTCCACCGTGCTGAACTCCAGCCGCATGCGCATGTCCTCCAAGGGCTCCAGTCGGCCGCAGGTCTGGGCTGCTGTCCCCTCCCCAGGAAGGGCCAAGTGAGCCATGGGGAAACCCTCATCGTCCAACAACGCATCCCTCTCCACGTCCTCAATCTCAATAAAGACTCGTTCCATGCCTAAAAGCGGAGGACCTCGAACTGGCGTGGAGGGTTCACTGTCCAGAGCAGTGTCTGAGAGTCGCCGGAAGTAGTAGTTATAATTGAGATGGTCTGTCGGCTCTTCTCCGCAGCAGGAGGAAGCACTCGCTCCTCCGTGGCCCCAAGCCATTTCCACCTGATCAGGGTGTAGCGATGAAATTTGAGGAGTCTGGTCATCACTGGCAGCTGAAGCCTGAAGGCCCTCCGGCGAATACTCATCACCATCTGGTTGCCAGAGTTTGTTGTGTCTCTGCTTGCTACAATGACAGAAAACAAAGGTAGCAGTCACCTCTTGATAGTGTGAAAAGAGAAAACACAACCAAAGAAATCTCAAAAAAAAAAAAAGCTAAAGGTTTTGGTCCTTTTATTTCATGTTTGAAAAACTATGTGGTCACTCGTAACTGTGTAGGATGTTTGTGTCCCCACCAGACTACTTAACAAACAAGTCTTTGTTGTTCAATCAGCTTTGACCAGAAAGACCAAGCTGGTTAACTGGCTTCACCAGCACCAAACCATCACAAACCAGCTTTGACTAGCATGGACATTCATGCTGTTCTAAAGCTGGTCTTTTTCCACATTATTCAATAATCAACAAACACACATATTAAAAAGTAAGATGCTCTGAATAAAATGTGAAGGTTAAATAAATAAATATAATTCTAAATACAAAAAAGGAACTTATGATGTTAAAGAGAACATGTTTCTCATTATCTTGACTTTTCCTACCTGGCATCTAAAATCCCCTCGTACTCAGCCAGTTGTTTCATAAAAGCTGGATTGGGTTGTGCTATATTCCTCTTCTGTTTAACAAAACTGTGCGCCTTTTCAAGTGACCATCCATACTCCTTCATAGCATAAGCAATGACGGTGGATGCTGAGCGACTCACTCCCATCTTGCAATGTACTAGGCATTTAGAGTTGTTTTTCCTATATTAAAGACATACAGGCATCCAAGTCAAAAAATGGTCCTTTAATGAGTGAAACAGCGAATGACAGGAACAATAACACACTTTTCCAATATCTTTTTAACCATGAAAAGTAACTCACTTGGCTCTAACTATGAAGTTGTAGGTTTCGTTCCAGTGCGCCAGCAGATCTGTAGTCTCATCATCATAAACACGGACATTACAATAACAGAAGGTACCTGGGAAAAAGTTGTCAATCTCTCTTGTGACATTGAGGATATACCCCACCCTGCATAAAAATAAACTGACGTTAGATTGTATACTGCAGATTTGTGTTAAATACACACATACTGTAATCTTAAATAGACACACAGTAGGTCGATATATATCAGCACTAACCCAGAGTCTTGAAGCTCCTCCAAGTTGGATGCGTTCCATTCTGAGCCCTGAAATTAATGACATGCACAACAACAACAGCTTTATTAGCTTCTAGAGTCTTAAAGCTCCTGTCGATAACCATCATTTAATATATCATTCGATAACCATATCGTAAACTTAAGGAGTTCTTGTTTTCAGTAGATGCGACAAAGACCGAACAAGTTTTGAGCATGTGTTCTACAATTTTGATTTCAGTGTAAATAAATGCCATTTAAATGAAGAAATTTCTAAATAATTGTTTAAAAATCAAGTAAAAAATAAAATAAAATAAAAGATAAACCATTTTTGACAGATAATCTTATCTGCAAGCTCTAGTGTATGTTTGTTTGCATGCTGCATGTGGGCCCTTCTTAACATCTGTGCACCAATCTACACTGTAATGTTGTTGTTTTTTAAATCAAGAATTGTTTGAGAGAGTAGTGCAATGCATCAGTGAATGCAGGCTGTCCTATCAGTAAACTAGCAGTATGCGCTCTGCTTTTTAGGTAAGCAAAAATCTTAAGCAAACAAGAATCAAGCATGGCTGAGAAATCTTGGAGGAAGCTTTACCAGGTACAGATGGTCAAATATGAGTGTAGCCTTGTCCATCTGGCCGAGGATAAGCAGCATCTCATTGTCAATAAACTCTTTATACTCCCTCAGGTTGCAACTCATATGTTGTTCCAGCTCATTTCGGATCTACAGAAGTGAAAGGATTCAATTGAATGCTCCTTCCATGGCTGATGCATTTATGTAAAGCATGGCATAAAAGCCTCATTACATATACCTCCTTAGAAGTAATATTTTCCAGGTCCTGAAACATCATTATGTTTCGGAGTTTGGCTTTGATCATACATTCTGTTCTCTCTCTCTCTGTTGGCCTGTTTATGATATGACAAGCAATGTTAATATATGTAAATTAATAAAGATTTTAGTCCCATATCAGAGTATCCAATCTTATAATCAGTTTATCAATCTGTTGTTGCATTTATGTAGCTTTGAAGATTTATCATAGAATTTCTATTTTATCCAATGACATATTACTCACTGATCAGAAAACATGACTGGGGAGTCAGGCCGGGTGGTCTCTAGATCTGTCATGGCATTCCACTCATTGATACAGCTTTGCTCTGAAGAGATGCAGCTCTCATAATAGCCAACCCATGTAAGGGCCATCCCTCCAGGGAAATAGTTGTATCTACGGGACACCTCACATGCTTTGTGCAACATCTGGAGGGCAGACCTGCAATATACAATAAGTCAAATATAATCAATTCATGAAGTGTGAAAGAACAAAAAAAAAAACATGTTATAAAAACACAATAAGAGGATATGTCATAGTTTGTATATTTAACTTTGAAATCTCTTTCCAGCATAAAACAACAAATATAAACTGAGCCAACGTACCACATGGCCTGGACTGACACTGGCTTAAAAACATGCAGTCTTCCTGCTGTGCTTACACTGAAACCTCTGGGAGAAGAGAAGAGAGTGAGTTCAGGCATGTAAATTATGAGCTATGGCATCATTTGTGATTATATAGAAATGCATAAGCAGGCAGCAGGATGATTTTGCTTTCCCAGGTTGGTCAGTGGAACAATTTTACAACAAAAATCAGTGGAAAATGCTCTCTGCATAGTGCCTTTGCCAATAGCCTTTCAAAAGGTCTTTCTTTCTTTATTTCGAACAAAAAATAAAATAAAATATAACAATAAAATAAGTGTGTTGCAACATACCGAATGTTACAATACAATATTTGCAATATGTTTGAAAATGAGCGAGATGAAGCAGAAGCTTGTTATTTTCCCCACCCCTTATTCAACTCTAAATATCACATGCATAAACATACCATAAACATGTTATTTCATACTGAAACTGTAGAGGTAATTCTCTGTACACATAACATATAGGGTGATTTTAATTTGACAAAACATAAACAGGCAGATTGATGGCAAATTCAGTTTATTTCAATGTGTATGGTGTGTAAGCAATCAATTTAAAAAAAAAAAAATTAGAAACTAAAAAAGAAGCTAAAAAGGTTTCTTCAATACCCCTGCAACTTACTGATTTCAGACAAATACTTTTCAACACAGGAGTTTTAAAGTCACAATGAAACTGAAGTAGTGACGGATCTTTTCTTTCTAATTGTGACGTACATTGAATGAAACGGATTATTAAACGGGACTTGGATCCATCCGTCAGCTGTTGAATGGATGGAGGCAGGTCTGAATGCGAGCTTGTAGTGATGGGGTTTTATGAGGACAAAATTATTGGAGAAGTCTGGCATTTGTCACCAGAGATAAAGATTTTGATTAAAAATGACTAGCTAAAAAAAAGGTTACCAAAAATTAAACATGCATTCACAAAAAAAATCAATAACATGCATTTTAACCTTTAGTGAACTAGGATATTTACCCATCTCCGTCCAAGTGAATCTTGGTATCACTCCAAAGCGGAAGAGTCATCCCAATAGAGCAACTTTTACTGCAACAAACATTTGTGTCAACCAATCAGTGTGGTTATGAATAATAATGCAGCGAATGCATAAAGGTTGTTAGTTAGCACAACCCGGTTCTTACCTGTCCTTATCTGTGAAATCCATCCCAAGTAGTATGTTTTCTTCAGTGTCTTGACGCCCGTTTGTGTAGACAACCATCATGTAGCGTACATGATCTGTCCATCCACTTTCTAATCTTACAACCTGTTGATGGAGACAGTGTACATTGGTGTATACACATTAAGAGCAGAAGCCATTCCTACATTGTACTAGATATAGTGTATGCCACTTACTAATTTAATTCTATCCTCAGAACGGAGGGTGTTTATCATTACTTGTAGGTGCTGTGGTAGATCACCTTAAACAACAACAGCAACAAAACGATCAATTAAAAGAAAAAACTCAGATGAGTATTAATCTTATGGGAAATAAACCACTATGTTCATCAACAATAAAACCACAATTTAAAAGAAGTTGTTAACGGAAATGTGTCACACATCCACCTTTACTGTTGTGGTTCTAAGTGTGTGCAAGTCTAAATTGGCCAAATTGTCCATGCGCTCCATTATGCACCGCTCTGTTTCTTGTTACAATGACAAAAAGTTTTAAAAGTTACATTTTAAGGCTGGTCTGCCTCAGCGGACTTACAGCACTCGTCAATTTCTAACAAGATTGAGACAGCCAATCTAAGAAGACAGCTTTTACTGTTCACAGGTAACAGCCCCCCCCCCCCCCTGGTCAATTGGTCAACCCCAAATGTTCAAGACATTGTTCTGTTACTTACGACCTTATTGTGGTTTACCTGCATTTTTATGATGGGTGGGTGTTCTGGGCCCTTGTGCACTGCTCCCTTGCTGTAAAAACAGAGCTGCCCCTTTTACCATGAAGAAACTTTCACTCAGGCTGAAATAGGCCACACATACAATTAACACACTCCAAAATTAAGATTAATTATCATAGTTAAAAAAGGATTCATCTAAATAAGATAAATAAAAATAGCACTGACCTTAGGTTTGCTTTTCGATCATCATCACTGCCTAAATCCTGACAAATAAAACAGCAAAAGAGTAATTACAAAGGTCCCTGATAGAAAATATACCACATGAAATTACTTTGCATTTATTATCAACCAATTCTGAATGTCTCACATCGTGGTTTGCAGACAGAAAGGCCATAAAAAGCTATTAAAAGCCTGTCTGATAGGATGGATCCAGAAATGCAAGCCCTGAACTGAAGACTTCAAATAGTTTGCAGAAACGTTTTACGCTCAAGTAAAACACAAACACTTGTGATAGACACAATAAAAACTGAAAGCCTAATGGATGATGGGCATTACTGTAGGCTTTTGTTATAGTTAGCAAGTTCATTAGTGGGCTGTCTCTAAGAAACTGCATAGCAAAATCTGGGGTGAGACATGACAATATTCTGGGTCCCATGATTGGTCACCAGGCAGAGTATCTATTCAGTGACATCATTGCAGTCAATGTACTGGGTGTAGTGAGAGGAAGACTCGGTTCTTTCGAACAGTTCGTTTCCAAATAACCAATTCAAAAAACGATTCGGCTGTTCTAATAAATCATGGCGTAATGGCGTTAATTATTACGTTTTTATGCCCTAGTTCAGGCAGGTGGGAACCATTACTTAGCCAACACAGTCATTTGGAATAGACTATATTTTGCATTCACATTAAACTACTAAAATGTATTTACATTTCTTGGCTGAATTTTTTTTTTTTTTCATGCGATTAAAGAAATTATTATCTATTAATGCCACTCCATATGTGCTGATAATAAAACCCACTCAAAGTCGTTTTATTTCTAAGATTTCAACTATTCGGTAAATAAAGTAGACACATTTATTTCAGCAAATAAAGTCCAAATGCTCATGTATTAGATTACTCTTAGTTCATTAATCGCACATGCCCGAATGATCTCAGTTCAATGAGCCGTTGACTCGAAACAGTTCAGACCGATTCAGTCCGTTTCGTAATTGTTCAGTCTGATTCGTGATTCTTTCAGGCAGGAAAGGAGTCGATTCAATGAACGATTTATTCACAAACGAGGCAAACCCTCAAGGAAGTATAGGCTGTCAAATATTAAGAAAGTGTTCTAAAGCATATTTGTGGTATGGCTGAATTGACCTATTACGTTAAAAAAGGCAAGTTTTTACCACTTTAATCCGCAACACAAATTAGATTACGTTATCATGGTAATGGTAAAATAAACATTGACATTATGCACCATGTCGCCTACGGCTACTAAAAGAAAATAATTAGGCTACCTAATATTTGAACCAACTACACAGTTTTTTTTTTTTTTTACCATTTCAACAATATTGAAACAAAATTAAGTATTGGCATGCTTTATTTTGTTTGGGCAAGTCAAGTTAATCCCTATCATCACACGCACGCGCGCGCTCTGATACACTGCCTGAAAACACCTCCACGCTAATGTCAAAACTTCACCATACGCTTATCACCTACACAGCAGGTTGAACTCGGTGACTTCTTGTAGTATCACATTTACACATCGTTAGAAAGGAAAACTGATCCCAAAGCAAAAGGCCCGGCGAACATTAGCTGTTTAAGCGCTATTTACACATGCATCCCCGGTATTTCCTCCGCCGGTCAGCCTCCACTCACCTCCCCCGCGTTGGTGCTGGCTGAGGATGCGGCGCTGGGTGTAGGGGAGCGCTGCAGAGTCACCAGAGCCATGGCTGAGCTGCAAAGCGTTCAGCGAAACCTCACAGGCGCTCCGGTCCGAAGAGGACACGCCGAGATATCCTGTTCTGATTGTGCGCCCGCCAGTGACGGGGTTAATGCATTCAGAGGCGCATTAAATCTATTTAGCTGAGCGATAAACCCATCATCGGCTTTGTCATCCACCTCGACGATTCTGCAAATTCTCATTCACGCCAACGATGCCAATAAACAACGGTCTGTGCTCTATCTTCGCGGCTGGAGCGTTGATTTAGTGACAAGACATAATGGACCTTGTTTCGGGACCGCCGTTCGTGGTTGGTGTAGTTCTGTGATCGTCTGTGTTAGATATGGGCTTCTGGGCCAACCGCGTGAAGGTGACTTGCACTTCTCCCTGACAACAGTGCATCCTATGCAGACTCAACACCCAATCATCCACATACTACCAGACCCTCATGATGTAGACCATCTCAAAACTAACGTAATGTTTGGTCGATAGATTTCTCCTTCCTCCATATGACGAAGACAAATGTGTATGGTTCAGCAACCAAAAATGAAGCAGTGTGTGTTTGTAATGCGCTTTCAACATCTGGTTATAATGAAAAATTGTGTTATGTCTTTTAGTCCATGTCTGTTATCTAGCCCTCTACTGAAATGTTGGCATGCACATTTACAATCATTTTCAATTAATGTGGGCTTATTAGCTACTCCTTCTCAAAAATCAACAAAAAATATTGATGACTCATCCTGCACTACACCAAATTTTGTTTAATCAAATTCTCTTTAGAACAAGAATATCCCTCCCCCTTCAGTCATACAGCAAATAGCAAATCATGGTTCATGGCTGTCACAATTAAAGTCTATTGGCGTGTATGGAAACTGAGAAAATTAAATATTGCAGAAATGTCACAGACAGGACAAACCAATATTGATACAATCAACCTTTATGCTAAAAGTATTAGACAGTACAATGTGCATAGAATCTATTGGAAAAATATCAAAGGACAGAAATCTGCACTTATCAAACCATTTCATTGGATATTTTAGTTACACACGTACTTGGCATCATAAACGGGTTTATGTACCATTTCAAAAGAAAAAAGACCAGAAACACAGGTCAGTATTTTATGAGCATAAAACATGCATATAACTTAATATAATATAACATTATTTTCTCTCAAAATATTTCAGTGCATTTAGAATGCACTTACACAACAAGCAGTATTTACCAGCATGGACTGATTATACATGTTTTTCTTGACTACTCTTCCTGACATCAAACAGTTTCAGCTTTCCATGTGCTGTTAAGGAGACGTGTTGCTGGAAGTCTCGGCTGTCTCAGAACCACGCGGCCTTTCCATGTGTTTTTGTTCCATGGTGTTTTGAGTTGATTCCTCTAAGCTCCGCCCGGTTGTTTCCATAGGCAAAGCCCAGGATGCCACTGTGCCCAGCAAGCAACATATTAAATACACTGACAGAGTCAGGTAAACTGATGTTTTCAGAAGTACCTGAGGGGGGACAGACACAAACATGCATCAGTACATGTTCAATACACTTTTATTCTCCTAGGAATTTGTAGGAATGCTCTACCTGAGCAATAAATGGTGTGACGAGAGCTCCAACACGAGCCATCCCACTGCTTGTACCAATACCAATAGCCCTGGTTGCGGTGGGGAAAACCTGAGGAGGCCAAAACAAGAAAAAAGAAAACGGCATTTTAAATGAAATTCTACTGGGATTGACTAAGCACAATAAGCCGCTTTGCAATTAAGCTTTACCTCAGGTGTATAAACATACGCAACCTGCCAGCCTGCTGTTATAGAGGCTCGAGCAATGAAAATAAAGACTGTGATAAGTGTCCTGGAAATAGTAAAGAAAAAACAAACATGTCATTTACAGTGTCTTGAAAAATATTTAGGCTGCTTTTTATTTTTATTTTAAGTACAAAGTTTATTTGGGATACTTCTCAGTGTCTTTACAGCTTTTTTGATGATTTGATGAATGTACCTTTGTGTGCAGGCGTACAGTGGCAAGATACACAGAGAGAATGTTAAAAAAAAAAGTGCCATGCTTTTTCTCCGGCCTATTAGATCAATCATCCACATGGAGATCAGAATACCTATTCTGACATCAAGACATAAATCACACAGTTGTCTATTAGTTGTATGTAGCTCATATAACAATGTTTGCATTTAGGTTGATTAACTAAAAAACAACACTTGAGAGGGGAGAATTACATATGGTGCCACGTCACCTGGAAATTCTGCGAAGGTGCTCCACAGAAGGTTCTCATAATCAGGAAATGTCAAATATTTGCACTCCAAATTGCACTGAGGTTCCATACTTGAGTTGTCAGTGACTGGAATTAGACACAGTTTTACTGACATTTACAATATGCACACATAATTAAAAGTGCCCCTCAAGTGTTTAAATTGTAATGAAATTGTTAAAGAAATGACATCAATTGAGTCATTACAAATCAAAACCGTTTTGACATGCTAGTTGTAGCAAAAAGACATTACAGACAGTTTACACAACCGTTTAAAAGTTTGGGGTCAGTAGTCAAAAGGGACAGAAAATAATTTTATGAACTTTCTATTCAAGAATCCTGAAAAAAATGCATCATGGTTACCACAAAAATATTAAGCAGCACAACTGTTTTCAACAATTATAATAATAGGAAATGTTCCTTGAGCACTATATCAGCATATTAGTTTGATTTCTAAAGGATCATGTGACCCTGAAGACTGGAGTAATGGCTGTTGAAAATTCCTCTTTGGCATCTTATATTAAATATATTAAAATAGAAAAAAAATTGTTATATTGTAATCATATTTCACAATTTTACTGTTTTTACAGCATTTTGATCAAATAAATGCATCCTTGGTGAGTATACAAGACTTCTTTCAAAAACATAAAAAAAAACATACTGACCCCAGAAAATTAGTGTATTAGATTTATGGTCCTTACCTAAGTTTATACCTATTTAGTTTGTTCACAATTAGTACTTAAAAACCACTCACCACTACACGTAGATCCTGCTTGGAACAGCTCAGTGGTTAGCAGCACAAGACCATAATATGAAAAAGCACTACATAACCTGTGTTAAACAAAACAAAGGTAAATTTTTAGAAGTTTTACTGTATGTGGAAGGATTTAACACTTTCTAACAATACGCATACCAGATAAACCAGATCAGAAGTGTCGTCTTGCGGTATTCTGGAATAAAAAGATCTCTAATTCTCCCACGATCAGTCTAGAATACATAAACACAATTCTTTTTGCTAAATGTAATTTACAGCAATTAAACATAAAAATCCAAAATGAGACATTCCACAATGTAAGGAAAAGATGTAGGACTGGCAGCTCCATATAGCCAACCTTTGTGTTGGATATAAGTCTTCCTGTAGGCATAGAGCTCCCATTGGACGCTGCTACTTGTTTCAGAGTGTTCAGGGCCTTGTCTTCTCTGCCTCTCAGTACATCAAATCTAGCACTCTCTGGTAACCACTACATGACAAATGCACACAATCAGCATACAAAGTGTAGAATTAATGCAGTATCTAGCATTTCAGGCACCTTTACATGAGCCTTGAGTCTAGTAACAGTTTAAAACATTGTTACAGCCATACATACACAGCAGGAGGCAGCAAAGATAACAAGAGGAAAAGTGGAGAAAGCTAGCAGCCACTTCCACCCTAATGTGGGCATGATCATCATAGCCAGTAACACTTCAAACACAGCACCCACGGCCCAGAACACCTATCAGGACAGCAGATTAATTAATGTCTTTAATGATCAAGATCATTATAAGAACATACTTTGGTAATTCTCATTATGAGAGAAAAAATATAAAGGTATATTTAATAATAACCAATAAAACATTGCCTCAGTCAGTTACAACATTAACCATCTAACTGAGTGCAGTAAAATTTACAGTAATTTGATACTAAAAAAATGTGTGCAATAGTTGAATAAACAGTGGTCTTAATTACCCCTAACAGGATTATGGATATGCCTCTGGCTTTCACTGGGAGGAATTCAGTATATAATGTCACACTGTAAGGAAAGGATTTTTTTTTTTAAATAATACAATTATAAAATTACATTTAAATTAGGGCATGAAGTAAAAAAGTAAAATTATATATAAACTCTGCAAAAAAGAAACGTCCATTTTTCTGCATACTGTATTTTAAAGACAATTATGTAAACTCCAAATAAGCTTTACATATCTTCAGTGGAAAGGGTTTAAACAATGTTTTATATAACAATTATGTAATGATTTTTGAACTTTCTATTCATCAAAGAAGTCTTAACTTCCCAAAAAATATTCAGCAGCACAACTGTTTTCAACTTTGATAATAATGAAATGATTCTTGTGCAAAAAATCAGCATATTACAACATTTTCTAAAAGAGCATGTGACACTGAAGACTGAAGAAATGGCTGCTGAAAATTCAGCTTTGCCACCACAGTAATAAATTGTAATAATATTTCACAATATTACTCCTTTTTACTGTGTTTTTGATCAAATAAACAAAACACTTTTGAATTTTTATTTTAAGAATATACAGAAAAACAACACAGCTGATTATTCTAGATCAACAAGACTGTTCAGGTTCTTCACAGTAGTGAGCAAAAGCAACACTTCACAGGTTTAATGGTCCCTTAGGGAAATATGGAAGTATAGATAATTATGAGCACTAATGAGAGTACAATCATGTTGCACTTGTCACAGTTTCAAAACGTAGTATCTATATTCAGCTAAATCTCTAGAACATAAATACAAAGACCTATAAATAAAATGTTGCATCTGAGTGTTGCTCACTTATGAATGTGACTTATGACTGAGTGTGCACTGAAACCATAAGTCACAAACTTCATTGTTTGTTCATTGATGCAAAAACTCACGACTGAGGTGCTCCTCCCAGGCCAAATCCCACAAGACCTCGCAAGACTAAGATCCAATCGTAAACAGGTGCAAAAGCACTGAGAAGCCCATAGTAGAATGTCCACACCATGCACAGTATTAAACACTAAAAGATGATGACAGTGATGTTATCAGTGAGGCAATAATGACTGCTTTATGTTTATAGTTATACAAAGAATGCCTGCACTGACATCATTCATTTACTGATTTAAACCAAACATACCACTTTTCGGCCATACTTGTCTGAAATGTTTCCCCAAAGTGAGGAGCTGAGCATCATTCCAATAAACACTACCTGACAAGGTACGTACAAAATAATAACAAGATTCAAAAGATTAAATACTATAAAAGTCTTGACAATACTTAGAATATGGCTAGCACTGACCTTAAAAATTAACATATTCTTTTTTACATGATATTCTATCACTTTTCATGAAGCTATAGCCAAATTTAACCCCTGGAGGTGTTTAACCATGTTAGTGTACAATACTGACCACTGTTATGAATGCCACTTTCCAGCTCGAGAGCCTCCATTCACAGCGCAGTTGAGGAGCTGCAATACTAAGGAGCATCATTTCCATAGCATCAGCCATCTTCGCATGGAAATATAGGAATTTCGTGAGTTTTCAGCAAACAAGTTAAGTAAACTGAGTGAACTGAACAAATTAAAGCTATTTGATCAGTAAACATTAAAGGATTAGTTCACGTTTAAAAAAATTTTGCTGATAATTTACTCACCCCCATGACACCCAAGATGTCCATGTCTTTGTTTCTTCTTTCTACAATTCTTAATTGTAATTAAAATGTCTTACCCACGCAACTCCAGTTAGCATAGACAGCTTCCACTGAAACATTCCAAAACCAATAGCCTCAACTGCTTCCTCCACAGTGAAGGTTTCTAGTGAAAAATAAATACTCAATGATGATTCTTATGTTGGTATAATTAGTTAGCTAATATGTATTCAGTAAAAAGCGTGACCCTGTGAGGAATTAAATTCTGTTGACAAAGTAGCTTGAACTAACTGATACCCTGATGCTGCAATGTTTGTGACACAAATTCTGTCTATTTTTTCCCCATTGAAACATTCAACGCAATCCTGGAATAAAGAGAAATTGTTCAAATTGTGTGTTCATCTACAAATGTAGGATAGAGATGCCAACCTGACATTCCAGAGCTTCGGGTCTTGCTGTCCTCCAAATCCGTTTGCTTTGGAATAGTGCAAACTCCTTCATCGCTAGGCTCATTATTCCCAGACTGCTCCTCATGAACCCTAAGGATGCATTTTCAAAAATACAGACTTTAGCCTTAGTATGGTTATAAAATCCAATGCAAATCTGAAACTGATTAAAATCAATTTTATTGAAGCTGCTCTAAACATAATTTAAGACTGCATCCTTTGTCTGACATTTCCAGGCTACGGGTTTCAGTTCTCAGTCAATTAAAAGTGTAAATTTTTACTATTTTTACAAGTAAACACAAAACACACATGGATTACCTGATATCAGTGTCTTTCCATCGTTTGTAAGCCACTTGCGATGATCTTGTCAAGCCACTCATTTCCCTCTTCTATAATGGAACCCTAAACCATAACAGCGGATTTAGCTATAGAACAGGTTAGACCAGTGTGCGACTCTGATTACACCAACATAACATCAGAGATGGTAAACTTAGGGAGGGAGCTTGGCCTTAAGTAGTTACACAGTCCTCTATAGTACAACCCACGTGGCATCATGTCATCCCTAAACAACAAGCCACTCCAGCCCTAATCCAGGTCAAGAGAATGTCTGGGATTCTTTAGGCAAATCTTATTCATTACCATTAGAAAAGTTTGTTAAATAAACAGTAGTATTAGGAATGTTACGAACAGGGGAAACTATTGGTTCTCATCAACTAGGCACTTCTTTCTAAATTCAATATGCCCAAACACCAAAGTAAATAACGGAGATGATTTTAAGTACCACAGAAATGAAATAAAAGAACTTAGGCACTAGTTCTCAACCAGTTGGCTGCAGGATGACACAAAAAGTATTTAATATTATATTAAAATTATATTAAAATCTGATTGGACCAATCAGACACACACAAATTATTCATTATATTTAACGACCAATCCAGCAAGCTCACTGGTCTGTGAACCATCCCCCAAAAACTGCAACTTTCAAAATAAAGCCAACACACAGGCTGAACCAGGTCTCTGGTTACAGGACACAAAGACTGATTTGACCTCAAGGAATTTGCAGGGAGTTGTGACTCTCACTTAATTCTTCTGGAGAAGGAAAAATAAACCCTTTGAATCCTATATATTCTTTATATAACCACTTGAGAAATGTATAAACATGTATCCAATTTTACCATCTCATGATTTTCATTTTATGGGGTTTGGCCTATGCATTCATTATCTCTTTTAAACTCTTTGGATTAATGTTTCAGACTTGCATAGTATGGTTAACCAAAGTCACATGTGTAGCGTGTTTGATCTCTGTGAAGTGAAAGCTTTAGCGTAAGTTCTGTCAGGAAGACTCAATCAGCGCGTCACGTATTACCTCACTTCTAACCAATCAGGTGCTAACAGTCTAGTATAAAAAATTGGTAGTTACTTTTGTCTGAGTTCGCAGATACTGACGCTGCCAATTACCTCCGTCCTCCCCAACCACCACCAAGATCGTACCTTCCCCTTCATCCTCCCCACCACCAACAGGATGGTCCCTTCCTTTACTTCCAGGGGGGTCGTCTGCGCCCCTGCCTTCATCTTCAGGCAGGACATGCAGATTCGGCTACCCTCGCATTGCTCGCTAAGGACGGGGCCTACGCCAAAGAACTTTATAAATTTATGCTTGCTGAGCTGTTAAAGCTGCTGTAGGTAACTTTTGTAAAAAAATATTTTTTACATATTTGTTAAAACTGTCATTATGTCCTGACAGTAGAATATGAGACAGATAATCTGTGAAAAAAACAAGCTCCTCTGGCTCCTCCCAGTGGTCCTATTGCCATTTGCAGAAATACACCGTTCCCGGTCAGAAACAACCAATCAGAGCCAGGAGGAATGTCTTAGCAGTGTCAATCACGCTCGTGTACGCGATGATCACACCCCTCTCTTGCACAGCGCGAGCGCGCGCGTACCGTTCAAACTCAAGATTGCCGGTGTGCTGCAGCTGTGCTAATGGCGGAGAAACAACCTAAACTGCCAATTTCTCGAGTGGCACCTGCTCATTAAACAGAGGTAAAAGGAAAAAGACAGATGACAATAAACAAGCGAAAAAGAAAGAATTAGACAGAGCCCATTGACTCGGTGTCAAAACTCTAGCAGCATAACATGTAGATAAAATGTCACGCACTGTGCTAAGCAACAATTGAAACCTAGCATTACATATCGCTAGAATAAATACTTATATACTGTAACGTTAGTTACCGTTATATTAACGTTATCTTATTAGCTATTTATAACTTATAGAAATAGTGCAACGTTATAAAGTTACATGTATTGCAAAATACATAATGATTTGAGGGCGAAGTTTGTAGTCAAAGCATGGGCAGGCCATAGTCAATGTAAATCATATTGTTGATGTTTCGTCGTCCCTATTAGTGAATGTGCCATAACTGTTTATCCGCCGTCATCGGTGGTCCAGCTTACTAGCCTGCGCGTTCACGGCAGGCTCCGCTGTGGGGGAGCAGCTGTGGAGGGAGGGCTGTAGCGCAGCAGAGAGCAAGGGGGTTGGACCTGTAAGTTGTGCTTGTTCAAATTTTCAGGCTAAGTCAACGTTTTCTCAAAACTCCCTACTGCAGCTTTAATAAATATACGCTTGTTACTCAATTCATCTCCCGAGTCTTTCTGGTAGAACTAGAATCTTTTTTCCCCATTTGTTAATTTACAATACATTTTGCTAACTCTGTGACGCATTAGTATTATAAGAATCTTGTAGGTTATTTTCTTAAACACCTAATCAAATTACATATTCAAATGCCCTGCTAGAATGCAAAGGCCTTGTCCACACTAATACGTTTTCATTTGAACTTCCATCCACACTGAGACGGCGTTTTTATTAGTAAAAACGAACGTTTTTTTTCGCGTTGTAGTGTGGACCTTCAAAACGGAGGTATTCAAAAACGAAGACATTGAGCGTCAGCGTCAGTTCTGGCAAGCCAAGTAGTCAAGATGCTGCTAACGTTAGGCTATTGGCCAACAACACGGTCTCATCAGCGATCTGCTCAGCTGAGCTGCATCAGCTGTTCATCTCCCCTCACTGCTAATGACTACGCTCAAATCAGGGCGCCCTATTTAAACAGATTCAGTTCGCTCCTAACTGCTTGCTGCTCACTCTCTGCAACCCACCACCTCCCCAGCTCCTCCTTGTCGTGTATAACGTGGCATTTGCTATTCTATCATCGTTTCTGCTCTGTTCATATGGGGGAATAGTTCTGCTCTCCCAGTCCTAAACTGTGAGCGTTCCCTAATGCTGCTGCTGTCCTCTGACTCTCTGCTATTTCATGGTGCTCATGAAAGGTCAGAGGACTCCCTGAACAGAGCCATACTGCCACATTTAATTATCAATTTAAATTGCAATTTATTCAATTCAAATTTCCTAATCATTTCTATTGTCATGTGTGTTCTTGACTTAAATGGACCTGACAGAAATAGTTTTGTCATGTGACATATATTGTACCAATAGATATTCATGTTTATACCGGTAGTGTGCCTGATATGTGCTATTCACTATCACACTGTTGCTAAAATATGTTATGCACACTCTTCATATTACAGTCCTGCAAAGATGATAGAACATTTACTCACATTTGCTGTCCTGTGGCAATATATGAGCGCAGTTGCGTTTTAGACCAAACATATGTTGACAGAGAGCGTTTTCAAACGAAAATGCCGTTTTCGAATGTATCCGGATTAATGTAGACGTAGCCAAAGGATCGTAAAAAAATCCCTCCATAGGGAACAACTTCTCAGTGGCTCACACTGCTCCAGAGGGTGTGATATCTTCACACTTTAAAAATCACTGATCACAAGATCATACCTGTTAAGCCCTATTCGGACAGGACTAGTTTAACATGGAGAGGTGGGGTAAAGTAATAATTACCAGAGCTTCTCTGTGATTTTAGTCCCGTCTGAATATGCCATCTCAGGAATCATCACGGACAATGTCAGTAAAGATTACGCCGACTTTTACCTTCAATAAAAAGGTCCGGAAAAATTACCTCAGGTAATACTAATTCCGTGCGAATACACCCGCTGTAAATATGTACGTAAATATTTTGTCATTTCCTGTTTAAAAGTAGTTTTCCGTGGTTTTTCAAGTATGGAGACGCTTGAAAAGGCTTTCAGTTGCGTTCTAGATGCTGGGACAAGTCGGTGGCAAAACTCAAGTGTTTTCCCCATACCATTAAGATCAGTATAAGATCGAAATTACTTGTTAGAGGCGCGAAACATCTTTTAGCGTTAGGTAAGTGCCTATTACCAACACAATCCAATTTAAAGTTAATTAATACATTGTTCGACCGGATATAACTGTTTTATATATATAAATCTAAGTTATGGGTGTTTAAGCATGTGATATCAGGAAGGAACGTAATACACACATGACGACAGGAGGGTGACGGTGATGCGTAAATCGAGTTTCCCCTCCCACTTCTGCTAGTTTTATTGATATATCTTATCCCGTGCGAACTGGCCATTAAGATGTGGTAAAATTGCATTACTCCATCTACCCTTGTAAAGTTAATCCCGTCCGAATAGGGGTTTAGTTCCGTTTTCTGAGAAACCCTGATGTGAAGAAGATTAACTGAGTCTATGGACCCGGCTTGTGCCAGGCTGCGACCTTGTCTTTCCATTCAACAAAGATCCTGACTACCACTGGTTCTCTCTCATCAAGACAACATCTACAAAGATCAACTGGAGCCTCAACAAATTGCATCAGGACAATTTAATTCAAAGGGGCGAGACAAGCAAGTATCAAACTTATTCTCATTATTTGATACATTAAGTATCCTTCCTCACCCCTTTAAAAGAAAGGAATGCTACTTCTTGCTTTCCTGTGTTCTGCTTCAGCTCTCTTTTCCTTGGTAAACTGTATGCATGCATGTATTTGTATGTTAGAGTAGAAGTTTAAGTGTCTAGTAGTTAATAAAGTCTTGTTCATGTCACACGTAAAGTTGTCCGTGTTTCATGCTCATATACTGGAATCCCTAATCATGCAGTGATGCAGATTTCGACTACATGCTCTGAGTAGTACTATACAGTAAGACATACATTTCCCATACCCGGAAATGAAAATTTCTTAGAATTAATAAACAATTAAAGTGCCCCTATTATGCTATTTTAAAGTATCCTAATGTTGTTTTAGAGTCTCCTACAACAGGTTTACATGCATCAAAGGTCAAAAAACGGTTTCATTTTATACATTTGCACATCACCACATTTTCAATGATGAAAAAAAAAATATTTTTTAAAATTGCCTTTACAGGGACTTTAAACGACTGGAATAAATCTCTCTAATCCCTCATTTCCGCAAGCTACTCTGCTCTGATTGGCCAGACAGCCCAGTCTGTTGTGATTGGTTTACCGCCTACAGCGCGCAGGTCGAAAACAAAAGCACTCATTGCACTCCTTGCCAAAACAACTCAGCTCTGCTTGTACTGAGGCTTCCTACACCATTTTATTTTTATTTTTTTTTATTTTTTTTTATTGAAGGTAACATTGGGTACAAACGTGTTAAACCATCAATATACAAACAAACATTTATACAGACATACCAAACCAGAGACAAAGAAAACAAAAAAACAAAACAAAAAACAGAAAAAAACCATATACTAAATAAAAGAGGAAAAATAAGAAAATTAAGAGGAATTGGGAAATAGGTCATAATATTGACACAAAAGTTTTCCATTCTTCTTGTTCTTTACAAGCTTGTGTGATTTAAGAAGCATATTAATTTCCAAAATATAATGTTTAAAACATAAGGAAGACTTATTAAATTTCTGCTTGTGTATAAAGAACTTGGCATATAAGATTATAAAGTTTAATACAAACTCCAGGGTGCCATCTTGTGGGAAACAAAAGTAACAGATAATATCTTTCAGGGTGAATGAGTGAGTTATATTTTGAGATTGGAGAAAGTGAGTACCCAAATCTTCCCAAAATCTTTTGGTAACTGGACAATTAAAAAATTAATGAGGAATTGTTCCAGTGTCCTGTTTACAAAAGCTACAGCATGTGTCAATGTCTAGAAACTTGGCAACAAAACAATTATTGGGGTAAATGTTATGTAAAAGTTTAAAGTGGACCTCTTTGGCTTTATTAGAGATACAGTATTTATGAGGAATCAACTATGTTTTTTTCCAATTTATTTCACTTATTAAGGAATTCCAATAAAACATCCCCCTTGGAGTAATGGAGTTACTCTTTTGCAAATGTCGGCGAATATGCTTATTATTACATTTTTTATCAGACAGTTCTACACCATCCAACATAAGTGAAAGCTGTCTGATATCTTTGTTTCCATAGCTCAGATGATTTTTAATTAATTGTCTGATTCCGGAAGGGATGGCATCAGTGATAGATTTAAACTCTTTAAAAGGTATTGGGAAAATCATGAGCTACCATAAACTGTTCATAAGAGAGCATGTTGCCAATCATCAAATAAGCAGAGTACATGGTTAATTCCTCTATCGAACCACTTAGGGAAGAATACTGATTTATTCCTAATAAGAATGTCGCTGTTGTTCCAAAGGTTTGTGTGGTGAGAAGTTGTGATTGAAGGATAATTTCCAGGCCAAGAGGGACTGTTGGTGGAAGTTGGACAATTTGATAGGTAATTTATTTGGTAGAAAATTACACTTTAGAAGAAATGAGAGCCCACCCAGTTTATTAAAAATAAAGTTTGGAATAAAGAAAAAATTAGAATCAGGATTTCGAATGCAGCTTTTTAACCAATTAATTTTGAATGAGTTGACCACATCTATGAAATCCAAAATCTCTAGACCTCCCTTTTCTTTAGGGTTAGAGAGAACATTCTTTTTAAGCCTATGAGACTTTTTCTTCCAAATGAAATCTAAAAAAGTCTTGTTGACTTGATTAGCAATTGAGTCCTTTACAAAAACAGATAAGGAAGGGTAAACAAAGCGAGAAAGGCCTTCTGCCTTGGAGAGTAATACTCTACCTAAAATGGACAAGTCTCTTTGTAGCCAGCAATTGAATATTAATTTGGTTTTCTGTATCCTATTCGAGAAATTTAAATCCTGTCTAACTATAATATTTTTACATACATGTATACCTAAATATTTTACATTCTGTTTTACTGGAATGTTATCAATAGCAGAGTCACTACAACAATGAAGTGGCAACAGCTCACACTTGGATCTATTAAGCCTTAAACCAGACGCAGAAGAGAATTCCTCCTCCAGTTCAAAGACAATGCTCAACTGGTCCTAGTTGTTCAGAAAAATGGTGGTGTCGTCCGCCAGCTGTGAGATCTTTATTTCTTTTCCAAAAATCTTTATACCTCCAAAATGTACTTCCTTTACTAAGTGTATAGCTAGTAGTTCGGTTACTAAGATAAATAAAAATGGAGAAATGTTACACCCCTGCCTGACCCCCCTATCAATTTGAAATCGTGGAGAAGTATTTTGATTAAATATAACAGAACTGTTTATATCTTTATAGAACATGCTGACAATGTTGACAAAAGGGCTTCCAAAACCAAATGCCTTGATGGCTTGTATTAAAAAAGGGTGTTCGATTGTGTCGAACGCTTTGTAAAAATCAAGAAACAAAACGAAGGCGTCAGAATCAATATTGTCAGCCTAGTCAAGCAAGTCCAAAACGAGTCTTATGTTATTGCTAATGTGGCGGTTTTTCATGAAACCCGTTTTGAGTTTCTGCAATTATTGAACTCAAATCAGATTTTAATCTATATGCATATACAGAGGCCAGAATTTTATAATCTATGGTTAATAATGTGATTGGACGCCAATTATCAATTAAATGAGGGTCTTTACCAGGTTTCGGGATCAAGGAGATAATGCCTTGCTTCATTGTTGTGGTCATTTCCCCTTGATCAATACACTCTCTATACATGTGCATTAAAGGGAGTTGAATAAGCTCCCAGAACTCCGCTCCTAGCCCATCTATCCCGGGAGATTTTCCTTTCTTCATAGCAAACAAAGCATTTTTAACCTCATTTAAAGAGAGATCAGCGTCACAAGAAGCTTTATAATCTTCACTAATAATAGGGATACTGTGCTGAATTTTTTTTTTTAAAAGTACACTTTCTTCTTTGTTAAAATTAGACTGATATAAATTACTATAAAACGAGCTAACAAATTTAGAAATGTGAGTAAGATCCTTAGAAAGGGTGCCATCAATGTAGAGCTCAGTTACAGAATTTCTTTTAGCATTCCTTTTTTCTAAAGCAAAAAAATAATTGGTGTTCTTTTCGCCCTCTACCAGCCACTTAGCCCTTGATCTAATAAATGCCCCTTTTGCCATTTCTGTATATATTTGGTCTATCTGAATTTGGATGGCTTTTATTTCAATTTCTTCTTCTTGGTTAATGTTACCTTTTGACATTATTTGAACTAATTTATTCATCAAGACATGTTCTGAATTATATTTTTCTTTCTTTATTTCCTTAGATCTTTTTATAGCCAATTGTCTAATTTTATACTTGAAGTACTCCCACTTTTTCTTATGTCCATTATTAATGTCAATCTCGAAGGTTTCTTTCGCTAGAAGCTTAACAGAATTATTAAAGGAGTCGTCACTCAAAAGAGTATTGTTAAACTTCCAATAACCTCTCAAGCCCGATTGTGGGTCAATGGAGCCTAGTTTCAAAATAATTAATTTGTGGTCCGAAAGGGGTGCATAAACATGTTAACAAATTGGAGAGAAGAAGAAGAAACTAAAAATAAATCAATTCTCGACTTCAAAGTCAGACTTCTATTACTCCAGGTGAAATCTTGGATGTCTGGGTTAAAAAAACGGCAAGCATCAGTCAAGGATAAGTCTGAGCACAGAGAAGATATTAAATCGCTTCCCTGGGAGGAGCGAGCCGCTCTAGGTGGGTATCTATCCTCTATTTCGTCAGGACATTCATTGAAGTCCCCCCCAAGAATTATAAAGGCATTTACGTATTTACCCTTCAAATCCCTTAGTTTGCCAGTAATGGAATTAAATACGTTTTTGTTGTCAAAGTGTGAATTAAATCCATATACATTGCAAACAATGAAAACTGTATTGTCCTGCTTGACTATTATTGTTATCCATCTTCCGTCAAAAGAGGGCTCAACTTCCAAAATATCCCCCTTGAAACCATGCACAAGGATTGAGACACCAGCAGAATATTTAGAACCATGACTAAATGGGCAACATTACCCCATTGAGCTTTCCAGAACCCTGTATCAGAGTGACAAGAGTGCGTTTCCTGTAATAAAATCAAGTCAGCTTCAGACCTTTTACAAAATAAAAATAATGCTTTCCTCTTTGTTAAGTCCCGGATACCTCTCACATTTAAAGACAAGACGTTAAGACGTTTAAACAAAAAGTCCATAAAGGAACAGATATATAGAACAGAAATTACCTGAAAGTGCTTTGAACGCAAAAAGTATGCAAAGACCTTACAAGAAGGTGATGATAACCTGCCTTAAAATAGCAAGAACCTTGTAGTACACATAGCCATCAACTTAGAATCAAGAACGTTCGAGACGGCTGCATTTATAGTAGATGAAACTAACATGATCTCATTTAAAGTACAACAAGGAGATCATATATATTGTACGAGAGAAAAAAAAAGAAGAAAAAAAAGTAAAATATGTTAAGGTGGCATAGGTATTAAGTGCTCAACCATCTCAGCAACGAGCGCAGGCAAAGTGTTCATGCCTGCCTATGGCTACAACAAAAGGGAAGATTGATCCAAGTCTAAACGACAAGGTAGCCTCCAAAACTAAATAAACCATTGAAGTTATTTTCCAAAAGTGCCACATGAACAGTGGGCTTATGTGTACTTGATACCTTGGTAACATAGGCGCCGATACCGTTGGTGCTCCGGGGCTCGAGCACCCACGGAAAATACCGAGCACCCACGTGTGCCAGACTGCCAGTAGGCTACATTCATTTAAAATGAATCATTGCAGTTGCTTGGTGCTATGTGAAGCGTTTGTCACACTGTGATTGGTTATGTCGCTGTCAGTCGCCTGCTCCATCACCAATCACAGCATTTCTCGGATGTAAACGCCTCTGATCGCGGTTACGTGTCAGTTAAACTTTTGATCTCCAAGTCTTTTGAAATTTCGAACACATTATTCTTTATGAGTGTAACTTACACACACCGGCGGCGCCCAGCTACGGCTTTAGGACCTTGTTCAAAATCCTGCCGTGCCACAGAGCGCGATTTACATAGTTTTATATTAAATTTACATTTATTTGTCTCAAATCGTCGTTAATGTATACTGACTTCAAGTTGTGCTGCAATATACATTTATTTTACATTCATTTAAAGAAATCAGCTGCTTGAATGAAAATTGCTGATGTTATCGGATTTTCAGGTGATATCAATTCATTCAGTTAACGGACACTCTGAGGTAAAGTGTTCAGACAGCAGACTTTGCAAAGGTTGTATTTAATTGTACAGTACAATCATTACATAGTACAGACTGTATCTTAATTCCATAATGTCCTGAAACATAACATTACAATATTGCTGGCCATAAACTGACAAAGTGCGCATCCGGTGTGCGATAGGCTACCTCGGGTCGTCGTAGACTCGGCGCTGCACTTCTCGTTCGGTTCTGAAATGCAAAAATTTTTTGACTAGGCCTAACGTTACTTTTTTTTTTTTTTTTTTTTAAAGGCCGTGCGTCCATGAGCACCCACGGAGGTCGGAGGAAAACATAAAACGGTGCCTATGCTTGGTAAAAGAAGAAGATGCTCAGCCAACGAGGCTATTCCGGACAGTCAATAACTTTTCCATTGATGACAGCTGAAGCACCACGGAATGAAGCCTTTTTCCCTTCACCACGCGCCTTCTTGATCAAAGGCCAGAGCTTCTCCTGAGCCACTCTGTCCTCCGGAGAAAGAGCTTCGGTAATCCTGAGACGATTCTCTTGCAAATACTGAGAGTTTTTAACTTCTTTCCAGACGACATCACGAAGGAGACGCAAGGCAAACAAAACTATACTTGATTTCGCAGCGCCGTCATCTCTCAGTTTCCCCACGCGATGAGCAATGTCAATGCCTTGTTTCAAGTCTTCACGAAGCTTTGGTACCATTTTCCCATGGATGTCGATTATCTTGCCTCTGATATCTTCATTTCTTGACTCACTTACCCCATGCATCTTAAGTGACCACCTTCTGCTGTAGCGTTGACACTCAGCAACAGCTTCTCAGGTGCTTATTTTCTTCTTGGAGCTTTGTATTGGCAACTTTCATTTTCTCCAGTGTTTGCTTGTGTTGTTGAACATCCAGTGACAGCTGTTTGACAGTTGTTGTCAGGTCCTCAACCCGTTTGGAAGTAGCTTCAGTGGTTATGCCTATAGCAGAGACTCTCCGGAGTGTTTCATCCTGCTTGTTGGTCATTGCTCGTATCGCCTCCATGAGTACAGCATTAGCCGTCTCCCAGTTTCGCCCATCTGATTGAGATTGAGATTGAGTCTCACAATGGCTCTGGGTTGGCCTCAAACCAGCACACCGTCTCCACGTAAAGGATTCTGGGCTACCGACTCTTGAGACTGGTTATGATCCATGTTTAGCGACACGTGTTGAGAAATCGTTAACCTTTCAGAGTTCCTCTTTTTCTTTTTAGACTTGGGCATTCGTGGTAGCCTACAATAATCACGTCTTGCTATATGTTCGTTTTTCTTTCTTTTTTCCCCCTTTTCTTAAGGTTCTGTCATCAATTTATTTTAAAAGATGGCAGTAATATCATAAACCCTTCGAAATTGCTCGCAGAGCGACAAGCAAACGTCCTCCTACAACGCTGCCATCTTGGGAGCCCCCCGGATGAGAGATCGCTTCCTACACCATAAACTAAACACAATAACAAACAATGACGTCGATTTTACCATATCAATCTGAGCGCGAGTGCGATGATGAAACACTGGAAGAACTATGAAGGTAAAATGATGACATAAAGAATCGCATGCGCAGGGAAAGATTTGTGAAAGTGTACATAAGATTGCAAGCGTAAATTAAATTTGCATGTGCAAGAGAAGATTTGTAAAGGTGTAAATCGCCCTTCAAGTGTAAGAAAAAAAATATTTGCAGCATTTAACTGTTATTCGTAAGTGTTATTCATGTATTTTGAAGCTGCAGCTTCATGCTAACGCAAAATAAATAGGATGTGTATTCTTCAGACTTTCATTTTCCCGCGCTGTTTTCCACGTTGTTCAGGTACTTGGAACAGTCAATTCCGACCTCTCCTCCTTGACTTGGCAAGCTTTGACTACCACATATTCCTTGTCTTCCACCTCCCACTGCTGGCTCCATGTTATCGCTATGTTCGCTCACAATATATATTTAAGTCACAATGTGAAATCAATTACCACTCATAAGTTGGCAGTAATCACAAAAGCAATTACAAGGGCCATTTTGTCAAATCTGAAAATGTGGTCTTTAAAAGTGGTACATGAGACTATAGAAACCCTGTCTGCTAAAGAATGATGATGAAATATTATATTCATACTGTAGATAATGTAGTCCAACTGGATCATGTTCTATGGTTACTGGTGTCAATTTATCTTGTTATCCTGATACGTTCACAATCTAAATATGGAATATTGTTCATCAGTTTCCATAAAAACTATGCATCAAGAGTAATGCAACAGTTACTTATCATTTTGAGCAATTGTATCAATTGAAATTTAAATCATTGTAATGAAAAGAATAGACAGCTATCTTAAATGTAATGTGTGAGTTCCGTTTTGAAATGATAATACTTTAATGTTGAGTTTTGTGATTTTGAACAGGTGATTTTAGTTAAATAAACAATAGATCTTAGGTTTATGTGCATTGTATCAAAGCAATTGGAAAACGTGTTAAGAGTTTTGAAAAATGCATTTTGATCATCAGCTGTAAGTTTTGGGTCTAGAGTTTTATAAAATGACATGAAGGTTCTGATATAACGGTAAGAGCCGTGGGAATGGAGCGAGGCCGGTGGCGTGAGTGCTAATGAGCGTCACCTGCACGCCACACCGGTCTCAAGTCCCACAGAGGAGCTCCAGAAGGATAAAGGGCAGTGCAAGACTAGAGAGTACCAGGGGAGTATTTCAGAAAGCAAGGTTACCTTACTGTCAAACATACCCTGAACTCTTGGTTGATTAAACCAAACCTTGCTTACTCAATGTATGCTGGTTCCAAAAATGCGTCCGGGATCAAGTTTAGCCAACTATGTTCAGTCATAGTCAACTATGTAAGACGTTCTCAACAGAGCGGCGAATCGACGAGTCACCATGGAAACGGAAGTGGCAAGGAGACGTAACCGAGTAATCTGATATTTATATACGTAACCGAGACGTTCGCTTTCGTAGCCACTACGAGTTACGTAGTGACGACGAATGGGGTTACCAGTCTAATCACGCCACCTCGGCTGTCTTCCAGTGCCCTGCGTAAGTCTGAGCTCCCTGTCGTGAGCCTAGCATGGATCGAGGACTCCTACTTAACACAGGAATACCAAGGCACACTGGGAAGCAAATCTCAGAGGAGATATGCAACACAATGCCTACCCGAAGGGAGGACTTAGGAATACACATGTGGCCCGAGATGGGTTAACATATGGAGAAACACTGGAGCATCCAGCCTGTAGGGTGGAATCTTTCAACTCCAGGGGTGGCAAGGTGGCTTGCCAAAGGAAAGACACATGCTCAGAAAGGCTTACAGTGGAAATACACCCGTGGGGGTCGTCCAGGGGGGCAACCATGCACATGGAGGGACCTAGACACTGCGAAAGCTGCCGGAGGCATAGACTCTGGCGTTGACGTCAGCAGTGCTGGAGGAACTCAGGGCTTCTCGGGAAACTCACCTGAGAAGAATATTGCACGTATACAGTCCGAGGAGTGGAATGGCGAGAAAGCGATGACACAGAACGGGTCCTATTACCGGCCATTGGGGGCGAGTACATGAGAGGACACTAGCTCCACTCGGAGATTATAGAATCTCGCGAATGTGTTAGCGAGTTGCCATACGCTAGAGCCAAAGAGGAAGCCACACTCCGAGTGGAGAGGGCCTTCACACCAAGGCGGCACGGTCTTGCTGGTGAAGGTCTGACGGCAGGCCCGAGTAACTGGTACTCGGAGCGTGCCTGGTTGCCATGCCCATCTCAGGACTCGAAGCCAGTGCTGAAGCGGTCTCATATGAAGGAGTCCGAGCGGGGCTGCCGCTGCAGACGTCATATGCCCCAGGAGCCTCTGAAAAAACTTCAGTGGAACCGCCCAGTTGACCCGAAGGCCCAAACGGGCGAGGTACTGCGAACACAAGATCCCTGTGTTCACAAATCTGGTCTCGAGAGTGAGCTAGGAGCAGCCAATCGTCATGATGGATCAGGATGCGTACCCCATGTTGCCGGAGTGGCACAAGGGCTGCCTCGACGATTTTCATGAAGACGCGAGGGGACAGGGCTAACCGTGAATGGGAGAACCGTGTACTGGTATGCCTGCACCTCGAAAGCAAACCGAAAAAATGGTCTGTGTCAAGGAAGAATGAAGACATGAGAGTACGCGTCCTTCAAGTCTATCGCTGCAAACCAATCCAATGGTCGAACACATTCGAAAATGCGGAAGCCTGTGAAGGGTTCGGTACAAGAGACGCGCAGGTCTAGGATTGGCCGCATCCCACCGCTCTTCTTGGGTACAATGAAGTAGGGGCTGAAGAACCCGGACTTCATTTCGGCTGGAGGGGCGGTCTCGATCCACCGGGGGAAGGAGTGGCCCTGCAACCACTTCCTGGAAAGAACTGCAACCCATCTTTGAGCTGCCCGTAACGGGAGCGCCTCATCGCCTGGTGTTCGGCAGGCTGCGGGGCTGGTACGGGCTGGGGCACCTTCCTGCGACTACCTCCACGGGGCGGCGTGGAAGGCTGCTGCTGGGGCCGGGTGGGAGTGGCGGAAGTCGCAGGAGGGCGCCCTCAGTGTACCCTTTGGCCGTGGCCTCTGTGAGGGCAGAGAAGGCAGAAGAGGTCGCTGACCAGTCGCGAAAAGTCAAAGGAGACTCTCACGATCTCATGACCTCTTCATGCACGTCTGGGAAGAAAGGAATTGAGGCCCCCAAAAACCAATCATCAAGCCTTGAGCGCTCGGGACATGGCGGAAGGGTCCACACAAGCCCGATGCTCGACCACAACATTGCGATGGTCATGTTCCCGCAATGAGAACATGACGCATCCACGATCATTTTCATGCCCATCAGCAGAATCAATCTGACTACCGCACCCAGAAATACACGGGCTAAACATCTTCAAAATGACGTGCCACGTGCAAGCTCTTTTTGTGAGAGGAAAGCTCGCAGCAGTGCTGAAGTGCCCAGAGAGAAACACACACGTTGTTGCAGACCACTGCACAGATCAGCAGGCAGGAATGTGAAACTCGCTGGAACACGCCGTCACACCAACACTGATTGGAAGCTGCTCGTCTCGAAGATAATCAGAGAATAGGCTGCAGGAGTAAAGATGACCTCTTGCTCCGAAGCAGAAAACATAACTGCATTGTGGCAAGGGGGGCGTGGTCTAGCGGGGCCTGTGACAGGAGAGAGGATTGGGAGACAGGTGCGGCGTAAGTGGGTCAAGTGCAAATAATGTACACCTGTGTCTTGTTTCAGTGATTGGTGTGGAGAGACAATAAAAGCCAAGTGGAAACAGTATGTGGGAGAGAGACCGGCGGAGATCTGTGTGTGTGGTCGCGTGACAAGCTGCAGACGGTGGGAGAGAGACCGGCAGAGAGCTCGGGGAACACATTGAGTGATTGCCAAACACTAGTGCAGTGTTTCCCAAACTTTTTTCAGTCGAGGCACCCTTTGAAAATTTAAAAAAAATTGTGGCACCCTACACTAGTGTTGTCACGATACTACTTTGATACTATACCTTGAAATGTATTGATTTTCAATACCACAGGGAATAACTGCCGTATATAGGCCTACTGTCATATAGATATTTTTTAATATTATCAATTTTTTTTGTCCATCCATTTAAAGTCTAGGAAATCATTAATTTCTTCTGCAGAGATGACTTTACATGATGACATATTTAATTAAGGCTTTTATTCATAATTCAGCAAAACATTGCTCAATTACCATTGCAAATCTCACCTAAATGTTTGCTCACTCAGTGTAGGCCTATTTGTGTTTTTATATTGGGATAATTTTGTTATAATTGCACAAGATAGCTTGTTTTTAATATATTTTATAATGTAATAATTTCACAGTTAATCTCCAAATTAATGTATAAACAACATAAAGACAGTATATTTTAAATAATTGTTTAATGGCATCTTTTTTATGAATGAAGCCCAGTATCACTGATACCAATACTGCTACTGATGTCAGGAAATACACAGAAATTGAATAAAGTTATCAAACACTTTACAGTCTTCACTGCATAAATAATAAATTAAATATAGATGAATCCTTATTAAAGCTACAAGCGTTCTTTAGTCAAGAGCAGTGAGTAATTTTCTCTGTTACCTGTTCTTTGATTCTGTTGTCACTGCTGCACTTGTTTATCTCACACGCGTCCCATCTTCTCACAACTCTAATTTAAGATTTTAACTAATTTAAGACTGCTCTCATGAGGATACTCAACAAAACGGACATTTTGTCATAACTGTGTGTTATTATTCGTTCAAGCACGAAAGAGAAGTCGATTCTGGCACGCGATGCGCGTCGTCCTGTGTCAGCAGGACATTCACAGACAGCGCGTTCTCTTTTGTCTTTTCGCGGTTGCATGGTTTAAAAGCATTTGCATGAATAAGAACGTGATTATATCATGTAAGGCTAGCCAAAGGATGACAGAAAAAAACGGATGCTGCGTTAATTGTGTTTAAATCTTTTTTAACGCGTAAAACTGAAAAACATTAATCGCACGCGTTACCGTTGACAGCAGCACGGACATAACCGATGTGTTTGTGAATATGCGGCAAGACGGACGTTGTGACAATGTTTCGTATGTATTTGACCGTAAGCGCAACAAGCCATGAAAAAGAGGCAGCTTTATGTGTGGACACTGGGAATGAAGCACGAGAATGAAATCATGAGGAACCCCCGCAATTCAACGAACGCGGAAAACTTATGAGTTGCATTTTTTAGTATAAATTTGTGTGCATTATTTGTTGTTATTAGACGCTTCCGACGATGCGAGATTGATGATACATTTATTATTATTTTTTTTTACACATTTTAGCAATTTAAAAATGTTTAATGGAGTTTTTACACGGCACCCCTGCTCTCGCCAGAAGGCACCCCAGGGTGCCGCGGCACCCCGTTTGGGAAACGCTGCTCTAGTGGACTGAGTTTTGAGTATACAGCGCTGTGTGCGCGACTTTTGTTTTGTTTATTTTACGTTGTTCCAATAAAGACCCACAGTCTCCGCAAGCCGACCCTGTCCTCTTCCTTCGCAGAACCCTTGAGACTGCTACACTGGTGCCGACACCCAGGAAGGGAGATGGAATCCGCCGCCAGCCAACCGACTTCGTCGACATCACCATCCCCACTTGCGGAGGTTATAACGTCCCTCGCGGCCCTCCACCACGAACATCATCAGACCCTCGTGGGTATGAGGAGCGACCTGGAACGTCGGTTCGAGCTCCTCGTCCAGGGCCAGCAAGAGGACCGCGAGAGGTTCCGGAGCTGGATGGATCAGGAGGTTCAGACCGCATCCACGCCGCCACCGGCCGAGTGCCCCCACCTGGCCATGACTAAGATGGGGTCCCAGGATGATCCAGAGGTCTTCCTGGACCTTTTTGAAAAAGCAGCAGAGGCAGGTGGGTGGCCAAAGGAGCATTGCCCGGTGCGCCTCATCCCGCTGCTGTCTGGAGAGGCGCAGGCGGCTGCCCAACAGCTGCCGGTCCAGAATCTCCTGATTTTCGACGATCTCAAAAGGGCCATCCTCCAGCGGGTCGGCCGGAGCCCAGAGCAACATCGCCAGAGGTTTCGGTCGCTGGATCTTGGCGACAATGGCCGGCCCTTCGTGATGGCCCAACAGCTCCGGGACTCCTGCCGCAAGTGGCTGCTGGCCGAGGGAAGCGACGTTGAGAAGATCATCGATCGTGTGGTACTGGAGCAGTTCATCGCTCGGCTCCCGAAGAAGACGGCCGAGTGGGTCCAGTGCCACCGACCAACGTCGCTGGACTCGGCCATCCATCTGGCGGAGGATCAGCTGGTGGCGTGCTCCAGGGTCGGCGATACCCTCCCTAATGTGTCTCTCTCCTCTTCTTTTTCAGTTTCGTCCCCCTCTTCCCCCCCACAGCGACCTGTCCCGCTCCCTAGGAGTCGTCCGCCGGGTCCGTTCAGAGGGCCACCCCGGGGCAGAATTGGGGTGGCGGTGGACCAGTCAGGGGACGCCCGCGGGCCGTCCCGGGGCGTCACCTCCGCCGGAGCGGAATCGTCTCCTCCGGGTTCCATGCTCTCTCCGTGCCAATCCCTTGGCCCACTTCCCGCCACCAGGGTGGCGGGGAGGCCTGGGCCGGCCTGCTGGCGTTGTGGGGACCCGGATCATTTCATTGATGGATGTCCCATGATGGATATAGGGACAATGATCCGGGTCCCAGATGTCCAGCAGGCTACCCACGATCAGGCTGGCCGGTACCAAATACCTGTGAGTATTAAGGGGGATACCTATCAGGCTCTGGTGGATTCAGGCTGTAACCAAACCTCGATCCACCAAAGCCTGATTCAACCCGAGGCATTGGATATGGGCCGCATGGTTCGGGTAAGGTGTGTGCACGGGGATGTGGTGAATTATCCCTTAATGTCAGCTGTGATTCAATTCAGGGGACAAAAGCATAGGGTGGAGGTCGCAGTTAACCCGCACCTCAGGCATCCACTGATTTTGGGAACGAATTGGCCAGCTTTTAGCAAGTTAATCAGGGGCTTATGTGTGGATGCCTCTTGTGGAACGGAAACGCAGGGTAGTGAGCCGTCGGTGCGGTTGGGAGAGACGGAACCGGGACCCTCGGTACTAGTTTCAGGGGAACCGAGCGTAATCGAGAGACAGTTTCTCTCGGAACGCGATGATTTTCCCCTGGAGTAGTCTCAAGATGAGTCTCTTAAACACGCATTTGAACAGGTCCGTACCATCGACGGTCAGCCTCTCCAAACCGACCGTCCACTCACCTATCCTTATTTTGCGATTATGAAAGATAGGTTGTATCGAGTGATACAAGACACTCAGTCAAAGCAGGTTACAACCCAATTATTGGTACCAAAAAGCCGTCGGGAAATGCTTTTCCAGGCGGCTCATTCTAATCCCATGGCAGGACATTTGGGACAGATATCGACACTGAATCGTCTCATGCCCCGTTTCTTTTGGCCGGGCATTCACGAGAACGTACGCAGGTGGTGCGCGTCTTGTCGTGAATGTCAGCTGGTGAATCCGCCGGCCTCCCCAAAAGCGCCATTGCGCCCACTTCCCTTAATGCAGGTCCACTTCGAAAGAATTGCGATGGACCTCATCGGGCCATTAGAACGTTCCGCACGAGGACATCGGTTTGCATTAGTGATAGTGGACTATGCAACCCGATATCCCGAGGCAGTGGCTCTCCGCACCATCTCAGCTAAGAGTGTTGCGGATGCACTGTTTCGTTTAATCTCCCGAGTAGGGATACCGAAAGAGATCCTCACTGACCAGGGCACGGCGTTCATGTCACGTACTTTACGCGAACTTTACGAGTTGTTGGGCGTTAAGTCGATTCGTACCAGCGTCTATCACCCACAAACAGACGGACTGGTCGAACGATTTAATCGCACGTTAAAGACCATGATTCGTAAATTCGTTCACGAAGACGCCAAAAATTGGGATAGGTGGTTGGAACCCCTGTTGTTTGCTGTGCGCGAGGTCCCGCAAGCCTCCACAGGGTTTTCCCCCTTCGAGCTCCTTTACGGACGACAGCCCCGCGGGGTGCTGGACGTCCTAAAGGAGACTTGGGAGGAAGGACATTCGGAGAGTCGTAACGAAATCCAGTATGTCCTGGACCTGAGAACAAAACTCCACACTTTGGGGCGGCTCTCAATGGAGAATTTGTTACAGGCTCAGGGCAGACAGACCCAGTTGTACAACAGGGGAACCCGACTTAGAGAATTTTCACCGGGATATAAAGTCCTTGTATTACTTCCTACGTCAACTTCTAAATTACTTGCAAAGTGGCAAGGACCCTTTGAGGTCACACAGCGAGTGGGCGATCTCAATTATGAGGTACTTCGAACGGATAGGTGCGGGGCACGTCAAATTTATCACCTCAACCTCCTTAAAAAATGGAATGAGGCGGAGTCAGTGATGCTGGCGACGGTGATTAGTGCGGAAGAGGATCTCGGACCAGAGGCGAATGTTAAACAGCAATCCCTCGCCCTGGCCCCGGGGGGAGATCATCTTTCACCGTCCCAGCTTGCTGACGTAGTTAGGTTGCAGACAGACTTTGCCGACGTGTTCTCGCCCCTACCCGGTCGAACTAATCTTATTCAGCACCACGTTGAGACCGAGCCGGGTTGGTCGTTCGCAGCCGGCCGTATAGGTTACCTGAACACAAAAAGAAAGTGGTTCAGTCTGAATTAGAGGCGATGCTTGAAATGGGGGTGATAGAAGAATCCCACAGTAACTGGGCGAGCCCGATAGTTTTAGTGCCTAAAACCGACGGCTCTGTTCGATTCTGTGTGGATTACCGCAAGGTTAACGCTGTGTCGAAGTTCGACGCCTATCCAATGCCGCGGATTGATGAACTGCTTGATCGGCTGGGCACTGCTCACTTTTATTCGACACTGGACTTAACGAAATGATACTGGCAGATCCCCTTATCACCTTTATCTAAAGAAAAAACAGCCTTTACCACGCCGTTCGGGTTACACCAATTTGTTACACTTCCGTTCGGGTTGTTCGGGGCTCCAGCCACGTTTCAGCGTCTCATGGACCGAATTCTCCGGCCCCATGCTGCGTATGCCGCTGCCTACTTGGATGACATCGTCATATACAGTAATGACTGGCAGCGGCATATGGAGCATGTGCGAGCTGTCCTGAGAGCGCTGAGACTGGCTGGACTCACGGCCAACCCGAAGAAATGTGCAGTTGGGCGAGTAGAGGTCAGGTATCTGGGCTTCCACTTGGGTCACGGGCAGGTGCGGCCGCAAATTGACAAGACCGCAGCGGTTGCAACTTGCCCGAGGCCCAAGACCAAAAAGGAGGTGAGACAGTTCCTGGGGCTGGCGGGATATTATAGAAGGTTTGTGCCTAAGTATTCGGACCTCGCCAGCCCGCTGACTGATCTCACTAAAAAGGAAGCACCAGACCCGGTCCAGTGGACGGAGCAGTGTCAGCAGGCCTTCACCCAGGTAAAAGCTGCTCTGTGTGGCGGCCCACTATTACATTCTCCCAATTTCTCTCTCCCTTTCTTGTTGCAGACAGACGCGTCGGACAGGGGGCTGGGAGCAGTCCTGTCCCAGGAGATAGAGGGTGAGGAGCGGCCGGTGCTGTACATTAGTCGTAAGCTCTCAAAGAGAGAGACTAAGTACAGCACCATTGAGAAAGAATGTCTTGCCATCAGATGGGCCGTCCTCACCCTCCGCTATTATTTCCTGGGGCGGGAATTCACTCTCTGTTCGGACCACGCGCCCCTCCAATGGCTCCACCGCATGAAGGATACCAACGCGCGGATCACCCGCTGGTATCTGGCCTTACAGCCTTTTAAGTTCCAGGTGGTCCACAGGCCGGGTGCACAGATGGCTGTGGCTGACTTCCTCTCCAGGAGGAGGGGGGGGGGGAGGCTGCAGGCCGGATGGCTCCCCGGCCTGAGTCGGGCGGTGGGGGTATGTGGCAAGGGGGGCGTGGTCTAGCGGGGCCTGTGACAGGAGAGAGGATTGGGAGACAGGTGCGGCGTAAGTGGGTCAAGTGCAAATAACGTACACCTGTGTCTTGTTTCAGTGATTGGTGTGGAGAGACAATAAAAGCCAAGTGGAAACAGTATGTGGGAGAGAGACCGGCGGAGATCTGTGTGTGTGGTCGCGTGACAAGCTGCAGACGGTGGGAGAGAGACCGGCAGAGAGCTCGGGGAACACATTGAGTGATTGCCAAACACTAGTGGACTGAGTTTTGAGTATACAGCGCTGTGTGCGCGACTTTTGTTTTGTTTATTTTACGTTGTTCCAATAAAGACCCACAGTCTCCGCAAGCCGACCCTGTCCTCTTCCTTCCCAGAACCCTTGAGACTGCTACATGCATGTTGCCAGCGTACTTCGTTATACCCACGAGATGGGGCGGAGTTGTGCTATGCAAATTCCGCAGACCCATGTAATTTCCTTGCCATGGGCTCGTTTTGTAATACTCAAAGTTGATAGGCTTTCTAAGCGATACCTCGTTCGTAGAGACTACGAAAGGGAACCTTTCTTTTTCAAAAACGGTAACTTTCAGGGTCTGCTCTAGAGCAGCTTCTTGTTCCAGGGTTAGTTTAGTTTAGAGGTGTTCAGCTCATGCATGCCCTATTGATGAAGCTGCAGTGGGCATGACAGAATTTACACATTTTATATATATATATATATATATATATATATATATATATATATATATATATATATATATATATATATATATATATATATATTAATTCCTATAAATAACTATTGTTTTTATTGAAGAACATACAGTTCTGCAATACATAACTTTTTATTTTAACTTTTTAACTAATATATTAATTTAAATACCCCATATTAGTTAATTTAATATATACATTAAAAACGGGCAGCTTTGACATGATTACAGTAGAAATACTGGAAATATAGCATATGGAGCATATGTCTTGTACAATGGGGGACCTTCAAGTCAAAAAGGTTGAACTAAGAGTCAATGGTACAGTAAAACAAAAAAATGTTTGTACCAAGAGTGATCTCACTTTTGGTTAAAAATGTTCATGTTTTGAATAATTCAAACAGGTAATATCACTAGGTCTGATATTTAGTCATATTTAAACACAACATGTGCAAGATCATGTGACCTGTCATGTCTATGTTCAGCTAACAGTTACGGTCATGGTTTAGGAAACACGGTTTAGGTTTGAAGTTTCGCTTTCAGTTTTGCAAATGGTAGAGCGAACCTGAATTTGCATGACACGGCAGCATAACAGTGATGCAGCAGTATTTGTAAAGTGGTCTCTGGAAAAAAACCCTGCCAACAGTGCATATCTTACTTTGGCCATGTCAAAAGGTAGGTTAACTTTTGAGAAATTCCAACAAGCTCTGTATTTAAAATTACTGTTTCAGGTAATTAGTGAAAAACAATTATGTATTCAATTTTTATGCATTTCCTAGGCCTTCATATTTTGGCAGACCAAGTCTACAGTCCTTTCATAAAGAGTGCTATACTGATTACTTGCTATTCCTGTTTTTCCCCCCTGTGAATGATACAGCATCCTGCAGAGAGCAAGTAAGCGGTGAGAACATGCAGCTGAGTGAGGAGCAGCTGCATCAGATAGAGCAGAACAGACGTGCCGCACTGGAACGACTGGCCAGACGAAATGTACCTGTACCTGTTGGTGAAAGCTGGCGAAGACAAATTGGGACTGAATTTACAAAACCTTATTTTACAAAAGTAAGTGATATGCAGTGTGAGACATTATCGAAATAACAGCAAGAAGAGAAAGTAAAAAAGACTTGTTCCTGTTTTGGTTATTTTTTCCAGCTAATGTCTTTTGTTACAATGGAGAGGAAATGCTTTACTGTCTATCCCAGCCCTGAGCAGGTGTTTTATTGCACAAATTTGTGCACAATTGAAGATGTAAGTACCTTAATATATGAAAAGGAAGAGGTATAAAAGATAAGTGCTTTGTAGTAAAATTTTAATATACTACAGTTTGTGTTTGTGTTGACAGGTAAAAGTGGTCATTCTTGGGCAAGACCCCTATCACCATCCAGGTCAAGCCCATGGTTTGGGCTTCAGCGTGCTGAGGCCTAAACCTCCTCCTCCTAGGTACAGCATTGTACTGAATTGTGAAAATACCCATTTTTCAATCATCTGACCAAAATTACATCTTAGGCAATTCATACAGAGCGTGCTTTTGTGGTTAAAAGTGCAGGAAGCACAACAGTGCAATGTAAAAAAAAAAAGAGAAAGGTCTAGAGACCTAGAGGTCTAGTTTTTAAAAAGATTTTCTGGTAACTTGGATAACTTTAGAATGGTGTTGCATGAGTGAGACGCTGCAAAAGAGGCAAGACACGAGCACAAATATCAAACATGTCTGTAAATCTCTAATGAGAATTCTTTATTTCCATATTTGTTGACTTGTTTCACTTATTGCAGTTTGGAAAACATATTTAAGGAGCTGACAAACGATATTGTTGGTTTCCAGCACCCAGGTCATGGAGACCTCACAGAATGGGCTAAACAGGGTAGGTGATCAACATACACTACTGTTCAAAAGTTAGGGGTTAGGAAGATTTTTTTTTATAGTCTTAATACTTTTACTCAGCAGAGATGTATTAAAACTGCAGTCCATACCTTTTGATGTTCTAGTGGTTAATAAACAGAACTGCACGCGTCTTGCTACATCTATCTGTTTATGTCCAGAGGTGGAAAGTCCAGGTTCAGAAAGTAAAAGTCCTCCTCAATAGTTTGTTCCAGTCACCTGGATTTGCTAATTAGCAGTTTTTCAGCCAGTAGGTAGAACTAATTAGTGAGATCATGGGTGGAATAAACTTATGGCAGGACTTTTACTTTCTGACCCCTGGACTTTCCACCTCTGTTTATGTCTATGACGAGTCACACAAGTACTACTTCGCAGTGGTACGACCCATACCAGTCTAAAATTGTAAGAATAAACACTTATTATAGGTGTACCGCAATGATTTTGGATAAGACAAAAACACGGTTTGGAAAATGGATTTGTGATGTACTCGCTTATAAAATTTCAACAAAAAAAGTTATGGACTGCAGCTTAAATTGATAAAAATGACAGTAATGACATTTATAATGTTACAAAATATTACAACTGTTTTTAACATCGATAATAATAAGAAATATTTCTTAAGCACCAAATCAGCATATTAGAATAATTTCTGACCAAGTCTGTTTTGCCATCACATTTTAAAATATATTATTTTATTTTTATTGTATTTTTGATTTTATAAATGCAGCCTGGGTGAGCATAACACACCTTCTTTCAACAGCATTTAAAATTCTTACTGACCTCAAACTTCTGAACAGTTGTGAATGAGCCTGTTACAAGTTATAGCATCATTTGAAAAAAAAAAAATGCTAGGCCTAACTGATTTATTAAGTTGAATGTAAATGTTCTTTCCATTGTCAGGTGTTCTGCTGCTGAATTCTGTGTTGACAGTGAGGGCTCAACAACCCACCTCTCATGAGGGTCAAGGCTGGGAGGTCTTCACAGATGCTGTGGTCCTGTGGCTAAGCAGGAACCTCAATGGCCTAGTCTTTCTGCTTTGGGGCTCGTATGCTCAGATGAAAGGCAGAGTGATTGACAGAGTAAGTTCATGGAGACACAATTATGAAATGTAAATATGTTTATCAGGAATAAAAGGTTTTTACTTATAAAGATGCTGAATGCTTACTGTTATACCTGTCACTGTGCACTTGTGCTATGAATAATCACAGTTGACTGTAAATATTGGACCTTAAAAAAAAACTGGACCTTTAAAAATCATTATGAAGCAGTAGTTTAAAGGAATATCTGACTGGCTGTTTTTCCCCCCCAGAAACGTCATCATGTCCTTGAGACTTCACATCCATCACCATACTCGGCACATTTAGGCTTCTTTGGATGTAGGCACTTTTCTAAAACTAACATGCTACTTAAAGCAACAGGCAAGAATCCGATTGATTGGACAGCTCTCTGAAATTATATTGTGCTATTTATTCTTTAAAAACTTTTTTAATAACAGAGGGGCTATGGATATTAACTATTCTACATAACAGTTAAATGTGTTGCATTTTATGCTGCAGTTATGTTGCAAATAGGTCACAACTCCATAAAGTGAGGTTGACCGTGTAATCATCATGCCAGTTGTTATAATGCAAATAATTAAATTTTTTGGACAATAAATGAATACAGTTAATGAATTTAGTCATTCATTAGTCATATTTGACAAAAGGAGTGCTATTTTATGGACTGACCACATATTTCAGCTTCAAAGTAAAAACAAAAACCTGTTTTATATATATATATATATATATATATATATATAGAGAGAGAGAGAGAGAGAGACAGAGACAGAGACAGAGACAGAGAGAGAGAGAGAATAAATAAAAATGCGAATGATTTTAAGATATCATTTTGGGCAGATAGAAGTAGCAGAGAGAAACATGTAATAGATTTAAACACAATCCTCAAGTATTGCCCAAAAAGTTAGTCATTTTTAGACAACGCAATGCTGATTTCAGTAGCTTCTTTTGAATTGTACAAAAAAGAAAAATCACAATGTATTGTATATTTAGATCACACTGTGTAGTCTGCCTTGAGCATTTGGGAATGAGGCCAGTCGCAAACTAAAAAAAGGAAAAGAAAAATAGGACACTACGACAGCCCGTGTAGAGCATGTTTCATAGTGGGATGTCCATAAATTCAGGTGATGCAGCCATATTAAGCAGTGTCCCACTTCAACTCTTCTTGGACCTTGTCTTTTTTTTTTTTTACACTGGACACCAACACCCATACAGTACGGCACCTCTCTGCACTGCTGGCACTGTCCTATTTTCTCCCGGGACTCTCAGTTGAAACAAACCAAGCAGGACGTGAATTTTGTCTTCCTTAAAACATGTACTGCCTGAACTCTAAGGTAAGATCTACTAACTGCTCATAGTGATGCTTATGCTCAACCTTTTTTCTTCTTGATACTGGAATATGAGCGTAACCTGCGTGTGTGTGTGTGTGTGTGTGTGTGTGTGTGTGTGTGTGTGTGTATATATATATATATATATATATATATATATATATATATATATATACATATAGCTATTAATTTCCTCCGGTGTTTACATTATAAACCTTATAACACCATGTAATGTTTGAGGATCTACTATCACGGTCAGTTTAGTTCCTATTTATCTGAAGTGTGTTGTGTTTAGTTACAAGAGGGCATCTGTTTTACCATTGTATCAGCTTGCACCACTAACGTATTAGGCCAAATGTGTAGTCAGGGACACTAATTAGGACTAGGAACATTAACATGGCCACTTTGTGTGGAATATCCGATCTTTATAGGGCTACATATATGTTGTGATTCCAAGGATCATTTTACACAATGATGTATTGATTTGCTAACTGACGTTCACTGCATTTACTTTTTGTTTTAAATGTATTCTTTTATTCATTTAAAAATGAAATATTTTGAAGCCACGTGTTATCAAAAGGTAAATGATTAGTAATAAGATATGTTGTGGAAAGTTAGTTTACCTTTGGAATCTTGTCTACAGCAAAGTCATTGGAGAAGGCTTCAGAAAAACATCCGATCGGAATTAAAGAATTTGACATAGCAAACACTGGGTGTTATACTATCAAAACATTACTCCCAATTTAGCAACATAACCCCGTAATTTTTTATCATTATTATTTTTTTTTATAGTAGGAGTAGGAGATAATGATTTGGGCGGAGGAGATAAAAGTCAAACTGATAAAAGCATGCTTCAGGAATAGGCTATACTTCACTGGGAATCCTATTGGTTTGGAATTCCCACAGAAAGGCAACATTTGGATGACATATGGCGCTTCGTAAGTAAATATGATATAACTCAAGTGTGCTACACATCATACATGGATGGGAAGTCTGATAAAAAACGGTTCATCTTTTACTCCATCAGTTCACCACTTAATTATGACAACCGTGTTCACGTTTAATTTCACACATTTAACCACAAAAGTCATACATAAGGCACTTTTTTTCCTATTATGATATAAGGGTCTTTGTTGTCATTAGTGTTAGATTTAATACAGGTTGAATTACTGATATTTTGATCAGGTCTTATATTCGCTATACAGTTTTGCACCTATAGCACAGACAGTGGTGTACATCATCACTCACTAGGTGTCTGATAATAAAACAAACAACTATGACGGACATAAACAAGCTCATAAAAACTTGAAGTCATAACCTAAGTATTTGTTAACATTACAAATTTTTTTGCTGTTAAATAAAGTTCACTGCATCATTCAAAATCATTAGTACACTCATTCTCTCATATCAGTGCACTTGGTTCATCATGTCCCATCTGGAAAAGTCCGCTATTACCAGCTTAAACTGGTCGCTGGTCCAATCTAGTAGCCTGGTCAGGTCACCACCAGCTTGACCAGGTGCCAGCATGCAGACCAATTTTACAAGCTAAGGATTGATAATAGATGCATATGTTGTTCTGATTGGTTTATTTACAGCAAGTTTCAGGCTACATTTAATTTGGAATATAATCTTTAAGTAAAATATGAATAAAAAAATAATTTACACATCAATGTAAGATGTAAATGTAAAAATAGTTGGCAGACATGCTTCATTAATACAAGGTGTGAATACAGTAAAATACTACTTGTAACATACATCAACTTGATGCAACCTGGAAACATCATCAGTGGTGTTACCTGGGGTCACAGAGTGTTTCGGGTCTTTCAAGCATCATACACTCTCACCCAGGCAACCCAGCTGGGGTTGATCAGACCCCAACTTGGGTCCAGGTAGCCCTACCTCACCCATGGTTCTCCTCTCCTTATCCACAGCCACCTTGAGGCAACTTCTGCTGACTCCGTGACCTCTTTGATGGCCCTTCGCTTACTGGCCCCTATGATGCCCAGGATGTTGTACCCCCTGCAGAGAGACTGGCCAGCAAACCCTCTGCATCCCACCTCAATGGGCTCACACCGCGCTCGCCACCCATTGTTCCGGCACTCCTCCACTAGCTCAGCATATTTTGCCCTCTTCCTCTCATTGGCCTCCTCGATGAGGTCCTCCCAGGGTACGGTGAGTTCCAGGAGAACGATCTGCTTGGAGGTCTCTGAGATGAGCAACATGTCAGGCCGCAGCGTTGTGGGGGCAACAGTTTCTGGGAATTTCAGTCGCTTCTCCAGGTCAACTTTCAACTCCCAGTCTTGTGCTTTTGCTAGCAGGCCAGATGAGGTGGCCCTGGCAGCTAATGGTGGCTTCACCCCAGCCCGGACGAAAGCAATGTTGTTCTTAGCTGGGCGGAGGCGTTTGCAGTGGCCAATTTCACAGCTGATGGTATTCGCTACGGCCTTAAGAACTTGGTCATGGCGCCAACGGTAGCGCCCCTCACCCAGTGCCTTCGAATGTTCATCAGTGGTTACAATTTAAATCAAGCAGGGACACATTTGTGTGCATTTTATTTTGTGATTTCACCGGAATGAATAGAGAGTCTCCACAACAGCGATAGATTGAAGCGCGTGTCCGAGTGAAGACTGCGCTAACCACAAGAGAACACTGTATCCATGACACCTATTGCCGTGGCAATGAGCACTCAGCTTGAGTTCAAAAACAACTCATTTTAGCGCTAGATCTCTTATTTAATAGCGAATTATATTAATTATCTGCTAGTTAACTGGATATGTTTTATTTATTTGTATTAGTTACATCCGTGGCGCCTCAATTTTTCAAAAAGTGGTGGGTACAAATTTACTCATGACGCGTCCCCACCGTCCCCACCGAAATCAACGCCTATGGTTAGGCCCAAACTCAATGCACACCGCGCTCACAGAGAGCGCGTGTAGGTCACCCACCCACTTGACTGAAGCGAGAGCCATGAGGAAAGCGGTTTTAAAAGTTAGAAACCACAGGTCTACTGACTGCAGCGGTTCGAATGCGGCCGCCCCTCAAAGCGTCCAGGACCGTGGAGAGGTCCCAGACCGGAACCAGAGAAGGTCGAGGAGGGTTCAGTCTCCTAGCACCTCTAAGGAAACGGATGATAAGATATTTCCTTCCCAGTGACTGCACATGCAAGGTTTTGAGCGTGGGTTTGAACATACACTTTGAGCGTGGAGGGGGACCTGAAGGAGAGGATCTCCGTAACGCCGCAGCGTTGTGGGTCTAGGTTTCAAGCTGAGCACCAGCTGGAAAACACTGACCACTTAGAAGCATAGCGGCGTCTAGTAGAGGGATCCCTAGCTTGTGTAAATGTATTTTGTATTTTTACTGGAAGATCAGTGGGTACCCGTTGATGGCCCATACGTGTAGGGCCCATAAGTCGGGGCGCGGGTGCCAAATCGCACTCCTGGCCTGAGAGAAGAGATCCTTCCTCACTGGAACAGGCCACGGGGCCGTGCTCACTAGCTGCATCAACTCTGGGAACCAAACCTGGTTCCTCCAGAGTGGCGCCACAAGGAGCACAGAGCAATTGTTCTCCCTGATTCGCTTCATTACCTGAGGTAACAGCGCGATCGGGGGTAAACGCATAGATGTGGAGGCTGGGCCAGTTGTGGGCCAGCGCATCCCTGTCTTTCGTGAAGAATATTGGGCAGTGCGCGTTCTCTGATGACGCGAAGAGATTGACTTCTGCTCTGCCGAACGAGTCCCATAGCAACTGAACTACTTGAGGGTGCAGGAACCATTCCCCTGGGGGAACGTTGTCTCTGGACAGCATGTCCGGATCCACGTTTTGACAGCCCGGCATGTGTGCCGCGGTCAGAGAGTGCAGGTTGTGCTGAGACCACACGAGGAGGCGTTCTGCCAGCGCGTAGAGGCTTCTTGATCTGAGACCGCCCTGGCGGTTTATGTATGACACTACCGCCATGTTGTCTGTGCGGACTAGGACATTGTGACCCTTTAAGAAGGGGAGAAAGTGCCCCAGCGCGTTCTCGATTGCTTTCATCTCCAGACAGTTTATGTGTAAGCGCCCTTCCTGGGCTGCCCACCGGCCGAAGACTGGAGTTGGAGGCATCTGTCGAGATTACTTTTCGTTTCGAGATCGTTCCCAGATCCACGCCTGACTGGTACCAGTCTGTCACCTTCCATGGTTCCAGTGCTGTAACACAGCTCTGGTTTACCTTGAGGCGAAAATGGCCCGAGGTCCACGCTCGATGCGGGACCCGCGCTTTCAGCCAGCACTGGAGGGGGGCGCATATAAAGCAGACCCAGCCGAAGCACTGCCGAAGCCATAAGGCCCAGCATCCTCTGAAATCTCATGAGAGGGAAAATACTGCCGACCTTCAAAGAGGCTATTAGGCGCTGTATCTGCAGCGCGCGCTGTGACGTGAGCCGCGCTGTCATTGATACAGACTCTAAGTCTGTTCCCAGAAAGGAGATTGTCTGTCTGGGAGACAGCGAACTCTTGGTCCAGTTGACATGGAGACCCAAAGCCTGTAAATGTGTGAGTAATACAGCCCTGTGCGCTGGCCTGTGAAAGGCCTGTGATGGGGCGATATCTGAATCTGAAAATAGGCATCCTTCAGATCCACTGAAATAAACCAGTCCCTCGGGCGAATTTGCACGAGGATTTGTCTGGTCGCAATTTGAACAATCTCCGCAAGAGGGCTCTGTTCAAGCGTCTGAGATCTAGGATGGGTCTGAGACTGCCATCCTTTTTGGGAACAAGGAAATATCTGCTGTAGAAACCCAAAGCGCTCCGTGTCAGAGGGATGGTTTCTATTGCTCTTTTTCCCAGCAGTTTCGCTATCTCAAAACGAAGTAGATGTGGTACTTCGTTTTTTACCATAGTTTCGACCCTGGCCCGAAAGCGTGGGGGTCTGCGAGTGAACTGCAGCAAATACCCTCGCTTTATAGTGTTCAGTACCCACTGTGACACGCCGGGATCATTTGCTTTCATACTTAAAGCTAGGGGGAGAATTATATCTGGGCTCTGGTCGCTGCGTGTGTGTGACACAGCCTGCGGTGTTTGCATGTGAGCACGCGCTCTGAGAGGCGCGGCGCTCTCTACACACTGAACGCAATCTGAGTGCGCGTGTGTCACAGAGCGAGCCGTGCTTATGTGGAGGGGTGAACACTGGGTAGTGGTCACTTTTCCTACACTTATAACATCCACGGCGTGAGCCGGGTGGTGTGTCATATGGCAAACAGTGTTAGTGAGTAGGGGTGAGCACTGTATGGTGGGCACATAACCTACATTTATAACATCCTTGGCGTGAGCCGGGTGGTGTGTCGCATGGCAGACAGTGTTTATGAGTATGGGTGAGCACTGCTTAGTGGGCACACTTCCTACATTTAGAACACGTGCAGCGTGAGCCGGATTTATTGGGGTGGGCCGTGAATGAGTGTATGACACTGAACGGGCCGTGCTTATGTGTAGGGGTGAACACTGGGGAGTGGACACATTTCCTACAATTACAGCATCTTCAGCGTGAGCCGGACAAACAGACAAAAAGCTTTTTTTTTTTTTGATTTATCTGGGTAGCCGTGAAAACGGCCTTTGGGTACAGGCGAGCGGGTTGTGTGACGGGCTCGTTGACTGCAAAATACACTTCTCCAGCCGGCTCTGTTGAGGGGGCTGAGAGAGCGAGACATGTCTTCTTTGATGGCGGTCTGGTCACGGCGGGACTCAGCCATCTTCGTCTTCTCTGAGGGGTCAGGAAGACTTTGAGGGCTCGGGTTTTAGCATTATCTTGGGCCGGGGTCCCCGGCCGGGGTCCCCAGCGTGAACGCTGCTGTGAGCCGAAGTAGTCCTGCAGGCTTTGGAGGGCAGAGCGGGTTTAGACTGGCATCCAGGGGAGGGCGGGCATAAGTGAGTGGCTACCGCTTCCTCGACCGGAGGGATGAAGAGGTAGCCTTCCAGCTCTTAGATAGCTCCTCATGCAGTTCTGGCAGGAAGGGTGCGGGCCTCGTCTGAGGCGTCAAGCGATGACCGGGCAGGAAACAGCCGCCCAGCCTGCTGGGTGCGGGTTTCTCAGGCAGCGACCAATCGAGGCCGAGGTCTTCCACGGCCTTGGTGACGAGGCGAAGCAGTTCGGCGTCGATGCTGGCCCGCACGCCGCTTGACTCTTGCAGGGAAGGGGCGGGGTCCGGTTTGGAGCCTGACCAACCTTCGCTTTGTGAAGCGACAAGAGAGCGCTGTCCTCTTCCGCGTTGTCCCCATCCGACTCAAGATGCACGACGGCAGCAGACGGAGGCTGGGTGGCCGTGATCAAGGCAGGGAAACCAGACGGCGATGCACATGGGGAGATGACCGCGTGCATTCGCTCACGGGAATGGCCTCCAGAACTCTCTGTGAACGGCGCTTTTTACGGTGCGGCCCAGACAGGAGAGATGGGGGAGTGGGGTCCACATCGAAAGCGGCTAGTCGAGCCCACAGGGTCGACACAGCCATGGCGTCGCATTCCGGGCAGCCCCCTTTGGAAAGCGTGAGGTCGGCATGGGTCCGTCCCAGGCAGGAACACACAGGATGTGGCGGTCCCCATCGCTGAGAGGGGCTCTACAAGAGCCGCATTTGGAGAAACAAGGCATTTGGAACAACGCCTCAGCTCTTTTAGTGAAGTGAGTTCGCGGGACGAACACATAATGGAATAATAGAAAGGATATGAGCGCCGGATAGCGCAGCAGGAACGGCAGTGAAGCGGCGAGGGTGGCCAACTCCTGTTCTGCGAAGCAGATGCTCGTCCCTCTGAAAGGCTTTTCGATGGCGCAGGCTTCTCCAGAGATTCAGCGATGTGGTGTCTTCGCTGAAGCCATGAAAAATCAATGAGCATCCTATCTGGACTCGGCTTATATAGACATAAGCCATGCCCATTCTGGCGGGACGTGATGCGCGAGGGCGCCCGCGCCCGCATCCGCGCCCTCATTGCTGCTTACGTCACAAACAGTTCATCGATAGGCTGCAGCAGTTGCTGCAGAGCAACCAATAGGCGCGCGAGCTGCATTGCCTAGGTCTACTCTGTGCAGCAATGCGTTTTAAATTAATGCAAAATTAAGGATAATTTTTGGCTTCAGTATTCTTGAGAAAAGGGGTTTTCCCGTAGCGTAAGCTAGCTTATGCAACACGAGAGTACGAAAGTACTCTCGTAAGAAAACTAATTTTTTTCAATGATAACATAGCAGTACAACTACAATCCCAAAATTGTGTTGTGTTCCCGTCATTGTGTCCATTAATGCAGATTGCCTGTTCTTACTACTTTGAGTATTGATAAAGGATGGAGCAAGATTTGTTTTAACAACTTTAATGTTACATCAGTCATTCACGTTAGTGCTCGGCTAACGCATGTGCTGTTATAGATACAGTTCCCACGTGTCCACTGCAATGAATTAGAAATATACTGTGGCGAGGGGGGCGAGGGGGGCGTGGTCTCGCGAAGTCTGTAGCGAGAGACGAGTCAGCGAGCTGTGCGGTGAGTAGGTCAAGTGCAGATGATGAACACCTGTGTCTGATTGCAATGATTGGCGTGGAGACCGCATATAAGTTGCCAGAAATGAGTGAGCGGGGGGAGAGTGGCTTGGGACTCGCACGCGACCCGCAGCAGATACCAGCAGGAGTGGAAAGAGTTTTGGACTGAATGGACTGAATGGACTGAATGGACTGAGTTATTTATGAAACGGGAAGAGTGGTCGTTTGACTGAACCTTGAGAGCTGGAGACATACAGCGAGAGCTGGTACAGCTGGCAGAGTATTTCTTATACATGTGCTATAGTGGTTTACTACGGTGAAGGCGCACGAGCGCACCTTTCTTTTGTTCTTTTATTTTCTTGAATAAAGTGCGAGTCCCAAATTCGCCGACCATGTCTTCTTCTTCCTTCACCCACACACACTAAGATTGACTACATATACACATTGGTTTGTTAATGGACATACACTTGTTAATGCTGGCATGTAAACCTGTTGTAGGAGACTCCAAAACAAAATTAGGAACCTTTAAAATAGCATAATTGGGGCACTTTAACAGGTTGGAGTGGTTCATTGGTGCAAAGAAAAAGCAGACATGACGACTAGGTTTTAGACCATATTACTGCCTTTTGAGTTGGAAACATTTGAGGACACAAACTGTTTTAAATCCATTCCAGTCTTATTTGGTGCACTTGTTCAACCGTTTCACTGAAAAGAATTGGTTCAAAAGCAGGGCCGTGCATACACATTTTTAGAGGCAGTGACCCTGTCTAAAAAATGTATATCTCAAGACACGAAACTAAAAATGCATCAAGTAAGTAGGGCATCTTAACCATACATTACCTAAGGAAGTCTAGTACTTACATACTTTAACAGTAATGAGGTAAACATTCGCTAACTCAGGTTCCATCAGAACCTCAAATGACCATCCCAGTAATTACTGAGTAATTACACATCTATCAGTTTGGAAAAAATAAAACAGAGACAATTTTACACCAAATGGGCTATGAGCCACGTGTTGGTGAGTGTGTAGTAATTAGCAGAAAACGGATCCACCTAATCAAAGATCAGTAACTAGACTCCAACGATTTAATTTTGTGCAGAAGAAGACAGGTAGGAGGGGAGGGAGTAGGGTGCTAGCTCAGGTTCCAACAGCCTTGTGTTACACATGGTGGGGCAGTGGCCGCTAAGGAGAGGTGCTGAATGAGATCTTCTCTTGCTGCCCCTCCATGAATCATTCAGCATCTTGGAGCAGACCAAGAGCTGAGTTTGGTAGTGGTGCTTAACGTGAAATAATGTCACGAGAGCTCACCATGGATAGAAACGTGAGATAGAGAAAGAGAAGAACGGTTAGAAAGAAAAAGCAAGCAGAACTGATCAGGTCTAAATGTAAAGTGGATCACTCTAGATGTGTCTTCTTCTGGTCTGAGTTTCCATCATGCCAGGGCAAACTGGACACTGAAAGCCCTTTATTCTACTGAACACTGGACTAATACCAGAAGAATAAAGATTCATCTATTTTGGAAAAAGCAATGGATACTGAGGTAATTCAGGAATATTTCAGACGCTTATAGCTGACTGTGTCCTTTTTTAATTTGGCCTATGATTAATTAGTATTGTGTCTATTTAAGAGTATAAATGTTTGTTTCAAGATTGTGACAGAAAATTAGATCATATTACAAGCATATTTGTTTTAAATGCTAAATTAATAATACACAAACTGACAAAAGTACTAAATAGTTTTTGTTCTGTAAGTTCCTCTTTGTATTTTTTTTTCTTACATTTGAGACTTGTTTTAATATTTAATGCTAATGTGACTGCAAACGACAGTGAGAATGTTATTATTAGGTTGTAAAATTGAGTTCTCCCTCATACTCAATATATGTATATATATATATATATATATATATATATATATATATATATATATATATATATATATATATATATTATATTAAAAATAGAAACAGAGAAATCCATGTAAATGGTGTAAATAGGTTCAAAAAGGTAAATAAGACTTTTAGCTGCAAATATTTGTCAAGACTTTGTTTAGTGACTTTTACAGAAGAATGTGGGTCAGTGACCAATGATTAGCTCTATCTTTTTACAAAGTCTCAAGCCATATTGTGAGCTGAGCACTGGGATCCTGTGACATGCTTAAGTTTTGGGACAATAGCGTGGCCTCTCAGATGATGGTCAGTTAGCCAGATAGACTTTCCTTCCCCCTCAAAATCAGCTTTAATGTCTCAATGACTCGCTCGGAAATACAACAAGATGTATCTAATAACATTGACACCAAAGTGGAAATCTAAGTCCTCACGGAAATTAAACAGTTTTTTTTTTCAATTAGAGTCCCCTTGTAGTCAATCATTTTATCCCTTAAAACTCACTTTTGATCACCAAAATTCCATATTTAAATGTTTTTTCATTGAAAAAAAAAATCATGCCTTAAAATAGCTTGAATGTAACTCTACAGCCTTTCCTCGTTTAGTTTACGTGGTTCTATGTATATGGTAATTAGCCCCGCCTCCACTCACTCACACAAGCTCAGAAATCCACTCTTGACGTGATTGGTTACAATGTAGTTTGTGACGTCAGAAACACAAGCGATTTCAAACTGCGTTTTTGAGAATGTCTTTGGTTCACTGCAGTTTTAAGGAGAAAATACACAGCAATGGTGTTCTTATGAATTTGCACATGGTTTGTCTTAACCCTTAAACAGGCAAGAGTTGAAAATGCTAAGCAAAAAATAATTTCATTTCATTTTTTATATCATCTGGACTTAAATAAAACATATCCAAAAGATTTTTTTTTAAATTTGATGAATTTTGGATTTTATGATTTGTGTCTCCTGAGATACGTTGCCTGATTAGGGTATAAAAAAGCACAAGTCATTAATCTGTTAACTGTTACTGCCACTGTATGTTTAAAACAATTATATCCAATACTTCACCTGATCTAATGTTGACAAATTATACATCATTCGAAAGCTTACGAACTCAAGATTCAGCCCGTGAAACCCGTTTTGAAATTGGACGTTGTGTTACCATAAAAACGGTACTCTAAATTATTTTAATGGGCTCCTCCCCTTTTGGGCATCGTTATGTTTCATAATTTATGATCAAAACCTTTTCTAATCTTGACAAAACATATATTGCCAGAAAGGCCTGAGTCTCAAGGTTCCATATTTTGTGTCAGAAGTGATATTTGGACAGAAATTTATTAATTTGTTATGGCAGAATGCATACAATTAAATTCAATGGAATGTAAGTCACCTGGTGGCTATTTTTGGTATTATGCCTAAACAAAATCTCATGGGAACTTAAATTTTTGTGATATCAACTTCAAATTTGGAAAACAACTTGGTTAGATATATGGCTTTGATTTTATAGTAATTTTATAGTAAAAAATATTTTGTAAAATACATATTTTATGAAAAAGAATAAATATTAAGTACAGTATATTTGATTTAATGTAAGTTTTAAACTTCCTTAACTTTTTCATACTTTCATTTTTTAAGTGCTTTCACTTCAGCAATAATCTACTGACTGTTTTCTTTAAAACAAGACCAAACTTAGGTCTATATTCCAAAGCATTCTTGAATTACAATCATGTAAGTTTGAATAGTGCATTTTAAATAGAGCTAGTTTAATCCCTTTTTTATACCCTAAACAGGCAACGTGTCTCAGGAGACACATACATTTCAAAACGTGCTTAATAACAACATAAACAACATATTACTTAATTTTATCCTTCAGCACCTTAAGACAATGTTCACAATTAATCTTAGCAGTATTCTTTTTTTTTTTTTTTCAGAAGAAATGTAAGTTTAATATATATTTACTTATCTCAAAATCTGAATGTTCTGCACCACTGGCAGCCATGTTGGATTTAGGTCAGGCTGACTAATTGATCACAAAAAAATTGAAGCAAATCATGTGACCAGCATACTCAAGACAGACCAGGCTGTCATAAGTGATGAAAGAATTTGATGAAAAAATCGTTCTTATGCCCCAAAAAAGACAATAAAAACGATGTATCTCGTGAGACACGTTGCCTGTTTTAGGGTTAAAGCATTATTAAAACACAACATATAAAACAACATTAGAAACTTGATTTTCACCACAGGGGGACTCTAAGACCTGATCAGTTGTGCAATTACAGGAGGAAAACATCAGCAAGCTCAAACTACCCAGTGGTAATAAAAAGTAATTATTGTAACGATCACCAGCTGGGGTGCCCCTGAGAGTCACCAGAGGGCACTCCACACCAGACTGATCACTTCACAAAACTACAATTCCCATAATGCTTCATTCCTGGGACTGATTGCACACACAACTGCACCTCATTCAGACTCTCCATATAAGCCACACTCAAACAGAAGTTCAGTGCGAAGTATTGCATTGCCCTGGCCTGTAATCACTGAGCGGTTTTCCCTATCTTACTGATCTATTTGCTGACCTCGGATTGTTATCTCACTACTGCCTGTTTGCTGCCTGTCTTGACTCGGATTGCCCTGGATTATTGTTTACTGCTGCCTGCCCTGATCTTCTGCCTGTTACCTGACTACTCTCTGTGCCTGCTCTCTTTATTGCCTGTTTTGCTGTTCCCTGACCCCTGCCTGTTTGACGTTTCTTCAATAAAGCTGCAAATGGATTCTACTCAGTCTCCAGACTCGTTACAGAATACTTCGCCACTTCAGATCCAGCAGCCGAGAAGAAACCAAGACCCACCATGGACCCACTAATCAGTCTCTTCCGCCTCAGCCAAGGTAACCGATCTATAGAGGAATATGTTGAAGAATTTAGTGAGCTCTGCCTTGGGGTAGACTTGGACGATGCAGTCTTAAAGGATAGTTTCCGACATGGGCTTGAGGACATGTTAAATTATCTCATGCCTGACAACACCCCTCAATGGACTTTGTCAATATATTGAATTCGCCCTGAGGATAAGCGGCTCATCCTTTTCTGTGGGCCCTGTGGATGAGGGCTCCCATGAACTTCTAACACCCGTTGAACCAGAGTTCTGCTACACCTCAACTGACTCCCCGGACTCTCGTTACGTCTTAGCAGAATTCCCCGAGCCCTCTACTGCTGAGGGGGCGGATCCAGAGACTGTTCAAGCCACGTCTGCCGAGCCAGAGCTTCACGTCAGCCACGTCCAGCCAGAGCTTCACGTCAGCCACGTCCAGCCAGAGCTCCACGTCAGCCACGTCCAGCCAGAGCTTCACGTAAGCCACGTCGATGCCAGAGCTTCACGTCAGCCACGTCCAGCCAGAGCTTCACGTCAGCCACGTCCATCCAGAGCCAGTCTTCGAGCAAGAGCCAGAGCCAGTCTTCGAGCAAGAGCCAGAGCCAGTCTTCGAGCAAGAGCCAGAGCTAGTCTTCGAGCAAGAGCCAGAGCCAGTCTTCGAGCAAGAGCCAGAGCCAGTCTTCGAGCAAGAGCCAGAGCCAGTCTTCGAGCAAGAGCCAGAGCCAGTCTTCGAGCAAGAGCCAGAGCCAGTCTTCGAGCAAGAGCCAGAGCCAGTCTTCGAGCAAGAGCCAGAGCCAGTCTTCGAGCAAAAGCCAGAGCTTCCTTCGCCGCTGACGCCGTCCAGCACTGAGCCTTCGCCGCTGGTCCCGTCCAGCACTGAGCCTTCGCCGCTGGTCCCGTCCAGCACTGAGCCTTCGCCGCTGGTCCCGTCCAGCACTGAGCCTTCGCCGCTGGCCCCGTCCAGCACAGAGACTGTGACGCTTCAAGTCACTTCTGCCGAGCCAGTGTCTACGGACAAGATGGCCGCCTCCGAGCCGGTGTCTACGGACAAGATGGCCGCCTCCGAGCCGGTGTCTACGGACAAGATGGCCGCCTCCGAGCCGGTGTCTACGGACAAGATGGCCGCCTCCGAGCCGGTGTCTACGGACAAGATGGCCTTCGTCACAGAGTCTGTTCCTGTTCCTGAGCCGGTGTCTGTTCCTGTACCGGAGCCAGTGTCTGTTCCTGTGTCTGTTTCTGTTTCTGAGCAGGTATCAGTTCCTAGTCCTGAGCCAGGGTCTGTTGCAGAGCAACTGATGACTGTTCCTGGGTGGATTCCTGCTCCTGTTCCGTGGCCGCCCGAAGGGAGGTCTCCGCCATGGCCACCCGAAGGGACGTTTCCGCCCTGGCCACCTGAAGGATTGTCTCCGCCGTGGCCGCCCGATGGGTCATCACCACCGTGGCCCCCCGAGGGTTCTTCACCGCTGTGGCCCCCCGAGGGTTCTTCACCACCGTGGCCGCCCAAGGGTTCTTCTCCGCAGTGGTCGCCTGCTCAGCCCGCTCCGCCCTGGCCATCCGTTCTACCGCAGTCTGCAGGTCCTTTTCCGCTCCACGGACCTGGCCCTCCATCCCGCCCCCGGATCTGCCTCCGCTCCACCTCCCTCCTGGACTGTTTTTGGAGCGTCTGGAAGCCGCTCTTTGGGGGGGAGGGCTATGTAACGATCACCAGCTGGGGTGCCCCTGAGAGTCACCAGATGGCACTCCACACCAGACTGATCACTTCACAAAACTACAATCCCATAATGCTTCATTCCTGGGACTGATTGCACACACACCTGCACCTCATTCAGACTCTCCATATAAGCCACACTCAAACAGAAGTTCAGTCCGAAGTATTGCATTGCCCCGGCCTGTAATCACTGAGCGTTTTCCCCTATCTTACTGATCTATTTGCTGACCTCGGATTGTTATCTCACTACTGCCTGTTTGCTGCCTGTCTTGACTCGGATTGCCCTGGATTATTGTTTACTGCTGCCTGCCCTGATCTTCTGCCTGTTACCTGACTACTCTCTGTGCCTGCTCTCTTTATTGCCTGTTTTGCTGTTCCCTGACCCCTGCCTGTTTGACGTTTCTTCAATAAAGCTGCAAATGGATTCTACTCAGTCTCCAGACTCGTTACAATTATAGTGATATAATAAAAAGGTAATAATAGTGTATATCTAGTGTATACTAGATATACACTATAGCATAATGTGTATATTATTATAATAAATCATTATGATATATAACATATTGTATCGTTTATATGCATATCTAAATATACACGTTGCAACCTAGTAATTTTATAGTAAAACAAAAAAAGTATTTCAGTTGGTTATTAGTACCAAGAAAGAAAAGTTTAAAACACTGAGTTTAAAGCTAAGATGATGATTGTCTTAGAGAGAGAGAGAGAGAGAGAGTGTGTGTGTGTGTGTGTGTGTGTGATCTGTTCTTAGAGGTAAATCAAGCATCAGTAGCACCAGACAGGAATGGTTCATTTATTTTTGTATGCCTGTGACCTTGGCCCAAATTCCATCCCATGACAGGAACGGAGAGGAACCGTGTAATCTCTGATAGAAATAGATTTGCCCTTGGGTTTAAAGGAACCAAGATAGGACAAACCTATGCTGAGCAGAGCTTTTCAGGATGCAAGACTATAAATCCATAATGATTTCTTTTTTAGACAGATGTTTCTTGACACACATATACACGCAGACCCCCGTTTCCTTAGCAAACTTTTTATTGATGACTTCCCATGGTGGAAGTGGTGAGTGTGATATGACATTGTTTCCTGTTGTACTTGAAATAATCACAGATGCTCTTTACAAAACTGGATAAGATCACACAGTTCCCCCACATCTTTATACAGAGAAACAATCACTGCACTGAAGGTAAGGGCTCCCACTTTTACTTTACTTTGAACTATCTTTTAAATGAGCATTCTTTAAATACATTTTCAAAATATTGTTCAAGGTCTAAGATAGGCCTATAATATGAGAGAACCAATAAAATAAAAAATGTATTTATGCAAATTATTACGCAAATGTAGATTTAAATGTGTTCCTAAAGTGAATCCTCAGCAGAGCATGTCAGTGCAGCTGGACTAAAATACAGCTGACTGTGATATTGTCACGATGAGGTGGAAGCAAGGAGGAAGCAGGATCCAATTGCAGCACACTTTATTTAATAGACTCAAACTACATAAAGACTCTGGCTAGGGCACAAGACTCAGGAACAGAACCACCAACATCAAGGTACAAGTACAACATTATTAAGAACTCACAAAGACTGGACTGAAACACAGGGCTTAAATACAAGGCCAAACAAGCTAAACAAGATAACAAGGGGGCGTGGTATACATGAACACAAACGAGGAGCGGGAAAACTGAACAGGACTGAACCAAAAGCACAAAGACCGGGGGAACACAGACAGACATTACAACAGATATGTCTCTCTGATAATAAACTATGTAAATTTACTCAGTTATTTTAATGTTTTTTATATATAAAAGTTTAGGAGTAGTAGCCTATGACTCATGAATAGTATATCATATCAAGAATGACAATGTTGCAACAAATCAAATTTAGTATCAGCTAGTGTTTTTCTTTAACAATAAATAAATTATTTACCCTTGGATATAGTTAATATTTGTACATTGTAAAAATTTGTACACATTTAGGCATGTGTATGATCAAGGTGATCTGCTGAAGTTCAATTTGAGCATCAGAATGGGGAAGAAAGGAGATTTAAGTGACTTCAAACGTGGCATGATTGTTGCTGCCAGACGGGCTGGTCTGAGTATTTCAGAAACTGCTGGTCTACCTGGATTTTCACACACAACCATCTCTAGGGTTTACAGACAATGGTCAGAAAAAGAGAAAATATCCAGTGAGCGGCAGTTCTGGGGGCAAAGATGCCTTGTTGATGCCGGAGAATTTTGGTCAGACTAATTCAAGCTGATAGAAATGGAACAGTAACTCAAATAACCACTCGTTACAACCAAGGTCTGCAGAAGACCATCTCAGAATGCACAACATGCCGAAACTTGAAGCAGTTGTGCTATACGGCAGCACACTACTTTACGACAGTAAACCGCACAAGCTACAATTTGCACGGACTCGCCAAAATGAGATAATGGAAGATTGGAAAAATGTTGCCTGGTTTGATGCGTCTTGATTTTCCTGCGAGATTCAGATAATAGGGTCAGAATTTGGCGTAAAGATCCATCCTGCCTTGTTTCAACTGTTCAGGCTGCTGCTGCTGGTGTAATGGTGCGTGGGGGATATTTTCTCGGGACATTTTGTGCCCCTTAGTACCAATTTAGCATTGTTTGAAGCCACATCCTACCTGTGTATTTTTGTCCATGTCCATCCCTGACCACCCATCTTCTGCGGCTACTTTCAGCAGGATAACATGCCATGACAAAGTTCAAATCATATCAAAACTATTTTCTTGAACATGACAATGAATTCACTACACTCAAATGGCCTCCACAGTCACCATATCTCAACCAATAGAGCACTTTTTGGATGTGGTAGAATGGGAGATTTGCATCATGGATGTGTAGCTGACAAATCTACCAATATGTAATATGTCAATATGGACCAAAAATTTTACCAGCACCTTGTCAAATCTATGCCACAAACAATTAAGGCAGTGCTGAAGTTTATTTATTTTTTATTTTTAAGACTTCTTTTTTAAATAACTTTTTTAGAGGACATAGGACTTTATCAACACACAAAAAGATATGCTTCCTGTTTGTCAAAAGACCAAGGTAGACCCTGCCGTTCTCAGTGTTGATTGATGAATGTTCCATTTGATGGACTGTGCTGAAAAAACTTTTTAGATAAGATAAGTAAAGCTGGACTCGGGCGGTTCATGTCATATTGTTGACAGTATTTGTTCAAGGCCACATCCAAAATGATATGTTAGCCTACTGGATGTAGAGTGATATAATAAAGTCAGAGTGAAGAAAAGTCAGTGATGTTGGTCATTTGTGTACATCTGTGAGAGACTATTGTTAAATAATCACCATTAAGATTTTTTTATTTTTTATTTAGTAATGATCTTGAATATAAATATTAAATAAGTAAAATAAATAAGTGTTTTAAAGATAAGTTTTAAAGTTCAAAACACTGGTTTCAAGCAACTTCTAATGCTGTCGCTGCACAAAATTACTGTGAACTTATAGCCTGAAAACATTTAAGTTCATAATGGTAATTAATTCCTTAATGTCAAACAGGGAAAATGATGAATATTTGTGACATAAAAATAAAAAGTAAATATTAAAAATCGGTTTATTATTGTACAGTTTAATCTTCTCCTTGAAATAGGAACGTACATATGTTTAAAAACACATCTACATTTCATTGGAATCGCTGATCAACACCTGTTTCTTTATTTTTCTTTTCTGTGATTAATAGAGTTTAGAGGAGCGCTGCCAGCGGATCCTACAGGAGATGGAGGGGTGTTTGACGGCTCGGGATCGGGTGGGTATTCAGGACTTTGTTCTCCTGGATGCCTACACCAGTGAGACTGCATTTATGGACAACCTTAGAAAACGGTTCAACGAGAACCTTATATATGTGAGTCATGCACCCACTCATGTGACTTCTGAAATTAGACTGGGATAAAGGCCGGCAATGCAATATCCAGTATCACTGTTACTTTCATTATTGAGATGGGGTAGAGAATAATGTGAACTCTCATGCTGAACAGAGGTCACTGCACACAGTAGGTATCCTACTAAGTGAAAATGTTCTCTATACATCTCATTTGCCTTGTCGCAAGAACTGGAAACTCACTTTGCTGATGATTCAGCATGGAGAAGGTTATCAAGGGCACCTTACAAAGATAAACCTCCTATATGAAACTGCTGAGACAGTTATATTTCATTATGATCCTTCTTTAACCTGTGAGTTTTTATTTTCTTTGACAGATTGTTCCAGAACAAACTTTTTAAAAGTTGACAACATATTTTTAAAATGTTGTATTGAACTCGGATCATAACTCAATACTATTTTGAGGCAAAGGACTGGACATTTTTTCTTAAATGTCCTTTTTTTCTTACTTAGACCTACATCGGGACCCTCCTAGTGTCAGTAAATCCATATAAGGACTTGGGTATCTATACCAAGAAACAAATGGACATTTATATGGGAGTAAACTTATTTGAGCTGCCTCCTCATATGTAAGTTTGCAGATATACACAGGAAAAATACATTATATACAATACATACAAATTAATACTTTTATTCCTCAGGGATACATTAAAACAGATCAAAAGTGATCGTAAACACTTTTACATTTTTACAAAAAAAAATCTTAATATTAATACTTTAAAATGATTATTAATTATTTTAAAATCATTTTTCAAAATAATATTCATCGAAGAATACTCAAAAAATGTAATAAGAAATTTTTACAGAAAATCAATATATCATAATGATTTCTGTAGGATCATGTGACACTGAAGTAACGACTGCTGAAAATTCAGCTTTGCCATCACAGGAATAAATTGCATTTTAAAATGTATTAAAACAGTAGTTTCAAACTTTAATAATATATCACAATATTACAGTTTTTAATGTATTTTTGATCAAATAAATGCAGCCTTGATGATAATAAGAGACCTTTTTTAGAAACATTTAAAAATCTTACCGACTCCAAACTTTTGAATGGCAGTGTATATATACACATTTACACTGTTTGTTGTTAAACTTTACTTTCTTATGTTTTCTTACTTATATTCTTCTTTGAAGATCATTGTTTTAAATGTAGTTTTTCTGACCTCTCAGATTTGCACTTGCTGATAACGTGTACCGGACAATGGTTAGTGAAACCAACAACCACTTCATCCTCATCTCTGGTGAGAGTGGTTCTGGTAAGACAGAGGCCTCTAAGAAAGTCCTGCAGTTCTATGCAGTAAGCTGTCCCAGCACTAGACTCCTGGACAACGTGAGAGATCGGCTCCTTCTTTCCAATCCGGTGCTGGAGGTCAGAATTTTTGTCTAAATTGATCAGTTGAAAACGTTGAAAAATGATCAGTCTACATGCTCAAAGTGTAGGACAATGTGAAGTATTTATGCTGAGGGCTTTATCTCTACAGGCTTTTGGAAACGCGAAAACCCTGAAAAATGACAACTCGAGTCGATTTGGAAAGTATATGGACATACAGTTTGACCATCGGGTAAAGTCTGATTCGGACAGAAGCAGAACAGCAGAAAAGCATTCCTTACAAATGTAAATACTTGCTTACTCTTTTAGGGAGCAGCTGTCGGTGGCCACATCTTAAGCTACTTACTGGAAAAGTCAAGGGTGGTCCACCAAAATCATGGAGAAAGAAACTTCCACATCTTCTATCAGTTAGTTGAGGGAGGGGAGGATGAGCTTCTTCGCTGGCTTGGTTTGGAGCGAAACTGTCAGAACTACCGCTATCTTATTCAGGTAAGAAACACAGTTATTACTTATTTTTTTTTATTGATGCATAGACTTATCAGAGCCATAAAGAAAGTATATTTATTTTATTGTTCAAAATCTATTTTCTGGACAGGGAGAATGTGCCAAAGTGAGCTCCATTAATGACAAGAGTGACTGGAAAACCGTACAGAAGGCTCTTTCTATCGTTAAGTTTAGTGAAAAAGATATAGAGGTAAGATGCTCTCAGAGTGATTGGAGTTTGAGCATGTTGATTTGAGTTTTTGTCCGGAGGGTCACTGGGTCAGTGTAGAAGGCTGATTTTTAGAAAGAGAGGACATTGTTTAATACCTTTGGTCTTCTTTTAGCATCTGTTTGCGATCATTGCCAGTGTCCTTCATCTCGGGAATGTTCACTTTGAGGCCAGTGCTCTGGGTTATGCCACATTAAACAGTAGTGCAGAAGTGCACTGGCTGTCAAAGGTATGTTCACCTGTCACTTATATCAAGTTTTAGAATATTTATGCATTCAAAATGGGATAGTTTATACTGTAATGCCAATATTGACCTCTGACTTTTGTTTCTTTGTTGCAACCCATTTCTTCTTTATTCATGTTTTTCTCAGTTATTGGGCATCCCCTCAAACATGTTACAGGAGGGTTTAACTCACAGGAAGATTGAAGCCAAAGCAGAAGAGGTGATGAAAGAAGGATTCTGAACATTGGCTTATTAGTATTGTCTATGTTCTAGTAGTCATCCACTTTAGATCTTTTTCTTATGCCAAGTAAATACAACATTACATAAGCATACTTACTGAAATATTGCTTGTACTTGTTAAAATTATTAATTGCAACATAGGTCAACTACCTGTGTCAACTAAACTTAACATAGGTAGCCTATATGCAAAAATTAAATACAATTTTTAAATACTGTATTAACATTAAAAGTATGTTTTACATTCATATTCCCATGTAAAGTTGTTTTGGACAATTAGTATTAAATGGTAAATACATTTATTTTTAAATAATATTACAATTACTTTGAAAAGTGATTTAAGAGATGGAATAGTATGATATGTTTCTGTACTTCGGAAATGCATGATTATGTAGTATTGATAATTTTCAGGTTCTAAGCCCTTTCACCGCTGAACATGCAAAGTATGCCAGGGATGCACTAGCCAAAGCCATCTATGGCCGCACATTCTCATGGCTTGTTAATAAGATTAATGAATCTTTGGCAAATAAGGTATGAATGGTTTACAGATTCTGCTTTTTATAGTGGTATATTAAAATACATGAATTAGTCAATAGATTATTAGGTGATCGATCTATTTATTCTATCAATGCAGGATTCAACCAGAAAGACGGTGATTGGACTGCTTGACATCTATGGATTTGAAGTGTTTGATGTGAACAGGTGACACTGAAGCATTGCAATCATACACATTACACATTTCCTTCAAGAGAAATCTTGAAATGGGTTAATTAGTTCAAAGCAATTAGTAACCTTATCAATATAGTTTCAGAACAAGCCCTCTAGACACATCTAGACACAAATAAATGTGCCATTATTGTAAAGTAGAAACACGCTGCACTGATGACATTATTGCTATTGCATGTAAATTGTCTTATATTTGTTAAGTACTAGATACATATTTTGATGGATTGATGTTTACCATGTATATGATTACTGGTGATTTTCCTCAGTTTTGAACAGTTCTGTATAAACTTCTGCAATGAAAAGCTTCAGCAGCTTTTCATCCAGCTCACCCTCAAATCAGAGCAGGAGGAGTACGAGTTGGAGGGAATCGAGGTGAAGTACATACAACATTAGTTTGAAATTAACAAGGCCTTTTCACATACTTACAGATAGTAATTTTGTGTAAATGCTTTGTTACACAGATCTGCCTCACTCTCTGTGCTTTGCCATATTTTCATTGATAAACTTTTTTCCCCCATGTTGACATATTTTAGTGGGAGCCAGTGCCATTCTTCAACAATAAGATCATCTGTGACCTGGTGGAAGAGAAACATAGAGGCATCATATCTGTACTGGTGTGTATAATGGATTTAAGCTGACATACAGTACATGACATGATTAAGGGGGCTTTCACACTTGGTTCAATTGTCTGGTCCGATTGAAGGCAGGAAAATGCATAGCGTTGCTCACCTCACTTTTAAATTTTGTTTTTGAACCTTTGGTTTTGTTTTCAAAGCGTCAACACATAACAGCACTTGCGTCTATCTGCCGTGAATGTACTGTAAATGTTCTAAAGAACACGAGAGTCCATTTCTACTGAAAGCGAGCAGAAACGAGATATTTCTCTCTGCTTGCAGTGCATCAGTCACTCTTGTCAGGAAAGTGAGTAAGAACACACACGAAAACACAGGCTGCATCCGAAATTGCATTCCTCCCTACTATATAGGTGAAAAACAGTGTGTAACAAAACAAGTACTGTACAGGTATGTCCGAATTACTCATAAAAGAGTAGGCAAAAAGTACCGGGATGACCTACTACTTCTGCCGAGATTCTGAAGAGCACATATGATAGACACTTTACTGTCCCATGAGGCCACGGGAGAAGATTTGTGAATGGCAGTGAAGAGAGGTAACTGATGCTGGTAGGTCACATGATAACGAAAGCATGGTGAATGCAGTACGTCCGGACATTCATACTACACACACTTGCATATTATACACACAACGTACCTTTTTTTAGCAGTCGTGAAGTAACTTTGATCACTACTCAAGAGAGTATCTGGTTTTGAACGCAGCCACAGCTTGATCAAACATACGCATCAATGGCGGTTTACTTGCAACAATTTTGTACAAATGCATTCATATCAGCAATGAACTGTACCGGAGTTCACATGAACCATACCCTATGCCTAGACCACCCTTTTTATGCGGACTGGTACGGTCCGTGAGTGCGCACCAGCATTCACATCATCCAAAGGAACCAAACTCTGACGTCAATCGAACTGTCAAACTACACTAGAGTTTTGGACCTTTTTTCACGGGTCTCGTCAGCTTGTTTGGTGCACACCAGGGTTTGGATGACAGCGTTCACACTTACAAACACTTAGTTTGTTTTAATTGAATCAAACCTGCCAAGTGTGAAAACACACTAAGTCACAGTCTATATGTCATGTATCCCGTATTAAAGGATGAAGAATGTCTGCGTCCTGGAGAAGCCACAGATTTTACATTCCTGGAGAAGCTAGAGGAGAAGATGTGCGGTCACCCTCATTTTGTCACGTGGGTAAACATTTTAAATTCTTTTTAAACGGGCATAACACCAGAATTTAAATGCTATCATAGTACTTGGATGATTTTATTCATTTTATGACTCTTCTGTAGGCATTAAAACAGGGATGTCCAGTCCTGTTCCTGGAGGGCCACCTTCCAGAGTTTAGCTCTAGCCCTAATTAAACATAACTGAAGCAGCTAATCAAGGTCTTCAGGATCACTAGAAACTTCCAAGCAGGTGTTGGAGCCAAACTCCGTAGGAAGGCGGCCTTCCAGGAGCAGGATTGGACACCCTTGCATTAAATGAAATCCTTAAAAAATAATAATAGCTAATTTTGTAGATCCTGAATATAAATCACTTGCTTTTATATAGATATTACAGTCATGGCCTTAGCTAAATCCTTGGGCATTTATTGAAGGGTGAAGGACTACTATAATGCCAATATTGTAGCATTAACATCTGTAAAACATGTTTTTGGTCTGTATAAAGGTGACTTGATTTGTTGAATTTTGTATCTGTATCTGCCATGTAATTTAACATTTAAAGCTGATATAGCTGTACAGCTAAAACCTTCACATGCAAAGTAGAATTGAAGTGCCATGGTACAGTAGAATTTTTACTGCTGCAAAGGTATTATATTTATTGTAAGGTACTGTATTCATTTATTAATCCAATTCATTGTCTCTAAATCTCAGGCACAAATTGGCTGACCAGAAAACCCGCAAGACCTTGGAACGAGGGGATTTTCGACTCCTACACTATGCTGGAGAAGTTACTTACTCAGTTGTTGGTAAGATACTCAGTGCAAACTGTTTTAAGACTAAAATCAAACAACAAAACAACAACAAAAACATTTATAAAATACATTTATTTATCTTGATCTGTTGGTTTTGTCAGGATTTCTTGACAAAAATAATGATCTTCTGTACAGGAACATTAAAGAGGTAAGAGGTTTCCCCACAGCATGTATTCTCTATTGGTCATCTTTGAAAAAATAATGACTATGAAATAGTCATAAAGATAAAAGTTATTTGTTATTTTTAAGGTCATGCGACAGTCTAAGAACAGTATTATCCAGCATTGCTTCCATGCTATTGAACCTGACGGCAAGAAAAGACCTGAGACGGTACAGTGAAATATGTTTAAATAGATAACTAAAAAAACAAATAATTATAACAGCCTGATCTATATATTTAAAGTGTTTTTCTTGTGTTAATTTTTTGGCAATAAGACACAAATTTACAGATTGTTTGACTGCAATTTTAGTATAATTAACATAGCAGATTGAAAACCTGAGAGCCACTCATGATATTATTTCCAACTTTACCTTTATTTAAGTAGTGGCAGCACTTAAATGTACAGGAATCAAAAATACATTGTTGACCTGTTTTTGTGAACAGGTAGCCACCCAGTTTAAGAGCAGCCTTGCAGGCCTCTCTGAAATCCTCATGACCAAAGAACCATGGTATGTGCGGTGCCTGAAACCCAACCACTGCAAGCAGCCAGGTGAGCCTTTCACTTCACACCTCTTGTTAGTGGTTTTGTCTGCTGAATGTTTTACTAGACGGTGCCCGTGACCTCTCTCTCACTCGCCTAACCTCAGATCACTTTGATGATGTCATGGTGAGACATCAAGTCAAGTACCTGGGGTTAATGGAGCACCTGAGAGTCAGGCGTGCTGGGTTTGCTTATAGGAGAAGATACGAAGTCTTCCTAAAAAGGTGCATTTGCGTTGTGTGTGTGTGTTTCCAACAATGCAACTTGGACACATCTTTTGTATCAGGTGCTGGTTCTCACTTTTTCTCACCTGCAAACATGATCATTGCAGATATAAGGCTCTATGTCCTGACACATGGCCACACTGGAATGGGACACCAGCAGAGGGAGTGCAGCAACTCATCAAACACCTTGGCTACAAACCAAAGGAGTACAAGATGGGAAGGTACAAACCAGGCTACTGCAATGATACTGTGTTGTTCCTCTAGGACCAGGAAATATCTGTTACCTATAAAATGTTTATAAAAAATGTCCATGTTTTATAAAATATTTTTTCCCTCTAATTTCTCAAGGACAAAAATCTTTATTCGCCATCCCCGAACTCTTTTTGCCACTGAAGATGCATTTGAGGTCTGCAAGCATGAACTGGGTAAGGCACCAGTAACCTCTGACAAAAGAAGGCTGGGATCCCCTGAAGGTCTTGATTCTTGCAATGCCAGCTTTGACCTGACTGGTTGGTATCTCAAATCTCTTTTGTCACAGCCACAAGGATCCAGGCCAAATACAAAGGCTATAGGGTGAAAGAAGACTACCAAAGGCAGAGAGAAGCAGGTATTGAACATTTCTTGGTTAAAACGACACTCGGTTACTAACGTAACCTCGGTTCTCTCTAGAGAGGGAACGAGTATTGCGTAAGATTAGCTTACACTAAGGGAAAGATTCATCTTCTCGAGATATTGAAGCCAAAAAATTATCCTTATTTTTGTATTCATTGTCAACGCAGTGCAGCAGCTAGCAGACCTAGAGCAGGCCATCTCGCGTGCTCATTGGCTGCCCTGCGGGCAACTGCTGCAGCCTACCAGTGAGCCCGGAGTGACGTCACGCCCAATGAAGGGCGCCTTCATAGCGTCACAGCCCGCCGGAATGGGCGTGGCTTAGCGTATAAAAGTAGGAGCTGTAGGCTTACTTCTCTGGTTTTTCGTTGACTGAAGCAAAGTCGCTCGTGGCGCGAGCACGGCCAGTTACGCAATACTCGTTCCCTCTCTAGAGAGAGCCGAGGTTACGTTAGTAACCGAGTATCGTTCTCTTACAAGAGGTTCTCTCATATTGCGTAAGTTTAGCTTACGCTACGGGAACACTTTGTCAACGCCGTGCGCGCCAAGCATCCACCATGAGACACTGAACTTTCAGGGGAACCCCATAAGTGGAAAAAATAAGGTGGCCAGCCACGCGGGCCATTACTTGTACATAAGCACACATAGGGAATACAGAGCAGCGTGCTGGTCTGTATAGGCACATGGCATATACCCTTCTAGTGCAGCTCAACCAGGAGAGCTGAGTCACGTGAGAGTGTTCTGAGCAGGAAGATCTGGTCAGAATACACCTCTCCTTCAAACTGACAAAAGTTTAGCCTGCAAGGCGGGAACTTCTAGGTTATAAAACCTGACAAAGGTAGACGGAGAGCTCCAGCCCACCGCTACACATATGTCATGGATAGAAATCCCACTGGACCACGCCCACGACGAGGCCACGCCTCTCGTGGAATGAGCCCTGATGCCCAGAGGGCATTGCAGACCTTTTGACGCGTAAGCAGCTGCTATAGCGTCCACTATCCATCTGGACAGGCTCTGTTTCGAGAAGGCGAGACCCTTGGTGCGCCAACCAAATGAAACAAAAAGCTTTTCTGAACGCCTGAAGGAGGCGGAGCGCGTAATGTAAAATCTCAGCGCCCTGACAGGGCAGAGGAGATTCACTTCACCTTCGCTGTCTGATGCTGGAAGAGCTGACAGCGAAATAACTTGCGCTCTGAATGGAGTGCCCATCACTTTAGGAACATAGCCATGTCTAGGTCTGAGGATGACTTTAGAGTAATTCGGCCCGAACTCAAGACACGACGCGCTGACAGACAGCGCATGCAGGTCCCCCACACGTTTTACTGACGACAGTGCTGTCAGAAAGGCGGTTTTCAGTGATAGATATTTCAACCCCACGGAGTCTAGTGGTTCAAATGGAAAGGCTTTCAGGGCCTCGAGGACCAATGAAAGATCCCACATAGGAACCGATGGGGGGCGCGGCGGGTTCATCCTTCTAGCTCCTCTAAGGAAGCGGATGACCAACTCATGTCTTCCCAGTGACTGGCCGTGCGTCGATTCTGCGAACGCTGCCACGGCCGCCACGTATACTTTGAGCGTGGATGGGGACCTCCCCTTATCCAACAGCTCTTGTAGGAAGGTGAGCAAATTTGCCAACCCGCATGTCCGTGGGTCCAGACCTCTGTCGCTGCACCATCCGGAGAACACCGACCATTTAGACGCGTAGAGCCTTCTCTTGGTCCGACCACTGGCCGAAGACCGGTCTGCCCTCGAACAGCGCGCCCCAACCCGAGTTGGACGGGTCTGTCGAAATGACTTTCCGATAAGAGATGGTTCCCATCATCACTCCCTGCTGGTACCAGTCGGCTACTGACCAGGGCTGCAGAGCCGCTATGCAGGTCTGAGTCACTCTGATTTTCTGGCCGCCAGAAACCCAGGCTCGGCGGCACGCGCGAGCATTCAACCAGCGTTGGAGCGGGCGCATGCGCAGTAGGCGCAGCTGAAGCACCGCTGCAGCTGATGCCATACAGCCCAACATCCTTTGAAATGTTTTCAAAGGGAGAAAGCTGCCCTTCTGGAAAGATGCGGCTAGGTGGCGAACACGGCGCGCACGCTGTGTCGATAAACGAGCCGTCATGGTCACCGAGTCCAGTTCTATTCCTAAAAAGGAAATTGACTGGCTGGGCAGTAATGAGCTCTTGGTCCAGTTGACCGTGAGACCCAAGCTTTCCAGGTGACTGAGAAGCACTGTTCTGTGAGATAGCACTTCTGTCTCTGACTGTGCCAATATCAGCCAATCGTCCAGGGAGTTCATTATTCGCAGCCCCTGACTTCTCAGGGGGGCGAGCGCAGCGTCCATGCACTTCGTAAATGTACAGGGTTGCTAGGGACAGGCCGAACGGCAGGACGGTGTATTGATATACCTGACCGTCGAAGGCGAATCTCAAAAATTGCCTGTGACGGGGTATTATCTGAATCTGAAAATAGGCATCCTTCAGATCTAGAGAAATAATCCAGTCCCTCGGGCGAACGTGCGCGAGGATTTTCTTGGTCGTAAGCATTTTGAACGGTCTTTTCGCAAGCACTTTGTTCAAATGTCTCAGATCTAGGATAGGTCTGAAGGCTCCGTCCTTCTCGGGTACGAGAAAATATAGGCTGTAAAAACCTGACTCGCTCAGAGAAGGCGGTACCTTTTCTATAGCCCCTTTGCACAGCAGCTTTGCTATTTCTGCTTGAAGTAGGTGTGCTACTTCCGCATTCACTATCGTCGCGGTCCGGGCTTGAAAGTGCGGGGGACGGCGAATGAATTGAAGTGTATAGCCCTGCTTTATTGTGCTCAGCACCCATTCTGAAATCCCTGGGATAGTTTCCCACGCAGCTATGTGAGCCTGTAGCGGGCGAATGGCTCAGATGGTTCAGATCGCCGCCATTTGCGGGCTTGTGAAACTGAACCGGTGCCGAAAGCGAGGCACCCGCGCTCTCGGTTCTGGGCAATTGCTGCTCGCTGAAAACCGAAACCGGGTGATTTATGTGAGATGTCCCAATTATAAGGGATGGGGAACATTCTTTTTTCACTTTTTGACGCGCGAGCAGCGCTCCGGGTGGAAAAGCTTCCTGTACACGCGGGCACGAGTCTTACAAGTGTATTTGACACCCCGATCATAATCGATGGGGAGCGTCTTATTAATGCCCTGCGTTTTGTGATAACACTTAAACGCGCGGGCGGAGCCTGGGGGGAGGTTTGTGTTAGCAAGCATGAACGCTCTCTGGCGGGCACGAGACTTACATTCATAACCTGCTTTTTTTGATCGTGTAACAGAGCGGGCAGATAGTGGGCACAGACCTGTGGACACATTTCTTACATTCAACACTCGAGCGACTTTTCTGCGCTTTATGGGAGTGTGCTCTGTGAGTGACACGAGATTCGAAGTGCTTGTGTGTAGGGGTGAACACTGGGGCGTGGGCACTTTCACTACACTTAAAACACAGACGGCATGAGCCGGACCAGACATTATACTCTTTTTGAGATTTCTCTGGGTCGCCGTGAAAACGGCGTTTGTGTGCAGGCGAGAGGGTGAACAAACCGGCTCGTTGGCTGCTAAATGAACCACTGCACTAGCCTGTTTGAAGGGGACTGACAGGGATAGAAACTTTGACGGCGGTCCGGCCGCAGCGGGACAGGCGCGTCTCTTTTCTCTCTCTTTGTTAGGAGGGCTTCGCATGCTCAGACTTCAGCGTGATCTTCTGCCGAGGCCCTCTGGGGGGTGGCGGTCTGTGACGGCTGTCTGAGCGCGACCTAGGGCGGCCGCCCTAACGTCGCTGCGAAGGCTGAGGCTGTGCTGGACGCTGGGCGCTGGCTCGCACAGGAGGCTGTTCTTTTCTTTGTCTCTCGCGAGAGCGGCCTGTAGCGGAGCTTGAGCGTCACGGCAGGAAGAGGTTCATGGCCTGCGTGGTCTTCTGTACCTCAGAAAAACGGTCAACGATCCAGTTCACCGTTGGGCTGAAGAGACCAGTGGGGGAGAGCGGCACGTTCAGGAAGGTGGCTCGCTCAGTTTCCCTCATATCCGCGGGCGTCAACCAGAGGTGCCTCTCTGTTACAGTCAACGCGGCCATGGCTCGTCCAATGCCTTGACCAATGTCTTGAGCTGCGGTTTTAGTGGTGCGGAGAGAGAGATCCGTCGCACTTCTCAGGTCTGTAACCGCAGCTGGATCCCGGCCCTTCTCATCCCATTCACGGAGGAGGTCGGCTCGCAGGATCTGTACCACAGCCATGGAGTGGAGAGCAGACGCGGCCTGGCCGGAGGCGGCATATGCGTGGCCGACCAAGGCGGAAGTGGCTCTGCAGGCTTTTGACGGGAGGGCTGACTGTGACCGCCATCTCACGGAGGGAGGGCAAAAGTGCGCTGCGACCGCCTCTTCCACAGGGGGAATAGCCGTGTACCCTTTTTCAGCGGCGCGGTCCACTTGGGAGAGCGACGCGGAGGCCTGGGACTGAAGTCTCGAGGAGAATGGTGCGTTCCATGACCTCGTCAACTCCAAGTGAAGTTCCGGCAGGAATGGAGCGGGCCTGCTTGCTGAAGCTGCACGGCGGCGACTTTGAAGGAAACAGCCGTCGAGCCTGTTCGGTGCGGGTTCCTTCGGCAGCGACCACTCGAGCCCGAGACGGTCAACAGCTTACGTCAGCAGGCGCATCAGTTCCGCATCAGCTCCAGCGCGGGTACGAGTGGATTCCTGGATCGACGAGGAGGCGGAGTGAAGCGACCATTCCTCGCTGTCTGATGCCAGGATGGAGCAGCAGTCTCTCGTGGCGTGTCCCTCGGCCTCATCCTCAGATGCGACGGCAGTGAGGCTCGTGAGCGACAGCTGCGCGTCGGTGAGGGGGGGCGGGGAAGGCGAAAGTGAGGCTCGAGGGAGGTTCTCCGTCGAGCGCGTCGCTATGGCCACAGGTTCCGGCTGTCTCAGGGAACGGCGCTTCTTCCTGCACGGTCCCACAGAGGGCAGAGTGACTGCTGCGGTGTTGAATGCTTCGAGTCGAGCTCGCAGGGTCGACAGCGGAAGCGCTTCACAGAGCTCGCAGCCCCCGGACGCGAGGGCGAGCTCTGCATGTTCCAGGCCCAGGCAGAGAGCGCAGATCAAGTGGCGGTCTCCGGCGCTGAGCGGGGCTCTACACGAGCCGCAGGAAGCGCGAGGCATCTTTAAAAAGACACTCGCTGCTCTTTTAGAATAGGTAGCAAGGTAAAGGATACGTCGTCGGATAGCGTAGCTCGCACGGATGGCTGAAGGTGGCGAGGACAGCCGGCTTCCTCAGCGCTGTCCTAAGCTGGCTGTTCGCTGTTCGATGGCGGCGGTGGCTTCTCTCAGATCCAGCGATGCGAAGAGCTCGCTGAAGAAACGAAAAATCAGAGAAGTCAGCCTACAGCCCCTACTTTTATACGCTAAGCCACGCCCATTCCGGCGGGCTGTGACGCTATGAAGGCGCGGGCGCCCTTCATTGGGAGTGACATCACGCCGGGCTCACAGGTAGGCTGCAGCAGTTGCCCGCAGGGCAGCCAATGAGCACGCGAGATGGCCTGCTCTAGGTCTGCTAGCTGCTGCTCTGCATTGACAATGAATACAAAACTGAGGATAATTTTTTGGCTTCAATATCTCGAGAAGATGAATCTTTCCCGTAGCGTAAGCTAAACTTACGCAATACGAGAGAACCTCTCGTAAGAGAACACTGGAGTTATTAAGAAAACCATCAGTTGAAATCACAAGAACCTTTCTCCCCTCCAGCGACGGCCCTGTACATAACATTACTTTTAATTCACTTTTAACAGCTACCAAGATTGAAACATGTTGGAGGGGCCTTCAGGCCAGAAAGGAGAGGGAAAGAAGAGCCTGGGCTGTCAAAGTCATCAAGAAGTGAGACAATCATGTCAGATCCTTCCTGTCAGTTACTTCTGCTTTTACGTGACCAAAGTAATGTTGGAAAAGCTTTTTATACAGGCACTGAATGACAACTAAATGAAAGTTTTATTGATCTAAATATGACTTTATGTAAATGTAAATGTTTGGAAACAGTAGGATTTATTTTTGAATAAAATTTTGAATACTTTTATTCAGCAAGGATGCATTAATTTGATCAAAAGACACAGTATAGACATTTAAAATGTTACAAAAGATTTCTATTTCATATAAATGCTGTTTTTTTTACTTGCTGGTTTTCAAATGTTTCAGCCCCCCCCCCCCTTCTTATAATAATAATAAATACACCAAATCAACATATTAGAATGATTTCTAAAGGATCACTGCACAGTAGTAGACGCTGCTAAAAATTCAGCTTTGCCATCACATGAATAAATCACATTTTAAAATTTACTGAAATGGATCAATTTAGTAAATTTACAAATGATTTTTAACCATAATATTTCAAAATATTTGACTATTTTGATCAAATGAATGCACATAAAAAGAAATCTTACTGACTTTTGAACAAAAATGTATATAAATATTTAAGGTAACAATCACATTTTATGATGTTTGAGCTGTAAGATATTTTTCCCCAATCCTACAGGTTTATCAAGGGCTTCATGAACAGGAATCAGCCTGTAAGCATGGACAACTCTGAATATCTGGCCTTCGTCAGACAGAGCTACCTCACTCGACTCAAAGAGTATCTGCCAAAATCAGTAATAGACAAAACTACCTGGCTAACTCCTCCACCAATAATGCAAGAGGTAGAACTAGTCCATACATTTTTGAACCCGTTATCATTGAAACACTGCAAAGTTATTGTTATAGATGAGGTTTATGATTTCACTAATAAAACTTTACAATGTTAAAAATGAATCTATAGGCCTCAGCGCTCTTACGTAATTTGCACACACGTCTCCTCATACGGAAGTATGTTCGAGGGATCAGTGCACAGCAGAAGGTGCAGGTAAAATTGTCATTTTAACCTCTCATTTATCTGAACATTTATTTTCATATTTTATTCTCTGGCTGGAATTCTTTTACAGTTCCATTTCATTTTCAGCTGCAAATCAAAGCACTGACCAGTGACTTATTCAAAGGCAGAAAAGAGAACTACCCTCAGAGCATATGCCAACCCTTTGCTGACACTAGGATAAGTAAGAGTTTATGATTTTTTTAATACTTCTTCTGCTGCAATTGTAATGCAAAGATCAAGTTATTCCTTATGAGTAAACCACAAAACTTTGCTCTTTCTATGTTTATTGTCTTCAGGTGAACAGGACATGAACGTCAAAGTCTTGCAGCTGATTTGTCCTGAGGGCATTGAGGTATAAAACTATAAATACACATGTATGTACACATTTCTGAGCTTGTTTGACTATGAGTATAGTAGATCTATATCCATTTATTTTTCAGTCAGAAAGATGTTTATATCATGGGTAGGGGAAACTTATTGTAAACTCTCTCTCTCTCTATACAGTACAGTGTTCCAGTGATTAAGTATGACAGGAATGGCTTTCGGCCACGTTTCAGACAGCTAATCTTCACCCAGGCTGCTGCGTATCTGGTGGAGGAGGCCAAAATTAAACAGAGGGTGAATTACAGCTCACTTAAAGGTAAATCTTAATGTCCAACAGTGCTGGGTAGATTACTTAAGATTACAAATTACATGATACAAATTGTAATTAGTAACATATTCTATTACATTACACATTTTTTTGTAATATAATTAATTGCTTTTTGATTACTTTTGTTTTACTTTTGATAACTTGTTTATAACATTAAAAAGCTCAACTGTAAATCATCAAGTTAAATTAGAAGAAATAAATAATTGAAAAGTAAAAAATAAAACTATCTAATAAAAAAATTAAATATTTTATTTGTTTATGCTGTGCAGCCTCTCAATTTTGCATGCAATCTGTCACATGTTTTTTGTTTAACTTCATGTTCTTATTTTCATGTATTTTATTTAAACAAAATACAAAAATTGGTTAGATTTGACTTGACAACCTAAACTTGACCATGAAAAACAAAACTCACTGTTACAGGGAACAAAGGAAACATGAGGGCTATATATGCACACAGAGACTAATGATTAACAAGGAACACCTGTGTATAATCAAACAATGAACCAATGAGAAAACAGAACAGAGAAACACATGACCTGAATCAACTAATCAGAACAGGACACATAAGACACTAGAGGTGTGTTTTAAACAAAAGAAATTAAACAAAAAACAGATATGACATAATTATAGTCACCTGACAAGTGGCCAGTCTGTGAGTGCAATTCCACAAAACCTTTGAGAAAGTAAAGTTTTAAAAGATATAAAAGAATTAGGGAGAACCAATGAATTCTGAACAATTTACTGCCATTTTGTGAATATTAAGTAATCAATAAAAAAAGTAACTGTATTGTGATTAGGAGTATTTTAAAATGTAATATAATCTAATTACAAGTATTTAATTTTTGTAATCTGATTATGTAATCAAGATTACGTATAATCAACACTACTCGGCACAGATTCCCAATAATTAAGTCTAATTGTGTGAAACTTGCCATCAATTCAAATTTCAGAGGCATTTATTTAAATATATATTATTTTTAAATTTAATATAAATATAACTACTAGAAATTAGCCTATTTTATTAAAATGTTATTTAAAATTAATAGGTTTCATTTTATTAGGTTATTATTAACAGGCTTATTTTTATATTTTAACTTTTTTAAACTCTTGTAACACACCATAACTAAATAGTAAAGTTCAATATTATACCATACAATAACTTTGTTTACATAAGATATATTTGCTTATTTACAGGGGTGTCTGTCAGCAATTTAAGTGACAACTTCCTGATTCTCCATGTCACATGTGATGACACAAAGCAAAAAGTAGGTGAACAAATATCTTTGTGAGGGAGTAATTGCTTTAAATGACTGTCATGTGGTAAATTGAAACAAAAACAAACATTTTGTTTACATTGTTAAATATTCTATTTTTAGGGGGACCTGGTCTTGCAGTGCAGCTATCTTTTCGAGGCATTGACAAAAATCTGTGTAGTGACAAAAAACCAAAGCCTTATCAAAGTTGTACAAGGAAGGTGAAATACTTTTACCTGAAATTTGCCTTTGGATACTCGGTCCTGCTCTCAGAGATTGATTGTTTGTTGTATTGGTAACACTTTACAATAAGGTTTCATTTGTTTGCATTAGTTAATTCATTAACTAACATGAACTAATGAGAAATACATTTGTTTTGTTACAGTATTTAATAATCTTTGTAAATGTTAAAAAAGACAGCTGTTCATTGTTTGTTCGTGTTATTTCACAGTGCATAACTAATGGTAACAATAAAAAACTTTTTATTTTAATAATGTATTAGTAAATGTTGAAATTAACATTAAAAAAGATCAAATGCTGTAGAAGTGCAGTTCATTATTAGTTCAAGTTAACAAATGTAAACTAATGAAACCTTATTGTAAAGTGTTAGCATTGTATTTAAATGCATGCATTATACATATACTGAATCATTGTCGTTTTGTAGTGTGAGGTTTGACATCCAGCCTGGCAAAGAGGGCTTTGTGGATTTTAAGAGCAGCAGTGAATGCATGGTCTACAGAGCCAAGAATGGACACTTGATGGTGGTGGGTCCACGTAATGCAATGCATACAACATAATGAATACACTGGAAACATAAAAAATATTACAAGTGTAATCTTTATATCTTTGTAATCGGTGCTCAATATATACCACTATATTGTGTAATATTATTAAAAAAGATGTAGAATTTAGTTACATCTATTTATTTGAACATTTTGAAGGCATTTACATTTTTCTTTTGCAGGAATCTGCACGGACAAAATCTCGGTGACACGTTTCACCTCTCAAAACTTCTCTTCAATGGCCCAAATTACTAAATTTCAGTCAAGTTTAAACACTACAATTTGCCCTTAAAAGAACCTACACCCTAACAGTTTCCCTAATCAAACACACCTGATTCAGCTTCACCTTCAGCACACCTTATCAGTTCAATAGTATAAACTCCTAGTATAAACAATACCTGAAATGAGTTTATCAGATAATGGAGAGCAATGGGGCTACTCCAGGACCAGGTTTGGGTAACCCTAAAATGTGAATTTATTTTTCAAGGGACAAATATCATTGTAATTTATTCACCAAATAAGAGGAAAGGGAAACAAGTCAGACTGGTGCAATAGGTAATTGGATTTTTATTTTTTATTTGTTTTATTTGAATAATATCAGGTTCAATTCTGTATTTTAGTTGTATACTTTACATTGTCTTTGTGTATTTATAAGCCCATGTTTTGTTATAAACATCCAGCAGTTAATGAAAATTGCTAAGTTTTTTATCAAATTAATTGAGTTTGTTTTGGTTTTTGCTAATTGTGGATCTTTCTGGTTGACAGAATATAGAAAATTAGTTGATTCAAAGCACAAACCTTTTTTCCTCAAATGATGTAAATGTGTTAATTTTGTTAAATCATAAAAGTTAACTCTTCAGTAAAAAAAAGAAAAGAAAAAAAAGTGCATTAGTTACTCTGCCCAAGAAAAGTTTATAACTGTTTCAATTGTGTTAGTTTGTGTTCTTTATCCCATACTGCCAACACCTGACTGCATAGGGCATGCCATCTTCTGCGTTGCACTGACAAACATACTGTATATCTGAAACTGGCTTCATATGCCCAGAACACCAGAGCAAAACAATACATGCATGTAGGCATACACAACATATGTATAGTTGAATATAAAAATGCCACTTGTTGAGAGACACAAAACACACATGTAATATCTGTATATAGATCTGATAATCAATTCCACAATAAGCAAATGTTGTCCTTTATATAATACTTTATCTAGCCTATAGTGCATCCAAATTTCTGTAGCAGTTGCGTTGTTAAAATACAGAAAATATTAGCATTTATATATAACTTAATGTAATCAAGATGCTCGACTCATTTGAATGATTATGTAGTGTTATGTTTTGTTTTTTATAAAAATTGTGTTGTCTGTTTTTTCCCGCAAGTTCAGTTCAGCCATGTATAAACATTATGACTGCAGTGGTAATAAAGTGGTTATAAATTGGGTTGTAGCCTACTTTGTGGACATTCAACATGAGACCCTGATGTTTCCTATATAAGCATAAAAATAGAAAAAACTAATGTATGATGATTTATAAATCATATTGAGAATTTCTTGAGGAAGCTTATGAGATACTGACCTAATATGAAACTTTTTGTTGCCACCTCGTGGTGAATTAATGGATAATATTTTGATTAAGATTTGGATATCGATGCCTCAAACTATTTAATCATGAATTTTTTTTTAACCTTTTGACAAACAACATCCTCTGTCTATTGCTCAATATGTTTTTCCAACTCTATTACGAGAAACGTGATCCATCGAAACGAATACGTGTAAGTGGCGCCGTGGAGCACCTTTATTCTGATATTTATGTTATTATCCCCTGGTACCCTTTTCTTTTTTATATAGTTTCTTTTTTTCTTTTTTGTATTGTATGTATAATGTCTAATTCTTGTATTTGTACAAAATGTACGTTGCTTGAATAAAAAAAAAAGTGGACCGTATCGAAGTACTGATTGGCTGATTCCGCGTCAATCATTACCTCCATCTATGACGTAGAAAGACTTCCTCTTCGCTTCTTCCATCGTATCGACTGTTCTTAAAATGGCGCCGTTGGACCTGGATAAGTATGTTGAAATTGCGAGGCAGTGCAAATATCTTCCAGAGAACGACTTAAAGGTGACTATCATCTGTACTTTTTGCTTTTTCTAAGAATGTTAAACATATTAGTTGTTAGTGTATTTAAAAAAGTCATGTAAATCGTGGTAAAGGCCGGTAAAATATTGTGTCAGTGCAATGCAGTCGTTGCGAATGAATCTAACGTTAATCAGTTAGCCTGTGTTCCGGGATTTACTTTCTACATATAAGAAATAACGGGTTATGTGGCCCAAAAAAGCAGTTAGTCATGTAACCGAATATTTCTTTTGAACACCTAACTTAGGGTGGCTAACTTATGTTGTTGCTATCAAGCGAACTAAATTGAAACGCCCATTTATCTCTTAGTTAAACTTATTTCATGATATTTGCGTCTTTATTAGCAGTTTTCATTCTTGGCTGAACCGTTCTCCACTCCCTTATCTTAAAATAGAATTATTGTACGTACAATTAGGGTTCTGAATTAGTCCTTAATGCAGCAATGCGGTCCATAACAGTATCACCCAAGCCACTAATGTGCCATTTTGAAAAATGCGACATGTAAAAGCTCAGTTTTTACCTCCTTATGAATCAACGTACGTGACCTTGGATGCAGTAATTTGCTGCTTCTGCTGTCATAAGTGATGCCGTCCTTTTTACAAGCTTGTTCAAACCTGCTGTCTTCTATTGTTTTGACAGAGATTGTGTGACTATGTATGTGACCTGCTGCTTGAAGAATCAAATGTACAGCCAGTATCCACTCCAGTCACTGTATGCGGGGACATTCATGGACAGGTGCGAGAAGGACATATTAATGCATCTATGTTGTTAGTTGCAGATCTTGTAATGACGTTCTTTTTTTGGCATGCAATATGCTGCATATTGACATAAACCAGAGGTTCCTGGAGATTACTTGCCTGCAGAGTTCACATCCAATCTTGATAAAACACACCTGTCTGTAATTATCAAGTAATCCTGATGATGTTAATTAGCTGCTTTGATCGTGTTTGTTCAGGGTTGGAGCTGAATTTTGCAGGAAGGTAGATTTCTGTAAACAGGATTGGGCACCACCTGAACTAAACCTTTTCTTTGTCCCTAGTTTTATGACCTATGTGAACTCTTCAGAACTGGGGGCCAAGTACCAGACACAAACTACATTTTCATGGTATTATATCTCTAAAGATGATGTGATGCATATTGTATTGCAGTTCATATTTGGTGACTCATTGGAAACTTCCCTCCCAAAGCATTTATTGGAGAGATAAAGGTATGTTCTCTTTCCTCTAGGGAGACTTTGTTGACCGAGGATATTACAGCTTAGAAACATTCACATATTTGCTAGCACTTAAAGCAAAGTGGCCTGACCGCATCACACTGTTGCGTGGCAATCACGAGAGCAGGCAGATCACACAAGTGTATGGCTTTTATGGTGAGACTACAGAAATCAAATGCATGCCTATCAAAATTAACTTATTGTATTGAGATTTTGTTGTACATTCATTTTAGGTTTTCATTTCCTGTCTTTCTGTCTATAGATGAGTGCCAAACTAAATATGGAAATGCTAATGCCTGGCGATACTGCACTAAAGTATTTGACATGCTGACTGTTGCTGCCGTAAGTGTTGTCAAGATTTTACATATAACTCTTTAACAAAGACTGAAATTGTATAATCCGTGAACCAAGCCAATCAGCTATGAGGCGTGTCACAACAATACTATCTTTGATTTGAAGCAGAAAAAGGTTTTGAAAAAATCGCACAAAGACAAAGGTACGAAGAGAGATTGATGCAATTGCGTCATTCGCAGTGCTTCTTGGGAGTGGGTGGAGGGGGCGGGGCTTACTTATTTGATTATTTAATCATTATTTTGCTTGTTTTATATACGAGAATCTTTTTCTATTTTGCTAGCAAAGGTGGAGTGTTTATTAATAGGCTAGATCAGGTTATTTCCCGGTAGTATAGTGAGGTAAAAAAAGGTCCTAATAATTTTTGTATCTGACTCGTAGTATTTCAACATGTCAGCGGGAAATTTACGGACACACATTATCCTCTCATGCCGTTACAGATGCAGCATTTTGACTGTACTTCTGCATGAGATGAAAACACGTTTTAATAATTTCTTGGCTCAAGAAAGAGTCAGAGTTTGCGATATGTATATGAAAACGGGTTAATGCGTTTACATGACCACATGCATTGTCAGTTTATTCAGCATAATCTGGTTAAGAACGTGCATGTAAACGCACTCTTTCTCTGAAAGTGAAAGTAAAAACGGAATGAGCTTTCCGCTGTCGCTGCATTAACGCCGCATTCTCTCAGAGACGACGATGGATATAACGGTATATAGAGACTATCTTAATTTACTAATTTTAATATTAGCTTAATATTTCTCTTGTGGACCTACATTAATGACAGTGAAAAAATTAAAAGAATATTTCTTGTTAAACAAGTGTTTGAAGTAGGGTTGTGCCGATAGACGATAGTATCGTGTATCGACGATTGTATGAGATTTCGCCGATGGCAGATGCCTTTGAGGATATCAATACGATAATTGGCTCGTTTTACCATGAACGTATTTTATTATTATTAGTAGTATTATTATAAAGCTAGTATATTTATTAAATTAATATTAGGAACTACAATTAATTTGCCTTGCCTAAATTCATAACGACATCACCGCATAGCCTAAAACTTGCAACAACACCGACACACGCTTATGAGGACTCCTCTAAGAAAATGTTTTTAAAACAGAATAAAAAACTAGGCCTACATCCCACATCAAAATTGAATTGCAAGGTGATCCATTCACAAATTGTCAAGAGTGCTTGTTTTAACAGACGCACATACGCATATCTTATACAGATCCAAGATGAAAACGGCATCGTTGTTCATCAATTTTGTTTCCATAGCACATTAACAAAATATTTAATGACACTAATAACACTAAAAACAATACAATTAAATATTTATAATAATATCACTAAAATTATATAGGCCAGTCTTTAGTTCACGAACACAGCACAACTCTGCCATCTATGAAAATCAAAAGCAGCTTTAAACACTTGTTTAATAAGAAATATTCTTCTAATTTTTTCACTGTCATCATATAGGTCCACAAGAGAATTTTAAGCCAGTAAATTAAGATAGTCGCTATACCGTTATATCCAACGTCATCTCTGAGAGAATGCAGCGTTAATGCAGCAACAGCCGAAAGCTCAGTCAGTTTCTACTTTCACTTTCAGAGAATGAGTGCGTTTACAGGCACGTTCTAACACGATTATTCTGAATAAACTGACAATGCATGTGGTCATGTAAACGCATTAACCTGTTTTCCTTTATCGGAGTCAAGTCATAAGTTTAAGTATAAACCGATCGCTTCAGCTAGATTTCTGCCCCTTACTCTGATTTCTCCCGGCATTTTAAACACAAGAACCCGCGTTCTTTGGGCTTATTGAAGTGTGCGTATGTGAAGTGCATCCAGACAGAGAGCAGAGCACTGGTGGGAGGACATATATTGCAACCTCTGACTCTTTCTTGACCTTAGAAATTATTAAAACGTGTTTTCATCCCGTGCAGAAGTACAGTCAAAATGCTGCATCTGTAACGGCATGAGAGGATCACGTGTGTCTGTAAATTTCCCGCTAACATGTTGAAATACTCGAGTCGGATACAAAAATGATTAGGATCTTTTTTTTCACCTACTTTAGTACCGGGAAATAACCTGATAGCCTAGTGATAAACACTCCACTTTTGCTAGCAAAATAAAAAAAATATTCTCGTATAAAATGAAGTAATAAAACAAGCAAATTAATGAGTAAATAATCATGTTAATAATCAAATAAGAAAGCCCCGCCCCCTCACGATAATATTGTGTATCGCCGATCTCACAGGCTGACGATAGGACGATATGAAAATGGAGCATATCGCCCAACACTAGTTTGAAGCGGCTTTTGATTTCCACAGATGGCTGTGTTGAAGAGTTGTGCTGTGTTCGTGAACTAAAGACTGTTATTAGGCCTATATAATTTTAGTGATATTATTATTAATATTTCGTAATTGTATTGTTTTTAGTGTTAATTAGTGTCATTACACGTTTTGTCAATGTGCTATGGAAACAAAATAGTGACGAACAACGATCCCGTTTTCATCTTGGATCTGTATAAGAATGATGCGTCTTTTAAAACAAGCACTCTTGACAATTTGTGAATGGATCACCTTACAATTCAATTTTGATGTGGGATGTAGTTTTTTTGTCTGTTTTAAAAACATTTTCTTAGGAGTCCTCATACGCGCGTGTCTTGTCGCAAGTAGGCTTTATGGTGATGTCGTTATGAATTTAGGCAAGGGAAACTAATTGTAGTTCCTAATATTAATTTAATAACAATACTAGCTTATTATAGTAATAATAATAGTACTTATAATAATTTAATACATCAATGGTAAAACAAGACAATTATCGTATTGATATCGTCAAATGCATCTGCCATCGGCGATATCTCAGACTATCGTCGATACACGATACTATCGTCTATCGGCACAACAGAGCTATTTTGGTGTGTTGCTTTTTTCCTGACTCTGATTGGTGTAATTATCTCTACAGCATTATGGGTAATGTAGTTTTTCACTAGGAATGCTGCTGTTAAACACAATTATTTTAAAAATAAGCTGAAATGATGTGTACTGGCGGCTTCAGCAGAAGCAAATACCATATATTAATAACCTCGTATCTCACAGTAGTTCTGTCTTTAAAGGTTTATAAGTTATTCAAAATCTATTTACCTATGGAGAAATTGAATGGAGTTTTTACTTAAGGATCCCGGTTGTTGCACTTCCTAGTCATTTAAAAATGTGTAAGCTTTAAATAACCCTTAGCTTATTTTACCTACTTTTTTTTTTTTTAAATGAGCATCAAAAACAAGCGCATACGAAAATAAAGTTACTCAAGACAATTTCTTTATCATTACACCTTTCAGTAATACAATCGACTACTTGCATTGAGCTTTGTGACACTTCCGTTTTGAAATAGTACAACTCATTTATTTCCAGTCATGTATATTTTCAATGTGCTGTAGTCCCATAGTTGACTAAACGGCACCTGAAATAAGTGTCCGCAAGATTTGCAAATCTAGACATTTTTCAGAGACAGGAGAAGAGATATTCTTAGGTATTATAAGAATTTTCTAAACCCAACGGAACATGGTTTTAATCCAACCCAGGCCGATCTTAGAAAACAGAGGCTGTTAAACATGCGCGATTATCTCACTACAGGGTGTCAGTGCTCGTCTAATGTTGTAAACACACCACAATATATTCGGGCCGATTTCTCCCCCTCCTACAATTATAATGCTGGGTTTCTTTATACACGCTAAAAGATAATCGGGCTGATTTTGGGCCGATTTGCCCCCTTCCGACAACCCTAGCTATGTCCCGATTATCTTGATGGTTCTACAGATTATCTTATCAGATTTTCCTTTGGTGTGAGGTGTGTTAAGAGTGTCCGAACCTGCTCAGAAGAACGTCAGAGCCGCCCCGATTGCGAATTTTCATGTTGAATATTTGCGATCAAATATTCTGATGTGTGGGGGGAACCCCGAGGACAAACGCGCGCACGCTCTGGAGATTATCACGTGAAACTAAACAATATCCAATCAGAAAGCGAGATGATGGGAGACGGAAGCATAACAAACGCAGTCATGGCGCAGGACAAAGTGAAATTGATGTGGACAGCAGAGATGGAGGATCAGCTTGTTGATTTGGCAACAGCACGAATGTTTGTACGACGTGTTGTGTAAAACATACCATAATAGACTGGACAAGGAGAAGAGTTGGTCAGAAATGGCTTCTGCAATGTTATTACTAGGTAGCTAACCAAATAGCAACAGAGTAAATTTTGTGTGTGTACTGGTTTGACCTGCATTATGAGGACCCATATTTATTCAAATGTAAAAATGGTGAATTTTCTCCGTTGAATATATAGAAAATGTAATTAGCTCAGTATAAAAACCATTCCACATAAGGATAGGTGTACCAGTACACATGGTGTGTGTGTGTGAGAGAGAGACTTCACCCAAACCCTTTTTTTTCGTGAATTTTCTGTGAAAATCATTCCAAACACTATCATCGCAATTTCTTCCTGCATATTGTCCGCCATGCTTATTCTGAAGTCTCGCGAGATTTCCTGTGTTCACAGTCGAGACTCTGGTTGAAAATCTGTTAGTTTGTGGTGTGCTGTCTTTGTCACATCATGGCACACCACACACTATAGGAGCAAAACGGTTAAATCTATGATTTTTTGTCCTCATGTTTGTGGTCTTTTTTACATTTTGAAAATCTTATAAGATGTAAAAAATCTTTTGGTGTGTACCCAGTATAAGTGAAGTCCCGATTATCTTGATGGTTCTACAGATTATCTTATCAGATTTTCATGTGGTTGAATATTTGAATATTGAATATTTAGGATCAGAAATCCCTATGTGTGGGGGGAACCCCGAGGACAAACGCACATGTACTCTGTTGATTGTCAGGTGGAAAGAAACGATACCCAATCAGAAAGTGAGCTGACAGAAGACTGAAGCAGAACAACCACAGTCATGGCACAGCACAGAGTGAAATGGATATGTACATCAGAGATGAAGGATCAGCTTGTCAATTTGTGGCAAAAGCACGAATGTTTGTACAACGTGTTCTGTAAAACATACCATAATAGAGTAGACAATTTCTTCCTGCCTATAGTCCGCCATGTTTATTCTGACGTCTCGCGAGATTTCCCGTGTTCACAGTCGGGACTCTGGTTGATAATCTGTTTGTGTGTGGTGTTGTCTTCATATCACGGCATACCTCACACTATAGGAGCAAAACTGTTAAATCTAGGATTTTTTGTCCTCATGTTTGTGGTCTCTCACATTTTGAAAATCTTATAAGATTTTAAATATCTTTTGGTGTGGCCCCAGCATAAACTATTGACCGCGATGCTGAAGTGTGTGTGAGACCTGATAAATACAAATATTTTAATCACTATTTTGTGTCATTTCTCATCAGCAATCATTTTACTGTATGTTATTTATGCCCAAAATTCTTGAAGTAGTTCACTTTCTTTCTCCTCTATGCTGTGTGTTACTGTTAATATTTAACATCGTTAAATTTTATTTACGGCATGAACTGCTCATTCATTCAAATATTTTAAAAGACTGGAATAAGAGCTCTAGCATACACAAGCAATCCTATATATCAGTCAAATTCATCTAAAGCTGTAAACGGGTATGAAATATGATCAGTAAGAGAAAACACTATTAATGAGAAGACAAGCACTGTATTACGGCATGTTAGTGGGTGAAATGTTTTATTAATTATTCAGAATACACAGTTGGATAAGAAAATATATTTATAGGAACATTTCAGCAGGTTCAAGATGATTCATATTAACAGAGAACATGATTCATTGTTTTTAAATCAATTGTAAAAAAGTTACTGTTAAAAGTATTTCATATACTTTTTTTGTTATACATTTATCAATATTTTTTAAACATTATTTAAATTGCAAAGGGAACTACACATTCTTAATTCTTTGTCACACTTATTTTACAAGTATATTTGTCTGTGTCCTTATGTTTTTATAAATTTGTTTCCCTAAGTTTATACTGACTCACTTCAAACAGTCTCTGAATACATTTGGGAAGTAAAGGATGTGCTTTATACATTATCTGTGCAATTTTGAAATAAACCAGATCACCAAATAAAAAACAAAAATATGTATTTATTTATTTGGCGATCTGGTTTATATATATTAGTTTTAGACAGTTTTACCCATTATGTCTATAATGTATAATTGTGTTGCTAGTACTCAATCAACATAAAATGTTTACGTGAGATATGTTTACTATATATTTAATGCTTCAAAAAAACCTCTTGAATTGAAAATGCTATTTTGCACTTTATAAATGTCTAAAAGACTGTTGAACATGTATTTTCCTTCTGCTGTACTTATTGTGATGTTTTGCTTTCTCCCACAGTTGATAGATGAGCAAATCCTTTGTGTACATGGTGGCCTTTCACCTGACATCAAAACTTTGGACCAGATACGCACAATTGAACGCAATCAGGAAATCCCTCACAAGGGAGCATTTTGTGATCTTGTCTGGTCCGATCCAGAGGACGTAGATACCTGGGCTATCAGCCCAAGGGGTGCTGGCTGGCTGTTTGGTGCTAAGGTTACCAATGAGGTAAGAGCATTCTCTAAATACACTGTCCGTTTACAGTTCTTTTAACACTCATCCCTATGTGTATACAAAACACTAGCCTGAGAATTTTTTTTTGTTGCAATTACAGGTTGAAATATGCAAATTAGTCTTTTAAGAAATTGCTCTTTTGCGTGGCTGTCACTCACTATCTGAGTTATGAAATGGAGATGTAGTTGTTGGCATTTCCATATACTTTACTAGTGCAGTGAAGTTTCACAAAAATATCTAGTAGTAAAGCAAAAACTAGTAACTGTGTTCAGTTTGGTAGCTTCTGGATTTTCTTGAATCTGAATTTTGATGAAATATGCTGTGAGCTAAATATTATTTTGACAGTTAAATTAGCTGTTAACTAAATATAATTTAAATAAATGTATTGGCTGTTTTATAAATGTCTGACATGCTAGTAAAAGAAGAAAAAAATGTTCAGTAAATTTACCTGTTTATGCAGAACCTGAATTGTTTTTCTTTCCATTCAAGTTTGTTCACATCAACAACTTGAAGCTGATTTGCCGTGCACATCAGTTGGTTCATGAGGGCTACAAATTCATGTTTGACGAGAAGCTGGTAACAGTCTGGTCGGCGCCAAACTACTGCTACCGCTGTGGTAACATAGCCTCCATCATGGTCTTCAAAGACGTGAACACACGGGAGCCCAAGTTGTTCCGGGCCGTTCCTGACTCGGAAAGGGTCATACCACCGCGAACGACAACACCCTACTTCCTCTGAGGTTTTCATTGTCGCCTGGGTCCAGACCTGTCCTTTTCATTGCTCTGTCAAGCACTCTTTTATTGTCTTTAATTTCTGTTGCATTTTTTTTTAACAAATATTTTTGTAAAGATTAAAGTGCTCTCCAAAATAACAACAGTAAACTATGGTCAGGATTATGAACCCTGTTGACTGTTGAAGTTGGTCATTATTTGGTCAGTATATTCTTAATGTGAGCGTGTGATAGTAATTAAGTGGACATCCTCATTCTATTCTCAAAGCCACTCTTCTTACAGGGCTTTAAATATAACCTAACAGCCATTGACCATTTAATGACAAAAGTTTATGGTGTAACAACTCGCCTTGTCAGAACAAAATGTTTTGTTTTTTAAGAGGACCGATTGGAAAGTCACTGAAACAACTGTGCTGAACAAGTCTGCTCCTAATTTCTCCAAGACAAAGACTGTTCTTTTTCGTATCTTTCAAGCTAAAAGTAGAAAAGGGTTGAGGCGATGATCAGACAACAGGACAAAGGTTGTGATTATTTTGTACATTAATATAATTGTTTTGATTTAATCATCTTTTTCTCAGATTTGTTGTATTTTATTATTGTAGAAAACAGCAGCCCATTTACCAATTAAATATTGAAATTAAACCCCTTTATTGTTAAGTTACATTTCTGGTGTGGTCTACTAATCAATGGAAGCATGAAAATATCTTGCACACAAGACGAAAAGCACTTCTGTACGACACCGTTAGGCGGCACACGTCCCTCTTAAATCCAATGGGCAGTACCATGTTAGCCCCGCCTCTTGTGTAAGTTGTAGCCTGATTGACAACACAGCCAACCAATGGAATGTAATGACATCACTAACAGACCGATGGGGAACTGACAAGCATGTTACTTTGAGCGGGTTGCCACAACATAACGTTAGTCAATGAAGATTCAACTGGCCAGACTGAACCATCGACTGCAGTAGATGCCGAATGGCAGATACTCCCTGCTCTTCCCTGGGAGGGTGATTTGAATGAGCTGGATGTAAACGACGGTGCGCCACCGCACTGGATGTCTAGATTTGTGTCGGGGCGAGATTCACAGGCGCGCGCTACCTGGAGACGCCGTTCTTGAGGAGCCGAAACGGAAGATCAGTGCTCAGGTTGGCTCTCAAATCAATGACTTTTTGACAGATATTGCTCGGCGGTTTATGCGTTGTTGATGATATACAAATACGGCTGAAGTTAACACGTCTTGGAGGACTACGATAGTCAAGCGCCAATCATTTAGATAATCTCTAAAATATGAATTTTATGCCGTAGCTTTCCTTCAGAGTCCAGTATATGTATAGAAAATCTATACGTATATCATCCCCATACATGTGTGTTCATATACATTAAAAACCATCAATAACAGAACGTCAACTCCATTCAGTCATCAGCGCAACATAATTTAGGTTGCCAGGAAACCGCAGTCACAGCATCTGCTAAAGCCACAGTTTTGTCAACTCTGATGATCATTTTGAGGACAAAAACGAGCTACACGAGCGTTCACAAATCATGTTAACACAGCTCTGCCATTACACGATCCAACATACAGTTTCGTCTTTGACAGAGTCACACAGAGTTGTCGTGTATTACCGCATTCTGATCTAAGAGAGGAAGCCGTCGCGCGAAAGGTAAGTCATTATAGATGAGAAAGGCTTTGTCCTCTTGAGTAAATGCATTTAGATATGCTTGATGGTGTGAAGTATCACATAAATGACCGTTGTTGTTCTTTACACTGGTACTTGATGTAAAACAACAGTGATCAGTAAGTCAGTCCGCGTTCTTGGTCAATGAACTGTTACGCAGAGATGCACGCTGCCAAACGCATCACGTTTAGTTGTGATTTTCACCCTTTGTCTATTGTTCCGTTTAGACCACCCATATATTCAAGTTGGGAGTGATATTGTGAATGGAACACGAGCCAATAAGCGTCTCTGTAATATTGTTGAATGAACACGGTTGAAAAAGCATTGGCTGCCTGTCGCAAGAATTACAGTATGTGCAGCCCGTGTTCATTCTGTCCTGCAACAAGCACGGGTTTGATTTTTGCAGAGCGCTCGCTGTCTGCTCAGTTTATTGTTCACGTTCAGGCTGCATCGGCCGTGTGTGCATACTCTGACTGTACGAGCGAATTGTGCTTTATTGTATCGAGCTTATTAGGGCTGTGTCATTGGACTTTAAACGAGGTCCTATGATATCTATGCGAGAATAAGTGACCATTTGACTGGAACCGATATATATATATATATATATATATATATATATATATATATATATATATATATATATATATATATATATATATGTGTGTGTATGTATACGTGTATGTATACAAACAGGCAGATTTGTTGCAGACAAGCATGTTTTCTTAGCATCAGCTCTGTCACACATTATCTGTAAAAGAGCGGCCAGGTTGCTTAGCTGAAATGACGTCACACAGACTGGCTTGTTATGGAAGAATGAGCTCGTGGACGAGAATTCTTCAGTATGCGAGTATTTTACTATTTAGTTATGGACAATATTATGGGTGTAGTTTATCTTAAAAGGATCATTTCGTTTCAAATCCATTATAAACCCAATTTAGTTTTTTTTGATCCCCCTTCAGTCACCATGAAATCAATGGGCAATTCTTATTTTTAATGGAATTTTGCAGTATTTATTATTTATCTCTGCACACCATTACTATTATTGTTATTTTTAAATTCATGTTAACTCATAATCTTGAATCAAAATAACTTCCCTTCTTGTAGTGACATCTCTTCTTTTCTCTCATGATGTCATGAGGAGTGAGAGGGCAGGACAACCTGTCAATCACATGAGATCACAGCAATAGCAAACTACAACCATCCAATGATCCAATCAATTCCCAATGGGGTATGGACAAGTCCCATCCTACTTTTTTTGTCCTAGAAGCCGTTTCACTCGGATATACATCACAATAGGGAAGAAATGACAATTGAAACTTCCGTTTCATGTCGACTTCAACAGTTAATATCAACACGGCTGTGTTTCAAGTACCACAGGTCATGCTGATATTCAGTACAAGTTAGTTACAACAGCAGAATAGTGTGAGCACGCTATTTCTTAAAGTCTGTGTGGAATCAAAATTTACCCATTTACTTTGTTAGTGAACATTTCTAGCCTTGTGCTGAACCACATGTCTACCAACCAACAGTCTGCTGCCCAATTTGTGTATTTTTTTTCTTAGTGAAGATAGAGCCAAAACATTAAGCTTTCTGTGTCACAAAACAATGCACATGATAAAAGCTGATCTGGAACAGCATACCGGTATGTGAGTGGAAAGGAGCGGAATGTTTTTCCCTCCCATGCTCAAAATGTTCCGTGGGTTTCCATTTCCCATTCTTCTCACACAAGTAGTGAGAGAAACCCGGCTCTGAGTAATCATGGCGTTCGAGAGAAAACACCAATTTGGTCAGCAAATCAAATTTTTGTACTGAATATTACTGTTGCATAGCTTAGAAATAAATTTCAAGATTGCAAGCTAGTTCATAATTATAGCTCCCTGTTTGTGAGTTATATAGGCGCTTGTCCTATTTTCCTCTGCGTACTTCTTACCTCATTCCTTTGTGGATCTGAATACCATTAGAGAGCCTTGGGCTCTTTAGCCACCATGTCCACCATGCATTCATCACTCCTGACGTTTCTCAGTGACGGTATCCCATTAACATGAGCAGTCATGTAGGCTTTAGCGCAGAGGGTAGATGCATTAGTCAGCATATGTATTTGCGTGACCTCTTTAACTTCGTAAGTAATTGCAGTTTTAATTTCATGTAATGACCGATCTTTTGTAGTATTGTTTGTTTTTAATCGGACTTTGTCTATCCAAGCAGGCTGTTCTTTTAATAGTTGATAAGTCATGTAGAAAGTAGACCTACTATAACATGATAAAAGTAATTTTCAGTACTTACAAAATGTATTCGTGATGCAGTGACTGCAAAAAGTGATAATATGATATTGATTTAGCTTTGATTTTTAGTTGCACGTGTTGCCTTCATACAGGTCATACATACACACTGCCTCATCCTGCAGTTCTTTTGCTGCAGATGCATAGCTCATGCATTTTTATAGAAGGAGAGGATATGTGGGTCAAGCTCACATCTCTTAACCACTTCTGGCTTTAGAGAAAGAGCATGCATGCGTTTTCTTCATGAGACAAGGAGATCTCTCTTATTCATGCCTCCTTTCAACCTGGCTCTTATCATCAGTTCCCTAAAGCCCATCTTCCATTCATTCCTAGATTACATCCATAGGGTCTTGGTGGTCAGGTTGTTTGTTTCAGCATTAGATCACACTTCTTCTGGTCTAAGACTAATGGCTGATTCCACCCTATAGCTCTGTGTCTATATATGTACATCCTGGTCATTTCAATTACCACCTGTTACGACCAGAAAATAGAAATCTTTCAAGCTGTGTGTCAATATTGGTCTGCATATTGATCAGTTATTTGAATATACTTGCTTATTCTCAGTATAGGTGCCAGTTGCTGTTTTTGTTTTGTTATATGAATGACCAAGCTGAAGGTATCCAAACCCAATTTAGCTTTTAAAATACCTTTGTTAAATGGATATTTGGATTTGTGGGTCAAGATTGTCATAATGAGCCCCAAAGAGATTCATTGATAATACTACTTGTAATTAATCAATAGAATGCTTTATTTAGACTGGACAAAATGGTATCTGATTGTTAGATTGTTCACATTAGTATTAAAAAAACATCTCCTCCTAATGATGTTACTTAAACCATTCTAAAATTCTATCCACAATTCGAAATCTTTTATATATGCTCACCAATGTTCCCTCTAATTTTTTTTCTTGCTGAGCAAAACTTTTTTCTATTGGGCGGACATATTTCGCCACCTGAGCAAAAATATTCTTTATACCTGACCTGTACAGCATACGTAGAAAGACAATGGTTTCAACATTCAGTTGTAACTTTTAACTTTAATGTGGCATTTCTATTTTATTTGGCCCTTGATGTAACTTATTGGTATTAAATCATATTTTTGAAAAACAAGCAGTTAATTAAGAAGTCACTAAATGAAGCACATTTTAGGTTACCTGATATTTTTTTAACAGTGCTGTCAACTGTACAGTCTTTACCAAGAAATCCTATGAAAAATAATTTACAAAATCTTCTGCAGGACAGTTCAATTCTTAACAATAATAGAATATAGTATGAAAGAAAAGTAAGCTGTTACACTGAGATGGTTTGGGAAAAACAAAGTGTTTTTGTACAGTCAATTAATTGTGTACATGCAGGAAGCATTAAACCATCAAAGTTAAATGATTGTTTATTTCTTATGAATTTCCAATATTTTCTTTAGCAGGGGGTTTCAAAGTTTTTAATGGCAATGAGCCCGTGAGATTCTTTATTTAGGCTTATAATATAATAAAATATAGGCCTAATATAATATTAAAAAAACGAATTGAAGTATTTGAAGTGATATAATATAATCAGTTTAAATGCTTCAATTTGTCTACATATTATATTATTATAATATGAAAACAAACTGAAGCATTTAAATAGATCGAATAGCTAAATATTTTCAAGAAAAGTTAATATGTGAACTCTTTTATAGTAATCTAACCATGCCTGAACCCCCCCCCCCACACACACAAACAGATTTAAACTAATGATAGCCTATTTTGAAATTTTCACGCGGGTGGGTGTGTAATTGTTACCGTTCTGTGTCCATCAACAGTTATTTCTACCACTTTAATCAAACCATTCTCCTTTAAAACATTATGATGTGATTTTATTTCACATGTCTGCGTTTCTCGTTGCCTCTCGTATTGAGCTATTTGGTCCGCACGCAAGACTCAATGCCAATCACACGTGCTCACATCATTCTCTTTCTATGAAACCTGTAAACTGCATTCACCAGTTTTCACTCTATAGCGGTTGACCAGAGCACTGAAATTATTTCTCACTTAAACTACAATCAAATGGATTTCCCAACACATTTCGCGTCAGTCCTCTGCGTGGCATTTTAATCTTTTCTGCCCGGCCTCGGCTTCAGAAGTGCGCGGCCTCAGCATCACAATTGCGCGGCCGCGAACGCGCGCAGCTTAGAGGGAACATTGATGCTCACCAAGGCTGCATTTATTTGGTTAGATACACAGTAAATCAGTAATATTGTGAAATATTATTACAATTTAATAACTGTCTTCTATTTTAATATTTATTTGAAATGTAATTTCTTCTTTTGATGGCAAACTTGAATTTTCAGCAGCCATTACTCCAATCTTCATTGATTCTTAAAAAATCATTCTAATGTGCTTCTCAAGAAACATTTATTATTATCAATTAGGGCTGTACGATGTGTTGTATTAGCATTGATATCACCATGTGTGCATCCATCGCTATAGTCACATCGCAGACATCACATGCAATGTCAAGTATAGGGATCGTAGTTGATCGCTTCCGGTTTGTAACCATAGACTGTAAAAAATATGGACAAAGCGTCTGTGACGTCACCCATAGACTTTCTGAAGAACGGTTTTGAGGCCGTTTATGGGAGGTATGTGCGGGTGTGGGGTATGGGGGGTATTTTCGTCCTTGGAAAATCTTTTCAGAAAGGATACAGAGGTGGTATGATGTTTTGTGTCAGATCATGGCCGAGACTTCCACTCGGCGCAGCCCGTTATCAGCTGTCAATCACGCTGTCAATCAAAGTTAACCACGCCTTTATTTGTCAGACATTTTCTATCTAAATACGATCTAAACTAACGAGTTAGAAAAAAATTCACCCCCCTCACAGATGTCAGGTCACTCGGAACCTATCGAAAAATACAATAAAAGTCCATGGGACCAACCTGTGAAAACGTGAATTTATGCTGTGAAAACGGACATTTTAACATGGGGGTCTATGGACATTTGCTCCCTTTTGGGACCTGCCCCTAGCGGACTTTCGATGTATTGCAGTTTTTCGCACTTCCGAGTAGGCTTCGTTTTTCAGATTAGAATGTTGCTGCTTGTTTGTAACGCATGATGTGATTTGCGGATTTATTGCAAAGTTTAACCATCATAGTAAAAGTTTATCATTCGCATGTGTCCTGTCAGTTTAAACCATAGACTGTATAAAAAGATGGACGACGCCCCTTCACTCTCTTGCATTGGTGAAAAGTGAAGCCGCCAAAGTCCTAATATAGCGCTGACATCTTGCGCAGATTTGGGACCTGCTTCTGCGCAGTAGTGAACGTGGGACCTGAGTCTGGGCAGTAGTGAGCAGAAAGTAAAGCCACGATATCAAGGTCCCGCCCTCGCTCCCGCAGAAACTGTAAGTACAAAGTTTACTGTGTGAAATAAACAGTTCTGGACTTGTAGAAATTAAAGTTGAAGCTCCAATCTCCTCCCGAAAATCGCCCCCAAAAAAGTCCGTCGGTACCTCAGTGACTACTTCGTTTAGAGAAGCTGTCAATCACGATGTCACATTCCCGTTTTTAAGCATCAAATAACGAAACTAAGATCAAACTTATTTAAAAAAACGAACACTTAAATTAAATCAGCGTGATAAAAACGACCTAAAATGACAGAAAACATCTTTGTAAAAAATTTATTTAAAGGTGCTCAAAGCGATGTCGCGTTTTTTAGGCCAACATTTTTTTTGTCACATACAACAAACATCTCCTCACTATCCACTAGCTGCCTGTCCCCTGAAGACACTGTAAAAAAACACGGTCTCTGCAGACACCCCAGGCTCCACAAACGGCCACAAAAACAAACTGGGCTTACCCGCACCACGAAACATAACAAACTTGTGCAAAAGACTTTTAATAATAAGATGTTGCTTGAGCACTGTTGCACTATTCTAGTTGGGACTCTTATTATGAAGTCTGTAGGGAGTGGCCGCGAGAGCAGTTATCTCTTCCGCTCAGTGCGTATGAAAGATTGCATCAGCCGCTGCTAGAAATCAGGTTCACCGCAATTACGAACAGCTAAAGACTTGTTTCAGAAGCATTATCGCCTTTCAAGTGGATGTATCTTGTGTTTGTGTGCGTCCTATAAAGAAGAAACCACACATACATGCATATACATCTTTAACTACAAGTATACCAAACCTGTCTACGTCAGCTAATACGTATTCAGCCCATTTATGAGTCAAACCCAAGTCAGTTAAAGTAGGACTCACTGACTGGACAGCAGGTCTCTACGTGTGCTTAACCTGCTCACATCGTGTCATTGTCCACCAATCCTTGCATGTGTATCGGCAAGTGTCTTTATGCTCAAACACCGCTAATTGAATCCATTCCCTCTGGAGGCTGAAAAGGAAGCTCTCATCAGTCCTTTGAACTCAATCTCTCATAGCTTGTTAATGTTTATGTAAAGGCTGTTTCCTCCTCTTATGCTGATTCTTCATACCAGTGATAATAAATTCAGTTCAAACTGATACTTCACTCTGTGGTGTTCTGACCGACACACCTGCTTCACTGCGATCTAACCAGCCCTAGCAGCTTCAGGTAGTTCTTCGCTACATTTGTGGTCCTTCGAGCCGGATCGCAGCTGTGCTGGGAGCATGCAACGGAGTGATGAAGCATCGTGGGCCCCATCCACTCGGCCCAGACGGCAGTTAAGGCAGCCATCATATTTGAGGGATTATGAGGTCAGTGCAGCGCGACAGAGGATACATGGCCCACATGTCAGCCCGGTACCACAAACGTCTGGACGGGATGAGTGGAGTTCACAACCTCATGTGAAGTGGGGTAGGCTCCTCAATGCACTAGACGATAATTCGACAAGCCTGAGGAGAGCATTAACAACACAAGCCTAGGATGGCCACATACCCCTATGCCCTACACGGAGGATGAACCGAGCGGGTTACCCGGAGAGAGCATGCCGTACAGATTAGTCTCACCTCAGGATAATAGAAGGGAACCCTGTGAGTTAACAGCCTCAGCCAGAGTGTGGGGAGCAGCTCAACGGGATCCGTCTTCAGAGCGATGGCCAGTGCCACCCCTTCCATTACCAGGTGACTCATTAGCGTTAGAGGAAGAGGAGTATGATGAGGGACTGCCCCCTCCACCATGGCCTTCGTTTGATTACCCTCCATCGTCTGCAGCTGCGGAGGATCAGCGTGTGGTCACCGCTATAGACAGAATGATGAGCAGGTTACTGTTAATGAGGGACAGTGTGACTTCCAATGTCACAGCCCATACTCGGCCACATTCTACCCCTCGTAGCTTGAACAGCCCTCAACCTACATCACAACGTCCGGTCCTACACCAGGGGGCTAGAACCCTACATGCCCATTTCCCGTCCGCAGCCCAGAATGTATCGCACGGATGAGGGATCTTCAAATCAGTACCCAGTCAGGCCTGATACAAGCCAACCACACCCTGCTCGAGGCAGACAGTTCTCGCCAGAATCGGTGACTCTGGGAGGAGGAGAGTACAGGGGGCCATCACCAAGAATTCCTTTCTTCGTCCATAAGGACCCAATGGAGTTCTCTCGGCTGAAATTAGCCCTAACAAACCTGCTACCCATTGACGCTTCATTGCTTTTTAAGTACCAGATTCTTGTGGACCACGTGAAACTTGAAGAGGCCTGTCTCATTGCAGACTCCTTTATTAACTCGCCTAGGCCGTACACTGACACCATGGCAGCCATGACCGAGAAGTTCGGCCAGCCGCGCCATGTAGCCTTGCAGAGGATCGCTCCAGTGATGGATTCGTCTGAGATCAGAAGAGGAGATGTAGCTGCCTTCGAGAGGTTCTCCCTGCATATACAGTCACTTGTGGGTATGTTACAGACACTGGGCCCAGATGGAGAAGTTGAGCTGAGATGTGGCTCACATGTGGCACGACTCCTCACCAAGCTTCCGATGGAGATGAGAGCGAACTTCAGACGTCAAATGTTCCATCGTCCAGGACATACTCATACACTGCTCGACCTGGCGGAATGGCTTCGATATGAGTCGTGGTGCCTAGGATACGACAACCCTTCAGATATCCGTACCCAGGGTCTGTCAGGACCCCGAGCCGAGAAGCGACGGGGCAAGCCAGTAGCTACTGTGCTACACGGAGCAGAGACCTATACGTCGAACCGAGGATTGAAGCAAGAGGGTCAGAGCTCATCTGCGCCAAAATGGAAGAGCAAGTCAAAACCCTATTCTCCATACTGTGAGGACACAGAGCATTTCTTAAATAGGTGTCCAGTCATTCAGAGACTCACCAGAGAGGAGGTCATTGAGTGGATCAGGGTTAATAAGAGATGTTGGAGATGCGGGAGAGCCCATCAAGCAGCGCAGTGTGACCTCAAGGAACTCTGCGAGGTGTGTCAAGGGAAGGATCTCAGAGTCTCGCATGACGCCAACGTACGCCCCAAGGCTGAGCCGCCGAAGGCCGAAAGCTGTCTGGTGAGTACTGGTGCAGAGGTTCTCTACCTGGACAGACCATCGGCCCACTCTCGTGTTCTGCTGAAAGTCGTCAGAGTTCTCCTGCGCAACAGGGACAGGACACTGGACACTTATGCAGTTCTGGACGATGGTTCAGAGCGCACAATGCTCCTCCCCGAAGCAGTTGATAAATTGGGTTTGCAGACGAAGCCTGAAGACCTTGCTCTCCGCACGATTAGGCAGGAAGTCCAAACCCTGAAGGGAGCCGCTGTCTCGTTCAATATCTCATCCTCTTCCAATCCCAAGAGAACATTCCGGATAGTGGAGGCCTTCACCTCTCAACACTTGGGTCTAGCGGACCACACCTACCCCATCGCCAGCTTGAAGAGGAAGTACAAGCACCTGGCAGATCTCCCCCTCGAGGCACTCGATCATGTTAAGCCGCTGGTGTTAATTGGTGCTGATTACCCCCATCTACTAAACCCTATCGAGCCGGTGAGAATGGGCCCTCCTGGAGGTCCGGCAGGCATTTGTACGAGATTGGGATGGACGCTTCAAGGACCCGCACACCTCACCCAGTGGGCACCGAGCACGCAGCAGTGTCTCTTCACTAGTCTCTCACCCCAGACGACGGAGTTGGTGCAGAATGTGGAGAAGCTTTGGAGGATGGACATACTGCCATATCAGAGCTTTAAACTGACAATAAGGTCGAAGCAGGATAAAGAAGCGGTAGAGCTCCTAGAGGCTAAGACAAGGCGGGTACAGGTCGCAGGTGTCAACAGATATGCCACGCCTCTGCTACGGAAGCGAGATCTTCCCCCTCTCCAAGCACCCAAGGAAGCCGTCCTGCCCAGTCTCAGAGGTCTGGAGAGACGTTTGGCCCGGGACCCCCTGAGGGCCGATGAGTACTGTGCAGCAGTTCGGAAGTTGGTGGAGACGGGAGCAGTCAAGAAGATTGACCAAAGGGAAGCCTCAACCAAAGATGAGTCGTGGTATATACCCCACAATTTAGTGAGCCATAACGGAAAGAGTCGTTTGGTCTTTAACTGCTCCATCCAATTCCGAGGTCGTAGCCTCAATGATACCCTCCTTTCTACATTGGGACCCTTTCTTCTGGGCGTTTTACTGCGCTTCAGGGTACATGCCGTAGCAGTCAGTGGTGACATCATAGGCATGTACCACCAGGTTCAGCTCTTACCAGAAGATAGGTCGCTCCTCAGATTTATTTGGAGGGACATGAAGAGTGCAAACCCCCCTGATGTTTTCGAGTGGCAGGTCTTACCATTTGGCACTGCGTGTTCACCGTTTTGCGCCACTTTCGCTCTCCAGATGCATGCAAGAGATTATGGCGGTCCAGGGGAAGGAGTCAGGCATTTGGTGGAGCACTGTTTCTATGTGGACAACTGCCTTCAGAGTGTGCAGACAGTAGGGGAAGCTAAGGAGCTGGTGGACCGGCTCAGGGAAGTGCTAGCATCCGGAGGGTTTGAGATCAGGCAGTGGGCCTGCAATATACCTGATGTCCTCATGCACCTACCTGCAGAGGCGAGGTCCAATAGCATGGAGCGATGGCTTTCGCACGATGAACTCGGACTTTCAGAACCAGTCCTCGGACTTAGCTGGCACTGGGAGACAGACACCTTAGGTTACAAGAGCCGACCTCTTGAGTATGGAGCACTCACTATGAGGAATGTTTACAAGGTGCTCGCCTGACAATACGAACCCTTGGGATTTATTGCACCTTACACGACCCGAGCCAAGATGATCGTCCAGAGCATGTGGGACAAGCCACGTGACTGGCATGACCCACTTATCCCTCAAGATCTGCAGAAGGCATGGAAGGAGTGGGAATCAGAGTTACATCTGCTGCCACGCATCTCATTATCCCGACACTATGCGTCGCCTCAAACCGATCAGATGGTTGCTTCCAGACAGATTCATGTGTTCAGTCACACTTCTGAGAGGGCCTACGGATCAGTCTCTTATCTGAGAACAGAAGATACTCGGGACGGGTTTACCTGGCATTCCTGACGGCTAGATCCAGAGTAGCACCCCGGCGACAGCATTCCATTCCCCCGCCTAGAGCTCTGTGGTGCCCTGACCGCTGCCCAATTGGCAAAGACGTTAGAGAGAGAACTGACATTAAAGACGGATCAGACAATCCTTTGGAGCGATTCGACAACAGTGTTAACCTGGTTGCAGTCGGAGTCATGCCGCTTCAAGGTTTCCGTGGGTACACGTGTCTCTGAGATCCAGGAGCTGACAGGAGAAAGTACCTGGCGTTATGTTGCGCAGAACCCAGCGGATGATGTGACCCGTGGGAAAACCCTGGCAGAATTGGCTATGCCTAACCGCTGGAGCCAATGGCCATCGTTCCTCCTCAAGGGACCTGCTGAATGGCCATCCTCACCTGGAAAGGCACAAGAAGAGGATATCACGGATTACAAGAAGTCTGCTTCGTGTGGGGTGATATCTAGAGCAGACAGACAGGAGACCCACCTGGCCCAGTCATACGAGTCTTGGAAGGATATGGTCGAGTCTGTAGCTCAGGAGGAACACGGGGCGGCAGACTGAGATGAGCCCTTCATAGCAGCTAATTACCGGCAGGCAGAGATGACTATCTTCCGGAGAGTTCAGGCCGAGTGCTTTCCGGAGGAGTTGCATCACCTAAAGGCAGGGAAAGCGGTACTCTGGAGTAGTCGTCTCCTTACCCTGTCCCTGGAGCTGGACTCCGACGAGGGAATCATACGAGTTGGAGGAAGACTCTGACGTGCCGAATGGTTAGACCCTGCATTCAAACATCCTGTTATCTTGGACCCCTTGCATCCAGCAACAAAGCTCCTTATCCAGGACTACGATACTCGTCTCTGTCATCCGGGTCCTGAGCGAGTATTCGCAGAGATGCCTGGGTCTTTTGGATTCTCCGTGGCAGGGAGGCAGTTCGGAGGGTGCAAAACCAGTGCCGAAGATGGAAATCTAAGCCGTTGGTCCCGAAGATGGCCAACCTACCTGTATCCCGTCTACGCCTTTATAAACCGCCATACTACTCTACAGGTGTTGACTGTTTCGGGCCTTTTCAGGTCGAAATGGGACGACGCTCCGAGAAGAGATGGGGCATCATCTATAAGTGCCTTGCCACCCGGGCGGTGCACCTAGACATCCTGCACAGTATGGATGCCAACTCCTTCCTGATGAGCCTTAGGCGGTTCATCGCTCGAAGAGGGACTCCAGCTGAACTCTATTCTGACCAGGGTACGAACTTTAAGGCAGGAGAGAAGGAGCTCCGTGAGTCTTTTAACCCTTCGGAGTCTTGGGCTATTTTGGCCGTTTTTGAGTACTTTTTTTTTTTTTTAATTTTGCGACATAAACAAATGTTTACCATACCAATGTTTGGTATTATTTTTTTCAGCACAACATCACCTATATGACCAGACAATTAGTTTTTCACTTTGATGTACTGTATCAACATACTGGACCCAAAATCACACAAAAAACACAAAATCCGAATAGAAAAATTATAGCTTTTCTACTACAAAAAACACAAACATGCTCAATGAAGCATTTTAAAAGGTTTAAAATGTAAACACAAGTTGTAAATGTCAACATATACAGGCACAATTCAGATATAATCAAGCTATATACAAAAAAAATATGATTTACAAAAAAAACGGGTGTAGCCGTAGGCTTTTTTTCTTTCTTTTTAGCTCAGCCACTTTTTAAAAAATGTTGTGCACACAATTATTCAGAGAGCTATATTTAAGCCCTTGCATACCCAGAGTATGAGGGTTACCAAATAGTTTAAATACAAAATAAAAAATTTAAAATTGAGATAAAAATTAAACTATATAATCACAAATAGGAGGTGTGGCAATAGGCGTTTTTTCTTTACTTTTTTGCTGAGAAACTCTACAAAACACTTCATGTACAATTACACAGATAGCTAGATTACAGGGCTTTCATTCCTTGAGTCAGAGGGGTTCCTCATTAGTGCAAATATACCATACAAAAGATAAAATTAACACAAAATCAAACTATACATACAACTATTTACAAAAAATATCAGGTGTTTTTTATTCAATTTTATTTTTTATCTGTGCCACTCCTTAAAACAGTTTATCTAAATCTACTCCTAAACTACCTAAACCACTCCTAAACTACGTAAACTATCTACACTACTCCTAAACTACTCTCAAAATCTACTCAAACTCTTCCAAAAACTAGCAATAATATCTCTCTATACATGATATATATAACGTCTCTCTTTGTCAACTCCCGTAAATCCTCTGCCTTTTTAATTTCGCTTCTTTGCTCAGTTGGCTCCTCCTCCATTCCCTAAAACGTGCAGCCTGAAGAGCAGAGTCAGCAGATTCACACATTTTTCTCCGTTTTGTTTTATGACAAAAACTGACGAAGTTATTAGAATAAATGCAACGCCTGTCGCATCCCATCTGACGTTCTTTTACGAACGCGTCAATATTTTTTTATATAAAGTTTAAATGATCATATCTCCGTTTTTACTTGGTTTATCAACACAAAACAAAAAGTAAAATAGAATTTGAAGCCAGCACTTTCGACAGAAGTGGACGGCAGCGCCTAACTTGACTTTGTTTTTATGCTTCAACGTCTTAAACTGGTCATGTAACTTGATCACGCCGGCGTGATCGGCGACCCCGAAGAGTTAACGACATGTCCTCCGAGCTCCAACGGCTTCTATCTAAGCAGAAGATTGATTTCCACTTCAACTCCCTGCAGCTCCTCACTTCGGGGGAACGTGGGAAAGGGAGATCAAGTCGGTCAAGACTGCACTGTATACTGTCATAGGAGTTCAACCTATCTCGGAGGAGGTACTACATACTACCTTACTGGAGGTTGAGGCAGTACTGAATACCAAACCTTTGGGCTTTACCTCATCCAGTGTTGCTGACTTGGATGCCGTGACTCCTAATGTACTCTTGATGGGGCAGCTTGATGTAGCACTACCTTCAGTTGTCTACCCTAAGAGCGAGGGACTAAGCCGGCGGAGATGGCGACGCTGCCAAGTTATAGCAGATCACTTCTGGTCAAGGTTCATCAGGTGCTTCCTGCCAACCCTCCAATGCAGGCAGAAGTGGCATGGTGTCCCAGCTGATCTGACAGTGGATTCAGTGGTCCTGTTGATGGACCCCCAGTTCCCCAGGGCCCTTTGGCCAGTTGGCAGAGTAGTTAAAGTACATCCGAGTGCAGATGGTCATGTGCGATCCGTGGACGTGCAAGTCAAAGACAAAGTGTATACTCAGCCAGTTGCCCGGCTTATTGCTCTTCCAGTCATTCCAGATACTGAGGAGGATGAGGAATGCCCCCCTACAGTCCAAAATTAGGATGAGCCTTTTACGTGAACAAATTGCACGCAATTTGGGGGCGGCTGTGCAAAAGACTCTTAATAATAAGATGTTGCTTGAGCACTGTTGCACTATTCTAGTTGGGACTCTTATTATGAAGTCTGTAGGGAGTGGCCGCGAGAGCAGTTATCTCTTCCGCTCAGTGCGTATGACAGATTGCATCAGCCGCTGCTAGAAATCAGGTTCACCGCAATTACGAACAGCTGAAGACGTGTTTCAGAAGCATTATCGCCTTTCAAGTGGATGTATCTTGTGTTTGTGTGCGTCCTACAAAGAAGAAACCACACATACATGCATCTACATCTTTAACTACAAGTATACCAAAGCTGTCTTCGTCAGCTAATACGTATTTAGCCCAGTTATGAGTCAAACCCAAGTCAGTTAAAGTAGGACTCACTGACTGTACAGCAGGTCTCCACGTGTGCTTAACCTGCTCACATCGTGTCATTGTCCACCAATCCTTGCATGTGTATCGGCAAGTGTCTTTATGCTCAAACACCGCTAATTGAATCCATTCCCTCTGGAGGCTGAAAAGGAAGCTCTCATCAGTCCTTTGAACTCAATCTCTCATAGCTTGTTAATGTTTATGTAAAGGCTGTTTCATCCTCTCATGCTGATTCTTCATACCAATGATAATAATTCAGTTCAAACTGATACTTCACTCTGTGGTGTTCTGACCGACACACCTAGTTCACTGCGATCTAACCAGCCCTAGCAGCTTCAGGTAGTTCTTCGCTATAAAACTGTTCCAGCCAATAACCGATAAGAAGGGTTTGGGGGTGCGGTTTGGGGGGTTAGTGCGCGGATGAGGAGGAGGGAGGGTCTAGCTAGCCTTCGTTTTGTTTGACAATACTTTAAACGTCAACAAGAAGTGATGTCACCCGACATCGCTTAGAGCACCTTTAAAGTGTAATTTGACTGTTTAGTTTCCATCTCGTTCATTAGTATGGTGACGCATTGCTGCCACATACATATTATTTTTCCACTAAATGATGTCGTAATAACGAGATGTTATGTTGTTAAAACGACAAAATATGCAGTAATAACGAGATGTTACATATACATTATGTAACAATGTATATATTATGTAACATATACATTATGTAACAAATATACATTAGACTTCATGGGGAGGGTGGGGTTTTTGAACTATACTGGGACCAACCACCGGGGGGCGATCAAGACGCTTTGGCTTCACTTTTCAGGACTTGTGCGGCATGCTTGTTTTAAACATAAAGCGCAAGAAGAATGGAACCATAGTCTTTGACGGAACTTGCGCCACACACACAAAGCCACGCAGACAGTACGTGATCACAGAATTCAGTTCTCTTTCGTTTGAGCTTGAACTGATGCATACTTGTGAAATTAAGTCAAAATGCCCGTCTCAGCGAGTATCCTCGTAAACAAAGTCGGTTATCATGATTATATTGGGTCCGCGGATTTGTCTTAAAGTGACAGCAGCCTAAAATACCTGTAGATTTTTGTCACTAATCAAACACTTTTGTAGCTTTAATATATTATTAATATTAATATTATTAATTAACTGTATTAATTTAACCTATACAGTGAAGATGCAGTGTTATTTTATATTTGATTATTCAATGTCTGTTTCTGAATACAGTTAGATATACCTGAAAAACATAAAGCACTGTTTAGTTCATTTGTATCTTTTGTTCTATTGTATTTATCAATGCTTGTAATTTGTTTATTATTTTAATAAATGTACTCTAAGATGCACCCTCCTACAAAATTACCCCAATCATACTAGAATGATGAATTCTTTCCAGATAGAGCTATTCAAATCATCTGATGAAATTGTTTTCATATTGCAATATATATATATATATATATATATATATATATATATATATATATATATATATATAGCAGAGAAACGAAATATCGCAATGTAAGTTTTTTCCATAATCGTGCTGCCATATTATCAATGTTAAAAACAGTTGCGCTGCTTACTATTTTAGTGGAAATTCTTTGATGAATAAAAAGTTCGAAAGAACAGCTTTTATTTGAAATGGTAAATAAAAAAGAATAAGATAATTAATTTCTTTAAAAAACAAAAAATACGGACCCCAAGCTGTATGGAGGTGTTCACGCATCACACACTCATTTACAGTCATTCCAGATTTAGATCAACCATTCTGTTATAAATTAATTTAATAGCATAGCATTGTATTAATACAATGCATATTTTCTTATTATGCTATCAAAACATTTTTATAATTTTTAATCACACCAGTAAATAATAACAAGAGAGGGAGATGATTTATCATAAAGTAGTTTTAAAGGTATAAACGAGAACTTGTTTATACATTTTAGCATGAAACCGGAATAAAACATAAAACATCCCAAATATAAGAATTTGACTGTATTTTCTTGTTTTTCTCGTGGAACATGTGAACTGTAGTATCTCTCATGCTGAAAAAGAGGATTAATTGAATCGAGAATCGCTGCAGACTTGAATGAATGGCAGCTCCTTGTTAAACAGTGTGTATGACAGACAGCTTTTCCATTGAACAAAATTTCCGTTTGGTTTGCAGAGCTATAGCTGCAAATAACCTCTATGAAATGCTGAATGTGCTTCCTTAATACAAGCATGTTCAAATGTTAGACATGATGTAATGCACATATGGGGCGAATAATGCAGGGAAGATACAAGATAACATCTGTGTGCACATTTGAAATTTGTTTGCTCATAGACCTTCTGAGCATTTTGGGCAAGTTATCCGAGCTAATAAATTAAAATATTAGCAATATATGAAACAACTGCCTACAAAAAACATTGTTTTGTCAGAATACATCACTGATATTCTTTTTTTTTTAAATAGAGTATGCATAACCTTACACAAGTGTTGCGGCTGTGATAATATTTCAATTATCAATTTTTTTAATTGTGACAAATTCTTCTTATGGGGAAATATCCCCACAATATTCTCTGAATTTTTTGACCACTTGAAAGGTGGGCAGTAGGCTTGGGCGGTATCCAAATTTTGATACCTTCAAACCTCCTCCCTATTTTACCGGGGTATACGGTATTACCGTTAGGCCTGTCACAATAACAAATTTTGCTGGACGATAAATTGTCCAAGAAATTATCGCGATAAACGATAATATTGTCGATCTGAGACCATTTTCATCTAGAATAATGATAATGGCATAATAATGCACATACACCTTTCAAATTTCAATAAACGTTTATTTCCAAAGACTATTTAACACTGAAAATGGCAGTGAGTGCATTAAAAAACATTTTAAATATCCACAATAACAATGAACAAAACAACCAAAAACAATAAAAGCAATGGACTCTCAGTCTCTGTTAACAAAAAATGCACTTGAATAAATACCAAAAACAATAAATAAAATGGATGTAAACAAAATTGCACTTCAAAAAATAATAAACAATAGGCTCAACATGCATTCCATAACAGGCAAAACTGCCTGTTAGGACCTTTGAAAACAAACAAACAAAAAAGCCTCAAGCCATATGCAAAAAACTTTTGCAAAATAATTTCGCCAGCAAAAAAAGTGAATTGCAGTCTATGTACAGTACACCAATGATGAGAGAGAGAGATAGAGATTTTATGGCAGATTCCGTGCAAGAAATACCAACATGTTGACTTTGTGTGGCTTAAGGCAGGATCTCTCAGGAGTAGCAATGTTGCCAGCTGTGCTAAACATTCTCTCAGAGCTGGTGCTTGTAGCACAAATGCACATGTATTTTTGGGCCAACTTGGCCATCAAAGGATATCTTCTTTGATTGTCATGCCACCACACCAATGGATCACAAGATGCATCAATTGCATCCTCTTGGAGGAACTTAGTCAGCTCTGCATCAGCCTGCACTCTTTTTGGAAATGCAGCCTGGGCCTGTGCCTGACTGAGATTACGAGCTCTTCTGTTTTGAAGAAGGTCACTCAGCCTCTTCTTCTTGGTGAGTGCGGGAGCAGTAGGTTCATCCTCGTTTCCTCCAGTGGCTTTGCTGCAGCTCTCACCACTTGTACCTTCTCCACTTTCTTCTGGTCCTAAGTCCAGTAGCTCTTGCACAAGCTGATGTTTGACATCATCCAATGCACCTGCCTCCTCCATGCTGCCACGATACCTTGGATCCAAGATGGTGGCCTTTCTAAGTAGGACATTGATTGCAGGTGAGCTGTATTTTTCAGTCAGTACCCTGCACATGTTTTGTTTAATACTGGCTGTCAGTGCAGTGTCATCAGGGCCTGGAGAGAGAAGGTCGTCTTTAATCAGTTCCAACACAGGCTTAACCGAGGACACCGTGACGTATTTTTCCCCTGAGAGGATGTCTGTGAAGTCAGCCAGTGGTTTCATTGCTGCGTTGATAGACTCCAACACAGCAACATCCTGCCAGGTTGGGTTGAGGTGGCTATGTTTTTTGTCTTCAACCAGGACACGTCTTATGGCTGGGAGTTGCTCCAGCACCCTCTCTACCATCTTCTGCTTAGTGCCCCATCGTGTGACAACATCCTGTGTGAAAGATAATATTGTTCTTGTTCATTAGTTTGTCTATCAACATTCTTAAATAAAATAACTTCTTTTTGCATGTCCATTATTTTTATTAATGCTCATATTGATCATTTAACCATTAAACGAAAGTAAACATTTTGACCGATTATAATACTATGTTAAAGGTTTTTTTTTTTGCTGCATGGTAATTTATATATATATATATATATAAAACTAGACAAGCTGTGGATTAAGGTAGGCCTGCTATTTTTATTTGATGAAAACAATGCCGTTTTTTTTCAAAGCTTCAAATTGATTCAGTGTTTTCTTTTTGTCATCATAATTTGTTAATTATTTAAGTTAATAAAATATATTTATTGTAGGCCTATCTTATGTTTTTTATTTATATTATTTTATTGTTTTTTTTCTGTTGTCACTGTCAGAAATGCTGCAGGTGCGTGAATTTTATGTGAATACAGGTTCTGTTGTTGATCTGTTCTGCATGTTTGCACGTTAAAATAAACCCGTGATTTTTATTTTTAACGGAGCACAGACAAGTGTCAATTTTATTTTTTACTTAATGCCAATTCAATATTATAATCTTATAATATTAACGGATAAAAATCGGATAACGAGCGGCGGTTGTCGGTCGGGAAAATGAACTGAAATGAGCATATTATATAAATATTTTATCTATGAATTAAACACCAATCACCAGTATTAGACTGTGTTGGGGGAGATTAGCCTCACTCTGTGCCTTCCTCAGGTCTCTCCTCTTAAGCCAGCTCAGGTTGAATGTGTTGACCAAACCTTTACAGAGTCCTATGGCACGCGCTGTCCGATCTTTGTTGCTGTCCAGACCATGGGACACAGCGAGATGGAGGTTGTGACCAAAGCAATTGAGCCATGGCCAGCCAAGATCCCTTATTGCAGCAACAATGTTAGCACCATTATCTGTAGTAATGCAAACTAGTTTGTGCTCATCCAGTCCCCAATCTGCTACAGCAGACTTCAGGTTTTCTCCAAGGGTGTCAGCAGTATGGTTATCTGGGACATACCTGGTCTCTAAACACTTGGAGTGCAGGCTCCAGTCAGCACTTACATAGTGTATAGTCAAGCTCATATAGGGGGTCATGTTTGAACTTGACCACATATCCGTAGTGGCAGAGAAAAATTGGATGTCTTTGATCTCGTTTAGTGTGTCATCTTTAATGCTGTTGTACAGTTGTGGAATTGCCGTTTGTGACACGTATGTTCTCCCAGGCAATTCATACTGGCTGTCAAATGTTTGCAGCATTCGTCGAAATGCCGGCTTTTCGACGATACTAAAGGGCAGCATCTCTTTAGCAATCAAGCGAACTACACTGTCGGTGAGTGCACACCATTTTGCACTGTCCTGTTTGTACTTTGTTTGTCGACTAAATGCCCCAGTTATGCTGCACTGTCGGGAAGACAAAGACTGCCCGTCTGTTGTAGCTTTTTTTTTTTCCAACTGGGAAAACTGCAACGGATGATTGTGTTTTAGGTGCATGTGCATGTTTGTTGTGTTACCGGTTTTAGTCGATACTGTTTTACAACAAATGCGACATACCGGCTCGCTCAGGTTAAGTGGTTCACCACGGTCATTCGGTTTGAATCCGAAGTGCTCCCACACTGCAGCTGTCGCATTTGGCTTTGAAACTAATTCCATGTCACAACTTGCGTCTCGTCTTTTCGCTCTTCTCGGCAGTCGCCTCAAGCACTACCGCCTTCCCACACAAAGTCCATGTGACTGACAAGCGCCGCCTCCCCACACAAAAGACAATGCAACTGACAAGAGGGTTCACTTCTCCTACGCTAAGGAAACGAGAGTTGTCATTCAGTCGCGGATAACAAACAAGTATGCAAATGAAATTATCGCGGCCGGAAAAATTATCGAGGTCATTTTTTTTTATCGTGCGATTAATCGATTTATCGACTATCGCGACAGGCCTAATTACCGTGACTAATTAAAAATTATGACATAAGGCTCAGACAGCGTCACCAAACTGTTGGCTTGTGCCTACACCGTTCAGAAACTGAATACCAGATCGGGCAAAAAAAAAAAAAAAATCAAGGCCAACCCGTGCACGTTGATTCTGATCCCGGCTGACGGCATTAAATGTAATAATGCCTACGGCTCGTAGGCCTATTTAGACTAGACTATTTTTAATACGTGGGCCGTTATAATATGGTGGCGCCAAATAATTTTTTAACCCATGTGCTGAGGGGGTGGTAGATATAAATGCTATTTATAAATGAGCAAAAATGGGACAATTAATAATATTTAATTATTTTAATTATGACAATTGTATTCATTTTATTAATTACTTTAAATTAAATTAACAAGCAACAAGCAAGAAGTGCATTTGTAAATCCGGTGACATGCGTCCATTGATTTTTATTAATACAACTTTTCTGTCAGTGCTGCAAAGATTAAGTTGACGATCGACATCTCCTAGTGAACGCGCATATAGAGAAATGCAAATCATGGATTACATAATCAGAAGGTATAGGCTAGCTTTTTTCTTTTCGTTTTGAATTGTTTCGTTTAAAGAAATTGTCGATTGATATCTCCGTAGTGAACGCGCCTATAGAGAGAAATGCACATCATGGATTAATCAGAGAGTATGCTGCCTATATTTCTTTTCCTTTTGAATTGTTTCGTTTAAAGAAATTGACAAATCGCCATCTCCATAGTGAACGATAGAGAGAAATGCACATCATGGATTACATAATCAGAGTAGGCTAGCCTATTTCTTTTAGTTTTGAATAGTTTCGTTTAATTTGATGATCGCCATTTCCGTATGAACGCGCATAGAGAGAAATGCACATCATGGATTAAATAATCAGCGAGTGGCCTATTTCTTTTCGTTTTGAATTGTTTCGTTTAATGACATTTCAAGCTTTATTTAGATATCTGTCATGTCTGTGAGACATACACTGAGTTTCGGTTAATTTATGATGAGATTTCAATGCAAGTGACCGCGGCGCGCCAGCCCACGATCATGTCATGATTATGTTGTCTGCTATATTTGATTCTTATTTATTATTTGTTGATAAAAAAATTATTAAAATTAAGATACAATTTATACAAAACGAAATTCACTTTAATGAAAGGCCTTTTACAAAATGAAACTTAATTAAGTGGTCAATGACTGACTCCCGATGCATCCCATCTTACTCATGCTGTTCAGTTTTCATTATCAACGTAAAAAAAAATTACATTATAATATTTTAACAAATATAAACTAATGCGCTTATTTAATGAACTCGGGGCAAAATGTATCTTCGCAGCAGTGAGTGGGTGGTTGTTTCGGAGATGCGACATTAGGTTAGAGGTGTTTCCATCTCTCGCGGTCACCTTTTTTATTGCAACATTTACATATTGCCTCGTCAGTATTTACCGCCTCTCCCTTCTCTCTCTCTCTCTCTTTCTCCTCCACACTGTCACTTGATGACAACTACATAAGCATTTTTAGGCATTGAATAAATTATATTTATATATTATATATAAGTGCCGGTAATGACGGTATTGAAACTGATACCGTTGCTATTTTAAGACCCCGCGGTATACGATATTACCGAAATACCGCCCAACCCTAGTGGGCAGAAACAGTCCATAAGTGGACCATGGTGAGCCATCTGGAGGCTGAGCAGGGGTGATGGACATGCCCAGGTCTTTTCCATTCAGGTCACCATAGACTGACAGCTGAACGTTTGCCTTACTACCCACTGGGCCTGACTACGTAAGCTGACATTTTACACGGTTTCAGGCAATAAATTATGTTTTTTGCCTGCAATGGCTTCCAATGTCAGCATAATACATCATACATTAGTTGCTCTTATTGGTAAGAACAGGCCTTCAACATACCAATTTTCCATTTATTCTCATAGATGTGATGGAGTTAGAGCTTTCCATGCATTTAGACATGCTTTATTTAAAAACATCAATGAATTTGAATTGTTGACTACATTGAGTCAAGGCAATTTGAATATCTTAACAGTTATAAATGGACCTCATCTGAGCTTCTAGTCATTTCACAAAGCTCACTTAAAATTCATGCTTTACATGTGTATTATGGATTTTTATTTGCGTTCATTCTCTTGTGTGGACCTCTCCCCCACTCTGGTCCGATTTAACATTTGATGTGAGCAGTAAGCACTGCACATTCAGCCTTTGGCGTGTATTTGTCACACTTCCTCTTTCTTACTTTCTTGACTTGACTTGACTTAACTTTCCTCTGTGCCATTAACGCCCCATGCTCTCTTCCCCCCCCCAATCCACCCCTCAGACACACATACACACACAATGCCTGGTTCCTCTCCAATTGCACAGAGTAGACTATGTGCTGTCTTTATAGTGGGTGATGGCATATGTAGCAGGAATTTGGCATTACCTAAACCTCTGCTGTCCTTTAGTGGTTTATTTATTTATCGTGGTAAATAAATGAAATTAATGATTAAAAGTAGCATGAAATACAAAAAAATTACTTTACTTCCTATACGTTCCTGGTCTTCAAATCATTTTAAATGCTACAAGTGAATGTAGGCATCACACCGCTATTATGTACAGTATGAAAAATGGATATACTGTCATTATAAGAATACATTTAACAGTGTTATTAAATTACTAATATGGGGTCTTCCTGCAAATAAAATCATGAAGTGCCCATGTTATGCTTATTGGCGAGTACATAATTATATTTTTGAGGTCTGTTAAAATACATTTACATGATATTGGCCTGGTTTCACAGACGGATATTAGATTAAGCCAGGATTGGGCCTTAGTTAAATTAGTTTTGATCGTTTTATATATTTTTTAAGGCTTTCTGGCCCCCAAGACTCAAGAAATCTCTGCAATTCTCCATCTGTGATCCTTGGAGAGTCTTTGGCTACACAAACTTTCCTCCTTACCGTGCATTAAGACACATAGGCACACGTCCTCTTCCTGGCAGATTCGTAACATCTTTAGTTGATTGGAACTTCTTAATTATTGCCCTGATGGTCAAAATGGGAAAATTTAGCTATTTTCTTACAGCCACTTTCTATTTTGTAATGCTCAACAATCTTTTGATGCACATCAGAACAATATTCTTTGGTTTTACTCATTGTGATGGATGATTAAGGGAATTTGGCCTTTGTGTTTCCTCATCCTGTGAAACAAAAGTCATAGCTAGACAATTTCATGTTCCTAGTCAACCTAGGGTGCTAAAAAAAGGGAAATATTAATGGGAATATACTTCAGAGATATTTTACTCGTAAAAAATTCTAGGCGTGCCAATAATTGTGGCCAACGTGTTTTGTAGAAAAACACTTATTTCATAATGTGATTGTAACGCGGTGTGGTTGAAGTAAAGATGAGGCAAGATCCAACTGCAGCACAATTATAATTATCAAACTACAAACTTTACAACAAGCAAGACTGGATACAGGGCTCGGGAACAGGAACAACCAACATCACGTTAAACAATAGACAAGAACTCACAAAGACAAGACTGAAACACAGGGCTTAAATAATCAGGGACAAACGAGCTAAACAAGGGGGCGTGGGAAATCAGAAACACCTGGGATAACAAATAGACAAGACAGGGAACCATAGAACAAGACAGGGCACAAAACCACATCGTAACATAGCCCCCTCCCTATGGGCAGCTCCCGACGCCCATCAAAACAAGCAAAAAAGTTCAGGAGGGTGGTCCTAGGGGAGGGACGGGGGGTCAGGCCCGCACTGGGAACCGGGACCAGGACACGGGCAAGGCGAGCCTGGGCCGTGGAGCATGGGTGACCAGGGCGGCGCAGGGAATGCCGGCGGCCAGGGCGGAGCAGGGCGAGATGGCGGCCAGGGCGGAGCCTGCTTGGCAGGGAACCAGGGTGGAGCACACTTGGCAGGAGACCAGGGTGGAGCACACTTGGCAGGGGACCAGGGCGGAACACACTCGGCAGGGGACCAGGGCGGAGCACACTTCGCAGGGGACCAGGGCGGAGCACACTTGGCAGGGGACGAGGGCATAGGAGGCTCAGGTGAAGATAGTGAAGATGTATCCAGCCTTTCACGGAGACTTCAGATACCCCAATCACAAAGCCTGTGAAGAGACGACTCAACACCGGCGATATGGACCCTCTATGGTGGACGGCACTGATCCACAACAACTCGTCTCAACACCGGCGTGATTACTTGGACTTCCAAAAGATGGAAATGGATAAATATTCTAAATGTTCCGGTCCAATCTGACTTGTAATGCTGCCCGAATCATAAATCATGCACTGTTCCTTCGTTGGCCAGAGGAGAACTGGCCCTCCGACTGAGTCTGGTTTCTCCCAAGGTTTTTTTCTCCATTCTGTCACCTGATGGAGTTTTGGTTCCTTGCCACTGTTGCCTTGGCTTTTGGCTTGCTTAGTTGGGGACATTTAATATTCAATAATATTATTGATCTGCCTTACTTAAGGTGGACGTTGACGCAATTTTCTTTTAGAAACAAACTCTGTTATATTATTTTCATGTTATCACTGTGAAGCTGCTTTGAGACAATCTGTATTGTAAAAAGCGCTATATAAATAAAGGAAAAAAAAAAAAAAAAAAAAAGATAGCACCGACAAGGTCCATGTCAGCGCTGCCTCCATGGCCCTCTCAGGGTACCTACTGCCCCCCCCCCCCCCAAAATACTTATACTTGGGGAAATCCACCGAAGGAACCTCCGGGCTGTAACTGGGTTCAAGAGTGACCTCCCAGAGCTTGAAGAACACAAGTAAGACGAGGCGCAGAGGCGGGGCCGGCAGGGCGAGGCGCAGACGTGGGGCCGGCACGGCGAGGAGTCTGGTTACGCTCACCGGAGCCTGGCAAGCCGAACGAGTCCTCCTTCTCCTCTTCCTGCGACGGCGAGTCACTGGGCTAGATACCCTCACTTGGCTAGATTCACTCTCTTGGTTTGATTCAGCACTGGACGCACTTGTCTCACTTGATTCGGCACTTGATTCACTTGATTCACTTGACTCGGCACTTGACTCGGCACTTGACTCGGCACTTGACTCGGCACTTGACTCGGCACTTGACTCGGCACTTGACTCGGCACTTGACTCGGCACTTGACTCGGCACTTGACTCGGCACTTGACTCGGCACTTGACTCGGCACTTGACTCGGCACTTGACTCGGCACTTGACTCATTTGACTCGGCACTTGACTCCCTTGACTCGGCACTTGATTCACTTGACTCGGCACTTGATTCACTTGACTCGGCACTTGATTCACTTGACTCGGCACTTGATTCACTTGACTCACTTGATTCGGCACTTGACTCACTTGACTCGGCACTTGACTCACTTGACTCGGCACTTGACTCACTTGACTCGGCACTTGACTCACTTGTCTAGGCACTTGACTCACTTGACTCGCTTGACTCGTGAAACGCGGGCTTGTGGAGCGCGGTCTCTGCAGGGCTGGAGTGAAACGCGGGTTCGGCTGAGCAGACGTGAAGCGCGGGCTTGTGGAGCGTGGTCTCGGCAGAGCTGAAGTGAAACGCGGGTTCGGCTGAGCAGACGTGAAGCGCGGGCTTGTGGAGCTTGGTCTCGGCAGAGCTGAAGTGAAACGCGGGTTCGGCTGAGCAGACGTGAAGCGCGGGCTTGTGGAGCGTGGTCTCGGCAGAGCTGAAGTGAAGCGCGGGCGCGGGCGAGGGCGAGACCGGGCTGACGTGAAGCTTAGGCTCTCGCAGCTTGTCCTCCACGCCCACGGTAAACGAAGAGCCGCTCCACAACAGGGCCGAGTCGATATACCACTCTAAAGACCCGTGCGGATCAGGTTCGGGCATCTGAGACCCGAGAGGTTCCGATAATCCCCCGCGGAAGAAGATCTTCAAGCACTGTGTGCTCATTTGCGCGAGATGCGCCAGCTCGAGGAATTCTGTGTCATAATCCTCGATGGCGCGATTCTCCTGGCGAAGACGGAGAATCTGGACGTCGACTGGACTCCAGAAAGGCATGTCCGCTGGATCACGATCTGGTGAGTTCTTCTGTAACGCGGTGCGGTTGAAGTAAAGATGAGGCAGGATCCAACTGCAGCACACGCTTTAATTAACAAACTACAACTTTTACAACAAGCAAGACTGGATACAGGGCTCGGGAACAGGAACAACCAACATCACGTTAAACAATAGAAAAGAACTCACAAAGACAAGACTGAAACACAGGGCTTAAATAATCTGGGACAAACGAGCTAAACAAGGGGGCGTGGGAAATCAGAAACACCTGGGATAACTAATAGACAAGATAGGGAACCATAGAACAAGACAGGGCACAAAACCAAATCGTAACAGTGATTTCCCCCCCACTTTCAATTATTTTGCTTCAATGAAAGGTTAGATTTTTGCAAATTTTTTGAATGAAAGATCAAAAGGATAAACAACGCAGATTTATTTTTACTGGCATTTTTGTTCATATTTACCAGGGGTGCCATTAATTCTGACCACCACTGTAGTTTAACAACTTAAAAGCTACATGACATTTCTCACTAGCGATGTAAACGCTAAAATCTTTTAATTTTTATGTTTTAAAAAATAAAAAATTACTTCTAGCTGAATGCATCTTGTTTTGTTCATCTCCATGAAGTTCATAGATATATAAATGGATTATTTTAATTTCCTCTGTGAAACTTTTGTTGCAACTAAAATGCAAATCCGTCAGAGAGTATCAGTTGGTTTGTAGGTGGAATTAGTCAGTTTTCGTCAAAGCTGATTCAACATCTGCCCACGTCACAGATGCAGATCCTTATACCCACAGTATATCAATTCAGAGTTCTGTGGTGTTGTTTAACTGTGATTCATAAAACTTCCCTCACACCACTGATGGCTGCTTGAATGACGTGCTTGCTCTAACGACTCGATTTTGCATAACTCTGTCGACAGTCTGTTTTGAATTCACTATTTTGGCTTGTTTGTTTTGTTTACAGCAGCTGCCATGACAGGGGTGGGGGCAGAGGATGACATCCCTCTCTGTGAGAGGAAAACTGTCACTGACTTCTGCTATCTCCTGGACAAGTCCAAACAGCTTTTCAATGGTTTAAGGTCAGTCTCTGTGTCTGAGCATTTTGCTGTTTATTTGTGGTTTTGTTTGCCTTCCAGATTTTTGTCTGTCAAATCATGCAGTGAACTTATGTAAACTAACTTTCAGCGCAATGTTTCTTTCTTTGATTTTCTTGCTTTCTTCCTTTCTTTCGCTTGCTTTTTTACTATCTTTTGATACAATTTCTTTGTTTGTTTGTTGTTTGTCTTGTTTTTGTTTCAATTTTTTCATTTTTTTGTTTCTGTTTTTATTCCTTTCATTTGTTTGTGTTCTTACTTTTGTTAATTCTTTTGCTCATACATTGTTCATTTCTTTTATTTCTGTTTTCATCCTTCTGTTTTCATCCTTCCGTTCAATTAATTTCTTTTTCTTGTTCTTTTTTTATTTGTTCTATCTTTTGTTTGTCCGTTTGTTTATTATTCACCAGCTTTTGAGTATGACCTATTGCTCTATGACCTGTTAATCTGTTTGTACTACAGTTTAGGAGTGAATGGAATACTGAAGTAAACCTCACTTTCTATTCTCGCAATAGCCATGAATCACGCCTTTAACCATATAGTGACACTGACTAATGTAAGTATCAAATATAGTGACATGCATAACACTGAGAATGTCTTATCACAGTTGAGGCAATGTTATTTAATAACCAAGTCTAGTCGAGATGGCCATATCTTAATTAACCGACAGCGCCTTCAAATGATTTTTAAATTTATGACAGCATTGAGCAGATCACTTGGGTTATACTCAGAGCACAAAACTGATGGGGACTCCACTGTTAGAAGACACTAAATTATGCATAATTACATGTAACTAACCCTCAATCAAACCCTAATCCTACCCTAACCCTATAGTAAGTGAATGTTGTTAATTAATATAACTCGGTACCTAAATAAATAATTACACTGCAACAATGAGACCTTAAATTAAAGTGTAACGTACTTACGGTATCGGTATTTATCGACGGTACACCATCGTCGGTAACGATATAAAAAATGTTCGATCTAGCGCTCGATATTTTCATTAAAATGCACGTGCATTTCCCGCAGATCTTAGGGGCCATTTACATATCCCATCTAAAAACGTGTGGAAGGCGCGGCTGTGCCACTTTCTCCTCCTTTCCAAAGCGCTTGCGTTCACCTGGCGTCTGTCGTTTCTATGCAACCATTAACTGCGGCGCTCTCCACATCATATTGACCGAAGGTGCGTTCCATTCTTAAGTAGACTGCAAAGTTAAAAATGGCGTGACCACCACAACGTCGCCCAACATCAAATGGCAAACGTAATGAAAGTGGAACGAAAACTGCGCTACCCATTATTTTGTGCTTCACGTTCAGTTTGGTTCAATGTCAGTGCACGCAAGCCGATCTTGATCAAGCGACACTGTTACTGCACAGCGCTAGTAAAGAAACATTTGAATTCGCCACTGAAATAATAACATTGCTGTGAGATTTAGTGAGAAACACTAATATTTCTCAGTTATTAACGGATCAAACAGCACTGACGTTGAAACCAGGAGAAACATTGTGTCACGCATGAACTAGTTGAACCATGCTAGGAATAGTAAAATGCTTTCAAGTACGTGTACATCTTCAAAACTCAAATATTATCATTAAATGTTATTTTTAATGTGATGACCAAAACATTATTTGTTCATTGTAGCGTTGGTTCAGTGTGGGTGTGATGGAAGAAGACAAGGGTCAGCGATACTGGGACTCGTACACGATTTTATTAGCAGACTGCGTTGAACAAACAATGTGCGCCAGGTGCGCCTTCACCATAGAGCATTCTATAGCAACGTTCAAAACACTCTTTCCACTCTGAATAAACTCAGTCCATCAATTTCTCAGTTCACGTGCACGAGGTCCCAGTCCTTCTCTCTCCCCGTTCTTTCACACGAGCTGGCTTTTATGCAGTCTCCCCACGCCAATCACTGCAATCAGAAACAGGTGTTCGCCATTCTGCACTTGACCTACTTACTCACCGCTCGGCTCCGCCCCCGCTCTCCGCTACAGACTCCGCAAAACGACGCCCCCATTGCCACATTCATCCTTCAAAGATTACTCCCATTTATAAAACTAAAAGTTTCAAGATGTAGGAAAACTGTCACTTATTTAAAAAAAATGTTTCTTTTAATAAATAATAAAAAAAATTCAAGGACATTTCTCTGGCATTTCTTTCTTTTTGCTGTATCGAAAGTGTACCGAACCGTGACACCACTGTATCGAACCGAACCGTGAATTCTGTGAACCATTACACCCCTACTTATTACAGATGTTGATCTGGGCAAAGAGTTTCTTTAACACTTTTTTTATCTTAATATAACACAAAGAAGATTTTTTTGTTTACATTTTGTTTTGTTTTTGCCTGCTAAAACTAATATAATTTGTTGTTTATCTTGATAATGTGGGTTAATGAATAAAAAAACAGTGGTTTAAATTCAAACTTTTCTACTTGTCTTTAAAAAAAAAGGTTATAAAAACATGTCAATAATTATTGATACCGAACAATATGAAATATTATATCGTGATACTTTTTTTTAGCTATATCACACAGCCTTAAACTTGTTTTATTTCTAATGTGGAATGCAAAGATGTTTCTTTTCTTTTTTTTTGTCCATATGTGTTTTTTTTAACCACACAGACTTTCCACATGAGGGTGAGTACAGTGTTTCAAGTTTGCTGCTTCAGTATTTTTAATTATTTTTTCAAGTTTCTATGGTATACTGGAAAGCAATGATAAGCATTTCATACGTTTTAAAGACTTTTTTTGGCAAAAACATTCAATATATGGAAAGAGTCGATATTTACTCTGCAATTCATCGGGCATGCTGGATATTAGCTTCTGGTCCAAATCCTGATTAATGATGATCCATTCTTGCCTTATTAGTGCTTGGATTTTATCACAATTTGTGCTTGTCCACTTGCCTTTTGAGGGTGGACCATAGTTTATCTACGTAATTAAGATCTGGGTAGTTGCTGGGCCACAAATCCAAAATTTCAATGTAATGATCTCCAAGCCACTTCATTATCACTCTTGCCTTGTGACATGGTGCTACATCAAGCTGGAAAATGCAGAGGATCAACACCAAATTTCACAACCTAATGGGTTGTTGCGAGAAGTTGTAACAGACGAGCAAATGGTGGATTGGAGAATTTATTTTAAGCACAGACCGCGCAAGCACCCACAAACTGACGGATGTCCTCTGCCAAGGCGGGCCTCCAAAACCGCTGGTGAATGGCAGCTAGCGACCTCCTCACTCCCGGATGGCACATGAGTCTTGAAGAATGACCCTACTGGAGAACGACGGTGTGGACCGAGTCAGGAACAAAAAGCAGACCCGCCAGGCATCCCTGGGGCACTTCGACTCCAGCCTGAGTTCGTTTGACACGAGCTTTGATTACCCAAGTGACTGCCCCCACTATGGTCCTAAGGCAAAGTGGTGTCAGGAGGAGGCATGTCAACCAAGGTAGCGAAGCACTGCGACAATGCATCAGGTTTAACATTCTTGGAGCCCGGTCTGTAAGATAACACAAAGTCGAAGCGCCCAAAAATCCCAATTAACCTGCCTGGCATTCAGCTATTTAGCTGAACGAATCTACTCCAAGTTCCTGTGGTCGTTCCACACCATGAAAGGAATGGCCATCCCCTCCAACCAGTGACACCAATCCCCCAGAGCCAGTTGTTCCACCAGCAACTCTCGATTGACGATGTCATGATTTCGCTCTGCGGGGAGACAAACGGTATGAGAAATAAGCGCACGGAAGTAACTTATTATCTTGAGGGGATATTTTAGAGAGAAACGCTCCAACACCTACCTCTGATGCATCAACCTCCACCACAAACTGCCAAGCGGAGTCAGGTGTAAAAAGGATTGAAGCAGAAATAAACCAGCATTTGAGTTAATCAAAAGCACTCTTAGCCATCACAGTCCAGGCAAGTTTAGCCTTGGTGGAGGTCAAGGCAGTCAGAGGGGCTGCCACCTGACCTAAGTTCCTATTGAATCGCTGATAGAAATTGGCAAAACCCAGGAACTGTTGTAAACTCTTTCTGAAGTCAGGCAATGGCCAGTTAGTGACGGTCCTCACCATCGCAGGACCCATGCGAATCCCCTCCACCAAAATGACAGAACTCAAGAACGAGACTGATTGGGCATGGAAAGTACACTTGTCCGCCTTGACAAACAACTGATTCTCCAGCAGCCGCTGGAGCACACCTCTGATGTGCTGGATGTGCACCTGGTAGGAAGGAGAGAATATTAAAATATGATCCAGGTACACAAAAACAAAGTTTATTTATCATATCTCTCAGCATGTCACTGACGAGTTCTTGGAAGACGGCTGGGGCATTGGACAGGCCAAATGGTAAAAACCAAATATTCAAATTGCCCTTTGGGTGTGTTAAAGGCCGTCTTCCACTCATCCCCCTCAATCAGAACACGATGGTAAGTGTTGCGCAGATCCAACTTTGTGAAGAATCTCGCCCCCTGCAAAAGTTCAAAGGCTGTCATCAGATTCTTCAGGCAAGATTCTTCACAATAAGAGGCAGGGGGTACCCGTTCTTAACCGTTATGTCATTCAGCCGTAGATAATCTATACAAGGACTCAAAGAGCCATCCTTCTTCTCAAAGAAGAATCCCATACCTGCTGGAGATAGGAGGGACGGATGATTCCATGGCCGCCCGCTCAAGAGCTGACAAGGAGAAAAGACTGCCACAAGGCGGAAAAGTGCTTGGGAGGAGATCGATGGCACAGTCATATGGCCAAAGTGGAGGAAGAGATGCATCTTGGGACACACGCTAAAGACCGCCCATAGATCGTGATGCATGATAGGAACCTGGGATAAATCTATCTCCTCCTCCTGAAACAAAGAAGGGGCGACAAAAGATGGCACAGAAACTAGACAGTATGTATGATTGTAAGGACTCCAATTAGAAATAGACTTATCTGCCCAGTTAATGAGGGGACCATGTAGGGAATGCCAGGGATGGCTAAGGGAGCTGCTGGAGACTTAGTTAAATAAATCTCTAGCTCCTCCCTGTGGTTGCCGGAGGCAACTACACTCATCGGGACAGATATGGTCACATAGTCATGAGCTTGCGACCGTCCAGTAAGTGAGCAGTAATGGGAGGATGAATAGGAAGACCCTTCTCACGGGCCCAGTTTTCATTGAGAAAATTCCCCTCCGCCCCAGCGTCAATGAGTGCTGAACCCTTGAAGGAAGTATCAATCATGATGACAGTCACTGGCAGGAGAGTACTAGATTTATGAAATGTGGATGTAAAGGTTCCACTCACCAGAATTGCCCTAACTACTTACAAACGCTGGCTTTTATATAATACAGGATATATAATACAGAGAACTGTACAGTATATGAGCATTTTTTGTTTCCATTTATTACACAGCAATCAATTTCAGGGTCTCAAACAAATTTCAGACTTGTATTTCAGCTTTTTGTTACTCAATACTTAATTTAATTGAATTGACAGCAGAAAATGCACAGTCTACGGTTTATTACAAAGTATTCCAGGATGCAGCCAGATGACCATGGCCACCACGATAAAGACAGAGACCCTCAGACAAGCGTTGTTGTTTTTCCTTAGCAGAAAGATGCATTCTACCAACTTGCATGGGCTCTACACCATCAGAGGGTTCAGGTTCCCGGGGAGCGGATGGAGAATCGAAAAGTTCTGCCTGATGTCTGGAAAACTGACCACGAACCCAACGATGTAACTCCATTCTGGAATCAAGACAAATAGTCACAAGCGCTACCAGACAGCAGGGAGGCTGACATTGGCGACACGAGATCTGGGTCAAGACGATGAATTCTTTAAACTGGTCTGAATGCTCAGCAACTCACGCTGCGAGAGACTCCATGGAGAAATTAACAGGCTCCTACTCATGATGGCCCAGCAAGGTTGGGAACCAAGTTCCATGGCTGATCGGATAGGAGGTTCTTGTGCTGGGTCCATGTTTGGCCAGTGTGTGGTGTGACAATCTTAGGAAGGAGGATCCAAAAGCAGAAGAATGCTTAGTTTCGTTTTATTGAAACACAATAATAAAGACAGTTCAAGCTTAGTTTGGAACAGTAGAGAAGAGAATGGTCAGGCAGACAGGGGTCAGAGTCCAGGGCAATCAAATCCGAATCATGAGGCGAGAATCAATGTCAGACAAGCAGGATAGTCAGGCTAGGAGCAAACAGAACCAACAGGGATCTCTCAAGTCACGATCGGAAACAGGCAGGTGTTCACGGCAGAAAGTATTCCATAGAGGCGAACAGTAACCCAGGAAAATTCCAGCACCATTAATAGTCCAAATGGTCAGCAGTGAGAGAGCAGTCCGAGACCAGTGAATTCTGGAGAGGAACAGGGAACCACAACACAACTGGGCAGAGAGAAAAAAAATTAGATAAAAAGAAAAGAAAACAAATTAAAATAAAAAAACTAGACAGGAAAAGAAAAAAATGGGCAGGTGAACAGCAAGAAGCACAGAACATACTGGGAGAGAACAAAGGGAAAGGAATCATAAATATAGTAGAGAAATCAAGCAATAAGGGGAGACAGGTGAGCGCAAATAATCGGATGCGCTGATTGCGAAACAAACAGCTGTGCGTAAATGCACGTGGAAAAGACAGAAACAAACACAAAGGAAGAAAACAGAAGGAAGATCAAACATGAGTCCTGACAGGGACATTCTGAAGCCTTCATCACTGCAGTTGAACCTCTATCCTTGACGTTCTTGATGATCCAGTAAATGGTTCTTTCAGCTGTGATATTCTTTGCAGCAATTTCCTTGCATGTGAGGCCATTTTTGATGCAAAGCGATGATGGCTGTCTATCTTTGGAGGTAACCATTGCTAACACAAGAACACAATGATTGGAAGCACGTCTCATAATCCTATCAGAATGATAAAGTGATATCTCTTGACTAATACTTGTTAACACTTTCCTATGTGATTAGTGAAATGATGTTAGCTGGTCATTTTGTGCCAGGGCCAAAAAACAGTGAATATCTTTTTTTTCTTCTTTTTTTTTTGTGAAGCTTTTTGCAATTATTTAAAATGCATCTGATCACTCTGCACAATAATCTAGAAACTATTAATCAACACCAAAACAATTGAAGCAGCAAACTTTGCAAAACAACAAAATTTGTCACTGCCAATACTTTAGGCCACAGCTGTAAATGAAGACAGGATTTTAATTTCACTATCCCCTTAAGGAAGTTTGTGCTGTTTTTAGAAATTGGTGTCACTCTCATTTATAACTGAACTGTGTGTGAATGTAACCGTATTTAGAACTCTAAAGCAGGACTGACAACCGTTTATTGACATGTATGAATGTAGTCTATTTTGTGGGTGTGGTTGATTATTAAACAATAAATAAGCATGTTCTAGTGTCTCATCTGTGCTGTGCTTTATGTATGTGTTGATGTTTGCCTCTTCATCCGTAGGGAACTGAGAGCCCTTTATATTTTCCAGTGTCTGGGTGAAGTGATCTCAGTTTTACATCTGAATGAATCTTCAGCGCGCCTCTTCCACCCCCTCGTATCTGCCAGCGTTTGTCTCTACATTACACACACCCTTAAAAAAAAAAAGAATCACGTCACTCCATGTTTATCACCATTTCTCAGTGGCCATTAGGTTGCGTTTGAGTTAATCAGTCATTTTTAGCTAAGACTATTTATAGGACAAGTATGTCAGTAGCTGTGGGCTCTATCTCCCTCTCTTTTAGTCTCCCCCCATTCTTTTTTTCTCTCTTTCCTTCTTGTCTTCAAAATTTGTATTCCTTCTCTCCACTCTTATCTCTATAGCCAGGCCCTGTCCTTATGTACCAGATGTGTGTTTGTTACATTTATATTGCATAATTGATTGAGACTGCTACAGTCCAGAAGGTTAGTTTCATAGAGTAGCCCACATGTTCTGACATTCATATATTCTCGGGTTAGGTTTTTTGTGCATCAATGTAAATTCATAGGACAGTTTTTGGTATAATTCCTGCAGGTTAGTATATCCCTTAACTTTTTTCATATTAACTAATCCTGGATATTTCTAGTATTCATGTTTAATATTGCAGTGTTCTGAAATAGTGTAAACACTTTTCTTTTCTTTTACATTTATAAAGGCTGTCAAATTAAGCATTAAATCCTTTAAAACTAAGTCAAAACCAAACCAATTCCACTCACGTTTTTCAGATGTCAGCATTAGAATTGTAGCAATTTAGTTCTTAATTGCTTATTATTTCTGCATGAAGGATTACCAATGAACATGTTTATGCATTTTTTTTTTTTACCTTAATGATAGTTTGTGTCTACAAATACAGGATTAGATGCTTGTTATGAGGCCACACCCAATGCCCTGTTTCTCCATACTAATTAGGCTGTCTAACCAGTAGCGGCCTAATTCTGGATTTGATGCTTAGCAACACCCTGAAGAGTTCAGTAATGAAACCGCTATTATTAATTGGTCTCATTTCCTAATACTTCCACTACTTGATAGCTCTCAGTGTCTCTTACCTCTTTATTATCTCTTTATTAAATAAGCTTGACTCAATAAAGAGACTTTTATAGGGGCTTTGACATTTTATATCCATATATTTATATTCTTCATCAGCGTGCAACACAGAGCTTCCAAAATGCAAAAATGTTACATAAATATGACTGATATATATGTGTGTGTTTATATATATATATAAAATTCTGTGTGTGTGTGTATGTATATATACATTTATGTATGTATATGTAACATTTTTGCATTTTTGAAGCTCTGTGTTGCACGCTGATGAAGAATATAAATATATGTATATAAAAATGTCAAAGGCACTATAAAAGTCTATATATATATGTACGTACACCATTGTAATCAAAATTATTCAACACCCATTGCAAATCAGGTTTACAGACTTTCAGCTGTTTGCAATGAACAAATCAATCAAAAGTAATTGAAATATCACAACACAATAAATGTTTCAAGTGGTTTCCCCAATTTTAACTGAAATTGCAACTTTTAATGAGTTCTGCTGTCTCAAAATTATTAAACCCCTTCATGGCAAGCATTCTTAGTACTTGGTAGAACATGCTTTTGCTATCATGATCTGCTGCAAACAAGATGTATAACCAGACACCGGCTTCTGGCAGCGAATATATATATATATATATATATATATATATATATATATATATATATATATATGTATTTATTTATTTATCATAAAAAATTGAAATAATGTCTTAAATATAAATACCTATAAAACTGTCCTTTAGTGTTGGTTGACTTTATTTTGTTTGTTTAAACTAACATTTTGGGAGTGTCAGTTCCACAATATATTCCGGAATAATGGAATAATCAAAACACTGGAGTACCAGAGGCCTTAGCTATACCATACAGATGTAATATTGCTCTGTTACTCAACTACACCAAATCTGACCCCATCTGCACACATACACCATCCTATCTCCCTCCTTTCTCCTCCTTCCCTAATTTACAGGTCAATCCCCGGCTGTGCTCTCCCAGTGAATCTGTCTTGTGGGTATTAATGCTGCCAGAGTGGATGGGAAATTAATGGTGCATGTATTGAAATTAAAGCCCTGCCTAATGACTGCTCCTATCGCCTTCCTGACCTTGTCTCTCGCAGCCCACAAGGGCAACGGGGTGAACCGTAAATCTCACATATCCATCTCTATAACCTTAGAGCATGTGTGAATGCACATTATGAATGAAAGCTGTGAAACAAAATACAGTGCTGGGTTTCATCGAATCCGCATGAATGAAAGGAGGCGTGTCTGTCTGTGCGCTGGTGTTTAATTGCATTGCATGATGTGTGTGTGTGTGCTTGTTGTATATGTGTATAACTCCAGGTTATGCCTGGACATGTTTTATTTTTTGACATTCGTTTTTGTCCCCTTGCCTTTCCCAGAATGACCCGTTACAGGTTCATAAATGATGCTTCATCTACTGTAATCATGTGTGAACATGTGTAAATGAGGGCTTTTGAATTTACCTGCTGCATTCGCAACCTCCCTTCTTTCCCCAGTCCCTGCTTCTGTTGTCATAGCAACCCTTTGATGATAACAATAGGGCCTAGAGGTGGTTTTGGAAGGTTTAGGGGAAATGGACGAGAAAGGAATAAAGCGAGAAAGAGCGAATAGAGGCAAAAGTGCTACTTCTCAAGCTGATTGCCATAGTTCGTCAAATTCCTTCACATCATCAGCACTATGACTCACCACAGCCCTGCCCAAACACTCTCACCCACTCGCAATTTCTGACTCACTGATTGCTCTGTTTTTGATCTCCCCCTCCACCAATGTCTTCTCATCATTGGCATGATGATGTTAATTAAGTGCATGACAACCATGACCACTTGTATATTTTTCTAAGGCTCATCTGCTGTTGTCCAAAATTATGTTTTAAAATTGGAGTGTCAAGTCAGAGGGGCAGAAATACCTTATATAATGATATGTGGGTATCAAGGTCGTGGTGTGGGTTTAATGCAACCTTGATTTATTATTTTAAAAGAAAGTAATGATTAAAAAAATTAGTCACAGTACCTCGATCATATGTAAAAAGCAATTCCCATTGCATAGAAGTCTGTTAATATAGTCATCTGTCATCTGTGGAAGCAAAAGCCCCAGATATTTTGATAAATGTCCCAGCATAATTTTTTTGTTGTCTATACAATGGAATACAATGGTCAACAAAACTGTTTGGTTACTAACATTCATCAAAATATTTTCTTTTTTGTTCACAGAAGACTATTGTCTCTAATTGTAGAAGTCTCTATCTGACTTGTTTGCTAAATAACTATTACAACTATATCTTCGATATCAGTACCTTTTTCATATTGACTTTATTTGAGACACTCCTGTAAAGTTGAAGTGAAAAGAAATTCTATTTTTGAAATTCATGTTGATTTTATGTGAATGATACATCCATGCATGTCTTTTTTGACCCCGTAATTATCAACTGTCATAACTCAAAAAAACGTATGTCGAACTTTTCCTATCATTTACTTTGCTTACACCCCGCCACTTTCTTTACAATCAACGGTAAATAGTCAGTATTTGGAACTGACAGGTGTAAAACTGTGTAAACACAAGCACTTAGAAAATGGTTTATTTTGATTCTGTCTGTTAAAGCCTGTTAAATTGACGTTTGAGTATCTATAAATGTGGATAATGCATTAGTGAAGTAAATTTGGCTGTGTTTCTCTTGTTTGTTCTCTCGCACTCCTGCAGGGATCTGCCTCAATATGGACACAAGCAGTGGCAGTCCTATTTTGGCCGAACATTTGACGTATACACCAAGCTGTGGAAGTTTCAGCAGCAGCACAGGTCAGCCCTAGATCTATTTTTGAAACAGAAAGGACTGTTTTTTTTTTCTTTTTCTTTTTTTTTTCAAAATCTCAAAAATAAAACTGGTAGGCTTAGAACTACAAAAGACTGAAGATTTAACATGCATGATCAAACCTCCCTCTGATAGTTCCTCTGTACTTTGAGGTCAGCATTAATGACAGATGATTCTTGATTCTTATTATTTGGGTTTATGTTACTGGAGAATAGACAAGTCCTGGACAACCGGTATGGTCTCAAGAGGTGGCAAATAGGTGAAGTGGCCTCAAAAATTGGGCAGCTGTACTACCATTACTAGTAAGGAGCCTTTTAACTCAGCTATTTATTCATCTGGTTTTGTGTTCTTCAAGAATTGTTTTCTCATATTTTTATTTTTATTTTGTCTTCTTTAGCCTCCGCACTTCAGAAACAAGCTACCTAAATGAAGCCTTTTCTTTCTATTCGGCCATTCGCCAGCGATCATATTACCACCAAGTCAACAAAGAAGACAGGTGAAAAGGCACTACAATGAACTGTGATGAGCAAAGTTGATGTTTTCTTGATTTTTATTTTCTATGTTCTGGAAAGTTCTTTAAATTAATATACTTATGAGCAAGTAAAGCAGTAAATATCCCAAATTTCTGTCTTTTATGATTTCCGCTTCAGTTCATTAATCTTGTCCCTTCTCCTTTGCACAGGCCTGAGCTGGTTGTAAAAAAGCTGAGGTATTACGCTCGGTTTATCGTTGTTTGTCTGTTGCTCAACAAGATGGACCTGGTTAAAGTGCTAGTCAAGGTAAGTCATGGACGGCAGACCAAATAAACCACTTACACATTTTTAGTCCATGGCTCACCATAGATATTCAGTTGAACAGAGGTTCTTGCCAAAGGATCAGTCAGCATGGACAGTCTGTTGGGTAGTTATGCAGCTGGAATTATGACAAAATTCACGCCTCATCAATTTTGGCACTGTAAAATTGCACAGTCAGCCATTACTCGTATACTCATATTTATAGAAATGAATGGATTTTTTAATTTTATATTTGTTTTTTGCAAATGACTAATAAATATACTGACAACAATTCACCGCTCATGAGAAGAAAAACCCAGTATGGTCTATATCGTGTTTCTGGGACCATATGTGGTGTCTTTTTTTGCAGGAGCTTTCTGAGGAGATTGAGGACTACACCCAGCGCTTCAACACAGAGGACCAGTTAGAGTGGAACCTGGTGCTGCAAGAAGTTGCTGCTTTTGTGGAGGTAAGACATTTTTTTTAAGAAGTCTATAATGTGCATAACGCGTCATCAGTATAGAGTGGTGCAGGTATGACGTCACTTTCTAGGCCAACCGTCAGATAGTATCACTCTGGTTCCCTCGACAAAAACTCAATAGATTTTTCCATAGGCTTTTGGATTATCGTAAAAACAAGCTCTTAGATCAACAAAATTGTATGATACTTAATCGTTTTGTCCATCAAGATAATTTTCACAGATGACAAAAACACAACTGTGGCGAGCAGGACGAGGCCGAGGGATGTGAGAGAACAGCGCAAGGCCGGTGGCGTGAGTAATATTGAATGTCACCCTCGAGACGCACCGGTCTCGCATCTCTCACGGAGGAGCGGAAGCATAAAAGGTGGAGCGACGGCGCTGAAGATCGAGAGAGGAACAGGCCTGATTTTATGTTGTGTTTTATTTCTGTTTTGTGTAGCCAGCAGTCGTCCGCGAGGGGCTGCTAGCGGATACTTTTGTTTTTATATTTATTTTATTTGATCATTAAAAGTGTTTAATTGTTCTCCGGTTCCCGCCTCCTTCTTCCCACAACTTTGAACCCCGTTACAACAACTTTTATGAATTTGAATTCCTAAATGCAGTCGCTATGAGTAGAAAGCTGAAGGTAGGGTATAAACTAACTACACCACGGTCACACGAATTCAACGTCACCATCACTAAGCTTCTGACAACTCTTTCAGTTTTTATGTAAAAACATTTTCTCAGAACGTTAGAGTAGTTTATAAGAGCACAATTATAAGCAGCAGGTTGTAAAAGCGGACTGAGCTTACTTGTTCGGCGTCACTTTTTAGCAACCGCCTTTTTCATGACACCTAACAGCTTAAAAAATGGTTATACTGATGTATTTTATGTCGTAAAATAAAACTAGAAAGTGTCTTGAGCTGGTGTTCACCACAGACCTTATTTCAGCCATTTAACCAAAATCCCATTAGAAAAACCATTTGACTTCGGGACGCTGGAACCAGAAGTGCTAACTCGTTTCTGCGATTTGGCATACAAAGTGATGTCATACCTGCACCACTCAATTGCACTATTAAAATTACCATGAAATGTGATTCACAACCCCCTTTTATGATATAAAAAATATTTTGTATGTCAACAGAAAAGCAAAGTTGTTCAGAGATTGAGCAAATTATGATCTTGAAGAAAGAATATGAAGCAGTTTTTTATCTGGAATAATGTACACCAAATCATTCACAGTAAGACCACTACCAGTCAAAAGTTTGGGGGCAGTAAATTTGATCAAATACAGTCATAACAACAGTATTATTATTAAAAAAAAAAAATATTAGAGTTTTTAATAATCATCATTAAAATTTTTATATATTTTATACATCATTAAATAATATATTCTACTTTGTATTTTAAATGTAATTATAATTATCAATGTTAATTTTTTTACCGAAAAGTAGTGTGTAGTAAATCAGTTTAATTTTTATTTAATGTAAAAATGCATCAATGTTGTGCACTTTAAAAAGCACACGACTCTTCTTACTCGACTAGTAAGGTCTAGTAAGATACAAAGGTCAGATGTAGTCCACTCTGTAAGACTGTTTGACAAATATTGATATTTTCTTTACCGTTGTGTCTTTCTCATCTACTATTTTTCTACCTACACAGGCAGATCCTCTTATGATCGTAAATGATGACAACGCCATGGTGGTCATATCCAATCGGCTGCAGGAGGGGGGGGTGCCCCCTCTTGAACAGGGCATGGTGGTTGGCCAGCTCACCTTGGCAGATGCACTCATCATTGGCAACTGTAACAGTCAGGTGGGAGTACAGTACAGCAAAACACCTAGCAGGCTGAGCAAGTTATATAATATGTCAAATTCAAGCGGTGCTTTCTAATGTAAATTATTAGACACTTCAAACTTGTTGTATAGGTTACAACTCTGGTTTTTACAATGGTTGGATTTCATCTGGTTTGCAGGTGAAGTTTAGCGAGCTGACCATCGATATGTTTCGTATGCTTCAAGCGCTTGAGAGGGAACCAGTTAACCTGGCCACACAAAGCTCCAAACCGGGGACACTTGTAAGAGAAGACTCTTACACTCTCCCTGTCACTCTCTATGTTGAGTGTTTCTGAGTATTTTCACCCTTCCTCCCTCGCTATTTCAGTACTTCACCTTTTTCAGGGTCTCTCTTACTGTTCTATCTCACTCCACCTGCTCTCTGTGTCTCTCTATTCCTCTCTCACTCGTTTATCTCTCTCATTATAGGAGCCCAATGAAAAGCCTGCCAAAAGAGAGAACCCTCATAAATATCTACTCTACAAACCAACCTTCAGCCAGCTCTTCACTTTCCTGTCTGCCTCCTTCAAGGTTTGTCTGATGTCATTGCAGTTTTTAGCACCTGTCAAATAATTGTCAATCCATCCTGTTTTGAAAATCGTCATTTTCGTCCTCTTTTGACTCTATATTTGCGTAGAGAACTTGTAGCAGTGACATTTCACATATAGTGATTAAGCCTAAATCAAAAGTGATATATATGCTATGCCAGTAGACTCTTAAATGACAATTTGTACTTTAAGAAAATATAAACTACTGTTCAAAAGTCTCTAACCATTGGGGTCAGTAAGGTGTGTGTTTTTTTTTTTTTTTATTCAGAAAGGTGACACCTTTAACATGGTTTCAAAAAATTCTATCTCAAATAAATGCTGTTAATTTGAATTTGTTATTTATTACAGAATACTGATGTTTTCTACATTGATAATAGGAAATGTTTCTTGAGCATCAAATCAACATATTAAAATGATTTCTGAAGGATCATGGTGACACTGATCATATGACACAGCTTTACATCACAGAAATTACTTTTTAAAATATATCAAAATAGACAGTGGTTATATTAAATTCAATTGTAATAATATTTCACAATATTACAGTTTTTCTCTATCTTGAACAAATAAACGGAGTCTTAGTAAGCATTAGAGACTTCTTTCTAAAACATTAACAAACTTATTGACCCAAAACTTTTAAACACTAGTGTATTATTTCGAATTTGCATAATGTCTTTCTCTTCTGCAAAAACTTGCACTACACAAATGTATGTCCCATCTCCCCCTAAAACCGAAAACACATAGCTAGACCAAGGCCTATTGACTTTTAAAAAAAGGAGGAACCCTTTATTATTCCTCACCTAAACCTGTTTCAAAAGGAAACACATTAACATGGCTCGTCATATGCTTTTATTAGGCCTTTAAAGCCTCTGGATCTCAAGGAAATTTTACAGGCATTTCTTGCATAATTGCATTATGGTTATTGTCTATCCTATGCACTAGTTTCTGTTCTGTTTTCTGGAGTGACACCTCATGTGTGAGTGTGAGTTACAGCATGGCATGCTACAGGGGTGTTAGCGTGTTACTATCTGCTCTGCTGTAGCGTAGCACCTCGAGAGTGTGAGGAAAACCCACAAGCACACGACTCAGATCCTCACACGCTTTTGCTACAGAGCAGTTCATTTTTAACTCTCAGACACCCCAATTTTTTGGCTGTTTTCCATCTTGCTTCATGTTTTGTTTAGATAAATGATGACAAATAAGGGATTTCCATGTGCTTCTTTAACCAGTTCTTGTTATAAGCTGTTCTATGTATGTGTGTGTCCCTATTTGCAAAGATGTACACAGCCTAAGTATTTTTAAATGTTATATTCTTATTTGTTTTATTAGTCTTAAGTGTGATACTGAGATGCTCTGGCTGTGCAGCACTTAGCGTGCCACTGAACTTAATTAAGCTTGCTATGACACTGCTTTACCATTTGTAGTATTGTGAGCGTTCTGATTTAATCAGCCAATTTAATTGATTCATTTATCCGTTCTAGTCTTTGAAAGTTTTCTTTTCTTTCACTGATTCTTTTATTGCTAGGAGCTGCCAGCCAATAGTGTCCTGCTGGTGTATCTCTCTGCCACTGGAGTTTTCCCCAATGGACGCTCTGAGTGTGAAGGTATGCCGAGGTGTTTTAGCACACTGTTCTGTCTGACATCACTGGATGATATGGAATATTGTTATTTTAAAATGCACATAAATACTAAGGAAATAAGCACTCTTAGAATGCTATTTAGCCAATCAAATTGGAGGATTCGAAGACTTGTGTAATGCAATATATGATGTGTTTTACAAACATACTGCCATGTTCAAAAACACACTTATGTTCACAATAATGCATTTATTTGATAAAAAATGCAGTAAAAACAGTAAATATTGTAAAATATTACTATTTAAAATAGTATAAAAATATACTGTTTTATACTTTTTAAAATATTTTAAAATGTAATTTATTCCTGCGACAGCCATTACTCCAGTATTCAGAAATCATTCTAATATGCCGATTTGGTGCTTAAGAAACATTTCTTATAATTTATCAATGTTGAAAATTGTTGAGCTGCTTAATGTTTTTGTGGAAATTTATGTATTTTAAATGGAAACATTTTTTGTAACACTATAAATGTCTTTACCGTCAGTTTTAATTTACACAATTTAGTGCATCCTTGCTGAATACAAATATAAAATCCTTAATTTTTTTTTTCTGAACCCAGACTTTTAAACAGTGTTGGAAATGGAGAAACAGAATTTGATCCACAAAGAAAAGTAGTCCCACTGCAAAAAGAACCATGATGCTACATTTTGACGCATACGAAAAGGAGTACGATCTTACCCATCATTATTTCACATCACATTTAACATTTATTTACAGGACCTTATGACTTTGGAGGTGTCCTGACCAATACTAACCGAGATGTGGTGAATGGTGAGATGGTGCAGAAGAGAAATCAGGCACAAAAAGAGATGCACTGGTGAGCCTTCATTGACATCCATTCTGTGCTAGCCTTCTGTACATTCAAACTATGGGCTTACTACACATTTGAGACATTGAGGTGTTATTTTAACACACATACATACACAAATGTGTGTTTTTCAGCCTCCACCCAGGAGACCTTTTCCCCTTCACCAGGAAACCTCTGTTTATCATTGTCGACTCATCCAACAGCACAGCTTATAAGGTGAGACATAAACTATCTGTCTCCCTTTCTTTGTCTCACACTCACATTTGTTCCATCATTGCAGAATTCTGTGACATCGTGAGGCCATTCATTATTCAAGAGCAGCCATGTGCTTGGTCTATAAATAAGGCAATTTGACTTATTGACTAGGATAAAGGAAGTAGCGAGAAGTAAGATACCTTGGATAGGGAGTTAAAACAGCTCTGTTTTAGTTTTTATCTTTTTAATTATAGATTGATTTGATCACCCTTTGTTTCAGGTTTTTTCCTCCTCATCTGATTTTCTTTAGTTGTCTGCTTTGATCAGTAATGTAGTGCCCCCTAGTGTACATTTATAATACATTAACCATTCACTACTAGTACAGTAAATTAAAAATAATGTAAAACTAACGGTTTGACTTCTTCCTCTTTCCACAGAATTTCTCCAACCTGTTCGGCCAACCACTTGTATGCCTGCTTTCTCCAACAGCATATCCGAAGAGCATGCAAGGTCTCCTTTTTGTTTGTTTTGACATTGTGTTGAGAGAGAATTGTTTTTTTTAAAATATATGCTGCTTTTTTTTTCCTATTTTTTTTTTTCCCCTTTAAGTAAGATTTAAGTAAGATTCTGTTATTATATTGATTATCTATTGTATTTTTATACTGTTGTTTTCTGTTTTACTCGCTTGTAGACCAGTCTCAGCGTGGAAGTCTGTTTACTCTCTTCCTCTACAACCCCCTCATGGGTTTCCTGTCTGTCTGTGGACTGAGCAGCATGCGCTATGGATTGTGGGAAAAGGCCCAGGAACTCATGCGGAAGGTTTTCCATGACATTGGCCAGATGATCACGAGTTCCCGAGTTATAGGTAATGCCAATTTGTGCCGTTATCCCTTGTCATTTGCTTTGTGCTTTTTTTATGCTTTCATAAATTTGTATACATCATTGACTAGTTGGACCAATGGACAGATATATATTTACTATTTTTCCTGTTGACTGTCTTCCAGATCAAGCCTTTCTGCAGTTTTATGGCGATGAGTTTCTGCGACTGCTCATGATCCGTTTCGTGTTCTGCTGCACCACGCTTCGATTACACAAGCTCTTCCGGGTGAGACTGAATTGAATGAATATTATATATGCTACTATTATAAACACAATTTGATCAATAATAATCAGTGAAATAATAGTCATATTTGTCTCACAAACCTGATATTAAAGCAACAATAAAAAAGTCATTTTAAACCAATTTGGGTATATTCATAAGTGTAAATATGCAGCACAGTTCAAACACATAAATAAATACTAAATATACTTTTAAATATGAGGTATTGCAGCTCATCTTTAAACTTCTTCTTTAAACAGGCTGGTTACATTTATTAATAGGCTACTATTCTAAACACTAAGATCTGAATCCAGTGTTCCTTGAAAGCTTTCCTTCAGGAAATTGACTTCAGTTGAGGTCCAATAGAAGAAGAAGAAAGAATATACTGTATGTGTGCATATATATGTATATATATATATATTATATACGTATATATATATATATATATATATATATATATATATATATATATATATATATATATATATATATATTCTTAAATCTCTCTATTTAAACTTATTTTATTTCAGTTATTGGCAGTTAATTGCAACATTTCTAATTTTCGTTTAATAAAATAACTAAAACTAAAATTTAATTAAATAGAAATATAATAAAAAATAAACTAATTATAAATAGTGAAAATGAAAACTAAAAATATAAAAAATAAATGCTACTTCAAAATATTAATAAATACTATAATACATATATAAATACTATTTATAAATATAATAAATAATAATACTTCACTCTTTGTACACCACAAAAATAATGATGAGATATCCAAAGTCTTAGACATACAAAGCTGCATTAAACATATATAAAACACATAAATGACATTGAAAAATTACCATTTAAAATATAAATTTTATGTATTGTTGTTAACCTCCTGGTGGAACTACATACTCACAGTTTGAGAACTACTGGCTGAAAACTGCAGCCACATTACCGAAAAAGATAGATGAACAAATTCAGGTCCTCTGGTAGCAGAACCAATTCAAGTCAATGTCATATGAAAGGGCCTGTTTACACCTGGTCACTTTATGCGTTTTCTCTGAAAAGATAGCTTTCCAGTCGTGAAAAGACCAGGTTTAAATGCCCTCCGAAACACTTTCGAGACACTTTCAAATCCGATTTATATCTGTTTTGTGGAGACACATTTATGTGGCCAAGTGTAAATGGAACCGTTTTAAACAAACTCGATCAGTAAAAACGCATGAAGTGACCATGTGAAAATATGCCCAAACTTTTAGAGCCAAACCCTTTCAGATAAGTGTAATTTGACAGAATATAGAGCAAACAGAGATCCCATTTATAAGACTGCAGCAGTTTAACACAGTTTTTGAACCAATTTAAAAAAAAAAAATGTTGTCACAAAGCAGCTGGATGAGGATGCTGTTTCTGTGCACGTTACAGGAAGCGAGGAGTTTTCCAGAATCGTACCCCCAGCTGCCGAAACAGGAGATGGTGGAGAGCAGCCTTCTACAGAAACATGTGCTGGAGCTGGCGGCCATGTTGGATGTGCAAAATCTCTTCTCCGATGGCTTGTTGGATAACTATTGACCACATGGTGGCACCATGCCAACTTCCAGACACACACACACACACACACACACACACACACACGCGCGCACACACAAACGCACACACACACACACACACGTTCATGTCCATACACGGATACACAAGTTGAAGCTAATTTCTTCTGAATAAGCTGGTTGTTTAACCTAATCTCATTTTGATCTAGATAGTTCAAGAGAAAATATCTCATCATTGTGGGCAGATATTTACAGTTTGTCTAGTTCACATGCATTTCTAGAGTTTAACTAACTACAAACACCCAGATGCGAAAGCGTTGCTCCCAACAAACAGGAGAACACAGAGATTTACTACATGCATGTACCGTATGAGTGTACGAGCGCAAGCACACGGGCGTTCAGACCTGTTGAGGGAAGCTGTCGCCTTTTCTGAAGGTGATTAGAGAGCACAAGATAACATAGGAGACTTCAGAAAGAAGTTTGGAAACATTTTTTAATGTCAGTTGGTGTAATTCCAGGGAGATTCTTCCAAAAAATGAGCCTAAAGCTTTGGCAAAACACATTTTGGAGAAGGAAGTTTTTTTCCCTTCTAAACACTTTGCCTCTGCAACGTTTACACATTTTTTCCCATAGGGAGCGTGTAGCATGTTTGCATTTATTTGCTCTGTCTTGCCTTTCTTGTTTGTTTTCGTTCATTAAAACGTGTTCGTTTTTCGTCTTGACACAAATTTCGTGGACTTTAGCCTGGCCTTTTGAAGGAGGTCATCCGCGCTGTGCCTCTTGGGTTATTTTGGTCATCAGCTAACCAGTCCTTAATTAATCGCTAGACCACACCACACCAGAATCTCCATTTTATTGAGCGTTTCTTCAAAAAGAGATTCTTTTTAGCATGACTCAGTAGTGTGGTAAGCCCATACTTGCATAGCCTAGCTGATGTAATAACCTAATGTCTTATTCCATGTGTGCAGTGGACACCAATAGCCAACAAAGTTCTCTTTTATAGTGTCACAGAGATGTACAGGCGTACTCCTGTATATAGGTACAAATTTGTGTATATATCTATATATATATAAATATATGTATAGTTCTATAAGAAGTCAATGTGATGCAGAGAAGTGTGTCTGTCTGGGTTGTTTGTCGTGGCAGATCTGTGAAAAGATGACCCTCTGCATGCGACAGGGGCAGTGTTCTTTTGTCTAATCTATCTGTGAATGGACCATGCCACTGTCTCAACTGCGCACCCTCCCGCCACTTCACACAAGTGCAGTCAGCTGACATTCCAAGGATCATGGCATAAGAGCGTCACAACGTGCTTCACGACCCATCTGTCTCAAGGACAAGTGCATTGCATCGGTCTAGTAAGAAGTGATGTGATCAGTGTTTCGTTCGGTTCATTACGTCACATTGTTGATAATTACGATGATAGCAGTTACAATAACAGCCTTGCACTTTACTTGCACTATTTAAGTTTTATTCTGATGTTATTTATTGTGCAGTTGGCAAGAGGCATGTCGGATCATTCTGTTATGTCACACTTTTGTCAAAAAGCTCATCCCTTTCTCCGTCTTTGATCTCTGGTACAAAATGGCACACATGATGACAGATTTTTCAACGTTTACCAACTCTTTCCCCGAACTGCAGGTTTTATCATGGACATTCAAATAGGACCAAATGATTCTTGCATGTGGAGAGCACAAGGTCCCGTAAAATACTGTCATCTCTCTCCTTTAGTCTAGTTTATATTTTTGCACGTTTTCAAGTCATAGCTGCTTCCACGCGCTTATATAAAAAAAAAAAAATTCTCTTGTGTAAAAAGAGAGAAGTTTGCTATCAAACAAATCACTGCCAAACAAAATCAACTTTAACATGGAATATCCACTGCCCAAATTACGGTCTTGCAGGAAAAAATTGTTTCATGGCCTAGCTTTTTATTATTATTATTATACTGTTTTAGTTTGCCAAAAGGAGGAGGGCTGGATGGAGATGAAGAGGGAAACCGATGGAGGATGTCACTGTTTCCTTTCCTCTAGTTGTCTGACCTTGACTGGTTGACTGTCGAATGTTTTTGCCATATTTAATTTATGTTAGTATGTGTATATAAGTATCTTAACTTCACAGCATCCTATAAATTAGCTCTGTAAGTTCTTGCTCAGACTGTCCCGGGATAGTGCTGTATTCACTGCACACCATTCATCTGAGAGCACAGGGGTGAATACGGACTTTAAGCACTTATATGTGAAATGTACCACAGCAGAAACCTACCAACTTAAGATTTAGGGGAAAATGCAATACCCCTTTTTTATTTATTTAAGTGTTTTCTTACCAATTGCCCACATTTATGTAGTAGATGCATGTTATTTAGCAGATCTGTTAAATGTTGATGCCCCCTGCACCATTTTAATGAATGCTGTAAATGCATTAGCAGCCATGATTGGAAGGAACAGAAAGAAAATCAACTGCATTTGTTTTCTATTGTCAACATGGGGCCAGATCTAAGGTGTAGTAATGGTGATTTCTACCAGTTCCTACTGTTGTGGGAGGGAACATTTTCAAAAGTGATGTAATGGTCAGAATACTCTTTCTTCATAAGTTAAGGGGTTCTAGAGTTGCTAGTTGAACATTCTTGCATTTGTCATGTGTTTTTAATCACTTTTGTCTTATCTGTTGCCAAATTATATTTGATGTTTGTTGTTAAATGCAGAGAAAAAAAACAGTGATGAAACCAAAACATGCAAGCTTTTTGTTTTTAAGAATGCTATTTAAGAATATTAAAAAGTTTATGACTGTTTTGCTTAATTTTTGGTGTTCCTTAATACATTCCACACATACAATAATGTGCACTAAAACAACTGATACAGAAGTGATTACGAATAGGTATCATGAAATTTTAGATCAACAATATAAATGATAGATTTGGGAGGGGGGGTAATTTTAGATATTTATTTGTTTATGGTAAATGGACTGCATTTATATAGTGCTTTCACAGACCCAATGGCCACCAAAGCGCTTTACATTTCGCCTCACATTCACCCATTTACTCTCATTCATACACCAACGGCGGTGTCAGCCATGCAAGGTGCTCATTTCATCCTTTTAAATTAAGATTATTTTTGCTCTTATCACATTTACTTAACGTCTTTAAAACACTAATAATTTAACGCTTGGATTCTTCATCGAATCTCAGAATTAGGCTAATATTAATTTTAAATCCAGTATCCATTATAAATGTTGTGATTCACTTGTAGCATTTAAATGACTGATTTTAACATTTCGGATTTTATTTAGACAAAAACTATGATTTAATAGACCATTTATCAGTTATTGGTTGTAACAATTTTAATATCAGTGCATCCCTAATTTAGAATGTGTTGTGAAACTTGCCAAATATTCGATTCAGCCCATACACATGAAAAACCATTTGACATTTATAGTTGAATATAGCTCCCGGTCCTTGTGCCGCCGAGCAGTGAGATTACAGCACTCTGATCCATGAATGATATCCCTGGGGCTCTGGTCTTGGCATGATAGAAGTTATCAGTATTACATCCTTCAAAATGTATTATCTTAATTACCCTGCCCTTCCTGCTTCTATAGGTCACCATCCCGATAGAACTGTCAAACAGGTTAGACAAGTCTGTTGTATAGTATTAACATTTTATTATATGGCCGATGAGGTAAGTTATGTTCATACTAGCATAAATCATATATTAAAATTAAATCAAACACAGATGACAACATATAGGAGATCCATTTACTTTATTGTAGCAGGCACTTTACAATGATCCCCACTCTACCCCTTTGGTGTACATCACTGGTTCCATTATTAAATATCTGCACAAAAACAAAACAAAGGACTATGGGACAAAAGATGTGAAATAAAATAAGAAAATAAAACTTTGATTAAATCTAATTAATCAAATAACAACCTCATATGTACTTGACTCTCTTCTGCTGCTCACACTCACCTGATCTTTATTCACCTCATGTTACTCATAGCATGTACACCAGGATTGTTTTGTTTTCCCTCAAAAAACCATGTCAGATTGAAAAAATTTTTTGATGCCAGTATATCATAGAATAATTATGATATATTGACATGAACGTTGCTTTACTTTTACACAAGCATATTTTTTTTCCAGTTTGAAACAAGTGCTTTGTTGTTTCTCAACCGTTTACAGTTTTATTTTTTTCTTCATCAGAGCAGTAGCATTCAAAACAATGGTCTCTTGTTCTTTCCTTTAAGTAACAGGCAAACCTGCCTCATGTCCTCTGTGTCTCTTAGCGACATTATTTCCAGGTCTGCTCAGGTAGTCATACAGTCTTCCTGGCTGTCAGAACTCGAACAATAGAGCCTAGTCCTCCAATGGCAAATGCCTGTTATAAAAGATAGGGAGAAAAAACATGCGTCCCACATTAAAGTTACGTTTTATTCATGTTATATACAGCCCACTAAAATGTGTATTACATATCTGATGGTTTTGTACCTACATTGTGAAATACTGACTGAAACATGACAAATTGAGTGAACAAAATTCTTGGGTTTACCTTTTCATGCCACTGCAGCAATATGGCACTGCTATTTTCTACGGGCCTCTCAAAGCCTTTGTAGATATACTTCATAAGAAGATCGACTCCATTCTTGTCGAGAGATTTAACAGCGGGCTCTATATCGCTGCCCCGAAATGATGTCAGAACCTTCAATACCACAGTCTGAGCTCTTTCCTGGGAATGAAAGACAGAAAAGATGGCGTATTTCATGAAATTGTGCAATCTGTGCTCTATATACAAATTTCATTGTAAAAATAAGTTTTTATCAAAACTGTCAGTACCTTTATTGCAGGGTTCTTGCTGTTGATTGGAGGGTTCCTAAGGGCAATATGAAGAGCTGCCATCATGTCCCCTGTGCATTTCTGCTGGTTAAGGAAGACAATCAATAGCCTTAGCTCTAATCAAACCTACAGTAAATTTAAAAAATGGAGCTTTAAATTTTGCATAAGCTGACTAAGGGGAACAAGTTTTCACAAACATATGCACGCACACTCAAGCTGAACCCTAAGGAATTTCTCAAAACAAATTATTATTTTTAGACGGGACTAAACTCTCAGGAACACGGATGATTGATTGTCTGGTACACTGAAGCCGCTTGCCACTATATTCTTCAACAACTGTGAATGACAATAATTAATATGAGAGACACACGGCTATCCAGAATATTTTCTTCTTCATCTGGGAACTTCTTGTCCCCAGATGTCCTTTTCTCTTGCTGTGCTGAGGACATTCCACTTAAATTTGGAATTTCTTATCCATCACTGTATTTCTTTTCTCAATTAAAGCATTGTAATATGAGACTGTTTGTTTTTTAGTTGCACTATAAATTAACATTATACTCTCAACTATTCAGAAACAAAATAAAGACATTAATTAAAATAAGACAAAGGAAGTCACGTGTCATTGCGTTTTCACGACAAATATCATGAAAGATATAACAAGGTGGATCTGTCCAGATGTTTTAATTAAGTTGTCAGAAATACCCTAACATTTACTGCTTACAGACAACCGAACACGTTCCAAAATAATCAGTCTCAGAGAACCATAAATGAGAATTCAAAAACATCTAATTACACTCCACTCAGGAACATCCATCCATCAAAAGTTTGGGGTCAGTAAGATAGTTTTTTTTTTTGCAAGAAATTAATAATTTTAATCAGCAAGGATGCATTAAATTGGTAAAAAGTGACATTAAAGACATTTATAATGTTACAAAATATTTCTATTGCGAAGAAATGATGTGCTTTTAGAATCCTAAAAAATTCTAAATTCTTATATCAATTAAGTTGGGACAGCAAAGACTGTGATTTGGACTTTGACTAGTAAGTCAAAGTCCAAATCACAGTCTTTGCTGTCCCAACTTAATTGATAGAAGTAGTGTAGAACATTATATAGAAACTGTGTCTATTCCTCGTTTAGTGAGGCCAAACAATAAATCTACTGTAGGATCTATGAAAAATCGTATTGTATTTAAACCAGAAAATCTCAATATCAGTGAACAAAAACAATTTCTAAAGCTAGGTCTTCTAAACATTAGATCGCTCACACCTAAGACGGTTATTGTAAACGAAATGGTCACAGATAATAGTTTCGATGTACTTTGCCTTACTGAAACCTGGCTTAAACCAAATGATTATTTCGGTCTAAATGAGTCTACTCCACCAGGATACAGTTATAAGCATGAGCCCCGTCTGATCGGTCGTGGCGGCGGTGTTGCAACAATCTATAGAGATATTCTAAATGTTACTCAGAAAACAGGTCACAGGTTTAATTCGTTTGAAGTACTTGTGCTAAATGTTACGCTCTTAGATGTAAGAAAGAAATCCCCATTATCTCTAGCCTTGGCTACTGTATATAGACCTCCAGGGCCCTATGCTGATTTCCTAAAAGAGTTTGCAGACTTTCTCTCAGATCTATTGGTCAATGTCGATAAAGCAATAATTGTTGGAGATTTTAACATACACGTAGATAACACAAATGATGCGTTAGGGGCTGCGTTTACAGATTTATTAAACTCCTTTGGGGTCAAGCAAAACGTCAGTGGTCCCACTCATCGTCTAAATCATACACTAGATTTAATTATATCATATGGAACCAACCCAACCGATATAGATATTGTACCGCAAAGTGATGATGTCACTGATCATTACATGATAACTTGCATAATACGTACTGCTGAAATTTGTCATGTTGCGCCACGTTATAGACCAGGCAGAACAATCGTTCCAACCACTATAGATAGATTCTCAAATAGCTTACCTGATCTATCTCAGCTGCTCAGTGAACCCAAACAAGCAGATGAACTAGAGGAAATGACTAGCAGTTTGAGCACCATTTTCTCTAGTACACTAGATATTGTTGCACCAATTAGATTAAAAAAGGTTAGAGAGAAAACTAAAGCACCATGGTACAACAGTGCTACGCATGTTATCAAGAGAGAAACTCGTAACTTAGAGCGTAAATGGAAACAAACTAATTTAGAGGTCTTTAGATTCGCGTGGAAAGACACTATGTCACGTTATAAAAAGGCTCTAAAAGCAGCCAGGGCTGAGCAGCATCTCCACAAACTAATAGAAAATAACCAAAATAATCCAAGGTTTTTATTCAACACCGTAGCTAGACTAACAAATAAACAAACATCACCAGAGCAAAATATTCCATTACAGTATAGTAGTAATGATTTTATGAATTTCTTCAATGAGAAAATAGAAAGCATCAGAAACACAATTGTAAATGTACAATCTTTTATGGTGTCTTATGATTCAGCCTCAATTATCGCCCCTCAAGAACAACTACACCGCTTTACAAATATAGGACAGGAAGAGTTAAATAAACTTATCATTGCATCTAAACCAACAACATGTTTATTAGATCCAATACCCACTAAACTACTGAAAGAAGTGTTACATGTAGTGGAAGAGCCTCTTTGAAAATATTATTAACTCGTCTTTATCTTTAGGTCATGTTCCAAAAATATTCAAACTGGCAGTAATAAAACCTCTCATTAAGAAACCTCAATTAGATTCAAATAACTTAGCAAATTACAGACCCATCTCAAATCTTCCATTTATGTCTAAAATACTAGAAAAAGTTGTGTCCGCTCAATTGTGCTCTTTCTTGCAAGAAAATGATATCTATGAAAAATTTCAGTCAGGATTCAGACCGCATCATAGCACAGAAACTGCGCTAGTTAAAATTACAAATGATTTGCTTTTAGCTTCTGATCAAGGCGGCATCTCAATACTAGTTCTACTCGATCTTAGCACTGCGTTCAACACTATAGATCATAAAATACTCTTGGATCGACTACAAAACTACACTGGAGTTCAGGGACAGGCATTAAGCTGGTTTAGATCGTACTTATCAGACCGTTATCATTTTGTCTGTTTAAATGGGGAAAAATCGAAGATAACGTCAGTAGACTATGGAGTGCCGCAAGGATCGGTGTTAGGCCCTCTGCTATTCTCAATATACATGCTGCCACTTGGTAATATTATAAGAAAACATGGAATTAATTTCCACTGTTATGCTGATGACACACAATTATATATTTCATCACGACCAGATGAAAACACTAACTTATCTAAATTGACAGAGTGTCTAAATGATATAAAATGCTGGATGATGTGTAATTTCCTGCTTTTAAATTCAGATAAAACGGAGGTACTACTTATTGGTCCAAAAAACTACCCACAAAACCTTGTACAATACAACTTTAATTTAGAAGGATGTCCTGTTACGTTATCCACTACAGTAAAAGACCTGGGTGTTATACTAGACCATAACTTGTCTTTCGAAAATCATATTTCATATGTTACAAGAACAGCCTTTTTCCAAAACGTAACATGCTATCTGTTTCTGATGCAGAAAAGTTAGTTCATGCATTCATGACCTCGAGACTAGATTAACTGTAATGCTTTATTAGCTGGCTGTCCTGCATCCTCAATAAACAAGCTAGAGTTAGTGCAAAATGCAGCTGCTAGAGTTCTTACTAGGTCAAGAAAATATGATCATATAAGACCTATTTTATCATCTTTACACTGGTTACCTATTAAGTTCCGTATCAATTACAAAGTACTATTACTGACCTATAAAGCCCTAAATGCTTTAGCTCCTGTGTATTTAGTGGACCTTCTATCGCCCTACAATCCATCGCGCTCTTTAAGATCACTAAATTTGAGGCTTCTGGTCATTCCTAGGATATCTGAGTCCACTAAAGGAGGGAGGGCGTTCTCGCATTTAGCTCCTAAACTCTGGAATAGCCTTCCTGATATTGTTCGAGGCTCAGACTCGCTGTCCCAGTTTAAAACTAGATTAAAGACGCATCTCTATAGCCAAGCATTCACATAATGCTTACCTTTTATACTACTGTTGAATCAGATCGAATGCATTAATATTATGAACAGCAGCTATTCTAATTATCTCCCATCTGCTTTTCTGCTGTTATCTCGGGACGCTAGTCCCGAGGTAAATAGCGTTCATCAGCTCCGGTTTGTATCCAGCCTCTCACGGAGACCTCAGATGCCCCAACACCTGCGATAAGATGACTAAACGCCTGTGAAGAGACGACTCGACGCCTGTGAAGAGACGACTCAACGCCGGCGATATGTTATGCCCTAAATTACTACATGATTAACTAACTGTATTTTTTTTCTATGTACATTTCTGAAATGCACATTCTGTAAAGCTGCTTTGAAACAATAAGTATTGTGAAAGCGCAATACAAATAAATTTGAATTGAATTGAATTAAAAAATGTGTATCATGGTTTTCACAAAAATTAAGCAGCACAACTTTTCAACATCGATTATAATGGGAAATGCTTCTTGAGAAAATTAGCATATCAGAATGATTTCTGTGACGTGACAATGATCATGTGACACAGAAGACTGGAGTAATTATGCTGGAAATACAACTTTTCCATCACAGGAATAAATTAAATTTAAACATTAAAATGGAAAACAGTCATTAAATTGTAATAATGTTTCACAATATGAAAAATGATATATATTTATTTCTCCCCCACCCTTTCTACCCCGCATCAAGAGTGTGGTAAAAGCATGTACTGCCAGGGATTCATTCAAAACGCCAACAAACTCAACAGGGAGCATGTAAGGTTCCTTTGGGACCTCTTGTTTTTCAAAGTGTGGCTCAGCGCTCTATAATAACATCTGGCAGTTCAGCAAGATCAAGCTTTTTGCATTCTGCCCCACTGCACAGAAGAAGTGCTGCGAAACAAGCCAGATAATGATGCCCACCAGTCAGACAGACCATCACACTCAAAAGCTGCACATCTAGCCTGAGGGTCTCACATTAGAGGACCTTCACATGATACTCTACTGTCCATAGAAAAGGTTAATGAAATCTTATTACAGGTTTGAGACTTTAAGTGGGAAACACTGGAACAGTGAATCTCCTAGTTGTGGCATGTGAGATTTAATTGCATAAAAGTTTCAGTCTCACGGGTTTCAGCTGTTCCACCAAATCAACTCAAGATAACATCAGCAGGAACTTACTAAACCAGGTACCATGGTAGAGCAGAGAGGAAGAGGAAGCCTGATGCAAATCAAGAGGTCTCAGGGCAGTGGCACAATGAGGGGTGAAGTCATGAGGTGACAGGCCTCAGATATGGCAGCCAAATTTCATTTCACATCCTGCCAGTGGCCAAATCCCAACCCTTTAGACAGCTCAGAGAGGGGGTAGTAACAGCAGAATGAATTATCACATTATTGGCAACAACTTTTCATCCAAAAACTAGAGGAGATCATGTTCAGGCACATTTCACCAATGAGAAAAACTGGCACCATGGAGATCACAAACAAACAGGAAGATCACAGAGACAATCACACCATTGTATAGCCTACCTCAGCCTATACAGTACAAGGAAACAAATGGCACGTGATAATAGCGTGTGGATTCACAACCCTCCTTAACGGGTTTATTTACAGTGACACAATGCAGATGACTGTTTGCTTCAAATGCCTATTATGATGAGCGCAGTCTAGCCTAATTGGAACACTGTGACAGAATGATGTATCTGAAATGTCAGGCCGCTCTTTTTCTCAGCAGCTGAATAAATTAACACAAGAATATACATATATTATATAAAATAAAAGTTGATATAAGGTCAGTTGAATTAAATTTTGAAAAGCAAGACACTTCAAATGAGGAGAAACATTTCACAGCTTCTAAAAACATACGCTACCCATCAAGTGTTGAATGCAAATTAACTATTTTTATCCTATTGGTTACATTTGAAATCAAAGGATTTTTGTGTTTTAAGGGTTTAAAAAGAGCTTCTGATATATTTTATACAGAGTTCTCAAGTGTAAATAATTTCATTTTTACATGGCTGTCGTAAACATTCACATGACCCATGCTGTTACTTCAGGTTTACCTCTCTAAAAGATAATGTCTGTCTGTTAAAGCTCCATAAAAGGTTTAAAATGTCATAATAAAAATTGTGTAAAATTATGATTGCTCAGTCTCATAAAAAGGACAAATAAACATGTCAGTGGTCACATTTGTGACCAGTGGAAAAACAGTTCCATTTAGAATAAGTAACTTGTGAATTTTAATGTACTGCTACATTAAAGGATCCCCCTCACAGATGACTATTCAAAAAAAGATAATGTATTGTTCGCAGGCATAAAACATGCTTTCACTAACTTTAAAACTTTTAAAAAATGACAGACATTTGTTTTTATTGGCCTATCAAAAGAGTAATATATATATATATATATATATATATATATATATATATATATATATATATATATATATATATATTAATTTCGCTAGCCAGCATATTGGATTAAATTAATTTAATCCAAATAAATACCAGCAATAAAGTTAACTTTCCTCTATACGTAAACTATATTTCTTACAGTTAACAATGTTAAAAACAGCTGTGCTGCTTGATATTTTTATGGAAATCCTGATGAATTATATACGTATAACTTTATAAACTATAACAATTGTGTCATTGCAGCTTAAATAAACACAAAACAACGCGATGTTAAAATCTTGTAAACAAGGCAGCACAATCATCACGTCATCGTGCCCGAGTGAGGCGAGCTCATGTCACACTGGCTCACGTTCATGTCTCAATCCCCAAAAACGTTGCACTCATATTAAAGGATATTGCCTGATAAGGTTGTCGACTTCCGTCGCATCAGGTCCTTGCTGGTCTGCAGCCTCATCGTGATCGTCCACGAATTTATTCTCGTCGAATTCATCAATGTCCACCTTTCTGAAGCGCGAAGACAGCGTGTTCTTGGCCATCGGGGCCAGTGTCACTCACCAGCGGGGACTTGTGCTGTAAAAGCGTCTGTGCTCCGATGGGAAATTTCAGTCTCTGCTTATAGTCGACGTCAGAAACACCACATTTAAAAATACATCCAAAGATGGACGAATAGATTAGTTAAAGTGGGTTGCGTTCACCGTGTTATACCGCCACACACCAGCACATGAGCTGTTTCAGTGTGTGCCGATGATGCAGACTACATATTTAATATGAAAGGTGTGATAGCAAAGCTTGAGTTTTACTGCCACCTGCTGAGTAGGAGGGTGTGAAGTGATTTTACAGTTAAAGGAACAGTTCACCCTAAATGAAAACTGTCAATATTTACTCTGGATATTAGGGACCACCAATATTCACTTTCTTTACGTCTTTTTTCCACAGCCAAAGTCATCATTCACTTTCTTTGCATATTTGTTTTCCACGCGATGAAAGTAAATCCCTTATTAAAGGGATAGTTCACCCAAAAATGAAAATGTTGTCATTATTTACTCACCCTCAAGTGGTTCCAAACCTGTATGAATTTCTTTCTTCTGTTGAACACAAATAAGTTGTTAAACATAAAATAACACATTTTAAAGAATGTTTTTAACCGGACAGTTGCTGGGCGCCATTGAGTCCCATAGTAGGAAAACCAATACTATGGAAGTCAATGGGACCCATCAACTGGTCGGTAACTCAAAATATTGTATTTTGTGTTCAACAGGAGAAAAAAACTCGTACAGGTTTGAAGCAACATGAGCAAGTGATGACATATTTTTTTTTTTTTTTTGGTGAACTAACCCTTTAAGTAAAATTTTTATCTAAATAGATATATTTCACCTTCTCCACAGTGCAGACATTTTTTGTCTACTGAAGTTCAGCTTTAAGTTAACTCATTTAAACCCAAATTATGCCCAGTAAGCACATATGTTTTACTCATGTAAAATGTAGCTGGAATGAAATAGTTTTCATTAAAACGTTTATAAAATGTTATATGATGTAAGTAGGCTATTTGTTCAATTCTTGGTCGCAACTGAAACCGGTGGAAAGTACACTGCCAAAATTGTTCGACTAACCAGTAAAGTTTTTTTTCCCCCTTTTTTTCTTTCATTAATGAAATAAAATAATGGAACATAATGTAACTAACTATTTTATGTGTCTTGCACGTCCTGTAATATGGCACAGACAGAGTAATCTTTTGAATACATTAATAACAGACCTAAATATATTACAAATTTATGGTAGTTATATGTCCATATAAATATGGAATGAGGCGTTTTTCCGATTCGAATATAGGGAATACTAGACTAAATCATTCAATGTCTAAAATAGGAAAACATGAAACGGGTCAGTGAATTATTGTGATCAGAGTAGACAGAATGTGAAACAGAAAGGTTAAAACTTATTAAAGGTGCTCTAAGTGATGTCGGGTGACGTCACTTCTTGTTGACATTCGAAATATTGTCAGAACAATATAAAATATATAGTGCTATTATAAAATATATATAAGAAATAGGATTAGACTGCAGAATTTAGTGTTATGTATTTTTTTATTTAATTTAATTTAATTTATTTTAGTGCTACACACTCCAGTCCAGTTGGTGGGATTAGAGCACCTTTAAGGAAGTAAGAAACGTCGGTGTTGATTTACATTATATGATCATTTAATATGAAAAGCATTTTGAAAGAGCATGCAGAACAATACAAAATATGTAGTGCTATTATAAAATATATATAAGAAATAGTATTAGACTGCAGAATTTAGTGTTATGTATTTTTTTATTTAATTTAATTTAATTTCTTCTAGTGCTCCACACTCCAGTCCAGTTGGTGGCGGTAATGCACCGAAAGTTGGTTTGCCAACCGCCATTTAACAACATTAGAAGAAGAAGAAGTACACGGCGTTTGTCCGCTAGACGGCGCTTAATAGGTCGCTTAATTCTGAGTCTGCGCAGACTTTGAAGAGAGAAATACTTAAGAGTGTAACAAAGAACTCTGTTACTTTTAGCTTGTGTTACTTTTACGTGGTCGGTCTTGTCACGGCCTTGACGGTCTTCGGTCTTTGTCTTGTCTTGGTCTCGGACCTCTCGATCTTGTCTAGAATAGAGAGTATCCGCAACGGATTGAAGCGCGCGTCCGAGTGAAGACAGTGCGGTAGTAGTGGGAAGTTCGGATCATTTTACTGACTCGAATCTTTGAGTCTCGTTCAGCAAAAAGAACGAATCTTTTTTCGAGTCATTTCGTTCATTTCAGCATAATATAATTAAAATGGCATGTTAAATATCCCAACACATCTAGTACTTACGAAAATATTGATTACATTTGTAAAAAGAATAAAAATAAACTATAGGGTAATGCAGCCAAAGCCAAATTATAAGAAACCGAAATGTTTTATTAATTGATTAGTTGTTGGGTCTTAAGTTCAGGCTATTGCAGTCTGATTCTGTTAGTTCACCTCACCTCCTGATCCGAGACCTTCTTTCCTTTGCAACTTCATATTTATCAGGTTAGTTTTCCTCTCTTGTGTTCGAGACATTAGCTGTCGACTCGTCAGTGTCTGACTCGGATCTGTCTGCTGGGCCGACGGTGCCGTGTGTGATACAGCAGGGCCGGAAAGAGAAATGATTAGTTCATCTTTCGAGTCTCGAGTTCGGGTTCGACCGGGTCCGAGTCTTTCGTTCTTCCTTTCAGTCCATATAGAGACTATGCTGTCAGTAGCGGAAAGAGAAATGATTAGTTCATCTCTCGAGTCTCGAGTTCGGGTTCGAGTCTTTCGTTCTTCCTGTCAGTCCATAGAGGCTATGCTGTCAGTACCGGACAGAGAAATGATTAGTTCATTTTCTTCGAGTCTCGAGTTCGGGTTTTAAATCCTTCGTTCTTTTGTCACGTGACCGCTGTTATCTCGCATCAAATACAACATTATATTCGTATTATTGACTGCGTCTGAATGTAGGCTATATTGTTTTATATTTAGGAATTAAAATACAAAATATGTGCAAAACATTATCTGTAAAATAAAAGTTCCATCTTATATTGTCCCTGTCCTTCTCTTTTCTAAATGTTTCTTGTGCATCTGTGGTATGTTTTATTATATATTATACATTAATTAAGTACTATTATATTTAATACCTTAACTATGTGCTTGTTTGAAAAAAGGTTGTAAATTAGTAGGCTATTCAATACGGTGACAAGTCACGTGACAAAAGAACGAAGGACTCAAACCCGAAGACTCGAAAAAATGAACTAATCATTTCTCTTTCCGGTACTGACAGCATAGCCTCTATTGGACTGACAGGAAGAACGAAAGACTCGGACCCGGCCGAACCCGAACTCGAGAGATGAACTAATCATTTCTCTTTCCGGTACTGACAGCATAGTCTCTATGGACTGACAGGAAGAACGAAAGACTCGAACCCGGCCGAACCCGAACTCGAGACTCGAAAGATGAACTAATCAATTCTCTTTCCGGTACTGACAGCATAGTCTCTATGGACTGACAGGAAGAACGAAAGACTCGGACCCGTCCCGAACCCGAAGACTCGAGAGAGATGAACTAATCATTTCTGTTTCCAGTAAAGATTCAGAACCCATATGTTGCGCAATGCGCATGCGCGGTCGACACAAAATGAACGAATCACTCTCTGAGACAACTCGGTAGTCCCGAGTCATATTAAAGATTTGTTCAAAATGAACGAATCGTTCATGAACGACACATCACTACAGTGCTGTGTGCGCAAGCCACACGAGAAAACACCGTATCCGCGCCACTAATCGCAGCGACAACGAGCACTTTGATCACTTGATTTAAAAACACATATCATGTAAAGTTACAGTTTTTGATGTTTTAATATTTAGTAAAACACATATCAGTGACATGATGGGCTTTAACTTTATTCAGATGATTTTGGGTAACTGCTCAACTGACGCACCTCCAACGGTGTGTGTGTGTGTGTGTGTGTGTGTGTGTGTGTAACCATAGCGACAAAACGATCAACTTTCGGATCCTGCACAGTGCCTATAATTTCGTTTTTAAAAATAGAGTTATGTATTTAAAAGTTGCAGAATGGATTCATTCGGAGACTTCGAAATCGGCAGAGATAGGCAGGCAATGCAGAACAAAATCTTACATTGGGAAATAGTGGGGGGTTGACAAAACTTATTACATAATTGTTATTATAATGAAACCCCACTATATTTAATTTCTCTCTGTATGTTTACAGCACCATGTGTGAGGTATATTTCTTCTTGAGAAATATTAACATGCAGGCTATCTACTGTAGCCTACCTAATATTTATCCAAATGAGTCAATATTGAATCAATTGAAATCGAATCCAAAAATTGAATTGAAATCGTGAAAATTGTGTTAAGCAATAATGCAAACAAGTAGCCTATAATAGTGCAGTAACAGCCGTCATGCAATTGCATACACATAGTTGATCTCACCCAGTCTGCAAAAACATTTACAGTGAGCTCACAGTCACACACATGACATGGTGTGTCTCTGTATTGTTCTGCCTGTGTAGTTGAAGTAATACCGTCTAATATGTATTGAATGTAAACTGCGGCTGAACCCTTGTATGCTGCTGTTCTGGAATTCATACAAGTTATTGCTTAGCTTCAACACTGCTTGGTCTCGACTTGGTCTGTCTTGGTCTTGGTCTTGTCTTGGGGCCTGTACCATGATGGTAGTTGAACAAACTCAGGGTTACATGATTAGTTTTGAGTTGACAAAACCAAACCAATCCAACCAGGCTTTGTTGGTACCATGATGATGATCATCAACTTTCTCTGTCAACTCAGGCTTTGATCCTGAGTTTAGGAGTTTAGGTATGACATCAGTAGTGAACAGCCAATCACACGTTGAGAAAGAGTGAAACTGAGATTAATTTCTCGCGAGAGAAGCAGCGCAATTCAGTTATTAAATAAAAGTATTAAAATAGTAAGAATTTAAACAAATTTACACAGCTAGAAGAAAAGGCTGTCTATGAAAGAGGACAACTAAAAGAAAAAGTCTCGCTACTGTATATCAGTGCAAGTAAAAGTTGTGAAGTTATTTTATACAGCTGATAAAGGTATAGAGAGAATTGAATATTTAAGCTCACATGTAGTCATTTTATAGCTTCATCTATTGATGCTAAAGCGTATTTATATAACCTTTATATATTTATTTATTTAAACTGCGTAAAAATAATTGATTAACTAAAATTGTACATGTGTGATTGATAAAGGGTATAATAGTTACATAAATAATATCTAAATCATACAAATTTATTATTCTAAATAAGCATCACTAAAAAACAGACGATTTTGTCTTTAAAAATCATTTGCCATGTAGTGACCTTTAATTTGGAGTAGAAACAGGTGGAGTGACTTTATCGCATCAGTCATGTGTCACTTTGCTCACAGCTGATTGGTCCAAGTTCAGTTTGCAACCTCATACCTGGAACATAACCTGCCCCGGACCAGGTTAGCCATGGAGCGTAAGTTACCATGGCGATGAACACAGCTAAAAGCCAAACCACTTTCATGGTCCCTAAAACCCAGGGTTGTCGCAAACTAAACTGAAACATAGCTGGCTAGCCACCTAAAACCGCTTCATGGTATAGGCCCCAGGTCTCGATACCCTCTGGTCTTGGTAGTGTCTTGGTCTCGGTTTAGGCGGCCTTGACTACAAGTCTACTTTAAGCAACCTGTTGAGTCTACCTGGAGCACAGTCTACAATCAAAGCAGTGAAAGAGTTTCTAAAAGAAACAAAACTAGCAAGAAGACTTTAGTTTTGTTGTTGTTGTTGTTGTTGTTGTTGTTTTTTCACATCCCAATGTGATCACACCTCAGTCCAGTAGATGGCGGTAATGCGCAAAGATTGCAAGCTGCCAATAAAATTCACTGAAGAAGAAGAAGAGTGTGCGCAGCCAGCATGTTATTATTGCTGCCATATTGAAGAAGTAACATTGTGTTTAATCCCTATGGTTTAATCGAAGACGACATCGAAAATTCATATTAATATACGTATATATATATTTATTTTTACTTAATTAACATTTATTTTAATTTAGGTCTGATTTGTAGTCTTTTCTGCATTGAGAACAATGGGGAAGAGGTATTACTGCGACTACTGTGACCGCAGCTTTCAGGACAACCTACACAACAGAAAGAAGCACCTGTACGGCGTGCAGCACCACCGGGCGAAGAAAGCCTGGTTTGACAACTTCAGAGGTACTCGGGGCATTCCTGGGATTCGGTGCATTTTGTGTCCCCAGTCTAAACTTACTGCCTTAAAATGTTGAACAATATAAACTTTAAACCTGTCTTAGTCATAAATAACACAATTTGAATTCTAAGCATTATTAAAAAATAATTGACGGCATTTTACAGTAATTTTGAACCACCATATATCACAATTTTTCAATTGTCCGAGGCCTGTGTATCCCAATTTCAGAATAAAGACACTTACTATATATATTTTTTTCCAAATAACTTATTTGCATTCTTGGGTATATCAGTAAAGATTATCTCTAATGTATATATTCTTTTCAATTATTACATTTATTTTAGCAATTTATAATCAAGGTGTTTAGCCTAAGTTTTTTTCTCAATGTATTTCCCACCCTGTCGAAATAAATGTCATCATATCATAAAACAGTCATCACTTCTTTGGAGTGATAACAGCCTGGAAAAGTGAGCGAGATACTCTATTATTTTAATTGTCTATTTTTACCCATTTTATTTTTCAAATTTAATATGGTCAACCTTGGCTAGTATGTCCACCCTGTTAAGGAAAAGATCTAAAACAATTAGTACAAAATCATAGTTTTAAAAATTACAAATTAAAATTACAATTTTAAAAACCATGCAATTATTTATTAGATAAACCTTCTATGTAAGCTTCTTTTTGCTTAGACGTGTTGCAGTGGCTGATTTTAGGTCAGAATGTCCCCTCAGAAGACCTAACAGACCTTAATTGTGAAATTAATGTATGTTTAAAGTTGAAGTAGTGTATTTAAAGTTCTTTGGCAATGTTTTACATATTGTTTCATTTCTAAGTCCAGTTCAAACTAAAATAATTATGTAACCTTTTTGTATGTGAGAGATAGGAAATCATCCATCCATCCATTATTTATACCACTGTCCACCACCCTGTTATTATTTTGTCCTGTCTATCACTTAGTCCATCCTGTTTAGCATCTTTTTTACAATAATGTCATTAAATCAGCAAAAAACATAAAAAAAAATTCAGTGAAAATGTACTGGAGTATCAATAATGCATTATTTTAAAAAGTAAACAAAAATGCTTTTTTTTTGGCATTTGAATATGAAAACAAAAAATGTAAAATGATGTGATTGTGAGAAGTACAATTCAAACACAATATGCACATTTTCTGATAACTTATTAACTGATATATTTTTAAATGGAAAAAGTAGTTTTTAGAATTAGTATAATACTAAATTAGTATTCATAAGTATTTGAAACTGTTGTTCATTTGTCCTGAGCAGGGGACAAAATAATTTATTTTGTTTAATAAATGGTTAAATGTATTTACCCAAGCTTGACCAAAATTGTTTTCCAAATGTTTCACATCACCCTATCATGACTACACGAAAATGTCTTTTAAAAACTGAGTTTGAATTTCTACATTTTATGATGGCCAAAAGGCACTGATTCTGAATAACAGGAATGACCCACTCACAGAAAACAACTCGCAGCAGCAGGAGGTTTTACAACAATTATGTTAATGAAGCATGTATAAATGCTGTAAATAAGGCAGAGAAAGTACCTGGGTTACATTAAGGTAAAGCACTTTTTTTATTTGTAATTTTTATTTTCAGATGTTGCCACAGTTTTAAATGAAGAGCGGACAAAGGAGCCCTGCAGAAAGTTTCTTCAGACAGGTAAGACATTTGACAGAGTAAACCGATGTGTTGCTTCTTTAGTTAAATATGTTTTCTTTTATGAACCTGATAGTGCGCTTGTTTCTCTCACTGCCTTCCAGGACAGTGTGTATTTGGTACAAACTGTCGTTTTTCACACATGTCTGAGAGCCACATGCAGATGCTGGAGCAAAAGATTGATGGTGAGGGGCTACAGTGATCTCCTGATGCCTTTTAGGTGTATCAGTGATCTTTAAGCCATCTTTTAAAGTTGACTGACAAGGCATGCTTAATGCTGATCAGGCTGTTGACATACCCTTATACATTTTCACAATTTGTTAAACTGAGTACATTGTTGTAATTTCCTGTCAGATGAAAAGCGACGGAAGGAAGACCCTGACCAAGGTAGATCATCTACTAAGCGCAGCATTGATGAATGGCTCTCCAGAAGAGAGAAGAAACGAGCTGCTTTGACATCAGGAAGGTACTTAATGCAGGATACTGGACAGAATGGTGATTTGGAAAGGCTGGTTTGTTTCCAATTAATGTTTTATTCACTAATGCTTTCTGTACACCTAAATACTTTGAAAAGATTTAGAAAAGACTTTATAAGATTATCAGCTCACATCTAAAGACTTGGGTTCACAGTTTTTAGTCTCAGACTAAAGACTTGCGATAATATCAAACATGTTTGATATGAAAGACTGGCATAAATCGGGTCGCCGACTGCAGAATATCACCTCACATTTAACGATCGAGACGACGGGAGCGTGCCGAGACTCCAGTAAGATTCCTAAAGACTGCCGGTCTTTAGTCTGGGACTGTGAAAGTTCTTTGGTGTACGCCCGGCATAAAATGGGTAATCCGGGCTCAGGTCTTATTTATTTTGAGTTTGATGTTGACAAATGATCAGTTTTCTTCCTCGCACGCAGGGCTGGAAATGGCTGAGATTCACTGGAGGCGCTCTAGTTGGATTTTTTTTTTTTTACTTTCAATGACTTTTCAGATGTCTATAATAACATTAAACAAATTGTATGTTTCCACCCCCAAAAAATTTCTTGAACAATTTCAAAACAGGCACATGAAAGATAAATTAACAACATTATGAATTATGTGTGTGGCACAAACATGTTCATTCAAAAGATTGAGATAATTACCCGTTTAATTCATTTTGGCCAAATTTAAGATACATTGTGCAAGAATCTGCATGGTGCATGCAGAATTGAACAGGTCACACAGACATTTTTAAATACATTTAACCTGTCCTCAGGTTACAGAAGACTGTATAATGTTTTGGATGGCTACCTCTGTTTAATGCTCAGTTAAATCAACAATTATTAAACGCATTTAAAGGTGAAGGGTAAAGGAAGCTAATGTGCATTCTAAAAATCAAAATAATTTTGATAGTAATATCAAATCTGGTTAAAATGGTTGAAATGTGATGTTTTTATCATTTTATAAAAACATTTTTTTGAGGATGTTACCAAAGACATTGGAGTTTTTTAGAAACCATATTGCTTCCTAAACATGTTCAGAATTTAAAGGGTATTAATGATTTGATCTCCCCCTCCTTCTCACAACCTGTTTCATCACACAAGGTTATTATGCTGTTTTTACTTAATGAGCTGGAAATTGAAAATCACAATTCTTTTGTTTAAAACAGAGATCACAATTCTGCCACGATTCAGAATTGTCAGCTATAACGTAATTTGCTAGAGGTGACGACAAAATGGTTGCTGCAGTCTATTTAAAAAAAAAAAAAAAATATTATTTGATTGACTTATTTTAAAAAAATAAAGACTTTTTAAACTCTCTCTTGATCACTACTGTAGACTTCAGTGTTTATATCTGATTATGAACTCGTTTATCTCAGTACTTCTATGATCATTTGAATTACTGTAACAGAAATAATTATACTTTTTGTAAAGCTATTTCATACCTATACATGACAGCTGCTTTCTCTGGCTCAGTGGCAGTGCCAACGCTGATTTGAATGTTCCGCTGTAAATTTTTATAGACGTAGCTTATATATCAGTGGTGCAATTTTTTTTAATAATATATTTTTATATTGCGCTATGTTTTTGTGATGAATTTGTATCACTTTCGTAGGCTATTGAGTGATTGAGATAGAGATCCCTTTCATTTCCCTAGAAAATCTTACCAATTTGAACTGGAACGCATATAAATATTTATGATAATTAATTTGAAAATTAATTAATTCTTGTCAAATGCGATGAACTCCTATGTTATCTGTTTTTGGGGTTTTAGTAAATACAGAGAGACTTTTTACAACCAGTTTTATGTTATGATTGAACATGTTGCTTATCTTTATGTATGAGGAATTCCAGCTGCTTGGGTGCAAGTGTGCTTCAGAGCATTCAAAATACATGAACAATCTTGTTTTAGAGGTCACCTTGACACATTAAAGTGAGATGCCTGCAGCTGTTTCATTTGCATAATTACCTGCATATAGGTTTCAATGGTGGTAGAGAATACACACACATGCTCTTGAGCTCAGCAGTTTAACCTGTTACTCTTTTTATTTTCAGAGTTTTAAAGATAGAAGAGGAAGAATGCACTGAGAACATCGAGATACCTCCGTATCTGCTGTCTATTCCAGATCTTCCTCCATCTCTCCATCCCCCACCAAATGGCGGTTGGAAAGTGACTCTGCAAAATGAATGGGGTTGAAAGGGAGTTTGTAAAAAATCCTTTTTTTAATGAAGGATTAAAGTTTTTTTATTTTTTTATTTTTCCAAGACTACGCTTCTAACTTTTACTGTTACAAAACCATTTTATATTTTTTTTAAGTGAAAACAATGTACATATTTGTATGGAAATGTATAGCAATGTAAATCAAGGTGCATGCTGAAAGAAAAAGCTTTTTTATATTCTGAAAAATATTCCAGTGCAATTTCATAATATGGAGTTGTAATTTGTGTCTGTAAATGAGCTCAGGTAGGAGTTAACATAATTGGTTGCTTTATCAAGAAGTTGAGTGTTCTCAGGCTGAACACTATTGTTTTTGTCTGCCTTCTGTGGTTTAGATTGAAATTCAGATGAGGCAAGCGTTTTCAATTTAGTCCTGATTGCTTGTTGCAGGGACGTTTTGTACTGTTTGCTTTTATGGACTTAGTAAACTCCCGTTGTCTTCACTGATGAATGTTGCGCTAGACTGCGATGTATTAGATTTACAGACCTGGTGATGAAAAGGCCTATTAGATACGTGTTGCAGAAAAGATACAATTTGTCGTCTGAAAAAAACTTTTTGCTGGTCTAGTAGAGTTTAGTAACCAGCATCAGTTGTATACAGCACATGCAAAAAAAAAAAAAAAAAGAAAGAAAGATAGACAGATAGATAGCAGACCTGTTCCACCAAAGCATGTATTTTATAAGTGAATTTGTGTGGAAATGTGACCAAATAAATTCAGCCAAACTCATTGCACTAACAGACTAGTTTCTGTAATGTCTCTGATACTCACAATCTGATTTTGCTCTTTCAAGTGCAAGAATGTAGAATGTGTTGAATAATGAAAAAGACCAAAGAAGAAGCACCACTGTTTTAATTCAGTTGTTCACATGGTACATTTAAATGTAACATCAGCACGTTTTTGGCACATCATAGATTCAAGATGGTTTTCTAGGGCTACATTGATGCAATATAAAGTTACTTACATTGTATACTGTTACATCACTACATTAATATAATTATGTGAGCTAGTTTGTAACTGCCAATGTGTATCAGCCATTGTGTAGTCAGATGCAATAGATGTCATTTAAGTAAATGTGCTGTAATTTTTCCATGTGAAATAAGATTCATTTATATTAAAGAAATATTGGGAAAATACAAAAATAAAACTATATTTCATATAATTCTAGGAGTCTTACCCATGTATTACTCTGATTGAAAAAACAGATTGCCATGATAAATAATAATATCCTATTAGTGTGTAAAAAACAATTTGCACAGCAGGTCACATGCTTGAGCTTTGGAAATCGAAAGCATGATATGTTTCTGATGTCCTGAAATCAGTATCTCAATTTGTATATCACAGTAAATTGTCATCAAAAAGCATAGGTTGCATATTTTGAGAACAAATGCTGACTGTAACAACATCAGAAAATTACAAATGCATGCAACTGCAAAGAAACAGGGTTTTGTGACTGCTTCTTGCGCAAAGGTTGTGCCATCATGTCAGCATTACCTTCATGTGTAAAAAAGCAAGTCAGAATCTCTGAGTTTGCTGATTACACATAAAAAATACCTTCTGTAATGTATAATATTAATAATATTTCTCTGAAGTCTTAATTGTATAATGATATGTTTCACTCTATAACCTCGTTACACTAATGCAATACTCTTATAATTTGAATCATATGCAGTTGCAGATCCATTTAAATGCTTACTCATGACAGACTTGTTTTTAAGTCAGAGAAAACATATATCAATTAAGTGTCATCTGTGATATAGCACAAACACATGTGAATTCAATACTGGGAAAGTGCACAAAAATATAGACTTTGGACTTAAACGTAATACACACATAACAACACCATCCAACTTACTGTTTAGGCACTGAGATTACTGACAAATGCATAAATTACAGATAGATGCTGGATGCATACATTTATTTCAGAGTATGCATAAGCCAAATATTGCTTGTTACCATTAACTCACACCAAACTTAAAGCTATTCGGTTCAAAATATTACATTTGAATAATGTGTACTGTGGTTCATTCCCTTTGAGTAATGAATGCATAAACTTAAAAGAAATGAAAGCTTTAAACGTAACCTGTAATTTTCTTGTTGACCAGAATAATGTGGAGACATATTAGGGTAACACTTTACATTAAGGTTTCATACTTTAGTTAAAAATAGAAATTCTGTCATCATTTACTCACCTTCAAGTTGTTCTAAACCTGTATGCATTTCTTTCTTCTGAACACAAAAGAAGATATTTTGAAGAATATGTGTAACCAAACAATTGATGGGCCCCATTGACATCCATAGTATAGAAATGCTATGGAAGTCAATGATTGTCTACCAACTGTTTGGTTACACATATTCTTCAATACTCATACAAGTTTGTAACAACTTGACGGTGAGTAAATGATAACAGAATTTTCATTGTTGGGTGAACTATCCCTTTAAAGGACAATTCCGGCCAAAAATGAACCTAGGGCTGAATAACACATGGGTACCGAGTCGACTGTTCTATGGGATGCGTTTTCATGATAATCGAATGTACCCAGTTTTAACGTTATTTTTTGTTTAGCCACAGATTACTTTATAACGCTAGTGTATGGGGCATCGAATAAGTATGAATAAAAATCTCTAGTTAATACCACTAACAAGGCTCAAAATAGCCCCACACTAACACGGTAGCATAAAGAGGGTCCCTACCTGCAAACCGAAGCGTTGAGAACTTTGTAAGTGTACAGACAGTGTAATAAGAAGATACATTCGTTTATCATGAAAACGCATCCCATAAAACGGTCGACTTGGAACCCATGTGTCATTTAGCCCTAGGTTCAGTTTTGGCCGGAATTGTCCTTTAACATGAACTAAGAATGAACAATACTTCAATAGTATTTAGTAATCTTAGTTCACTTTTAATTTCAACATTTATTAATACATTACTTTTAAAAAGTCGTATTTGTTAACATTAGTTAATGCACAGTGAACTAAAATGAACAAACAATGACTGTATTTTTATTAACTACCATTAACAAAAGATTAATACTGTAATAAATGTATTGCTCGTTGTTAGTTCATGTTAGTTAATACATTAATCAATATTAACAAATGAAACCTTATTGTAAAGTGCTACCCATATTAGCTTAAAAGTAAATGATGAGAGAAAGTTAATGGCGTGACTTATAAATTAAGAATTTAACATTATACAGATTACAACACCCCGAAACAATGAAAACCACACATTGTTGAAGAAAATAATGATAATATTGATACAGACTAATAATTTACTGACAACACTGATGTTATCAAAATGCTTAGAAACATTTCATGCAAATATGTAATCATATGTATTAACACTCAGAACAGTTATATTGCAGGATACCGACAAAAACATTTAGCCTTGTATGGCCCACTATCTGAATAGTCTGTAATATTCAGGCATTTTTCACAATACTTTTTCTCACACAACCAGTAAACAAATTAATAAAAGATCTGTCGACAAACAATCCTGAGGGTCAAGACTGGAAGAAATACTGTTTTTGCAAGTTAACAAAAGACAATTGCACAGGTTAGAATCAGTAACACTTTGGGTTGTCACCAAATTTACACTCTATTTTCAGTTTATTACTGGTAAATTTCTAGTACATTAATTTTCTTTTTTTAATTGCTCTGAGCCTAACTGCTCTTGGTGACATAGACAAATATAATTTCATCTGTCATTTCTTTCTGTATAAACAAATATCCCAAAAGGTGAAACGGGTGGTGTTTGGGACCATGTTTGTAAAATAAATCTACTGTATCTAAAACTATGTACCATACATGATCTGCTGACACAACGTTGTTACAAATTGTGGAAATATTTTTGTCAATGTCATAATGTCATGTTATATAATGACTCCGACACAGTTTTAATATAAAGTGGATTACAACTATACAATATAATATAATATTTTAAGTATGATGTGCTACATTATAATAGATGTCTACTTTATAACATAAGCCGAAGAAACATGTAATATTTTATAGGACAATGATCATTACTAATTGCTCCTGTTTTGTTTCTACACAATAATGACCATGACAATTTTAAACTATATTGTTTTGGGCTATTTTTGCCTGTCCAACAACAGTCTGTCTTTACCTTGAGTTTATAGTAGAATGTAAGTGCAGCCTTTGGTGTTTCTGTAAAACTATCATCATTAGAAACTAGTTACATTTGGACTTTTTTGCATTTTTACCTTGTTTCCTTTCATCAGTCATTTGTTTTCTTAGAAACAGTACTGTTCATTTCATTCCTCTTCGAAGCATCTGATTGGCTGCGATGAGCATGACGCTGATGATAAATGCAATGGCGAAGGCACAAATCAAGCTCTTGCGCACACAGGTGTGCTTGACTTGTTGCATGGGACTTGCTTTGAGGACAAGTTGAAGAAAAATAGAAGAGAAAAGATTATCATAGATGGATTTTTTTCAACAGATATATATTTATAAAACATCGGTCCTTGAATCTGATTGGTGATATAGTCCAGCAACTCTAGGACTTTTTTCTATTTGTATCACAGACTTTTCAATGCCTCTTTCTCTAGGTTATATAGTTTCACCAGTAGGTGGCGTCAAGTGACTGTCTTTATAAGTGAGTCAATGAATCTGTCGCTGCATCTTAAATCACATACTCTGTATAGTAGCTACTACATTTGGTTTGAAACTTTTTTCATGACCATTAAAGAAGTATGCTCTATATAGAATGAACATCTGCGATGTTGTCACAGTAATGTTGTGTCACTCCACTGCTATTCACAAATCCTCTCCAGTGGCCTCACGGGATAGTAAAGTGTTTATCAAATGCGGACTTCAGAATCTTGGTGGAAGTAGAAGGTAATTCGGGTAATTTTCGCCTACTGTTTTTTGAATACTATGTGTTTGGACATTCTAGTATGCTAATCTGAATTCAGCCCCTGTCTTTGTGAGTGAGTTATTGAATCAATCATTCAACAAATACATGCTAGAAACCGAATACAAACTTTACACGAACTTGCAAAACAGAAAACTGTCAATATTGTGTTTAAAATGTATGCTTTAACTTGTTGTTTATTTAGCTGTTGTATAAAAGTAATCACACACTCACAATCATACTGTAATTATCTGGCTGCTGTGGTGAACGTTATATTTCTCAACTTTGTCCTCAAGGTTTTTTTTTTTTGCTTCATTTAGATACAATATGAGTATAAACTTATTACAAAAAGGAATACCAGTTGCTGGTATTCAGCACAAATGGATTTTTCTACCAAAGAGTATGAGGTGTGCAAGTTCTCAATTGCAGATACACTCAAGTTCATTTGCAGATACACTCCCCACTGTCCTGCTTCAAACAGATTTATGAGCTCCTTTATTTCCCCAGGACTACCAACAGCATATTTTTCAGCTAAAAATAGACCGTTTTTCTACACTACAGCAATGGCCTTCGTGTCTTGGGTTTTTAATGGAGTTGACAGACAATTTTGATTGACATAATAATGCCCAGACACTTCATAATGAAACAGATGCGTGGGCAGACACAGGGAGCGCATATGGTAGAGGCAAACAGGTCAAGGTCAATGTATCATGTTTGTCACAATTTATTTAAGTTTTTTTTTCTTTCTGTATGTATGAATACTTACTGTCAATATCTACTTGGCATTCGGGGCTGTTTAAGTGACTCTCCTCTGTCATTATAATGTTCTCAATGTCTTTCATAGTCAAATGGTCACAGAAGGTGTCATACAGGAGTCTCTTCAGCTCATCCACAGTCAGCTTTTGCATGTCACACTAATGACACAAGGAAAAAGAAGAGTAAAAGTGACCTTTTCACTAAAGGAACAATGCTTAAAATTCTGAATGCTCCAGTAAATGATTATGTAACCACTATAAATGATCAGCGGCTAATGCACAGATGAGTTATACTAAATAGCACATTTAAGAGAATATTGCCTTTTAATGGACTGAAGCAGCAGTTTCAACATTAATTTTAATTCAGTGCTATTACTACCAAAGGAATGTCAGCAAGTTAATTGTATAGTGTGAATAATATATGAACAATCTTCTTTTCCACCTGGAGTCACAGAGCAATGGGACAAAGTAAAGCTGAAGCCAGACAGAACTAGTCATTGAGAGTGACTATATATGGGGGGAAATAATTGAGATTATTTCAAAGAAAACCTCCACACCTTCCAGAATATGGAGTCAAACTCGGCTCCATGGAACCTGTCAGGCATACCAGCTGAAGACAGTTTTGGTCCGAGAAGTGCTACGAACTCTTCAAAGTCAACCTGACCATCACCTACAAAATAAAAGATACGAAACACACGGACCAGCTTCACTGTTACCTTTTCTTGTGGGAGATCGTAATCTTACGCTGATCCAGCAGAACAGCCAGACTCTAATCTTTGAGTCGTTATCAGAAACATCAGGCCTTTGTCCAATGATTCACATTAAGCGTTACAATATGGAATTGTTTTGCTCTTGCAGTTGTTTTATATTGAATTTGCAATTCCACCATACCTCTCTGATAAATGTTCCCATAACAGTGCATAGATCTAATCAGAACAAGACGAATTAATAGTAATCCAGAGAACATCACATAATTTAGTTAAGAATGTAATGTGCTGAAATGTGCAGAGCTTGTGTGGCCAAAACATGAAATGTTTGTGAGGGCTGATATACCATCCATGTCCAGTCTCTGAATGATCACCTCCAGCTCCACTTCGTTTGGCATGTAACCAAGAGACCGCATGGCCACTCCCAGCTCCTGTTTGGAGATGAATCCATTCCCATCACGGTCAAACACCTTAAAGGCTTCACGGATCTCTGCAGATGCGCCAGATACAATGCCACGTCACAACATACAATGCCGGAAACTTTTCTAATGATTCTCATATTAACATTAACATTAAGTATATCAGTATGCCTGATTGGAAAGTTGAACCACTTTCTGACTTCCACCAAATTAATTACAGGGGGAAAAATTGGATAAATAAGTGCTATGAGTGAGTGTCCTTTAAATATCAGAAGACAATCAACTAAAACATTAATAACTGTAATTAAAAGTCATTACTAATAGTCACAAGTACACTTTTATTTCATTCTGAATATATTTTCATTTGACAAGCCATATTTTCATTTGCCATGACATCCTCATAGTGGATATATTATAGATAAAATGCAAAATTGCAAGTAAATTATTGCAAGAGTCTCTTAACATATTAAATAATTGGAACACTCTTTGGCGTAAAAACAAACTATATGTGTTCAGCTAACATGGTGTAAAAATAATCTAGAATAAGATTCAGTATTATTTGTAAATGTTCAATGTTGAATGTCATACAATTGTTAAAATACTACAGTCATTTGCGAAATTTGTATTTAGATATGAACGCCCACCTTCACCCTTCATATTGCAAGCTTTGAACTTCATGTGATGGCGTTTGTTCATACGCTCATTTCAAAACCAACATAATCTAAGTAAAAATATGCACAATTCGTAGCCTATACATGAAAAAAAAAAAACAGTAGTGTGGAGGGAAAAAAAAGCACTTTCTTCATTGTGGACAGTAGAGACTGCCGCAGGGCGCTCTCCATGGTGCTGAAACCCACATTCACAAAGTACTATCCCCACAGATAACCTCTCCGTTCAACTTAAAATAAAATATCACTTACCCTCCACTTCATCCTCGGGGAGGCTGACAGGAGCCCTGTAGGAGAGGATATCTGGAATAGAGCAAAGCCCCCTGTACATGAACCTGGAAGTCACAGCACGCACGGGCATTTCTGCGAGGACAAACCAACGCTTGTATCCTGATCTTCATATAGCACCTGTAGTTCGGCCACTGCAACTTTACCACAGAGCGCTTGCAGGAAGCTCAAAGCCAACAATCACAACGCTTGTCTGATTCATCTTCATCCTGTCTTACTGTGGCCCAGGTGCGATTAGTCACTCTGCACCCTCATGCAGAAATTATCATTCATTCGATCGATTGCGGATTGCATTGCATCAGGTGCAAAAACTATTGCCATATGATTTCACGAAACGTTCAAATATTCAAGTATTGCCATTCAGATGGAGCTTGTATGGTACAGGTACGCGTATATTGCGGGAAATGTCCCCCTTGTTCTGTACATATTCAACTGGGTTTGAAGGATAAACGTAGAGATTCCCAACGCCTGTTCAAAAAAACGTGCCGTCCTTTCTCCTTGAGATTACGGTGGCTCAATTAGCTTATATTTACCGGATATAAATCTACACGACGTACACAGGAACCTCCGTTCGAGTGCAAATAAACCCGAATTGTGTCACATTATATGAATGCGCATTACCTCCTGGGCATCACCGCCTCCCTCACGCGCTTGATGCAATCCTACAGGTAGTCGAACGGTCTCGAGTTATACAAATCAGAATATGCTGAAGAATTCCAGTCCGCGAGAATTCTAACATTCTAATAATATTTTCCATTAGGTATATATGAGAAAATGTGGCATGTTCTTAAATAAATGATAAAGCAAACGAAAAAAAAAAGGATCCTCCATTACAGAATGACAAATAACGTGTTGATTTACTACTAGAAATTACTGATGGCAGTTGATTTGCGGAAGCTCGAGATGCTAAACAAAAATCCAAGAAATCTCTGCGAAGATGTGTCCTCGGTGAGATCTGGTCCACGAATGCGCGAGCGCCTGGTGCATAATGTCCCTTCAGCCAAAGTCACTCGCCCACTCTATATGCGCGCGCTCAAAAGCGCTTAGATAACAAATCCCACTTTCAATCAAACTCTTTCGATTTCCTCAAAAGCTTTCATCTTTATTTTTGTTGTTTGTCTGTAACTTATTGAGTGTACTGATCTAAGTTCTAGGGTCGGTGTATATTCAGGTATATCAGATTTTTATATGCTGTGGATGGGTCTTTATCGTGTATTGTAGGCTAAATTTATAATATAAATTTATAATATACTTTATAATACATTTTTGAAATGTTACGTGTGCAAGATTTAATTTATGTGAAGAAACTCGTAAAATATTACTGTAAAAATATTACTGTATTTATGTATGAAATGATTCCACTGACTAGTCTCAGCCACAGTTGCGTGTTTTAACTAGAGATCGACCGATTTTAGATTTAAAAAAAAAAATAGATAGATTTTGTAACAGATACCAAATGTTTAGCCTATATGCCTGATAACCGATATACAAAACCGATATTTATTTATTATTTTATTTCTGATTTTGACAATTATAACAACAGCACCGAATTGAACAAACTGTTTCATTTAACAGTTTTTAAATAGGCCTACTTTAATTTCTGCAATTTCAATCCCTCCTGACATACAAAACAAAATACACTTCTACATCAATAAATAGAGTCTTAAACAGTGCAAAAATATTTAGTGCAATGTCACTAAAGTGCCTTTTTTAAAATAAAATCTTTGATAAGGTAAACAAACCTTATGACCGTATGTTTTAAAACGCGGTAGGTAAAAATGTGTGTGTCTGTTTTGGCTTTCCGTGGTCCAAATCACACTGCATACAGGTGAGTAGGCTATAGCCTATTATTTTATCGTCTCAGCGGGTTTTTTAAGCTTTGTTAAGATTATATCAGGCTAATGAAGGGGATACTTCTGAGAAAAAAAGGTAGTTGAATGGATTTGCTAAAGTTTATTCTGTTTAGATTTCAGAGTTAGCTATGTCTCGATAATTTGCATCTGGATGAATTAAGGTCAACAAAGTTTGTCTTCAATAAACGTAATTAATTAGCTTTACCTCTTAGGCAGCATAAAGGACCAGAATTTAACTATGGAAATTATTAAATTGTGACTTGCAATTAATGATTTAAATTGAGGAAAAATTAGGCAGATATTATTAGAAGACGTGCGTTTGTGTATGCTTATGCATTAAATCCAGCATTTTAAATAAAGAGAAATGCTGCACAAGTAATCGTTTCTATGTGTACTGTATATGAAGGTTGTTTTGCATGTGTTGAGGGCAGAGGCAGCAGCTCATTATTCTGGTTCAGAATGTGCCTCCTTGTCTAGGCTTTCAGCTTTTGGTGTTGAACTGTTTGACAGCATGTCTCAGCACTGGTTTCTCTCTACTGCACCTGAATCTTTCCCAATGTCTCTCAAATGTCCATCTGACAAATGCCATCATTAAGTCTGGAAGCAGTTTGCATACATTTGAATATATGGTGAAGTTATATACCATTTTTTCTTTCCTGCCTAAACATTAAGGCTCTAACTTAGAAACTTGGCATTTAGTAGTCACTTTTTTAATCCACTTTGTTTTGCCTTGTTACATGCCTTGGTCAAGAGCACAATATCAGTGGGATTACTGATGTTGGCTGGCCTCTAAAGTTGGAGAAAACAAAGCATTCTAAGTTTCATAAACAGCTCTTGTACTCCTCTTCATTCCTAGTAGAGATGCATGTATTGATTTGGTTTAATTGCCTGTGACGTGGTTTGTTTTTTAATTCATAGCCTCTTTGAAATCTCCTAAGCTCTTTCAGCCTATAGTTTTTTTTGTCTTTCTAAAACTAACCAATACTATAGCAAACTGTATCAGGCGACTGGAGTGATAGAATCTTTTCTGATGCTTTGTGCTCTTGCACAGTTTCTTTTGAGTGGTATAAAATGATGTTGCAAAATATCTGCTCATGTCTTTGTCTTTGACTTGTTAACAATTTTGCTTGCATCAGACAAAAACATAATTGATGAAACAAAGCAGTACCATATTTCACAGCATGAAAAAATGTAATCTGTTAAACTAACAGAGCAGAGAGAGATTCTTCAAAACCTCATAAATGCAACCTGTATTGCATTGTAACCGTTTACTGTCCCAAATGCTATTGGGATTATTGATTGTCTCTGTAATTGCCTAGAGAGGCATTTACACGGATGACTGTTCATTGGCACATTTTTTTTTAGTAGAAATCCTCATGTGTCCAGAATATAATCAGTTTATCAAGAAAGAAAATAACTTGGGGTCTATTAACCATAATGTGTCTATAGTTTATGATACAACTGGACTAATTGCCACTTGCATGGTAATACATGTGATGTATATAACTTATTTTTTTATATTCTGAACAAATACATTTTCCCATCACCTTCAAATTTTCATGCAGAGAGAAATATTATGTCATGGCATTATATGCCACGAGTGCAAAAATATTTTTTTGTCTCTGCTTGTACCTCATATTCTGTTCTAATGTCTTTTGTCAACAGAAATGTAATGTATTACTCTCTAAATTAAATTTCCTAATACAAACGGTTCCACTAAGGCATATTTGCTTGAGATTTATGACATAGATTGTGTCATGTAGAGGTCAATGATTCATTTAAGCCCAGAAATTATTTGAGTTATATCAAACAAAGGCGACTCCAATAAATTAACCCATTAAAGAAGCTCAGCGAGTCTTGATAATGTGAAACATGCTCTAATAATTTAAGCACTGTGATTGCTTGACCTGATTCTTCTGGTTTGAGTCTGGTCTTAATAATTATAGTGTAAAAGTTGTTTTCTCAATTGATCACACTTAAAACTGAAATAAATGCACAATTATATATTAAACCTGTTTTATGAACACTGTAACTGTTCACATAATTATTCATCCCATCTCAGTATTATGAATAATAAGGTCATTTAAATTTTCCTAAATATGCAGATATCACTCAGGAAGTGAGATGTTTTGTTTAAGAATATATTTTGCATAAGATTCCTGGTGAATGCATAAACCTTCCAAATAATGTGCTCAGCTAAAGATATTTATGCCTCTCAGGAGAGCAGAACTATGACATAATGCAGTCTATGCAATCAGTCTGACATATTGAAATAAGACATATTCATCATGTCACCTTATCTTCGAGATATTTTTTGCGAATGTTTATTAAAGGTCAATCAGGTCAAACATTAATGACATTCCAAAAACAACAGTAACTTTCTTTGTTTTGCCCTGCTATCACAGCATAGGAAAAATAAGCTCATTTGAACATGAATGTTGCAGACTATCACTCTCATTTTATTTTTTCAATAAATAATAAAACAAATTTCAATGAGGTAAAAAGTGTTTATATGTTTCATTTTTTTTGAACGACAGAAATATGTTGTAGCTCTATATGTAAATGCATAAAACACTTTGAAATCATTTCTCCCCCAGCCTCTCCATTCTAAATACTCAGCAATTCCACTGTTGGCTGGACTAATCTCAACCTCAAGAGGAATTTCTCTATGGGGTTTTCACTATTAACTGCCTGTAGTCTTTATTGGAGACAACATCAAGTAAACCATAAGAAGATTGTGTTGGTTGGTGAAATTGTTTCTGCCATCATTATGAGCACTGGTGCTTTATTGCAGTTAAACACAGCTTGGATGTTGTCCTTGAATGTCCTTGTTTACTGTCGGCTCTGTGTTTTGCTCACATGAGTTCTGAGGTCCTACAGGACTCCCACAGTCTGTAAATGTCCTCATGATGCAATTAGAACATTTCAACTGTTATCATCATTTATTTAGTGTTGCTCTGGAATGGTGTATCATCAAGCTGATCAGATAAGATTGGCCTTGACTTTGATTCAGCCTCATCTAATCTCTTTACACATCTGGTGTAACCACTCACTGCTGGCATCGTTATTTTACTTCATTAGTGTTCTCTCATTTACACGTGGAAGGGAGCAACTAACCTTTAACTAACTAAACTAACCTTATTTAGCTTGATTGAAAACATGCACCTCAGGTATCATGCTTTACATTTCTAGTGATTTGGCAATGAATCAAACTTGAATTGACTCACTAATGTAAAATGACAGAAAAGAGCTTCTAATATAATGTGCCGCCAACGATTGGTAAATTAGCAGTTTGTTGTTAACTAAATGTATTGTGGCATTCTGCTTGGAAATTAAACTTGCAGCATTTTTATAATTAAATACTGTAAATGCAATGATTTTACACAATTTTACGTAAATAGTAAATGTAATGTTTTGCAAAATGTGGTATTGATTCTAGCTTGTAAAATAAATCAAGCATTTATGTGTAAGATAAACAAAGTCACAAGAGATGAGGATACTTAAAACTGCTTCTGCTTAAGCAATCTATTGTTTATAGAGTGAAGACTCATATACTCAGTGTGGCATTGGTGATGTATGGCACGCTGTCCTCCACAAATGAATCACATCAAAGTAATTCTCTCCTCCTGCTCCCCTGGTGTCCTATCAGGACAGCGTGAAATACATGCCCTAAAAGTCCTCAGTGTCCCTCAGTTCAATTAAAGTTGGATGAGAGCTGTACCAGCCGGGTCACAAGATGAGGGGTGTGTGTGTGTGTGTGTGTGTGTTCTTAAATAATATGAGAGAACTTCAAACCATTCGTTGTGCATGGCAGAAATTGACCTGTAAACATTCAAGGCCTAAAGATTGTGGATGATCTGAATCTCACAATAATTGTATCAGCCTCCCTCCATTTTGTCGTATCTGTCCTCTAATAGCATTTAAGGGAAGTGGCACTTTTCCTAGAGTCTAAGGAGAGAGGGATGCCGATCTGGCTCTCATGGAGAGATATCACAAGGAAAGGACAACTGCAGTTTGACCCTATTAGTCACATCTCTCTGAAGATGTAAATGATCATTTCAAAGCAAAATGTAAAAAATTCTTTACCTGCAGAATTTAGATGGATCCCTAATATATTGATATTCAAATTTCATATCTCAGTATTATTCCTAGTGTTTTTACAAAAAACCTTAATACACATTTTAAGCATAGCAGGATTGTCAGTTACACATATTTATAGGGAGCGAATGGAACAAAGAAGAAAAAAGAGACAAAAGTATTCTCTATGGTGACATTAAGCTCAAAGGCCATAAGAGATACAAGTTCATAACAAACATCTCAAAAGACCTGCAGCAGAAGCTTGTGTTAGTGATCAAAACTGTAGTTTGTTATTTATAACAAACGGGGCGGCAGTGGCTCAGTGGTTCATGTAGGTTGTCTACAAACCGAAAGGTTGGTGGTTCAATCCCCGGTTCCACCTGACCAAGTGTCGAGCTGTCCATGAGCAAGACACCTAACCCCAACTGCTCCCGACGAGCTGGGTGGCGCCTTGCATGGCTGTATGAATGTGTGTATGAATGGGTGAATGTGAGGGAAATATGTAAAGCGCTTTGGTGGCCATTCGGTCTGTGAAAGCGCTATATAAATGCAGTCCATTTACCATAATAACAAGTCAAGTAGATAAAAACTAAAACATGTCCAACAAACCTTGAATTTGACGTTTTTTTAATGCTCGATCTCTTCCGCATGCACGATTGGCCACTGCAACTTCCAGGGGAGCACTGTGAATATATACACACACACACACACACACACACACACACGCTCGACAGTTATCAGACATAACTAAATCCCATATTAAATTGCAGTGTGCTATGGGATGATACAATGCATAAGCTGACGTAGAACTGAGATTTTAGCAGAAATATATAGGCAATAGTCGTGACGTGCAAAGAAACCATTTAAATTCTTTGCGATTTTATAGTCTTCTTATCCACAGGACCGCATATATACAAAAATATATGTTCTAGTGTTGTCAAAAATATCGATATTTCGATAAATATCGATACTGAAATATCTGAACGGTACCAATACTAATTTCCCGAAGTATCGATACACCAATACTAGCCGAGCAGTCACTTTCACTTCTCTCCAAAGGCGCGTTGACAAACACCACACGTGACGCACTCGTCTCATTCGATCTGGTTAAATAGCAAAAGTGAATGGAAAGATGGCGAGTGCGCCGTCCCCGCGACCGGCTTTGGTTGATTGATAAAGAACACCGCGAGCGGGCATGTCGGAGTCGGAGAATGGCGTGGACAGGACACGCGCTACACACCGCGAGCGGGCATGTCGGAGAATAGCGCGGACACGCGCTTCACACTGCGAGCGGGCTGCGGGCACCCAAAAGATTGTTTGACTATCAATATCCCTCTCATCACTCATTTTGTAAAATTATTTTATAGATGAAAACATTTAAGGAATTGGCTCCAGGGGTACCATTTAGCAGCATATGCTCAGCATCAGGGGTGTTTGTTTTTTGGACAGACCTGCACCACTGCTAAAAACATCCTAACACTGTAACTCTTCTCATTTTAACTTTTCTGAAACATTAACCAAGATGGCCTAGTATTGTTGTTGATATGAGTCTGTGTTTCGTTTTTTCACTGTAATTCTTAAAGTTAACATAATCTGACTGAGGAATCGTAGACAAGTAAATATTGTAACTGTGGTCAGATGTAAATTAACTTGTGTCTGTTTAACTTTATTCAAAAATTATTATTTAATTCTGCAATTTGCCTTCATTAGCGATTATCATCAATTTGATTACACATATACTAATTAAACTAAACTGAGCTAGACAATGGCATCTCTGAATTCAATAATGAAATGCCTTTAACTGAAAATTGAATGTTTAACCTTATTATTATACATTACTGACACTCTATCCTCCAATTTGATACAGTTAAGTGCTTCGACACAATCTGTATTATTAAAAGCAATATATAAATAAAGGTAACTTGACTAGATGCTGATCCAGTGAGCATTGTTTCCGCGTGTGATGCACACACGTTTGCGTTTAAATCTGTTCATCAAATTAAGTTAATGTATTAACCAGCATTTATGACCGATGACCAATGCATTTGTTACAGTATATTTTAATCTTTGATAACAGTAGGTAATAAAAACACAACGGATCATGTTAGCTCTGGTCCAATGAAAAAATATTAACAGATAGAACTCAGGACATTTTTGTTCATGTAAAATATACCTCATTGTCATGTTCTAGACTTGTAATATTTAGCTTTAAATAAAAAAAAGACCCCCTTAATATTGTGGCAGTTTTTTTCTCTGTGGTATCGAAAATGGTATCGAATATCGATATTTTTCAAGGTACCGTATCGAAGTTAGAAATTCTAGTATCGTGACAACACTAATATGTTCTATGTTGCAATGAACAGAAGGAAGTAAATGGAGATGTAGCAAGTTACTGAACATCTGTCTTTTGGAAAAGCTCAGTAGCATCTGTGTGTTTGTTCTTTTTTTGGCTCACCAGTGTAATGGAAAATTCTCACCGCTCAGAGTAAAGAAGCTATTTGACATGCTGCTCTCGTTCCTGTGTGAGGTTTCCAAAAAATGACAGGAGTTTCTCCCAAGCCACTTATGTAGTGAGTGAGGTGATATCTTTGCTCACCCTTGGGAATAGTGTAGAAGAACTGACTTGACAATATGTCCTTTTCAAATTCATTTGACCCCGTACCAGTCCAGTCCAATGGATATAATGGTTTTACTTGGGTCTCACTATATATACAGTTGCATAACATGAAATTAAATGTAGGCCTACCTTAGTTTGGCCTGATGCATTTTAGTTTCATCTATATCTTGTTGTAATGGTTCCAAACATTTCACACCCTCATTCAGATCTTGCACAGAGCTGGGTTAATTGTAAATTCATGCAATTTAAAAACATGTATTTTGTTGAAATTGGTGACTGACTGCTGGAAGCATTGAATGCTGTATATGTACTGCTTCCACATGCCTCAATACACTTTACCTTTTAAGCTGACTCAATTACCCTCCTTTAAAAGGATTCTGGATGACTTTGTTGACAGGTTAGGTCAACTGAAATTGATAAATGTTTTTTATGAAATGCTAGTTACATTTATGTCAGTGTCAGTGTCCACAGGTCACCCTCAGAGAAGGTGACTTTTCCTTTTTTAAATTTGCATTTATGTGTTCGTGGATTAAGGCATTTTTATGAATGGATTGACATTGAATTTCATGTAATTTACTCTAGCACATCCTTTAGTTCCCTAATCTTATGTTTTTGGATTATAGATTTTAAAGCCTTTAATTGAATAATTACATTATTTGCTTACCACAAAATAAACACCACAAAATAAATATGATAATATTTCTTTTAATTAAAGCATTATTCTCAAAGTGAACAAAGCTACCTGACATGCAGCACAGGACTGGCACCGTTAACTTTGCAATCAATTTCTCTGTTCTTTCCCATTGCAAGGTTATGTGTGAAATTGGCTACATTTTTCAGTTTTTCCTCTTTCTTTCAGGCATAGGCTACTGTGAACCATTTTAGATGCTCTTTTACACAGACAATGTCAGCATAAAACCTTGACCTAATGGACAGAAAGGAAGCCCTTCAGACTCTCATCTGTTGGTAGGTAAATTGCACTGCGGTATTCTATTATGTGGCCTTGAAACTTTTGGCTAATTTAATGTCCTCAAGGATCCACTTTAGTAGCCATTGTCTGAGTAGATTCAGCCCATCCTTCTCAACCAGGAGTTTATACAGGCAGTCTGACCATTATTGTTTTCTGCAAGGTGACCCAAGGGACAAACCTCATGGTTTATTCACAAGAAGCTGGACTGAGCTCTTTGGATTGTTATACTAAAGCATTTACACTTTTACCAAAAGCAACTTTAAATGGCCTATTTAATTTTCCCTGGTTATGCTGTAGATGATCTTTGTGTACCCTTCATGCATGCATTGAACTACACAGAGCATTTAATTGAGTGATCCATTGATATTTTATGGGGTTTGACCTTGAATTAAGCTAAGAGGATAGTCTCCCCTACGACCGTGTAATTGTTCTGATTATTTTAATATAGGGCAGTCTTTACTACTGTTTGTTTGAACAACATTCTCTGTCATCCAACTTCCTCGTTACATTCATCTTCTCTCTTAAGAGGCCGTTTGGGAAGTGTTACAGCAAAAAGACAGATCAATTGCCATAGAGGCATCGTAAAAGAAACCTCTGGTTGCCTGAAAGATCTGCAACAGTGGGCCAATATGCTTTTATTATCTCCTTAAATGTACTAATGAATTCCCCAAGGTCAAATGTTAGTCCCGAAGTTCAGTTGGTCTCTCAAAAACAAGGTTGCTTGTCTCCGGCTGTCTGTGTCATAACCCGCCAAAAAATCAGGCTAAAAGTGAGTTTCTTTGGGAAGCAGGCGTTTGTCAGGGATTACCATGAGAGAACCGCCTGAGGAAACTTCCTCTGTATGCAAGTCACAAATGCTTGATTCATGGCACGCAGAGACAGAGCAGATGAGCTCCTTGTCGAAGAATGAAAAGAGGGGGAGATTAATATGGCAATCCCTAGGAAAGACCAGTTTGAAAGGGGTATTTCAAGAGCCTCCATATATCTATTTCAAGAAGCTACTGTCGCACGATTAATCTTGTTGCCGCCTTGAAACAATGTCACACTTTAATTGGCGGAATGGCATGGGCTGAATGCGAACTTCCTTTGGTTGAAAGGTGGAAGTGTTCTGCTCGCTGCAAGTAACCTAATGTGTTTGTGTGGTACTCATTAATATGTGAAGCGGATGGAAACATTTTTAGAGAGGCGACTACCGTTTAACACAGCTGTCTGATGCCTGAACACACAGATGGAGAAAAAGAGAGGAAGGAAACTATCATATAAAAAATTATTTACAAATTAATATCATATTTTCAAATCAAATATCTTGCATTTGTATTTAATTTTTAATATGATATTTATATAAATATATTTTTTACTGTATAGAAATTAATTATTTACCTTGTAACTTGGCTATCAGTATAACACTATGCGTATTATAAAGTTAGCTGTTCAGAGTTCATCATAAATAATCATCTGTACAGTTAACTGCAGTCACAACATTGGATCTGATTAATAATTCTGCTTCCTCTCTTAAGACAGCGCAATCTGTTATTGAAAATTTATGAATTTTGGAGTATGTTTGTCTCTTCTGAAACGCTAATGGGATTTACAGAATAGCTCCTGTCTGAAACTCCACTTAATAGAAAAATGTGTGACATGCTCTTGTCTCAGGTTTTATTTGACCTTTAATGTAGCACATACTTTTTTTCAATTCAAAATGTCACAGTAAAACGGCTTACACTGCAGTTACAATGAATTCCACCAGTCACATGATGTGTATTTTTGTTTTGCATTTGAGAGCTTTTGCGGATTTTAGAATTGTCATTTCAACTGGACATTTCAAATTAATCTACTAACTGCAGTAAATTCGGCATTAAAATTCTTTTTCATTCCAAATTGTTAGTCATTCTGATCTGCATCAATTCCCACAGATGTTCTAATATGCGCTCACGTTCTCGTCAATATATAATAAGTGAGTTTTAACTTTTATGTCTTATGTATTTCTCCCATGTCCTGTTCTCAACTGCAGTGCTGCAGTTACTTTTATATTTTCCACCATGTGTGATTTAAATATTTATCTGGTGTGAGCTGTCAGTCACCATAGGCAGCCTCTCATTTAGATCTGACCTGTAACGGCTCTCACAATTCCCATGAAATTACTTTGGGAACAAAAATGCATTAGTAGTACCTGTAGGTCTTTTTCTTAAACTTTTCTAAATGCCCTGCATGGTGTTTTGTAAATGAATGTAAATTTTAGTCAAACGTGATCAATTCTCTAAGTGGTAGTTTTCAAAAGTAAAATGGGACAGGGTAGGGAAGGCTGACTTGGCATGCTTGCTCAAAATAAAGGAGGGCAGCAGTTATGATCAGTGCCCAAATATAAAAGATGCAGACATAAAACCAAGTCTTAAATAATTGTAGTTGACTGCATGTGCATCATTTGTTTTGTTCTGTAGATTGCTGGAATTATGATATTGTCAATCAAACTGTACCACACTTGAATTTGTGTCATACACCAAAGTTTGCGTTGCAGTATGAGATGTCCTGCTCACTTTTATGCATGTAAATAGAGGTTTTTGTGACTGCTTAAAGTTTCTAGAAAGGGCCAGTGTAACAGAGGCCAGCTAGTGAGAGCTGTGTGAGTAAACCTCACTCTCCTGATCTCAAGAGGCACACTAGCGACTGCGGTCTTTTGCGTCCCTGGGGTTATATTGGTGTCGTGACCCTGATGGGATTGAGGTTTACAGGGGTAAGTGTAACAGAGGCAAGCTAGTGAGAGCTGATCTCTGCTAGATCCTGGTTCGGGTCCCGCTGGGAGCAGGGCAAGTAGGACCAGAGGGGTTACACAGGGTCTTACAACAAGGGAAGTGAACACATTGACCACAGTCTGCAATGCAATCAGTATATGTTTGATCAAATGTTTGATTTTCTACCTATAGCCAGAGAATCATTCAAAATATGAACAGAGTTAATTATGGTTATCTTTAAATAGGTTTTTACACTTAAAATTTGTGCTAATGAAATGATAGAAGATGTGTTTTAATCACATTTGAAAGCTTTGTAGATGACCAAGACTCCAATATAATTGTAAGATGGAATATATAGGCCGACCAGTAAGACCCTCTCATGAGCTTTGAAACATTACGCTGTTTACCGAAGGAGTAGGCTGTCTGCTCGGAGGTGTAATGAATTTCCTTTCTTTGGACCACGGCTTTGCTATAAAGCTCAAGGACATGATGTCGACTCCTATCCGGTAAAAGTTGACATAACTGACAATGAAAGAAGGCAGCTCTCTCCTTCCCGAATAATAAAAAAGCTTTGAATAAAAATAATTTAAATTTTTAGATGCCACATTCCTAATATGGGCTGACAGATCAAACGGTGGGGGTCATCGCGCAATTCCATGCCTTCAGTGCACATTTATTGTGATTTAATTGAAGATATTTGCTTTTAATGAAAGCACTATCATAAGAACGTGAGGGGACACTGGCTGTTTGGCATGCAGAGGAAGGACTCTAAGAGGAGAGTCTGACAGAGTGTCAGAGAGCTGCCTCTAGCTCTCAGACAACAGCTGCTCTGAATGAGAGGGCGTCCTGGGGGTACTGAGACACAGACAGTGACTCTCTCCACTGGTGGGGGCGGCCGAAGCGTGAGGTGCATCAGAAATTGGCTGAGAGCCAGACCAATGGTTTGCACTGCAATTATTCCCTTTGTTTTCTAAACTAATATGTTTGTTCTTTAAAGATGTGCTATCCTTGTTTGGAACGTATGTGAACACATGTGAATTCTGTTATTGAGAGTGGGTTTGTTGGTTAATTTAATAAGGGAAAATATTATGCAGGTGCCTGTTTTCATGGTACACATGCAAAACCTTTTCTATTTTTGGTATACAGCTTCATATCAAGGTCTTCTGGAGTCTTCTGTATAGCTGCTTTACAGCAGAATTTTTATTTTATCTTCTATTTGATGAAGTTTGAACCATTGATTGTTATTTTCTTGTTTATTACTCTGAAGCTGCTTTGAAACAACCTGTATTGTATAAAGCACTATATAAATAAAGGTGACTTGACTTAAACTAATAAATAACCAAAAGTTTCTTATGATTTTTAAAGCAATGAGATTCAAATCTACCAAGGCATCCACCTCATTTTGAAAGTAAGAGTAGGTTCAGCCATTTTTAACTTGAATTTGTAACATCCGAATATGATTCTCTTCATATATCTTGCATCACCAGTTATATTGAAATAAATCACCTTGACTAATCTTTCAGTTTGCACTAAAATTGAATTTATGTTTTGCATTTAGATTGTTGAATACTTTATGAACCATTGTGCAGCACATCTTCTACACTAAATTTACAAGTGTGTGCACAGTTGTATTTATACTTTGCTCATAATGGTGTTTGAGGTGTTTCATAATAGCTAAATGAAATGTATAATGAATTATACAAATTAAATTCTACGGGTTGTTCAAGCAAGGTGTTTTTTACATGAATATAAATAAATATTAATAAATAAAATAAATATAATTTAACTCCGATAAACTTTTACTTTGTAGTCAGGGTTGCACAATTAATCGCAATTTACATGTAATTAGGCCTACACTTAAACCGATTTGGCTTATCACGATTATGAAATCGCAAAGGTTGCGATTATATTTTATGCGCAGCTTGTCATTGATGTAGGCTACGGATCTGTAAACACTGCGAGTTTAACTCACTCATAACATGCATTTGAAAAAGCAACACGTGTCAAACATCTTTCCAAACATGAGAAGCATTTATGAACCTCTTGTCCAACAAAAGACAATATTGCAGGCTTTTACTCCAAATTCACTTTATAACGACAGTTGAGCATCCTTCTGTGAGATGATGCCCATAGGGATTTCCTGGTATGATGCCTGTTATAATAGCCTACCTCTGCGGTGGGTCATATTTAGCGTGTCTGCACGAGAGTGCCCTCTGGCGTTCAGATGAAGCAGTATTCACAAACCGATCAGCCGTGCTCCACTGACAAGCTGCGCATAAAATAATCGCAGCCTTTGCCAAATCGCGTGCGGTTTCATTGCGATTAATTGTACAGCCCTATTTGTAGTCAATCATTCAAGATTTGCAATTTTAAATGCAGCACTGAAGTATGAAGAGAAGTGTTTCTCTGTGGAGGATTCAATATCACAATGAAAGTCCCAGAAAATTGCCATCTAGCATTAGTCAACAAATAAAGATGATAAATTCTAGACTTGCCCGGTCATGTAGTATGGAGGCATTATTGGGTCAGATTGAAAACTAAAATTCGAAAACTAAAAGTCTAAGTCGAAAACTAAAAGTCTAAGTCGAAAACGAATTTGGGATTTAGGATAGGGTATTTGGTATTTAGGATTGGGCATTTGGTCATTTAGCCATATAGGATTTAGGATTGGGAATTTAGGATTGGGCATTTGAGGATTGAGGAGTTATCTAAAGATAACTCTGGGAGTTGGCAGGGGTGTGTCGGTTTTATATCGCGTATCGTTACAGCCCTAATGGAATACTGAAAACACAAGTGAAATATTAATTACTGACTGTATGTATAAGGTTCACATTGCCAGTTTTTTGGAATTGACAATTTTATTCAATCCTGGATCTAAAACCTTCAGATGACACGTAGCTCAGCTCTCTGTGGCTGAAAACTCGCAACAAACAGTAGACACTCTAAAAGATTATGTGGGTTTTTGTTTCTAGTCTGACGTATTTTGTACATACTAAAACTCATCCACTTGTTTGGTTATCCCCATGGTGTTCGTGGAAACCCATTTGCAAAGTTCTTCCCGTGAGGCTACATGTATCTGCTCTTTCACTTAGTATGTCCTTTTGATCTATTTCGTATGCACAGTGGTGTAGTCTAGTTTTTTGTAGTGAGTATACTGTGATATACTGTAGGCTGTAGTATGTTGTTACGAATCCTCACGCTTTTTTAAGTGGGTATACAGAAATCCTTGACATTTTCTAGTGGGTATACGGCGTATACCTGCGTATCACAGACTATACCACTGCGTATGCAAATTATCTTTAAGTTCTGTACCACAAACAGCTTTGTTTTAAGAATTTTTTAAATACTTACTTCTGTATTCAGATCTTTTTGCAGGGGTCTTACATAAATTGTTGCAGCTCCTATACCGACTGCATCAGAGCACAAATATTCAGGAGAGTAGCCTTCATCTGGACATGGGATAGGTTCCAGAATTTTTGTCCTGGTGCAGCCTCTCGTCTTTAAAAGCTGAAAACCACCAGCTTCACTCAGTTTTGGGAACTGGCGCATGAGTTCTTGACTAAACTCTGACGAAGAAGAGTATTTGTCTGATGAGGAAAACATTTAAAGAAAATGCACATTAACATGCAGCACATTATCAGTTATGATATTATGTATATGATATAACTGTTATTATCATAACTGTTGCAAACTCACCAGAGAAAATAATTTTCTTTTCTCCAAGTCCAGCTCTCTCCAGTTGAAATTTTTCTGGCACCTTTGGAACTTCTGAATCTTTCCTCTTGGCTAGGCAAAAGAATCTGTGTGTGTATGACACACACTTTTTTTTCAGTCTAGGAGATTGTGAAGGAGGGAAATGCCCAGTTCTTCTTAGTTGATTAACTGGACGACGAGGGTGGGGTGAAAATAATCGATTCACCTCACCTAGAAATGTCAAAATTTAAAGCAGTGCTGAATACAAAGTCAATGCCTTAAGTATAAAAAATCATTATTAGCTTAACTCTGTCCCCTTACAGCACCAATATGACAAAAGTAGTATGTCTCAATTCAAAGTACTCATTAAAGAGCAGGCAAAAAGTACATAGATGACATACTTTTTCCAGTAACTCAGCTGTTCTGTTGTTGGATGTAACAGTGAACATAGCAGTCTCCGTACACCTGACACCAGAGCAGCTGATAAGTGCATAAGACGCAGTGGATTACTTTTATTTTTTGAAGGGAATGCCGCCCCTTACTTTTATACTTTAAGTAGTTTTGAAACCAGTACTTTTACACTTTTATTTGAGTAAAAAGCTTGAGTTGATACTTCAACTTCTACAGAAGTCTTCTTAAACCCTAGTATCTATACTTTTACTTGAGTAAGTTAATGAATTATGTGAATACTTTTGACACCTGGCAGTAATGAAGGGGAGAGGGCACACTTGATGTAAAATAAAGCTTGAAGTGACCGTAACGGCCTTGTGGAAGGGCCCTTTATGAAGGGATCCCGTTGTTCTCTTTCCCTGAATGCCCTTAAAGGGCGCAAAATGGCGTTTGGAACTAAGTACTAAGTTAAAACAGCTAATTTCAGATTCATTTTGAAAACATGACGACACAACATTTATTTTTACCATAGATATGAAGGGGACTGGAGCGATTACAAAATGGCTGACTGAGATTAACGTTAGACTCACCTTGCAACGTTACTACCTCTTGTGCCCGTCGATCTGGAGCACATTCAACCGAAGGCTGCTGGGGAGGGCCGGTTGTCAATAAGGTGCTCTGCTCCAGGGCCTCTGCTGCATCCCTTAAAAGTTTTGTTATTGCATTTGTGTCCATTTTATATTAAAAAACGATGTCGTCGAAGAGGTAATTTGGTAAACACTCGACAGCAGCGGCTGAGGTAACGTTACCACTGCCCGTTGGTCTTAAAGCTCCGCCCACGCAACTTGATTGACATTCCTCATTTTCATTTGAATTATCATTTGCCGTTTCCGGCTTCCGTTTGAGCATTTGATTTGCCATTTTCGATGTTGGTTTGAGCATTTGATTTATATTTTGTCCATTTGATTTATGATTTGAGCATTGACTTATAGATTTAATTATGACAGGTTTATACTGGGTTGATAATGAAAATTAAAAATCAAAAACAAATGAGTTTTGACTTGATTTTTGATACAGTTCATGCTTCCACGATTGAGGAAATGAAATTGCATTTGAGCATTTGATTTATCATTTGTGCAGCCATTTTGAGACTTTGATTTATTATTTAATAATTTGACCATTTGATTCATCATTATTTGATTTTTTTAAGCATTTTAATTTTAATTTTAATTATGTTAGGAAAAAACTTCCATAGATTTGTAAACCACAAACGAAAAATGAAAAATCGAGCCAAAATAAAATTTTTCGTTTTTTAAACTAAACAAAAAAACGAATAAACGAGCTGGTTTTCATTTAGTCAATAGTTATTCCATTCCAAAGAAGAAATCAAATGACCAAAAGATACACGGACCCCAAATGCCCAATCCTAAATACAAAATAGCCTATCCTAAATACCAAATGCCCAATCCTAAATACCAAACTCAGTTTTCGACTTTTAGCTTCAGATTTAGACTTTTAGTTTTCGTTTAAGACTTTTACTTTAAGACTTTTAGTTTTCAATCTGACCCAATCATCCCTCCATAACCTACGGCCCATAATCAATGTTATGTAAATTAAAGACATAAAGTTAAGCCAAGACCATATGGCCAGCGCTTGGCTTATTTATAGAGAACTTCAGTGCACTTGATAAAGTGGCTAAAGACAGTAAAAAAGACAACCAACAAAATGTACCTATTTTGCTTGGAGGCTTGTTCAACAATGAAATTTAATGGTCTATAATTTTTATTTATAGAAAAACTAAATGCCTTTACAATTAGCTGATCTCAGAATTTTTAGTCTATATACTGAAAAGTAACACAAAAAAAATACATTTGATAAATCACAATGAGTCAATTTCTCTCTCAAAATCCAAGTCTTACAAGCACTCCTTGGAACAGTAGCCTACGCCTGTTTGGAAATCGCTGCGTTTGGTTTATTCAAAGTCATATCTTCATTATTTCCAATTGTATTGTCATTTATATGACTACATCATGTGCTTGCAAAGTGAGGAAAATACCGGCAACATCTTATATGGGTTGATTGTCATCTGATTAATCTTTACTGCCATCGTGTGGTGAACTAATACATTACAAATATAAATATAGATTTAGCAATGCACCTGACTCCTGCTTTTCAGGTATGCCTGACGTTTAAACCAAGTCTTTTAGACAGGGTTAAAAAGCAGACTTCTCTAATTTGGAGTCTGGTAATAAATTAGGAAATGACCTCGGAATGCCAAATAAATTATCTTATCTTTTTTTATGTGTTTGTGCATACTTCTGCGGCTGAATAAAAATAAATGTCATCAGAGTAAGGGCTTGTGTTTATTTTTCAAGAAAAGGCTGAACGCTAATATTACATATTGGGCAACAATTCTTTGACGTGACAAAACGGATCTCTCCTTCCTTTGCTACTATCTCGCCAATTTGTCAAAGTTTGCTTTTGGTCTTCTCAGAAATGTTAGTGTTTTATTTCTGTTTTCCAGAAGGAGCTGTACGGCTGCTGCTGTCACGTTTACATGTATTATGAATGAATGTGGCCGAGACGGCTTCGTTCAATTCAGTCTTCATTGTGTAGACACCTTTGATCATATTTTAATATCTGTTTGGGTGTGATAAAGGTTTACAAACTGGATTAGCATCGTAGGCGTGAATTCTTCGAACAGCAGTTCCTGCGGAGGATGTTTATGCGGCGTTAGGACCCTGGGGACATGTTCTCATTCTCACAGGGCACAATGCAATTTGCATGCGTTTGTTCTGCAAGGCAAACACTGCTGTACGAGTGAAACCCAAACCACCGGAAGATCGAGGAATCGACTTGCATATACACGCTTGGTGTAGGATCACTATCGTGATGGGGAGCTTTCAGTCTTTGCCGGATAACCATCAATATCGAACCCTGTCACAGAAGACAGGCTGTGAGTAGGTCTATAACTATTACGAAGGGTTTAATGTCATTCATATCCCATTACTTATATTGTAATGCTTGACAAACGCAGCACCATTTACTCAGGAAATGTAAAGTGAGAATCTATGTAGTGACAAATCGGAAATGTCTTATTTTCACAACATACACACTGAAGTGGTGCAATCAACTGTTTAGAATAGATCTACTGCGTAGGCCTATGTATTTATTGGAATATTTAGCCTTTTTTTTAGAATAAAAAAAAAACTAATGTGGACTATAATTAGCATTCATAATTAGACAAAGGATGACAACACTTTTGCAAATTGTGTATCTGGTTTCACAAGTGGTTATTTATGCTTAGTTTGATGCCTCTGTCCTACAGACCCACAAGGAAACAAAAATAAAGAATAGCCTACAGTGTGTATCCTAAAAATGTGATGATTCACCCCCATCATTTAGACATTCATGTTGTTCCAAACCCATATGACAGGTGTTTGGCAGAATGACAGCCTCAAGCTTCACTCACTTTCATTTTGTTCCATGTAAGTGAACAATGACTGGTCAGTCTCTAACATCACCTTCTGTGTTCTACAGAAGAAATAAAGTCATAAGGGTTTGGAAGCAACATGACGGTGAGTAAATAATGACAGAATTTTGTATTTTTGTTTGACCGATCCTTTTTAAGGTTTCTGCATGACTCGTGATCATTCATAATTCAGTTACAAATGTCACTGGGAGGCATTTAAGATTTAGTTTTAGCAGTAGAGTTTCACTTCACACATATAGTGCATTGTGCCAGTTTGTGAGTCATCTGTTTGTTGAGCACCTCCATTCTTTTCATTCTCTCTCAGTTTCACTGGAGCAGATCGGAATCCTCCACAATCGTTTTAAGCAGCTCAGTCAGAACGAGGATACATTACGGTAATCTACAAGTGTTGTTTTGTTTCGGAGATGATTTTGCAGAATGTTGAGTTTTGCAACAGAATGACTTTCAATAATCAAATCAAACCAGTGTGCTGGTACTTACTATTAGAAAAAATGCAACGTTCTGCATTGCAACTCTAGATGGCACAGGCTGATCTCAATTTGCTTGCAATCATATAATTCTCTGTAGGGCACAGCTGATTGGTTCTTTCTGTATCAGTAACAGCTGATTGGTTCCTTCTGTATCATGTGATAGAACCTATCATGAAGCTGCTCAACCTTCAAATACTTGGTTAGGATTTGCTGCAGCAGTTGCAGCACACTTTCAGAAACCATCACCTTCCCCAGCTCCACCTGTATAGATCTGCTATGGGTAATTCATGTGTGCTACATTGTACAGCAGTAGAAGCGTAGCAGATCTATTCCACCAAGGCCAAACATATCGACATGGTCATATCAATTACCATGCCAAACACTCTGAGAGTTGTCATGACAGAACGAGTGTTATGCTTGATTAATAGGTCTGCTTGGGCGGTTTTGTTTGGTTATACAGCAAACCATAATGCTGGCCTTTTATGTGTCAGACTTAATTGTTTTGTGTTCTCATTTAAAGGAGAGATGACTTTAAAACAATCCAAGATTTGGAAAGCAACCCAATTCGGTCCCAAATTATAGAGGCTTTCTTTGATAAGAGGTTTGTAATTGTTTATATACTGTGTATTTGTTTGATATTTGTAGTGACAATAGTTATGTGAGGCTTGATATTATCCCATACAGCTTCACAAATGGGATATTGCATTTGAATAGCCACTAGGTCATATTTTAATTTAAATAAAAAAATAAATAAGTTAATTTCAACTCACAAATGTCAACGGCATGTCTTCTTTCATAAGGGATGTGAAACTACACCTTTATAGTAAAGAGAAGTCTTTTTACACTGAGGTTGTTCCTTCACTATATGGCTATCATAATTTGGGAGGTGGCTTTTGTGGCTTGAGATTTTTGTTTTGTTTTGTTTGTTTTTGATATTTTTTTATTGTTACTTATATCTCTAATTATGATAAACAGATCGAACACATTCTTTATTTCATTTAAAGATAGATCTCAAAAACAATTTGCAAGCTTTGAGATTGTGTTAGAATAGTGCCTTCTATTCTTTCCATGTCCTCTAGGACTTGATAAAATTCAATAAAAATTCATCTGACAACCACAAACCTGAAGGTTAATAGTGAAGTTTAACATTCAGGGCTCAACAAAGCTGATATGGAGCAATAACATGTTACTATACTTGCTTGTTCTACACAGGAATTTCCAGAAAGATGATGTGGGATCTGTGCAAGAAATTGGTTTTGAGGAATTCCTTACCGTCATGTCGTACTTCAGAGCACCGACCCATCATATCACAGAGGAACAGAGAGAAGAAACGAGGAGAGCCAAACTGCGCTGTAAGAACATGCAGAAATAATATTCTTGAATTATATTAAGAGACTTGGAGATAAAGTACCAGTGAACTGAGCATTGAATTCACAATACTAGTGAAACAATACTGTCTCTTTCTTGATACTGTAGTTCTGTTCAACATGCATGACACAGACAATGATGGAACAATAACACTGGAGGAATACAGACATGTAAGTAATTACTCATGTTTGTGTAATTCAATCCATCTGAGTAATTCAATCCATCTGAGTAAAGCATTTACTGTGTGTTTGTATGTAGTTCATAATTATCTTCAAAGATTATCAGCAGTGTTGTGGTCTCTCTATAGGTAGTCGAGGAGTTGTTGTCCCGTAGTGGAGCTCTTGGAAGGGAGACAGCTAAGGGCATTGCAGATGCTGCAATGCTGGAGGTTGCCAGTATCTCAGTAGGTCCCATGGTATGTTATCTAAAGGCTGGATCAACAACAGTGTGTGAAGTATATCAGATAACATATAATTATTATATCAATGCAAGTTGTAATGCAATTTGAAGTGGGACAAAATATTCCCTCACTCACTCACTCATTCCCTCACTCACTCACTCATTCCCTCACTCACTCACTCACTCA